>NC_079152.1:139583910-140956910 GCF_947563725.1 Argiope bruennichi | reverse complement strand
CAATTTAGTAAGTTATCTGAAAAAGTTTCAATAGTTATCTAATGCGATATGAAAACAATTCAATTTAATTTGATGAAGGAAAAGAAAGATTACAGAAGCCAACCAATTGATGAATTAGTATAATATAAAATATATATATGAAAATTGAAAAACTTTAGAAAAAAAAATCAATAAATGCTTCCGTAAATAGTGTTTAAGAAGTAACTCATTATCATTATTATAAATCTCTTCCAACAACTAATAACCAGCGATGAAGACTTTATAAAGACTTAAAAAGTCATTCTGTTTAATGTTGCATGTTTCTTATATTTCAAAAAGGATCATCTGTGTTTAAAATTACTTATATCACATTTCTTTCTATTCAAGTACTCTAAAGCCGTTTCTTATAAGAATGAACACAGTTCGGCCATTTAGAAAACAACTTTTGGATGTTTAGATCAATCGGTAACACTCAGGAAATTTTTATTACTTCCCGTAAAATCCATAACTGTTGGAGATGAGATTCTTCCAAACCAAAATGGGATAAGCGTTTATGACGCTCATTGAGGGTAAAAATTCATCAAAAATACCGGATTATTTGCTATTTCATTTCTAATTCAAGGAATTTATTAATTTCGAGGAAAATTAGAAGAAAGTAGTAAAGAATATGAAAAAAGAATACTATGTGATTGCAGACACATGACGTCGTCGCAAAAATATTTATCATCGAAGTAAATGTCCAAGGTACACCCAGTGTCTTTGAAGTGACTCATCAGCTCATGTGATACAACTATGAAGCATGCTTAACTGTGAATGGTTAAGAGCTTTGGACAATTGTAAATAGGAGACATGTGCAGGGATTGTCCAAGAGACTTACGAAAAAGAGTTCTCACCCTTTATAATTTTGTCATTTCTGATTTTCGTATATGGCGCTGAGAACTTATTGTCATCGTCAAAAGATTCGAACTCTTTGACGAAATATTCACAACTCTGAATCTTGAGAAATCTTCACAACTCAGAACTCCCTGAGCTCGAAAGAAACATTTTTAGTATTATGTCCGTTGGTCTGTGAATACGATAATTCAAAATCTCTTTGAGACAGAAGAAGGAAATGGGGCATATAGAGCTTTGTACTAAATTTGTAGATTTTTTTTTTTAATTTTGAAGGAAACCCATTTTGAGGAAATTTGTCTGTCTGACTGTTCGAGTACAAGTGAACTCGATAACTACAAAACGTAACTGTTTTGTAATTAACAAATGTAAATAAAATTTTGTGCACAGCTTCAGCAACAAAGATATAGATTCGTTACAGATTTTGAATGAAATCTGGCAAAGAGTTGACTTTCTATCGATCTGTGCTTCCACATGTATATAAATACAATGACTTAAATGAATGAAATACGGCATGTGTTATCTTGTATTGTACAAATTGTATTTGGTTTCAATCGGTTGGAAAGAACGAGTTCAAAATGCATACTCTCTAGATTCTGTAACAGTTCACAATTCCAGTCAAGTATCTATATTTTGTAATTTGGGATCAAAGAATTTCTCAAATGAATTTTTAAAAAGTAAAAAGCATGTAAAATAGCCAACATGAACAAATTTGAATATTTGTACTCTATGTGAGTAAAGTGCAACCGCCGTAAAGAAATGAGAAGAAAAAAATCTTGATATGGAGCGTCGCTAGTGCCATGCTAAGCATTCTCGACTTTATCCAAGTTCCACAATTTTATGAGGGGAGAGGGTTATAAAACTTTTATTGAAGAATATGCGAAAAAGTTTCGGAAGACCACTCCCATTGCTTACATTTTTATGTGTCTTATGCAATTCTGGCTATTTTGGCGTATTCTACTTCTCTTAATAATATATAAATTGAATTTATAATCATCTTGTATAGACTAAACTCAATGGCTGTATACAAACGCCAGCAAAACGGAGCGATTGACATTGCTGTAGTTAGAGGAAGTAACACTTTTGACTTCGTTCATGGCATCATGATCCATTTTCTCTCTCAGTTTTTGTGATTTTGTCGAGCTACAGAGGCTAGCGTAATTTCAGTTAGTCGATTAAATCTCTAAAGTGTATTTAGGCTATTATCGAGATAAGAGCTATATTCTTAGTATTTGTTATAATGTTGATAATATCAATATTATTATGAATATTAAGATTTTTTTTAGGTATAATGCAAATTTTTGTTGCTTTTTCCTCGTCAGATTTCCTTCACAAAGAGGAACATCCTACATCGCAAGTTTGACATAATTATGACATCTTACATATATTCAGCAAAATTTTTATAATAAATTTGATCCAAGATCTTCTGATTGAAGATATCATTCAATTTATAATCGCATGTATAAGAAAGATGATAAACTTCTTAGAAACGTTAAGTAATTTCGAAGGCAATGAAACATTGGAAACTTGGTATAGATTACAATATAATGATTTGTTACAACACTCTTCGAGAGTTACCATTTTTCCCTTTAAGAGTCACTATAATAAATCATCTGCCTTAATTTTTTCCTGTTTCCCAAGTAACTGAGGAAACTGATAAGGAGGCGATACTTTTTTTTCCGACACATTTTTTTCTCTTATTCAGTCCAAGGAAATGTTTCTCGGGCAACTACGTGTGCGTGGGGCGGGACGGCAAATAACAAAGGGCTACCACAATAGGGCGGCAGCGGATAAATAAATAGGACACTGTAACTGATGCAAGTGAATAGGGGCCAGAGACTTCCGAATGGGTGATCAAATGATATCTTAGTCCGGAGTTTCTGCTGGAAACACTCCTTTTCTTGAATGGTGATTGTTCTCTTTCAAGACTGCGACGGAGCCTTATGGGCCTATTGAAGTAGTTGGCATTACTATTATATCAAAGTTATTTTAGTGAAACCATTTTGGAATTTTCGTATTTCTAAGATATTTTTTTAGTTTATTGAATATTTTATTTAGTTTTATTAATGCGTATTAATTAAATTATTTATTAATAATTTGTATTGTGTGTTTTCTTAGTATTAATAAGATTATTAAAAATTTTAGTATACTTAATAATACTAAATTATTATTCAGTATTTTTTATTGTATTAATGCGAAATAATGCAATAACATTTTAATATTTTTAGGAAAATTTATATTTTATTTAGTTTAATTAATGCGAATTAACGTTTAAGAATCAAAAATTTGAGACTTTTTTTTTCCGGTGTGAAGAGAAGGAATTTATATTTTTTTGCGCCTAAATATTAAGAATCTAAGGAACAATAAGAGTTAAATAATAACACACAGCAACAAATTCTATTTGATTTAAAGAAATTTGTACCAATTATGAACATAATAATAAAAAGAGGGATGCCCTCATTAATTCCTTAAGTAAAATTCCACATCAATTTTTTTTCTCATTTCTGTTTGATGACTGCCCTTTACTTATACAAATTTACAAATTTGTTGATGTTTGCTTCTTTATATTCTTTCTAACTGCGAAGTTTTCATAAGTGCCTGGAAAGAAAATCTAGTCCACATGCAAAAAATAATCCCGATAACATGATGATAGCAGACCGAAGCATTGCTAAACCGTTTGCTTAAATTTCGTGTATGATACATTTCCTGTAATATGAATTCCGTGTATCATACATTCTCTAGACATACTCCAAATACCTAGACAATCTATGAAGTACTCTTCATTTGAAATATCTCATGAATATTTTTTTAGATATTCGTGAAATTCACGTATTTTATATTAATAAGGCTATTAAGTATAATTTAAAGGCTTTCTAGTCCACATCTTCTCTATATCTATACTTATATATAAAGCTCAATGCGTGTGTGTGTATGTTGGCGCTCTACAGAAAAGACCATTTGACCTACAGCTACCAAATTTGGTACGTGTATACCTTGGAGGTCGGAAATGTGCACCTGGGGTCCCTTTTTTTGAAATTTTAATTAGAATTTTAATTATTAATTAAAAACTAACTTTCCCGAGAAAAAAAATCCATTCATTTTCCCCACCGCCAAATGAGTAAGGCTTCAGTTTTTTCCCCCAACAGCAATGAGGCTAGGGCTAACATTTTTCGGCCGATTATTTCAAACGATTCTGTTTATTTTCTTAATGTTTTATGCATTTAAAGTTAAACATTGTTAATGAATCGATCTTTCAGATTCATTCTGAAGTACTTTTGAATTAAAGTAAAATAGATTAAAGGAAATTAAATATTTCTAATCTACATAGCGTTACCCCAACTGGCGTAGAAAAATTCACGCATTTGCGTTACCGTAACTAGCGTTGAAAATTCACGCATGCGCATTGTATTCTGATTGTTTACATTTCAACGGAAGCGGACTCGATTAAAATTATTTGTAGGTTAGTTGTATGCTTTTGTAATTAAATTGTATTTATGTTAGTTTGAGTTCCTCGTTTTTTAAGTAATTTTTTTAACCTGTTTTCGACCGATTATTTTAAACGATTCTGTTTATTTTCTTAGTATTTGATGCATTTGAAATTAAACATTGTTAATTAATATACCTGCTCAAGATGAATCTGAAAAAATTTTGTTGACAAATTCTTGAGATATTACATAAATTAAGAAAGATATTCTTTAGTGCCCATAAGGTTTAAATGCTCAGTGACTCTGTTTTCAGTAATCATATTACAAAAAAAAAAAAAAAAAATGCTTTGTTTCAGTAAAAAATATTATTATATTAATTGCAGATTAATCATTTCCACTTTAATTTAAAGCATAAATTCTATGGGAGCTAACAGAAAATTGGAGAGATACAGATTACGTTATGACTGAAGGCCTTTACAATATTCTGAGTGAATTGAAACTTGAAGTTTTAAAATATTTTAAGAAGAAGCTATTAAAGTAGGAGTTACATAAAATAGTTAATTATTAAAATTTTAACGAGCATTAAGATTGGTGAACCCGCTGGTCGCCAAAGGCGGCTAGTAAGCAAATAAAACGGAAATAGTATTTTTTGAATTAATATTTAGAACTCTCGTATTTTTATTTTGTACTTTTTATATTACTTTTTTAATTCATAATTTCAATAATGCTTTTTCATTTTCTACTAAAAAAGTATTTACTATTGTATAAATTTCTAAGGTTAGAAAGTATTCTTCTCGAAGGCAAAGCTTGGAAAAGTGATTTATGCTTTTTCTAAAAGTATATTTTATGCTTTGTGTAAATATGTTTGAATTTCCTTTATTTGTTTTACATATCAAATCATTAAATAAAATAGGATGGGGATTTGAAAATAAGAATATTTCTTTGTTGGCAGAACGATACTGGATCATAGAAGAAATTATGGTATACAGAAACACTTAAAGCTTCTTTTTCCAAGTGTAAAAGGCTTATGTGTGTGATTAATAAGTTCATGACAAATTTATTTCATTTTTAACAATGGCAGCCTTATTGACTGTAGTGAAAGTAAGAAAAATTAAATTTATTTCAGTTTCTTATATTAGGTATGTTATTCCAGTTATGAGAACAAATTTAAATTCGAAAGTTCCAGAGTAAATTTACTAGGGAATAGCAGACGATTTTGTCACTATTTATTGGTGGACACTGTATCCAGCAGAATTAGAAGTCATTTTGAAATGCCTGTGGTGTAAAGCTTATCGGGTACTCCTTTCTTACTTTCTTGGTTATTACCAAATTTTGGATAACCAAATTTGGATTTTACCAAAGACAACGTTTTAAAGAACCCGATTTTAATTAATCGATTTTTTCGATTCAAGGAGAAGATGGTCTGGCAAAGCTGGGTAATCTGGGATGAGTATCAACTTCAACAACAGAACACTAAATGCAAAAAAAAAAAAAAAAAGTTAACGATTGAGTGATTGGTTCAAAGATTCATGAAGAGGGGTTTATGCTGTCTATGCGGTCCTTAATTTTGCTTGGCATATTAGTAAGGTAAACCTAGAGGTTATAGGCATCAAGGGTCATGATGACGAGGGTTATGCTCTCTAAGTGGTCATTAGTTCCTTCTCGCTAAATTTGTAAATTAACTTTTGAGGTTTCAGACATTAAGCGGATGAGGAGAGCTATATAATCGTATCTAAGAAGTCATGAAGGAGGGTTATGCTGCTTGTAATTATTCGTATTCATTGAACTTTTAGGAAAGACGCTAAGGGCGTAGGCATCAAGGGTTATCACTATGCCTGAGTGGTCATAAGGGAGGTTTATGCTGTGCAATTGAAGATTTAAGTTCTGAATAATTTATAAGAATGTGCTTTGTATGTAATCAATGTCCAGAAGAAATGATTTCATTTCAGAATTTTCATATTTATGTAAGAAAGAAAATGTAATTGGTTGGAAGATTTATGCCGTCTATGAAGTGATCACGTTTTACTTACCAAATTAGTAAGGTAAACTTACAAGCTATTAACATCAAGGGAACTATGATATTATGTCTAAGTGGTCATGATGGAAAGTTATGTTGCATAAGTGATCATTATTTCCGGCTCACTAAACTTGTAAGATAATTTTTGAGGTTTCAGACATCAAGGGCATATAGTTATATATCTTAGGCTTTATATCTAAGTAGTCATGAAGGAGGGTTATGCCGTCAGTCATTATTTCCTACTCACTATACCAGATAATCCTTGAAGTTTTAGACATCAAGGGTTATTACTATGTCTAAGTGGTCATGATGGAGGGTTATGCTGTCTAAGTCGTCCTTATTTTCTGCTCACTAAACTTGTAAATTCCTCTTGAGGTTTCAGCCATCAAGGGTATAAGGAGGGTTTTATATTTAAATAGTCATGAAGGAGGGTTATGCTCTTTGTCATTATTTCGTATTCACTAAACTATTAGGATAATCCTTGAGTTTTTAGGCATGAAGGACTATATCTAAGTAGTCATGATGGAGGGTTATGCTGTATGTATGAATATTTAAACGATGAATAATTTATAATAAAGAACACTGTATGCAATCATTGGAGTGAAGAAATATTTTCATTTGAGAATGTTCATATTTTTGTAGAAGGTAAAAAAAAAAAAAAAAAAAAGAAGTTAAATTTGAAAATATTTGAATTTTATTAGCTCTTTTGGGAAAAATACTTTATAAATCATATACAAAAATTGCATTATTAAAGCAAATCAGTGCATGATAGGGAAGGAAAATAATTAGGAGGATATTTTATAAATAATAATCCCAGACACTGAAAAACAGCTAAGTATCTCTATTTTTCTATTTTTCTTAGAGAATAAAAGAATTAGCTAGTCTTTCTTAACCTTTCTTTTAAATAAATGCGTTTAGTATAAAACATAAGGCTTTAAAGTAAATTACCTCTGAAGAATTTTAAAAAAAGGGAATGTTTGATATTTACTGCATTTTAACGGACTTAAGGAAAAAAAATTCCCACACATCAGCCAAAGAACACATCACGGATGTAAATTCGATTAAACAATTCTTGCACAAGCAAATTCGATTAAGCTTGGCAGAAATACACGTAAGCTACTAGAATAAATTTTGCAGTTTGGAGTTTGAATGTTTGTAAGATTTTAAAAATAATTAAAGAAAATACGCTTTTTCAAAGAACAACAACAACAAAAAAAAAAAAAAGAAAAAAAGAATGAAAGAAAAAACAATAAAAATAAAGAACGCAACAGAGAAGCTGTAAAACATTAGAATGAAAATAGTGAGGTACTAAATTATTTCTCCGCACGCATTAGATTACGAAGTAGAGGAAAGTGAATTAACTAAACCAAGAAAGAATTCGCTGGAGAAATTTAATTTTGTGTAAGTGGATCGGTGAGACTATTTCTAGGTTTCGCGAAAATTCGTATTGTCGCCGTGTTTTTCGTCTTGGGCTAACAATCCTTTTATTTTAGGATAGTTTCGTAAGAGAATAGAATATAAGAATCTTGAAATGAAAATTTGTTCAGTAAACAAGTAGTGGTGAGTTGATATTTTTTTCTTCTCTTCATTTACGAAATTCATTTGATGGTAGAATTCTTTCTATCAAGTCTTTAAGAAATCTCGGTTGCGGTACTTAATAGAAATGAATGAAAGTAAACAGAGCAATTGTTCCGATATGTTTTATTTGGACTATGAAAGTTAGCCAATGTGTGTATTTATGTAAATAGCGATATTTTACAGTTGAGTAGATGGTAAAAAATTTTCATCTTTTTATTAAAACAGGTTTACACCACCATAAGGAATAAATGTAAAATTTAGGTGTACATACCTATAGAGCATACCTACAGCGCAGTGCTTTTTCGAGCTATTATATGCAAAAATGCATAGACGGATACAGAAAAAGAATTTAGGTCGTAGAGCTCCATCATAGTCTCGACACTGAGTTTTTTTAAATATAATATTTTATACACGAGAAAGTAAATATGAGATGATTATACTAGGTGGTCACAAAGTCTTTTCCCAAATGCGAAAAATTATTTTATCGAAACTATTATAATTTAGCATATTTTTCTTTATGAAGACATTGTAAAGGTCGTTATAAAGTTTTTGAATAAAACCGCCTATGTCACTGCCTTTTAAAATGAGAACTCTTGGTAACTCAATGTCATGATGGTATTATAATTCTCGCCACTTGTTGCCTAACATTTCAGTTGTCATATTAGAAGCAACATCTGTGATCCTAATTGTGAAAGTATCAGTACCTTAAAATGGAGTTGCAAACATTCTGTCCAAATAAAACCTGAAAGAAAAGAATTCTAGCTGAGTAGTATCGAGAGAGCATGGAAATCAATGCCACCACTTTCGTCATGACTTTGTTGTCTCCTTTTGATAACAATTGAATGTAAAATCGCTACTTCTGTAGTAGTTGCTTCACATGTTGGACAAAGAAAGATTTAACATTACAATTCATACTAAGAATTTTCTTATATTATATTCAATGGTTCTACTGTAATAATCTTTTGAAATTGGCGAAAAATATACTTTGATGTAAGTATCGACTGAAGGGTATGTTGACTAACTTAACAGGTACTAATCAGAATGTTCTTAAGCATTATTGATAGCTACCAAATGAATTCCATTAGACATTGCGGAATTCCATTCCGTAAAGGACATGTCGATAAGTGTCAGAAAATTAATTTTTTTGAAAATTTTGAAGGAAAAAATAAGATAACGCATTACATCAGATAAATAAACAGATATTGGTATAAATGATATTAAAATTTAACGGTAGTTTTCAGATGAATTTCTTTTAATTCTTTAGATAATACAATTAACTTTTGATTATACTCAAAATCGGAAATGATGGTAATAAGAAAAATGACCGAAAACTAATATAAATCAACCTGAAACTGCTTTTGATCAATTTTTATATGCAAATGAGGTTCTACACACACAATTATGAATTAATAAGCTAAAAATTTCTGTACTTCCAAATTCAATTATTAACTTTTCTATGTTTTAATCGATAAATTGCCTTTTTTGTGTGTTTAAACATATATCTCTATTAGGGATTGCAATATCGGACCAAAATTTCAATACCGGTATTAGGTATTTTTTAGATCTTAATACCGGGATACCGGTTTTAGTACCGGTATTATAAATTTTAGAAAAAGAAAGAAAACACAGGTGTTTCTTTGTTTTATTTGACAGTTTTATTAGAGAGTGCAAATATCACAAAAAATAATTTGTAATTTATAAATTATAACAATATATAAAAAATCCCAAAAAAGTAAAGGAACATCTTATTTATTTAAATCACAAAAAAGTGTAAATATCTCCATTCAGTCTGTGGTACTATTACAAATTTTTCAAATGTGATCTTAAAAAACAACAACATAATACATCAATTTTATTGTCATTAAGCCAGAAAAGTAATTTTATGCAAAAATTACCAGCTGTCGAAAACGCTCTTTCGGCATCTACGCTAGTTGGTGGTACTGTTAGCAATGCGCGATATACTTTTTCCAAGTATTTATCTCTAAATCCCTCATCTTCAAATAAATCGATTTCTTGTCGGATGGTTTTGGATATAGCTAATTTCTGTATTGTATTTTGGTTCGTCGAAATTTTTTTATTTATTGCGAATTCTATTTTTTTTCAAGAGACAATTCCTTTTCACTATCAACATTAGTATCATCGTAATCTTCGATAACTGAACCGATTTCTTCTGAATGTGGATAGGTTTGTGGGTAAAAAATTGTAAGAAAATTTACTATAAACTTAATCAGATTTAAATTGGTTCTTTTCTTCTTCTTCATTTTCATTTTTAAAATCATTATAATTATATAAATACCGTAAGACATTTTCTATTTCGGTATGCCTTTCTTCTGTGCGATATTTCAATGAAATATATAATTCTTCAGATAGTGATGTGTCCTGTTCTTTCTGTAACTGCAACATGACATTTATTGTTGCATTAGCTATTAATAAAATAGAATCTCTCCGACATAATGTCTCAATAGTCAGTTTTAGTGGAAGAAGAGTTGATACAGTTATGGATATTAAGTCGAATTCACTATCTGAAAAATTAATTTACAGGTTTAAGTTGATTATTGCTTTTTGGATTGGATTTCTCAGTTTCAAAAATCGTTCCATCATTAGGAGTAAATGTTCCAACTTGTTTTAGAATCTAATATTAACATATATATTCTGTTTTATTATCAGTTAGCATATATTTTATTAATATGTCATTTTTTATAGGCAAACGCTTAAATATCTTAACAATTTTTCGAACTTTATAAATTATTGGAAGCAATTCTTGATGGGTTAATATTTCATCCTCATTAGCAATATCTTCTTCAACAATTACATTGTGAGTAACTTCATTGTCAATACAACTCTCACTCTTACTCTCTTCAAAGTTGGAATCCGAAGTTTCTATATCCATAGTATTTGGATTGTTCTGTTCTTTATTTTTTTGGTATAATACATCTATTACTCCTGATTGAATTCCATGAGCATAGTACAATTGCTGATTTGCACCAATCCACTTTCCAACTTTTTTCATAACTGTTGCTCCATTAGTCGTTATGGATACAATACCTTCTTTGAAGGATAATCCATGATTCGTTAATTTAGATTTAAGCAATTAATTAAGCCATTAATTAGCTAATTAATTTTGCCCGTTAGGGAGACATAAAAACAAAAACGTATGCTATTTTACTCTGTTGGGATCCCTGAACATATAGTGGAGACAATTTTAAAAATTTCTAGTAAATACCGAAAAAACGGTATTTAAACTTGCAAATACCGGTATTACAAAATTATACAAATGGCTCAAAATACCGGTATTCGGTATCCCGGTATACCAGTATTGCAATCCCTAATCTCTATTTATTAGTCGTCTTTGGAACTGGTTGGTTGACCGGGGGTAAAGGTCGCCGAAAAATCTTAAATATTCTACATAATCTGATCTTAACACATTCTCTGCTATTACTCACACCCGATATTCGGATCATTTATCTAATTATATGATCCCTTCTTTGCTGTATCTTAATACAGCAAAGCGTAGTGTACTGTAATAGAAGAGAGGTAATCTAATAAGGTAGATGGCTCGGTACAATTAGATCTGGTGACACTACGATCACTACGTTGACACTACGATCACTACGTTGACACTACGATCAACGTGTCAATGGTTTCCTCAGGGTATTTCTTTTATTCTTTAAATTTTGATAGATATGTAACCCACCCTTTCAGGGGCCTCGCATTATTATTCATTATTCAATGTTCTGTTCATTATTCAATGAGATTAATTTCCTTAATTTTATCTCGGCATCTTTATACATCAAATTATATTTCAGAAAATAGTAGCCGTGTTTACAAATGGAAGAATTTTAAAATTTTTCCATCATTGCTTGGTTCTAATTGAAAGTATAAACAAATTCATTTTTTTTAAAAAAAATAGTATGGGCTATATAGAAAACTACTCAACATGGGAAAATAAGTCGTATCTTTATATCTATGGAAGAAATATCCAGAATGAAGTATTTGTAGCGATAATGAAAACGATATGAATTTCGCTACAACAATTAAATATACTGTTAAAATAAGCCTGGAATATTTTTAAAAATTGATTAACAGCAGAGAATAAAAAACTGTACGACTTATACATTGATGTCATTGTAAAGACTAAATAATGTTGAATTTATAATATACAAATACTAAAATAATGATAAAGTCCTTTTCCTGCTGTTAGAATTTTGGAAGCTTTAGAATAGAAACGATAAAATTTTAAATATTAATTTATTAAAATTCTAATCAAAATTAATTATAATCGCTCCGAGGCTAACCTTCTAAAACATATTTGTCAAATTCAGTAGTTCTGGGTCTTATCATCTATCTTTTAAAGCGGCAACGAATATATACCTTTATTATCAGTAGAAAAAGAGATTGAAGTATTAATATACATATAAAGAAATCAAATTAAACAAAAGTGTTTAAAGGATAACAAAACTATTTAAGCCATTATCGAATTCCTATTATAACATCAATATATCATCAAGCAGTTTTTAAAAATAGTGCTTTGCTAGTGTATTCGATTGCAGGATGCTAGGTAATCACGCATAACTGTATATTTTAGGAGAATTCATAACATCCTTTCTGACTTAAATTACCTGCATATACTTGCAATTCCACAGCAGGTTAATAATCCCCCTCTTTTGAAAACTCTTTGATGTGTAGTATTTAAATTCTTTTGAAACTTTTATCAAATCTGACACAGTAGATATCATTTATGAACAGATTTTACTTGAACACAAAGAGCATTATCAAGAATTTTACTATAATACATACAGATGGAACAAAATTAGCTGCTCATGTATATTTTAATATTCTTTTCCAAGGATTTTTTTTTTACTGGCTTTGAATCCCCATATTGAGTTTTTACAGCAGAAGTGCTTTCTTTTTTATATTCCTCAGAGGAAATTTCTCATTACCTGTAAAATATCTTTTTTATTATCTATACTGATTCTTTAAATGTTTTGACATCACTAAAATCCTTTCATTATCTTCATTGCCATCCTTTTATTTTAATACTTTTAGACAACCTGATTCCTCATGTTTTCACTTTTGGGTACTATCACATGTTGGAATTTTTGGTAATGAGAAAGTGAGCAAAACTACCAAAACAACGACTGTTGCAGTAAATATAATTGTGCAGACGAGTGATTTAGAAAAGCATGCTAAAATAGTTCTATATTCGAAATTTCAAATATAGAGCTCGAGGTGAAGGACAAACTCCTCAGTATCAAACCACTTTTACAACCTTGATTCTCGCTAAAAATAAAACTATTTTTAATGAAAATCTATAGAAAGTATGAAAAAAAATGATATCCTTTTAATTTGCATGTGCATTGCCCTTATTCCTCTGTTACTGAGTTCATAGCTTCTAATGTATTCGTGATGCAATTTCCAAATGTCAGTCCATCTTATTCTATCCGATTTCTCATGTTTCAGTGTTCAGAGTTTGCTATTTTTTTTCAAAGCCTACAATTTTGTTGTCCAATTTATTTGACAAAAAAATTCATATAAATATTTTGGAATTTTTAAAATCCACAAAACTTTATCCCCTCATTTTAATTACGTTTATATTTTAGAGAAATTTTATGTATAGTTAGCCTTGCTTAAGTTTTATGCTTTCCCATTGCTTTGATTTTCTCATCTTGTTGATGTGGTATGATAAACATCTTGGCGTTTTACCCCATTAAGAACAAATCAAATCAAATTATTAGTATATTAAAAACATTTTTTTAATTATAGCCATTTTAATTAATTAATATTATTTAAAATTATTTATAATAAATATTAGAGAATCCTGAAATCAATTTTTGTCCTCATGTACACTATAAGGTAACGTCACTAACAAGGAAAGAAAATTCAGGTAGATTAATCCATTTACTGATAGATAAAACTTGAAAATGTGAAAGCAGTCTATTGTTATTCAGAAGTGTACGCAGTTTGAAAATTCCACCCCCTCCCCCCAGGAAGTAGATGTAAAATTAATTAATAAGTTCCATCATTAAAGCATGAACAATAAAGAGAAATAAAAAATAATTGAACCAGCGGGAGTGGTCTCCCCCAAATTTTCTCACTTACCCTCTGACTGTCATTCCAGAGAACGCCTTGTACGATACTAGCATACATTAGTTAAGAAATATTCACTTTCTGCCTGAATTTAGCAATTGTACTGAATCTGTCGTGTCATCCTTGGCGGGTGATTCGGCGATTCATCTCTCCCGTGCTGCTAATAGTATGCGAAAATCGAATTTGTGTTTTAGACGAGTTTTTCCCAACAGATTGAAATAATAATTTGACACAAAATTACACTTGTACTCACAAACTCCCATACCTAATTGGATATATTTAAGCAATTGCGTTTTTGAATTATTGCGTTTGCATGTTTCTGAAAGTACAGATCTATAGACTGTCAAACCATATTTGATTTTGGCCCAAACTTCAATAGATATCTACACTATGAAGGATAAATCTGTGTACCGAATCTTATCTATCTAGCTCTGTTCGTTTTGCAGTTATCGTGTCAACACATATTCAAAGACGGACTTCCGGAGAACATATTTTACTCAAAATTTAATAGAAATCTGTAAATTTGTTGTAAAGACCATATACCAAATTTTAATCGTTTACTGTTTTTAGTTATCTTTATCAAAGACGGACAGACGAACAAAAATTGCTTTTGAATTCAGGAAGGTCTAAAACGTGGGGATTTGTCAAAATCACTTCGAATTTTTGATGATTACTATACTTGCTTTATACTATGTATACGAAAAAGTCAAAAGTCATTCTTAATAGCTCTTTAAATAATAATTTTTTTTATTACTTTTTCATTAATATTCGTCTCTCAAAGTTCTCTTAATTAAATTCATCTCTAATCTAATTTAATCTTCTAATTTTAGAGTATGTTTTTTTTTTATATTCTTGCATTATTTATAATAAATGTTTTTTTTTCTGCTTTAGCAACATCATTCTCTTTTAGAACAATTATGTTTTAGTTCAATTAAATGTTGTGGAATGAAGATCTTTATGATCCGTGCAATGGACGCAAGAGGACGTGTGTTTTCGGAAAAATTTCTTTAATGATCACATTTCACACAAAACAAACACAAACACGAAAGACAAGACAAGACATTCACGCGCGCATCTTAACAGAACAGCATATAATCTCATTATTTACAATCTCAATGCACTGTGGGATGCGTACCTAATCAGGCATCGCCATCAATTATCCAAAAAAGAAGATAGAGTAATGCAACCGCTACAACATATATTTTCAATATATTAGAAATTTTTAAAAAATTATTTTTAAAAGGTTCAGTTGGAAATAAGTTCTTTAACAATTAACCTTTGATAACTATATTGATCCCAAATATATCACTGAACATTCATTCATCAAGTACGCGGAGTTTTCGATTTGACATTTTGTGTATTTTTGGAAGGCAATTCTGTTTAGGTTTTCTTAAATTCACACGAAGAAAGAATTCTCCTTAAAGAAATAACAAAATAGCAATAATAAAAAAATATTCAACAATAATGAATTGCACCTCTTAGGTGTTTTTTTAAAAATTCTTGTATGAATTAGTTATATAAATTCTTTTTAATTACGTTAATAATATTTTTATCTCTTGGATATATTGAAATATGATCTTCATTGAAATATACCTTTTTTTGTGTTATGCAACAAATAATCCTTGTCGTTAAGTTAGAGAAAAATTATTTAAAAAAGAAATATGGTTTGGCTATGAGGAGCTGGCGCTTGATCTTCGACCTCAAACAAATAAATGCTTTCTACGAGAAAGAGCAAAGCATGGAATACAGAGTAAGTCGAAAATAAAAAAAATAGGGTTATCGCTTTTTATATAAAAGAGTGTGGGGCGTATTAGCTCCCTTTAGGATAAACCGTTTGAACTACAGCTACCAAATACCTTGGAGGGTAGGAATGTACTCCTTGATGCGATTTTCTTTTGTAATTTTAATAAATAATTTTTTATTAAAATTACAAAAAAAAAAAATTGCATCATGAATTTTAAAGTTTTTCTGTAATAAATTTCGGAAATAATGTTGCACAAAAATAAATTTTACATTATTTAAAAAATGTCCTTAAAATGACAAAAATGTAATAATTGTGCGGATTTTTCCTGAATGGCGATAGTTTTCAAATATATGCTTTGCTTAATTTTTAACAAAGATTTTTCATTGTTTCATCAAATATTTAATCGTATGATTTTCTACCATTGTTGATTGGTTTATCGATTTTTATGACGCAAGATCCAGATTTGGCTATACTGTGCCAATTCCATTGTTGAAAGGTAAAGAAGAAGGATTCTGTTTAACAACTGTGCAGTATACAAGACGAATAAAAGAAAAGGGGAGCTACAACATCTTAAAATTCAGTGGTTATTAGAAGCTTATTAGAAAGGAGTGGTTATTAGAAGCTAGATAGATTGCTGATTTATGTTTCTAAAAGTGCTGTAATTCCCTGGGATCGATCTTCATTAGAAATGCTTATGTATAAAATGAGCAGAAGTTATGTAAAACAATTAAAATAACAGGGCTTTAATATCAAACAGCAGGCAGAATCCTGGACATAGAGTATATCAAAACGATTTAACTGAAATTAATTATAACCAATATTCCTGTCGAACCAGTTGCTCGCCAAAGGCAACTAATAATAAATACTGTGTAAATAGTTAATTTTTCTTCCTATCTCCGATTATGGAGTATTGATGGCAAATTGAGTGTTATAAAAGAGCAAAACGCAGCTAAATCTGGGGAACATCTATCTGTCTCCTAAATTATCAAAATACACTCGTCAGATTACATTCTATCCACCAGTCTGTAAGAGCCATTTTATTATGTAGAAATCTGGAAACGACAGAGCCGCACATAGAATTCTTGAAGAGCATTCTTCCATGAAAGTTTGAGAATTGTGATTTAATAATTTACTTGATAAACTTGATTTAAGGCTATTGTGTTTTTTAGTAGTTTTTATTTAATTTATTTATATTTACATCAAAAGATTTTTGTTGGAATTGTTGTTGTGAGCAATCTCTAATATATTTTCTAAATTTTAATTTTAATGTAATATTAGGACATTTGACTTGAAAAAAGGAAGGGGTCAGGACTTGAAAGATATCGGCACTTATGTTAAGCTATTAAGATAAAAAAATATCATTTTTTTAAAAATGAGAAAGCTTTTAATCTTAAAAATATTAGAATATACATGATGTTGTGGCCAAATATCAATAGTTTAAATTAGTTATTTTCCTAATGTTAATATCAAATTAATTGTGCATGCTTAATTTATATTTTGCGTTAAAATTTATGCTATGAAAGACACAACTTGTGTTTTTATCCAGATTTATGAACTAAAATTCAACATTTTAGAATTTCTGAACTATTTTAGAACACATGTTTTTAAGTATCAGCTGAGAAAGAAATATAATCCCCCAAATCAGTATCTTTAAGCAAGTTTCTTTCGGATAACCGGAAGTCCAAGACAGACTTCTTTTGCTTGAATATCTTTTTAATAATACATATGAACGTGCGTATGTGTATATATGCGTCTGCATGTGTTGGGGCTCTACATGACTTTCAGCTAACAAATTTTGCATGCATGCACACACACACACACACACACACACACACATATATAGATTGGAGGGTGGAAATGTGGACCTCAGAGCGATATTTTCGAATTTCAATTAAACATTTAATTAATTAAAAAGTAAGTTGAGTTCTGACGTTTTTTTTGTAATAACTTAAAAAAACTATTCATAAAAATTAATTTTGCATCATTTTAAATTATGAAAAAATTGTTTCTTTAGCCATACATATTTAAAAATGGTGCAAACATTTTCTGAATTTCGACAGTTAAAAAACAATAATTTGCCTTTTTTCCCAACAATACATTAAATTGAATAAAATAAAATAAAAAAAATATTTTGAATATAAAAAATTAAAACTCAAAAGGGAATATATATATATATATATATATATATATATATATATATATATATATATATATATATATATATATATATATATATATATATATATATATATATATACCGGGTGTCCCATAAATTTGTAAATACTTTAAAAATTCATAAAAGTGAAGGAATGAGTATATTTTAATGCGGTTTGCGAAACTGTTATTCTCATAAAGGGGGATTCTTTTTTTCATACAAAAAAAAATAGTTAAAAAATTTGTCGATAGAGGGCGCTAAACACAAGCAAAACATACAATTCTACGGGAAAAATACTTTTCTTTGCATGCAAGCAATTGTTTACATGCGTATCACACCAGTACTACAGTACTTGTTCTATGTGTCCGCCATCACCATAAATAACAGTTTGGAAGCGGGAGACAACACTGGTAACTGCATCATACAGCATATCCGGATGAATGCATGAGATTTCGTGGCGAATGGCTTCCTTTAGCTGCACTAACGAAATTGGCCTATGGAGGTACACCCGAGACTTAAGGTAACCCCATAGCCGGAAATCAAGGGGTGTTAAATCTGGTGAGCGTGGGGGTCATTCATGTGTAAAGTGACGGCTGATTATCCGTTCTTCAGTAAAAGTTCTTCTCAAAAATGCCTTCACTGCGGTGTCGATGTGAGGAGGTGCCCCGTCTTGCATGAATGTCACTGTGTCAAGGATATCGTGTTCCAATAAGGACGGTAACACTTCCTTCTGTAACATTTCCAAGTAACTTGTTCCATTAACTGAACATGTCTTCCATCCTGCTTTTTTACAGGGCTTTTCAAAGAAAAAAGGGCCTACAATAATGGATGCAGTGAAACCACAGCAAACAGTAACCCGTGGTTAATGCAGGGGCTTCTCAGTGTAAGCATGTGGATTCTCATGTGACCATATTCCACAGTTATGGGTATTAACTGCTCCATGCAAAGCAAAATGAGCCTCATCTGTCCACAATATTTTCAGTAGCCATCGCGGATCATCTTCAATTTTCGCCAAAGCCCAATTTGAGAATTCCAATCTCTTAGCTGTATCATTTGGTAAGAGCTGATGTAGCGATTGCAATTTGTATGGGTACAATTGCAATACACCATGAAGGATACGGTACACCGAAGTCTTTGGTATACCAGTTATTCGTGCCACTTCTCGTGCGCTACTGACTGCACTTTTAGACTGTTCCCTTAGCGTGTCCATTTGCGAAGAGACATCGGGGATACGGACTGTTGTTAAACGAGGGGCACCACTGCGTGGCCGATGACACAAACTTCCAGTTTCTTCGAAACGGCGTACTAGGGAAACAAGTCCAGCAGGAGTGATCGGACCTGAACCTTTCTTCAATCTTTTCTGGATCCTAAACTTTCGTAAGGCTTCAGCCGCCGATTCGTTGGTGACATAAAACAACTTTACCAATAGTGCTTTATCCACCAGTGTCAACATCTTAATACTAACCTTATGTAAACCTTTAGAAATGATGTATCAATCGCTCACTCTGCCTTTCATAAGACTTTAATTTGCATATTTCCACTGATTTGCTTGTGTGCAGTGCCCTCTATTGACAAATTTTTGAATTTTTTTTTCTGTATCAAAAAAAAAAAAAAAATCCCCCTTTATGGGAATAACAGTTTTGCAAACCGCATTCAAATATACCCAGTCCTTCAATTTTTATGAATTTTTAAAGTATTTGCAAATTTATGAGACACTCGGTATATATATATAACCAAGTTAATAGGGAAAAAAAGTATCAAAATTAAAACAAATGAAATGAGAATCCGGCCTGAAGACTTTCTCAAGGGTCACACTCAGGCAGGGATTCAAAAAAAGGGATTTTTTCTGTGAGGAAATACAGACTAAAGTCCAAACTATTGATTCCTCGTGACCCGAAAATGCCTTGAAATTAGACCTAAGAGATACACCATTTTTACTGAAAAGAAAAGAAAACAATAAATTAGAAGAATACGACCATTAATAAGCAAAAATACAATAACATAAATAACATAAAATAACCAAATAATAACATTCAAACCAATTATGAAATCAAAAAGGACAGAAGATTCCAGCAGCAGGAAAAAAAATTTAAAACATAAGCTCTCCCATTGTGTTTCCCGCGCCCTAAACTGCCTTAGCTAACGGCATTTTATTAATTACCAAATGCTAATATTTTTGGTTACTATGTTTATGTTTGGTTACTTTGGTATTATGTTTATGTTGATGTTTGTAATAATAACACTTGCAAATAATAAATTTTAGGTAGATACCTTGTAGCAATACCAACAGAAGAATATATACAGGATGTTGCCGATTTCGACCGACAGAGGGGTGATAGTAGGCATCAAGAGGATAAGGAATCACCGTACAACAAGGGGTTTCAAACGACGTTTAGGGGGTGAAAATCGCAAAAATATAGGGAGTCGGAGAACTATTAGAAACTGTAAAAAATTAATAAAAAAAATAAAAAATGGTGTTTCAACTATGAATTTTTTTTAAGTGAAAGCACATTCTTAAAGGCTGTTTTTCATGTAAGCAACATGCCGATAAATAATAAATTTAGACAAATTTAGAGAAGTGATAGTAGGCATTAAGTAGAATTATAAGGAAAAATTATCATGAAACATAGGGTCGCAGACGTTTATTCTGTGAAAATCACAAGAACAGACATCGAAGAGACAATTATCCTGGCGAGAAGAAGCTTTCTCATATGTAAATAATTTTCCGTGCGTTCAAGGAATATAAAAGCAGCGAGCATTGCAAAATTGATGGTTCGAGGAATATAAAAGCAGCTTGTATTCATTAAAGAACAGTGCAGAATTGATAGTCGATAAGTTTCATTCGAAAACAACATGTCAAATTTCATGAATGACGAATATGCGGATATGCATTTAATTTACGTCCGAGCGGATGGTAATGGACGCTTAGCACAAAGAATATACCAAGAACAATATCCAAGTAGGTGTTGTCCACACCACAGTACCTTTGCAAATATTTATTGATGTTTGCTGTAGACAGGATCCATTAAAATAACGAGGCCAAATGCAGGGCAAGAACGCAGTGTGCACACACCGAAAACAGTAAACAGAGTATTGCAGCGCTTTGCCGATACCCCATCGACAAGCACGCTATCAGTTGTAGCTGAATTGGATATTCGGCATGAAATGGTTGGAAAGTCATGCAGGCTGAAAACATGTACCCCTTCCACTTGCAAAAAGTCCAATTCCTATGCGATGACGATTTCCCAAATCGCATGGAGCACGTACGTTGGATGCTTGGTGCTACACAGGAAGATGCACTCTTTCCTGCAAGAATTTTATTCTGAGATGAAGCCTGCTTTATTAGAGAAGACGTCTTCAACACGCACAATGCACATATTTGGTCATCCGAAAATCCGCATCACTATCTCGTTGAACGTGCAACACAAATTTAGTATTAACATCTGGGAAGGAGTACTCGGTGATCATTTGTTGGAACCATATTTTATGCCCGAATGCCTCAGTGGCGCAAAGTACCTTGCTTTTTGCAGCACGTCCTTCCGGATTTACTGCTGGGAATGCCGGCCATTGCACGCCAGAACATGAATGCATGATAATGCACCAACGCATTTTTCAAATTCTGTGCGTAACTACCTAGATGATACAGATCCTGAGAGGTGGATTGGACGCGACGGACTTATTGATTAGCCTCCACGTTCCCCGGACCTCAATCCCTTGGATTTCTTCTTCTGGGGCCACATGATATCTCTTGTTTATCAGACACCTTTGGATATAGTGGAAGATCTCGTAGCACGGATCGTTGTCACTGCTGGAGAAATCGCAAGCACACCTGGTATGTTTGAGCGCGTCCGGCGGTTCTTTAAATGTCGTTGTCAGTTGTGTAATGACCTTCGCGATCGCAACATTGAGCGATTTTTATAAAAGTTTCTCATCGTCTCATTTCTTATGTTAAAATGTCTGTGCTGTAAATGTATGCTGTATCTGCATTCCACCAAAAAAAGTTTCACCGCCGTTTGCGACTTTATATTTCTTTGGAAATTCTTAACGCCTTGATGCCTGTTATAACTCCTCAGAATTTTTCGGTAGAATTTTGCAATATCTTCTGTAAACATCGGTGCCGATGTTCCTTGGCAAACATTTTAGTTTTTCTTGGATATCTTAAAACCTCCTCAGTTTTCACACTACAGACTTATATCAATTTCAAGAGTATAAAATTCTTTATATTTTCAAGCTTTTATTTTTTTTAAATTTTAATATTTTTGCAGATAAGGGTTCTAAACTACTTTTTTGTTTTCGATAATTTACGACCTTCTAGTTCATCAAATCGGCATGTTACTTACATGAGAAATAGCCTTTAAAAATGTGCTTTCACTTAAAAAAATCATAGTTTAAACACCATTTTAAATTTTTTTATTAATTTTTTACAGTTTCTAATAGTTCTCCGACTCCCTATATTTTTGCGATTTTCACCCCCTAAACGTCGTTTGAAACCCCATGTTGTACGGTGATTCCTTATCCTCTTGATGCCTACTATCACCCCTCTGTCGGTCGAATTCGGCAACATCCTGTATATATTCTTCTGTTGTTATTTCTACAAGGTATCTACCTGAAATTTATTATTTGCAAGTGTTATTATTACAAACATCAACATAAACATAATACTTGCACGAATGCCATTTTTCATGAATATTAAATTTGCTAAGAAATGCCCCTTTTGTATATATCAGCATATATTTACATTAAACCGGTCAAATTTTTGAAATACATAATTCTCGATAAATCCATTACATGTAAAAATGTCAGTGCAAATGCTATGAAGAATAATACTCTTGAAACAAACTGATAAACAATAACGTAGAACACGATTTATAAATGAGACAATGCCGTAAATCATTAAAATTAACTTTTGATTTAACGCCGAGCAGCAATACCGAAATCTTTCGACTTTCTAAAATGTCAGAATTTAGATAACATTAATTAACAAGACCCCTTTTCATGTCTAGAACTTTCATAGTTATTGTCTCGGTAAATTGGAAATATGTAAATTTTGATTAGATTATGAACAACATGGATATTGATGGCAGGAAAGATGATTTACATTTATTAACTTCTGAAAATATGTCGAGCTGTTTTATTTCTGATAAGTGGTTTAACTAAGTTTGAGCTATTTAATTATATTAACTCATAAATGTGAGTACCTCTATTTTTACTATAAGTGAATTAGTTAAGCTTCATTTTTATTTCAAATTATAATGCATAAATAAAAAAATAGAGTCTTATCAAGTTGTTATATTAAAGCAGAAAAGGATTTTTAGTTATGATAATTTTATTTTGCATACAAATAAAAAAAACGTTATTTAAAAGGAGAGCCCCATAAAAGAATGCATGCATATTTATTTGAAAAAGTACTAATCTCTGGAAATGCAGAGAATTTAATAGTGTATGAAAGTCATTACATAAACATATAACAGCAGACACTATTTAAAATGCATATAAGGATGAAACTTAAATTATTATTAAAAAGTATTATTATTATCCAGTTAAACTATAATTTTATGCAGATGGCCAATATAGGAGTCATTTATTTAAAATAGTCATAATCTGTTATGAACCTTTAATCCAAAAAATATACTGAATTAAATTTTACATATTCTTTAAATTTTTTGTGGTGTTTTTTCGTATTAAAATAAAATGTTCATACTATCAGCCACTGTATACTCCTATTATCGCTTATGTCTAAAATATGTTCAAATAAAGTTTGATTTATGTTGCATCAATGATGTCTTAAACATGATGATGTTTTAAACATGAAAATTAAATGCAACAAAAAGCGGAAAGAATAAAAGAATAGCTTAATTAGGATTTCCGATATACTTAATGTAGAACAGAAACTCAGTTACTATTCCTAAGAACAACAACAGAAAAAAAAAACCCAGCTGTGTAATCTCCCAAAAAAACTTTTGCATACTCAAATGAATGCAGCATATTATTAATTACATGTAATTAAAGAGCAATATTTACTTAAAAGCCTATTAGCGTATAGTTTTTGACAATTAATCACCTGGATGTTGTTAATACACAAGCACCTGAAAACTGAATGTACTTTTTGGATGCATTTTTTCAGGCATATTGGAGCAAACATTTAATACAGAATTACAGTTGTGGTCACAAAATTTTATACCATTATCTAATACATTTGTCCTTTCGTTTTTCAGTTATCGTGTGTATATGCTTGTGAAGGCGTAGACCGACAGACAGTGAACTGTTTGATGCATTTGATTCCAAATTTGATAAGTGTTTTACAGCTTAAATGTTAAGTCTCTGCACAGAATTTTATGTAAGTAGCTCTTTTCGTTTTGTAGTTGTCATGCTAACTTATATTCGGATAACCTGGCAAACGGATTTCCTCTGAAGGAGTTTCGTTCAAAATTTCATATGAAGCTAGAGATGTGGCATAATGGCCACATACCAAATTGCATGCATTTAGCTATAATGTGTTTATTAATAATTAATGTGTTTACACACAGATAGTAAACAGAATGTGTAATGAATGTGTGTTTACACACAGAATGTGTAAACACATTAATTATTAATAATTAATGTGTTTACACACAGATAGAGAGATATAATTCCAAGAAAAATTCCTTTTCCTGCTTAGGAAAATCTGAAACGTGAAGTTTCCTCAAATCTCGAGTTAGACATTTTTCTCTTCGTATAGAAAAAAAAAGAACTAAGGAGCATTCTACTGAGACGCAACTTTTTTTTTCTCTCCTTTCCTCTCATTACATTTTTCTTCAGTCTATTTTTGGATCTCACACACTATAATAAAATTTTTCCATGGCTATCATTGGCGCAAAGTTCTTCACAAATTGAATACTAGGTAATGTCTTCTGTTTCGGCGTAACTATTATCGTTGTCGTCCAAGGTTCATATATAGGTTCTTCAACTTCCGAAGAGGAAGAAGTTTTTTTTCATTTTTTTAGGAGCTGACTTTTTTTACAACCCTACATAATGTATTTTTTTAAGAAGTTGTGCGGGATTCATATGACAGTGGTTTCTCTTCTTTTTTAACTCTCTCTCTTTTTTTTTTTAACTAACTAAGAGCAAATATTGTAATCGTCAAAAATGCCAACTCCAGATGTCGACAAATTTCCGCTATTTAAACCTTTTCTAATGTATTTTTAGAATAATGTCTAAAAATTTACTAGGAGAGGTCTGAAACGCGGAATGTATTTTGTCTGATGCATTTAGTCAAATGTATTTAGTCTGAAATACATTTTTAGAATGATGTCTGTATGGCTGTGAATATGTCAACTCAAAATCGCTTGGAGTTAGGCTTGTGAAATTTAATACATGACTTTCACAGCAAATTTTGAAGGAAATTCATTCTGAGGAAATCTGCTCACCTGGCTGTCCAAGTACAAATAAGCACGATAATTACAAGATATGAAGAGCCAGATAGATGAAATTTGGAGTGCAGTTCTAGTATTAAACATGTTGACTCGTACCAAATTTTGGGAATATTTTTTCAAAGAGTTGATCATCTGCCGCTTTGCATGCATGTAAATGCACTAATTCATAATCAAAAAGACTGAAATTTAATTCTGAATTTTAACTTTTAAAATGAAAATTCTTGAAAATTTTTGAATTGAGCTCGTCAAAAAGTTAACATTTGACAATCTGTACATTTCCATGCATGCAAGAGCGTTAATCAAAAGTGTAGTGACTGAAATAAATAAAATCTGGTATGTGATCTTGTTATTAAAATAAATATTAAGTGTCAAATTTTAATTCTATAAATCGAAAATAGTTGCACATTCGGATTTCTTTACTCGAGGAGCTAAAATTTCATACGTGAGACTTTGAAAATAAAAATCTGAGCAGTCGTGAAAAGGAGCCGATAACACTTAAAAGTGTTATAAAAGTGTGTTGGAGAGGTTGCTGTCGCTGTTTTTCCTTTCCATTCACTCCATGAGAAGCTTTGAAAAAAGAACCCCTGAAAAAGAACAGAAAATGTGACCTGAACGCCTAGCGTGGAGGAAAGTATGAAGGCTAATCATTTTTATGAATGTTTTTGTAGATATTAAGCTGGTTATTCACACTGTCTCCCCTTTTACACCAAAAGTGCGAGACATTCTGTACCAAATTAGTTAATAATTAATGAATTGTCGAAATGAATTAGTAATTGAAAAAAAATGTCATTTATTTATGTATTTATGAGATATTTATGTAATCATGGCGCTTTGTATATTATATTTGGCTGTATAGTCAGCCATCTAACTCTCTGACCCGCCACGAAGGCATACGGATTTAAACCATAAAAACTGAATGACCGCAACAGCAACATTGGCGGGAACTGTGGTTCAGTCCTAAGGGACGTCACCGGCCACGGTGCAACCCTCCCCGAAGGAAGTACGTCCCGTCATCGATGGGAGGAGTCAATATTGGCTGTATAAACGAATTCTTTAAAATTGCGATTTCTTAAATAAAATTGAAATTAAATAAAAAAAAAGGAAATATTTATGTTTAACACGTTGCTTATAATCATGTTATTTTTGTTCACCCCCTCCCCAAGAACAATAAATCATATGTCTGTAGTTTTTACATCTGAAGGATTTGAATTTTTGTTGGTTTTTGTAATTTACTTAATTTTGTAATTTGGCCTAAATTTACGTTTGGACTAATGTTTAAAATTATTAGACTAGTCAAAATTAGTCCGGATAATTCAAAACGCTGACGTTAATCTAACTGAATAATATCAAGAAAAAGACTAATCATTAATCTTTAAATGAGAGACTGATTTCTAAATGTAACGTTTAAGAAAAATATGTGGCTAAAAATGCGTTTTAATCTGATTTTTTATTATTTCTGCTGGCCACATGTCTTTAATACGAAAAATACTATATAATTATAAATATTTTTGCATAGTTATCTGTCAAAAAATTTAATTAAAAAGCTAGCATAGCTTTTTTTTTCTTGTTAAAATGTAGGAAGGTTCTTCCTTTTGGTTTTTTTGGCATAGTTCCATAAAATGTTGCCCCTTATGACCTATGGTAATGGTCAATCAATTTATTCATGTTATACACGCCAAAATTTTTCTATTTCAAAGCAACAAATATTTTATAAAATTATCCAGAATTAACTTTTTCTCTAATAGCTTATTACTCATGACTTTTCGTTTTGAAATTTTGAGATCTTACGGTTATAGTTTCTGAAATATTTAATCGTTGAATATAATTTTAATGTTGTTTTAGAAGCTATTTATTCAATAGTTTCAATTTAGTTGAAAACCTGTTTTTTTCTCTAAAAATTGCTGGAAAATTTATACCATTATAACATACTAAAAAATGTAGTGTTTCTGAGAATGACAGTCACATTTTGAGGTAACTGAGCAAATTAAAGTGCGTATAACATCTTTCATGAATGTGAATGGCATTCTTTATAAGCTCATTTTCCTAAACACTTTTATTTAATTTCAAATATTTCGTGTTTATAAGGCTGGAATTTTGTAGTCATTTTTTCACTCATTTTCGGATGTACTAGAGTTCTGAAAGTTTGCACAATTATTGGTTTCCAATGAAAATACAATATTTTGATAATTTTAATGCCCTTAATTAATATACGGATATTTTGATTTAATTAAAATAGGTTTCATAAAGATAACAGCTTTTAAAATATATTTTTATATATTTTTTTTAGATCCATAATACTCACAATCCTGAATTATGAAATGTAATTAAAGTTAAAATAAAGAAGATAATAAATATAAAATGTTTAAAAACATATTTTTATTTGTGAAATAAAAGGAGAAAACATTTTTTTAAATAGAAAAATGAGCGATATAATAAAATATTCAGATACAATGAATATGGTAAGACAAAATTTTTTGAAAAAAAAAACATTAACAGTTAAAATATATTATAAATATGATTAGAGTATTACTATATTTAGACAGTATTAGAGTTTTTGACAGTATTAGTATACTGTCAAAAGTTCGCACTTTCACGATTTCGTTAGACATCTTTATTTTTGATAAAATATTGCTGAAAACAAGAAATTGAGAATATTATTAAGATTTAAATTCTGCCGTGGAATTCAAATGCTGACAGAAAGATGGGGAAAAATAGAACTAAGTGTCGTTATTTTCATCGAACCTGTTGAACCTTTTCTTCGCCAAATGCCCGACTTGATATTGGATTTTTTTTTCATGACAATATTTATTTTTTGAATAAATAATTTCTTATTTTCAAGACATAAAAACAAAACGATAGAAATATATCTAATTCCGCTATCGAATTTTGTTCAAAATAGGACATAAAAGGAAAATTGTTATATATAGATAGCCTGTGGTGTTTCATCAGTTTTACCTACCTATGCATCTGCATTTCAAAATTATTGCATATGCATAGATAGGAAAGTGAAGAGGCAATCTTTTTTTGAATAAATATATTTGGAAAATCAAATTTTGATACAAATCTACAAATTTGATGTAAAAAACTATGTGCAAAATCATGATTATCTAATGGGCTGGATATTATTTCCGTTGCAAAACACCGTAATAAATAGAGAAACGTTTTTACGAAGATATATTTTTCGCACTCGAAATAATAGATGCCAATTTTTTAAATAACATCAATAGATTTTTTTGGTATATTTTATATAAAAGAATGCAAAAATCATGTATAATATTTTATTAGATATGTTAACAATGATTTAACCTTTTATTTAGTTCAAAAGTTTAGAAGCAAAATGAGCTTTCATTGACTCTTATGGGAAACCTATGTATCGTTGTTTTACATGGGTATTGCAAGTACCCATGGATTCTGGATAATAATTAAAATAAATGAATTAAAATACATTCCTAAGAATTAATATAATTAAAAGTAATTAATTAATTAAAATCAAATGAATCAATGAAAATATTTATATACTTACTATTGCTGACTTAGAATATGGATCACAAAAGAAGTTATGTTACAGTTTACTACCATTTACCAATTTTAAGGTTACTGTCAGCAATAGCATTTTTGTGTAATTAAAGCTCCCCCCCCCAAAAAAAAATACATTCAATAAGAATCAGCAAGGATATTAAAGCATAAAATATTGAAGTTCCATTTTTAAAAATCGAGAAAATATTTTAAAGATGCATTTATTGCCTTTTTAAATATAATGACAATATTTAATAACAATAATAAAACTGACATCAACATTATAACGAATTAAAATGAAAGAAAAAATAATTAAAACTTAATTCCCCAATCAACCACATCCACACACAACAAGAAATAATGAAATAAGCTGAATTAGCGCTTCATCTGCATCAGAAGTTAAATGCTCTATCAAATTGATGCCGGTAAATAAGCTTCACTGCATCTAGTAGGGAAGATAATTGAGGTTAAATAATGCAAAAACAGGAAGCCAGTTGACGAAATCCCTGGGGAAATCATAAAGTGTTCTGCCATCCTTTGGAAACTCAAACTGAGTTCTTCAGTTATCTGAGCTTCATCAGTCCAATGAGGGTAATCAAGACTCATCAGCACTTTTAATGCCAAGATAAGCTTTAATGATTCAAGCCGATTTATGGAACTTTCATCAGAGCTCGTTATAATTAGCTTTCGTTAATATGATTACCATTTTCGTAATGGTGCAGCTTTTAATGTGGGATTAATGTAATTTTAAATAAGGCATTTTGCTCCAGTTTACGTTAAGTTCTTACAGATAATTTTATAGCGTGTGTAAATGAGGTTTAATTGGATTGGTGAGCGTGAAGACTTAGTTGATACAGAGCACGTGTGTTTATATATAAAAAGTAATATTGTTTTTTTCCCCTTTCAGTGATAATTGGAGTATTTAATCTGAATTCTATTACATTGCAGATACATATTTTCTGCGATAGAAATAAACCCTAATAGAAATATTATTTATTATTTATAAAGCTTTTTTCGAATTCCTCATCGATGAAATACAATAATGAGATTTGGGAAATTATGTAAGTAGTAAGGTAAGCAAGTTTACTTTAAATTGCGGAGCTCTAAGAATGTGATAATGAACTATTGAAGGTAACTTTTGATTTTTGAACAATTTAAAAAAAAATTATACAACTTTTTACTTTGTACACGAGGCATACAGAAAGAATGTGTCATTAAAAAAAATCGGACTAGAGACTTCAAGGAATCTCTCCTCGTTTCAGATCTTTCTGAGTTCGAAAAAATTATTTTTGGAATTATGTAAAGCAGTCTGTGAGTACAATCATTCAAAAACGTTTTGAGGCAGATGGATAAAATTTAGTATGTGATCTTTACACTAAATGTGTATATTTTTGCCAAGTTTTGAGGAAATCCAATCAGAGGAAGTCTGTCTGTCAGGCTGTCGGGATGCAAATGAAAACACGATAACTATAAAAAGGAGGAGCAAGATCTATAAAATGTTTACACAGATTTATCATTTAAACTGTAGATATACAAATTTCGAACCAAGTTCGTCAAGAGATTGTATATAGATCTGTACTTTATAATTTCGAGTCTATAATTTCCAAAATCTACAATTTCGCATTTACAGTTTCCAAAATCTACAATTTCGCATTTACAGTTTCCAAAATCTACAATTTCGCATTTACAGTTTCCAAAATCTACAATTAACGATAAAAAATGAAACGGTTTTGGTAAATGAAATTCGGCTCAAAGTTTTACAATCTAAAGTATTAAATTTTTCAAATTTTGAATTAAATTTGTCAATCTATACCTTCGCATGAATGTAAACGTGTTAACTCAAAGGCAATGACTTACTTAATTAAATTTGGAATGTAATCTGGTGGCTACAATTTCAGTTCTGTGTAAAATTTTAGTTTCAGTCGATCACGCAAAATGTTTCCAAAATACATTTTTGTGTTTCTTTGTTGTACTGTGAAGCACACATCTCCCACGTGTGGAATTTTAAGAATAAAAATCGGAGCTCACGCATCGTTTGCAGCCCAAAATCTACACTATGATGCGGAAATAGAGGAGGGGGTTGGAAGATTAAAATTTTCTTTGGAGAGTAACGAGAAAATGCTTTTGAGATATCACTCCTAGTTGAATGTTTACTTTTTTCCGCAATACAATGATATTGAAATAAGCAACAAGTGATTGCTATAGCCAATACTGAACCGAAGGACGGATAGAAGAATGCAAAAAATTAAATTCCACTATTAAGGAAAAAAACTGATAAAAATGAACAAATATTTTAAAAATTTCTTGCTTTTCTATATACACTGTAATTTTTTGCACAACTGAATATAACATTAGAACATGCAACTTATTGTAGAATGAATTTTATTGTTACATTAAATTTTATTGCTGGTACAATTTATTTGTTCTTTACATTTCATATCCTCACTTTCTTTCGTTTGATTTTAAAACAATTTAATAATTAAGTATTGATCATTATTGTGCTGTCATCTAAATTGAATAGCGGCTTACTTTTAAATTTATTTCATTTCATTTTAATACTCTGTGTGATTATTACCATAATACAGCGTTTCTCAACCTTTCAGTATTCATGGCCCAGTTTTCAATCATAAATTTCCTCGCCCCCCTCACGATTACAATAAAATATATACAACTGTAATGTATATTGAGTGTTTTGAATTCTGTTTTTAAAATATTTTTAACTAACTGCCAAAGCAAGAGTAAAAGCGAGTCAACGTTGGCTAGAAACCACTTCTGGCATTTTGCTAAGCGGGCGGTGAACAGATGAAACGAATGAAAGCGGGGAAAATTTAAATATTATATTTGAAATGAAACCCAAACAGAGCGATAACGTTAAAAAAATATGAAAGTAGAAAAATTCGTTAATGAAAATTAACCTAGACGGGGTGAGCTAAATTTAGAAACAGGGAATACATTTTTTCGAAAAATAAAAGAAATAAAACAGAAGCATGACTAAACAAAAGAGAAAGAAACAAGTAATATCTGTGGAAGGGAATTCACACGACCGATGCCGTCTTGAGCATGCATAGAGCAAATGTTTTCCCATAGGAAGAAGGAAAATGTTCGATAATGCAAATTTCAATTCCAGATAGTCTCATTGAATTCAATCCTTCTATCGCTATTGAATCTATCGTAAATGTGTATGTTATATATGTTTTCGTGTTAATTGCAATTCACATTAAATATTTACGGCAGCAGATATATGCAGACTCATGGATAAATTTTTAAGCGGAAGTAAGCGAACATTAGACGACAGTCAAGCATTAACAAGTACACGGAGACCGTTGTAAATATTCTCAAGAATACTTAAATTTAGGTTTACCAGAACTGAAGTAAATGTAGAAGAAAGGCCCCCATGTATCATTTGCTCAAAAATGTCGGCTACAGAAAGCATGAAACCTAATAAACTTAAATGACATTTGGAAACGCTTGATAGTGAGTACGTCAACAAACCCAGATAATTTTTCGAATTAAAATTAAAATCCGGTCCAATTCCCGGAAGATTTCACGGTATACAAGCACTTGTAAAACAGAAATCGCCTCAGTGCATTTGGACACATTGCATGATCCCCAGAGAAGCTTTGGCTTAAAAAGAAATGAGTCCTGGTCTGAATATTGCATTAATTACGGTTGTAACCGTAGTAAATTATATAAAAATGAGACCCCTGAAATCGAGAATCTTGTCCACACTTTGTAAAGACATGGGTTCAGTACATTCAGCGTTACTACTTTATTTCGAGACAAGATGGTCATTACGTGGGAAATTTTTGCAACGTGTTTATGAATTAAGAGAAGAAATCAAAATTTTCCTAGAAGAAGAAAACAAACCGGAGGCCGAGAATTTTCGCGATGGTTTGTTTGTGATAAAATTGAGCTACTTCGTCGACATAGTCGAGAAATTAAATAACGTGAATCTTCAACTCCAAGGAGCAAATATACATATGTTGGAAACGAGTGATAAAGTTAATGTTTTTTGCAGAAAATTGGAACTGTGAAGCAGAAATTTAAAGTAAAAAAAATCTAACAATGTTTGCAAATGTGGATGATTGTACTAAAACTAACAAGGCTGAAGAAGAACATGCAAAAGTTGTTTTTTCAACCATTGAAAATCATTTAGCCATGCTGGCAAAGAATTTAAAAAAGTATTTTCTTGCTGACGACTAACTGATAGAAAGTTACGAGTGGGTTAGGGATCCATTTCATAAAACACCCGAAGAACTCTCAATTAATGAGGAAAAAAAATTCATAGACTTCACGATAAGTGGCAAAACTAAAAGACAATTTAGTAATAAATCACTATTTGAATTTTGGGCAGGAGTAGAGGATGATTCTTCTGCACTAAAAACAAGGGCATTTCACATTATATTACCATTTTCAAAGTCCTTCCTTTGTGAAACTGGATTTTCTGCTGTGGCTTCTTTGGAGACAAAATATAGATCTCGGCTAAATATAGAAACAGAACTGAGAGTGGCTATTTCTAATATTAAGCTTTCCTTCGAAAAACTTTGCTTTGCAAGTCAGGCCCAAGGAAGTCACTAATAATTATTAAATTTGTTTTTAATTTAGTATGATTTGATTAAGTAAGTTTTGATTTAGTAAGTTGTTTTACTTTAATACGTTATTAAATATGTCGAAATGTATTTTGTTTTCTATGTATATGTGTGCTTTCCTTCCAATCAGTTAATCAATTTTCTTAAATAATATTTTCTCTTGGATATTTTCGCGCCCCCCTCTAGTGTGCTCGCGCCTCCCGAAGGGGGCGCGCCCCACAGGTTGAGAATCGCTGCCCTAATACAATCAAGCTTATATAAGTAATTCTGTTTTATTTAGATTACTTGTCTCTCAGTCATTAAGGTAACTCACACTAAAAATTTGTGCTTTTTTATGCTAAATTGCAGCATGGATTTTTATATTTCTCTTCAAACAAAAATAAAATGCTTTATCAAAATTGTTTGTTGTCAATTGTGGTAATTGTCACTTTTTTTTATCATAATCTTGGAGACTGTTTTTCATTTTTTAAAAATTCCAACTTTAGCTCCTTCATTTTTTTCTTCTTTTATAAAACGTGTAAAAAATGTTTAATTCGAAAAATTTAATTTTTTATTCAAACAAGGAAAGTAATGCAACAATAAATAAAGCAAACAATGCTGTGAAGAAGAAATGACACCACGTGTGCAACTTTGAGTGTAATATTTCTCTCTTGTGCCCATGAAATGTGAAGACTATCTTTGCTTAAAAAATTATTTGTCTCTCACACAGAAAGTACACAATCGCAAACTTCCCCAGCTATGTGCTCGTCAAACAAAAGAATCTGCGTTAGTTGTGTGTCGCTAAGCTCCATTAAAATATCCTAACGACAGTTTACAAAGCGCTCAAAATCCCATCATCTTCAATCATGCTGAGTCAACCGGAGATGAGAGAAAGTAAAGTAAAGTAAAGCAATGCAGAGAGATAGAGAGTGAGAGAGAGAGAGAGAAGGAGAGAGTGAGAGAGAGAGAGAGAAGGAGAGAGTGAGAGAGGGAAAGAGATGTCGTTAATACATCCCCATCCAACTAGTCTCCTAAACCGATCGAATTCTTGTTGTTTCCTTGGCTAGAATTCTTCTGCCGCTAATTGCAATATGTTCTTAATAAACGAAGATTCTTTCCAAGTTACGCTAATTGCTGTGTGTAGTTTTACTTCCCTTTCATATATGAATACTTTCACTGCTGGAAGAATAAATTCAATTTTGTCTTCAAGATTCTTCGCTAAATAACCGAGCGGATACTTAATTGATCTTGTCGAAAGCTGAAGTAATTTATTTAGTAAAATAAAATGCTAAGGGAAATGACAATGACATTTTTACTTGAATATGAACAAAAATGTGAACTCTTTTCCATGCGGACTGGATTGAAGAAGTGATTTAAATAAATAAATGGATGTCGATTAAATTAGAAAAATCTACGGGGGGGGGGGGGTTAATTTATATTTTTGTCTTTTGAGGGCGTTTATTGATTTATTTGTGAAAGAATTCTGTTATCCTTATTTAATTTCGCGCCGATTCAGCAAGAAATACATCATGTTGCTTTTTGACTAAAGGAAGATTTATACTGTCTCCACTGCCTTTTTATGTTCTAACAAATAAAATTAAATTTAAAAATAAATTAAATAACCAAATGATACATCAGATTTCTATTGTTTTAACTTCAACTGTGATGGAAATGTGACGAGTGTTAATATTATCATGACGCTTTATGTCGAGAAGAAATCAATTATCTCCGTCATTTTGGATCAAAAATTACTGTAAACAAATATCAATTAAGCACAGTAAGATGAAAAAGTGTTCCTTAAATTTCTTAACATTTTTTCCCTGTCCTAATGAGTATATATGCATTTTCTGTTCATCTCTAATTCCATCTCCATCACATCTTTACTCCGCCTCTACCTCCATCTCCATCTCCGTCTTGGCGCCCCACATCTATCTCTATCTCTGTCTCAGTCTGTATTTTTGTCTCTGTCTTTCCTTATAAAAATTTGTTCCTTAACGCGTTTTATATTTTTCCTCGGTCATGATGCAGCATAAACGTAATTATATTCTATCTCTATTTCTTTTAATACGAAAGGAGAACGTGTTTGTATATGTGTGCATATGCTGGCTCACTACAGGTCAAATCGTTTAATTTATATCAATCAAATATGACTCAAATATACTTTTGAGGATAGAAATGGGCACTTAGAACAATTTTTTTTTAAAAAATCGACAAATTTTTTTAAATTAATTAAAAATTAAGCGTTAAAGCGATAGTTATCAAAAGCGATCGATTAATCGATCACTCGCTCATACTCAATTTTTTTCGGCTATAATGAAATATGTATGTAATTATATTTTATATCTATCTCTACTAATACGAAAGGAGAATGTGTTCCGTGTGCATATGCTGGCTCTATGCAAACCGGATCGTTTAATTTATAGCTATCAAATTTGATGCAAATATACTTTTGAGGTTAAATTTAAAAAAAAAATTCAACTAAAATTTTTAATTAATTAAAAATTAAACAATGAAAGAGATCGATTAATCGATCACTCGGCCATGATGAATATTGTTAGGCCATAATGAAGTATATATGAAATTACATTTTATGTTTATCTCTACTAATAAGAAAGGAGAATGTGTTTGTATCCATGTGCATATGCTGGTGCTCTGCAAACCAAATAGTTTGATTTATAGCTATCAAATTTGACGCAAATATAGTTTTAAGGATTCAAATTGTACTTTAAACAATTTTTTAAAAATTTGAGCTAAAATTTTAATTATTTAAAAATTAAGCATTGAAAGCGATCGTTATCAAAAGTGATCGATTAATCGATCATTCTCAAAAATGTTTCTTCAAAAAAAAATCTAAAATCTTTGGTCACTTACCAATTTTCACATGTTACATCAGAATAATAAATATAAAAGTCGTCGCAGAAATCTCTGAATAAGTTGACGAAATCCACCCGCTCCTTTCATCCATTCCCGATAGCCGAATCCTATTTCTGCGGATGTGTGAGCCGCATTTTTATTCCAGGATTCGCCGGAGGCTGGATGAAAATCTTTTCTGGAGAATATCAGATTTATTAGATCAATTCCTTCGCTCCATCATAATGGTCAGGAGCTTGGATAAATGGGTTCCTGTCCAGTGAAGTTGATACCCACCCTGCATGGAAAATGTTGAAGCTCCGAGAAATGTCTACCAGCTTGTAAGTTTCCATGCATTATATTCGCGCTCTTATTGAAAATATTTGCTTAGAATGCCTTACCTCTCGTGTTGTTTTTCTCCCTTTATTGGAATGGAATATACCGTGGAATGGAAAACTAGGAATACGGTGGAGAAAAATGGGAAATGTAATACTTTTTGGCGTAAAATTTAGAAGCCTTATTTTTGGATATGTATGTTAATGCATCAAGATGCATCGTATATATATATATATATATATATATATATATATATATATATATATATATATATATATATATATATATATATATATATATATATATATATATATATAATCTGCTATGTAACAGAAACTTTCTGGATTTTCTTTGAGCTTCTTTCTTCGTTGAGTTTCCTTGGAGAAAATAGTAATGTAAATTTCTGTTAAAAATTTTATTTCATGAAAGTATGTTAATAGTCAAACATATGCTTAAAATGTCTGACTTGAATGAAAATTATGTGAGTATGCCCGTATTAATTTAGTTCTATTATAAAAGTTTTTTTTATATAAAAGTCTGTTATTAGTCAAACATATACTTAAAATATCTGAGTTGAATGAAGATTATGTGAGTATGCCAATATTAGTTTAGTTCTGATGGTATGGTATGGTGTGGCGTTTTGACACACGGTTCGATTTAGGAGAAACTGCGCCATTCACAAGGAATTTTAAACAATTCTTGTATAAAAGATACAAATAAAACAAAAAGCATTGTAAAATGTTAAACGTCAAAAGTTAAGAAGATCTATAATTTATCACAAAGATAAAAATAAATTAAAAATTTTAAATGCTCTGAAGAAAAAGAAACTCCAATGGCTTTTAAAAGGTTAAAAAAGGTTTTGGTTGAGATTTCTCAGCCACTAGGTACTGTAGGTTTTAAAGAGGTGAATGAAAGTGAGTTAAGCTATCAGTAGTGAAATTGAGAAATTGAGTAAGAATAATTATTGGGTCAAAAATACAATTATCTTTGGAAATTTAACTAAGAAATTAATATTTAAAAATAATGCTACTAGATTAAGATAATTATTTATTTCCATGCAGCATTATTGTTATTATTTCTGCAACCTAAATATACATTTATTATTAGAATCCAGTTTTTTTATATATCTAAAGAGAATATGATATGGAAAATATAATATTTTTGACGAAAGAGGGGGGATATCGAAAGTAAAATTATCAGTGGCGTATAATTTAAAGTTTCTGCTTTCAAATGTTATTTTTACAGAATAAGACATTTTTCATATTTCTAAGTTTTGATCAAATATTATTCTTGTCTTGATAGTTTTGGAAACTATTTTTTTAATCAAATATTATTCTTGTCTTGATATTTTTGGAAACAGTTTTTTTAAGAAATGTTTTCTGCATTTTAAATATATTTGATTGGGGGCATATAGATTTACAACTTAGTGATTTTCAATCGTAGAAAATATTTCTATTAAATATCCAAAATTTTGAGAAACCAAATCTATGCTTTCTATTTCTATTACTATTCTATGCTTTATTAGAAAGAATAAGCTGTGATTTCAGTTCATCAAAAAACAAGCACACTAAGAATGAAATTATTATTATTTGAATGCAATACATGGATGAGATGTCTTATTCGAGATCTTTTTTTTGCTGCATTTCGACTAAATACACGAAATTCGCTAGTTTAAGAATAAAGGAGGACGATTTAGCCATATTGTACTTTATAAAAGGTGTTTTTGTTCTAAGTAAAATAATTATATAATTTTTAAGATGTTTATGACCTTAAATAAGAAACTATAAATTCCATAAAATTCTTGAAAAAGTGAAATAATATTTTGAGATTACTTCTTAGATTAAAATAAGATTGCGATATAAAATGTATTAATGTTGCTACATTTTTTAAAAGTCGTTGATGTTAATGCTAGGTTTTTGTAAGGATGTAGTTAATATTATATTTTTATAAAATAATTTATATTAATGTTATATTTTTTTAATATTATTGCTATTAATGATTTATTTTTATAAATCATTGTTAATATTATACTTTTGTAATATCGTAGATGTTAATATAGGATTTTTATTATATCGTAATTGCTAATGCTATTATTTTAAATTATAGCAAGAGATGAATAGTTACCGATTTATGCAGAATGCGTCCCACCTGAGATAAAGGAAAAGTCCCTTACTGAAATTCTTTCCATTATTACAAAAATTATTGCATGCTGAAGCTGAGGAATTTATTTTCAATTTAAGAAAAATGAGAAAAATAACAGAAATTATACGAGTAATTCTATTTTATTATGCTCAAAATGTTAAAATAAAATGCTTTAAAGATAATTATTTTTTTTAAAAAATTTGAAACAAAGATAAAGATTTAAGAATGTTTAATGTAGCTTGGAATCTTCCATTAATAAATGATTTTATAAAATGTTGTAGTCACACATACAATTTCTAAATAGTAACTTAGGAAATATTCATCGTAATTTTTCTATATAGCATTATTTATATATTAATTTAACAAAGGGTTAATGAGAAATTAACAAAAACTATGAAACAATTTTGATATAATTGTTCCACCCTTAATGTAACTTAGAAAATGTACATAAGCACTGCTCTATTATAATAAAAATAGACAACATTAATGTTTATAATATATACTACTATTTTTTTAACAATTCTTTTCAATACCAACTTTGTAATCTTTTCAACACGCTAATTTTCTTGTGAAACAAATGAACCATTCGAACACTTGGAAAATTGTGAGTCCAATAGACTTTTACGAACTTTTCGAGCTATAATTCCTCTCTTAACCACCACTTTACTGAGCTGAACTACTTTAATCTGACAACAGTCTTGAACAAGAAGAGGCGAATCTTTTAACTGGAACCGCGGTTAATGGGCCCATCTTAAAAGGAATTGGAGAGGCATAGCGTTCCACACCACTGTATCCACCCTTTTATATGACCTCTATTCACTTCACTTTGTAACGTACGAATGCTGAAAGCTTTCCGCTTTCTCTGATTTCGAAAATAAATAGAATCCCTTTTTTCCCCCACTCCTCTTTCCACTTTCCGCCGCTCGTCGGACAATATGAAGTCTTAAAAATCCCTAAGCTTCTATTCAGTCGAGACTGCAAAAAATAGAGTTGTTGAGGCTTAAGCGCTCCTGTTTCATTTCTTTTGTGCTAAAACTGTTGAAAAGAGTGATAGTGTCCCGGAAAAAAAAGTAGAAAGGATTGTAAAAAACAAATACGATTTGGAGATAAGTAAAATTTTAGTTTGACGTAGCTTTTTTTTTGTTTTTGTTTTAGTCAAGTTTTTATGCTCCATTGCATGCTTTTTTTATTCACGTTTCTAAAGCACTTAGGGATATATGTCTTCCTTCGACTAATAGTTGCATTCAATTGCTCGTTTATTTTTTTTTTGTATTTGAAAGACATTTTTTTAGTTCTTATTTGTTTTGTATGATCTTATCAGATTTACTTATGTTCGCTTTGGAGCTAAAAGAAAAAAATTCTTCGGAGACTGTATTATTTAGAAGATGAAAATTCTGAAAGGTACCAGATGTGGTTTGATAATAATAAAACATAAAAATTGTTTTTTTTTGTTTTTTAATAGGAACAACAAATTTAAAAATTCCCTATTTTAAAACTAACGCGGAACGATTTTATTTTACTAATTGAAGCAAGTAAGTAATCGGAAATAATATTAAATTTTTATAGACCAAGGAAATCAGAATAAATATAATTTTAAAAAAATAGCAGAATAGTAAACCACGTTAATCTTTTTTATTGTATTATTCCTTTATACAAATATTTCTACTCACAAAATACTAACCATTATCAACAAAAGATGAATGATTTAATTTTTGAGATCTTACTTTCATTCAGATTATTTCCAATTAATTAAATCTGGTATCACATATTCAAGAAAAAAAAACCATAATTTGATATGCCATTCATCATTTTTTGTGCAAATTACGTAGGTTGACCCCATTCATTGCGGCCCTTTTGCTAATATCTAAACTATTAGAACTTGAAGTATATTTCTTTTGATGGAAATAATTTAAATAATATAAATAGTAGTATTTTTTATTTTTAAAATCAAAAAAATAAATTTCATGAAAAATTCACAAATTTTAAAGTTTTATAAAAATTTCTGGCCTTATTAATAACAGCTTGCAAAATATTTGTGACCTTCTAAATGTTTAAAAAATATTTAATCTTTTGAAACTAAAGATGACGGACTTATTAAGTTTTGAATTTCTTAATTTTGTCCTTAAGAAATGTTTTGCACTGATTAGCGGATATTTCTCGAGACGACTGTTAAAATAATCTAATGTCGTCAAAAACAGCAATATTCAATGCATCATAACTCGGTCAGCTTTAGTCTTAGAGTAACGAATTAGTATGTCAAAAGTCGTTTAAAAATTTGACTAATAAAACCGAGAGAAATGAATAGACATTAAAATTTCGCAAATCTTTTGAAAGTATATTTACTCTTTGAATCAGTATAAATACATTCTGTTCTTCAGTTAAAGCATTTTTAAAATGAGAGCTACATGCGCAACTTTAATCGTTTTTGAAATTAGTTATTGGATCTTGATTAGATTTTACATGATTATAGTTAAATTGAAGCTATAGCAAAGTAAAACTTATTTCAAGATCAAATGATCAAGAAACCTAACCATTTGGAATTTAATTCACAAAACAAATATAGGAAAAGTAATGGAAAATAATATGAAATGAATCCTCTAGAAAAAAGAAAATAATCAGATTATTTTCCTTAAAAACTTTTAGAAGAAATAGTTCGATGTTTTAAATACCGGAAGGTAAGGAACCTACAACGTAGCTACTGCCATAGAAATAATAATAAGGAGAAAAAATGGGAAGGTGACAAAGCAAGAGGAAATAAAAGGAAGCGTCTCGAAAACTTTTCTTTCAATGACAAAATCCTATGGATTATTTGAAAGAAAAGTTGGATTTTCCCCTGAGACTTTCAGAATCTCATCTAAAAAAAGAGCGAATGTTTATAAGCGGAGAAAAGAGTCTCCAAAACTTTTTTTCAGCGATGAAGCAGTACTAAAGCTTTCCTTGGCAATAATTCAGCAATTTAATCACTTAAAAAACTGTTTTTGTTTTAGTTCCTTTAAATATCACTGCATAAAATAATCTACTGAAAATAAATCCATAATTAATTAATTTATTTATTACGAGTTTATTGAAAACATTTATATTCTTCATTGTCTGATCTATTTTTTGAGAAACTTTGTATTCTACAGCTCACAATTCTAAATAAATTTGAATTTTCCTCCTTAAGAAAAGACATAGAAAGAAATTTTGTTTTATGACATAAAAAGATTTCTTTCAGTTACTGAAAGTTGTATGAATAAAAATAATTTTTATTAGTAGATACAAATTTTTTCAATAAATTAATCTGAAATTCTTAAAAGTATTAAATAATCTTTACAAAGCCGTAAAAATTAATAAAACTAGCTAAAACCATTAAAAATTAAATTAATGATTATAAAAATTAACCTAAATATTATAGTGTTGATAGATAAGAAAAAAAAAATGGAAAACTGTAGCAAAAAAATTGACAAACCCGGTTTGAAGACTTTATCAAGAGTCACCTTCATTCAGAGATTTTTTTTTGTGTGTTAGGGACCCGAGGTCGGTTTTATAATTTTTTAATAATTTTCCACTTAATTACAATTTTATTCTTATTCATTAATGCACAATAACCTTTAGGTTTATTGAATGCTTTTAGTTTGGATAATAACATTTGTGTTTTAGATGTGGCATTTAGAATTGTCCTTATTCCTCATGCATTTTGCTTCCCCCCCAGAAAATAATTTCTTAATTGGGGAGTTTCATATTAATAATAAACTTAGTGATCATTTGTTTTGATACAAATTGCTGATCGCCAGAAGCTAATATATATTAATGGCAGGTTCTTAGCTTATTTTTTTAAAAAAAAAAAACAGTCCCACTTTTCTTTAAAAATAAATAACAAAGATGAAACCTTTTAAATAACTGGTTGAATTATTAATTAACTATCTGTTGCGTAATGATTGGGAATATAAATATTCCAAGCGCCACTCTTAAAGGGCGAATGAAAATGAGAATTACGTTGAGAGGGCGAAAATATAATGCAATGTATCCGGCGGGGGCGAAATAATTATTTGGCCTTCCAGAATAATTTACCCTCTAACGCCACCGCTAATTATGCTTCCATATTTTTGATAAATCACATTTAAATTGATTCCATGGTTCGACTTTTTTTATTTACTTTTCTCTTAATTATAAAGAAGAGTATCTTTTTAGTGCATTTTTTGATTCTCGATGTATAAACTCCTTGTGTGCCAACAAGTATACTACAAGGCTTACATATGTAAGTCAGTACACAATTGCAGAAACATACAGTAAATGAAATAATACGAAGCATGAATACGACGACTGAAGAAGAATGATCAAATAAAAATAGAATATTCAAAATACGAATAAAAAAGCATAAAAGTATATATGCAGATATATGTAGGCAAACACACAGAAATAAATTCTTAATAATACGGGGAAAAATAGTATTAATATACAGGTAGTTATCAAAATAACGGAAACACCTCAGATTTATAAAGAATCCTTTATTAGTGTAGGACCGCCTTTGTGATGTAATACAGCTTGGATTCGCCTAGCCACTATTCAACACTTGTAGGAATCGATTCCTACAAGTGTTGAAAAGTGTTCAGAGGAATATTGTAAAATACTTTCTGGAGATATTGTGAGAGTTCTGGGAGAGATGCCGGTGGATTATATCGATTCCGTATTGAACGCTCTAAAATAGACCATGACAGTTCAATTATATTGAGGTCAGGTGACTGTGCGGGCCAAGGCAAATGTTCAACCTCTAGCTTACGGCCGGTACAACTGTTGTATCAGATTTTTTTACCTTTCCTTACGGCTCGGTACAACTGCTGTACCAGCTCGGAGTTTGAATTTCGTTCCCCCACTTGAACTTTCCAACTGAACCCTAATTGCCCCGTAAAATCTCTTCCTTTTTTTCTGTCGCACCCCTTAGGGTCAGGAGATTTCGTCCAGCAGTTGTTATAATTACTGTTGGCGCTAGTAGTCTTGTGAACCCTGCTTTGGCGAAATTTTTTAAAAGAAACTTTCCTAAGAGGTATGGAATGAGTTTGCATAATTTCATTTGTGGGAAATACTTGTAAATTTTCGTCTTTTCTCCTGTTTCTTAATTTTTTTAACTTTATAAATTCTTTAATATTTTAACTTAATTTCATTTTTTAACTTTATAATAATATATGGGTTATAGTTGGACCCATCTATTTGTCTAAATATTTGAACAAGAATTTACTAATCATTTGAACAAGAAGAATTACTTGAAGTTTTATTTCTGACAGAATGGTATTATGAAGGTAATCGACACCCTAGACAAATTGTTACTTCTTCGCTCCCATTCGTCACAAATGATGTAGAAAAATAAATGGAACCTCGGGTTTTTTTTTTCACTCTGTCATTAAATTTTACAATGAACAGTTACAAAACACTTTGTTTTGTCTTCATGCTTACCCTCCCCCCTTATTGGAGTCTTGGCATATATACTTCCTAATCACTAATGTATTAGTCTAACCTACAATTTTTTTCAGCTTTAAATTTTAATACTTGAACTGGATATATTCCTGCTAAAAATACATTTTGGTTTTGATTTTTAAGTAAGCTGTCGGTTTCAGCATTATTTTTCATAATTTATGAAATCGATTGATTTAATAATTTATAATTAATCATTCATTAAAAGTTATAATTTTACTTTTAAAATATTGAAGGAGGTTGTTAAAATCTATCAAAAATAATGATTAGTAGTTCTTCTATATCAGAAGAGAAAAATTAAAAACTTTATACCTTCATTTCAATCCACTGAGGCACTTAATTTATTCCAGAAATATTTGTATTGAAATAAAATAAAGTAGCTGCATAAAAAAGTCAGGAATTCTAGATTTAATTTGAAGCATTTCTGAAAGATAATTTAAATCAGCTGCTAGTAAAAATACATGTATTTAATAACGAATGCTAATCATTTAGAATGCCGGATATATTATTTTAAGTTTTTAAAAAAGTTTTTTGCTAACTACTTTTCAGTGTAATATTATCGCAATGTAATCTTATGTGTCGAATTCTAAGTATACCATATGTAATCTTACTTTTTAAAAATTGTCTTAAATCTGGTGATTACCTACGTATTAGTAAATTTTTCTGCAGAAAAATAATTTTTTTGTTATAATTAAGGTATTTATTGTCTTCAAAATTGAGAATAGTTTTCAAAAATTCTACACTGCAATGAGTAATTGAAATTCTCAGCAAAAAAAATCACTATAAATTTTAAGAATCGACAAAAGAATAGGAAAACGTTACTAGTAATTATATTAAAAACTGTTCGAACTATGTTAGGAATAAAAATTATATTCGATTTCTACGAGCGCAATATATTAATACTTAAACATTCAAAGATATTTTAATCTAGAAAACAGCAGATGATTGTTATCTGTGTTATGCACAAAGAAATGGGAATATCTTTAAAAAGGAAATATAAACAATTAGGATCTTTATGCATGATATATAAATCGTCACATTTTATCAAAATGGATGAATTAGAAGAACAAAATAAAATTCACAATAATGTGTTCAAGCTTTACAAGAATTAAATTTACAGTTTTAGTGATTCTTGAGAAATTTATTTAACTACAAATATGATTGAAAAATTGGCAATGTTTTGTTTAATGTGCTAAATAACAACGCAGCAGTTATCCTATTTACAATTTATTTAATGTCGTAATATTTAATTCAATACTTTCTCCTACAGAATTAGTAAACTAATGTTTCAGAAAAAAAAAATGCGATAAAAAGTTTTTTCTAGGGTTCAGACGTGGCAAAACCGCAAAAAAGCAACCTGGTTACGTCGGAGAGGACAAATGACCATTTACCACTACGGGTGGTCGAAATCGGAAAGGTTATTTTCAACAATGCCTTTAAAAGAAGGGGAAAGCATCTTCTAGCTTTTCTTAGTGAATGCCCGTATTCAAAGTAACTTTTCTGAATTTGTGTTCCCGAAGCTTAAAGGTTAAATTCATCCTCGTGTTCATCAAACTATGAATGGACAAGTTTAGCATCTTGAATAGATGCATTATCATCCTGGAAAAATTCCATTTCTAGCAGGAAACAAAGTTTGCATCATAGGATGGAACTGGTAAGCTAAAATTTTTCTATAATTCTCCTCAGTGATCCTTCTTTTCGGGTCCAGCAGAAAACCACGACATGGCTGCCCATATCCTGACGGATCCACCTCCATTCTTAACAGTTGGAAGAAGATAATCACGATCATACGCTTATGCAGGTGTCCTCCAAACGTGCCCCCCATCCTGTTGTAGGAAAAAATGTGAAATACGATTCGTCAGACCATATTACTTTCTTTCTCTTAACAATCAATCAGGTTTTGTGAGTGCGACACCACTGTAGACGACGTTAATCATTAACATCTGTGAAAATGTCTTGAGAATTGCTGCTCTGCCACGGATGTTCTGTTTATTAAAGTGCTTTCTAACTGTAATCACTGACACTGGAGAATCCAGATGGGTATTATGCGTTGCACCCCACTTTTGCTGCAGTTATTCGCGTTTTAGACTTTACAATACGCTTCAATACGCGTCCGTCTCTTTCACTGAGTTTCTCTTTCTCCGCCCCCTATTTTTCTTTACTGAGCTTGTCTTGCCCCGCAATATGTATGCTTTCATTGACTTTAGACACTGTACCACTAAAAACGCCTGAAAGCTGGGATGTTTCTGTCATACTTGCTCCAGCTAGACGAGCTCCTACAATTTGGCCTCTTTGAAAATCTGAGAGGTCTGACAATTTACACTTTGAAAAAACATCCAAGAATTACAGAACTTCAATAAAGCTGACACATACAAACAGTATATATATATATATATATATATATATATATATATATATATATATATATATATATATATATATATATATATATATATATATATATATATATATATATATATATATATATATATATATATATATATATATATATATATATATATATATATATATATATATATATATATATATATATATATATATATATTGCCATTTATAAAAGAAATTGGTGGCTTTTATTATATTTTGATACTTACGAAGCGTATTCAAAAATGTCACTTTTATTCACAGGTGTTTCCATTATTTTGATAACCACCTAGATGTACAAAAGGAAATGAAAGATGATTTACTCTGTACAAAGGGCGATAAATGAGGAGGCAGTTCCTGAGTTTACGTCTTTCGAGAATAAATTTGGTGCATTCAAATAACAAATGCTTGGCATCCTGGACTGCATTACTGTATCAAGAATACCTATCTGTCGGCGACAAATTTACAACCAAATTTGTTATTAACGTTATTAAATTGTTTGAATATACACTTATATTCCTTTTTGAAACAAAATTGACTTACTAGTGTGAGAAACAATACCAAGATTAGTTTGAGTTACGTAAAGTTTTCATTTGGAGTCAGCATTAAAGTTAATTTTGATCAGAATCTTAATTTTGGACCCTAGACAGATGACGAGGATAACGTTTCACTTTGCGGCTTCTATTCTCCGCACCATGCCAATAGGAGGATGTTTATCCCAAGATGCCAAATTTGTCGGGCTTGAGACTCGCACGCACAATGGATCAATGTCGGATTCGAGTTCTGGGGAACTCACGCTGAGTCCATTGGGCTGGATTGTTTTCTATGTTACATAATTGAACAGAAGTTTGTTGGCAAGCAAGAACTATGAAGACACACAAAATAGAGAAATTGCACATGACAAAAGTGAAAACAAAATAAAATCAGATAAAGCGTAAATTAAAGGACGAGAAAAACGTTACTTGCAAAACAAAACACTATGAAAAATGAATAAGAAAATCTAATTAGGAAAAAGAAAAACAAATTTTATTTTACAAAATTATGCAATTAGATCTTTAATCTATTAATGCTCGGGGTTCATAGTCTCACCTAAATTATTTTAGTAATCTATAATTTGGTCACAGTTTTGCTTAATTGATTAGTGCTTAATTAAATAAAATTCAGTGAAGTAAAATTCTGAGCCTATTTGCAGTTTATGGCAATAATCAAATGTTGAACATGACACATCGATAGAATACTTAAAATAGAGTTCCGAAATGCATGTTATTTTTCATGTAAACCTGCTGTCATGTGATTTAAAAAAAATTTATTCTATTGGAGATTTACATTTTATCTAATGTATCTTTTTGTTTTACTAAATTCACTGACAAAGAATACCCTGTAAAGTTCTATTTTTACGTTTTAGATCTTACATCTTAGTGCAAAAAAAGAATTATTTCTGTATGCCAGGAGCATCTTTAAATTTTTAAAGGATCTTTTGAGACGCTCTGCATATATGAGAAAATAAAAGTATATCGAACTTTCTTTCAAAGATATAACGATTCAAAATCTTTTAGACTTCATTTTAATGCACTTAAGTTTTATTCTTAATATTAGTGTTAAGAATTTTAGTATTTCAATCAATCAATATTACTATGAAAATCTTCCGAAAATCAAGGCCCGGTGCAGTGGCGGTTTCGGTGAACAGAGTCTAAGGATCTCGGTTAAGGCTGAAGACGCTTTATTCTACGCGAAAAGGAACAAAACGCAAAGTCTAAGCATAAGCAAGAACGACATTTGCACTAAATATCAGCGCACATAAAGAAAATTGGTAATAAATAATCATGTCTGCACAAACGCTAACAGAAAAAACTCACAGGAATGAGCTAGCTCTCATCTGCTACTCCAGCGTTTCTCAACCTTTCAGTATTCGCGGCCGAGTTTTCAATCATAATTTTCATCGCTCCCCCCCTCCGCTTACAATAAAATGTATACAACAATAATGTATATTGAGTATTTTGGATTTTGTTTTTAAATTATTTTTAACTAACTGCCAAAATAAGAATAAAAGCGAGCCAACGTTGGCGAGAAATCACATCTTGCATTTTGGACAAGTGGGAGGTGAACAGATAAAGCGAATGAAAGCGGGGAAAATTTAAATATTATATTTGAAATGAAAGCCAAACAGAGAGATAACTTTAAAAGAATATGAAAGTAGAAAAATTCGTTAATGAAAGTTAACCTAGAAGGAGTGAGCTAAATTTAGAAACTGGGAATACATTTTTTCGAATAATAAAAGAAATAAAATAGAAGCATGAGTAAACAAAAGAGAAAAAAATAAACAATGTTTGTGGAAGGGAATCCACACTACTGATGCCGTCTTGAGCATGCGCGGAGAAAATATTTTCTAATGGGAAGAAGGAAAATATTCGATAATGCAAATTTCAATTCCAGCCAGTCTCATTCGAGTCGATCCTTTTATCACTATGGTATCTATCGAGAATGTGTATGTTATATATGTTTTCGAGTTAATTGCAATTTACCATATTAAATACTCGCAGCAGCAGATTTATGCAGACTCATGGATAAAGTTTTAGGCGGAAGTAAGCAAGCATTAGAAGATAGTCAAGCATCAACAAATACACAGACGAGCGTGATTCCGAAAATAAAACAAAAAAATATTCTCAAGAGTACTTAAATTTTGGGTTTACCAGTACTGAAGTAAATGAAGAAGAAAGGCCCCTGTGTATTATTTGCTCAAAAATGTTGGCCGCAGACCGAATGAAACCTAATAAAATTAAACAGCATTTGGAAACGCTTCATAGCGAGTAAGTCAACAAACCCAGATAATTCTTCGAACTACAATTAAAATCATATAAAAAGCAAAAATCATTTTTTAAAGAAACTTTGTCTGTGAATAAAAAAGCTTTAATTGCATCTTACAAAGTTCATACAAAATAGCCAAATGTAAAAATCCTCACACCCTTGGTGAAGAGCCAGCAACAATTGAGATTGTAGAAACTATGTTTGGAGATAATTTTTCAAAACAACTGCAGTCCATACCTCTTTCAAATGATACTGTTGCTCGTCAAATTGGCGATATAGCTGAAGATGTACAGTGTCAGCTTTTCTCGAAGTTGCGTGACAAATTGTTTTCAATACAGCTTGACGAAGCAACAGATAGTAATAATGATGTTTGAATTTGTGATAATATGTCAGTAGTAGAACTACTTTTCTGCAAACCAACAGAACTCAAAACAACAGCACTCGCATTATTTGCTATTTTAAATGATTTTATGAACGAGGCAAACATAGAATGGAAAAATTGCGTCTGAATATGCACCGATGGTACTCATTCAATGTCCGGAAGATTCCAAGGTATACAAGCACTTGTAAAACAAAAATCGTCTCAGAGCACCCATTGCATGATCCGCAGAGAAGCTTTGGCGTCGAAAGAAAAGAGTCCTGATCTGAATATTGTGTTAACTACGGTTATAACTGTAGTAAATTATATAAAAATGAGATCCCTGAAATCGAGAATCTTGTCCGCACTTTGTAAAGACATGGGCTCAGTACATTCAGCGTTACTACTTTATTTCGAGACAAGATGGTCATTACGTGGGAAATTTTTGCAACGTGTTTAGGAATTAAGAGAAAAAAATCGCCATTTTTGGAGAAGAAGAAAACAGATCGAGGCCGAGAATTTTCGCGATGGTTTATTTTTGATGAAATTGAGATACTTTGTCGACATAATCGAGAAATAAAATAACTCGAATCTTCAACTCCAAGGAGCAAATACACATATGTTGGATACGAGTGATAAAGTTAATACTTTTTGTAGAAAATTGGAATTGTGGAGCAGAAATTTAAAGCAAAAAACCTAACAATGTTTACAAATGTGGATGAATGTACTAAAACTTACAAGGCTGAAGAAGAACATATAAAAGTTGTTTTTGCAACCATTGAAAATCATTTAGCCATGCTGGCAAAGAATTTAAAAAATTATTTTCATGCTGACGACAAACTGATAGCAAGTTACGAGTGGGTTAGGGATCCATTTCATAAGACTACCGAAGGACTCTCAATAAATGAGGAAGAAAAATTCATTGACTTCACGATAAGTGGCAAAACTAAAAGAAAATTTAGTAATAAATCACTATTTGAATTTTGGGCAGCAGTAAGGATGATTTTTCTGCACTAAAAAGAAGGGCATTTCACATTATATTACCAGTTTCAACATAATACCTTTGTGAAACTGGATGTTCTGCTGTGGCTTCTTTGAAGACAAAATATAGAAGCAGAACTGAGAGTGGCTATTTCTAATATCAAGCTTTCCTTCGAAAAACGTTGCTCTGCAAGACAGGTCCAAGAAAGTCACTTATAATTATTAAATTTGTTTTTAATTTAGTATGATTTGAGTAAGTAAGTTTTGATTTGGTAAGTTGTTTTACTTTAATAAGTTATTAAATATGTCCAAATGTATTTTGTATTCTATGTGTAAGTGTGCTTTCCTTTCAGTCAGTTAATCAATTTTTTAAAATAATATTTTCTCTTGGATATTCTCGCGCCCCCTAGGGGGGCGTGCCCCACAGGTTGAGAATCACTGTAGCTACTCTTAACTGACTATTCGCTTCAGTTTAACACAGTTGCTGGCTCTTTATTAACTTCATCTCTTTATACCGGTTTTTTATGGTTCCCAAAACAAGGTACAACAGTTCCCAAAGTGGATCACCATAACTGACTGCATCTTAGTAGAGTTATCGCCAAATTTTTTGGAGTTCATGATCCATCATTTTTAAGGTCAAAGTTGCCGAATTCGTCTCTGGACGCCAAATAGTTTCCAAGGTCGGGGGTCATTGCTTCGGTATCCGGTCAGCAACCATTACAATATCTGTAAAATTATCTTTCTTATCTGGTGACTTCCTACGTTGAGAAGCAATATTACAAATTTGTAACAATATATACATAAAATTTCATTACAGCTATTAAAATATTTATAACTTCGTTGGAACAATATATGGGTAATGTTGAAAGACGGTTAATTATAAATCCTAATATAAATAATGATATTTAGATATATCCATAGTTTGAATGAGTTAAAAATATCACAACGATGCCTTTCTTTAGAACTAAATGAAAGTCTTGAATTACTTGTTGTCGAGATTACATATTAAAATAGATCATGTTTATCATTTGTATACTGCAGGTTTTTTAACAAAAACATTTCAAAGCGAAAACGAATTTAAATATTAAAGTCTTTCAGATTCTTTTTTTCAGGTATATGTTAACAAGTTCCTAAATTTTTAAAGCGTAAAGGTGAACTCTTAAACAAACATCGAACCTGATTTCATATCCCTTTCATAAATATTTGCTTTAAATTTGGTTTCTCCACACAAAAGCTACCTAGAAAGTGAATATAGGATTGAATTAAAATATTTATATTCAAAAGGGAAACTTTATATATCCAACTCCAACAAAAATTTATTGAAATAAAAATGTAAAAAACTCCATATTTCTTCTCAGATAGTTTTAAATGTACATAAAATACTGAAAAAAAATTATTCGTGCTTATATATTGTCTCTGATAGTTGATACTGTGTCTTTAAATCTCTGAAATCTTAAAGGGAGATATAAAAATGTCAAGGGAAATTTATCTACTTTTCTAAATAGTTTCTAAAAAGAAGTATAAGTAAAGAAATGGAAGCTAATTTTTTTCCTCCCTGCTGAATTATTTGTTAGATTTATGGTATAAACATTTCTCCCGGAATTCAGAAAGAACTTATTTTAAATTCTTGGCAAAATTTTTCTCTAAAATATTTCGCAAACTGGAATGGATCCATTTTACTTCAAAGGATCTAAAAAAATAATTTCTGTAAATGGATTTTAGTTTAGAAATTATTTCCAATTTAGATAAAAACGAATTATAATAATAGAAGATGGAAAATAATGCAAATTTTTAAATATTTTTAGTTAGTTAACAAGTTAACGTTTCTTGAATATCAAAGTCTGTGAATTATCAAAGTTAAAAATGCTGATTTAATACTAAAGATTTGTTTAAAGTCAGTGACAATTTAGGTTAACAATACAGGAAAAGCCTGGCTATGTATCATCTATTAAATAGAAATGAATATGATATTTCTGTATAAGCAATTAAATCATCAGTGTCATTTGTTAAAATAACCTTTTGCGTTACTTCTATTGGTAATAATTTACGAGACACGATGATAGATACCTGAGATACAAAGGTGACCCATTTTAAAAATAACAAACTGTTTTTTCGAAATTTTTAAGTCCGCTAATAGGTCACACTTTGTAGCTTCATACTGAAATTTTTAATTATGAGATTATATGTAAGTAAACTTGAAATTTTTAATTTGGAGATAAATTCATTTACAATATCGAATAAACTCCCTATAAATTGTTTTAGCTGATTTTCAAAAATTTATGTTATTCGTCTTTCCGCCGTTTGTCTACATTGTTTGTGAGCTTTAGAAATTTATCATACAAATTTACGGATTTTTTTTTATATGTCACTTAAAATTTTTTTACAAATGATATTTGGCAGAAATTTATTTAAGGTTAATAAACTCAGAAGTAAATGAAAGTTAACGTTTTTAGTTTTCTCTATCTGTTTGAAATAACGTTAACCCTTTTTATACTTAAATCAATTTCGGAAATTATTTTTGGAAAATAATTTCTTCTAGGTTACAATAAGTTGTAGTTTTATTTAAAACAAATAATAGAATATAGAAATATAGAAGTAGGGTTGTTTTTTCTTGAATAATTATCAAGGATTCTTAAACATTTGTTATAATACTTAATAAAATTTTGAAACACCTGCTGCGACACATGAATGTCCTGAATATGAAAGAATTGCTTTAACTGTCTTCATTACTGTGAATCTAGATCTCTTTGAAAATCTTGCCGGTAAAAAATGGAATATACTCGTGGAAAGATCGAATTGGGCGGGACATGCTTATCGAGATCAGCTGTAAGTTTATTGAGATTACCGCTGCGAGCGGGCTCGTATTGTTGATCAAACAAAGTATTTTAAATGTCAAAATTATAGGCCACTTCCTATCAATAGTAGTCTTCAGTCTTGCTAGTGTACGATAATACGTATTGAATGTTCCATTCTCGGAGAAAATTCATAAGATTGCACAAGATTGAATATTTCATGTACAGTATTAAATGTTTCATGCACAAGTCTGAATATTGAAAGCCACCTCCAGGGAATAGCAGTCTTCAATTTTTCTAGTGTAAGACAATACGCCACAGAATTGAATGATCCATTCTCGGAAGAAATTCAGAAACAAATACAGCGTCCATTCCATCAAACTGCAGAAAGCATTTAGACTGCTGCCTTTCTTTAATTTCCGATAAGGATTGCGGATCCTTCTTTTCCACAGATGATGGCCCTAAGATTCATTCTTTCAAAATCTAGAAAGAAACGATTTTCCTTATTGTAGCTTTGAAATACTCCCTTCTCTATTATATCGATACTAATGGAGTAGAAGGTGGTATAATGCAAGGTGACGAGACAATAATCACTTTCAAATGCATATAGTGTCGTTGTTGGCTAAGTGAGATAGCACATGATCAATTTTAAATGCATTAGCGATCTTATGAATTATCATACATGCTTGTTTTCACGAATTATTTCTTTCGTATATAGGATGTTCTCCATTCTAAAGTCTTCTTACGTCCATTCAAATTTTTTGCATCTATGTCTATGCTTCTCCGAACTGTCGGTATCATCTCTTTACTGTTTTCCATTGGTATGATACCTGAAACATATAATCCTAAATGAATTCGAAAAGAATTTAGACATTCGGAATGCCATGGCTCTTACCATACCATAAATTAGATGATACTTCTTTCTTTATCTATGACTGCGAAACATGTCTGTTCTTTATGCTTACAGAGGACAGAATTTAATTTTTCTGTTCGGAGAGCTCTAATCACAAAAATGAATGACATAAAATAAATGTAAATAAATTCATAGCCATAGAATTCTTTCAATAGATGGTGTTATTATTATAACGGAATAATGGAGAGAGATGGGAAACAAGCAATCAGAGAGAAACGATTAGGCAGTCAAAGATGACCTCATGATACACGGATAATTTATGCAATTTTAATATATGATACCATGAACCCTATATTTTCATTATATAACTTGTCTGTATAATCATTCTTGTAAATAGGCCTTATAAAGAAAGATGCAACATTTATGAAGTGATTCATTCTCTATAGAAATATAATATTTAGGAAACATATATGGAAGTAAGTTATATAAAAATTAATCAAATCAAATAAATTTATTTTACCTTGCTATCACTTTTAATTCATAAATATATATGAAGAAGAAAACAATTAATTTATTTCTTGAATAAACTGTGACTGTTGAACAAAAGTTTTATTTAGTCACAAAAACAAATGATAGGGATTTGAAGATAATTTTTAACCTTACATAATTAAAAAAACAAACTTTCTGAGCGAAACTTCCTAGCATTTGAATTATACATATAACGTGATAAAAATATGTAGAGAAAACAAATCTCAGTTGTTTTCTCAGGAGCAATGTATTTTGGCAAATTAAGAATTCCAAAAAAGTTAATTAACATCAGGCAGTTTTTGGAGGAATTAAAAATTTCTTCCCTCAGGGAACAAAAGATAAAATTTCATAAATTATTACGTAACGTTTTTATTCAAGTTGTTGCCAAATAAAAATTTTGAATTTCTGAAATTTTATTTCGATTTTTCTTTTTTTATGACAATAAAATGTGTAAAAACTATGCTGCTGACATATTTCTAATTTTTTTTAAATAAATAGATTTAATTTATATAGGAGCATATGTGTTTTTAGATATTTGCTTCAAAGTTTTGGTTTTCTAACTCTAAAAATGTTAGCAGTTCGGGTATTTAACAAAATGCCTGAACTGCTAAAAATCATGTCCTTCCAATTTGTATATAGATATAATTTTTTGAAACATTATGATATGCTGTACTAAAGAAATAAGTATAACATTTATAATTGTAATAATTGCAATTCTTATACAGATTCATTTGGGGCAGTTAACTTTTATGCGAATAAAGATTTTGTTATTTTTTTTTGTGGATAATATTTCGAAATTTATTTTTTTTATATGCTAGTTTCTCATTAGTTCTTTCGTAACTTTAAAGACAATTGAAATGAGCTCTTAAATTCTGAAACCAGAATGATTGAAACTATTATGCTGTACATAGCTATTTTCGCCTTGAATTAATGTTGAAAGGTTAATTTTTATTAATAGTTCCTGACAAGATTAGCCTTTAGACATACAATCTTTTATTTTTATAAGTGAAATGTATTTGATAAAAAAAGATGACCAAACACAGGAAGACGTTTTAGATACGTATACATTGTTTAAAAGATGTTTTGAAGAAAAGCAGGAAAATCCAAAAAATAAATTGGATCTAAGTTGCGTATAAAGAAACTAAAAGAATCAACGAGATTTGACTTAAAATTTTTTAATTATTTAAAAATTAATCAATATAATTTTCTTGATTGCGCTTTTATTTTTAGGAGAATATGGAGGTTATACATGTAGTATGTAATGTAGAAATAGTAATAGAATAATAATAGTAGAAATAGTAGTAAAATTATAAACAAATTCCCGTCTGTGTAAAATAATTAAGGATTTATATCACTTTAGTAATTATGTATTAAGTTATTTGCTAGAACTCCATATTATGGGACTTTTATATTTGTTAGCTAAAGAGTAGTTGAATGAATTACGATAGTAATTCGAACGAAAGTTATAAAGAGTATTTAATGAATTACGATAATAATCGTAATAGAACGTATAAGAATACAATAAAAGATATAAAACAAATAATTACAAAAATTAAAGCAAATAATAACGAAAATCCCGAAATTTTAGAATCTACCTATGGTTCTAGAAATGAAGTTAATGAAATAATTTTTTAAAGGATGTAGCAACAGTATATAGAACTTTCTTTAGATGCAGCAAAAATTCTTTGAAGTGTCCTATTTCTGAGCCTTAATAAGTTAATATATCTTAATATTAAAAGAGCATGTTATAAAAATGTTTAAGTGCATCGTAGAGTAATAAAGAATAACGATGCACTTGCTAAGATGAGTTTTATTTATTTCAGTGAGCTTGATTTGTTGCACATATATCCCGTTTTGATGCAACAGAGAAACTATTTTGGTATGAACTTGGTAATATGAAATTTGTTGAGAGGGCAAGAGTGACATAGGAGTTGTTTCTTCCATTTTATTGGATGCTTAAATTCATTAGCATTTGTTTGTCTTTCCGTTGTCACGTGACACTGTCAAAGTAATTTTTCTATTCCACAGCGCGATTTTTGAAACAATTAAATAAATTTTGGGCAAAAACCATTTATCGAATTTCATCTGTCTAATTTGTTTTGTCGTAATCTCAGACAAGTAAACAAGACCCCTCCCCCCCCCAAAAAAAAGAATTTTTTGTTTTTTTTCTTTTAAGAAGGTCCGTTAAAACCTTGAGATCAAAATTTTTTCAAAATTACATTGTTTTACTTTTTGAACTTCCTGTGCTTGAAAGCAAAGAGAATAAAGAAAATAATTCGTCAACTGTATTAAAGAATTAAAATAAAAAAAAAACCATGAGTAAAGAAAACTATTTAAAATGAAGGTTTTATCCTCAAATATAAATATGTTTGACATAATATTTAATGAGGTTCATATTTATAGATTGCAAAAATTCGAATGAAAGATATTCTCAAAAAAATAATAAAATGTTAAATTAATTCACGAAGGAAATTAACGAGGTTGACCTCCCCGAAATTTTCTCGCATACTCTCTAATAAAAGTGTTATCCTCCCCCACCCCCGGGATAGAATTGTGACCGTGGACATAATAAAATTCTCAGAAATTTCCAAATAAGAATTTTAACATGTAAAAGTAAATCGAATATGCTTTTTGAACACCTTTTTATGGACTGAATGAAACCAAAATTATACATTGAAATACAATTTTAGAAACAAGATCACATTTCAATTACTTAAATCGTTCTATTTTTAAATTAGCGTGTTTACAGTTATATGGAAAAGTACAGATGACAGGCGGTCGACTATTTGATGAATTTGGATCAAAATATGATATGGATTTACACCTTAGATACTAAATGTGTGCATTAAATTTTACTTAGGTAGATCTTTATGTTCAGTTGTCAGAGTATTCACTTGAACTCGGCCAATCAGAAGGTTCGTTAACAGTTTGATAGAAATCGACTAATTTAGTGTAAAGACCCCATACCAAATTTCATCTGTCTAGTTCAGAGTGAATGTCAGTTATCGTGTTCTCAGACAGATATATATAATTTCAAAAATGTGTTTTTCGGTTTCTTGGAAGTCTGAAAGGTAGAGATTTATTAAAATCTGGAGTTTGTATTGTTTGATGATTGCAATACTCCCTTTTTTGTTTACTTTGTATAGAAGAAAGTATTAAAAAAAGAAAGATGTATTAAAAATTTAGATAGAATTCTCTTTGTACTTTGTATCTCAGAACTTGTAGTCTTTCGAAATTAATTAAGTGTAGATACTAGCAAGCTATGTAGACTTAATAATTATATAGATATAAAATATTTAAATTTCACAACTATGCTTGAAAAAACGTATAAAATAGAATGCATTTCAAGATAATTTTAATGGTATTTGACATTTGTTTATCTAGAGAACAGAGATTGCACAAAATAAATTTAAATTATATGCTGTTTGATCTCTTACATAACACTCCAAGATGTTATCATTATATTCTATAAAATGACGAGAAAAGTAATAAGAGTTTGATATTTGAGCTCCACTGAAATATTTTGTGTACTTTTCAGAAACTGAGCCAAATTCAGAGAAAAATTGATGATATTTATTTTAGAAATAAATTACTTACGTCAGTCGGTTTAAAAGCCAAGAATAATCCAGAGTATTAGTTTTGAGATAAAATATTTGTCCGATAAAATTCAACTTTAGGAAAAGTCTGCATTGAAGCAGAATTCAATCAGCACTGTATATTTATTTTTGATAAAAGAGAAAGATTTTTCATCTAAAGTATACTTACAATAAGTAGAAATTTCTGATATTCCTTAGTTTTGGTACTTTTTATTCTTTTACGTCTTTCTAAGTTATCTGTAAACAAACTGATATCGAAGGCAGTTTAAGTGAATAAAAATAATGTTACAAATTTGGAACAAACACTAATAATGTTCTTTGGAAAAGATTGGCAATTTAGAAGTGCACAATTTTTAAAGTAGAAGGAATTTCCGTTTGCAGATACTATATAGAGATTAAAAATATTTTGAAGCAAAGACTTTTTTTTAAAAAAACATTTGCTATATATTTGTTAATTAAGTGGATGAGAAATAAGTAAAATAAATTTATTCAATTCTTAGAATAGAGACTGCACCGATAATAGGATGCCTTGTAATCCAGACATGAAATTTAATAATAAATTTTAAATATATTGAGCTTAGAATTTTCATCTTTGTTTTGAAAATTAATTTAATATATGCATCTAAAATACAAAACTTCACTGCATAAATGATTTATTCTGTGAAAAAAATATATTTAAAGAAATTTTCATGTCTGAAATTTCAATCTTTATTGCTGTTTATTGCACAGTAAAGGATATATTTAACAGACAAAAATAGATCCTTTATGATCAACACATAAAGGCTTGTTTATTTTTCTTTGAATATTTCCATTTTGAGACTGTGATTTACTCCATATAAAAGATTTTTAAAGTTTTCACAATCAATATACCCTTTTCGTTCATAAAATTTCATCGTCACTTTGAAATTAAGAATTAATTAGCTATTGCTATATGAATCAAAATTCTGAATAAAATAAATATTAATTAAAAATAAATATTAATACATTAAAATTTTTTCAAATTATCAATCAAGCATTTTAACTTAAAATAATTTTTATAAACCTGTAAAGGGTAAAGAATTTTTAATAACAATTCATAATTAATTAATTATTTAATAATAATTAATACGTAATAAATACATAATTAATTAATTAATTAATAATAAAGGGCAATTATTTTTAATTTTTTAATAAGGCATCCCTAAAGTATTCATGATACATTGTCTCATCTACCATTGAAATTCTTATTGAGTCTGATCAAGGAGAAAAAGCACAATGAATCAGCATCATGTAAGTATTTGTCTTAGAAATGATACTTGTTGGAAGAAACTCCACCCCCTTGTGATTTGTGCTAACTAGCCATTTCTATTGAGCATGCCTCGTTGAGTACTATAGTCGTCAGTGTCAATGCCTTCACAATGTTAAAAAAAGTGTCCATAAGTTTAATATAACTTCCACAAAGCAAGTCACAATTCCAATAGAAGACATGTCCCTAGGTTTCTGCTCATTAATTTTGAGACATTTAATAAAGTTTTGTAAGAGTACCTTTTATATTTTAATTTAATACGTTCATTATACATATATCAGAGAATTATATTCATATTTTAGATTGAACTTGTAACTTAACTAATTAATGGAAAGTCAGTATGCTGTTAATTTCTCCTGATTAAGCTTCTACCACCACAAACAACAACCGAGAAAGAAAAAAAAATGTAAATTATCCACAATATTTTAAAATATGACCCTTAAACGAATGTATTTATGACGGAGAAAAAATCTCACTTTATTGCTTTTGCCGGTATTGGCAAATGATCCAGAAGTGTCCAAGTTTTATTATGTTGTCAGGAAAGAGTGAAAAAAGATAAAAATAAAAGTAGGATTTAAAAGAGGGAAGAGTCTTTATTAAAAAACAAACAAACTCGCACTTAACAATCCGTTTATGAAATGAACGTCGCTTGCACGAAAGTTATTGAAACATCATCGAAGAAATATATAAAAAGATGTCAAATAAATACATAATAAGCATAAAAAGAAATTTTGAGAAAGACGAATCAATTATTAAAAGAAAACTGTGTAGCTAATAAATATTGGATAAGGATAGCTCCCATAATCACTTGCCAGACATTTAAAACTATTCTGTATTAAATACGTATATTTTTTGCAATCATTGGGAATGGTTTTGAATAGAGTTGTTTAAGCTTCCATATCTGGCATAAGGATTTCAAGAAGATGCTGATAATGCTAACATTAAAAGTGGATTGAAGATTTTCCTTCATTATGTGCAGGCAGATGACAGCATCTCTAGCACTTCGGGTTCATGTAGTCTTATTTTGGCGTCGAGCGGCAGATTCACAGAGATTACTGACTCATGTGTAACCCTAGTCATTCAAAAATTCAAAACCAAAACCAAAACAACAACCGTAACCTCAAAATACCATTTGCATAGTATCAAAACGAGAAAATAATTTAATTAAATGTAAGGTGAGAATGAGAAACAATTCTTGTGGTATTTGTACCTCTTATTATTCATTTCTCGGCAGACGTTTTTCCTGATGCAAAATGAATATATAGTCGGAAATATTTACACATAACATATTGAAACATTTTTTTTTTGAAATCAAAGTCATTTTTTAAAAAATTATTAAGAGTTGAAAGAGCATCGGATTTGTTTGTTATATAATACTATAAGACGACAATTTATGATGTCTTTTCATAAGAAAAACTTGATTTACGGAACAAAATTACAATTCAGCCTCTAAAATCTAACAGGAATTATACGGTAATGATATAAAATTATACGAAATTTCATCTAATTTCCATAAAATGATTTTGATAAAATACATTTTTTACTTATTTTTAAAATTTCTTTTACTTGATTCCGTACTATATAAGATTTATTAATAAAAAAAAATATAAAATTAATTTAAAATGAAATCAAAATATTTTTTCTGTTTAAAAAATAAAAATTAAAAACATCTTACAATTTATCAAATTATTGAATTAAAAAAATCATAAATAGGACTATATTCGCGTAATTGCATTTTTCTACGTTCCCGCGTTGTTTCATACACTATCGAAAATACATTATTGAATTTTTAAAACTTGTAAATTATCAACTTTTTATATAGAATCAGATAATCCAAATTCTATATATAACAAAATTATATTTTCGTTTGCGTTTTCTCCACAAATTAGATTCATAATTTCATTTCTGCTGTTTGCTTATAATTTTAGGCATTGCAAATATTCTTTTGAAGCTCATAAGCTTCTCTTGCATTTTCAGATATATTTATTACATTCCAGTAAATACAAACATCGTTTGAAAAGTCTTGAGTTTTATTATTCAAAAAATCATAATTATTATTATTTTTTTTTTATCAAATCAGAATTTAGTAAAACTATTTCTTTCAAAGAAACTTCCAACTTCTGATAAAAATTTGACAAACTTCTACAGAATTTAATCCAATTTTATCTTTATAAGACAAACTCCATTGCTTTACTCCCTTTTTTATGGTCATTGTAATTATTTTTCTGTAGTTCATAAACTGAAGATAAAAGCCCATAAAAAACTCTTAAGGTGCACGCACGTATACTAATAGATTTCAGTGAACAGAACCAACACTTAAACCTTTTATTAAAAGGGCAAAGACTAAATCTCATTACGGAAACTCTTAAGGAAAATTGAGGCTTGCGCACGTTTATAGTTTTGTGAAGATAACACATTTACTTTATTTCCTATAGGAAGCCAATCTAGGAAAGTGCCGTATCACCGCTTTCGACTCATGAAGTGTTGCGAATTTTTCTCAGCACTTGAGGTCTGCAAGTTTATTGTTTCTTTGCTAGTAATGACGTGCGTAATTAGGAGCCAAGACTTGAAACGTGCTTCGTGTCGGGATACTTGAAACTTCGTCACTTAGTTGTCAAACTATGCAAGAAAAATGAGACTGGAGGCTATTTTTGAAGCATGGTGAAAATTCTTTTATTTTTTAAACTTCAAAAATTATCATAAGACGATAAATATGCGCAGCTATTTGGTGTAGAATGTTTTAGAAACTAAAGTTGCAGGCAACTTGAAAGCTTTGTTTTACTCTGTAAATAAAAGAGTTCTTGAAAAATATTTAAAAACTAAACAATCCCTTTTTATTTTTGAAAAATTTCATTTTTAGAAAAAAACCGAAATAAAAAAACATTAAAAAGCTAAATTTAAAACAATTATTTAATAAATTAGTATGTGTTTACGATATACATTTACATTTTGAGTCAATGAACTCATTTATGCGTATGTTAGTAGTAATTAGATAATGTTTGCGGAAAAATGCATGCTGTCTGTGTCCAGTGGATGCAAGTCTAATAAACTGAATAACAGAAAACAATGCTTCATTCGACAAGAAAGAACAAAAACACAGGTAACAAAATGCAGACAAAACATACACAAAACAGAACTTTCTGAAATCACCATCACATAAACAGAGAATTGTTAACAAATAACTGTAACAGCTCAAAACGATCGAACTTGCTGGAGATTAGCACTGTAATAAGATGATTTTTTTCTAATAAATTATTTTAAGTTCCGAAATTAAAAATAATTATTCATTTAATCGTCTAGAACTTAATTATTCAATTATCGTCCTACTCCTATCTGATATTTGAAGTCTGTATTAAACATAAATTTTTTTATTATTGTTTTTTGTTTCCAAATCTAATCTTTTTTTTGTTCTCAGTATAGTTATATTATTAATAATATAAATACAAAATTCTAAACTTCTATTTATTCTAAGAAACTGATATTTTTTAATGTTTCCGTTTTATTATAAATATTTCATGATTGATTGCAAATAAGCTTTAATCATATTTCTTGATCAAATCTGGGTCTGAACATAATGAGTGGTGATTGCTTTGGTTGGTGAAAATCTCTTGTCTATTATGTAATTCAATTTTTAATAAACCTTTTTTACAATTCGTCATAATTTGCATTTCCTGCACAAAATACAACACAAATATGAATACTTGCTTAACAATTTTTAGCTTACTTAAATAATGGTTTTTATTTATGAGTTTTTCACAATCCTTAATTATTTATAATTAAATATCTTTAGAAATAATTACTTCCGATAGCTGAAATATAACTTAGTTTATCTTGAAACGGATAGCAAAAGGAAGTGCATAAATTGTTGATACTTTCTAATATTTCAGAAGAGTTTTTGTGATAGGCAAGTAGACAAACAAACATGTAAAATATGCTTCTATGTTTTATACTTTCACTAAGATACACTTTCAGTGTAGATAAAAAAAACTTTTAAAAAAATTATCATATCTGTGGACGAAGAAGAATATTTTATTGAAAGCATAATTAAAACGATAAACCTATCCCTCTCTATACAGAAAGCAATACTATTTATTTATTGAAAATGTAATCAATCCTCGTCCATTCAGAGCAGGTATACTTCCACATTGATCTGACTGATCAATACGATTTTGCTCCTGAAAAGCACAGATCACTGATTTTAACTAAACACAAAGCGTAACTTTAAAGTTATTTTCAACATCGTCGATCACAAGGTAAAAGAATTTTTTCCATTTCCAAGCAAATTACACCAACTTATGATGGAAAGGGTAATTTATATGACCCTCTTGCTCAGACAAGAGTGAAATATCGATACTAGAACCCTGACGCCTCCATCTCATCAATATTGGCCCTGCAGTCAGCTAACGTCTTTTAGAAAACAGCGAAATAGCTTAATTGAGGCGCGATTTGATGGATGAGGCATTCTTTCAAAACATTTTTTTTTCTTTTCCCCCAGAAGCGTCATCCGAAATTTCAATCGCTCCCTATTGGACTCTTGTGTGGAAAGTTGGGTAAACTTAATAACAAGGGAGCACTGTACGAAATTGTTTGTCTTTCGCTGCTAATTGATGGCTTTGCTGCTGTTTGTGGGATAAAGCTTTCCTTGCTGATTTGTTGTTGGTTCAATAAAATTATTATAGTAGTAAATATTAAATGAAGAGTGAAAGTAATAGAAATAATATATTTAAAAAGGCAGTGATCCAGTATTGTAAATGACCTATGAAGTGATAGAAATTATTTTATAACAAAACTAGCCACCTTTGATGACCAGTTTGTTCGGCTAGATTATCGACTCTTTTAGACGGTCAAATTATTAATTTAGGATGCATTTCTTTTAAAAACATTTCGCCTTATAATTTGATATGACTAAAACAAACGAATTCAATTAAAACAATTTATTGTAATTTATAAATTATATAAATTAAGAAATAAAAGTGGGAATGAAAAACCTACTATGGATTTAATGACTGCGAAAAGCTCATGATTGAATGATTTAATGGAGAGTTTGAATTCCATCGTAACAGTTGAAAACATTGTTTCAGATAGTAACTATAATTGAATTAAAGATATCATTGAAGTTAAATGAAAAATTGTACAAAAATGAAATTTATATCATTAAAAAGGTCTCTTTTTGTATCTTAAGACTTAAGACATAAATCCTTTTTTAATAAGATAATTGTTATGGAAGATATGAATATCAATTTCCATAGGCAACGATTACGGCTATACTTAAGATTAATATACGGGGCCAAAATTGAAAAATTTTGGAACAATTTCTTGCCAAATATAATTATGATAATTTTTTATTGCAACTTTAAAAATCTTTTGTTAACAGTTTTGGTATAAACTCAGGATTTCAGACTTTTAGATTTTTGTACGATTGACAGGATTTTCTTAATAACATCGTACATTACTACGATTACTCATTTAATAACGGTTAATAAGGTGGAATGAAAATGACCGTAGAATTTTTTTTAGATGTTAATTTGGTAATAGTACTGAAAAATCTGCCTTTTAAGTTCAAAAATAATTTTTAAAAAATTGATTGAAATATTAAATTATCTTGAGGCGCCGCAAAAAGCTTGAAATTTGTAAAAAAATTGAAAAAAAAAATTTGGAACATTTTAAAATGTGGCTTTAAAATTTTTCCTCAGATTTGGAAATATTGCGGAAAAGTTGCCATTTAGACTAAAATACCATTTTTAAAAGTTTGGTTGCAATATTATATTATCTTAAGGTGCTGAAAAAATCTTGAAATTTGTAAAAAAAAAATTGAAAAAAAGGAAATTTTTAAAATGGGTCTTTAAAAATTTTTCTTAGATTTTAGTTTAGTAATAGTGTGGAAAAGCTAGCTTTTAGGTTCAAAAAGAATAAGAGAAAATTTGGTTCCAATAGGACAATATCTCAAGTGTCGCAAAGTGCTTAAATTTTGTAAAAAAATTTATAAATAAATAAATAATATATATTATATAAATATAAACTTTGATAAAATATCTTTATGAATTTTTCGTTCATATAATGCTAAAAAATGATTTTAAATACATACATATGCATTACAACTGGGAAAAAAATTATTAATTACAAAGTATAATAAAAAAAAGTATGTCGAATTTTGCGTTTTTTACTTATTTATCCTTAATGATTAGAAATATTACTGCTGCAAAATGTTTGTTTCTACTTCTTTGTTATATTAAACTTTTTAAAATTAAACACACGTGAGTCAATTTTTGCTCTCATGTATCCTTCTCTTGCGATTGAACCACAGACATTTTGAGCCGATTCGGTCACCAGTTTCACAGATCTTTCCACTGCTTGCATGTGACAAGAAACCAGGGAAAGTCGATAATTGAGTCCCCTATACTATTCGGTTCAGTTTCAGATGCCTTATAAAGTCTTTCAGAGAGTCACTGGAAATATATTTTAACAAGGGAGGTTCAAGTATGTCATTTTCAAACCATGAAATCGCGTCGATGTAATCTTTCGCATCGAAGTTTATCTTTATCAGAAGATAACGAAGTTATCGTTATCTACCAAACAGAGTGACGAGTCTGTCTTTACTTTCTGTCTTTGCTTTCGTAAGTTCTCTTTGAACTTTACGTTCACCTCTTAGCATGGACAAAAGAAGCAGCAAAGTACCCATTTCTTTGAATAATTTGGTCTATAACGCTCTTGAGATCGCCAGAAAGATAGCATGAATATGAGATAGGGTTAAAAAGATGTTTGTAACAAAAAGTACATGCAGGTTTTAACTTAATATTAAACCACACAGGCGCCTGGTAGCTTTATCTCTTCTTGTCTATTAGATGAATCTGGTTGGTTTGCCTCCTTTTTGTAAATAACACTGTTGTTCTTCAGCGTTGCCGTTGTCACCAGTAATCACAAACACAAACATTTTTGATACACACACATTTTTGTCCCTTCTTGATTAAACTTAATTATTCTCTGTAGTTCCTTAACCTTTCTTGCTTCTTTCTTCCACAAAGCGCTTGTGGTAGCAATATCAATATTACCTATAACCATTTTCCTTTTAGAGTGTTGATCATTTAGAAACTTTTGTTCCATAACTGGCAATTTTCTTCTTCTTTTATACAAGTTAGCAATATCAAATAAACGTTTAGCTTCTTCTCTAAACTCTATGAGGTTGGAATCAAACTGATCTGAACATTTTCTGCTTTTACACTTTAATAAATTCCTGTATTTAGCATGAGAAGCTTTTATCATTTGGGAAATTCTTTTGCTAGAACCAACGGGAATAGAAGCTCTTGACCATATTTGTTCTATTACGGGAACTAAAGTATCACATATTTCTCTTATAGAAGTATAATTCTCTGAACAGTTTTGAGGTTATACCTAATATAACAGTATAACTTCATAAGAGATTCGTAAGTAGAGAGTTCAACTTGAAGCAAATCACTAAATTTCCCAAAAATATAACGTTCGGACATTTGTCTTGTTTTCATAAATTTAGACTGAGCCCTTTTTACTCACAGAAAAGCAAACAAGTGCACAAACTAATTAATAAGTAGCACAGTAGACGGAGCTGAGATGCAAAATCAACTAAACTCGGCAAAGCTACTGATTTGAAACCATGCCTGCCCTTCTCACCGGAAGCGGAGACAAATCTCCACCTTACCTTAGTAACAACCGTCCCGGCGACGACTCATTGCCATGCCAGTGCAATAATAAAACTATGTTTATATTTCTATTTAAATGACAACGCCTATTTAAAGCTTTTTCTTAATTGGAGCACGCAAAAATCCTTAAAAATTTGCGAAAAGTTTATTTTTATGAAACTTTAGCTCACCTCAAGATGTACTCCAATGTATTTTATATTTTTGTTTACCTTATCTACACATTAACTTTTCCTCGCTGTCACAATTTAAAAATCAAAAATTGATTATTTAGTAAAAAAACTTAAAAATGTATCAAAAATTTCCATTTTAAAAAACTTTAGTCTTTGCGGTACCTCAAGACCTACTTCAATATTTTTCATATTTTTATTTTATCTTATCTACACCAAAAGGCAACTTTTTTGTGCTATTACAAATTAAAAATCAAAAATCGCTTTTTTCTTTCCACCTTAATGTTTAAGTCTATATTCGCGTTTCATTGTTTTGTTTGAAGCCGATTTCTTGATTTTTTTTACATCTTCTTTCCTATGACTGAATGTCCTCTTTTGTTACATGGCAAAGTATCTTCAGAAAACTTTTAATAATATTTTGCCGCTCCATTAGTTAGCTAAGCGAAGCGTTTAATTCATTTCAGCTGTAAAAATGTTCAATGAATGGAGCAATCTGAAATTTGTATGATATTTTGTTTATATTTGACAGTTGCCATTCGACTATTAATAATATGCTAGATTTCTGTGTCATGTACGTTAGTGTTATACATATAGATGATGAAGACTATTGAAAATCTGATGACTTAGTAAAATTTTGCAATCTATATCATAAGCAAATATTTATGGCTCCCTTAATTATTCTTTAGTCTCACTGTATTTGAATAAAATAAAAGTGTATAATACCATAAAAATTTCCTCTTGTTTTGTTAATGTGGAACAAAATAAAAATTAGCTTCAATGAGGATACGATTCAAAAATTCTGTTTAATGTAAATTGAATTGTTTAATGTTTAGAAAAATTACCTAATAGTTAATAACCTGTTTTCATTAGTAATACTAATGAATGTGTGTATGTCTGAGTGTTGACGCTCTGTAGGTTAGACAGTTTGACTTAAAACTACCAAATTTGGCACATGTATACTTAGGAGAGTAGTAATGAATATATCGGAACGATTTTTTAAAAATTTTAATAAAAATTTAATTTATTAAAAATTAAGCTGAATTGTAGTGTTTCCTCTGCTATAATTTTCAAAAATATTATTGCACAAAAATAAATTTAAACACATTACCAAAGTTTAAGAAATTGATTAATGGTGCTAATTAAGATTAATTTGATTTTTAATGATACCAATTAAGTATTAGTGCAAATTTTTCCTGAATTTCGGTAAATGTTAAAAAATATTTTTTTCACTTTATTTATAACTAGCCGCCTTTGGTGACCAGCCGGTTCACCAGTATTACCGCTCGCTACAATTTTCAATTAAATATTTTAAGTAACTGGTCTCTTAACAGATTCTCAAACAAAACATTTTTAATCTTCAAATTTTGATAGTCATACCAAACTTATACTGTTGTTTAGATCGTTTCGTTCAATCTACTATATATATTTTGCTAATTTGTTGCCCTTTCCGGTAAAACTTCCACTTTAATTTAAAGTGGAAATGACGAAATTGCAATTAATATAAAGATATTTTTTAATGAAACCAAGCGTTTTATTTTATTTATCATTTTTATTGTTATTTATTTATTATTATTATTATTGAATATGAGTATTGCAAACAAAAACGCTCGGTTTTTAAGTCTTATGTGAAGTACAAAATATTGTTCATAATTTATGTAATATCTCAAAGAATAATTCAACAAAAATTTGTCAGATTCAGCATAAAATTCAGTTTTTAGTTTTGCTTTCGAAAGGATTGAAATGAAATCAATAAATAATATTTTGTTCCGGCCTATAAATATATTTGCAGTAAGGTATCATATTCTGAGAAATATTCTGGACACACCAAATTTTAAATAAATGAATGAATGTTTCTATTTTCCACGATCAACTAAGACTTATTTATGAAGTTTTGAATGTTAAAAATTTAGAAAAACTCAACATTTTCATAATCTTAGGCCAATTAATCTTGAGAAACCTGCGTGCTGATTGGCGTATTTTATTTGAAACGATCGATGGAAAATCTAAAATTATCCTTTTTTTATTGAATAGTGATATTCAAATTTTCATAAATCAGTCAGTTTAAGTGATTGATTTAGTTGATTGGCAATTAACTCTTTTTATTTAAAATATTAGTGTTTCAAGAACATTTTGTTAATCGTGATTTCCACAGCAGAAGCTTTATGTAAAATAAAAAATTCGTTATTTATTAGAGCATTTATTGAATCAAGTTACATAAAATATAATCATTTTCCATTTAGACCATTTTAGCATATCTGTGTCTATTACTAAAGGTTTACAAATTAGCAGTGTGGCCCTGATTTGAATGGATATCCTGTTAATATTAAACAAAACTTGCCTTAAAATAAAACTGATTTATTGGATTAATAATATAGAGAGTGTAAAAGATCATAAAATAATTTTTCTTGAATTTATTTTTTAGAAAAAAATAATATTTCATATTTGTTTCATTTCCTACAAACACGTGCCGAAAATTATATTTTTGCAGATTTCATTTCCAAAAAGATTTAATTTATTTTTAATTGGAGCTTTAATCAATGTGATGGCAACACTCTGAAAAAAGCTAATTTTTTTCCCATGAATGCGAAACGTGCTCGTGCAGCTTAAATTTTATTTTGTACGAAAAAAAGTGTTGAAAAATATAGTTAAAATATTTATTTAAAAATTCATTAAAAATAGAAATTTAATTTTAAGGTTGAAACATTGGTATCATTTAAAAGATAAATGTTTGATCTTTAACTTCATGTATAAATCGTTTTTGTGCGGTCATATTTTCGGAAGTTATAGCAGAAACACGCCAAAATTTCGCTTAAAATAAATAAAATTCTAATTAAAATGTCGAAAAAATAAACCCCAGGTGCACATTCCCGGCCTCCAAGGTATACAGGTATACACGTGTCAAATTTGGTAGCTGTAGGTTGAATGGTCTGGCCTGTAGAGCGCCAACACACACACACACACACACACACACACACACACACACACACACACACACACACACACACACACACACACACACACACACACACACACACACACACACACACACACACACACACACATTGAGCTTTATTGTAAGTATAGATAACAGATTAATTACAATGTTACTCTGAAGTTCAAGCTGTTTCCATTGTTTCTTCAAATATCTAATATTATTGAAAGTAAAAAAAGAAGCATCTTGTTTAATATTTGTGTAGTTTATGACACATAAAAAAGTAAAATTGCATTACCGCGAATTTTGTATTTTCTTTTTTGATAACGCTATAATGTCATTTGATCTTCATTAGTATGGTCCATTTGCATAATAAACAGAACTTAAGTAAGACAAAATAACATGACTTTAATATCTGTTAATTTGTCGGAATCATGGACATGAAGTTATATCTAAAAGCTTTATCTAAGCATTATTCCCAGCGAGCCAATTGATCACCGGTAACTAGTAAATTATAAAAATAAAATATTGAATTGCTAAGAGAGTTTTTAATTATTTTTGTATAAAAAGTATAATAAACAGAAAAATTTGAAATCATTAAAAAATTCGAGATTACTTTAAGATTTTGATGTATCTTTACAATTTAGACTTGTATGTGTTCAAAACACCACTTTTGGAACTATGCCTATCTATTTGTGAATATAATCTAATAAAACTACAAATTCTCAGAATGCAATATAATATGCTTTATTTGCGCTAAGCTTTTAGATCACTATAAAAATTTGGAGGAAACTAATCGGGAAATCATTGCTATTCAGTCAGTATATATGCAAATTCTGTTTGGTCACCAACTTAATAAACTAGATGGATGGAATGGCTAAGAGTTGCATCTCTAAATCTATAGATCTGCTTCAAATTTTGGACAGCTAAAAGACGTAAGAAATTGTCTGCCTATATATATATATTCTTTTGTGAATGGGCAAGGTAACTCATGAAAACTTCAGTAAACTAGGTAAATGCAAATTAATGTGGATTTTAATTCTAAATTTGTTGAACCACGTCAAATTCTGAACTCAATCATTCAATGGATAGGCGACCCAAAATTCTTATTCAATTCTCTCCATAATGCAATGAAACTAAACGAAAGACACATTATGCTGCATTTGTAGGGAAAACTTCCGCCAGTTATTTTATGCTTTTCTATTTTCTTCTTTCGCTCCAAGGGAGATACAACATACAGGTTATATTGATCAAAATACTGTTTTTATGAAGCAACAACCCAAAATACTGCAACATAGAATAACAGCGCTTTATCTCAGCTTCATAATCTATTCGGAAAACTTCTAAGAGAAAATATTCTCCCAATATCCGAAAATTACATTTATATAACTACATTGATGCAGTTGGGAGATCGTTGTATATTAATATACTATTTCTGGGTTTGAAAATGTAATCTTCTTTTATCGCATTCGTTGCATTATCTATCTATCTTACTTTATCCATTTTATATTTCCTTGTTATCTTTTTAATAACACAATAGCGGAACGTGGAATCTCTCTCTAACAACATGAATGAGATACAGAATTCTTTAACCTGAATACTGCGGAAGAAAAAAAAAGAAGCAACAAATCTTCTTTATCTCCTACCTACCATTATTTACCCACTGCTGAATCCCTCAATTTAATTCATAGTGGTTCTATTCTCTGAGCACAAGGAAAACCGTTTCTCCTGTACCAACAGAGCGGAGTTTACTCTGATAAATGGTTTAATATTTGCATTCTTCAGCAGAAGATCCTCCCTCGTGCAGGTGTCGCGAACCAGAATATGAGATAGTTCAGCAGCTGGATCGGGCATTAAAACTTTAAGCAAGAAATTTAAACTGGAAGTGGGAAAAAATAAACGATATATAAAAGCGGAGAGGGAAACCTCCAGATAATATCGGAAACAGAAACATTTCCTCGATAGCATTTCAGAAAAACGCGGTGTTGGAGATTATTGAATTTTTGAAAAGTGAAGCTTGGTGCATAAACGGATTCTGTTAGAACTTCGCAAAACTGAGTTAAGTGGCAATAGAAAACCTAGGAATCGATTTATTTGTCCTTCCAGGAGAAATATTTGTAACCCTTCCCCTTCCCTATCGTTCCACCCACGTTCTCTTCTGTATCTTTTGCGTTCCGAGGAGTAATATAACGTTCGATAACAAACAAAATAAACAAAATTCGAATTTCGAATTTTGATCGAAATAGCTCAAACACTATGATATTCAAATCCATTAGCATGTCAAATAAACACATCTGGGGTCTGCTGCTGTAGATTCTTATATCATTTATTCAATTCTGCTTGATTTTATTTCTGGTCTTTTTGAAGTAAGGGAATTTTGAATTTTATTAAGGTTATGTAATGTGGGGCATAAAATTTTATGAACTTAAGGGGAAGGTCGTTGCTTTTGGAATTATGTTATAAATGTCAATTTATTTAAGGCATAAACTTTTTATTTTTCTGGGTTAAAAATTGTAACTTTAGAAGTTTTCAAAGGTATTGGAATCCAGAGATGTCAAATAAAAATCAAATGCCGGAAGTTGTAAAAAAAAAAATGAGTTGTGTTTGTCAGTTTTATGTCTTTATGAACGAAGGCAGGATGTTTAAAAACAGGATCCTTTGAATTTTGAAATGAATTCTATTTCTTTTTCTATTTATTTTAAGAAAACTAAATAGCAGAAGAATGAGAGCTTTTATTCTTTATTTGTATGCATTAAAGACTGAAATTGATACAATTTCTAAAAAGACAATGAAGTGTAAGTGTGTGTTGTTTTTAAAATGAATATTTTAAAGCTTTGAAGTGGCAACTTGAAAGATTTTTTTCCTAATATTTGAAACTTTGATACTATTCTTTTTTTGTTGATATTCATTGTTTTCTTATTTCTTATTCATATTTAATTGTCCTTTCGGTTGCTATAATATTTGTAAACAAACTTGTCTTTTGTCTGCTTAAAGTAAGAAGTTTGATTTCTAATTAAATAGGCAACATTTATTTCGATGAAGCTGAAATCTTTAATATTTTTTTTTTTACTTTTGTGATGACAAGAGTTTGATGATATTTGCATTCTATTGTTGAGTTATGTTAATGCTAGATGAATTCTTTTGATATTCTTCAAAAGGTATATAATCATTCATACTCTTTAAACGTTTGTTTACGATTCTACGAAGAAATCGTTTTACAAGCGTTTCAATTCAGTGTGGATTATGTTTTAGGAAGTAGAAGATAATAGGAAGAAGTAGCTTTTAAAAGTATTGTGATTCAAGTACATATTATTTACATGATTCAAAAGGAGATTTAAAATGATAAAGAATGCCTAAACATTATAATTATCATACAAGTACCTGCTTTCTTTACTGTGCTACGAAGCCCACTATTATTATGTTTGGAACTCTGAAAATAAAATTCTGAGCATCTTAGGTATTCTAGGTCATAAGTTTTCCATTTAAACAATTTAAAAATATGGTGGTCAATATTTTTTGGAATTTCGACAACTTTACATTGATGGATTTTGGCCTTCTTTGAAGAGCAATCCAATGAGAGAATATTTTCTTAGCTGTAAACGATACATTATACATTTCTTAAAATGTTTGCGTTACTCATGAATTTTGGTCTTCTAGAATGTTGTCTTTGAGCTTCGTGAACAGCATTCCATATGTTCCAAATTCATACCAAACTGAAGTTATGGGAAGCCTGCTTGGATCAGCGTGAAATTCTTTCCGAAATTTCCATTGTACTTTTATTATGTTTTTGTACTTTCAATATCATATCAGTACAGACTTTCTTCAAAACTCAACTCGGATTGAACCATTATTTTTTTTTATCTCTAACATAGCAACAATTTGGAGTTTCAGAGCAAATAAAGTCTGCTAACCTTTTTCTTTTTTTGCTACACATTGTAGATTTCTTCATCGGCTGTCAGAATATAGAGCAATTTCGAATACCTTAGAAGCGGAAAGCATTTTGCATTTGCCTCTTCAACTTTTACAAGATATGTGAACCCTACAAGATTTATCTAGATCTTAATAAGAATTCATTATTATGCTAATAATTCAATTTTAAGAATTTTATTGTAAGAGAATAAAAGCCAAACTGAGAAAAAGATAGAGCTATTGTTAGGTAGATAGCTATTTCTTTAAGAAATTGGAAATTCCTAGAATCTCTAAAAGAATTAAGACAGGCAGTATTTGGAATCGTATTAAGATTGGAATACATAAGACTGGAATACATTTTAAAAATCTTGACAAAATAAAGTTTATTGAATTCTATTTGCAGCCTAATAATACCATTCTAAAAACATTGATCAGTAAAAAAGTTGACCAGCAATTTAACACATAATTTTAATGTATTATCATTAATAAAATGATATTACTGTGTTTAGATAAATAATTTAATATAAAGCATTTCAAATATATAATAAAACAAAACTGACTCATGTACGTGATGGCAATAGAAACTGATTATTGTAGTATAATTAATTTACAAAGAGTTTTAATTAAAGGATGTTGATCAGAAAGGATTTATTAATTAATATTTATTTTGAATAACTACAGACTACAGAAAACGGGAATAGGAAAATATATAATGACTTAATTTATAATTAGAGATATTATATTTCTAGAAAAACACTAGTCTAATACTTATAATTTATTAGTAGCATCAAAGATTACTGTATCATAAATAAATATTGCTAATAACTCAGTCTACAATGCCTAAGAAAATTTGCAGGTGCCCTTTCTTTTATAAAATTGATTCATTTGTGTAAAAAAAAAATTCTTTATTGTTTATGAATGAAATAAAAGTACATTGGAATATTTACTTTTTAATTTCAAATTTAAAAACTGTTGTGTCTGGAGATCACAGGCTGAAAAAATGAAAGATATAATTATTTCATAAAAATGAGTAATCTACAGTAGTGAAAAAATTGTTTTAGGAAAGAAATTTAATCAAAATTCATGAATAAAAAAGATTTTCAGATAAAAGTTTTTTTTTGTCCAATTAAAATGCACATATCCTATTTTTTTAAACCTATGTAAAAAAATAATTATTATTTTCATTCGAATATCCTTTCTTTAGTCAAAAAGAATATTTTTATTTTCTGCTTTTAAAAGAATAAAATGCTTAATACCCTTAAATTAATTTTACTTCTCAGTTCTCTTTGAAAAACATTTATATGCGTGGAACACTGCTATTTTCCCATTAGTTTGAATTATTGAAGTTTTCAAAACATGGAAGAAGAATTGTATGATTTTAAAATTAAAAGGAAAGTCTTTTCTTTTTTGCATTAAAAAAGTCGTGAATTTCCATAGACAGAATCATTAATTTTAAAGAAATTGATATATCTGTATGCTCAAGATTCATCCAAGTTATCTTTATTTAAAAAAAACATTTCATTTAAATTCATTTTTTTTATCCAATTTTCCTTCTATTTTCCATTTTTCTGTTTTTATAGAAAAATTCTTTTTAGAATTAATTTTTTAAGATAAAAAGAACATTTACTTGAAAGATTTCCTTAAGAATAAAACAAGTAATTTTCAAAGTATTTTCCTCTTTTCTTTCAAATGATGGATCATGGATGATAGTTTAATTGGCGTTCTGGAAGTTATACTGTACTCGCTATTAAATCAAATATGAAATAATATAATTGTTTTTGAACCAAGTTATGATTTAAATTTTAAAGCATAATGCAATGTAAGTGAAGGGAGAAGTTTAAATATATTTTTGTCAAATTAGAAATTTCTGACACAAATTGGAGATAAAAAAAAAAAAATCGAGAAAATTGTTCTTATAGACTTCTTTTTTAAAAATTAGTATTTTTAATGGTAATGCATTTTTAAAGTCAGTATATTTAGTTTTAATGGCAGCATTTCTATTCTTAAAAATACAATAAAGAAAGTACTTTTGTAAAAAATACCTAAGAAATATGAACAAATGATAATAAAAAAAATGTCAGAAAAGTTTTAGTTTTATAATTTTGAAGAGGAATTCCATCAATGAAATTTGTCAGGCCCTTGAATCGTTTGAATTACTAAAGCAAGCGATTGCTTAATTAGAATCAAACAGAAAATTTGCTAACAGAATGTATTTTAAAAAGAAATGTGTAAGCTGTTATCAGATTGATTTCATGAATTTTCTATTACATACTAATGCGCATTTTATTGCTTATGTTCTGTAAGAAGGGATAACTATGATTCTTTAGACATGGAATCTTCAGACTCACCAGCGAATGCTCTTTGCATTCATTAGACAGAATCTAAATGGCATTTGATTGGCTATGTTCTGTAGGAAGGAATAACTATAATTCTTTATACATGAATTATTTCAGACTCACTAGCGAATGCTTTTTGCATTTAGCAGAGGGAAACGAAATGTTTCCAATTGTTTGCGATAAAATCTTCACTGCTTCTCAAGAAAAATTCAATTAATAGCGGTGATTGCATTATGAATCAAGAAGGTGCTGCGGTGTCTTACACTCCAACATTTTGAGCATAGCATAACGCCATCCAGCGTCCCGATGTTTATAACACTAAGCACTATCTAAAAAGTTGGATGAGCACAAGATAAAAGGAAAGACGAAAAAGAACAAAAAAAAAATGTTAAAAGAAAGAAAGAGACGACAAACCATCCAGGAATCTCCAAAGAGAATCCCATTGGTGTCAAATCCCACACGATTGTATTTAATTTTTGGGGAAGTAATAACTAATCCATAATAATAATTTATCCATCTCAATTAGCAGTCTTGCACAATATCAATCCAGAAGGAAGACACCAGAAAACAGTTCAGGATATCTTAGAACAAATTTTTCCATTCCCAACTTCAACTCCATTTTTAACACATGAAATCACCACCACTCCAAATGATTGCCCTTTCACTGAAAAAGAAATAGCACAGGTCATTGATAATCTCCCCCCCCCCCATGGAAAAGCAACAGGATATGACGTATTGATAATCTAATTCTAAAAACAACAAACAAGAATTTCCCGACCCTCTTCAAAGAATATTTTAATAAATGTCTGTCACTAAAAAAATTTCCTGATCCATTTAAAATAAGCAATATTATCTTATTTCAAAAAACAGGAAGCAATCTTAAATTAGCGACATCGTACATACCAATAGCTCTATTGCCTACTATAGAAAAAGTTCTAGAAAAATTACTCACACAGTGTCTTATTTATTTTCTAGAATCAAATAAACCAATCAACAATAGCCAGTTCGGATTCAGTGAAGGAAAATCCATAAATGCTGCTCTTAAAAAGCTCGTAGAAAAAATTTATGAAGGAAAAAGGAAAAAAGACAATATTCTGGTTATTTTAGTGGACATCAAAGGATCATTTGATAATATCCAACACCATTCAATAGTCAAATATCTAGATAAACTCCAATGTCCTCAAAATTTAAGAAAAATCTTCGAAAACTTACTACATGCCAGAAAAATAAGCCTCAACACACAAGAAGGCTGGGCCACAGGAGGACAGAGGCAAGGCTGCCTCCAAGGATCGTGCAGTGGTTCAGCTCTATGGAACTTGGAGGCGAGCGATCTGCTTAATAAAATCTGGCCTGCTCACACAACTATCCAAGCATTCGTCGATGATTTTGTTTTGGTCATTAAAACCAAAGCAAAACAAAATCTAAGACAAAATAACCAAGAATCAATAGCACAATTCATATCCTGGGCTGACATAAATAATTTAGAAGTGTCCACGGAGAAATGCAACTTTATTCTGTTTAGTAAATGGGCAATAGGACCCAGAATTTATTGGCAGGGAGAAAGAATAAAGCAGACACACGCCATTAAATACTTAGGTATCCATATTGATGACAAATTGAATTGGAATACCCACCTCAAGCATTTAACATTGACAGCGCAACAACAATAATTCAATTTTCTCAAAATAGCTGGCAAATCCTGGGGAATAACTCTTCGACATAGAAAATTTTTGTATAGGACAGTCATTGAAAGGATATTTGCTCACGGAGAAGAAGTTGGTGCTTCCACCCAACGGTTAGACTAGCAATAAAATATCTTCCATCCAAAGAGGCTTTCTGCTGGCATTTACGGAAGCGTACATGACCACGCTTACTGCAGCACTTCAGGTTATCTTTAGCTTGCCTGCACTTCATCTGCAGCTCCAGATGATGGCAAGAATGGAAAGTTCAAACTCCATGGAATCGTACATGATATGCCACATATCAATCCATACAAGTATGAACACAGAGCTACGGGCTGGATGTCACATCCCTCCAAACATCTCCAAACACATCAAATTTCGTTGGAAGACGACGGATCTGAAAATTTAGGACTCGGGGTCTATACAGATGGATCAAAATCCTCAGCAGGAGTTGGGGCTGCATTTTGTGTCATGCAGGATGCAGTCACTATACACCAGTGGTCAACCAGCCTATTGAAAGAAAACACGGTCTTCCAAGCTGAACTACTAGCCCTCAGTAGTGCAGTCAAATATAAAACCTTTCTTCCTTCATCAGATCCAATCATTATTTATGTCGACAATAAATCAAGTATACAAGCTACTTATATCAAGAGATACATTCTCCCTTTTTCTTGTAAATCCTTACATTAAAATCTCATGGATTAAGGCACATGTAAACTATGACGGGAATGAAGTGGCTTGCAAACTAGCCAAAAGCTGCGACTAGTGCTACACGCACACTCACACACACCCACACCCACACACCCACACCCACACACCCACACACACACACACACGCACACGCACACACACACCCACACACCCACCCACACACACACACACACACACACACATACACACACACACACACACACACACACACACACACACACACACACACACACACACACACACACATACACACACACACACACACACACACTCTTTATGCATTTATTACCGGACATTCACCAGCGAGCGCCTTTTACATTCAGTAGAGGAAACCGAAGTAAAATTTTATTGGTTTTGTTCTGTAGGAAGGAATAGATATGATTCGTTATAGATGGATTACATCGGACTCACCAATATTGCCTTTTATAATCAATTGAGGGAACCGAAATGCTTTTGATTGTTTGTGATAAAATCTTCAATATTTCTCAATGTAAATTCGATTAATAGGGAAGCATGTATTGAAAAATCATGAAAGTTCTGGGTTGTCCTAGACTCTATCATTCTGAAAAGGCATGCAATAGGAATAACTTATCTATTATTTTGTGTTAGAAAACATGGAAGGTGCACATATATGCTCTAAATCATCATGCCGAAATCCTTAAAACCAGTTTTTCATGATTTTCTATTCCTTAATTTAAAAATCAAAGGAATTACACAGCTAAAACCAGGTGGAGGGAAAACAGTTTTCGTGTAGAAGGGAAAAATATAAATCTTTCAAATAATTTTTATACAAAAAAAAAAAAAAAATGCATATTCAGAAATATTTCTTCTGTTTTATGAAAGAAGATATAAACAAACCAAAACCCTTGCACATAAAATAACAAAAATTTAACATTACAATTTTATACCTTTTTCAGCAATGACTTTTAATAAAACAACTGAAAAATGCACGTGATAGCCCCGAGGCTAAAAAGAATCAAAACGGCTCTTCCTGGATATTTTAAATTTGGATATTTATTCTAAATTAACGACATTTTCACAAGCATTTTATATTATTATGGAAATCGATGATCATCTTGTCAAGAAAATCATGTTTGCATATTTTACATCTCTTCCTTTATTAAAGATAGGATTAACTTCCTACTTTATCGGATTGTTTGCTACTCGCATTTGCCATCATGACACCGTGTAATCGGTCCTTGACGGTAATATCATCAAAATTAATAGTTGAGTGAAGGAAAAAAAATGCACCTGTGTACTTCGATTTTCCAAGCATAAAATTCCTCTGCTAATCACCTACCTCGGCATTTTTATCAAAAGAGATCATAATTAAAACTAATGCTGTGTCATCAAGGTTCGGAATATCGTGAGCGGAAGGGAACAAATTGGAAGTGATGGACTATGTAATAGTGGCTTTAAAGCCATTTTTCGCGTAAAATCCTTTTCGACAAAGGAAGAAAATCTATTTATCATTTGTTATTTTTTATTTGAATGACAGAAATACTGTGTGCATTTTTTATAGGTAATCATATTAAAAATAAATTTAAAAAAATGAACCAAAATAAATGATACGTACAAAAATATAATTTTGTACTTTATTAAAAAGTAAATTTTTTTTTGAAAAAAAAATATTAACAGAAAACATCTACAAAATCATCGAATGTTTCTAATGATTTATCTCGGTTTATAATTATTTTTTAATAGAAAGAAACATGAACATTTGCTCGTCTGAGAATTCCGTGTCAACTGATACATGGAAGAACGATAAAAATTTTATTCCATCACTGTGAAATGATAATTCTCAAATAGAATTTTTACAAAATTGGAACATTCAAAGTAAAGGAATGCTTGAAAATATTAACTTACAATAATGGATTTTTATACAAAAATAATATAAAATATTTTAATTAGGAATATTTTTATACAAAGTTAAAAAAATATTTGAAAATGTATTTCCAAAATGAAAGAAACGGAAAATAATTTGAATGCTTTTTTATCAGTAACTGTAGTAACTAAAGTAACTAAACTAAAATAGTAAGTAGCATAACTTTATAAATAACTAAAGTAACTTTAATCAGTAACTGTAAGGATCTATTTAATCAATTTTATCATTTGGAGAGACTTTTAAGAAATGCAAAAATTTACGAAGCAGCCAAATGGAAATGATCAACTTTTCTGGCAACATCTGTTTAGTAGAGTTTTGAGATATCCTTGAAAGATGACTATAGACATCAGGAGAAATCTGGAAAAAATTGTTAGTGTTAGTTGTTGCAAGATAACAAGTAATATTGTGCCAATGGATGGTTGTAAGCAAGCTGAGAAATTTTACGGCAATCCCTACGGTTGTGCATTATGACAGCAAGAAGGATACAAACCATGATTGCATTAAATGAGCATTCTAACAGTTAAATTTTTCCCTTTTTCTTGTTTCGTGGCGGTCACAGTTTGCAAACAGCCAGCAAACAAACACGTTTTTTGTGTTTTATTCTTAACACTTGCCTGTTTATTATGCGTTTTTTTATAGTCAGTTTTGTTCTACAACTTTAAAACTGACTTCTCCTAGAAAATTTCCCAATTTCCGTTGGTGAAAACGTAAACAAATACAATAACGTAAACACAATTAGACACCAGCTTTATGACTAGAGTTGTCAACATTTTCAACATTCTAAATTAAGGGAGGGAGGAGGGCGGCTCATGATTGATTAGGCACACAGAAATTACACTGTTTTCATCGGAACCACTAAATAATAAAGCATTTAGTGAAATTGATGTTTAATGCATTTTCATTGAATTTTACCTAAAATTACAAAAGCATCTTTTAAGCATAGCAATAACCCATATAATAGTGCTAATCATGTCACACAACTCTGGGTAGAAAGGCCTGTAAAATATATTTCTACGCATATACATTGTCGTTTATTAATATCAATTCTTATTAGAAAGTGTTTAAATATCGCCAATAAACAATCAAGAAACCCAGGCAAATGCGCATGAGGCAATTAATTTTTCAAAAGTATTCATTAGCACTATTTTCGCCTCTCTTTATAATGTACTATAAATGAACAAAATAAAGACATCCAATATTTGCTTTTTAGCTTTGAATTTTCAGAATGTAAAGACTTTTGTGTTTGAAGATTACAACCAAACCAATTAAAACCATGATTAAGTAACAAACAGGAGTCTTCTACATTCTACGACACTGATAAGAATATTTTTGCTTATCATGCGATGAACATATTATAAAGTAATTTATTCTAAATTCTCAAAGGAAAAGAGATTTAAAAATCAAACTAATTTTTAAGCACAAAATAATTTTTTTTTGTATTGTCACATCTAGGGATTGCAATATCGGACCAAAATTTCAATACCAGTATTCGGTATTTTTTAGATCTTAATACCGGGATTAGAAATTTTAGAAAAATTAAGAAATCACAGGTTTTTTTGTTTTATTTGCCAGTTTTATTAGAGAGTGTAAATATCTCAAAAAATAATGTGAAATTTATAAATTATAACTGTATATAAAGAATCACAAAAAAGTAAAGGAACATCTTATTTATTTAAATCACAAAAAAGTGTAAATATCATTATTCAGTCTGTGGAACTATTACAAATTTTTGAAATGTGATCTTAAAAAACGTAATGCATCAATTGTACTGTGATTAAGCCTGAAAAGTAATACTGTGCAAAAATTACCAGCTGTCGAAAACGGTCTTTCGGCATCTACGCTCTTTGGTGGTACTGTTAGCAATGCGCGATATACTTTTTCCAAGTACAGTAGACTCCCGATTATCCGCGGAGCGCCTGCCTCACATTTTTTTTGTAGTAACGCAAAGCAAAAAAAAAAAAAAAAAAAAAAAAAAAAAAAAAAATGTTCACAAAACTCAGCAAACGTTAAATTTGCTAACACCGTGCTTATTTATGCGACGCGGAATTGGCCGAGAAACTTATGCTACGAAAAATGCAATCTTGGATCAAGAGAAAATGCTTCCAAAGCAAGAAGCAAACACAAATGACTGATTTCTTCAAAAAGGTGTAGTTTTACAGTTATGCTTTTGTAATTACATAATACATTACAGTATTAAAACAGTACATATGTATTAATTTTTCTGTGTATCCTTGACGCCACTCGTAAGTACAAAGCACTTTTCTATTTTCATTAACAAAATGCATTTTAGATTAGTTTTGAGTGATATACTAAAATATTAAGCGTTAGTTAAAAGTTTCCTGCTGTTTATTTTACGTTTTATTGTGCATAAAACGATTTTTCAAAGTTGGAATGACTGTTTTCTCTTTTGCTATACTCGTTTTTAGCTTTTTTCGGATTATCCGCGATTTTTGTTATCCGCGGCGACCGCGCCACCCAATTCCGCAGATAATCGGGAGTGTACTGTATTTACCTCTAAACCCCTCATCTTCAAATAAATCGATTTCTCGTCGGATGGTTTTGGATATAGCTGATTTCTGTATTTTGGTTCGTTGAAATTTTCTTATTTATTGCTAATTCTAATTTTTGTTCAATAGACAATTCCTTTTCACTATCGACATTAGTGTCATCATCATCTTCGATAACTGAACCGAATTCTTCTGAATGTGGATAGGTTTGTGGGTAAAACAAATTAAAGAAAATTTACTAAAAACTTCATCAGATTTAAATTGGTTCTTTTCTTTTCTTCTTTTTTCTTTTTCTTTTTAAAATCATTATAATTATGTAAATACCGTAAGACATTTTCTATTTCGGTATGCCTTTCTTCTGTGCGATTTTTCAATGTGATATATAATTCTTCAGATAATGATGTGTGCTGTTCTATCAGTGACTGAAACATGAAATTTATTGTTGCATTAGCTGTTAATAAATTACAATCGCTCCGACATAATGCCTATATAGGCAGTTTTATTGGAAGTAGAGCTGATACAGTTCTGGATTCAGTTCAAATTCACTATCTGAAAAAGTTACAGGTTTAAGTCGATTATTGCTTTTTGATTGGATTTCTCAGTTTCAAAAATCGTTCCATCCTTAGGAGTAAACTGTTCCAACTTGTTTTAGAATCTAATATTAACATATATTTTGTTTCATTTTCAGTTAGTATATATATTTTAATAATACGTCATTTTTTATAGGGGAACGTTTAAATATCTTAACAATTTTTCGAACTTTATAAATTATAGGAAGCAGTTCTTGATGGGTTAATATTTCATTCTCATTAGCAATATCTTCTTCAACAATTACATTGTCTTTATCGTCATTGTCAATATCACTCTCACTCTCATCAAGGTCGGAACCCGAAGTTTCTATATCCACAGTATTTTGATTCTTCAGTTCTTTATTTTTTTTGGTATAACACATCTATTACTCCTAATTGAATTCCATGAGCATAGCACAATTGCTGATTTGAACCAATCAACTTTTTTCATAACTGTTGGCCCATTAGTCGTTATGGATACAGTATCTTCTTTCAGGGATAATCCATGTTTCGCTAATTTAGATTTAAGAAGTTAATTAAGCCATTCATTAGCTAATTAATTTCGCCCGTTAGGGAGACATAACAACAAAAACGTATGCTATTTTGCTATGTTGGCAATCCCTGAACTAATTGTGGAGACAATTTTGTAAATTTCTAGTAAATACCGAAAAACGGTATTTAATCTTGTGTATACCGGTTTTACAAAATTGTATAAATGGCTCAAAATACCGGTATTCGGTATCTCGGTATTGCAATCTCTTGTCCCATCATTACGTTTTCATTTGTTCATTGTTACACCTCAAAAAAATTATTATTTTTCGTTTAAGTAAATGTTTTTTTATTATTAAAAATGCCTTTCTTTTGTTAATTCAATTCTCTTTTAAAAATATTCTTTGCTAAAAACCATTTATTTTTTCATAAGTTTGAGTTATGAAATTTTTTGAGAATGATAAAAAAATGTATATGTCTTAATCTCAAGAGTTTTCTTTTATCTCGGTTTGTAGTTCCCTCATTTTACAGTGGCAATAATTAATTTCAAAGAAATTGATGCATCTAGATACTTCTTTGCGTTTGTAAATTTGATGAAAATATAAAAATTTACTAAAATTATCTTTGTTTTAATAAAAAATTGAAATTCTATTTTTTTATTTTTAAAGCTTAGTCTGAAGATACAATGTTTGAGGAGAATTATTTTCTTTTTGTGGTTTTCTTCAATTGTATAATGCCTCATAAAACGAGTTGAAAATTTATTAATTTTATAAATTGAAGAGATTTTTATTTGAAATGAGATCGCGTGAAAAGGTTTTATACATACTTGTTGTCACATTTAAAGACAATTAAAATTAATTCTTAGAAATATGTATTTGATTAAGTTTGCATTCAACTAAAATATATCATTTCATATTAAGAGAAAGGATTTAAAAATATATTTGAATAGTTTGAAGTACTACGAAAGAGCAGACAAGCGATAATTTAACAGAAATAAATATCTTTTAAAACTTGGAGCAGATAATATGTAATTACGCAGTCGATAAAATATTTGACAATATTTGCATATTTTGCAATTTAAATTTCAGTCACTTCATTATTTAGCTGTTAGAGAGTAAATAGTTTAATTAAACTGACGAATTTATCCCTTGAATGCGTTTAAATGCTTACTTTTAAGGGTGTGAAATTTAACGAACTCATTATAAGGTTAACTATTCCTGAATAGTTAAGTCTAGTGTAAAAAAAAGAATCTATTTGAAATGTGAATGCATCATTAAATAGTATATTAAAAGCATTCGACTTTCAGGTTTAGATTCTAAGTGCTTTTGTATGATAAATATATTATTTGTAATTAGAGAATTTAATTTATGGAATGAATTCATGAAGCTTTCATATTTAAGTAATATTTACTATTTAGTGGACTTCATAATTTATTTTATTTTTAAATTAAATTTCATGATTTTATAAACATCGATGAATTTAATGACTGAATTATTATTGACGATATTTTTGATAATATGTTAAATTTATCCTTTTTAGAACGAGCATGTTGAGAAAACTGGTTTTTCTAGTTGTTTAACTAGCATATATTAACTAATAAATTAGTAATAATTAGCTAGTAAGCATTATACTGACTGAATATTAAAAATTTTACATTTCTGTATGATATGACAGAAGAATATTAATTTATTGGGAGCAATATCTACAAATTACCCATGTGTAAAAATTAAGAAATGTATATACACATTGAGAAATTCGAAAGGGATGTCATACACTTTGTATGGTATTAATGACGTACTTGACCTATTAGATAATTGGATATACCAGAAAGTATGGTAGGTCCAATTACCTATTACACCAATGAATAGTGCAACTAAGCCTTGTCCACTACTGGCCAATTATAATAATCAGTTGTTTTCAAATTTTATTGGCGAAATGAGTGTGGGTGTCATTTTGTGGGAACCACACTATCTCGTCTTTGCAAAATTGCGCAATTCTTTAACGTTTAGACTGCCAATGAATGCAAACATATCATGGAATAGAATATAAACACTAATATCATTTTACAATTCTAAAACTCATTGAATATTGTTCCATCGGTACAGAACTCAGCAGAAGCTGAGAAGAAAGAATCAAACCTTTATGTAGCATGTATCAAATTCCACTTTGCAAACTATGCTTTGCAACTTACCAGACGACATTCATTTAAAGGTACTCTGTGTGAACGGTTTTTAAAAAATTAAATGTTTTTAAGACATTTGTCTTTGTTTTTGTCTCTTACCTTAGTGTACCAATGGGGCCAACTGTCCCCGTCTAGTAATACTAATGGAACACGTATGACCTAGCTTTCTAAATTCTCTTATACCATCCTATGATTATGATCTTATGATCAGTTTTATGCCCATCTTGCACAATTTTATTGAAAAAAGGCCCAAATTTCAAAGAAAAAAAACATTGTTAGTCTAAGGCTTAATGTTGAAAGATCAAATATTCTTTATTATTCGGTCGAAGACTCAGCGTAAGGATTCATGGTATGATCTCCAAAACATTTACATTGAAATGGTTTTTGGGTTGTAAGTATGCACCCCAAGCATTTTCTATAAAAATGCTTGACTTTACGAAGATGATGGCCATACGAGTTAAAATCATTTTGTACAACCTAACACACACAACTGGCACACCAGCGTCGAATCTACTTATATATTTTCATCATAATTAAAATGATTACTTTTCAGTTATGTAAACATTTTGAATTTTAATACATTTCTTTGAAGGGAGAAAAATTAATCAGACCTTTTTTATAGAAGGAATACGCTCAATGATTTATACCATTATTTCTTTTAATAAAATAAAAAATATGATTCTTTAAAATTAAAAAGAAATACCGTTCCAAAAGCTTATGAAAGACAAAGCTAATAGGAAACTACTGGTCTGAATATATTTGAGCAATATCCTGATAATTTCTTCCTTTATTCATTTGTTTTTATAATTTTAAAATGCAGTAATAATTATGTTGTAACAAACACATCGGCAATAATTCGTTTAAAATATTATACACAAAAGTAGTTCGTATTGTAGTTTTGATGTAGAGATTTACTACGAGATTTTTTATAACTGTTATAAACTTTCGTGTTCAAAAGCAAAATTTATAATAATTTATTGCATTAAAAAATAACTTTTTATAGTAAAAGTACAAAAAAAAAAAAAAAACTGCGAACAAAAAGTATAATTTTGTCTAAAATTATAATCTGTATATTTAAATTTTAAGTATGAATATATTTTTAAAATTTTTCTCTGCAGTGAATTGGTGCATAAAAACTGTTTTTAATTAAACTGAATAAACCTAAAGTAAACAAATAAAAGGGAAAAAATTGAAATAAGAAGAATTTGCCAGAATATGAAAAAAAAATGGAAACGTTATTTTTATGGCTCTTTTTTCCCATTAAAACCAAAATAATATGAATAGGAAAACAAAATATCTTAATCTTTTAAGTAAAGCACTAAAACATTTAAACTGAATTTTTTTTAAATCTGGATTTTTCTCTGACTTACTGACCTGTTAGAAAGCATTTTAAATCTGTGCTGAAATCGATTATATTTACGAAAAGATAATCTTTCCGTAAAACGCTTGCAAATTTTTCATTTCACTCGTTATAAAAGTATGAATTAACCATTATTAAAGTATGATTAAAGCATGGAACTGTTTTTGGAATATGTGAGACGTGAATAATATCATGTGTTTGCCATTATGCCATTATGTGTTTGCCAAATTTTGTTTACTTAAAACAAGCAAACTACTTAATCGAAAGGAAATAAAATAAAAAGCATTTGGGTAGAAAATCAAGGAATAGAAATGTTATTTTTTATTATTTTCTTTGCAAATATTTTACTAAGTATTTTTTGCTGTCTTACTTTGTATGTTATTGTCATTATTATATTATAACTTTGAGTGTTATTTTCATTCGGATGACACACATATCAAGATCCTTGATATTTGGGACATTCGGATTAATTGCCCATGTGAGATAAAAAAGTACATATTGTTCTGAATCTGAAATGCTACTTGTCTACTTAGAAAATCTACTGGTAAAGAAAATAGTTTTACAGATACAGAAATGGTTGACGAATGAATGCCACATCAATGATTCCCGGCTGTTCGACGAACTTGGCGACCATTAGGCGATCTGGCGAAGTATCAGGCTTCTTTTGTAACAAAAATGTAGGTAATCGAATATTTGAAAATCTTGGTGGCAGCTCCATTAAGACTCGAGTTCAAGCAATTGTTCTAGAATATTCGATATCCTATCCATGCAGCTATAAAAAGTGGAATTGCACAAACGAAAGAAGTCATTCAAAAGTGGAGTAGTTAGTTTGAGAGAATTGAGTAGTCAGTCAAGCAAATTCCCTTTTCGGAGTATTGGTCTTCAGCGAGTTCTTTCTGTGCGTTTCATGCTGTTGTGATTGTTTAATAATATTTAAATGCAACTGAAGAATTTCAGTCAAAAAATTCGAAACATGTTTGGTTTCGAAAGAGAGATGGAACTTCTGTTTATTTTATGTGTTGGTAAGTCTGATTGGTTTAAACAATTTAAGAATTTAAAAGAATTAAATTGGTGATTAGCGTTTTAACCGTTGTGCCATCGAGAATGCACAAGTTTGGAAAATTCAAAACTTCAGCACGTCAGTAAGTGAATAAAATATTCGCTACAAATTTCATCGTTATAAATATGAAACGACCAAGTCAAATAAAAGTTTATAAAAAAGCAAAAATAAAATAAAATAAAATTTAAAGGTGGTTAAGGTGATAATGAAGCAAAATTCATTAATAATATAAAAATTCCAGTTTTTGATAAAATTCAGCTTAAAATGTAAAAAAAAAAAATATATTTATTATTTCAAATTAAAAAAAAAATCGATATGTGCACCTGAATTCCATTACCAAGGAATTTGAATAAACATCAAATATTTCGAAGCAATTTACTTGAAATATGCAATATCTTCTTCTAGTTTTCCGAACAAAAAAATTTCTTATACGTCAGAGAGAATAGTATATAATTATAATAAAATAAGATCGATCTAACCAATATAAATAAGTAATAAAATATTTAAAATAAAAATTCTGAAACTTCACCGATTTTTAATCGGAATTAGAAAGTGATATTTAAAAACTCACATTTCCTACATTTCAATATCTCTGCTATTCAACTCAAACAGACCTTACAAACACATAATTTATTATTTATTATTAAATATTAATATCATTTATTATTATTACTAGATAATTTTATTTAACAAATAAAATGCATCAACAAGAGATTATAATGTCTAAAAGGAATTTACTAGTGTCACTTTTTGAAAAAAAATATTTTTTCATAATCTAGAAACCCAAGCAAAAAATAGTCAAACTATTTTCTTTTATTTCAAAATAATTATAAAATGGACTATTTTGTATAGAATATCCAAAGCGTACAAGTTAAGTATATGCTTATTCCATAAATGAATCATTTATAGAATTGGGAAGACAATTTTAATTTTTATTTAAAAACAAAACTTTAAAAGATTTTAATCAAAATTCATGAAGGGAAAGAAACTTAAAAGCAAAAGTTTCTTTTTAATTAAAATGCTTTATCCTGTTTTGTGTTTCGATACTTTTAAAGGAAATAATTATTTTTCTTACAATTATTAGCTTTTTAGTCACTAATAATAAATTTCTTTTTTGTTCATTCTTTTAAAAGAACGAGAAATTAATACTTTTCAGTTAGTTTTGAATCACATTTTTATTTAAAATTTTTTATTTATATGTATGAAACGATATTTTTTCAGTGGATTAAATTACTGAACTTTTTGAAATTTGAGAAGGAAAGATATAATTTTGAAACTAAAGTATTTATTTTTATCTTGATTTTTTTGTTTAATGCAAACATTTATTAAAAGAATATTCATTTTGAGGATCCTTTGGTATTTTTTTTTCTTTTACAGAAAATAAATCTGAGGAATATTGTTTAGAGACTCATAAAAATTCCAGTAGTTTCTTAAAAACGGGTTTTCCCTCTTTCATATGAAAAAATAAATAAATAAAGGAGATTCTGACATCTAATCTGATGCATTTTTGTACGTTAATATTTTTAGGCTGACTTTTTATATCTTTATTTTATTTTTAAAATTTGTTCTTAAGTATATAAATTCGATAACGTACATATATAAAAATATTTAAATCGTTGTAACGTGCGAGAGTATGGTTCTAATAATTAAAACAATGAAAAGCATTGTTGCACAATATAATTGAAAATTGTTTTAATAGTTTATTAAAATTAAAAAAGTATTGTACGAAAATAAATCAGTCATAGTCACTAAAATGTTAATTTCTTGATTTTTAAATTGTCATAGAAATATTTTGTGCGCACTAATAAACCTTGAAGTTATAAAGGAAAAATTAACATTTTGATTACTCTCTAATTATAAATGCAACGAAAGTTTCATTTAAATTTATTTTTAAATTATTATTTGTGTCAATAAAAAGAAGTATCTGCTTGCAAAATTTAGTAACTGTAGGTCCAGCAATGTGATATATAAGAGCATTTTAAACACATTTTGTTTGTCTTGTATATTTTCTCTTGCATGCATGTCTTCTAGAAACATTATCAACTTAAAAATTGGAGCATAATAATATTAAGTATATTATATTATAAATAAGTTAAATATAATTTGCTATATAAAGTGGGATTTCATTAAAACCGGCTCAGTCTTCGGCATGAAATATTTTATTACATTAAACTTATTTTTGATATGGAAATTCTTTAATAATTGTGTTTTCAGTGCTATTTCTCAAAATGGCTAATACATTTAGTTATGCTATAATTTTTATAATGATATTGAAGAAAACTAATGAAGTAAAGTAATTACTAGAAAATGGCTAATATATTGTAGACACGATAATGAAACAAAAACCTAATTGATTTCAATTCTTAAAATTGCTTTAATGAAAAAGAAGTTTGATATTTTTACAATCTGCATCTGCAAAAATCGGAAATATTGCTTAATCAAATAAGAAAGAAGTGCATCCTTAGTACTTATAAAAAACGATTGTGCACTTGTAAAAAACGACAATGGCTTAAAAAGCACACTGAAATAAAAACTAATCTTCAATTCCCAGGTGTAAAATACCGAACCATTTGATATTGAATATTTTAAATCTGGAGCTTTTTAAAGACCTTTTTAATAAGAATTTTAAATTATCGCTGAAATCGATTATTTTTACCATCAGATAATTTTAATAATTTTATTTAAACATTTTTAAAAATTATATTTGATATTTTTTTTCTTAATTGATTTTTTCCTTTTTATTCTTTTGCTTTCTGTGTCATTTTCTGTGCTCGGTTTCTGTACGTCTTATGAATGAATGTATCTTTCAGTTTGCACTTTTTTCTTCCTCTGTTAGTTATTTTGTTATTTAAAAAATAAAATTCACCTCCAGCCGGAGAAAATGAAAGGGAACCTTTTCACTTTATAAACGATAATATATGTGATGCAATATAATGCAATATGACAGAAATTGTACTTTTATGTGAAATTTCGGTTTCATTTGGTTTAAAGAAAGATGTCCGAAATACATATTCAGTTTGTGTAAATTGCCAAAAACATCGTTAAAGATCCACTCTAGATTTAGTAAAAACTGTAGATTCACGCAAAAGATCAGTATTTCTTAAGTATTGGTCACTTACACCCTGCAATTATCACATAAATACAGGTTTGCTTTATTATGCTACGAAATACCCGATTATTATGTTTAGAGCCCCGAAAAAATATCTGAGAACTCGCGGCATTCTCGATTTTGCTTCAGGTCCCTAATTTTATATGAAGAAGAGGGGGATAATACTTCTATTCGAGAATATATAAAGGTTTTTGGAGGCTGGTCCTGATTATTTATCTTGATTTATTATATCATGGCAAATATGACAAAAAAATTTATTATTAAAAATAAAAAGTCCAAATTAAAAGTGTTGATAAAAATATTACCACAATTTTATTGTTTATAAAATATTTATTAAATATCATCATATTTTATTGCATTCGTTACAAGAAAACTCATCAATATATAATTTTCTACTTCATTCACATTTTCAAATAGATGATTATACTGATTTATATAACGTGAAGTTATGGAATCGTTAACATTTAAAAACATTTCATTTGGAATTTCAGTATATTAAATTTTGATGGTTGCTTTCAATTCAACAAGGACTTCAGGTTTTATGTCATTAAATTTATTTTCAAAAAAGAGCCCAAGAAAAAAAATTTAGTTGTATGAATGAAATTTCTCTCGTCTTTGACATGGTCATCTTCATATTTCACCAAATATCAAATATAAACGCAAATTTTCTATCTACATAATTTTTGTTGAGCGTATACTAACGCTGGTACATAAGTTTTCTCTTTAAATCACTTCAAAATATGACTGTAAATATCATTTGGAATAGCAAAATCGTTTTATTGATGGACATTGTCTTTTCAATGCTGTGATGTTCTTAACTGGAAACGATACATTTCCAACACCCTTTCTTAAAGTATTTGCTTTTCTGGAGGGTCATGGTCTTCTAGAATGCTGCTTTGGACATTGTGAACAGTTTTTCAATTGTTTCAAATTCATATAAAATTGGAATTATGGGTAACTTGCTTAGATGAAAGTGTAATTCTATTCGAAATCTCCATTTCACTTCTAGTACGTTTTAGCATTTTTAGTAGCATATCAGTACAAACTTTCTTTAAAATTCAACCTGGATCGAACCATTATTTTTTTATTTATGACATAATAGACATTTGGAGTTACACAGCAAATAAAGATTACTAACATTTTTTTCTTTTTTTTCTACACACTGTAGATGAAGGACTCCATAGGCTGTCAGAAGACAGAGAAATTTGGAATCACTTGAAAGCAGAAAGTATTTTCCAATTATTTCATTAAAATTCAACAGAGTATGTGAGTCTTATGATTCATTTAGCCCTTAAATTTAAAGCTTAATGAGAATGAATTCTTATTCTAATATTTGAATTTCAAGAATTTTATTATAAGAGAATAAATATCAAAGAAAAGGATAGATTTATTGAAAGTTTCTAAGAAAGGATAGATCTATTGTAAATTCTGGAAATTTCCAGTCTTTAAGAAGCTGGAAATTTCCAGAATTTACAAAAGAATTAAAACCTGCATTATTTTCAATGCTATTAGATTGGAAAGACGAGAATACATTATTAAAATCTTGAAAAAAAATTATTTGATTCGATTTGAATTTTGATAATACCATCCTGAAAACATTGGTCAGAAAAAAGTTCATAAAAGAACACATGGCTTTTATGCATTATCATTAATAAAATGATATTACTGTGTTTAGATAAATAACTTAATATAAAACATTTCAGTTACATGATTAAATTAATATTGACGCATGTTCATGATAAAAATGTAAAGTGTTTATCACAATATAATTAATTTACATAAAACTTTATTTAAAGAATGTTGACCAGAAAGGGATAATTAATTAACATTTCTTGAATAACGACAAACTCTTTTATTTTCACTGCAATAAAAAATTATTCAATACTTTTATTCAATTATTATATAGATTTATTTTTAAACTCATGATTTATTTAGCTCAAATTGGACGCTTATGATATTTTTATTCTTGGAATATCTCCTTTTTTACTTTTTATTCTTTTTCTCATTTTAATCATATACACAGACCAGCTTCATATCAATACTATGTATCATCTATAAATGAAATTAGACGTTACTTAATAATAATATGTAAAATATAATTTATAATCTACATTGACTTTCAAGAAAGTGGCCTATTCGTTTCTTAGCATCCTTTGAAACTCAACAGAGCGAAACGTGAGAGCTAGTATAGAGCCTTTTCATTATCATTTTTACCTTGGTATGTCTCAAGCTTTATCAATCAACTTAACAATCCTGCTTCCTAAAGTTTCCGTCAACTTAAGCGATGCATCGCCTCTTATTCATTCTAACTTTTGATCGAGTTTGCCTTCAACTTGACAGCTCTTAAAATTTAAGATTTACGAAATTATGAAAACATTCATATTTAATAGTTCGATTTATTTAAAAGTTTTATAATTGTATTCTAATCTTGGTTTCAAAAATTAATAGAATATATAGTAATTATAAAAGTTGATTTATGACTTTAAAAATCCAATGTTGGTGAATAGAAATGAAAATTTTGGTTGATGAAACAGCAAAAACTTCCAGTTACATACAATTTATGAAATAATAGCTTTGAAAATAAATGAATCAAAAAGCATACTAGAAATAAATAAATAAAATAATCTATTTGAAACTGCCAAAGGAAAGTGAAGCCACTAAAGGAAGTGAATGGAAAGAGGTAAAACACATGCATTTGACAAATCTTATAAAATGTAAGATTTACTAATAAGCTTAAAATTAAGAAGTTCAATATAAAAATTTGAGCAGCTCCCTTGTATACAGTTAGAAGGAATAAAAAAAAACATCTCATCGTAAATCAAGATGAAATACAAATGTCTGAATCGAACCTACTACAGCATTTTAATTTCCTTACTCAGTAAAACTTCTGTTAAGGAAAATAGTTTTACAGATACAGTAACTGCGGAAGAATGAATACTAGGCCAATGAACCCCTACATCGGGATCAAACATAACGATCGTTTGGCGTTTTTGGCAACGAAAACGGAAGTTCCTGAAAGCAATGGAATTTTGAAATTGGAAATCGATTATGAGCGAAGATATTATATAATTCAAGAAGTTTCATTTTCCTATACCTGATTTTATAAAAGTACAGGTATCAGAGGTGACTACTCGACAGCTGAGGTGTCCTCCATCGAGTAGTTCAGCGAAGTCACCAATGAATTTTTCGGAGCTATTTGTTTGTGATTGTTTAATAGCGATTTTCTCCTTGCATGCTGCTGTTTACGGAAAGTGCTGTTCTTGTGTACACTATGGAAAAGTATGGGATTAGGAATTGTACTTTCATGTAGAATAAAAATGTTGAACTTTCATACTGTAAAACCCACGGCGAATTTATGGATTTTCTGTAAAAATATTCAGAGAGTGTTTAAATAAAAATGTTTTTATGTTGTGTTAAAAAATTAAATCACTAAGAATAAAAACAGTTTTTGCAACTGGAGGGAATTCTAGCTGAAATTAGAAAATAATAAGTCAGATTGGGAAAAAAATATCTTGACTAAATTTGTAATATGAACACTTGACGAATTCTGATAATTTACTTTTAGCATCAAAGATTACTGTGCCATAAATAAATATCGCTAATAACCCAATCTACAATACCTAAGAAAATTTGCAGGGGGTATTTTTTATAAAGTTGATTCATTTGTGATCCTTGGTAAAAAAAATAATTATTATATATATATTCTTCATTTTTAATGAATGAAATAAAGATACACTGGAATATTTACTTTTTAATTTCACTTGCAAAAACTTTTGTGTCTGCAGCCCACAGACCGAAAAAATTTAAGATATAATTATTCCATAAAAATGAGTCATCTACAGTAATGAAAAAATTGTTTTGGGAAAGAAATTTAATCAGAATTCATGAATAAGAAAAGATCATCAGATAAAAGTCTTTTCTCCAATTAAAATACATTTTTCCCAATTTTTTTCTATCTACGATAAAAGAAAATAATTTTTTTTTCACTCAAATATTATTTTTTTAATCACAAAGAATATTTTTTTTTCTGCTAAGTTTTTAAAAGAATTAAATGTTTAATACCCTTAAATTAATTTTACTTTTCAGTTCTCTTTGAAAATCATTTGTATATGTGGAACGCTGTTATTTCCTCATTAGTTTGAATTATTGAAGATTTAAAAACATGGAAGAAGAATTGTATGAATTTGAAATTAAAAGAAAAGCTTTTTTTGTATAAAAACGTCGTACATTTCCATAGTCAGAATCATTAATTTTAAAGAAACTGATATATCTATATACTGTTTTAACGTTCATCAAGTTATCATTATTTAAAAAAAAAAACCTTCAAATTCATTTTTTATCAGATTTCTCTTCTATTATTCATTTTTTCTGTTTTTATAGTAAGATTCTTTTGAAAATTAATTTTCTAAAATAAAAAGAGCATTTACTTGAAAGATTTCTTTAAAAATAAAGCAAGTAATTTTCAAAGTACTTTTCCTCCTCTCTTTCAAATGATGGATCATGGATAATAGTTTAACTGGCATACTGGAAGTTATAGCATACACAATGTTAAATCAAATATGACATAAAATAAGTGTTTTTGGGCCAAGTTATGGTTTACATTTTAAAGCAAGCATAACGTCGTGCAAATGTAAGCAGGAATTTATATATATATATATATATATATATATATATATATATATATATATATATATATATATATATATATATATATATATATATATATATATATATATATATATATATATATATATATATATATATATATATATATATATATATATATCAAATTAGCAATATCTGACACAAATTGTAGATAAAAATATTTAAAAACTAAAAAAATCGGAAAATTATTTCTATAGACATCTTTTTTTTTAAATTAATATTTTTAATGGTAACACATTAATAAAAGCAAGATATTGATTTTTAATGGATGCATTTTTTATGCTTAAGAATGCAATAAGGAAAATGCTTTTGTAAGAAACACCTAAGACGTTTGAGCACATGACAATAAAAAAATAATAGAAAAGTAAATGTTTTGAAAAGCCATTCCGTTAATGATATTTGGAGGGCCTTTTGAAGTAAAATCTAAGTCAGGCGATTCCTTAATAATTTCCTAACAGAAAACTTTCTAACAAAATGTGCTTTTAAAAGAAAGGAATATCAGGTTGATTTCATGGAGATCTTCTATTATATGCTGAAGGACGTTTTGTTGTTTATGTTTTGTGCGAAGGAATAACTGAAATTCGTTACACATGGATTACTTCGGCCTCACAAGCAAGTGTCTTTGACAATCAGTAGTGGAAACTGAAATGACATTTCATTGGTTCTGTTCTTTAGGCAGGAATAACTATGTTTCGATAGACATTTATATCTTCGGATTCACCAGTGGAATTCAGAAGAGGGAGCTGAAATGACTCTTCATTGATTGTGTTCTGTAGTAAGGATGAATTATGATTCGTTACACATGGATTGCTTCAGAATCCCTACCGAATGCTTTTTGCTTTCAGTAGAGATAATCGTAGTGATATTTTATTTGTTTTGTTCTGTAAGAAGGAATAACTGCTATTCGTTGTCTATGTATTACTTTGGACTCATTAGAGAATGCCTTTTACATTCAGTAAAGGAAAAAAAAAAAAAAAAACATTTTTTTTATTATGTTATGCAGGAAGGAACTACTATGATTCACTGTACATATATTGTGTCGGACTCGCCAGCAAATGCGTTTTATATTCAGTTGAAGAAGGAACAGAAATGACATTTTATTGGTTATGTTCTGAAGGAAGGAATAATTGAGGTTAGTTAAACACGGTTTACTTGGGACTCACCAGCGAATGCCTTTTACATTCAATAGAGGGAACCGAAATGCTTCCAATAGTTTGTGATAAAATCTTTACAATATCTCAATATAAATTCAATTAATAGGAGAGATGTATTGATGAATTATGAAGGTGCTGTTGTGTCCTATCCTCCAACATTTTGAACAGGCACACCATAGAATAAGGGAATTTATTTATCATTTGGTATTAGAAAACGTGGCCAAAATACATATATGTTCTAAAATATGTCTATTATGTACATATATGTCTAAATATTTAAACCGTATTTTTCAAGATTTTCTATATCTTAATTTCGAAAAACAAGGCAAGTACACAACTAAAACTATTTGGAGGGTATACAGTTATAGCACATCAGTAAAACAGGAATATAACAACTTTTTTGCACACACACTCACAAAAAAATTCTGTATAAATTGTATACATTGAAGTATTTCATAAAAAAACAACATTAACAAATACTTGGGATCTTGCATATAAAATAACAAAAATTTAACATTACATTTTTATACCTTTCACGTCAAGCGAATTCAAATAAAACAACTAAAAATGTACCCAAAGTCCCCAAGGTTAAAAAATATCAAATCGGCTCTTCCTGGATATTTTAAATTTGGATATTTATTTTAAATTAACGACATGTTCACAAGCATTTTATATTATTATGGAAATCGATGATCATCTTGTCAAGAAAATCATGTTTTCATATTTTACATCTCTTCCTTTATTAAAGATAGGATTAACTTCCTACTTTATCGGATTGTTTGCTACTCGCATTTGCCATCATGACACCGTGTAATCGGTCCTTGACGGTAATATCATCAAAATTAATAGTTGAGTGAAGGAAAAAAAATGCACCTGTGTACTTCGATTTTCCAAGCATAAAATTCCTCTGCTAATCACCTACCTCGGCATTTTTATCAAAAGAGATCATAATTAAAACTAATGCTGTGTCATCAAGGTTTCGGAATATCGTTAGTGGAAGGGAACAAATTGGAAGTGATGGACTATGTAATAGAGGCTTTAAAGCCATTTTTCGCGTAAAATCCTTTTCGACAAAGGAAGAAAATCTTTTTATCATTTGTTATTTTTCATTTGAGTGACAGAAATACTGTGTGCATTTTTTATAGGTAATCATATTAAAAATAAATTTAAAAAAATGGACCAAAATAAATGATACGTACAAAAATATAAATTTGTACTTTATTAAAAAGTAAATTTTTTTTTGAAAAAAAGTATTAACAGAAAACATCTACAAAATCATCGAATGTTTCTAATGATTTATCTCGGTTTATAATTATTTTTTAATAGAAAGAAATATGAACATTTGCTCGTCTAAGAATTCTGTGTCAACTGATATATGGAAGAACCATAAAAATATTATTCCATCACTGTGAAATGATAATTATCAAATAGCATTTTTGCAAAATTGGAACATTAAATGTAAGGGAATGCTTGAAAATATTAACTTAAAATAATGGATTTCTATACAAAAATTATATAAAATATGTTAATTAGAAATAGGTTTATGCAATGATAAAAAATATTCGAAAATGTATTTGCAAAATGAAAGAAACGAAAAATAATTTGAATGCTTTTTTTTATCAGTAACTGTAGTAACTAAAGTAACTAAACTAAAATAGTAAATAACATAACTTAATAAATAACTAAAGTAACTGTAATCAGTAACTGTAATGGTCTATTTAATCAATTTTATCAGTTGGAGAAACTTTTAAGAAATGCAAAAATTTACGAAGCAGCCAAATGAAAATGATCAATCTTTCTGGCAAACTCTGTTTAGTAGAATTTTGAGATATCCTTGAAAGATGACTATAGACATCAGGAGAAATCTTTAAAAAATTGTTAATGTTAGTTGTTGCAAGATAACACGTAACATTGTGCCAATGGATGCTTGCAAGCAAGCTGGGAAATTGTAAGCCAAACGGTAAAAGCGTTAACAAATACAATAACGTAAACACAATTAGACACCAGCTTTATGACTAGAGTTGTCAACATTTTCAACATTCTAAATTAATGGAGGGAGGAGGTTGGCTCAGGATTGAGTAGGCACACAGAAATTACAATGTTTTCATCGGAACCACTAAATAATAAAGCATTGAGTAAAATAAATGTTTAATATATTTTCATTGAATTTTAACTAAAATTACAAAAGCATCTTTTAAACATAGCAGTAACCCATATAATAGTGCTAATCATGTCACACGACTCTGGGTAGAAAGGTCTGTAAAAGATATTTCTACGCATGTACATTGTCGTTTAATAATATCAGTTCTTATTAGGAAATATTTAAATATCGTCAACAAACAATCAAGAAACCCATGCAAATGCGCATGAGGCAATTAATTTTTCAAAAGCACTATTTCATTATTAATTATTTTCATTATCACTATTTTCGCTCCTCTTTTTAATGTACTATAAATGAACAAAATAAAGACATCCAATATTTGTTTTTAGCTTTGAATTATCAGAATGTAAAGACTTTTGTGTTTGGAGATTACAACCAAACCAATTAAACTAACAAATAGGAATTGTCTACATTCTACGACACTGAGAAGAATACTTTTGCTTATCATGCGATGAACATATCAAGTAATTTATTATAAATTCTCGAAGCAAAAGATATTTAAGAATCAAACTAATTTTTACGCATAGAATAATTTTTCTTTTGCACCGTCATATCATTACGTTTTTCATTTGTTCATTGCTACGCCGCAAAAAAAAAAAAAAAAGATTTAAGTAATAGTTTTTTTGTTATTAAGAATGCTTTTCTTTTGTTAATTCTCTTTTAAAAAATATTCTTTACTAAAAACCATTTATTTTTTCATAAGTTTGAGTTATTAAATTTTTTGAGAATGAAAAAAGAAATGTATATGTCTGAATCTCAAGATTTTTCTTTTATCTAGGTTTGTAATTGCCCTCAATTAATTTCAAAGAAATTGATGCATCTAGATACTTCTTCGTATTTGTAAATTTGATGAAAATATTAAAATATTTTTAAACTATTAAAGTATATTTATTTTGATTATAATTAAGATTCTATTTATTTCAATGATAAGGTTTTTTAACTATTAAAGCTTAGTCCGGATATATAAATTTTGAAGAGAAAATTAAAGATTAGTTTTCTTTTTGAGATTTTTTTCAACAGTATAACACAACAGAAAACTGTGTGAAAACTTATTAATTTTAGGAAAATGAAGCAATTGTCAACTTTTCTTTAAAATGCGATCGCATGGAAAGGTGTTAAACATTCTTGCTGTCACATTTAATGGCAATTGAAATTAATTATTAAAAATATATATTTTATTAAGTTTAGATTTAAATTAAAATATATCATTGCATATTAACCGAAAAGATTTTAAAATATATTTGAATAGTTCGAATAAATTCTCAATCGTGTTTAAATACTACGAGTTTCAAGCCATGCGAGAACATTAATACCATGTTTTGCAAATTCAGCCTTAATCTAAAATAACGAATGTTCTGATATAGCGATCAAAACTGAACTGAAATGAAATTTAAAATTATTCGTAAAGTTTTTCTCACGTTTTTCGATGTATGGCAGAATGCTGGATCTTGTTGAAATATCCATTTCTGCCTGGGGAACATGCCACGAGCACTAAAGCAATTGATTCTTTAGCACACCAACATACTTGTCACCATTCATGGTTCCCTGCATAAAATGAAGTCATCCAGTTGACTGACATGACATGCACCCCCACACCATTACGCTTTCTGGGTGTTTTGATATACGAAATAGGCATTCTGGCCTCATGCTCTCCTTTGCTTTACGCCAAATGTGGCCACGTTTGGCGTAAAGCAAGGTTGTCAGAAATTAAAGAAAAGCGACTTTGGTCGCTGAATATAACTTGTCTCCAAGCTGAAATACTCCAACTTTTGTGCACCGTAACCCACTCTAATAATTTTTTCCGCATTGCTTTCGTTAGTACTGGGTTTTTTCTAGGTACTTGTGTCTTGTAACCAGCTTCACAGAGCCTCCTACAAACTGTTCTGGGACTGGCAATGGCAGACGTCGGACTTGTTCCATTCTCTTTCAAGTGTAGAAGAACTTGCAAATCTAGTTTTAAGACATAATTGTGTCGATGTAGCATCAGTACGTTTAGAAGATAACCTCGGACGACCACCTCTGGGCTTTTTATCGATGGTTCTTCCGGTTTTGAATCTCTTTATGAGGTTTGAAACAGTCGACTTACTGCAGCAACATCGATGAGCAATGCTAATATTTGAAATGTTTTCTTGATGCATTAAAATAACTGCCTGGCGCTTCTAACGAGTTAATTCCCACATTTTAAAAAGAAATGAACAATTTAAATTGAAAAACAATGCACAGCGAACGTACTTCGACAGCGCAACAAACGAAATGAAATCCTTCGCACTCGGAGTGATTTTATAATAAACTATCCGGATGACGTAATCGTTGCAGACGATTGTTTCACAATGAATGACACAATCGATTGGCATTTGTCCACCACATTTATACTAGAAAATGTCACTTTAAATAAAAAAAAATATTACTTTGGGGGGGGAGGCTTATTCTTGATAAAACGCGAAATTTATCTTCTTGATAAAACGTGAATTGCAATATTTTTGACCAGTAGTGTATGCTTTGCATCTTACCACACATGACATTAATTTAAAGACACTGTGTGAACTGTTCTAAAAAAATAGGTTTTGGGCTGCAAGTATGTTCTCCATTTTCTATACAAATTCTTTACTTCATGAAGTTGATGGTAATATAAATTGAAACAATTTTGTACAATCTAATGCTTATCTCAAAATGTAACATTAGTATCGAATCTACTTGAATATTTTCATCATAATTAAAATGTTTGCCTTTCAGTTATACAAACATTTTGAATTTTAATATATTTCTCTGTAAGAAGAGGAAATATTAATCAACCATTTTTATAGAAGGGATGCACTCAATAATTTATATATTTACCTTAAAAAAGTAGATAATTTTGTAAAATTAAAAAAAAAAATGTTATTTTGAAATAAAAGACAAAGCCAATAGGAAACTATCGTGCCATTGTGATTTATGTTTCGTGCCATTGTGATTGTTTAATATTAATATGTTGCTTGTGTGTTATTGATTTCTGCAAGTCCAGATTTGGTATGCTTCGTCTGTGTTTTGTTGCCTGTGTTTCTTCTTCTCGTGAAGAGTAAAACATTGCTGTTCATTACCGAGCCTATTGGACTTTTCGTTGGGAAAAATCTGCAGAATAGAGTTTCTGAAACAATATATTTTTTTAAAATTTTTTTTCCAGAATAAAATTTTCTCGCTTTTACTAATGTTTGATGATGACGATAATATTTTTTTGCCACTTAACGATGGCATTTAAAACTAAAATTGTGCCATCATGTCCAAATTACTCTCCAAATAATAGTGAAAGGAAATAAATCGAAAAAGATGAGTTGTAATGGATGTTTAGAAGCCATTTTCCTTGTAAAATCTCTCTCGGCGAGAGATGAAAATTTTCTCTCTTGAATTGAAGAAGTTTTTGAAGTTGTGCTTGAGAATGCGGATGTTCCTCTTTCCCTCTTTATCTAATAAAATAATAAATTGATCGTTTCAACCATTTTTAGTCTGGAAAGGGATTTAAACAAAAATTGTAATTCCTCTACAAATTATTTTATGTTTACAAAGTGAAATTACTTTTTCAATATTTACTCTCACATATTTTTATGATGTTAGTGATATTTTATTAATTTTTAAGTTTTCCTTTGAGAGTAATTTAGTTGTTAAATGTAACTGAAGAATTTGTGTCAAATTAAAAAAAAACGAATCATGTTTGATTTCGAAAGAAAGACAGAACAGATAATAATTATAAAAAAAATATTACACGAAAAATTAGAAAAAGTGATTTTTTTTATAAAAACGACTTTAATAGAACCTTCATTCATTTCCTCCATCTAAATTTATTGATTAAGATAAAATAAAACCAGTCATGCATACAATATTAAATAATCTATGCCAATTTAATCATTTCATAAAATCGTGTCAATTTTCAAAGAAACATATAGATTATTTTGTTCCAAGAAAGCTAACGATTTAATTTTCACAAGAATGACAGAAGTATTGCTCATATCATATGGGGAACAATTATGAAAAATATTTTAATGAATTAAAATTAAATAAAGAAACGCAATTTATTAATTAATAATTAAATACATGAATTAAAACTTAAATAAATAAAAGATTTAAATGAAATAGAATCCTTTTATAGACTTAATTCCAGAAAAATCTGTATATTTTTTTCAACAGCACATGCAATTAAAGATGCATTCTAGCTATTTTTTCATTAATTAAAGAATTTAATTTTCCTTTTGTATCACTGATGAGTCATTGTTTTGAACAAAAATTCTCGTTTTTTATTTTCCTTTCAGAACTTTGCTGCGAAAAAGGCATTTTTCATCTACCTTTGTTCTAATACAAATTTTACAACAAAATTACATAGAAATTAGTAAATGGCATGGAAATGTCGCATTTTTAAGACTTTGCAATGAATATATAATCTTTTGTTGTTAGATTTAAATTAATAGCATATGCAATTTACAAATGTGGATTAACTTGTAAATTTTTATTTCAAAATAGAATAATCTCAAGTGAAGTTTTCGGTGATTTTTGGTCAATAAGATTGTCAGAATATTAGCGATTCTTGAATAAATCACATAGGGCTGTTTAGTTTATTCATCAAACTTATTACAAAAACATATTTTATTGAGTGCTGTCTTAAACTCATTTGAAAAGGCATGAATTTAATTTATGGAAAAAAAAAACAATTTTTCCAGAATTAATTAACGTGGTGGTGTGTTGGTATTCATGGAGATATTTAGTAACCGTTTTTTCTTTTTTTGTCTAATTAGTTAAAACCTGTTGTGAATGTAAATCTCAATATATTTAAAATCTGTCGGCATGGAAATAAATATTTTCTTCATAATCAGTTTATGCGTTGGTAAGTCTGATAGGTTTTAATAATTAAAGAATTTGAAAGAATAAAATTGATGATTAGACATTTCGCCACTGAGAACTGTCATTGAGAATACACAATTTTCAAAACTTCAATACGTCAGCAAGTGAATAAAATATTGGCTACAAAATTTCATCGCTAGAAATAATCAAGTTAAATAAAAGTGCATAAAAAAAAGAATTCAAAAGGTGTTAAGGCGATAATGAAGCAAAATTCATTTATAATATAAAAATTCTAGTTTTTGACAAAAATCTTATTCTGATTAAATTGTAAACGTTATTTTGTATTTCAAATAAAAAAATAAATAAGATCATCTGTGTTCTATTAGCAAGAAATTTGAAAAAATATCAAATATTTGAAGCAATTTACTTGAAATCTTCAATATCTTTTTCTACTTTTTTGAACAAATGAGTTTCTAAATGTATCGGAGAAAATTTTATATAATTATAATAAAATGAGATCGATTTAACCAATATAAATAAGGAATAAAATATTTATTACAAAAATTCTGAAATTTCATATAGTTTTAATCGAAACTAAAAATTAATACTTTAAAACCCATATTTCCCTCATTTCAATATCCTGACTATTTAACTAATACAGATCTTACAAATACACCATTTATTATTTATTGTTAGATATTAATAGAATTTTTTATTATTACTATATAATTTTATTTATGAAGTGAAAGTCGTCAATAACTAATATACATTCTAAGTCGTGTTTAGAATGTATACAGACATTTATTAGCGTCGCTTTCTGAAAAAAATAATTATTTTAAATTCAAGAAAAAATAATTAAACTTTTTTCTTTTATTTTCGAATAATTATAAAATGAACTCTTTTGTATAGAATATCCTAAGCGTGCAAGTTAAATAGATGCTTTTTCCATAAATGAATTATCTATTGAATTGGGAAGACTATTTTAATTTTTATTTAAAAACAAAACTTTAAAAGATTTTAATCAAAATTCATGAAGGGAAAGAAACTTAAAAGCAAAAGTTTCTTTTAATTAAAATGCTTTATCCTGTTTTGTGTTTCGATACTTCGAAAGAAAATAATTATTTTTCTTACAATTATTAGCTTTTTAGTCACTAATAATAAATTTCTTTTTTATTCATTCTTTTAAAAGAACGAGAAGTTAATAATTCTCAGTTAGTTTTGAATCACAATTTTCATTTAAAATTTTTATTTATATGCAGGAAACGATACTTTTTCACGAGATTAAATTACTAAACTTTTTGAAATTTGAGAAAGAAAGATATAATTTTGAAAGTGAAGTATTTTTTTTTTATTTTGATAAAAAAATATCGCTAGTATTTTATTCGCAAGAATTGATTTCAAAGAAATTAATGTGCTTGACTACTCTTTCACTTTGTATTTTTTTGATTTAATGCAAACATTTATTAAAAGAATATTCATTTTGAGGATCATTTGGTATTTTTTTTTCTTTTAAAGAAAATAAATCTGAGGAATACTGTTTAGAGACTCATACAAATTACAGTAGTTTCTTGAAAACATAATTGATTTCAATTCTTAAAATTGTTTTGATAAAAAAATAATGAATTTTATACTTTTCATCCTCACAAATCAAGAATATTGCTTAATCAAATAAAAAAAAGAAGCACAATATTAGATATAGCATTTGTAGAAATCGGTAATGGCTAAAAAGCACGGAACGAAAAACTCACTTGATCTTGGATATTTTAAATCTGGAGTTTATTAAAGAACATTTTAATAAGAATTTTAAATTATCCCTGAAATTTATTATGTGCACCATAAGATAATAATGTTTTTAAAGCTTACGCAATCTCCATTATTAAACCAGGCTTAGTTTCCTATTTTATTGGACTGTTTGTATCTTTTGCGCTAGCCATCTCGACAACTCGTAAGCGATTCTTGTTAGTAGTATCATCAAAATTAATAGCTTATTGGAGGGAAAAAAATGTACATGCGTTCCTCGATTTTCCCAGCCATAAAGTTCTCATCTACGCCTATCTCGCTATTTTTATCGCAAAATGATGACAATTAAAACTTACACTGCTTCATTAGAGTGCCTACTATCGCTGGTGGAAGGGAACAAACCGGAAGAGATTCGACGGGTTTTGAAAAAGGGGTTGAAAAGCCCTTCTTTGAGTAAAATCTATTTTGACAACAGATGAAGTGATTTTTTTTCATGCGTCCTGAAGGTTTCAGTTGTGTGTGTTTGAGAATGTTTTTGTTTTTGCTTGTTCCTTTTCTTTGAAATATTAATTAATATGATAGTTTCCTCCAGTTTTCAGTCTGGACAACAACATAAAACAGAAAATGCCGTTTCACCATTTAGAATAACACAATTTTTTGTTTTTGTTTCATTAGGATGTCTTTGTTTGGTGAAGTCTCTCTTAGGCCTTTTTATGAAGACATTCACTCCGAAGGATTTCAGAAAAATGCTATTTTTGATTCGTACAAGGATACATAATTGCCAATTTCTGTTTAGTTTAAACAAGTTATTGAGTAGAATTGTATGTTATTATGATCTCTTTGTGTTAAAAATGTCGAGATAGGCTAAATTAGAACTTTATGGATGGAAAAATGGAGGAACGTATGTCCTTTTTTTTCTTCCAACAAGCTATTAATTTTGATGAAACTACTATCAAGGACCGCTTTCTAGATGTCAAAAGGGCGAGCGCAAGAGATAAAAGCGTTTCCTATAATACATTAAGGTGGCATATTTTGAAAAGAGACAAAGAGACTCTATCTTTACTAATAATGAAAATGAAAGTTGGTATCCGTGTGCATGCAAGCGTTCTATAAACCAAGTCGCTTGACTTCCAAACTTAGCAGCTATATACTTTGGCGGAATCAGAACTGTGAAAAATGTATCTTTTCCATTATACCAATTTATGTCGTATAATTTTCCTATTTTTAATCAAAAGAAATATTTTAAGTTCATTAAATTTCTCAAACTAATTTAACTAAAACTCAAAATAATTTCACTGTTTTTACTAATATTTACTATTGATTTCTTTTAATCACGGTATAAAGATTAAACTAATTTTTCCACGTCGAGTAGGTTTCAATATAAGCTATGCTTTTGAAAAATTTATAAAATTTCTTGCATATAATTTTTTTAAATTTTTGAATCGAGAAATAGTGAAAAGTTTTGAAAGCGTGTTCATTTATAAACATTGCTGTCCTTTTCTGAGGTTTAACTGAATGAAAATAATTCAGGAAGTGGATACAATAATCAGAACGCCGTGAGTATTCTAAAATAGTATGATTTATATGTCCATCAAAATTTGAATTTTAAGAACATTTTGCCGAGGAAGCCATTAAAGTCAAATCATATAAAATACTTAATTGAAATTTTTAGTAGACACCAATATCGGCGAATCAAATGGTCAGCAAAAGGCGACTAATTGATAAATAAAAACGAAATATCTATTATTAAAATTACAATAGATATATTTATTTACTGAAAGTTTTAGTTTAGTTTAGTTATATTAACGTACCGTTGTAAAACAACACTAGGGCTATTTAGGGACGGACCTCGTAACTTTGAACCGCAGTCAGATGACGAGGATGACACCTGAGCTGGCACCCCCTCTCTACAGCACACCAGGGGGAGGAAATTTGGCGTGCAACAGACCCCCTCAAATGACGGTCCTTTGGGGGAATCGGGTCTCGCACCTGAAACATTCCGGTTCCGAAGCCGAGATCAGGCCACCACGGCCCTATTTACTGAACGAAAACTATAAATATGTTCTAATGAACATTAAAGTCATAATTTTTTCCTTGTTCTTTGAATGATATTTATCTCACATCTCGATGAAAATAACTTTTCATTCAATTCTTTAAATAAACGTATTCATGATTATGCCTTGTAAAATAGCATTTATTATACATTGTGGGGGCTGTTGTGGTTAATTATAAAGTTATACGTGTTTTTTATAGTATTTAAAAACAAGCATAACTAAATATGTATTAAACTTATTTTTGCATAATAGTATTTGTGAATAATAGTAATTATTAAGCAAAGTTAAGAATAATAGTATTTTTTAATATATTTAAAAGCGTTTTCAATAAAAACCACAATGCAGTCGAATTTATGAGCAAATGTAAGTGTTACAACATGGATAAGATCATATAAAATTTTGTTGATTCAACCGAATTTAAAAAAAAAGGTTCAAACGTTTAAGAAAATGCTGACATTTTAAGTATTTAAACTTTATGTTCTAAGGTACAAATGCAAAGTCTTTTAAAATAATTCATTATTTTTATTGAAAGACAGGAAACATTACAGTTGACTTATTAAAATCTTGGATATGCCATTTTAGCTTCTATTATCTGGCGATGAAATGCTTATGATATTTAGAAGATTGTTTATATTTCAAAAAGACAGCTATTATTATAATATTTAGTAATCCTAAATGAATTATATAAATGAGAAAATACCTCTTCTTGAATTACTTACTGTACGATGATTATGAAGAAAAAGTAAGGTTTCAAATTTTTCTTTTGTTTCTAAAGTTCCTACCAAGAGTTATAGTTACTGATCATTAGCGCTATTAAATGAAATAAATCGATAAAAAATATCAGCTTGGAATAAGAACAAAATATTTTATTTATTTACATAAAATGAAAAAGACATAGTTTCGAAACACAAATGTAAGCTTCTTAAAATAAAAGGAAGAGTTGAAGCAAAAGAATGCTACTAAAAAATTGTGAATATGCTATAAAAGATTTTATAAAATATAAGATAGTCTTTTAATTTAAATAAAGCGTCAAACAAATTTTTGAACTCCATGTATAATGGAATAAAAAAGAAATTACTGGTAATTACTTGAATTAAAATACATTTTTCATTAAAATTAAAAAAAATAGCTTAAGAAAATTTTTGTGTAATATTATACAAAAAAAAAAGCTCATACTGGATCAATTCTCAATAATTTAAAGCAATAAATAAATAAAAAAACTTTAATATTTCATACAAATTAAGCTAAAATCTGAATGCTATTTAAAAGGACAATACTTTTTCATTTTATTACTTTAGACAAGTTTTTAACTTCTGTTTGTGATGACTTTCAATATTAGTTCACAAAAGCACATAGTTATTAATTATAGTGCAAATTATTTTTTATTATTACTAGATGATTAATCACTAAATATTCATAGTTTATGCGCATTTTAAGGATTTGCTTTTTAAGATATCCTCACTAATGCTTCTTTGCAAAATTTCTAGCTTTTATTTTGTGAATAAACTAAAAAAAGAATATTAAATGCTAATTTTTTCTTTAATTTCAAATAATTGAAAAAAAGAGAGATTGTGATCTAAAAGGCTAACTGAAAGATATTATTATTGAGAACTGAATTATTTATAGAAATAAAAAAAAAATAGATTTTTAAGTGAGCAACTTTTAAAGAAATTCAATCACAACAAATAATGCAAAAGAAATTATCTAAAGGCGAATTTTTTTTTAAAAATTAAAAGGCATTTTCTATATTTTATTTCTTACGCAGAAAGATAATAACAATATTTCTTTCTAATACCAGCCTTTTAGATAAAAGAATGCATTTCTTATGTGTTGATTTCTTAAATGAATCATACGCTTTATACTTCTCAATTAATTTTACTTTGCAATTACTTTTGCAAAACATTTATAAGCACGAATTTGCGCCCGTTTCTCATTAGTTTCGATTAATAAACTTTTAGATACTAGAAATAGAACAATTTATTTTGATGCTAAAAAAATTCCAGTCTAAAAACGCATTTCGTAGTCATTGTTATTAATTTTGAAGGAATTAATGTATCTGTATATTTCTTTTCTTTTGTATTTTTGACCAAATTATTAGGTTTTATTAAAAGTGCTTATTTTAAAAATTGTTTAAATTATATCTCTCAAAATCTGTTTTTCTATTACGTAAAAGTTTAATTAGAAAAAATGATTTTCACACGTAGAGAAGAAATTTTAATTTGCAACAAAACATTTTCTTCCAAGTTAAAATGCTTTTATTAGCAAGTTTAAAAGATATTATTTTTGAAAAATTTGCGAAATTTTTGATTGAAATATAAGCTCACAAAATAATCAGTAGTGTGTTTATATACGTTCTGGCTCATAATTCTAAATTTGTCTATATTCTCTCTAAACCTTAAAAAAATCTTATTTTTATTCTTAAATCTTAAAAAAAAATCTTACTTTTTAAAAAAGAAATTAAGCATGTTTATATACTATTAGTAATCTTGTGTCTGATATTGGCGAGAGCCAAATATTTATCTACATTTCAAAATTTTTCAATTAAAATCTGAATCCAGATTTCAAAATAAATACTGTTAAATACTAATTTTATTAAAAAATTTAATTATTTCTATGGAAATATTTTACATTTCTTTTAAAAATTTCATAAATTGCTGAATTTATCAATATGTTCGACTGTTCTATACTAGTAAAATATGAATGCAAAATATATCATTAAGTAATGCAATAAAGAACTTCGACCTTTATATTCATCAAATTCTAACAATATTTAAAAGTTGCTTCATGTTTTTTCAATACAAGCTTTAAAATTATAACTTATTTCTTCTGTTCTTACATTGATGTAATAGATGTCTCACAGCTGACGATTCTGATTTCTTATCAAAAGTAATAACAGAATCTGGATAAAATTTCTGCCTAAGTACAAAATCGCTTTCAAAAATTTCTATAAATAAAATTTGTCGGAGCTTCCTATAAATTTTAAATAAATTTCTTGTTATAAATTTTGAAACGATTAAAAAATTATCTAAAAAAATTGGACTTTAATTTGTGTTTCTTAATTATTATTATGCATTTATTTTTACCTTATCGTAAAGGTAACAAAGCTTTATGAAACGAAAGCTTTGTAAAAACATTCTTTATATTAATATAGAAAGCAAAGAACATTTACAAGCAAATTACTCCATAAAGGAAGAAACAGAATCGAGTAGATTTCGCACATAAAAAAGACACACTATTTGTATGACACACATTTACATCCCCCTCTGAAGATTAAATAATATAAATAGAATAAAATTTCCATCTCTTGCTCTTTGAACGAAATATAAACACAAAGCCTTTCATCCGGAATAATTTCAATCTGGATTTTTATTCTTAATAAACGATGTTTATACAAGCATTTTAAAATAACGTTGAAACATTTTACCTTTATTTTTCGTCGAAAGATAATCACCTTTACAAATTTTACGCCTTTGTTATTATCAAAGCTAGGATAAACTTCTTACTTTATTGGATTGTTTACACCTCTATCGCTTGCTACCATGACTCCACATAAGCAAATCCTGATACTAATGCCATCAAAATTAATAGCACAGGGAAGAAAAAAAATGTACGAGTTCCTCGATTATTCCAAGCATAAAATTTGCCAGAATTTTGTCTATATCTACATTTTTATCACACAGCGATCATAATTAAAACTACTTCTGTGTCATCAGCTTCGAATATTTTTGACCGAAGGGACCAAATTGGAAGCGATGAATTTTGCATTATGGGCTTAAAAACCATTTTCCGTGCACTCTTTTGGCGACACATGAGGTTCTTTTCTTTCGTGTTTAGGAAGTTTTTCAAGTGCGCGTGATGAGGTGGGTGTTTTTGTTTTTCCTGTCCGTAAAACATTAAACTGATTGTATCGGCCATTTTTATAGGGATAGAAACTTGAAACAGTAATTTCGCCATGAAAAGATGTTTTATAAAAGAAATTTGCAAGAATGAAATTATTTTTCTGAAAATGAACTTGTAAGGATGAAATAATGTTCTTTAAAACGTATTTGCCTGATGAATTCTAAAATAATATTCAGTCATTATAATGTGAAAATACTATTCCTTGTTCTAACTCTTTTGTTTAGAATGATTTAAAAAAAAATGGAATGATATTTTATTTACAATAATAATATGTTATTCTTTGTTCTAAATCCTTAGAACGATTTTTTTTAAAAAAATGGAATAATATTTTATTTACAATAATAATATAACTTTCTTTATTTTAAATCTTCTGAATAATTTTTTAAAAAAAGATCGAATGATATTTTATTTACGATAACAATATGCTGTTTCTGGTTCTAAATTTTTTTTAAATGGAAAAATATTTTATTTACAATAATAATCTGCTGTTCTTTGTTCTAAATCTTTAGAATGATTTTTTAATAAAAATGGAATGTTATTTTATTTACAATAATAATATGTTCTTTGTTCTAAATCTTTAGAATGAGTTAAAAAAATGGAATTATATTTTATTTACAATAATAATATACCTTTCCTAATTCTAAAACTTTTGCATAGAACGATTATAAAAAAAACAACAAAATAATATTTTATTTTTAATAATAATTTGCTATTTAGAGAATCATGGCTTGCTTTATTCACAGGCTGTGATTAGCTCGCGATTAATGCATTTAAGTAAGATGCCAAACAACAATATCCACACAATCAAGTCGGGCAATTTTTAAAACACAAATTCTCAATTCTTAATGGACCACTTACGACTTTTCATTTAATACCATTTATCTTCCGGCACATAAATTTTTATTTTAAGGTCTTTTAAAAGTAATTAACACTTCGTTTATTTAAATTAAGCCCTATTAACTTCATCAAATTGTTTTATAAATATTGTTTCCGAGAGAGAACGAGATTTTACAATAAAGTAATTAAAGAGTGTAACATTTTCTCAAAGAATGTGATGCTTATCATAGTGAAAGTGTGTTTTACATAATTCAGATTTTAATAGACATATCTGAAATGTTTATTGAGAAATAAAAATAATTCATGCATTTTCATATACTTTTTGGATAATGAGTTCTTAATTATAAACACTCCTCTGAATTTCCATTAGTAATTGGAAATTTTCTTGCATTCGAAACTAAGATAATACAAATTCAGCATTGTTTAATATTAGAAAATAACAGCTGCTTTCAGATTTGATGCAACTTTATTTACTATTATTTGATGAAGCAACGAAAGAGAATTAATTTTTTACTTTGGAATGAAAACATCATGAACTAAACAATTTCTTAACTATTATAATTATCAATATTGTTTTGTGCAATGACATTTAAAAATTACTAAGGACATAATTTGGAATTCTATCTTAGTCATTAAATGGCCTGGAGTTTTAATTAAAATCAAATAAGGCAATAACAGTTTCTAGAAGTAAGAAGCATAGACATATAGTTTCTGTTTAAAAATGATTGTATTTTAGATGCATATTAATTTATCGTTTTGATAATGGATAGAAATAATTGCCCATTTTATTTTGATTTTAAAAAGATACAGAATTTCGGTCGATATGAATTCTTCAATATAAAGCAAAGATTTCATACAAAACAAGACGTTTAAAAATAAACCAGATGCTTATTCTGTTACCGAAATTTTACATATTTTGGCTGAAACTTCAATTTGATAATCTGAGAGAATTTCTTGAAGATATTTTGTTATAAATATTAAAACAAAAAATTGATTTGTTTTCTGTAATCTTCATCAACTTATGGTTCAACGCAACAGCCATGCCTCTAGACCATTATTTGTACTACACTAGTTTTTTTCAATATGTTGTCTTTCACTCATCCTGCAGAGGTTTATGTATTTGAGCAATACGATCCCCATTGTATTATGGATGCGTTATTAATGAAGAAATGATGATAAATCCTGATTGATAGAAAAAGTGACTGATCTTATCTTCGAATAATTTGAGGTAGATTAGATAAATCTATCCTGCTTATCTATGTATGGTGTTTCGTCTACTGCTAATTTAAAGGTTAATGATATAAATATTTACCATGAGAATAGCAAGCAAGTCTTTACGGATATTTAATTGTAGTTATTACGAATTATAAATAATTTGATTAGACTTATTTCTACAGATTTTTTTACTTGAAAATCTTAGATAAAATACGTGGAAACAATATATTGGTCTCATGTTTAAGAAGAATGGATTATACATAACGATATATCATTTAAATAAATTAATTTACAATTCAGAGATGTGACAAAAAGCCTAACAATTATTTGAACACTTCAAAGTATAACAACCAATACATTGAACTTTAGCCCAGACTGCCAAATAGACAGAGGATACTTATGTCGTAGTCAGCTCAAACGTGGTGTGTGTGCAAAAATGTCTTTCGCAATCTAACTGTCATTTGAGATATCTTTATCTCTGGCGATTATAAGGCTTTGTTCCCCCAATAGTCCATTTATTTTCCGCACGTGTCAAGAGAATGGAACAAGCTTCCGGGAAGGATGGGAAGTAATAGAAAAAAAAGAAGAAATATGGAAGGAAAGAAGAAAAAGTTTGGTAAAGAAAATCGTAATTTCACAAGTTTCCGTTATTTTGAAACTGGCCCCTCGCCAACCACGGAACAAAGGAACTCGGGGTTCCTGTTATTTCCAGACCGATATTCCGTGCCATGTCATTCCATAATTTTCGCTTTAAAGCCTGAAGATAGATGTGAATCAAGTGATTTGGAAAGTGCAGATAGAGATGGCAGCAAACAAAGAAGAATGGAGTATATTCTGAAATGGAAAACTGGAGAATCGAGAACCGTTTTGTCGATTGGAGGGGGAAACCGTTGAAATTGACTGGTGTGGAATTTATCATCGCTGAAATCGACTTGTGTGCCTCGAAGGCCCTCCAAAGTATCGAAAATATTCAGTTTTTATCTGTTAGATACTATTTGAGTAGGGTAGTAGTAAATTGTGCTCTACAGGTTTCTTTGAGAAATTCCCTGGATAATTACCATTTCGGTGAACATTTAAAAAGTAGTGATCAAGGTTACTTTTTTAAAATTCTCTACTACTAATAGCGACGATGTATGTGTGTGTGTGCGTGTTGCTGCTCTACAAGCTAGATCGTTTGACCTAAGGTTGCTAAATTTGGCTATATATACTTTAGAATGTGGAAACGGAGTGATTCTTTTGAAATTATAATTTATTAAATATTAAGAGAAATGTTGGTATTTTTTCGTGGAAATTTACAAAAAATTTCTCACACGAAATAATTTTTACAAAATGTTTAAAGAATTACTTTTTAATGATATAAATTTAGTGCTTTAAAATTCTGAATTTAATTCCAAATTTAACTGATTTTTAAAGCCATTTTTTATTTTAAGACAATATTTTCATTATTGTAATTGAAAACCAAACTGTTTTCATAGTTTAGTCAAATATTTAATCTCGTGATTTATTTCTTTACATTTTTGAAAGCTAAAGAGAAAAAAAAAACCACATAGAAATATAGAAATATTTTATAAATAATATAAAAATTATCCGTATGATTTACATCTGTATTATTAGTAGAGTAAGTAATTTTAATATAAGATATCTTTTACTAAAAAATGTTTTTTTTGTACTTACAACTAAGGTTGAACTTCAGAATCAGCCAACGGTGAGAAATTTTTAAAGTATGTTCTTTTTAAGCTCTGCTGCTCTTTTGTGTGATATAATAGGATGCATAAATATATAGAAAATTCCAAAATATTTTTTTATTCATTAGAACAATGTTATTTAAAATATTTAATTGAAAATTTAAGCAACCATTGATCCTGGCGAAACACTGGTCATCAAATTCAGTGATTTTTCATAGAATGTAGTGATTCAGCTCTTGTATCAAAATTGTTATATTAATTTTCGTGCGAAAAAGTGTAGAAATAATTCCTAAAAATATGTTCTACAGCTCTCATTTAAGCAATCCATTGGCCGAAATGTTTTCGTCGGTCTTTACATAAAACAGCACTTGACCTGGAAGCATAATGAAACACATAATTTATGCTTAGTATTTGAAACAAAATTTAAATGACAGTTACTTTCTTTAAGTTTTATGATTATTTTCGGTTAGTAATTTTTAAGTAAATGAGAATTTCATTAATTATAGTTTGCAGATGTATGGCATGCCCATCCCATCCATTTCATATGATGAGGGCTATATTTTATAACTTCTTTTAACTGTTAATTTTTTGCTCTTGAATTTAGTTTTTTTCAGACTCAATTTTCAGAAAGTCTTTTCTGATTGTAAAAAAAATTATTATAATAGAGACATTGAATGTAATATTGAAACTGTGGAATACTGCAGAATAGTTATTTTTTATATTTCAATTGACAGAGTTACTAAAGCAGAAATAATGACTCTACACAAGATTATTATTAAAATGGCATCAACGATAAAAGCATTCTGGGTTCCATGAATTTAAATCGGCCATCATTGAAAAATTTCAGTTTTGTAGTTACTTAAAAGATAAAGTGCTTGCAACACCAGTTAAAAATATCGATAAATTCACACTTAAGGTCTGTGATGTTGTGTCTAGTTTGACAGAGGAAATGTAGGATAATATTTGAAGAGAAACGAAATCCCGCCTTGATAATCTTCAAGCTATCAAGAATGTTCTCATTAAAATTTACTTACATAAATGATATTATTAAAAACTTTATAAATATCCTTAAAATATATCAAAACTAATGAATTATAATAGCTTTTTTCAATAATTTCAATTATAATAAGTGAGAAACTGTAACTATCTGTACATCTTACCATAGAGTTTTATTTCGAAAGTATATATAAAAATATAACTCATTTTAAAGTAAATAATTTTTTAAATTGACATTTTGGAGTCTTAACGTTCAATAATGGTGAAATGTTAAATTCTTATACACTCAATAATCAATCAATAACTCAACAGTCAGGGACGTTAAGATTACCCATGTACAAACTGGTTTTGGAAGACAGTTATTAATGAATTAAAGTAACCATAAAGTGAAGGTACACGATTTTTTTTAGCAAATTACTTGATTATTTCTGATTCAATTCCAAAGATGCAGACTTGTAGATAAATCTTAAAAAAATATAATGAAATCTTTGAGAGTTAATAATCTTTTAAAAATATTGACTAAAAAGTTTTGACCACAACATCATGCTATAATATGTTTTGCCCTTATTAAGGACTAAGATTTGTGAAAAAATAATGAATTCAAAGAAAAATGTAGAAGATTTATTGTTTATAACGAATAAGGTAAATAAAAATAATACATTTTAATAATATTTAGCGGTATTATTTGATGAATAAGAAAATGCCAGACGAAGGACTCAAATAAAAGCAGAAAATCATTTTGAAGTAACACCATAATATAAAATTAATTTAGTTCTTAAAATTAGATGCAAAGAAGCTAAAAAATGAGCTATATACTTTATTAGATATTAAATTATTATCAGCTATTTTATATGATGCGTATAACAAAAATTAACCAAACTATGCCACATATAATAATAAGCCATATATAATATAATGCCACATATAATATAATTTTTTAAATAATAATTAATAATTACTATGTACTAGGAAACAAATGGATTGATCAAATTTCCGAAAATGTACTAATTAAACGATCATTAACAAACCATGAATATTCAATTGATGTTTATAATGAAGTAGTTACTTTGCTTCTCTAATTTTGTTTCTTCAACTAATTACCAAACTAGGTAGAACATGAATTAAAATGAATTCTATTCATAATTAAATGAATTCAATAAGTCATCTTCCTTGTAATTCATTAATCATTCGAAAGGCATAGATCTAATTATAGCTTATTTCATTAAAAGAGTGAGGTCTAAATTTGATTAAAACTGTTAGGACAAGGAGAGAAAATAAATACTAAAATTATATGTTAAAAAGTAAGAATTAAAGCAGTAAAATGCAGTATAAAAATAAAAAGGTTACTTAAATATTATTCGATTTTTTTATTTCACTATGGTGAATATATGAAGAATTTTTATAAAATTTAACTGTTAATAAGAAAAATTCCATATGAAGTAAAAAAAAAATCTTTCATTTTTTTTTCAGTATTGATTTAAAAATACAAATACAAAGTCCTTTTAAAAAGTTTTCATACTATGGAAAATGCACAGAAAGGTAGTATCAATTTGATTTTTGCTATTTTTTTAATAACGTCAAGTATTCTAAAAATATTTATTGAATTTGTTGACTACCACAAATACACACTAGTCTGTTGCTACAATTTTTAAATGAGAAAGAGACTGTGGAACTGACAAAAAAAGGATTGTTTGATGATTAAGAGAATAAAAAATAATTGGAATTCAATGTAAAATTAATTAACTAAACATATTTTAGTAAATGTACATGAGTTCTTAAATAAAAAATAATATTATTATTATTTCATTAAAAAAAGAATCATAATTCTAATATTACATATTATATATCAAATATTTTCACTTTATAAATTTAAATAATTGCATTTTCAATTAACTGCACAAATAATTGGTGTAAATAACAAAAATAATTAAGCAATATTCGGTTGTTGAACGTATATACAAAATATTACAATTGAATTTATACAAAACGTAATTTTAATTCACTAATCATTTGTTTGACTTTTGATAAGAAATTTATGAGAGGACAGCAAAATTACCTTTCCCAAACTCTTGAGAATTCCTATGTATAAAGAAAATGAATGGGAATAGCAAAATTACTTTTCATTTAAAAATATGCTATACTTTTATCACATTCGCACAATATTCAATTGATATACTGAAGTTTTCCGATAATGCGCTAGAAAATTACTTCAAACAGGTTTAATAGCAAATACTCTTATTTAAAACTATAAAATTGGGATTTTATGAGTATATTTATGAAGGTGACAGAAAAAGAACGAAACAAAGGAGATAATAACATATCTGAATTGGGAAATCAAAAATAGCCATATTCTGTCGATACAAACACTCATACTTTTATAGATAATCTCTTCGTTTACTTTTATAAAATGTCAAATAATTCAATAAGCCATTGTAGAAAAATGAATAGTCAAGTTCGGCTCAAAGTCATTATTAATCATTCATACTTTTGTCTTTGCAGAATGGATTCTATGCAAAAGCGAAAGGAGGAAGTGTCAAGCAAGGATTGGTGATGGAACATTTTTTCAGAGCGAAATTCGATCGAAAGCATCTTGAATTTCAGTTTGTTGTGAAAAGTGATTCACAGTATGCTACGATATTTATATATCAATTAAAAAAATATTGTAAAATCAGTTTTTTTTGAAATATTAATATTTTTTTTATAAAATCGTAACAACTTCTATAAAAAAATTTCAAACTTCATAATAAAAACATCCTTATGAAATCATTTTTTTTTAAAAATTTCCTATGAATGAAATAAGTTTTCTTTGAATGAAAATATGAATGATTACAATTATAATTAGGATTATAATTGTGAAAATTAAAATGCAATCATTGTGTTAGAATGCTTAATGACTGAACAAAAATAGAATAAGAAAAAAAGCTTTCAAATCAAAAAACATAATTGACTGTTTTTATAAATAATATTAATAAAAACTTCCGAATCAGCTTAATTTAGTCAAATTTTAATTTCCTTTTTAATTTAAAATTTGACTAAATCTAAAAAAAAACGTTATTTAACTTCAAAAAGGAAACTAAAAATTTTATTCTTAAAATATACTATTCTTTAAAAAAATATTTCTTTTTAAATCTGTAAAAATTCAAAAAAGTCTAAAAATAGTAAATAATGATACAAACGAAGGAAATATATTTTAACAAAATCAATGACAATTGCAGTGTAATATAATATGATCAGGTTTTGTTTTTAACATCGCAGATATTGCTTTACTGATAAAATATTTACTTGAAAATATTTAATTTTAAAATAGTTTATTTTCGAGCTGATTTTTCTCTATAAGTTGAAGAGATAGTTTTTAATGGTAAAATATTAATTTAAAAATCAAAAATTGCCTTCAAATTCAAATAAAAAATCTTTTTTTTTTCTATTTTATATCATTACTGCTCCCCCAAATTTAACTATTTTTCTAGAATTCGTTTACGGAAATTTTTTTCTTCTTTTTAGTTAATAGGAACCAAAATGCGTATAAATGATGTTTGCCATGAGATTATGAACATTTCAGACCTTTTTTATAAGCACAAATTGTAAGAAAAATTGTTTTAATTTCGTCTTTTTATAATAAGTAGTCTGCTAAATTAAATTTATTCTCTATATTTTTAAAGTTTATTATAATTTTTAAATTTATTTTTTAAAGATAATATTTTTGTGTTAAAGGATTTGCTGATTTTATATCTGAAAATTCCTTTGAAATTAGCTCTTAAAACGAAATACATTCTTTAAAAATTACTTTGAATAACTTTCTATGAATTCATTCTTACTATTTTTTTGTTTCAGTTTTAGAAAAAATTTAATTACATATAAGAAACCACATCTATTTCCAATTATATATTTGAAATTAATGCTCTTTATAAATTGTTCATTTCAAGAAAGCTTCTTCTTTTACTTTCTGTGATCAGTGATCATAATGAAATATATATATATCAACAGTAACGATACGATAATAAAGAGAATAAGCAACCATTAAAGAAAGAAATTTCAGCTGATAAAAGAAAGTTTATTTTACTGATAAATAATGTAAAATATATACTTGCCAAAAACAAAGCATGATACAATTTAAAAATATAGATTTTTTCTTTCTCTTTGGTCATTGGAGTAGTATTTTCTATCCAAGAATCTTTATTATTTCCTTACGTTTTTATTTTTACAGTCTAAAAACATGTATTTTTTTTGTCTAAGAAAATTCATCCCGAAATTGGAAAAAATATTGAATTGACAGAAAAATCTATTGGATTAGTTTTTATATTTTATAAAATAATACATTTTTATGTTATATAAAATTATGTATTTTTATATTTTATATAATAATACATTTTTATATTATATAAAGTAATATATTTTTATATTTTATGAAATAATATAATTTTTATACTTCATAAAATAACATATTATTATATTTTATAAAATAATATATTTTTACATTTCTAAAATAATGTACAAAAATATTCTTTACAGTATAAAAAATTTAATTAATAGGAAGGATGGTGATTGAATAAATAAAATAAAAAAGGAAGAAGGATAAAATAATTTATAAATTTTGTTTATTTAGAAATTCCAGAAATAATAGATGTCTTATAAATATATTATTATAATCAAAGTAATTAAATAAAAAAATGATTGAATAATATATATATATATATATATTTATCATCTTAATTATTTTTATTCAATTGAATGATGGTATTCTTTTAATTGAACAGGCTACATTCATTTGCCGTCTGTATCTCTAACAATAAATGAATTATGAGAAAGAATGAGAGGAGATATGAAAATTTCTCGTTAGTATCCCTTTTAATTATACTCTAGCCAGTTCAATAATTAATTTTAGGAAGTACAATGAGAAAACGAAGTAATTGCTCCATTCTAAACATCAAATTTGCTTTCGGGATTTCTTAATTATGTCTTGATTAGTATATTTGTTGAGGTTTAATCAATAAGTTCATCTTCCGAGCTTTATGTGGAATTATTATTAACAAGAAACTGCTCCCATATAGTTCGATGTGTTTGATTTTCGTCTTTCTTACCATTGAATTCACGAATTATTTATTTGACATTTGAGTATTTCATTTAACCTTTAAGGATTTTTTTGCCTTTAATTTAACCAGAAGACAAAATAGCTCTAAATCAAGTTTTTCTACACCATGAAATTTCAACGTTATAAGCTAACTAAAATAGCCTATTACTTCTTGCTTTTCTAATAAAAGAAGTAGAAGTTTATTTAAATTTTAATTCTTTTTCTCGCGATTATTTGGAAACACTATATTTGTTAATGTTATTTTTAATGAATTCTAAAAGTAAAAATCAATTTATTTTGATATAAAAGTAAAATTGAAATCTGAAAAAGTAATTAAAATGAATATAAAATAAATAAAATAAGTATTCAAAAATGTTAAAAATTTTTTGTTGTTGAAATCAGATAAATTGTGCTTTAAGCTTCAAGTTAGAAAAACAATGAAAAACAGCGTTATTATTTTTTAAATAGTTGCAAAACTTTTTCCTTATTATATTTTCTGTTTGAAAAATCCTGCTCAATGCCCACTTTTTAAATTTCTTTTATGCTTTTATACTCGTCTTATGAATTAACGAATATATACTTTATAGAAAAAAAAATTAAGGATACTTTAAAATAGCTTTAATTTTATAGTATTTATTTTCTATTTTGAATTTTAATAATTTATAAAATTTAGTTTTTAAGAATGAGATATATACTTACGTTAAGTTCATATCGCATTTAAGCATTTAGTAAAATAAATAATTTAGGATCCAGTTTCTCTAAAGATACGGATAACCTAGATAATGAGATAATGAACTAAGGTTTATTTTTTAAATAATTATTTAGAAACATTTTAAAATGATTGTCCTCATATAAAATCTGACTATCAAAAGCACTAGCAATCACATTCAATAATGATCAAAGTGACTAGTTTCGATTGAAGCAGGCCAGTGTGATTTTTTGGGTTGCCATATTGGTGATAACTCCACCACATCAGAAAGTTTATCCTAATTGTTCATATCTAGTCAGATGAGAGCATCAAAGTCCCAAAAGGAGTTAATATTAGCATTCTTTTATTGGCGCCTTTTTTTGGCAGGGTCAGATCTCCGTCATTAGCTTTAAATCCACTCAGATTTTGATCTTTTCTATAACACGGAAAAAAATTAAATAAATTAGAAGTAAGATATTGCCACCATTGTGCAACAAACCACATATTGAAATGCATTAAAAAGTGTGAAATTTTTTAATGTATCATATTTTCAACACTAATACTCAAATTCACAGAAAAAATTAAAAAAAAACTATTTAGGAACCCCTTATGATCATTATGATGGTTATTTTCCAATAAACTATACAACAAAAGACTAAACAGAACTGAGAGGAATATTTTTACAAAATTATTTTTCTTCTACAAATACCGCCAATCAATTGTAATAACTCAGCGCATTTAATCGCTGGTTCAGCAGCTTACTTACTGTCTAATCCTCTAAAATCTTGTTACTCGTCGGCGACTCCGACTCCTCAACACACACGACTTCTGACGATACACCAACTTCCCTGCAGTTTCAGAGTGCCCGTCTTTTATAGTTCCGGGAGGCGGGGCTAGAATCTTCAGACCAATTAGGGCGTATCTGAGTGTATCTTGGTTCCTACTGGATAGATCGTGAAACTTCTCAAACTTTCCAGCATGATCCATTTAGTCGCCAAACTCGCCAAATTCGTCACCAAGCTCTCAGGTCATGGATGCGGCAACCGCTCAGCACAGATCTTACAACGGTGTTTCTCACTATTCGTGTAGGGTAGCAAAATTACAGATTTGTAACAATATATTTCCATTGTTTGATAATATAAGGAAATATTATCAAGATAAATTTCTTAATGTTTCGCTTTTGTTTTAAAATTAAATAGGTTAAGATATTGCTGAATGCAATATTAATATACGTTTAATGTATGTAATTATTCCATATCAATTTAATTTCATTTTTCCAACGTTGTAAGCATTTTTTTAAAAACAGACAGAAGATTTGATAAGCTTATGCAAATCAGTATAATGGAAATAAGAAATTTCAGATTAATCTGGATTTTCCTTCTAAAAATTAATAATTTGTTAATTTTTCTTATTATAGTTTTAAATTATATCTGTAATCAGATTTTTGATCATCTTTTGATTAAATTAAAACTTTGATTAAAAATTGTACCAACTATAAAAATGAGATTCAAAGAAGTTTATTATTTAGAATGCTCTGCGTTTAATATTAAGAGTTTAATTATTTAATTAATTTTCTTTAAAAGTAGTTTTACCTCCGAAATATTTGAAATAATTTATTTATTATCTGATAAGATAACAGCAATAAAGGAATTCATTCAGATATTTCATTAAATTGATGACACATTTTAAATAATGACAAATCTTAAATTTTACATAAATATATGTTAATAAGTTTATAGATTTCAATTTAATCATTCACCAGTAATATAAAATAGATTAGTTATTATATCTATTTCATTTTTTTCTAAAAATATGAGGCAAAGATTTTAAATTTCTAATTCACGAAATTTGTTTAAAAATTTTGTGTTGCATGAAAGGTTTTTGTTGCTGAGAAAATAATAAAATGAATACGGACGCTGGTAGATTTTTTTAGAATCTTATAGTTTTAACTATTTGAAAGATGTAACGTATTTCATTTTCTAGTTGAAATCATAATTTGAAAAATCCCAATTTGAAGAAGCTCAATTCATTCAATTTTCATCGAATATAGTTTATCAATTAAACCCAGAAACGCTTATTTTCTTCATTATAATTCGACGATCACAATTTTTTTATCACATTGAAATAACAAGCTATGAAATATTTATGAAAAGAAATCTGTAGAATGTATAATACAGCTTCTTATCTCAAATAGTGTTGCCAAATTAGGGAAGCAGTTAAGGACCATAATATTTACGCAAGATGATTGTTATTTTTCTAAACGGTTGATTCTGCTAAATGCACACGACGTTTTAGAAAAAAAAATGTCTTTACAAAATGTTTTTCCTTTATATTACGGCATCTACAAACTCCATTTATTATTTATTTGTCAAAAAAAAAAAAAAACAATTGAAAACCATAGTGGGAGATTAAATTTTGAAACAAACTGTTATATATATAGTCACCAATATTAAAAAATATGATTTTGAAATATGCTTTAAAACATGCTTCATTTTAAATACATGAACAAGGAAAAAGTGTTTCTGCAACTGTTTTAAGTCTAAGTAAAAATGTATTTTCAAAAATCTTTTTGTTCATTACAATATTGTGTGCAAATCTTTAGAACTGGAACTGGCAGAATTCCCATTTCCATTCTAAATTATTCTGTAGTTTTCGAAAAATTGTAGATATGATCTAAAGAATTATTTATTTAAGAGGTTTTGCGCATTTATGTTTTTGAACGACTATAATTTTTGTGTGTTGAGACATGTGAGCGAACAAAACGTAAAAGAAAAAAAAATTTTTTTTTCAAAGCATCTAGGTTTTTACACAAAATAAGAAAACAACATTAAGGAAACTCCACTAAATTTATTAGAAAAGAGTCCTTTTAAATTTTTGCCACATCGCAATAGCCCTTGTCATTGGAGTTTCCTCGATAACTCCTATGAAATGAAACTTGTAGAATGTACATTACTCTCACTTCTCATATAGTATCTAACAGATATGGCAAAAATAGATATTTTCGATATTTTTTGGATTCGTTCAGGCACGCAAGTCGATTTCTACAACGATGAATTCCACACCAGTCAATTTCGGGACACTCCTTGTCCTATCGGCAAAACGATTCTCGATTCTCGTAGTTTACTATTTCCGAATTTGCTCCATTCTCTGTTGCCATCTCTATCTTCACTTTCGATCCAGCTGATTCACATCTATCTTCGAACTATAAGGGTAAAATTATGGAATGACACGGCACGGGAAATCGGTCTGTAAAATAAAAGATACCTCGATTTCTTTTGTTCTGGGGTTGGCGACAGGCCAGTATCCAAATAACAGAAATGGCTTTTTTTTGCCAGACGACCCTTTTTTCAGCCTCCCCAGAACAGGTGCTCCTTTTCACTTGACACGCAAGCGAAATGTATGGATTGTTGGGGAAGGGGGACAAAAACAAACAAACACACAAAAAACAGATAATCTCTAGAGATAAAGATATCTCAAATGACAATTGAACACAGACTTAATTGAAGCTTGTTGTGAGCTAAGTGTCCTGTATCAAGCTTGGCAATCTAGACAAAAGTGTAATGCATCAGTTATTACTTTGAAACATCCACTAATTACCATCGCCTCCCTATGCCTTTAAATTAGGGCTCTAGTTATATGAATTGCGTGAGATTCCTATCTGTTTTTTAGACATAAGAAGGAACTTGTACTGTTTACTATACTATTTTTTTCTCTATGATTTACATTAAATGACACAACGATTTCTTCAATAAAAAAAGGATTTGTTCATGTACATTTCATTTCTTAATAGCTATGATGAATTAATGAGAAAGCCACACAGAAAAGGGGCAAGGAATATATCTTTAGTATTTGTGATTTGACTTTATATGTATAAAGGATTCATAGATAAAGATTTATAAGTCATTTGATAATTGTTACTTGAAAATAACATATCTCTGTGAAACGGGAATCAAAACTGTATTTTCCTTTAAGGTAATTATTGACGTTAAATGCTTTGAAAAATTGATTTTTTTTTTTAAAAAATAAGATTTTAAATTTTTTTTTAATATTTGAAAAAATAAATGTATAAAATCCTTTAAATTTTATTTCTAAGTCCATTTAAAAAAAAAGAAATTACAATGTTTTTTATATTTGCATTTATTTACGTTTTAAAGCTATTTTTCTTCTTTTAAAGCTATTTTTCCAAATTCTGATTTTTGGAACTCTGGAAAACCACATAAATTGAACTCTAATGTATGTGTTGTATTCAAATTAGTACAATAATTTCTTAACATGTTCTGCAGTTTGAAAACTAGAGAATAAGAAATCTCTTCTTTTAGAAATATTCTATAGTTGTTTAAATGCTTCAGAATGCGAAGAAAATTAAAAACTTCATGTTATTTATCAGTCGAATCCCAATATTTCAAAAGTGGCTAGAAATACAGCTAATGTTTTAGTTCGGAAGCTAGATAATATGTTTCCTATACTAACTGCAAAATTTTAAGCAAATCTTTTGATAAGCAGCTAACCTAAAAGAGTTTAGCTTTATTCCACTTTTTAGCCAAAAAAGCCATTTTTTCCATTTAAAAAATGTCATTTAACGGGATATTTTGATTTCATACACGTTTTCACAAGCTTTTAACCTTTTTTTTTTTTTTTTTTTTTTTTTTTTTTAACCTTTACAAATATAAAAGAAGCAATTTTAAACAGAAGTCTGTAAAAGTATATTAGTTTATTTGTTGGAAATGTAGAATTTCAGTCGAAATTTAGCCATAATCTTATGTGAATAATTTTATCTACTCTATATTAAGATCTTTAGAAAAAAGAACATCTCTGTATCTCTATTAATAATAAAGGAGGATGTGGGTATTGCTGCTCTACAGACAAACTTTCTGAATTAGAGTTAACACATTTGGTATAAATACAGTTTAGACAAAGATAATTTATATCTCGGGAGGATTTATTTTGGAATTTCAGAAAGAATTTTTAATAATTAAAATTTAAAAGCGATATTGGCATTTTACAAGGGAAATTTTGCAAATATTATACATAAATGACTATTGCATCATTTTAAAATAAAAAAAAATAATGACACCTATTCGCTAATTATTAATTTTTGGAAATTTTTTTAAAAATTTATTATTTTTTGTATGATTTTATTTAATATAGTTAATACGTTTTCAATGTTTCATCAAATATTTAATAGTCTGATTTCTTCTTTTGTTGGAATTTAAAGAATGATTCGATTTAACATTTTCTTTTATTTATGTGAAGAATAAGAAACTGATGTTTCAGTACCACGAAAGACGATATATTAAAGAGCAGATTACCCGAGAGTTATAATGTTTTGGGTTTTCATTTCATTGGTAACCTCAATTTCACAATAAATAGATTTTCTAAGACTAGCCCCAACACCTGTTACAAGTTTAGTTATATTACCGTCCATATTCAAAACAATACTTGGGCATTGTTGGGACGGATATCATGATTTTCAACTCAGAGATGACGAGGACGACACCTGAACTGGCATCCTTTCTCCAAATTTCTGTGTCACACCTATAGGAGGATGTTTGGCCCATGACTTCAAATTCACCGTGTGCCAGGTCCATACGATGACAGATCTTTAATGGAATCGGGTTTCGAAATTAGAATTCTCTAGCCTCGAAGCTACTGTACATGTCAGCCATAATGACTACCACAAAGAAATTTTTAGAAAATCAAGAACATCAAAGTTATGCATAAGAATTTTAATGGAAATTAAACATGACTAACATTCCTTGTGACCCAGCTGATCACCAAAGACGGCTGGTTTGAAATAAAATAATAATTAGATTAGAATGTTCTGACTGTAATTAAAATTATTTCTTAATATTAAATCTGTTTTCCCCTTTTTTAGCTAAAAATACTTTCAAAATCTATTTTTACAAATGAAATTAATTATGAAAAATTTTAATTACATTTCTGCTCATTTTATTCACAAAAATCCTAATTTATGCAAATTAATTAAGGATATACATTAATTAATAGTATTTTTAGAGGTCAACATATAATTATTTTTTAACAGTGGAATGAGAAATGCAATATTATGAACAAATTCTTAGAAAAATAACTTCTTTTATTACCTTATTTTTTATCTTAAATATATTTCATATATTCATATATTTTTAATAATTTAATGCAAATTGTACAGATTTGTATATTAATTTAACAGACAACAAAAGTGTTTTTACAATAAAATGGCTTGCAACTGGCAATACACAATGAATTACAAATGATGGGAAAGAAACATTTGAGTTCAATAATTTTTATTTTTATTTTTCATAAAATAAAATTTGAATGCTAAGAAATTTTAATCTAAATCGATAGCATATTTTCAGGCACAAAGTTAAATACAATATAAAGGTGGATGAAGGAAAATGATGAGAGTTACCATGGGAAATGATAGGTAAAAATGTTGTCATTTATAAAATATGTTACATTATTTTCAATATATAATTATTTTAAAACGTATAAAAGGACTTTGAAAAATTAAGTATTTTTAAATTGAACTTTCATGAAATTCACCATTAAAATCCACAGATCATTGCATTATCTTCCAGTCTTGCAGAAAATTTATCTTAAAGTAAATTCCAAAATTTTAATTTAAATACCCAACTTTCATGCAAAAGATGATCGTAAAATATATTTCACATTCTGATTTAAAAGTTCATTTATTAAAATTCAAAGCATTTAAAAGTTGCAATTTTTCATTACTTCTCATTCTTCCAAATCTAAGTTAAAATACAATTAAAATACGTCACATTATAAAAACTATTTTGTTTGAAGACAAAAGAGAGAGAGATAAAAAAAGAACATCGATAGAATCCATTTTTCACCTCATTCCGGGCTATGAAATAAAAAGAGTTTGTTAATGTATTTCAGTCTTTGCAATCTGTTTTTGATTTTACAGCTTTCAGAATTCTTAAAGAATCCTGACAAATGGATTCTGAGAAAATGAGTTTATATACATGCAATCTGCAATCGATTTTATTCCTTTTTTTCCAAGAGACGCTCGAAATATTTCGCTTTAGGAATAAGAATAATGAGAAAAGTTGATGGTTATATTTAACTCAAAAGTTTTAGAATAATTGACTATAAAACGAAGACTCAATATATTGTTACTTTTTTCCTTTTTGTAAGCAGTAGAAGTTTGCATTAGTTAAACTTAATTAAAATGATACAAGTTTTGCCAAAAGAGTTTGCGGTTCGAATGCTTAGTTCTTTTTATGGAGTCGATAATGGTTAAATTGTTACTATTTGGTTATTTCTGCAACATTTTTATAGTATAGGGATTGAAAAGAATTTTAATTCACGAAAAGTTTTTGAATACTTTAAAGAATCAAGCAAGGAAATGATTTAACACAGAAAAAAAAACCAACTTATTTTTATATCTGAGGTTAATTTTCCTGTAAAGGATGCATTCAGTTGCATCATAAATGTTAAAAAAAATGTGAAGTTAAATATATTTTTCTTTAACTCTTATTATTTTACTGTAACACAACGAAGAAATATAAAAAAAAAGTATTCAAATTTTATTAATAATAAAATAAACATTGCAATTATTTTTCATTTTTAGAGGATGAATTTTAAATTCCATTATTGGATTTTGGTTAATTCTGTTTAAAGAATTCTGCTTGGAAAGGTTAGATCCATTTTTATTATTAGAATAACTAAAATTAGATTATTCCTGACTATTTGAAAGACTCTGAAATGAATTAAATTGTACTAATGGAAAAACAATGCAGATAAGTAATGGCAATACACTCTATTACATGGACTGAAATATTCAAATACATTTCTCTGAAGTTCTTTCTTTTCATCTGCTAAAACAGTTTTACAAGATTGAAAATAATCTTCAATCATGTAATTTGATTTTTGGTTATTTGAGGCAATTTTATGGAGAAAAAATTAAGGCGTACAAATTAATATTCCAATAAACGTTTTTTCATCTACCAGGAAGAATTGCGGTTTCAACAGATGCATGAATAAACTGCAAGTAAAAAACTTTATATTACAAAAGAATAATGTCTAATGAAACATTGCTTTTTTAACGATAAGCATCCATTACAAAATTCAAATTATTTGCCTCCAAATAATATGTTTGTTGCTATCTGCTGGTGTCTTAATAGTACAAATGGACTACCTTATATATCTTGCATACGAAATGTACAAGGAGAAGTTATTGTAATCATTAAAAAAATTCGAACCCTGGATTTTGACGTAATTCAACATTTCAGAACTTTCCATATCCGGAAAACACATAGTTAGAATTAGGTCTATCTCTTTATGAACATGATACTCAAAAACGGCTATGAGATAGACGGATGGAATTTGGTATATGGTCTTTACACCAAATTTGTAGCTTCATATTTTGAATGAAATCCCTTCAGAAGAAGTTATTTCTGTTCGACTATTCAATTATAAGCTAACACGATAACTACAAAACAAAGACAATTAATTGAATAATATTTGATACATAAATTTAACATCTGAAGTGGGATATCTATACACTTTGAAACCAAATCCGCCAAAGATCTTACCGCTTTTCGATTTGTACTTTCACAGCCCTGTAAATGTAACATCTTAAAATATCATGAATTAAATATATGAAATTTGGTATGAGAATTTGTGAGTACAATTTCTGTTCTTTATTAGTTGTGTAGTTAGTTCTTTGTCAATTCAATCGGTCCCAATTAAAGCATTCAAAATATATATTTAGGTATGCTGGAATTTGTAAGTGAATCACATTCCAGTTAATACTCGTTCAAACGTCGCACACCAACGGGCGTTTTCGCAACTATTGTACGCAAATAGCAAGTGATTTACAAATACACTTATTAGAGAGTATGCGAGAAAGTTTCGGGGAGATAACTCCCGCAAGTTTAATTTATATGAAATCTATTTTGCGACGGATCTCGTAAACTTGAATGCAGTCAGTTGTCATGGAAGTCAAGTGAATCTCCATTATACTCGCTAACTCGGTTTCTTGAGACAGACCAGATCACGGTGGCCTGGTGGTAAGGGCTCGGCTTCGGAACCAGAGAGTTTCAGGTTTGAGACCCGATTACACCGAAGAACCGTCATTCAAGCGTGTCTGGAGCACTTTAAATCCTTTGAGGCCAGACGTCCTCCCATTGGTGTTGTTTGGAAACTTCGAGGGGGGGTGCCAGCTCAAGCGTCGTCCTCGTCAAGTAACCGCTGTTCAAAATTTACCAGGTCCGTCCCAAAATATCCCTATTGTTGCTTTTAAAACGGACCGTTAATATAACTAAACTAAACTTGAGATAGACAGGTAGACAAAACAGGTCTTCTGTGGGATAGGGTTTTGAATCGGCAATCCTGAAATCGCTGAGCCGGTATTCTTGATAAAGTTTGGAACAAGACATTAGTAATATGTTTTTTTTTCTTTAAAAATAATAGGAAAGGAACAAAATTTCAAAAAAATTATTTTACAATTTTGCGACCAAACGGGTGAAACAACTGCTAAATATTGAAAACAAATTGAACCTCGATTTAATGCTTTTCAACTAGATAATTTTGATAAAGAATTATAAATATCCATAAAAGAGGCCAAAAAAAGACTTTATGGTTGATAGAATGAAGATAAATGAATAATTTTCATATTATTGTGTAAAATGAAATAGAAACACAGAAAAGTTTTAAGTTTAGTTCGGTTTAGTTTAATACGTTGAGCGCCAAGCCTATTCTAGCATTTTTTTTCCGTTCAGCCTCAGATAACCGATTTCTTTGGTACGCTGACAACTAGGTATCTATATGATGTTGCATCTATAAGACTGCATGCATTTAGATGCGTTGTTTTGTGATATCCTGATTAAAATTTATTAAGATCCTCTAATATTTTTTTAAATATATGTACATCATCAATCAACAATAATTGACGTAACCAGACAGAAAATTAGTCAACAGCAACTGACTGGCACGGTGCGTAACTCATTAAATATATTTACGACTCGTTTTAGAATAATTTAGTATAGATTGAAATTTTAAACAGGAAGCAGTTGAAGAAAACGTTTCATGAAGCGGTACTATCTCTCCTAACATTTGTGCCATACTGGCACACCAAGGAGCAGAAGGTCCTTGTATTAAGATTCAACGTGCATGTTAGTTTTCTGCCACATTATTACAAATACGCTTTAAATAAATCTTCTTCAATAATGAATATTCAGAAAATATAATTTCGTTTGATGTTCATAAGAATTGTTTAAATGATCGACCACAAACTGCAAAATATGCATCGCACCAGCAAACGAATGATAACCTTAGTTGGAAGAGATTATTAGCGCTCAGTTGCAATCAATAATTATTTATTTAGTTTTCACTGCCTAACTTCTTCTGTATATTTAATCTTCGATGATGAGGGAAAAAACCTCCGATATAAAACGAAGTTATAACTTCTATAAAATTTTTTTTTTGATCTACAATTTATACTTCTTTTACTTATCTAATTTTAAGTAGGGCGAGAAAAGACTCGAAGACAAGAAAATGATGTTTCTACTTTCATTTCTTGACAGTATCTAAATATATGATAAAAATTGCAGTTTTAGAATTCATTACAAACAGCTTTCTCATCTAAATAATCCTGCTTATTTCATACATTTTCAATTTAGTATCATACAACAGCATGCTCTTTCAGTCAATCTCGTTCTTGAGCACTTATAAAATAACTAACAGTCAGCTGAGGTACAAGCTGATTTCTAAGTCTTTCTGATCTTTATTTGGGATTTCTTTTTCGACTCATATAAAAATGATATCAAAATTCCAATGGCCATAATCATTTTTGGAAAATAAATGTGCATTGACAATGTCTTTTCAATTCAAATTCTTATTTTCTCTAAGAATAGGATCCTATAGCAATATTTAGACTTCGGAATCCTTGTACTAGGATTCGAAACCATCAATAACTTAATCGATAACTGGCAACATTTCAGAAGTTAAGATCATTGATCACTGAATATCTAAATGCTTCAAAATGATACAGTTATCTGATACAATATCATGGCTTTATATGTAATCTCAATATATATGCATACGAAAGGAATGAAGTGAAAAGCACAATAATAAAAATATTTAGGTGATCTTACATATTTTAAATAACGCTTTGTGTTTACTCGATTTTCACTATTTTAAACGTAAAATGATGTTTCTTTCTTTAAAATGATTATTTATAAAAGAAGATGATAAATAATTTTCCACTATAATGAATCCTATTTATCCCATTGAAAGACTGGGAGAAAATTTCCATGAAGCTGAATATAATTTCCTTTTAAAGGATTGCATTTATAAAGATTTATTGGAATGTAGCGAGGAATACAATATTATTTGCCTTGGAATTTCAACAGCATGGAAATTTTGTATAAAATTCCAAGTAGTTTTTGATACCGGTACTGTACAATGTACTGTAAATATGAAAAGAATGGATGGATTGCCATTTCCACTAAAAGTAAGTTTCACCATGAGACTCAAGGATGTCGATGGTGTTATGGGTCACCCATTTTACTTCCAAAAGATCGATATAACCGGCGGTCAAGATATAAAGAGGATTTTTCATCCAATTTTAACGTTTAAAAATCTGAATCCTGAAAGTTATCATACGTTAAAGGCTAATATTTGTTTCAGATTTTATGGCTGCCATTCTTGTGTCACGAAGAGGGAATACAGTTTGTCTTCAAATTCTGATGAAGGTTTGAACAGAACGCACTTTACTAGAAAATTGCGTAACATGATTTTAAAATGTTTCTGTCTTTAGTAAACTAAATTTGATGTATGGTTTAAATATTTTCCATTTTCTTGAGGCAATAAATTAAAATGTATTATAAAATTTCAAGTATCATATGATTTTGATACTGTTTGAGATTGCATGTAAAAAGATCTTTCAGTATGGTGTCTTAATTTAATGAGTCCTATTTATTCCCTATGTTTAATGTAAACATTTTGGTAAATTCATTTGAATAAACAATAATTCGATGATAAAAATAATTGTTAATTAGTGGATAATTTAAGACTGAATAAAAAATTAATTTTGTAATTACATATTCATTACTTTAATACCAATATTATTAATTTTTTCTAAGGTATTATTTATTAAATGTTATTCCTATTTTGCTTGTTACAGTTTAATATCATAAAATTTGAGCTCATAAAATAAGACAATATTTTGTATGCCTATATTACATCGATTCCAAATGTTCCTCATATAAATTGATAAATATTCAATTTATTTTAATTTCTGCATTTAAATATTTATTGAATAGTAAAACATATCCATGAATCAAAATAAAGGTATAAACAGTCATGAAAGCATAATTTTATAGAGCATTATATTTAACTGTAACTATTATTTAACTTCTTATAATCATGATCTATACTTCATTTTAAATCTAATACATAAGAATGATCTTTTGTTTGTTTGTATTTTATGCGTTGCCGTATTGTTCATCCGATGGCTATAAAATTTAGCCAACATTGTTTTGAACCTAGAAAATCCACGTTTTTCACATGTCCAGTTGTATGTTAGATGCTCACGAGTCGGAAAGCCACGAGATTTGTTTTTATTGAAGACGTAAAAAAAAGAATATATTGTCTACACTAAAGTATAGTTGAAAAATAAAGTAAAAAAAAAAATAGAATAAATTTTATTTGCACTTCTCCTTTCTATATCATTTAATTCCATTGAATGTATTTAGTGTCGACAAGAAAGTAAATATCATTCTTTCCATTATTCTTAATTAAATAAGACAGCTATTTTAAGTTTCAAACGATATTTTAAAAATAATTTCTTCTATGGCAGCAACGCGCCGGTACTAGCTAGTGTAAAATAAATTTATATTTATTTAGACATTTTTCAAAATTTTCTTTTAAAAAATATATTTAATATTTTAAAATAAAAATGTTTTCATATTTAAAATAATTATTTAATGTCAAGAATTTTTACAATTTATCTTTACCTCTAAACTAAATACTATATTTACATACATCTTGAAACTAATATATTAAAAACTTTTAATTGATGACAATAACTATTTAGAAATATTTTGCCTCTATTTGTCTATATTTAATTAATTTCTAATTTAATTTTCATAATGGAAAGTTGATTAGCACTCTGTTGTTATGTGCAAACTTTGCTATTCGTAAAATAAGTAATTGATTGAAAACTCTACCGGAAACAAACAGAGAAAAGAAAAATAAATAAATATGACACAAAATATTTCTCATCAAAATTCCAAGCCTACACCATAAGAATTGCAGATGATGCAAGCTATAGAAGAACCATTTTGACTCCGGTAACGTAAGGCCTGCTTGAATGGGCGAGAAATGTGTTTGAAATTTGCAACATCTGTTCATATGCAAATTGGAAGGGTGAAACTTTTCAATTGTTCGAAATGTCTGCACCCCGATGATAAGACAAAGGGAGTACGCAGGTGTTCTATTCAAAGAAAGGTTGAATGCACTTGAAACTCAAAACAATGGCGGCGCCCTCGATGAAAAAGTTTTTAAACAAGTTCATTGGGATTTACTCCAAATTATTCCAAGATTTAAAGCTAAGCAAGTTATAGAAAATTTTCAAAATTCTTGCATGAATAACTTCTGTAAATGGTATTGCTTCTTAGCTTATATATGTAGAAATATCGATTTTTCTCATGTAGATTATAACGTTGGATAGTTCAAATTTGATTTCATACATTGCTTAAATTTTTCATTCAACCAAAGTATTTGGAAGTAATATTAATTTTACAAATGATTACACAATTTAACTAGGCTGAAATTATAGATTTTTATTTCTAAAAATGCTTTTATTTTACTTGGAAAACATATATTCCGTATGTAATTATCAACAAAAATGGATGGGGTGGTATTAATTGATGGATGAGATCTGTTTCTAGAAAGTATTATCTAATTTTCAAATTCACTTATAAAATAGAGTAGTATTTATAAATTGAGGTGATCTATTTTTGAAAATATGAGCTAATTTTTAAATTCACAAATCAAATGGAATTGTAATCAAAGAACGAGATGACCATATTGCAGGAAATAGCTAATTCATACTTTTCAAAATTTAGATTTGTAAAAGTCGTTATTTGATGAAAGTACATTTTGCTGACTGAATATTTTTATAGCTAGTAGAGCTAGTATTTTGTTTATGAAACCTGTTTTTAACCCACATATCATAGTTGCTTATGAAGCATGATTTAGAGCTTCGGTCTTATTTAATTCCATCGATTAATCGCCACAGATTGAAAAATCGGAATTGTGCATTATATAAGTCTAATTATTAAAGCTTGCATAACTCACTTTGTTAGGGCTAAATGTAAAAATTGCACTGGTGATGATTTATTTCCATGAATTCACCATTTCATGTCTTCAAAAAACTTAAATATAAATTTTGGTATAATTCTTTTCGTTAGTTTTAATTACAGATACTTTCAAACAGGAAATATTATTTTATAGCAACTCTGTAAACAAAACAGTTAAAAATAGAGGGAGTGATCTTTCAGAGATATTCTCGCATTCCACCTAAAAAATGTGTATCATTAACCGCATGGAATAGGTACACAAAAGTTTCAAAAGTAGCCTATTTGTGTGCAATCTGTGGCGATTAATCGATGGAATGTGGTAATACACAAGTACCAAAAACCGATTAAGTAATTTGGAAGTATTTAATTCTAAACGATTGAAACCAAAATTTAACGCAGGACTGCAATTATAGTCTCAAATTAACATACCAGATTTCATACAGTTAAGCCACTCCTTATTTGAGTTATCGAGATTAAGTGCTTGCGAAAGTACAGAGAGATACACTGTCAGATCCTTGACGGATTTGATACCAAATTTGATCATATCTACAATGAGGAAAATTTGTGTACCACATTATATTCTTACAACTCTTTATCGAATAAAAATGCGCTAATTTATATTCGATTAGCCGGAAAGATAAACTCCTTTAAATAGATTTGTTAAAAATTCGATGAAAATTTACATATTTGGTGTAAAAACCATATACCGAATTTCATGCGTATATCTCAGATCGGTTTGAGATACACAGATAGGCAAATTTAAATTCAGAAATGTGTTTTTCCGACTCAGGAAGTTCGGAAACACGAAGATTCGTCAAGACCCTGCTTCCGAATTTACAATACTTTATTTTTGTATACTTCGTATAAGAGAGAGAGTTTAAGAAAACCGACCAAAGGGACTAATTTTAAACATCTGCAAATGAAGCAAGTGGAACAATTACCGAAAATAAAGATCTTAATAAAGAAATATATACTTTGGTCAAACACCAAAATTTGAAATGGTTTTCAAGAAGTTAATGAGATTGCCTATTGAAATCTATTTACCTGAAGCTAAATTAAATTGCAGCAATTACAAAACAGTTCATGAGAATACTAATTTCTTTCTCAAAATACTGGAAACTGAAAATGCCGCTCTAATAAAAAGAAGCAAAAGAACAATTTCATAAAGTTACAATAACAGAAAAATGCGTATTTCTGAAACGATGACATTTATGATATCATGCATTAAATGAATTATTGCAGCATTAAATGAAATTCAAACTTTGAATGCTTTGCTGTGATCCATCTAGAAAATAACAATTTCCTTTACACAGATTTTTAACTAATGACTTGAAAAATATATTTATAAAGGCTTTTGAAAAATAATAACAAAATTATCGTTATATTTTAAAGCAAGAGGCATTTTAGAATTCACGAAATTTCACTGAAAATGTTTTTAAATTTCTATATAATACAGATAAAGAAAATAGAAATCTTGATTATGTAGACACAGCATTTATTGCAAAGGAAATTATTAGAGAAACTTTCAAATGAATTTGACTAATTTGTAATGTTAAAATTCAACATTTATTAAAATGATTTTCTAAAATTCCTGTTGTGATTTGGTAAATCTGTGCAGTAAGTATTTTCTGATAACAATTACAGCCTTGTTCGAAAAATACAACAAAATTATACGGTGAAGAACTATGAATAATTTTTTATTCTTTTAAGATGAGCTCTTATTTGAATTCCAAAGAGATCCCAGTTCTGCTCACAATCTAAGAAAAACTTAAATTGAGAAATCGACCGAATCGATTGCATTAAATAGCCTCGCTTTTAAGAGCACTTATCATCTTTTTAATTCAATTAAACATTTCTTCCATTTAATTCACGTTAAACTGAATCGATCTTGGTTGGAAAAATTTCTTGAGGATTTCATGATTGTTTCAGTTAATTGTAATGCATAGAATAATACAGAATAAATTTGTTAGTTGCAAAATGTAAAAATGTTTGCTTCTGATTTATATCATCATTGATTAGTCCTTTAAAATCTATTACTTGCCTCACTTTTTTTTTTCAATTTTAGTAAAAATTCAAAATATTTCCTTTATTGATGTGCACCAAAAATACTTAAGCTTATTTATATAATTGATGAGTTTTAAAAGAAATTGAAGATTGAATCTCATTTTTTTATACAAATAGATATTGTTTATACTGTGCAGATTTTTAAAAATTATAAAATAAGAAATATGACGATCTTTAAAATGGCTGTGTGGTACTTGCGCTCAATAAATTTTTCCCTACCTCATTAAAAGATGTCTTTTCCGCTCAAGCCTTAAAAAAGGAAACCACATTATAAAATTTATCTTTGCATGTAAGATTTGGCGATTTTACAAAGTACGCCAAATAATAATCAAATCCCTATGAGAGTGAGAATGATACTCCTTGTCTCTGATAACGAAACGTAACTTCCATGAGAAAAATGCTGATGACTCTTACCATGTTTCCGACGAGTGTTGAAAATAATAAAAATAAAGTGTGAGGAACACGCTTATAATTTTCCCACACGGAAGACATTTATAAAAGTTATAATTCTGATGAGCATAATACAAATTTAATCTAATAAAATGAATTATAATTTTTAGTTTTATGAGGATTTAATCTTTATATCTTTTACGGTTTAACTTTATTTAACAAAATGAAAAAAATACATAGAAAGAGCTTTAAATTCAAATTTAAATGGATATCAATAATGTTTAGTTCTTTGTATATATATGTATGCTTTTATGTATATACATTTCACAAGCTGATACTTGAAATGAGCTAATGGATTTTTTACTTTAAAGCTGTTCAAATAAGGCTTTTTCTTCTTTTTTTTCCAAATAATAAGCGCTTTGGATAAAATAAATGATAGGAATCATATTAATAATTTTAAAAACAGCTGCTGGTTAATTCTCAGGAGAAAAAAAAACATATTTACAATAAGAAAATGTTGATAATTACTGAAATTCCTTCAAATCTGAAATATATTACTTCATTTTCTAGCTTATTTACTGTCAGACATAACTATACATAATCCAATGTACCGCAAAAGACATTTAATTGCAACATCTAAGCGTGCTACATAAAAAAATAATATGAAAATAATAAAAGGCGTTAGAAATTTTTAAAAAATGAATATAATTTCTACATAATTCTTTTTCAATATTTCACAATATGCATAATACGGTCACTTACATTTAACAAAAAAAAAAAAAAAAAAAAAAAATAAATAAATAAATAAATAAAATAAAAAAAAAGAAATAACTGCAAACATTTCTCTCTCTGACATTTAGCATAGTCAAGATTGTTCCGCATTTCTGAAAGCTTATCATGAATTTTTGTTCATTTGTATGTAACTAAAATTAAAAAAATTTTTTTGAGAGATTCAATTAAATAACTTGATAGGAATGTTGTTTTTTTCAAAATAGAAATTATGATTACTCCTATATAACCATGAATAGAAGAAAAATAGTTGTAAAATATATTGTTACACAAATGCTAATACACATTAAAAAGCATTTTTTTAAAAAGTTTTTATGAAAGCAGTGACCAACGTAATTTTATAATTCAGATTTGTAGTTGCTAAAATTTACTTAGCTTGTTCTTGACCTCTTACTCACAAGAGCATATGTAACTTCAACTTCTATTGGACATGTAACATTTACTACTGTTCTAAAAACCTTATACTATTCCGTTTTTTGTGCAATGTATCTCTTTTAATTTTCAGTTATCTCAACAAAAATGGGAACTTGAAAAACGAAAGTGCTTAAGTTTCAATTAATACAAAAACTTTCTCATTCAGCATTGTTTATGCGCATTACAGATAACATTCTTATCTAATATTAATTCATTTCACTAACATTAATCCTTTTACATCCAATTATTTATTACATTAAAGAGTAACAGTATTTAAAAATGGATGCACTTTCTAAAAATTACAACGCTATAACTTCCGAAAAAATTACAGCATAAAATTGATTTTTGCATCAAGATAAAACTCAAAAAATTATCTTTGTAATGATATGAATGCTTTAACCTACAAATTAAGTTTCGATTTTTTTAACGAGTTTTTAAAGAGATATTTTAACTATATTTTTCAACAATGTATTTCGCACTAAATAAAAATAAAATTTAATCCGCACGAGCACGTTATTGGGAAAAAATTAGCTTTTAGTAACCTGTTGCTATCACATTGACAGAAGTTCAAATTAAAAAAATAAATCAACTATTCTTGTAAATTAAATATATAAAAGTGTAAATTTCAGCAAGTGCCTGTATGAAGCGAAAAAATTTGAAATATATTTTCTAAAAAGTAAATGGAGGAAAAGATTTCTATGACCTTTTACAATATCTATATTAATAATTAAATCAGCAATTAAATTTAAGGCAAACATGGTTTAATATATGATAGGATAATCATTGTAATCAGCGCCCATCAGTTAATTTTAATCAGGGGCACACATCTACTAACAAAGTGGTCCAAATGAAATAAACATTTATAATTTATGTTACTTTAGTCAATTAATGCTCCGATGAATTAAGAATTTTAAATTTTTACATAGGTCCTTTGAATCATATTTAACAAATTTTTTTTGAGACATCGATATTTTAACTCTTAGCTTTCTTTTTTTACTGAATAGCATTCTTTTTTTACTTTATTCTTTTTTTAATTTTTTATATTAATTGCAGTTTAACATTTCCACTCTAATTTAACGTGCAAATTTTACGAGCTCTGACAGAAATTAGTAAGAGACAAGTAATACAATGAACATAACTGTTTAAGGCCTACATAATAGTATGACTGAATTATATAACTATCAAAATCTGAAACTTTGATAGCTAAATATTTTGTAGAAAAAGCTATTAAGAGACCAAGTTACATAAAATATATAACTGAAAATTTTAGAAATCTTTTATACTGACGAACTGCTGGTCACCAATGGTGGCTAGTTTCTTAATAAAGATATTGCTTAATGAACTATTGTAATATACATACACACACACACACACATACATTTTTTCCCTTTTATAATAGCGATTTTCATTAAAATTCATTCAGAAATACGAGAATGTTCAAATATTAGTAAATAAAGCAGCTATAGATTCTCTTATATCTTACTTCTTTTTAAATGAATTTAATTCCGCTATTTATTTTTCTGATAAAATAGTCTTACTTTTCTATTAATAATAGAATTAATTATCATTTATTGCAAGATATATGAATAAGATAAATGTATGTACAAGATCTCATAAATGCAAGATCAAATAAAATTTTTACAAAAAAAATACATACAAAATAGCATCGATTTCTGAATTATATATATATTTAAAAAATGCAGTTATAAAAATATATAGAGGGAAAAAAGCTACGAAAACATTCTTATTGTGTTTTCTATTTCCTTTTTCTGGCCCTGCATTTGAAAATAATACTTGTGATTTTCATTTATTTTTGTATTTCCACCTCTATTTAATTTGCAAAATGGAAATTTTTTAGCTTTGATTGTTTGGAGTAATATTTTCACAGGATGCTGTGCATTTTACTTCTGCAATTCCATTATCCCCAATTAGCCCGACCGGAGATGCAGCTAAATATGCAAAATTGGGTTTACGAATAAACCGCAACATTGGACTTTCAAACTCTTTTACAAAAGTTTACTAATTTTGTTTTCAGGGGTGCGATAGTATTCGCTGAAACAAGTGTGGATTGTGAAGGCGCAGATAACCGACCACAGCTGTGTGGAACTTGTGTTCAGTCACCCCTCTAGATGCACGCCAAGTTTTCCTGCAAAAGGTCCAAATCCCAGTAAACCTACAATACAAGCGCAAAAGACACCTTTTAATGAGGTAGGGGATAATTTATTGAGCGCAAGTTCCCCATTCCCCTTAAAAATAGGATACAATTGTATAATTTTTTTCATATATGTACAACGGATAACTGAATAACAAATTAAAAAAAGATATTCTTAAAATTTATTATGTGATTTCGCTATATAAAAGTACTCCGTAGGTACTTTTAGCTAACAGTTGATTAATTTTTATTTCATTACACTTTTTATCAAATAAATGAATTAAAAAAAAGCAGTTATTGAAGATTATATCTGAAAAATAATCTTACTGGCAGGTTTTCTAAAGTTAAAGATCTAAATACATCAAGAATAAATCAGATATAAAAAATATTTTTATACAGCAAAGTTGCTATTTTCTAAACCATTAAGATGTAATTACAGATATAAAAAAAGTTTTAAATGATGTTTTCGTGTTACCTTTTTTTTATGGCTTCATTCAGTAAAGACATTTCTGAAAAATATCCTAAGATTTAATTTTTTTATGCAGTTTTCCAACTCTGTTAAACGTATTCAATAAAATATTTTTGGAATACTAATATTTTAAACAAAGAAGATCCATTCCATTGTGACAAAACTGACACAAAATTAAGTTTTGAACACAACTATTTTACACCAAGTCAAAAAACTGTTTCAAAGAAGATTATTTAATAAAAATGACGTCTTTTTGAGGGTATTGCTGTTATATCTAAAATTCTTATCTCCGTATTTTAAATCAGTTTTGATAACAGAGAATGGTTTTTTTTGATTAAAACATTTGTGTAACCAAAATATTTTTCAAAACATAACTTTAAAATATATTAATATTCTAATAGGTCTGACAGACTGTTTAAAAATTTAGATTTAGTAATTTTTCCAATGGTACGCTTCTCTTGCTGAAATATAAATAAATTTTTACGTCATTGAAAGAAATTTTAGAACTGGAACTATATGCCTATCCCAATTGGAAGAAAATTAGATACCGAGACAAAATTCTAAATATATAATAAATTCCGTAAAATAAATATAATTTTAGGAATATCTAAAGTAGAAATTTTCCTGATATATCTAAAAAGTATATTCATAGTGTTATATATGCATAAATACATAAAACTGCGCCATTAAAAATTTTTCGCATTTTAAATGCTTTTCTAAAATAACGGTGAGAAGATATAGAAGGACTTTTCAGATGTTATTCTCTGCATCAGATGAAAGATGTATACTTTTGCTTCACAAGAAAGATATGTCCATCGCCTGCGGTGCTTCATGAAAAGATGCTGAAATAGGTAATTGAAATAGGAATCTCTGAAACATATTGAAGAAAATGCAAAATAAAACATACAAAACATACTGTAGGTTAAAGAAAATGTGAATTTCTTTAAAAAAATGAAATAAAGTGAACATGAAATATTCATATATATATATATATATATATATATATATATATATATATATATATATATATATTAATTTTACAATTCCTTACATTTTTTTTATCCGCTAAAACACTTATTAATTTTTAGAAATTATTATTTAAAATAATATTGTGCTCCGGGCTTACTTGGTGATTTTCAGATTACACCAAAACCGCGAAGCACCATAAGATGCCAATGTTTTACCAAGATGGTTGCATTTACGAGTTTACTTAGCGACTTTCATATGATTATGCCAAGAAACCAAGATAGTTTGTTTATTTAGCGGTTTTCAGATTCAATGTATCTACTTGCAGTTTTTAGATTAAGGTAAGATTGCCAGCATCGAGTTGTTAATCGCCAATTTGGCGAATAAAGTTCATTCTTTTTGCCGAATTATCGCCGGAAGAGTAAACGGATTTTTAAATTATAACTATTATCTCTTGATCTATCAATTACATATTATTCATTAAAATTGTCATTTTTGGCTTAACTTTTTAACTGTTTTATTTCGTATATCTAATTAATTGTCAGCTTCTGTATCAGAATTAGATTGAGTTACTGATTTAATTCCGTAGAATACTTGAAGTGAGCGTGGATTATGTAAAATTTTTACATCGAATTAGTTCATTTTTGGTTTAATAACTGCGAAATTTTTTAAAATCACTATTTAAATGCTATATTTGCAACTAAGTACAAATATTTTTCAAACGACATCAACTGATACTATAAGTCATACGATAATAATATGATATTATAAAAATCCTTAATCGTAAAAATAAACGCGAACGAATAATTGCGAAAAACGTGGTATACAATAGAAAATGGACTGATTGTAAAATCGTGGGATATACTGCTGAAGGTCTAATTTTAGCTTATAAGTTGGAAAAGCGATAATTCGATGAGAATGTGACTCACGAGTAGGACGGTAAAAAGGTTAAATGTCATTTTATTTTGGTGTTCTTTTTTTTATGAGTCCAGTTTTTCATAATTTTTTGATACTACTAAATTTTATTGTGGATCAATAAACATGGAACTATTTAAGTTCTACAGCATTTATTCAAGTTTTTTCACTTCAAGGAAGTATTTTGATACTTAACTAAAAGAAACTTCGTGTTCTAGATATATTTTCTTAAAAATATGCTAATAATAACTATTACTGTGTTCGTTTGCTTATCTAATTCAGAATATAAATTGACATTTTAGATTTAACATGCCATAATATCAAAAGATAATTTAACTTTGATTGAAATGGAACGATATAAATAAGTTAATATGACAGGCAAATATGTTTCATAATAATGATCGAAATTAAAAATATACAATGGGGGCTTCAATTAAACTATGTCTTGAACGTGTACAGTTTCTGGAAGCCTCTCTAGAATCAAAACTGTCAATGCTAGAGGGCACAAAAGAATATTGTTTAAAATCCCTTCCATTCTTTTTCAAAATGTCGTACAAACAGTCATGTTTATTGTATTTTTAATAATATCCAAAAGGATCGAAATAATTCAAAATTCATTTTAGTTCAAAATTACTTATTAAACCTCACACAACATATGTCTAAACCTGAATTCCAAAAAGATTTCAAGTATCCTTAAAAAAATAAAATTTTGAATTGTGCAAAATTTTTTTGAAGTTAATATCACCCTACTTGAAAAGAAGAATTAAATTAGATTCCAATAAAATTGTAAAAGTTTCCTTACATAAAAATAAGAGTGCTTTATCTATAAATCAGAAATATTTTGGTAAGTACTATTTCGTGTTCAGAAATCATAAAAATAGGAAATGCTACCCATCCCAGTTTTACGAGTTCTAAATTCACGGAAATGCGTAGGGATGCTACTTTAAATAGTCATTACATTTCCTTTCTTATTACAGAAGTATATATTAACAAATAAACTGCTTTAAATAGAATAAAATTTAAAAAAAATCTAAATTTTTACATAAAATAAAACATTTCTGAATAATTATTTTCATTATTGAAACGCAATTTATACTTTTATTCCACTGGTTCTAGGGAAAATGTTAGTATTCTCCAGGAATCTTTGCTTTAATTCTAATAATTTCTTAATCAATATTTAATGAAAGGGATTTAGCCTTCGAATTGCATATTGTTTGGAAAGAAAGTGAGATTAGGAAAAGACAGCACTAATAGAATAAACTTTCCGTTTTTATCAAAACATGATAATCACGCAGAGAATCAAATAAAAAAATATTTTTTGTTTTAACGTATAACAGTTAATAATGAACAGTTTGAAAAGCAAACATTGTTAATGGAAAACTTAAAACATATCACCGATTGAATCTTCAAGAACTACTATATACATTTACAAAAACTTCACATAATAGTAAATTCTAGAATACCATTTAAACCTGTCAGAAAAAGCTTATCATAAAAGCATATCAAAGTCCTGAATTAAATTTTATTATTATAATCCAAAACAAACCTAAAAACTTGTTAACATTTTGAATAACTATCCAAAAATAGAAAGTGAAATAAAATTGATACACAAGAACAAAAATTCATATTTGAAGACTTAAAAAGAAGCCAGAGAAAGAGAGCATCATAAAATTCATTTTCCCCTTTTTGAGGTGCTAAAATGAAAGGATTTACTAATGTTTTTCTGTCATTGCAATCTGTTTTTGAGTTTCCAATTTTTAGACTACTGAATGGCTGCTGACAAATGGGCTGTGAAAGCGCTTCCATACTAATGCAAGCTGTTATCGATTTTTATTGGTTTTACTCTCGCAAAGGTTCAAAAGTTTCCATTCGGGTAGTTGGAATAATAATTGTTGGTTATTGTAGATTTCAGATGAAATTTAATGCCTAAAGCTTTAACATAAAAAAATAATAAAATGGTACATGCTTAGATTTTATGATGCTTGAAATACAATAAAATGTTGAATTAATCGAGATTTACTCAAAATAATAGTTTTATAATTTTTATCTAATTTTGTATCTGAGACGATCGGTTTAGCAATTAATTTTGTGAATGAAAACCGTTAAAGATTTAAAATACTTTTCTTTTCTAGCCTAGTGGAAAATATAATCAGATGGAATTTTCTAGTTTTCTTCTAAACTATTCTCTATGACATTTCAGAATCAGTAAAATTATTTTTTCAGGTTAAGAAAATTATTTGCTAAGTAATGATAGTTATTTTAAATATTAAATACATTTTTGAAATTCTAAGCTATGAAAAATACATTACAGAGTTAAAATAATGTCAACAATGATATATTTCACTTTTTTTTGTATATCTCTTATAACGAAGCGTGATTTTATTTTTAGTCTGTTTTAGTAGTGTGCGAAAATTTGTTCTTAAAATTGAGTTATATTGTAATGTTTTCTTCTTGTACAAAAATTTATATTTTTTATATTATATTTTGTTTTAATATTAAAAGTTATATATTTTCTTCTTACATTATTTCTTTTCATTTTAAAAGTGTATTAAAAAATTAGTTTAAACCAGTTGACCTGACCAGCAGTTCGTTAGTATAAAAGATCTCTAAAATTTTCAGTTATATATTTTATGTAACTTGGTCTCTTAATAGCTTTTTCTACAAAATATTTAGCTATCAAAGTTTCAGATTTTGATAGTTATATAATTCAGTCATACTATTATGTAGGCCTTAAACAGTTATGTTCATTGTATTACACTTTTGTATTAAAAAATTAGTTTATTGATTATACTTCATTCAGATATAACGATGACAAGAACAACTTGCAAAAATTTGAATTTATTTTCAATAAATAGAATTATTTGAAATAAAGTGTTTTCAAATTGTATTTAATTTTTTTATAACGTAGTTGTTGTCTTTAGATAAAAAGGAAAATCGAATACTATTTGATATTTTTTATATAAAGAACGTTATGATAATTATTTATTGATGCACAAATATAAATAAGATACTAGACATTACATCTCAAAATGAAATGGTTAGGAGATTTTTTAAAATAACAAATAAAAAAAAATGTAGCAGTATTTAAGAAAGAAAATTAGCTTAACATGTAACGTATATTTATTATAATACAGAAATATCATGCTTATATCAGAGATTTTTTTTAATAACTAAATCATAAATGAGTTGTTCTAAAAACATATAGTCAATGAAAGGCTCCACTTTTATAAGCATTGTACAAAAAAATATATATATATAAAAAAAATGCATATTTAAATTTTGTACACAAGCGCTTCAAAACGTAAATATATTGTCCGTTTTTTTCTATTTGTGAATAGTTAGAATATGTCTTGAGTCGTTCAATTTTCAGTAGTTGATATAGATAATATTTTGCATTTAAAAAGTTAAAATGTTAAAGTTTCTAATATGACTTAACAAAAGAAACATAATAGATTTGGAATTTATAAAATTATATAGAAAGGTGGCAATGCGATTGCAAAAAAGTATTCCTGTCGCTCAGAAAAGTTCTTAGGTCAAAGAAAGACATTTCAGCGACACCATAAAGATATTTTATAAGCTATTTCACTCCAAAAGAAGTCTGTTCGAGAAATTACGAGAACCATGTTTGTTCTAGATTTACTGTTTACCCCAGCATCTAAACAAGCGCATTTCATAAATATTGCAAAAGGTGTCAGGCATCTATACTGTAATTGTACTATTAAAAAAAAACTCTTTATTATACAAACAAACTTTTATTAACAAAAAACTCTTTATTAAAGACTCTTTGGGCTGATATATACTTACATGGAATGGGTGAATGGGCAAATATTTTCTTCAGTGGCGAAAAAAGAAAAATAAATTTAGATGGCCCTGATAGCTGGGTATACTATTGGTATGATCTACGAAGAAAACTTCACGAGCTTCTGGAGGATTGTTAGGAGAGAGGATAGAACCTGAGACATTGTGGTTCGCAGCCCAGTAACATGACCTCAAAACAAAAGTAATTGCTCGTGCAGCGTAGCTGTTAACTGGCTTATAAGCTTTCACCACAGACTCTCCCTCCAGTGAGTCGGAGGTGAGACGAACGATATGGCTGTTGAGTGGTGATGTATTGAGCTGTTGATTCGGATGTGCTTGCACCCATTTGAGAGTAGCGCCATTCGTTATGGCAAGCGTGTGTGAGTAAGTGGTTGCTGCTACGCCAAGTGAGTCAGACGGCTTTTGATTTGCTGCGTCAAGTGAATCTGACGACTTTGGTTTAACAATTAATCATTCAAAATGTACATTTGGGGAATCTAGTTTGGAATTTTTGGGATATCAAATATCAGAAAATGGTTCACAACCATTGTCATACCACGTTGAGGCCATTCAAAATTTTCCCATACCTCAAACTGTAACTCAACTAAGCAGATTCTTAGGCATGTACAATTTTTATAGACGATTTATTCCTCGAGCTGCTCACATTTTAGCCCCACTGAACAAATTCTTAGTAGGTCATAAAAATAAAAGAAAATTTTCTCGCCCTTCTAAATAGGCAGAAAATACTCTCCAGTGGACTGATAAAACTGAAAAAGCATTTACTTTAGCCAAACAAGCACTTACTGATGCTACTTTACTTATATACCCTATTCCTGGTGCACAATTAAGTCTTTGGACGGATATATTAGACTTTTCTATAGACAGCTCATTGATGCAATTGTCCGATGATAAATGGGAACCAATTGCATTTTTGTCAATGAAGCTAAGTAAAAGTCAAAGAAACTGGTCCACCTACGATCGCGAATTGTATGCTGTTTATGCATCTATAAAAAAAATTCCGTCATATGCTAGAGGGTAGGAATTTCTCCATTTATATTGATCGGAAACCACTTATTTTTGCATTTAAACAAACACCAGAAAAATGTAGTCCTCGACAGCTTAGACATTTGGATTTTATATCCCAATTTTCAACTGACATCCGTCATGTTAATGGTAAATATAATATAATTGCAGATACGCTTTCGCGAATCGAAAACGATGCTATCACAGCTCCTCCAAAATTGGATTATAAAAAAATTGCCCAAGAGCAACTAAATGACTCTGAATTAGAGCAACTACTTAAATCTAACTCATCTTTAAGGTTAGAAAAGCATTATTTTCCTTTGGAGGATATTCATCTAATTTGTGATATGCCAACTAATCAACCACAACCTATTATTCCGAAAGCATATAGGGAAATTATATTTGAAAATGTGTATTTCCTATCATTCCTGGCACAACAGCTACCTCAAATTTAATATCCAAACGATTCATATGGCCAAAAATGAAATCTGACATTAGAGATAGAGTTCGTGCTTGTACTAAATGCCTGCGTGCTAAGATATTTCAGCATACCAAAGCTCCACTAAGCACATTTTCCGAACCAGATGCTCTTTTCTCCACCTCGATTACATAGGACTGCTTCCCATTTCTGAAGGTAAGAAATATTGTCTTACAATTATAGACAGATTTACTAGATGGTCCGAGGTAATACCTACCGTAGACATGACAGCTGAGACAACTGCACATGCGCTTGTACATGGAGGGATATCCAGATTTGGAACACCACTAACAATCACTACCGACCAAGGTAGATATTTCGAATCCACACTTTTTCGTGAACTCACAAACATGATAGGTAGTCATAGGATACATTCTGCTTCTTACCATCCGCAATCAAATGGTATGATTGGGATATTACATCGACACCTTAAGAGTATTCTCATGGCCCACGAAAATTTAAAATGCACAGATACATTATCTGTGGTTTTGTGAGGATTGTGAACTGCCATTAAAAGGGATCTCAATGCTATTACTTCTCAACTTGTATACGGAACTACATTGCTTTTACCGTCTGATCTTTTAAGAGACGATTCTATTGTAAATGCAACTACAATACCCACTTACGTATCCAACCTCATATTAATGATGAGGAAACTTAATCCAACAAATTCCACTTATCACGGTAATAATAAATTTTTTGTAAAGCCATCTTTGAAGTCATGTTCACATGTACTTTTAAGAATTGATAAAGTTCGACCTCAGAGGAGGTTTACCTTTAACTCCGCCATATTCTGAACCTCACATAGCCAAAAGTCAAACAAATAAAAATCTTGTCATTGTCTTGTCATTAAATGGCCATAACGTAACTGTCACTATAGACAGATGCAAACCTGCTTACGAGGTTTCAGAGACATTTTCTCGAAGAGAGACTCCAAAAGTGATTCAAAATCAAACAGAAAATCGCAGGAAGATAATCAAAATCTTTCTAAGGTGAGAATAGCTAGATATGGGAGACATGTTCATTTTCCTAAAAGACTGTGTGAGTAAAATTAAGGAAAATATTTTCAAATGTTTTATGTTTTTTCATGTAACTAAACAAATTCTTATTGTTCAGATTGTTCTTGTATTATCTTGCGCTTATGATTGCATCCACTTCCCAGTGAATTACGCTTCCTTCGTCACTGGGGGGATACTTTGTAGTGAATGCAAATAATTGTAACCTATGAGCCGAACCTGATCTAGTGCGACGCAACCGGAAACTAATCTCTTACATCGTAATCTTAATCGTTAACGAATTCGTACGATATTCTCGACACTCTAATCGTCGACACGCGGTCAGGCTCAGCTCGTGGGATGTAAATATGTTGTATTTTAATGCTAAAATAATAAATTTATTTTTGTAATAAGAAGATATAGTGATTGGAGTCCAACACCCAACATGAACATTCCAATCCCTACAAGCTTTTCAGTCAAAGACAAGAAGGGGAATCTCAAATATGATTTAATTCTTAAAATTTAATTCTTCTCAAAAAATAAACATGGTTTAATTTTTAATTAATTTATATTAATATTTGGTTAATTAATATTTTGATTCGATCAACTTCATCAATTTTTTCGTGTAATATTTTAACACTCCCCGCTTTCTTTCATAGTATATTCTTAAGCCCCCTATAGTGCCTCACTTTTTATAATTGCTTTATTTTTTCATTCATACTGTACATTATCATGTTCATTCATCCAGTCTTTTTTGTGCTTCAGATTTTTCACAATCTGGTTTTTATTGTTTTTTTGTTAAGTTATATGTATTAGTATTTTGTCATTTGTATGTTTCTTTCCAATAGATGGTAGTGGTATTTTTTTCCTGATAAAGTTCATCTACATTTATACCAAATTGGAAAGGGGAATAAGTGCTCTAGAAACGGAGGTGTGTTGAAGTATTGTTAAATGTTGAGGGGCTTGTTCTGTTTCAATAGAACAACATATATTGCTTTTCTTAATGATCGATATCAGAGTCCTCAAAAGCCACCTACTTCAAATTGGGAATATCTTAGAAAGTGAAAACTGGGAATACGAATAGGCCGATGCGTTGATTAATACCTCTTACTCAGACATGGGTTTACACAGAATAAAGTGAATATTATAGTTTGGCCAACGATCAACCCAGACTTGAAAATCCTTGTAAAGTACCTTTCTCGAAACGTTATGCTCATGGTAGTCAGTTTTTGACAGTTCTGGAAATAAAGCAATAAGTAGAACAGACTCGGGTCTCATTATAACCACACATTTTCCAAATATTAGATAGATGAACACTTGATATGAGTTTCAAGATAATTCATAGAAAAAGATCCAAAATTTGAATTCAAATACAAAATGCTCAAAACGCCATATATTTTTGGACCAACTGCCTTTTTCTATAAAAAAATTCTATAAATCTTATGATATATTTCTTTATTGCAATACAATTATGTTCTGATTCCATATGGTTATCGTTTTTCTCTCGTTTATTGCATCACTTTTTTTTTATCTATTATGTCGGAAAATTCGTCTGCCCATGTCATTTTGAGACGCACTGTTAATGTAACAATGAAAATAAATGAATTATATAATACCCCTTCCCAATGTTCTAGATGATAAATTATTTATGATCGGGGAAAAGGAATCAAAATGGATTCTGTAGTTATGGTTGCATAATAATGAAAAAGAATTAAAACTATATTTGTATAGCATTGAAATATTGCATTTTTATGATAACAAAAAACATTAATTCGAAAAGTTTTACTAAAATTTTCTCACTTTCATTCGAATTTAGATTAAGATATGAAAATCACTCATCCAGATAAATTCTATCTTGTTCAAATAGAAACAGTGATATAATGAATTTTTAAAAAAATGAAATAATTTATGAGCCTGCAAAAGAAGCGATCATTTTCTCATTTAAAATAAAAACGCATGAAATCAGTAGCTGATTTAAAATACTTGGATTAAAACAAACCTATTTGAATAATATATAGATTCAATTTAAATATTCAAGCTGAAAAATAAATCATTATCTAAAATGTTTATCCTGCATGTATTTATCTCACAATCTGTTTTCGAAAAATGCAGATTCTACAATTTATTTAATTGATTAATGACATTTCCTAGAAGAAAAATGCTGGTTGCTATCTAAAAAAACTTACATATTCACATTTTTAAGAATTTTTTTTTGTGCCTGTGATTAATAGTTTTTCACATCAGATTTTTCTTTGTTTTATAGAGAATTACTGTCAACTTTCCATAGATCCTAAGGGCAGAAAGCCTTTTCAAAGCAACGATAAAAAATTATAAATAAGAATGATTAATTTCAAATGAAGCAATAAATCAAAGAAAGTTTCCCAAGTATTTTAGCCAGTTTTAATATATATTTTTCTTAAACCCATAATCTGCCCCTCCCTCTAACTGCCAATTTTTTAAAACTTTTTTTGGCCGGATTAGTTATATTTAAGCACAAAAAGTTGGAAAAAAATAATTTTAATTAAATTATATTTTGTTTTGAAAGTATTTGATATTTTTGAAAAAGGATATAATTATAAAATAATCTATAAAATCATTTCGATAAAAAAAAAAAAAAAACCTGAGTAGGTAACAATTTCTAAATTACCTATTTGTGTACTATATTTCATTATATAAAAACCAAATCAAAAATATAATGCTTTAAATTTGACAATTCTGTTTCATTCAACTTACGGACGAACTTAAAATTTTGTCATTGTTAAGAAATGAAACACGGAAGGAAACTAAATTGTCTGGCGTTCCAAAGATATTTTTGGTACCGAGTGGTGTAAGGGAAATGGCATCTAATAGATTAATCTGTATTCATACGCGACTTTCAATCTCCAATGGACTATAAAAAATAGACAAATGCAGAGGACAAAATAAATTATTTTGTTTAAGAAATAGTTATGTACAAACAGGTTTTTTTTTTTGACATCATTGCATTGAAGTTATAGGCATTTGTCTCCCCCACCCTTTGAAGGAAGTTGAGCATTGATGTTAGACTGACATTAACGTATCTTTGAAATTCTTCATAATCAGCAAGTTTGCTGAACTTCCTTTTAAGGAAACGATTATCTCCTCCCCTCAATCTCATTTTCTCAAGCTGGTCAGCTAATTCGTTGATTGGGATTGCAGCATCCATCATTTCTTTTGAACAACTTGATTGAACAAGATCTTTTATATAGAATGCTCTTATAGTCCAGTGATTTCCATCTTTTCCCTGAAGAGAAGAATTGAAGAATTACCTTTGATGCCAAAATGAACAGATGAAATTTTATGGAATATTATGACATGGGCCTTAACTTCAAAGAAACATTAAGGCTTAGTGTTACATTATATTATATTATTGTTTGGATTATTATATTTTTTTATCGAAAAAAATACCAAATTTTTTTTATGTCACAAATGAAATTAAAATGCATTTGAAATAATGTCAAATGAAGATACTCAGTATTTGATATGTAGCAGTGTCTGTTTACAGTTTTGTTAATACCAAATTGAATTTACTTATAGTAAAATTTCGAAATCTAAAAATTATATAATTTTGACATTTTATTCTTTGTATTTGAATGCATTTGAAATTCTAATTTTGTTATTAATTACTTAATTTAAAATTTTGTCGTTTGTTAAATATTTTAATCAGTTTATTGTAATCATTACTTATAAATTTTCAATTTTATCCATCATCTTTTACACAAATATTTTTATTTGAAAATCATTTAATCGCTTAGCTTTAATTGGAAATTATTAGATAAATTGTAACAACTATTTCAAACTACTTTTAAATCATTTAAACTGTAACATTATACAACCTATTGATCGCCGAAGGCAGTAAATAATTGAAGGAATGTTACAGTGGAAGGTTTTCTTTTAATTGAGAGAATTGTTTGGTCAGTGTAATACATAATATTCGTTTTTGTACCGACCTTTCTGTTACAGCCGGTTAACATATTTTAAAGAAATTGTCACCAAGTTAATTTTTTTTTAACTTTTGCATTTCTTGAGTCTATCAAATAGAAAATATTCTAAAAGTTATTTTTTAATGGAATGTCTTTCTTGTGAGGCATAAACATTCAAAAGATTAAAAAAAAAAAAAAAAAAAAAAAAAAAAAAAAAACCCTGAATGATAATCAAGTTGCCATCGTAAAAACAGTGAAAGTGATCTCTTTAAACCTTTTTCGTGTACTCTCTAAATAGAGGTCTTATCACCCCCCCCCGATAAAATGTAAGGTTTGATTAAGTCCGAGAAAGCTTTAGATGGCATTGTCGAACAATGGTTACAAATTATAAATCTTTGGTGTAATCTAGAATTTTTACTGATGCTATCGCGAGAATATGCATTTTGGATTCTTTTTTTTTCATCTGTTAATACTAAAAATTGACGTAAAACTTCAGTTGTAGTCATAAAGTAATATACCGAATTTAATTGAATTAAACAATTACGTTTACATTCATTCGAAGCGGTCAACCGTTTGGCAGATTTGGTTCAAAATTTGATAAATATTTATACTTCAGAATCTACATAGGTACCAAATTTTATTTGCATCGCTCCCATCGTTTTGTAATTATCGAGTTCATTTGTACCCGAACAGTCAGACAGATAGACTTGAGGTGGATAGATCATGTTCAAACTGAAAAATATCTTCAAAATAATACTCTACGTAAGACGGTGAGACAGGTGCAATCTACATCAGGTAATCTACGTATTAGGTGTGAATTTGATAAATAAGCATTAGGTAATTTAAATATTAGGTAATTCCATATATCTAATTTCGCCAGTCTAGCTGAAAGCGTTTTCGAATTATAATGTTCACAGACAGACATAATGCCAAAAATGCGTTTTTCGGACTCATAGAGATCTGAAACAGGGAGATTCGTCAAATCTGGAATTCGAGTTTTTTGATGATTTTCTATACTTCGTATGCGAGAATGTAAAAACGAATAAAATTAAAACCAGAAAACAAATGATTGATCAAAAAGTAATTAGGCACACTTCTACATATAATAGAATAAAGTCTTCCCTTTTAAGTAAATAAAAACACAGTAATTGAATAGATACCTAACTAGGTATTATTGATTCGAAATTTCGGCATATTGTAAGAGAGAAGAAAAATTTAGCAAGTTCAATGGTTGAGAAGCGGTGGTTACTTTAAAATTGTTATAAAAATTGGATCCTAAAATACCAGAAAGACTAAATTTTATTCTGCTTTAACAAATATAGCTTATCGTCTTAAGGTAAATCTATTATTGCTTCAAATGAATTCCAGGCAATGAGCTAGATTCATTCACCTTCCAGGATAACGAAACTTTGAAAAAGATAAAAACGGAACACTGTCCCATGATTGAGCGAAAGCTCTTCCGAGTTTCACAATCCTCTTTTATTGGTTTGAGCTAGTTTCGTACTAGAAGTTCTTTTATTGTCCTTTTTCTTCCGATGTCACTCCAGCTGACTATTGGCAAAGACACTGAAAAGGCAGCAAATAAAATAGAAGTCATCCGAAAAGAAAGTCTGCTTTATATAGCTTCTGGAGGCAGAAAAGAGGCCTCAGAGATTTTCTAGGACTGATCCTGTGGCATACATTCGTTGCTCTTTCTAAGAAAAGATTTAAAAAGTTGGGTAACCCGAGCTGTCATAAATGACCACGAAGGTCGTAAAACTCTGTCTTGGGGCCATTTACGCGAAGCATTGAAGTTTTAGTGTCGTTTGAAGCGCCTAAACACAATTTTGATCACATTTAACGTGACACAGAAGACGCTAAAGATGCCCAGCCCAAACGGTGGTTAACTATCTAATTCCGCAAGAGAACTGTGGTGAGTCTTGAATTCACTTCGGCAAAGAAATTTATTTTTCAGCGATAACTTTTGTACACAGGCGTTGGATTAAAACATGGAAAATATTTTTTATTTCTTTTTTATTTGAGTTATTTAATACCTTATATGGTTCTTATGAGACTGGAAATGATGTTCAAGAATATTGAGCATATGTCGCCAAATGAGACGTTCTTTGCTTTATAGTTTATTAAATTCAGAAACTAGGTGTACCATAAAAAACTGTATAAAAAGAAGCTAAAAAGGAAATTCAATTATAAATTTTGAACCTCTTTTTAAAATTTTGAATTTAGTTTAATGGTACCGATACATGTGATCAAACATTTAAGATATCACTCACTCTCATCAAATTTATACTTCCATCTTCTAATAGGTGTTCATTAAATTCACTTTTTCGTCACCCGTAACGCGTCTAGCGCGTTCAAGTGAAACTAACTGCCCTAACATGCTTTAAGTGTTCTTCTACATTTTAAAACGCTTTGTAAATGTTTCAGTTTTTGTTTTTGTTTGTTCAAGTTCGGTGCAAAACAGAGGAAAAACAGGAATGTTCGCGGACATGAAAGGATGGCTAAAGGATTAAAAAAAAATACAGGATTTAAGGAGTGAAAAAAATATTTTTAATGAAGAAGTAATATGTTCATATGAAGGGTGATTCATTACCAGTAGGACAAATTTTGTCTAATGATAGGAGGTATAAAGAAAGTATCAATATTGTTCAGAATTGTGAAATTAAAAGGTTTTCTTGATGCAATAAATGGAGTTGTAATGAGATGACGATCAATCAAAACGTTTCTTTCATAGTATTATTCAAAATCACCTCAAAGACTTCATTTCTCACCATATAATTAAGAATTTGTAATATTGTTTTCCTTCGTAGTAAGTTTCCTAATAAAAAAGACAATTTTATAGATAGTTCTGATTGCTGTTGAAGGGATGCCTAGCCAATGACCCTTACAACCTCTAAGACGCATTTGTCGATGAATTTGGTGACAAAATCGATAGTTCCTGAAACTACAAGAATCTTGGCAAAAAGTCCATTAGGATTCCAGTTGTACTACTTCTTCTAGAAGCGTCTGTGCTCTATCTCAGAATATGTATGAAAACATGAGATAGAGTTGAAGGGTCAGAACTGAGTCAGTTGAGAGTCGAGCGAGGCATGAATTCTTGAGAAAAATTTCTCTTCTGCGAGTTGTCGCTGAACGTTTCATGCGGTTACTTTTGTTTATTACTGATATGTTGATGTATACTGCAAATGCTATTTTGTGTACCCTTCCCTATGTATTGCTACAGAGCAAACTCATGCTTTCGTCAGCTTTTATTCATTATTGAACCTGATGGACTCTTTTCACCATATACTCACTCAGGGGATTAAGCATTTTGAAATATTTTTTGTAAGAATATATATAGTTGCTAAAACTTGAGACTTTTAATGCAGCTCCTGTAAAAACTTTTCGGAAAAAAAAAGTATTCCTCTAAAATTGCCAAATTTTATAAAATTCCAGCTCGATATTGGCATCTCTTCTGAATATTCCTATTGAATACCTTAATTTTACATTTGAATAGATCAAATAAAATAGATCAAACTTCATATTCCAGTTCACAGGTCTCATAGACCCTAGGCGAAATCATGCCTTGACTTATATTTCTGAGGTCATAAGCAGCTAAAAAAAAATATTAAATTCCTATTGAATCTTTTGAATCTATTGTCTCTAGCATTTATATAACTCTGGAAACTTTCGGCATACGGTAGTTATAATTCAGAATGTTAGAGATTCCACGCAATGGCATTGTCAGCCAGTATAAGATCAAAACTGCTCAAATTTTCGGCAATATTTCGGAATTTTTGCTAAGTCATGCCCCCAATGTTTTGTCATACGCTTAAAAAGAGATGTGGTTATGGCATGATACTTTTTAAAGATAAATACATATTCCACTTGAAAGGATAATTCTTTAATAATATATATTTTGATTTCATGGAATGATAAATATGATTGTGTATAAAAAGTATATATATCTTTCAAACATTATTATTATGTGTATACTATTTAGAATTAAAAACATATAATCCATGAATTAGTATTATTACGTATAACGATTTCCTTCGAAATTTTATGATGTTGCAACAGTTCTTCTAACGAACACCTAAAATTATCATTTCATTATGAAACGTCACTGTATTATGTAAAATAGTCAAATTTATAACATATAAGAATCTATTTTTAATTAAAAATTATTCATTTCTGCATTCATTTTTTTTGTTATCCGTCATTTATGTTTTCCAAACTGAACATAAAAAATTTACTTAATATGATACGCTGATCAAATTGCCAATTTCGTTTCCATAAAAAAAGAAAAGAAGTTTAATTACAATACAATTGAAAGCTCTTTAATAATTTGTTAGTCGTAGTTACACATTTTGTTTCTTTGTAGCTAAATTGTCTGGAAACTCATTATCAAAACGTACGCAAGTCTTTAAATGCCTTTTCAAATCATTAAACCGAATTATCAACATGACAATTATGATGATTAAGTGCATATTTTTTTATAGATAATCTTTTTATTGGCAATTAATGTAAATTTAATTTGGATTTATTTTCTTGAATTGGCCATATATTGTGTAGCTTTATTGCTAAGGGTGTTAGGCAGAAAAACTTAATTAAAGTATGAACTTACAAACAGCTTTTTAGAATTTATTCAATGCATGGGGGAAACTGTAATTGTAACCAAATAATGATTTTGCGCTAAGAATTTGCTTGAATAAAAATAAAATATTGTAATTTAAGAATTAATGAAGCTAAAATTTATTTCTACATTATAGTAAAGGTTTTTGGGTTTTGTTTCCCTGTAAAAGTATAATATTTCCTATAAGCTTCCGTAAAATGAATTATTTTCTCACCTCCTGAAAAGATTAACGCAGTTACCAGAATACTAATGAAGAACCTGGGATCTATATGTTACCTGTATTATATGAAACTCCGGAAATTTCTAAATTATAGAAGTATATCACGAAATATATTAATATTTGCAACAACTTACCAACAAAAGAGTGACTTTGTTGGTGAGATATTTTTACGAGTATTTGAATGGTAGGATTAATTAAACCAATTTACAAGTTTTATTGTGATTATATTTTCAACAAATGATAATTCAAAACATCCTTTTTTAATTACAAAACAATGTTGCTTCAGTTTCTTTTTCTTATATTTTCCAATTGATGCTTTTATTCATACATTGCTGATTTTTTCCTAACCTTCATAATGTCTGCACATTTTTTAAAAACGACACCGTAAAAACTGAAATAATAAATGTATATTACATAATTTTCCAAGGCTTTAAAAAAAAATTTGACTCTAATACAATACAGATACTATATATATTGAAACGAATAATACCATTCAGATTTTTTTTCTCTTCAAAGATACCAGATCAAAGAATAAAAAGAAATCCACCTCTTTGTAGGCGTTTCATTACAGCTGTGAATTTTTTAAAAGTTTCCTTTTCTTTGTATATTCTCCATTAATCCAGAAATGGAATTTCTAGCTCCATATATTGTGCAAAATTGCATGATATCAAATATCGTTCACAATATGGCATAATATTGTTGAGCACTAAATAATACAATATTGTTTAACCTAGGACTTGGTTTTAATTTTTTTAGAATTGAAGTAGATATATAGAGGAGCTTAATACCATTTTGAATGTCTATTCTTTAAGTAAATTCAAATAAATAGAAACTTGTATTATTTTGTTTTAAAATAAACAGGTTGCCTGCAAACAAAATTATTACTATTTCATTTTTTGTTGTTGAATTATCTTTAGTATTTTCAGCACTTTCTGTAGTGAAATTTTTAGTTTAAAATCTGAAAACATATCAGAAAGCATTGATTTGTTTCAGTTGAATATAAAAAAAATCAGATAAGCATTATCTTAAAAATATTTAAAGATGACGTCTTAATACAGCTTTTAATTTTTATATTGCAAAATTGAAGGGTTATATTTTTAGACGATAACTGGGAATGAACCTATATTATTCTTTTCAAAAAATTATAAAGTACTTAATAAGAATTCCATATTTTGTCAGAAATTTTATATTCTATTTGTTTATTATTAGTATAGCATCATACGCTCTTTGCTTCCAGGTCTGAGTTACCAAAGAGCAAAAGGACGCAACAGTGATGTGATAAGAAACAGGAAACTTATTATGTTTCCCGACCTTTATTACAAAAGAAATGAAGCATTTTTTCCAAAGTATCAAGCCACAATGATGATAAGTGAGGAAAGAGGAAAATTATTACGTTCTTCTTCGCTATTGCGATAACAAATAATTATAAAATTCTTGCCTTTCCAAAAATATATCCTTTACAAAATATCAGATTGTAACAAACATATGTGTGGAAATAATTAATAAGGTTATAGCATTTCTAAATAAAGGACGAATTTGAAAATTGTAACAATGGTACTGTCAATGACTACCATGAGGTTAAAAAGCAAGTAAAGAGAATTAACCTTAAAATATTTTGAACTAAAATTAATTGAAAATTTTGGATTTTGCAAGTCTTTTTCATTAAATTTTTTCATTCATTCTCGCATTTTACATACGTTAAAATGCTTCAAAAAGTATAATCAATATTAAGAATTCTTCCAGACAATTAAGGTTACATCGAAGAGATTACATGAATGTCTCATAACTATGAATTTCAAGATTTATTTCAGAGATTCAAATAACAGTAAAATTGTTACATGAATATATGGTTACTATGATTTTCAAGGTTTATTTCGGAGATTCAAATGACTAAGAAATATTACATGAATGCCTCACAAGTATGATATCGAAGATTCAAATAACAATAAAATTATTACAGGACTATCTGATTACTATCAGTTTCAAGGTTTCTTTTGGAGATACAAATGGCTATGCAATATTACATGAATATATCACAAGTATGATTTTCAAGGTTTATTTCGGAGATTCATATAACTGAAATTACTTTGGAGTACTTTTTAAATAAATAATATTGTTCTAAATTATTTTACTTAACGGGACATTAAGATTTCTTTTTCATATAGGGCTTGGAAAATTATTCGTCGAGTAGTAATTCTTGATGATTAGACACTGAGTTACTCAATAGATGTCTTTTGTATTTTCCTATTCATGTAAAAATTTAAACATATTATTTAATTGCAAAAATTTTAAATCTTATTTTCAAAAAGAAACTTCATTTTGCATTATGTTATATCCTATTGAAATATAATTTTAAAGAAGTATAAAATATGTTATTGCAATTAATTTTAAAAGTAAAATATCCATGCTTATTATTTTAAAGCAGATTTGATACAGATGTGTCGAATTTCTTGTTAACTCTTATTATTGCAGAGTGCAATTTAACATCATTAAGTGAAATATATACGGAGAATAACGTTGGAAGGATTTTTGTTTATAATTTTGAGTTTGTAAAATATTAAATATATCTATATATATTTTAAGAAAAATAATGCCCATCTATGTTACTAGCAAAAAACAATAAGCACGCGACTAAAAATTCTAATTTGGTTTAATAAAATCACTTCAAGTAAAAGATCTTCACTTCAAAGAAAAAGTGAAAGAGCACGATATTTTGTTGTCATCAGACTTTGGAAGGAAAATTAATTTTAAAATATGAAGCTGGAAATAATATACACAACGTGTTCTTTCTTATTTATCAACTTTAAGTAAGAGGAAATATTTTCAGAAAAGGGGAACTAATTACAAGATCAAAGAAATGCACGTACTTGCTGGGATTTATTTTAAATCAATTTATTTTGCACTTAAGAAATAGACTTTTGCTTCAAGTAGTTAATAATTATGTTTTTGTAAAAATATATTACATTTATTTTTTCATATTTATTAAAATATATCTGAAAAAAATTCTACTAATTTTATCTAATATAATTGCTGTTCCTTTTCTTATATGTTCATAATTGCTATTCATTATAAAGAGACTGTATCATAAATAAATAATGCAACAAGCGTTTCAAAGTGATTTATAGTTATAAAAAGAGCAAGAATTAACAATTCGTTTTCTATAACAATGACATTTTCTAAGTATAAAATATCAGATGATAATATATTTTTCAAGTTCATTAATTACTTTTAAATTCAATAACTATATCAAAGATTACTTAATTGGGCACATATGTTATCATATACCAACTTTGCAATCAATCTTAGCTTTTTTTGACCATCTTGGACTGTGACATCTTTTCTTAATTTTTTCTAAGAAATATTTATCTGAAGAAGGGCATAGGGTGAGATTAACTAAAGTGAAGCAGATTTCGGTTTTGAAATCTGAATCCTGATGCATAGTAAGAGGAGTTATTTTAGTTGATGGGCTCAATATGAGACACTAAGTTATACCTTTATATCGGATATAAGGTAATAGAGCCACTTTGCTGTAAGGAAGAGAAACTAATCTTAATGAGAAGTGACGGCCGGTCTTTACAGCAAATATTGTGTAAGCTTAGCTTATATTAATATCGGATTATCGGATCGGACAGCTTATATTAATATCGGATTTCTAAAAATATGCTAACATTAAAGAAGTTCTATGTTATTTGTTGTGATAGATGATGCAAATTCCACTGGAGAAAGAAATATACAAAGCTCCGAAGAAGTGATTACTGAAGCATTTTATATTATCACAGAAGATATTTAGTTTCGATATTTTGTGAAAAGTTGTAAGAATAAAGCCATAAGATCTGGTACAAAAATTAATTAGCATCTTCAGAAACGGGTAACTGAAATTACAAAAGTGAAATATATATAGTTATAAATCAGTAAATTTATAACTGTTTTTTTGGAAATGAAAAAAGTTTAACAAGTGTCATATGGATGTCATGAGATGAAAACTTTCGAAATAAACAAATATTTGGCATTGTTTAAAATCTTTGGGGATGAATCATTTATTAATGCTTAGCTAAAACATTTAAATACAAATCTCAACAAAAGCTAAATATTTCTTTTAGTTAGTTTCCAGATGTGAGAAAAGATATTTTTTCTTTCTCAACTGAAAATATTTTAGTGTGGAAATTATGGAAGACATCAGATATTTATTGTTAGTTTCAGACCTTTATTTTAAAATGATTGCCAAAGTGCAGTGAAAATTTCTCAATAAAGTTTTGGCTCCACAAGGTCCAAATCGAATTATACTTTAAAAAAATGTTGCTACAGCAATGCGGTCGATATCGAAAGCACGTTCCGCATCTCAAGAGTTTCTGAAGCATAATTTATTTGGGAAATGGGAAACCGGATCAGGAATGTCTGCAGGGATGGTATATTGAACTATGGATATGACAGAAAAATATGAAAGGAAAAAAAAATATCTTGCATTTTCTATCCTACTTGAATATTTTAAGCTGTGTATGCATGTATCTTTTTTCTCTCTCTTTTTTTTTACTTCATACTGCGGAAGAAAATATTGTCTCGACCTACTTTCATGTTGGTTTTCTAAAAAAACGCAATCATAAATGTTTGAAAAATAAATATATTTCTAATACTTAAGAACTTTAGGAATTTTTTGCGTTAATTGTGAGTGAAAGCATAATTGCATTTTTAAAAAAAAATGGGAAAATTCGCCTTTTTTCCTTTTTCGCTGAGTCGAAAAATTCAATTTCGAAAATTAAATAGATCTCTACATTTGTACCTTTTTGAGTCCGAGGTGTGGGGAGATTCTATCCTTATATGTATAAATGAATATGATAAATCAAAGAAGAAAGATGATCGGAATTTCGAATAAAATTGTAGGAATTTTGAATCAAATACAAAAAAAGTACACTGCCTGTCTCTTTATATATATTAGTAATGATTTCTAATAAAATAAATGAGCTTGTAAAAATTAATACGCAGTCAGGCCACCAAAATTATAGATTTTGTAGCAAATTTAGCTTTAAATAGGTTATTAGAGGAAGAAACGGAAATAAGGTATACCATTTACATTGACAAAAATATTGCAATTAAAGATGTTAATAATGGAACATTTAATAATAATTTTTTCACTGAACTATTCATGAAGTGCGCCAAAACTGTTCTTTTTGTAACTTTGGAAATAAATGACGGTATTTAACCTCTTAATAATTTAGGACGAAATATTTCAATTCGGAACGAGTTGAATATAAGTTAATTATTTTATTAATATATTAAAAATACACTTTTAGTGAAAAGTTCTTAATTATCTGAAGGAAAAATGGGAAACATCTTTAACAGAAAATACAGAACCAGAAAAAAATCAAATAAGGCATTTCTTTAAAAGAAATATAATGGACTATAATAAAATAAGTTTAATTGAAGAAACGTTCATGATGAAAAAAAACTATTAGATTTAAATTATAGAATTGAGATTGTAGAATGCTACATTTTTTTTAAGAATACATCTGTAATTCCCACTAAAATAAGTAGCACATTCCTTATTACGGACATTTTGTGCATAGTGAACATTGAACCCATTTTTCTATTATGGTTTGAAAAAAATTTCAAATTTTTTCGAGCAAGATTACATTACAAAATACTTTTTATCAGAGTTCAAGAGTTTCGTTTCTTGGATACTTATAATGTTAGATTTATCTTCACTATTGAAGTATGTATCTAATCAATTCACGTTCTAGCAATTTTATATTATGCTAGATTTAGCTTGACTACTGAATTATGTTTCTTGAAAATGCCTCTTCATTCTGTTATTTGTTTCAGAATTCAATTGATTACTTTAGGTGAATAATGTGAGATACTGTTTCATATTTGTCACCCTACTAACAATCCATACTAATCGTCACAGAGCATTTGTTAGGGAAATTACAGATAGGGACACAGAAATCGAAAACTGGATTATTACAGTAGAAAATAAATCTCGAAATGTGTCTTATTAGCCCACATAAGTACCACAAATCTATAAATAAAGCGTAAATGTGAAGGTAACAAGAAGAAACTCAAAACTTTCCAATCAACACAAAAATGCTCGTTAAGCAAACGTGGTGACTGCTACCACAGCACATATAACTAATTTTACGGTAGTGACGACTCAAAAAGAAACTTTTCACCTCTTTTTCACTTGGATACAGTTTCTAACGAAGAATAAATCTACCTATTTTATAAATCGTGAAATTTAGAAGCTATAGGAACAGAAACATTACGTTTTTAAAGTGACATTCTATCAAGAAGGTTCATGTATAGAATAAACAGAACAAATGTAAAGCCATGAAACTAAGCGGCTTTAATTTATGTCACAATTTGATTTTTGAAAATGTTTTAAAGAAAATGTTTTAATATCAGACCATGCATAAGAGGTTTTATTGAAAGTGAAATGGATAATATTGCCAGCAAACTAGCTGGTCGTCAAAGGCAGTTAGCCTTACATGTATAAAAGATACATAATAAATGCTTTAATGATTACCAACATTATAAAAAGGTTGTCCTGCTAAAGGGACGCAGTATGAATAAAAATGATTAGAATAAGATTGGGATAAAACTCATACAGAGAATTGTTATTCTTAAGAAAGAATTTAAGAACCAATGACATCGGTGAAATATTTTCTTATTTACAGCAACACAATATATTTACTCAAATAATTTTTTTTCGTACACAGTATTTTTAAAAGAAATTAAGGATTTTTTTACAGATTTTTTTCGAAATTCTTCTAAAATATTTTGTATTCAATATTTTTTAATTACTTCACCCAATTTTTTACAGTTGTTTAAATAAAGTCTAAGACTACCTTTTTACCATGTGCCTGGCGCAGTATAGTCAGATATGGATCTTGCGCCAATAAACACCAAAATCCAATCCAATCCATCTAATCCCAGTTTTTCCTTTTAGTATTATTGGCACCGAAATTTAGTATGGAACTAAGAATCTGACTGCCTGAGAAAATTTTAATAATTATTTTTCGAAAAAAACTTTTAATAACACTAAAAACTACAAAAATACTATAAATTCTGATAATTTTTTTTGAAAAAATAACTAGAGCTCTGGATTCTATAACCTCAAAAATTCTTACAGTGCCTATATAGGAAAGTATCTACAAAAAATTTGAGGATTCTATCTTGTACAGAAAAAGTCTTAAATAAAAGGAAGTATTTGCATCAATAAAATAGAAGTCTGAGAAAAATGTATTTGAAGTTTGTAAATGCATTTAATAAATACTAATAATGCTAATACAACTCTAACTTTCCAATATGTTCTTTTTGAGCTTAAAGTATGCACAAAAACACTATTTAAACTCAATATTGTAAATATTTTTCTTTATTCAAATTGTTATGCTTTTACATAATATCATTGATATTAATTAGGACAGCAACAAATTACTTGATGTTAACAAAACTTAATAGTTTCATAAAATTTTTGAGCATAATGCATTTCTGTAAAATACTAATCGTACAAATTAAAGTTAAAAAAATAACGACATTTACACCTAAAATTTTCTAATTTCTAATTAATTTTAATAGACCAAATTAATTCATTTGATTTGCTGTTGCGCGATCTTATACAATACTGATTTTATTTTCAATATCCACAATATAGTTTGAAGCAGTAGGGATACAATCAATTTTATCCACAATACCTGTATTCAAAACTCTAGTCTACAGAAAGTTGGTTTTCAAAATTATTGTCTTCACTAATCTGGCAACTATTCAAGACATTATGTCCCTTAGCAATTCAACACACTGTGTGATTCTTGATACTCTCTCAATTGAAGAATTTATGAGAGGCTCTAAGATATTAAAAACAAAGTTTCTAAGAAGAGAAAAAGAAATAAGTTGTGTTAAAAGCTGATATTAATCTTGAAAAGTTATATATTAGTCAGATAGTAATAAATACTCATGACGAATTCAGAGCATAATCAGAAACGATTCTAATAATGACAGATAATCATTTTAGCAAAGAAATTGATTTATATTTAAATATAATTTTAATTAATTAACTTTAAGAATGGAAAATTATTCCAAAAAGAAAAACAGAATAAATAACTGTCAACACCCAAAATTTTTTTAAATATCTTTAATACTATTTCAATATGAAATATATAATTTTAAGATGAGCTCCCGAACTATATGAACTCTCGAAATATGCAATAATTTTTTTCACTATTTTTTATTATTTTTAGGGTATTGTGTAGCCTTAAAATTTAAATTTGTCTACCGTATATTAATACGTACCCAAACTCCGTAATAGTGTCGTAAGAATACCGCACATTTCTCTTAGTTGTTTCCAGACAGGAAGAAAATTACTCGTGTCAGCCGGCGCATGTTTTTGTGGAGCTCATGAATATGAATTTCGAAGGAATTTCTCTGTTTATTGTTCGATCAAGCCACCTGATCCGAAATGAGCAATAACACCGAAGAATTTGCTAACACAATTTTGACTGCGCAGGGTCCAAATCAAATTATGCTTTAAGGGAAAAAAATAGAAAGAAAATGCCGCAGCAATGCGATCAATTCCAGAAACACGTCACATGCCTCTAGAACTTTGAAGCATAGAGTTTTGATAAAATTGGGTGCATACATAAAATGTCTGTGAGATTGGTGCTTTTAACTATGAATATGTAAAATGATTATAGAAGAAGAGAATGTATTAACTATTCTTGTTAAATAGTTTCAATCCTATCTTTATCTCTTTTTTTTCCTTTAATTATAAAGAAAAAGGATATTATTTTGACGAAAGTGAAAATCTTATTCTTTCAGATATTAGCACATATTTGTTTGTTAACGAAATTTATTTAGATTAACAATAAATTTAATATTTTTTAAAAACTTTTTCCATTATACTAGAAAAAAATAATAAGTATGTAATTTTTCAACATAAAACATCAAAATTTCTTTAAAAAACTCTTTTAAATGCTTTTTGGCAGTATTTTCTGATGTGATCATAGATAGGAAAGGATTTAATAGAAAATTATTATAAAAATATTTAATACAAAATGATCATAAGAATGCTAAAAAATATTAATATTAGAAGCTAAAAAAAGTAAATATATTATTCATTAATATGGTTATAGAAGAATAGTTAAAAAAAATTCTTTAAATAAAATTATATTTTAATGCAATGTGAATAATTTGTTTTGTTTAAAACTTGTCCTTTAATAGTTGGTATTTTGATTTGGTTTTGTTGAAAGGAAAAAGTTCATATTTCTTGCCAATTTAATGTATTTTGTCTTCAATAATATAATTATAGTGAAGCGCCATTCGTACATCTCTCACGGGATTGTTTTAAAACGGAGATTAAATGAAAAGACATATAACGGATATTTTAATATACAATACAATTACAAATTTGATACTTGTTATATGCAAATTCATTTCCAACGACAATCTTAAAGTTTTTAAAAGATATCACCAATATATTACTGCATACCTCTGAAAGTAACAATTCAATTTCAAGATTACTTATTTATGATAAAAAGTGGGAAAAATCATATTTTTATTGCATATTTTAAGTATAAAGACATTCTATAATATGCAAACAGGTGGTTATTTGCTTAAAAAAAATCTTTAATTGTCGTCTAATGTACTGGTTGAGAGTATTAAATAAAATCATTATGGATCTAAATATGTTCTTCGAATATTTTTCGAAGTTTTTTAATGCTGTGTTGGGGGTAAATAACTTATTTACTCGTTATAATTTATTTTATTAATTTCATCCTCGCTTTGATTAGTTACAAACAATCTGGCTTCGATTAATTCATCATTTGTATATAATTTCGAAGTCTGGATATCGATATCATAATTCACATCTTCCTTCGAATCGTATAAACTTCGCACCCCGAAACTGCGCATCATATAAACGAAGCATTTTGACGTTACAAATGAGTCTGGAAGATATATGAATGAGAAACACACACACACACACACACACACACACACACACACACACACACACACACACACACACACACACACACACACACACACACACACACACACACACATTCATTAAGACTCATAAAAATACGATAATTAGGCACATGATTGTTTCAGTATATTATAAAGTCATTTATAAAATATTTAATAATTTAATTTATAAATTTGTTTCTATTTTAGAAACTCGTCGAAATTGTTCAATATTTGGACTTGCACATTAGACACAGAATTAATAATCTTATCCTTTTTAGTGTATCCAGATCTTCAACTGGTGTTGAAACAATTTGTCATTGTAACCGAAAACTGATATTGAACAAAAATTGATGTGAAAAGTGAGTAATACATTGATTTAAATTCATGGAACCAAAGAATACTTTGAACGTTTTCTTTCGTTGACACCAGTTCGATGGCAATCAAATGTGATATCACTATTTCTACATTAGTTGCGCTCTCTGCAAGATTAATAATAAATTTAAGAAAGCAATTATTCCATAGTAAAAACTTAAAAGTAATTTATTTGATGGCACGTTCATAATTTTTTTTGTAATTAAAGAAAGACTTTACGACCACCCTATACCGTTATGATAGTGGTTATAAATCGCAGCTTGCTATCATAAGTAGTCATGTTATAAAAAGTCCATGAGTAAGAATTGTATTAAAAAAGAAATATTACATTTTTTGTAAGTCAGTGCGAGTTGGAGTATCAAGGTTGCATTATCTAGAACGTAAGTGTGAAGCTTTTGAAGACTACTGTTGAATTTTTTTATGCTATTACCAGATTTGTAGTAAACGGGAATTTATATTATCCTCATGTTAAATCTCACACAGATAATTATACAAAATATATTTAAATGCAATTGCTCAGACATTCAATAAGAAAACTAAAATTCCTAATGTGAAAAAAAAAAATTGTTTAAAATTCGTCTCGAATTGATATACTTTAATAAATTCATTATTGTCGATGAATATCAATTGAGAAATTTAAAAATTTGTTTTTACTTTAGAAATAGAGATTTTAATTGAAAATAAACAACTGGCGTTAAAAAGAATATTACAAATGCAGAATTAGAACATATTTATTAAATAATGGTCGGTAATTTTATTGTATGTAAAACTAAAAGAGAAAAATCATCTTTAATAATTCCTAAAACTTTGACATAATTTAAATTTGTAAAGAACATTTTCTAAATTTTTTTCCTATGCCTTTACTCCAAAAGAGAAAAATCATTCCTATTTAAGATAAACATACTTTTTGTTTAAAAAATAAAGAAATAAAAACTTCCGCTTAAAGAAACATTTTTTTTTTAGTTTGAAATCTTTGGTACTTAATAACCTTATTTTATCGTAAATGAAATAATAAATACTACTTATGCTACTATTTACATATTTACAAACAAGGGGTGTTCAAATGAAAAGGTACGAAACGACACTATGGGTATAAATGAAGACTTTATTCAAAATATACATCAAAGGCCTGAGCAGAACGATCCCATCGAAGGTTTCCTTGTTCCCAGAATTCCTGTGGCCGTGACGAGACCCATTCCTTCACAACGCCCTTGAGTTCAACGTCCGAGTTGAAGCGCTTCCTTTTAGATTTTTTCAGGGGACCAAACACAGGAAAATCTCAGGAAGACATGTCCGGGCTGTAGGGCGGATGGTTAAGCTGCTCCCAATGAAACTTCCGCAAGTTAAGCGTGTGTGGCCCTGGAGACGTGTAGACACGCGCTATCACGGAGAAGAACCACATCCTCCGTGTAGCCCCGGTCTTTTGTTCTTGATGGACCTACGTAGTCTTTGGAGTGTATCACAGTACACATTGGAGTTAATGGTTCTTCTGTGCTCGAGGAATTCAACAAGTAGCACCGCCAAGTCAATTGGACGGCGCTCTTTGTAAGAGCCTCTGCTCTCTTCTGGGCATGCGGGCACCGGCGTATGCTCCGATATACGCCGGAAACTTCAATCGCATTCCTGGATGTCTCGCTACGTTCTCCCTTAGCGGCATAAGCAAATAAGTTAACGGTTACGTTGTTACGACATTTCGTACCTTTTCATTTGAACACCCCTTGTAGATGAATTAAATGCATCAATCTGAAAACAAAAATCAATTTCCATTAGTTCATGGCGGAACAGCCGAATTTCCTCTTCCTTTTTTACGTCCGTTGATTAAGTTCCTTTTTCGTCTTGGTCTCTCTATTTATTTCCTCCTTTCGGATACTAAGTGATCTTTCTTCCCCTTCTGACTGCTTTGCAGCCATCGTCGTTGTGAATGGAAGAAATGGACTTTACACGCCTTCCTCCTCAGAGCAACACATTATCATCCTCGAGGCAATGCTCTTCTTAAAGACTAGGGTGAATTACACCATGTAATCATCTCTTACAGTAAACGATTGTTCATGAAATAAAAAAAAACAGTTCCTAGCAGTACTTGGTCTCTCGCAACTGAAAGGAATAGGAACAAGGAGGAAAGAGCAACTGGTCTGCAATTTCAAAATAACAAAAACATATACAATTTCAAAATAGGAACACAAGGCAAATATGTTTAAAAATCATCAAATACACATAAAAAAAAGTTTAAAAAAAGGATGAGAAATGATTTCGTACATTTCTTCAAATATTTGCTTCTTTCTTACCGCTGCAATATAGATAAAGAGCCCGCATCTTTTTCTTCAAATTATTGCATTCAGAATTTAGAAATCTAAGATAATCTCTTAGAAAGCTTTTGTCAATGAATCACAATCGTTGACAAGTTGTTCATGAAGGCCTTATGATCAATAATTAGGCTTCTATTTCTATTTCTCATTACAATCCATTGCGTATTGGCCCTCCTAAGTTGCCCTTTAAGATTTGCAACTTATGAGTGGAAATATTATTTTTGGATTTTAAGTCTTATTTTGAGCAACAATGATTTTGACTTCAAGCTTCATAAATTTGAATTATATAGTCATCGTATGGAAGACTACAGAGGCCAAATATTGCTTAACAGATTCAGGTTGACTTTTTAAATTGTTATTGTGGTCTACCAAGAGTTGATATAATTATTTAAACTGTTTTCTCTTTCGAGTAATATTTTTTTTTCTAATTAAAAAAAGTTATATTTGAATTCTTCTCATTCTTCTCACAAAGTTACCAGATTTATTTCTTCCTTATCATTAGCAAATATTCTTTTTTTGAATGATTGAAAATAATGTAATAATTTTAAAGATCATGAATTATCTTTGTACTCAGAAGATTTGTCTAATTTACTCTTCTTACCTTTTTTTTTAAGGGATCTCATCATCAGATCTTCAGATGCTTTTTCTCCTATTTCTTTCACTTCACCAGAGTTGCTATTGTAATCAATACTTATTTATTGAACCTCTGTTTCTATACTGTGTTATCATCACAGAGAAAGTTATCAATATCTTTCAGTTCCTCCAATTACAATTGGATGAATGAAAGATACTTCAGGATCGTTTACAATGACTTGTTTATACTATTATACTATTCTGTCGTTGCTTAGTTATTCTTTTAGATATCAAATCTTGCCTTAAAGTTTCAAACGACTTTTATCCACAATTATCTGCTGAAGAAGATCTTTATTTTTACACTGCAAGCCACGTAATTTAACAACAATCTGATTACAATTCACTATTTCTGTCACAAAATATACTTTGTTCCTCTCTAATTATGCAGCAAATTGATGCATAATCTTCAATGGTATGATCCTTGAATTCAATAGAAGTTTTTAATATGCGATTTTCTTCTTTATGTCTTTCATTCTTTTCTTTTAAATGATGATTTACTGTTACAAAAATAGCCCCAGTGTTGCTGTAAAACAAGACATTAATATAATTAAATTATATTGTTTCAAAATTTACAGTTTTTCTCTCTAAATGATGATAATTCAGAACAAAGCATTTTAGACTTTCTACCGTTTTACTCAATTTTTGATTTTCATTTTGTACTGTTTGCAAGTCTTCTTTTAAATCTTGTAATTTTTGATGAGTCATCCTTTTCTCCAGATGATCTACTAATGGTAATTCAAGGATACACTTTAGCCTTTATTCTGGCTATATAACATGTTGTACACTTTTTCACAAATTCATTAAGAGTGCAGTAAGATGTTATCTTAAACTAAATAGCTATTCTATTTCGAATTACCTAAAGGCTATGCTATATTCAGAGAGTCATTCCGTCTTCGTGATTTTACAAAGCAATTTTTCCCCCAACAAATTCCGCATAATTTCTTCTTGACTTTGTTCTTCGTGAGAGGGTTGCTCCGAATCAACTTCGTTTTTCATAAAAAATGCATGTGAAGCTTCAATCATTTGACACAATGCCACATGTGCAGTTGAAGAGACATGCATGCTATTTTTGAGTTTCTTTAACAATGCGCAAGTGACGGGAACACAGCCATGCTTCTCATCATAAATTTTCATAACGATAGTGACTAATGGAGCGAGTTCTCCAAAGGTTGATATAATTTTTATGCGAATCTCTTCTTCATTAGAGTAAGCATCAATTATTCCATGTCTTATGAAAGTGATTGTGGCATTTGTGCTTACAATTCCTCTTTCCAAAGGTATTAACTTAATCGTCATTTATTTTTGTGTGGGAGGGGCACATTTGTGATGTTTCTATTTCCTGATCTTTAGCTGAGTGGTTTAGAATCGTATACTCATTATTCCGAGTTTCGGCAACATATTTTGATATCTAGATATCTCATCAACCGTATTCGTATTTTTCAACAGGCATCTTGTAATGTGGTTTATTTTTGAATCGTCCCTTATCTTAACTATCTTTGGGCCATTGAAAGCAGCTCAAGTGCTGCAAAGTTCAGCACTCAAAACTTTGATGCCGATCAAAACGTTTTTGCTTCCAATTTTGGGAATTACTTGATCTTTTGCATTCAGTTTTCATTATATTTTTGTCATGGACAAGAATACCTTTCCTCTCAAAATTTTCATTTATTCTTTTCTTATGATTATTCGGAAAAACTCCAACCTTTTTGTTTCCTCTCTTACAATCGTAATGATCAAAGAAATGTCACCTAATTTTGATAAATATGAAATATTTGACCAAGTATCAACGAAATATTCGCGAACTTCATTCCCAGCTCTTCATTTCATTTCGCCTACAATTATCAGAAACTTTAAAGAGTAGAAATCCCTTACATTAACTCCATCCAACTCTTCTTCTAACAAACATCTTTACTCAAAGTCCAAATCCCTGCGTGATCTTTCGATTTTCCTTTGAAGTTGCACATGCAGTCAAAAGGTCACTATACTCAACTTAAACCGCCTAAGTTGTAATTCCTTAATATACTCATATTAGTTAGATTCCTCTTTGGGTTCCCTTGACACTGTACAGGTAATAACCTGTACAGCTTCTGACGGAAGAAGTGGTATTAATTGGGTCACTCATGCGGCTTTATTAATCTTTGATCGTTTAGCTTGATGCTCAAATATGACCAAATAAAAAGTAATGACATCGTTTTTTTGAATTAGACTTTTGAAGTAACTTTTGTAATTCTAAGGAATTATATTTGTTGTTCAGTTCATTATTTTATGACATTATGGAATTAGTTTCGATCGCGGTTTGCAATTTAATTTTCATTTATTAAAATTGTTTCTCTCTTACCTATCTTTCCAGATTTTCTGTCTCCTCTCCCCAGTGTCATCTAATATATCTTTTATCAATTCCTTCATATATTCGAGGATTCCGATTCCAGCGAATATACGGAATATATTCGATAAATATGAGAATATATTCCACATATTCGCTGAATTCGTGAGATTCACATAAAAACTTCACCAAACTCATTAGCTAATACCTGATGTCACACTTTCTATCTTCAGCTATGAATGTCATAATTCTTTTTTTTAATGATTAATTCTGCGAAAAGAATTACAATATTCGAATAAAACGATAAAAATCAAAGCACCCATCCTACATTAATTTGGAGACTAAAAGATTTGTTTATCTGCTAATATCTAAACAAAATAAATTCCAATTTTACCATTATTGATGGAGTCTTTTTTTTTTATTATTTTTTTTTTACCACCTGAAAGGATAACTTAAAATCTATAGGACTCACTATCAGACTCAAAATAGAATACCACAATAACTCAAATAATGATTAACTGAAATACTTAATAAGCCTTCAATTAAATTTAACAATTTACCAAAATATCAATGCCTATAAGTATTTCTGTAGATTAATTGTGCTATGTATGAAAAAATCGAGGAAACTCCACATTACAATTCATTAATCAAAGAGAAAAAAAACATTAATAATGATGTAGTTGTATAAAAAAAATCCAGATATAATCCTCAGCATTTAAACAAATATTCAAATAAAAAATTTTTAAGCATGTTTCTTATTAATAATTATGCAACATTACATACATTTAAAGTTTAAATAACATAAAAATGTTAATACTTAATACAAGAATAATTTAACAATTCTTATTTTGTGTTAAAAAATTGAGAAATTTCCAAAGTTATATCTTTTGTTAAAATATTTGGATATTTAATATTAAATTATTAAAATATTAAAAAATATTAGAATATTAAAATGTTTTCCTAATATTTGATATCGAAATTCTGAAGCTTGTGTTAGCAAATGAGTAAGAAGTAACAAATGATAGTAGAACAGATGAAGTAGATAAAAAATGGAAATATGAGGTAAAACAATAGAAAAGGATAATTAATGAAATTGAATTAAATATGTTTATAGACAAACCAATTACTCTTGATCTTTTTTATTGATATGAAGGAAAAAAATCTCCATTAAAATATAAAATTCATTATTTGTAGTAGTCCAAAAGAACTGTATTTGGGTCGTAATTATTTGGAATTCTACTATTCGCTTTGAAAGGACTGGGGTAAACTCTATAATATTTATGGGGAAAAGTATGTTAAGTTGTTACTATAATATAAAAAGTATAAAAGTTGTTGATGTTAATATGAGGATTAGTTACTAAATGCTAAAAAATTGATAGTTTAAATTAAAGAATTTATTTCTTATTCCATTTTAATGAATTCATTTGTATGTCTTAACCCGTGAATGGAGACCGGAGTTAAAATGACTTCGCGTTACTCATTAACTCTGATTATCACGTGGTATTTTGTCCTTGAATATAATCATTCCCTCAATACCTTCAAGTTGTTCTTTCAGCAGTATTTTGGCAAAAGTCTAAATATGAACACGTGCGTATAGCAGAGTTATTCTTTTTCAAAGTTTCCCTTATTATTTATGGAGTCATTGACTCTATGTCTCTGATACTGTTTTTAATTTGAATAATGCAAAAAGAATAAAGAAATATTCTTAAAATGTTATTTTTTAAATATTGTAATCTTCGTTTTTGTTTATTAAATTCTAACAGTTATTAACATTATTGTAATTCCGTAGTATCGAAACGAAGTAAATACTCATTAAAATATTGCTTAGATTTTTCTTATAACATCTTTCCAACATTTAATATTATAACATTTAACATTGTTAATAATAACATTTTTAATATTTTTGGTAGCTTCATGATTTTCAGAATGTATTGTGTTTCCATTTTAAATTCCAATGCTGCTTTCAAAAGACAAAAAGGAGAAATAACAATGAAGTCATTTTGACTTCATGTCTCTGGTTGAGTGAGGAAATTCATGTCTCCAGTTGCGGATTAAGATAATAACACTTATCCGCAGTGAGTCATATCCAAACTGTAAGGCAGACTCAATCACATGTGTGAATAATGTGTCTTTGAATAAGAAAGAAAAGTGAACAGTATTCTGTGACTGACCAAAAGCTTTTCCGACTTAAACAACCTTCTTTTATTGTTCGTCTCTTAACGACGCAACTCTTGCTGACCATCGGCAAGAAACAAGAAAACAACAACAACAAAAGCAGCAAAAAACCTAGAAGAATAAAGCCAGGAGAAAATAGAAAAGGTGAAAAAAAGTAATGAAAAAGAAAACACAACCGAAAAGAAAATCCGTTTTATTTAGCTTCTGAGAACAGAAGTGGGACCTCGGAGATTTTCCTGAATTGATCCTATGCCCCGTGATCTTCGCTTTTTCTATGGAAAGATTTAAAAAGTCGGATAACTCGAGCCGTCACAAACGACGGGGTAGGTCGTAAAACTGTGTTTTTGCACAATTTACGAGTGGCAACGACGCCCTTAATGTCGGTTGAAGAGCCTAAACACATTTTCGATCACATTTAACGCGACTCAGGAGACGTTTGTGAAGCCAAAGTCATGCGGTAGGTAAGTGCCCAATTCCGCGTGAGAATTGCTGTGGGTGCGTTTCTGCTAGAAAAATTTTATTTCTAACATTGTCTCTATGCTTTCTTGGATTAGGCACAGAAAATATTTGCATTTTTTTCTCACATGTTTTGTTTGAAGTTCTTGACATCGAAATAGTTAATATTCATGTGACCAGCAGTAGTTTTTAATTATTTTTTAACTTATTTCACCACCGAGATTATTTCAGTTGATAGATTCTTCAATTTAGAAATAAAATATGAGATGGAATTGGCATGAAAATAGAAGAATATGGAAATGGGAAAACGATTGAATTTGTAAAAATATTTTTGATTTAAATCATAGTATAATATCGGTTTGTGATAGTAAATGTATCTGACATAATTTATTATTCAGTTATTTCAGTATTTTATCTGATCATATACGACTTATATATGATATTATCTGATCATATCCTGAAAAATCTGCAGTTACTCTTTGGCAACTACGAAAAATTCATTTTATTGGGAGGACAAAAAAAAAAAAAAAAAAAAAAAGTGTGATTATCGTGACTTTTTATGCTCACAATAATCATCGAATGCGTATGTTTAGCAGATATGTATTTGGCCAATTCAAATCTTGCATATGAAGCCTATAAAAAATGAATCCTGGAAATCGAGCAAGAATACAACATTCTGCCCTATTTATAGATAATTAACATCTTACATTAAATAAGTATAAAAACAATATATGAAAGAATTTACTGTCATTTTGATTATTATAATGTATATTTATTATTTTTCTGAACAAGTTATGATAAGAATAATTTGATTTTCAAAGAATAAGAAAATTATTTATTAATAAAAAAATATCATTTAGTAAATATTGTAATATTGTCACGTAATTAACAAAAAAAAGGACTTTTGAATAAAAATATAGATGTGTGATAATATAGCACATAATTTTTGATGAAATCTATCCAAAATAACAAATACTTCTATGGAAGGAACAGTATATAAAAAATATCTATATAAACGGTTATATAATTGAGTATCCAAAAATATTAAGAATGTCGCTCACGTAATTTTATATTCCTCGCTGTAGCAGGAATTATAAACCGAATTCCTTTCTAAAAAAACTTTTTGTCTGAACCAGGAGTACAAAGAAACGGTGAACTTCGCTTGTTTACAAGGGGAAAAAAACTTATGTGATTTGGACCTTTGCATGAGTATAGGCGCTAGGAGACATTCCAGTTATTTCCGAATCTATTAATCATTTGGAATTTTCTTGAACACTATTGTTCGAGTTTTCAAAAAATGGCGTTTAAAAACAAAAAAAAAATTGAACAAGAAAATAGAAATATGAGCTAAAATTGCTTATGGATGAAGAAAGAGCCATGCAATTCAGAACGCATTTTACGCCGTAAAAGATGAGCTGAAGCACAATAAACAGCAGCGCAGTACTAGAAAAGACTATCACAAATCGCATTCATACTTTTTACAAGTTGGGAGTAACTTCAATGCTAGATGACGAAGAAGAAAGGCCTGAACTTCATTGCAAAATGAAAGGCTTCTATGGCATAAAGAACATCGACATTTGCATTTGTTAAGAGAAAAAAAAGTTGTATGGTTTGACAGTAAAAGTTTCTTCTTCATTAAGCTGAAGCTAATATTTTAAAGAAGAGAAGGGACGATAATTCTACGAATATCACCTTCTAATTTGGGTGAATTAAAAATCACCCAAGTAAAATATTAACCCATGCCATTCAATAATGACATGGGCTAATATTCCTCCTCAAGGTTTTTCAACTCTTAATATTGCATAGAAGCGTGTTTATAATATTTAGAACACTTATATTAGTGCATATTTCTAATTTTATTGTTTATATTGATACGGATTAAAGTGAATGTGAAAAATTTGTACATGCTTAGAATTTTTTACACATCATAGATTTTTATCTAATTGAAGTTGAATGCCAAAGCATTAGCATTATTTCTTGTAATTCCTTTCACATTTATTTCTTGGATGATTGAGAATATTTTTACATTTGGTTTTAACATTTAACCTTTTCACCAGTGTGTTGTGAGGCCGCTTTGGCCTGGTGGTAAGGTCTCAGGAAGATTTCCAGTTCGAGACCCGATTCCACCAGCGTGTAAGCGAGTTTGTGCACGTTAAATTCCCCAGGACCAAACGTCTTCCCGCTGCTGTGGTGTGGAAGCTTAGAGAGGGGATAGCTCAGCTGTCGTTCTCACTTTCTGGCTGCTTCCCAGAATTACGAGGTCAGTCCCATAATAATCTTAGTGCTACTTTAAAATTGGTTGTTAACATAATCAAACCTTGAGTGTATCAATAATTTATCATATTATTTACAAACATAGTTACTAAACATCAAATATGTTACCTAAGAATGTGATATTAATTTGAATAAAATTCTTTTCACTGCTTACATATTTTATGCATCTCTCCCTTATTTCTTTTTTCTAGATTTGGAAAAAAACTCTTCTCTTCTTAAATTTCAGAACTTGCTTTTAATTACAAAACAAGAATATTATTTTTGGTTTAAATGGGACAGAAGTGAAGGTCCTTTAAAATTTTTGTATCTTCAATTGCAATTATGTCTTTTGCTTCATTTGAATCTAAAACATCAAGTGATTCAATGCAAGATTTGTATTTCTCCTTTTTTTCTTCTTGTCATTAAAACTGATTATGGACTTAGGAATTATGATGATTAAATGTATAATTTTAATAGACGTCTATGAGGATTTAATGAAAATTGATTTGCATTTATTCTATTATAATTTGTAGTTTTATTCTTAATAGCAACAGGGAGAAAAAATTATTACAACATACACTGAATTGTAAACTTTATTTCCACTCAAGGTAGCACACCCCAATTGCAACCATATGTTTGAAAAGATAGGAAAAGAATTTCTAATATGAATAAAACATCATATTAAATATTTTACCTGTTTTTCACTTTTAGAATATGATTAAAGAAACTCGGTACCTGTGCTGCTTTGTTTTCTTTTTATGAAACAGACTTTAATTGATAGAACTTCTTTACCGTGTTATTCTATATCGAAAAGGAAATTAATTTATATATACGAAACAGATTGGAATGTATATAACAAATTTGTGTCCTTTAGAGCTTCACTGTTACTTAAATTAATTGGAAATGCATTTTAAAAATCAGGTATTTCTAATTTGGCCAAAGCAAAGTATACGCCTTTTAAAACTTATTTCAAATGTATTGTAAATAAAGTACAATACTTTTGAAAATTAATACATTAAAAGTAGTAAAGACGTATTAGTTTCAAATCATGAATTTTGAAACATTTATTGAAAATAGATTTAGCCTTTCTTCCAAATTTATTGGAACTTATTTTTAAAGTACTTCTTTAACATTATTTCGATTGTTTATTTCTTTTTCCGACATTAATTATTTATTGAAACAAAACAATTCTGAAAAGATCACAAATATGTGTGAAATAGTTTTGAATATAAATAATTATTATAACATTTTTGACAGAATTGTTGTTACCAGTGATACGAGACGAGCTTAACGTTCTTTTGATGTACCTCAGTAGCCTGGAAGCGTTGGTCCCCAAGGCATGTTTCAATTCAGTGAAGAAAAGAAAATCACTCGGCTCTAAGGTGTGTTCTCAATGAAGACGGTCAAGAACCTACATTTTTCACAATAAATATGTTTTTCAAGAGTTTGCAAACATTTCAAAAGAAAAAGAGGATTCTGTTATCCCAGGCGACGAAATGGCCAACCAGCTCATAAAAATAACGACCTTGGAGGATGAATGTTCAGGTATTCATGCTACAGATTTTTCATCAGTTTGCAAGTTCTTTATTTACTTTAAAAAAAACTTGCAAACTGATGAAAAATTTGAAAGGAGCAGTAAGGTTGATTTCTAATCATTTGAAGCAATGGCAATGGAAACATGGTTCATTAATCTGATAGTTCTTGATTATAGAAAATAAAGTTGCATACCTTTAAAATAAGATAATATATTTTTTGCCAAATGTTTATTATAGACTAATACAAAACAAACCGGATTATTAATACTCACAAAAAATATTTGACCTTTCTTTAAGTATTTTTACAGACAGAAGAGAAAAAAATTTCTTATGTATCCACAAAGTTTATTTATGTGGATTTGGGAGAATTTATATGCTTTTACTTAATACACCCATCTAATTGAAGATGAGAAATAATACTACTGCCAATATGCAACGAAGTTTTCATCAAAGCTATTTTCTCAGCACTAGATCCAAATTGAAGTATGTTTGAAGCAAAAATTCTGCAACTGCTTCTCAACGGTCGATTGAGAATTTTCAAAACATAATTTTCTTGGGTGAACTGCTTCTACAATGTCTGTAGAGATGTCATTTTGAACAATAGATAAGACAGAAAATAATGAAAGTAAAAAAGGGCTGCATTTTCCATCCCTTTTGAATATTTAAACTATATATCTTCCTTTATTTTTTATTTCATTTTACAGAAAAAATAATGCCTCGACTTCTCGAATATTCTCTTTCTTAAAGACACAAACACAAATGTTTGGAAAATGAATGCATTTTTTTATGATTCATTAGGTTTTAAACAGTTTTCTTTTGGAATTGAGCTTGCATTATAGGATTAAGAAAATGTGAAAATTCCCTTTTTTATTTTTGTCGCATGAGAAATATGAAGAAGAAATATTGCTGTAATGCAAAATACGGATCGCAAGAATTTGACAAATCTTCATATTTTCTACTTCCCCGAGTCCAGAAAATACATATTTGAAATCATGTATATTTATGTGTGTATGCAAACACAATTCAGAATCTTCAGAAACTAGACGGATGTCATTTCGTGCATGGCTTTTAACAAAAATGTATATCTCTAAAATATTTTAGACATGATTTTTCAATAGAATGATGACAGATCTCCAAAAGAATATCCAATTTGAAAGATTATTTCTCTATCTCTACTGATAATAAGCATGAATGTGTGTGTGTATGTGTGTGTGTGTGTGTGTGTGTGTGTGTGTGTGTGTTGATTCTCTACAGGTCAAACAGTTGGCCCAACAGCTGTGAAACATGACATGCATGTAATATGCATCTCTCAGCAATTTTCTTAAAAAAATTTAATGATATAAAAATTAAAAGAAATGTAGACGTTTCTTTGCATAACTCCAAAAGATATTACAGCTCAGAAATTATTTCTGTCATCTTAAAATGTAAAAATTGGCTTTTCAAAGATTCGTGCAATTTTTCCCTCCAAATGTTAGCAATTTTTTGAAAATACGCCTTTCCTTAATTTCCAACTAGATATTATATTTTTGCTTTAGATTCAGACCCCTGTCATTGTTTTATCAAATATTTAATTGCTTGACTTTCTCACTTTGTTGAATTTTATATCTGTGTCTCAAAATTAATAAAAAAGTGAAGTTACAATACAGAGAAAGTTAGGCAATAGGTGAATTTGATAATTGCTTTTTCAATTATACTATGATACAATGGAATTGTATCTTCAATAGAAAGTTCCTGTATAGGATGGATAAAACATTTGTGAGATACTTAAAAAATACGGTTTTATTGTGTGAGTATTTGAGAAAACCATGTACATGAAATTACATATAAATGATTTACGTGAAATTAAATATAACCAATATCCCCACCAAATAATCAAGCAGCCAAAGGCGAATATTATGGGATAAGAAAATCGATGTAGTAAATCGAAAACAATAAGAGATAGGGAAGTGAAATGAGTTATAAAACTCTTGAGTTGTGGAGCTATTTAATAGGAAATCATACTTCTCACATACTCATGTTAAGAAAAGAATTCTGGAACTAGAAAGCACAATTATTTGGTCATATTATTTTAACTTTATAAATACTGAAAGATATTAAGCTCTCGTTCAACGAAATTAAAGCAGGCTCCAGTTTATCAGTGCTAAATTCTAGCTCTTTTCGTTAAGTGTTAATGATTGAAAATCCAAGGTGCTTGATTTGTTCGTTAGATACACGCGCGGAAATAGATTTGGGACAGAGTTTTTTGCGATCTCTCAAAAAATGACCAAGCATATATTTTTATAATTGCGAGTAGTTAATCAGCACCCTCCTTTTTTATATGCACATTTTAAAAATACGAGTTATCATTGACAATTTTTTAGGAAGATGGTGTAAAATTATAAGGTTTTGCGTAAAAATGTGGAAATTTGTCCCAATATATGAGAAAGTTTGGGTTTGGGAGTTAGGCGTATCTTTGAAACAGTAGCAAGCGTGTTGTAATAATCTGAGTTACCTGAACTCGAATGATCATAGAAACGAGATAGTTAATGGTAACCATTCTAATTTAATGGTTGTGCGACTGAGCACTAAAATATCCATAAAATAATGTGATATTTGTTAAATATGCTCCATATTAAAAATTTAGGAGCACTCTAATCTAAACTTTCTTTAATACTTGCATAATATGAATTATTAGGGGTAGAGCTGTGTCATTCTGAGATAATATTTCAGCCAATCGATAAAATCGAAAAATTAATTTGGATCTGGAAGTTTTGTTTAAAGATCACATGCCAATTTCCATGCATGTAACTTGCTGCAGATTTGAGTTATCATATTCATACACGCAGATTTTATAAAACTTTTCTTTTCTAAATCATAAGAGGGCAAACTGTAGCCACTTACGATTAAATTTCATTTTACGAAAAGCATTTTTTACCAGCTACCCATGTTTCCATATTTTTATTTCGACTTCTAGATTTTTAATAACATTTATTTATGTATAAAAGTTATTAATATTTTAATAATAGCATGTTTTGAAAAAATGTATTTGGTTTTATTATCTCAATTTAAATTCACTTTATCAACCACATTGATATATTTCAAACAATCTATGCCACCTAATACCTTCCAAAGGTATTAGGTGGCATAGATTGAGGAAGTGGTTTTCCCGAAACTTTCTCGTACATTTTTGAACACCTATGTAATTTCTCTTTGTATGAAATTACCGAACTTTGTATGAAATAAAGCTGTGAAGGCTACGAATTCTCATATTTTTATTTTTAGCGTCTCACACCTGATTGCACATGCCTATAAAATTGTGCACATCGTTTTATATATTGAAATGGATTTTGTTTAAAATTTGATATAAATTTATTAATTTGGTGTAAAGATCCCATACCAAATTTCATCCACCAAATTTACAAAAGCGAGTTTGAGTTATCATGTTTATAAATAGACAGACATAACTCCAAAAAATTTCTTTCTCGAATTCGGGGAGATCATAAAAATTTATCAAAATCAAGTTCGAATTTTTTTGACGGATTACAATGCTTTCCTATGCAAGAAAATAGAAATAAATACATACATTAATATTTCCACAAATTTATTCAGAAAATACAAAGTTCAACCAAAGTCAACAGAGAGGGATGAAGTTTAAATCCTTATATAGAACTTGAACTAGTAGGAAAACAATTTGTGAATGGTTAACATAAGTGAAATATTTTCTTATTAAAAAAAAAAAAAAACTGAACAGCCTCTCGTATATAAACACACAGTGAATCTAAATAACTGTGTTCTCAAGAAATCTGCACATTTCTCTTAGTCGTTTCAAGACAGAAAGAAAAATACTCGCGTCAACCGGCGCATGTTTTTGTGGAGCTCATGAATATGAATTTCGAAGGAATTTCTCTGCTTATTGTTCGATCCAGCCACCTGATCCGAAATGAGCAAAAGTACTGCCTCCAAAGTACTCTGAAGATTTTACTAACACAATTTTGACTCCACCAGATTCAAATAGAATTATGTTTTTGAAGAGAGAGAGAGAGAGAGACAGAGAGAAAAGAATGAAAGGATATACCACAGCAAGGATATTGATCCCAAAAAACGCGTTTCTTGCTTCTAAAGTTTTTGAAGCATAATTTATTTGGGGAAATGGGATATAGGATAAAGAAAGTCTCTGGAGTCGATATACAGAACTTTGAATATTTAAAAAAGCAACGAAAGGAAAAATTTTTTGCACATTCGGTTTTATATAGATAGTGTAAGTTCTATTTCTTTCTTTGACTTAGTACAAATAAGTGGGGAGCACATATATTCCTATTATACAGAATTTTGAGGATATTTGCAGTAAACATAAATGAGCTTACATCAATAGAATTAAGAAATTTTGGAAATGTTCTTTTTATTAAATGTAAGGATGCATACATTCATAGAATTAACATTTAGGATGTTTTTGCACTAAATGTAAGCATGCTTACATTGATAGAATTGGCACCGATAATGTTTTTGCACTAAATATAAGTATGCTTGCATTGATAGAATTGGCACCGATAATGTTTTTGCACTAAATATAAATATGATTATCATTTAGGATGTTTTTGATTAAATATAAATAGAATTATCCTTTAGGATGATTTTGCACTAAATATAAGTATGCTTAAATTAATGGAATTAACATTGACGATGTTTTTGCACTATAAATATGCTGATATTGATAGAGTTAACATTTCCAATGTTTTTACACTAAACATAAATATGCTTATATTGATAGAATTAACATTGACAATGTTTTTGCACTAAATATAAATGTTTTTAGAGAATAGAATTATAAAACGTCAAGGGATATTTTTAAATCTAATTATAAATGTGTTTATATTAATAGAATTATGAAAGAGATAATGTTTTCCTTATAAATATAAGTGCGCTTACATTAACAAAATTACAAAACATGATATTTCTGCACTAAATATAAGCGTGCTTATATTACTAGAAAGAAGATTATCAAAAATGGGCCTTTCTGAAAAGAAAAAGCGATAATTAAAAAATAAATACATCTGATTTTATAGAGATTATTTAAAAATAAGTCTTAAAATATATAGAATTGGCAATGAATAAAAGACCTCCCGCCCCCTCTCGAAGCACGTACGCACTCACACATGTACCACAAAAATAATTTTTTATTTTTAATGTCAATGAATATTGACATGACATTTTTTTCAAATTTCTATCAGAAGAAAATTTAATTTATTTAAATTATTTATTGATAATTTAATTCTGGAACTATTGAAACAGTGCATTGTCATAATTGATACACATGTGCACATACTTTCAGACTTGTAATCAGTACGAGAGTGGAAATTCGATTTCAGAATGCAATCTTTGCAAACATCAGACAAATCCAGATAAATTGAAATGTATAAACATATAATGCTAATATTTTTATTTAAATATACGATGTTAGATTTTTTTTTCAATATTTATTTATAGTAAAGGTGTTAAGTTTAGAAAAGAATTGAATGTTTTCAGAAAGATAACAAATTATAAAATACTTTTTTTTTCTAATCTTCGTAAAATACTTTTTCCTTTTTAGTTTTTATAATTATTCAAGATGGCATTAATAGTAAAGAAATTGTGGGTTTTGAATGAAATTACTCGGCAATAATAAAATATTTAATAGAATGAGGAGATGTTTTATTTCTTCCAATATTTCTTGGGTTAAATCTTAGAACAGCAGGAGAAATATGACACAGCATTTTCCATCTTAAATGGATTTCATTGAACCAAATTCTTTAGGAATCTGTTAAGTGTAAGCCTAAAACCACGTGATCACATCACGAATGCTGAAATAGAATTTTGCGTGACGTTCTTTTTTCAACATGCTATATGAAATGAATAATTCACTACCGGTTTCCGATATTCTTCCATTCCAAAATCGAATTAAATAATCTTTCAACATTTACTAAAATTAAAATTACTGTGTCCAGAGGACTGTAAAGAGAAAAAAAAAACAAAAAAACTAATGGCACAGGAACGCCAAATCTGGTGGATGTACATTTCAGAAAATGGGAAAACGGAAGCAAAAACGAAAAAAGGAGAATGAAAGATATGGAAAGATAAACATACAGTCTATAGAATAAAAATAAACATGTAAGTGTAAAAAGAGAAAATAAAATTATCATTATAGTCGCAGTTGAAAAAATCTGCACTATTTCACTACGCGATTATGTTTCTTAAACACTTATCGTTTTTTCTGTTATTATATTATATATAGAAATTATAATTATAAATATATGAAGCTGGGTCAAAAGTATCTGTTCTAGTTTGGTTTAATTATATGGGGTGTTTGGGGGTCGGACCTCGTAATTTTGGACCTCGGTGTGAGGACGAGGATGACACCTGACATGGTACACCGTTTCCGAATTTCAGACTACACCAGGGGAAGGACATTTGGTCCGCTCAAAGTTAGCACCAAACTCGCTCATACAACATTGTTACACTGTCGATGTTCCCTGAATTATGAAAGAGACCAGAATTCAGGTGGCCATCTTCACAATGGAGAAGCCAATATTGTCAAGGATGATTTGGAGAAATGTCAAAATTATGCTGCGCGTCTTTGACTCCATGTGATGTGGTTCATCATAAATTCGGTACAACCATCACCATAGAGAACTATCAAAAGGCTTCGTACTATTTTCATGAAATTGTGACAAGCAAGGGAAATAAATCTTTGGGCATTGGGCAATTGACATCTTTATCACGATAACGCCCTCCCCTGTTTGATTAAAGAGTTTCTTGACCAGACACAACATACAGTATTCCTCAAGCTCAGACATGTATTTCCTCAAGTTCCCTACTTTCAGAATGAGCCTTCGTGTTACTTCTGACATTGTCGGAAATGTAAAATATTTCTGATGGGAATAAGATTTCACTCAGAAAAGAAATCGTGTAGAAAACAGTGGTGTAGATGCAAGGCATTTCATTACTATTCCCAGCGATGGTAGAATGGTAGGAAAAAATATGTGACAACCTAAAAGGTCATTTTGAAGAAAGTAAGCGTAAGATTTCTAAATATCTATATAAATATTTTTAAGAATAATAGTTGGATACTTTTTGAATGAACTTTGCACACTAATTGCATTTCCTTTAAATTTTTTTTATCATGCTCAGAGTACAGTTTTAGAATCATAAATATTTCTTAGCTTATTTTAATTTTATAAAGACTCATACGAGTTTATGAAGAAATGTATCAAAATATTTATGGCTTTTAATAACGTTGCAATGGTATGAATAGTAAAAATGCTCGGCTTAAAATTATTCCTTCCTTCTAAGAAATAACGTTGTTATTCATATATTTATGTTATTCATATTAAATTATTGATATTTTGTAGTTTGTCTTCAATAATATATTTAGAAAATGATGAGATTTTTTTAAAAAACATATTTGTGTGACTAGTGAATTTATCCAGTGGCATAACTTCTTAATTAATATCAGTTTTTAGTCCTGTAAACCATGTATATACTTGCGGTCTCCCTCATCTGTGTTATATCCTAAAAACTGCCAGAGAATTTCTGGGCTTCAAAATTTTTTCCAGGAATACAGCATAAAGTGTGCATTAAAATAATCTCCAAAGATCGCATGTATATGTGTTATGTAATATGTATCACGTAAGACTGATCCCAAGCCAGTTTTATCCAGATAACTTCAAAAAAGTATATGAAAATGTTAGGATGAAACGTCTAAATAAGATGAATGATACATCATTTTGCTGCTAATTGAAAGGGCAATAAGTTCGCTTCATAAAGCGCATAATGTATTCAGTGCAAAAGATATTATTTTTTATTCTTTATGCCATCGTTAATTTATTATGACAATTATTTAAAATATAAAATGAAACTTTTATGTCATATTTTTTTTTGTATATATTTGTACATGTATATTGCTTCTGCATCTACATACTTCAATATAAACGTATTTGCAAATGTGAAACTTTTTTTAAAGTACTGAAATTTACAAAATTATAATTTTTTTCGTATAAAAACGAGATAATTTATAATGAGATTAATTACTTTAAACGATAATTGAACCGTTAGACTTAAAAAAATTGAAAATTAAAATTTCTTTCTTACTACTTAAAATCTATTGATCTTGATCTTATAATATATAATCTACATTACAGAAGAAATCAATTTTTTTTATTTTGATTGCGATATTAAATAATAAAATGTATCTTATGGATGAAGCAAAATATACATAGGAGTGTGTGTCATTTATTTTGTTCTTCGTGACTCTGTTACGTAAAAGCCGTAGAATAAAGTCACGAACTCCATGCGAATGTATCAATAAAGGAACCTGGCGTGAAGATTTCATCGATTAGGTAACTTCGTAGATGGGAAATCTATTTAGATGATTTATGATTTAGAGATTTTATAGATAGCAGAGAAGGAGATAAGAAATGAAACGAAATTGATAAGTAAAATAGAAATTGAAAGGGAAGTGTATTATTTAAATATATAACGGTAGAAAATAACGGTCACAGTAAAATAACGGTAGAGATATATTTTAGGTTTATTTTTATAAAATAGTCAAGCCTGGTAATTTGCTTAGGTTACAACGAGCCTTTTAAAAAGTTTCTAGTGTTGAATATGTGTTCACCAAAAATTAGCCATTTACGTTACTATTGTGCAAATGCTTCTTAACGAAACATCCTCTTATTGGTGTAATGGTTAGATATTATCTTTGTCATCTCAAAAAATACCCCTCTTATAGTTCAAAAACTCGCTGTGAATCTAACTAAATTAACCGAAAATTTTAAATAAAAAAATAAATTTTGAGATTTCTAAAGAAATATTCGAGTTGCAATGGTATAATTTCAAATATTCCGAAATAATATTATTAGAATTGTCTAATGAAATTAAGTTCATTTTGACAACACAATTCAAGTAATAATACAAATAAAAAGTACGTTAATAGTTGTCATAATTGGACCCTTTCTTTCTTTTCGCAGATTACTTTTCGGATATTTACTTATAGCAATGATTCTTATGATACAAGTCCGGGAAAATTTCTGTATATATCCTCCGATCATGGTTCCTAGAACCTAAAATTACCACTGGTTCAAAACGGATAGGCTATGCATGAAAAAAAAATGTTTCATTATAATTCACATTCTAGTAAAAAAAAAAAAAAAAAAAAAAAATTGAAGAAAAGAAGTGTTATATGCAGTTTTAACTGAAAGTTAACTGAATTAGTTGCTGTAAATTACGTTTATTTTACAAATGATTTGACAGTCCTGTCACTTAAAATGCGTAGATGAGAACAAAAAGTTGTTATTGAGTAAGTGTTAAGAATAATCATAACGTGATAAAACAGTATGCAAAATAAATATAATTTATACTTCTAATACAAAAAGATCTAAATAAAATTTTTATTTAATCCTGTATGCAAGAATATCCATCAGCTTCGAGCTAAATAGAACCATGACTGCCTAAACCACTTTTGTATCAAGTAGTTATAAATCCGCAGCGAAAAATTATTCAGATTAAAATTGTTTATCATTATGTTTATTATCATAAACTGATATCATTCCAAAGGTGTATTGAGACCAAACCAAAGATTAATGTAATTTGAGTCCCGGTGTTGACAGGATGGAACTGATAATTTAAAACGATTATAAGTCTCCAGTTATATAATACTAAACCATAACGAAATTCTAACTCTGATCAATGGAAAATATTTGGAAATGGAAAATGATTATGGTATTGTAAATCTTGCACTTTGAAAGTTATAGAGATGCAATATACACGGAATTAGTGTGTGTTACCGGAAAGCACTTTTCGGTCTATATTGCTCTAACAGGTAGAGATAAATTTTATAATGCGATTATCCAGAACGTTTTCTGAAATAGAGTTGATATTTTCAAGAAGATAGCCACGTTGATTTGTCTATGCAATCCCTTTCAACAAATTGATATAATGGTGAAATGATGATGGCCATGGAAATTTCTGCGGCAGTGCCTTATTGAGAGCCACAAAAGGCGATATTTTAAAGTCAAAATATTCCTTATTCACTTGAAGAATACTTTCAATTTGAGAATGCAGTTTATTCTGAAGTCTTTATCAATTAAAATAAATAATTATTAAAATATTTGCTACCGTTTATTTAAATATCTATATTTTTTATAAAATACATTAAGTAAATAGTATTAAAATTTCATTGCTTCCAGCATGGATAAGAAGAAAAAAAATTATTTCCATTTTTTTTTCTAAAGACTGAACTATAAAATGTTCAAGATTCTGAATTTATGAAGTTTCTTTTCTTTATGCAAACACTAGAATCACATACGTCATTTGGCAATAAATGAAGATGACATGTTTCAATGGATAAATATTAAGAGATGTAAGTTTGGGTCCTAATCAACCTTTTCCTTTTATCGCTATTAACACCAAACTGACGTCATATGTAACTAACTGCACAAAATAAATAAAAACCGTGTTTCCTCTAATTGCCAATGAATAGATACTTATCAAATTTATGCATTTAGTAATCACATTTGTTAAGTTGATAATTAGGTTTAACGTCTGGAAAAGGCGTGTATATTTTTTGATAACGAGCCATTTGATAATTTAGCTTCAAATAAAGCAAAATGCTTAATTATTACCAAGGGAATAAACGACGCACAGAATCTTGATTGTATCTCAATGAAGCTTCAGGCAAGGTTCCTTCCCCCCCCCTCAAATGAAAAAGTGTCTGAGTATTTGATTAGGGTATCGAAATAAACGATCTTAAACCAAATGTTTCGGAAGTAGGAGAGTGGGCATGAATGGTATACGATAAAAAAAAGAGAGGAAAAGTGCGATAAAGTTAATAAAATATTAAAAAAAAATAAATGTTTATTCGCTAATAGGGCGAAAAACAATTTATATATTCTCTGGAGAACATTTTGAAAAATTGAAGGGATTCAGAAGACTTGTATATGATTTGAGTTATTTAAAAAAATTGCTGATTCTTGTAATTAATATTTTTAGAAAGACATATACTAATATAAAAATAAACAAAAATACCGGGAAAGATTTCTTTTTATATATTTAGAAGCATTTAAGTTTATATTCCTATCTGGAGCAAGATTTTCTTTTTTTTAGATAGACATTTGATTAAAAATATATTTCAATAAATTCCATAATGTACCATTTCTTTCTTCAGAAATCACCAACATTTTTGCTAAATGTGATAATTTATTGGCAGTATGGCACAAACAGTTAAAGTTATTAAATATTTGGTTACCTTTTCGAAATAAAAGTGTATGTTCTCACAAATTAAAAGAATATTTTTAAATGAGATATACAATAATATGTTCTCTTAATGCGTGAACAAATTCACAAGGCTAATTATAGGCATCAAATAAAAAAAATAATTGCAATGGCACACGATTTCGAAAATCACATTTAGAGAGTGAAAATCGCGAGAACGCAAGCAGGCTCGAAATCCAGAAGGCATTTATTAATACATATAATCCATGCATGCGAGCGATAAAACTCATGCTAGTGCACGTTGAAATATCAACAGAATCTAATGACAGTGTGTGCATAGTAATCCTTGGTGATTATCTCTTGAGGTGATACTTGCTACTCGAATGACTAAATGGTTTAGCTTGTTTTCCTGCAACACGTTTTTCCAGAAATGCTGAAAAGTGTACAATAGGGTGGAACGAAAAAATCAATTTTTAATTTTTAATGGCACGGAAAAGTTGCCTTTCGGTATAGATAAAATAAATAAAAATTATAAAAAACATTAGAGTACATTTTGAGGTGCCACAAGAATGTTAAATTTTCATTAAAAAAACACACTTTTTGCAAATTTTTAAGGATTTTTGCGTGCTATGATAATGAAATAAAACGCTTTATATAGGCGTTGTCATATGAATCAAAATATAAAACAGTTTCACTCTTGCACTGGCATGACATTGAGTCGTCGACGTTGCGATTGTTATTGAGGTAAGGCGGAGATTTCTCTGCGTCTGGTGATAACAAGGACAGAGCTGGTTTCAAATAAGTAGCTTTGCCGAGTTCAGTTAAGTTGGCGTCTCCTCTCCCTCTATTGTGTAACTGATTAACGTAAGTGGTTTGTTAGTTTTTGCTCTTGTGTGCTTCGCTGTGAGTAACAATGGATCCGTCTAAATTAGTGAAGACAAGACAAATATCGAAGTGTTTCATTTTTTGGGAAATTTAATAATTTGCTTGAAGTTGAACTCACTACTTACGAATCTAGTGCCACTGTTATATTAAACATATTCTCAAAATTTCTTGAGAGGATGATAATTTTGTAAGCGAAATATGTGACGCTTTAGTTTCCATAATAGAACAAATACGGTCAAGAGCTACTATTCCCGTTGCTTCTAGCAAATGAATTTCACAAATGATAAAAGTTTATCGTGCGAAATACAGAAATTTGTTAAAGTCTAAAAGCAGAAAATGTTCAGATAAGTTTGATTAAAACTTCATAGAATTTTAAAAAGAAGCTAGACATTTATTTGATATTGCTAATTTTTATAAAAGAAAAAAAATGTTCTAAACGATCAATACTGTAACTGGAAATTGATTATAGGTAATATTGATATTGCTACCACAAGCGCTTTGAGGAAGAAAGAGTGAAGAACTACAGATAATAGTTAAATGTAATCAAGAACCGAAAAAAAATTATCGTATATCAGAAACGATTACTGAAGACAATGACAACGCTGAAGAACAACAGTGTTCTTTACAAAAAGAGGCAAACCAACTAGATCCATCAAATGGACAAGAAGAGATAAAATTACAAAGTGCCTGTGTGGTTAAATATTAAGTTAAAACTTTCATGTACTGATGGTCTCAAATATCTTTTTTACCTTTTCTCATATTCATGATATCTCTCTGACGATCTCAAGAACGTTATAGACCAGATTAATCGAAGATATGGGTACATTGCTACTTCAGAAAATATCCTAGTACTCAGTAAAAATCAGCTAGTACTTGGTTTACAACATGTTTTAAAAGCAAGGATAGAAAGTAAAGACAGAGTCAGGAAGTTTAAAGTTCCAAAGATAAACTTCGACGAAAAGGATTGCATCGACATGATCACATGGTTCGAAAATGACGTAACTGAATATCCCACTCTTTGTTAAAACATGTTTCCAGTGACTCTCTCAAAGAATTTGTACAGAAGGCATCTGAAGGTGAACCAAATAGTATAGGGGACTCGGTTATCGACTTTTTTCGGCTTCCTTGTCACATGCAAGCAGTGGAAAGAGCTGTGAGAATGGTGGCCGAATCGGCTCAAACTGTCTGTGGTTCAACAGCAAGAGGAGGATACATAAGGGTAAAAATTGACTCACATGTGAATATGCCAAAATTTAATTAAAAAAAACAGTTTAATGTGGCAATGAAGTAGAAACAAACATTTTGCTGCTATAACATTTGTAATCATTAAGGGTACAGAAGTAAGAAATGCAAAATTTGACATAAAACATATTTTTTTTTTATTATTATACTTTGTAATTAATAACTTTTTCCAATTGTAATGCTTTTATATGTATTTAAAATTATCTTTTGTTATATTATATATACAAAAATTTCATAAAAATATTTTATAAAAGTTTCATTTTTCAATTTTTTTTAGAAACTTTAAGCTCTTTGTGGCACCTCAAGATATTGTTGTAGTGCAACCAGAATCTTTTAAAATTCTTTTTCAACATGAAATCTAACTTTTCTTCACTATTATCAAACTAACATCTAAGGAAAATTTTTAAAGGCTCTTTTTAAGAATTTCAGTTTTTTTACAAATTTCAAGCTTTTTGTGGTACCTCAAGGTGAAATATTATTGCAACCAAATTTTTTTTTTTTTGAAACTAAAAGGCAACTTTTCCAAACTATTACCATGTTAAAATCTAAGATAAATTTTTAAGGACCCACTTTAAAAATTTCCAGTTTTTCCATTTTTTTTACAAATTTCAATCTCTTTGCAGCACGTCAAGATAATGTAATATTGCCACCACATTTTTTAAAATTGTTTTTGAACCTAAAAATCCATTTTCCCACACTATAACCAAACTAAAATCTAAAAAAAAAGTCAATATTTGTTCTACTCTAGTGTACAGGCCACAGTGCAAAGGCATAGATTAATTCATGCATGAGGATAGCACAGCAATCTTTCTGCGAGGTGCATAATCACTTCGATATTACACAGTCAAACAAATGCACTAGATATGCGGGACCCATTCCTTGATCGTGACTTTTACATTTGCCAGATTTTAATTTTTGTGATTCTCTTCATATGGTATCACCTTAAATTTCTCGTTTACGCTAGGTCTATCGCCACAACAATGGATTGTCGTCCCTGCTGTAAACATCAAAAGCATACATGACATTATCGAGCACATTCGGATATTGTTTCTACATCATTGTAGACAGTACAATGATATCAAAGGCAGCTATTTCCAACAGATTTTATAATAAATAATATAATAAATCTTTCAACAGTCATTATTATATTTTTTCGTTTTAGCTAAACGTCGAAACTTAGTGGTGTTTTTAGAGATTTTTCAAGCATTCAACTTGATTTGCGATTTTTATTTCTCTTGATGTCTACTAACAACCCTCTGAGTTTTCCGGTCCATTAATAAAACAACTTACATTTCATTAAACACAATTAATCTGTTCAAAATTAGAATAGTTGAAAAAAAAATTAGCATTAAGTGAAAGAAATTTGAGAATTTTTCCTATATTTGTTTCATAACAAATATAGGAATATATAACAAGTATAGGCCCAAACAAATATAGCATAACCTATAATTGTTTGGGCACGAATTTCATGATAATTATTTTAATTATAATTTATTATTATCATCATCGTATTAAGATATTTGGCATATTTACCCTCTGCTTAAATGATAAACAACTAAATGTTTGCTTCTCTTTTTAATCTGAATAATAGCTTTTTCACCAGTAAAAGGAAATATATTGCTATCAAAAATATTTGTATTGAAAAATAAAATTTTTGGAACTTTTAATTCAGGAAACTTAGACCTTTCCTAATTATTCGATCTCAAATATTGGAATATCTTTTATTGAACATTAGAAATCAGCGACAGAAATTCTTAACATCGCAACATTAATGTATGCGATGTGTAAAGTACAGAATATGTCCAAACATGCGGCATGTTCTTATCCTTTACAACCATCGCACCAAGGTCAGGATATGCCCTGTCATCCAAGTAATTATTCTTCTCCAAATTCAACAAGAATTCTATTGCTGCTAAATAAATATGAAATAAATTATATAAAAAAAAGATACTCAGTGTGAAACAGTTATTGAAATACATGAGTTTTAGCTCAATTCAGCATGGTATATTTAAGAAATATTATAGATTTAATTTGATAGTTTATATATTTCCCGAATGGAAAGGGTGAATAAAGATGAATGATTACAATTATTATGAATTATTAAAGAAGCAATTTACTTTCTTTTTGAGATTAACAAAGAAGAAAAGATAAAGATTATAATTATACTTTATTTATTTTAAAAAGAAAATTTGTTAAAACAGAAACAAAGTAGTAAAGCCTTTCGTCAAAAGAACTATTTTGCGAATATCCACATCTTTGCTTAAATGAGTTTATGTAGCACCTTAATTATTTTCTTCCTATTAGTTCGGTTATTATTTCATGTAATTCCAATAGTTCTTCTGTGAACACATGTCCAAATAACAAGCAGCTAAATAATATTTTGAATAATTACTTCCTCAGTTTTAAAATACTTTATTTGCAATAACTTTATTACTTTCAGAACTCCAGATGAACATGTTTTATCATCCTATTTATCAGTAAATTCTTTAGTATTAAATGGCTTTTCGAGCAAAGATTATATTTATTACTAGCCGCCTTTGGCGACCAGCCGGTTCGCTAATCTTAATGTTCGTTAAAATTTTAATAATTAAATATTTTATGCAATTCCTACTTTAATAGCTTCTTCATCAAAATATTTTAAAACTTAAAATTTTGATTGTCATATAATTCATTCATAATAAGGCCTTCAGTCATAACGTAATATGCATCTCTCTAATTTTCTGTTAGATCCCGTAGAATTTATGCTTTAAATTAAAGTGGAATAAATTAATCTTCAATTAATATAATAATATTTTTTACTGAAACAAAGCATTTTTTTATAATCTGATTACTGAAAATAGAGTCACTCAGTGTTTAAACTTTAGGGCACTAAAGAATATCTTTTTTAATTTATTTAATATATCAAGAATTTGTCAACAAAATTTTCTTAGATTCATTATGAGCAGATCGATTAAGTAACAATGTTTAATTTTAAATGCATCAAACACAAAGAAAATAAAACGAATCGTTTAAAATAAACTGTTGAAAACAGGTTTTTAAAAAACTACTTAAAAAACGATGTACATAAAACTATAAGCATATACAAAAAATATATAACTAACATAAATATATTTTAATTACAAAAGCATACAACGAACCTAAAAATAATTTAAATCCAGTCCGCATCCGTTGATAATAATTGTCAACACAATGCGGAATTCAGAACACAATGCGCATGCGTGAATTTTCAACGCCAGTTACGTTACGCAAATACGTGTTTTTTTCTACGCCAGTTGGAGTAACGCTATGCGGATTAGAAATTTTTAATTTCCTTTATTCTGTTTTATTTTAATTCAAAAGTACTTCAGAATAAATCTGAACGATCGATTCATTAACAATGTTTAATTTTAAATGCATCAAACATTCAGAAAATAAACAGAATCATTTGAAATAATCCGCCGAAAAATGTTAAGAACCCTAGTCTCATTACTGTTGGGAGAAAAAAACAACTGAAGCCTTACTCATTTGGCGGTGGGGAAAATGGAAGATTTTTTTGGCGGGAAAGTTAGTTTTTAATTAATAATTAAAATTCTAATTAAAAATTCGAAAAAAGGAACCCCAGGTGCACATTCCCAACCTCCGAGGTACACATGTACCAAATTTGGTAGCTGTAGGTCAAACGGTCTGGCCTGTAGAGCGTCAACACACACACACACACACACACACACACACACACACACACACACACACACACACACACACACACACATTGAGCTTTATTATAAGTATAGATAAGCAAGACAAAAATCATCATTTTTAACTTTATGTAATATTTAATCTTTTGGTCTTTAATTCATAATTCATAAACATAAATATAATAACATTTTAAAATCATATTTTTTTCACAAATCTCTTCCAAAGTGGCACCACTCAAATGGAATTCTTTTAAAGATAAATTGTATAATTGATAACTAAATTTTAGAATTTGAAAACTGATATATTTTATCAAAATCAAAAAACATAACACATCGGCAGGTATATGAATAAATCATTACAAAATTGCATCTTTACATATATGAAACAAGTTAAGTTGAATATAAAAGAGTAAAAATAAGATGAATGTCAAAGTGTACTTTTATTAATTAAATTTCTAATATCGTAATAATAAACTCTTATAAATAACGGTTCTTTCTTTGATCAAAATTTATTTTTAAAAATGCATAGTTTCAGAATAACAAATTAAATCTCAAAATTATTTTTCTAATAATATGAAGATTATCTTTATGGGGAAAAGGAAGGAACATAATATTTAGCGAATGGATAAAAAAAATGAGCTTTATAATTAAATTTCGAAACTATGCAATGGTATTTACGTCTCTTTCGGTTTTATGTATCAAAGGAATTAAAGAGAAATATTTGAAAATTATTACTGTCTCAATTTCATCTGTTTCTAAGTGACATGACGCATTTACATGTATGCTGCATACATTTTTTTATATTGTATTGGTGCACATTTTTCCTGAACTTTTGTGCATGTGAACTAAGTAGCCACTCTTATCCTTATGCTTTTCTATTTTAATTTATTTGAAATATATTTGTAAATATATCTTTGAAGCTTGTACCAATAAACTTTAAATATAAATTACTGAATAGGCACCATGATATATCTTGTTGTATTCAAAATTAATTTGCAATTCACACGCTTATGCTTGCACATAAAACCGCAAGCATAAATATATATAAAAATAAAGTTAAATATTTTAAAGAATTTAATTACAATTTTTGAATGAATGGAAAACTAAAGAATTTTCTTTCTCATTTTATCCTATATACAAGTTCATATATCCGACTCTGCTCGGGGTTAAAATTCTTGGGTATATAATAATTTTATTGTAGAAATACTTTGATGCAATTTATTATAACATAAAAAAACATCTTCAAGCCTTATGAATTGAAGTAGGAGAGAAACTAAAAAAAAAAAAAAAAAAAAAAAAAAAAAAAATAGAGCTAGAGTTTTTCAAAGTCATGAAATTATTCAACAAAGGAGTACCAATAAATTTCCTTATTCAAAAATCACCTATTTTACATTTTTAAAGAATTAATAACAATTGGAAAGAAAATTGCTCAAAATGAAATTGATATCGTTGAAAAAGGTAATAGCTTTAAAATTTGAATGGTAATAAGTAATAAAATTTATTACCATCCTGAATTATATTTAAAAAAATTAGAATGTTAAAAATTCTTTAAAACATTACAATTTTTTTTTCGAAATAATTTACTTCGAATTTGTTAAAATAATTTACACGGAATAATTTAATTTACTCCGTGGAAAAAAATAATGGTTAATATCTCACAACTTAAAGCCGTTACTATCGTGGACTATCTGTTTAGTTTTCTAGCAAGACATTACTTCGTTTAAGCAATTATTTTATGTATGCCTTTAGCATCGATAAATCACTACTTAATGATGATTAATGAATAATAATGAATAATGATGAATACAATAAACGAAATCGGTGAAAGGCTAACACAAATGAAAAATATAAAGAGCTGATAGAAGGATTTGTATTGAAAGGAAAACAAAAATTTAAAAAATAAATCAGAGTTAACATTAATGATTTTGATTTTACATTTTTTTCTAAAGAAAGTTAAAAAGAAGTAAAAGTAAAGTAAATTTGAAAAAAATATCATGAAGAAAGAATATGATTTCACTGAAATGGTAAAATTTTAAATTTATAATTTCCTTGACTTTGCTACTGAAAAATGGCAACATTTTGGTTGATTTCTAATTAATTGAATATTAAATTGATATTTGAATTGTGAAAAACTGGCTGCACTTTTTCTCTCTCTTAAGCAATAAATAGACATAGTTTTGTTGATTTATTCCACTCAGCTGTTTAGGAGGAGATATGGAAATTGCTTAAACATCTAACCAGAATCATTTTTATATATATTAAGATGAATTTGTACACTAGCCCATTGGAATAATGTACATATGTAAATTTAATAAAGGTTTATTTTAAATTGAATTTTTCTAATTTACTAAAAATTTTATACCCTAGATTTGATAAATATTTTCCCTAGTAAAAGTAATATACATATTAATAAACGTAAAAATGACTAAGTGATATTAAAAGTATTAACATATTGAGAATCGATGGTATAGTTTGTATTTTGAAATCGCATAGGTTAACACAATTAACGATTAAAAGAAAAACAATTAAACATTTAATAACGATTTTGCTTTTTGCTTCTCCTATAGAAATATTTGGTTTTGAATACAGAAATTTTAAAATTTATGAGACTGTCAAGGATAAAGGGAAAAAATTAGGCATAATATTGTTCTTTAGGAACATTTCCGATATTCCTGTGCGATTCCATCATCAAGAAGTCTAGATGAAAAATTCAAAAAGAAATGCAAATATTTTTTCACCCAGTGCATGCCAGGAGGTAGTTTTTGCAATATAAATTTCATCACCGGCGTAAACCCACTTTACCGTGGCAGTTCTCGTGCAGAATTATACACTTATCTACTATCTGGGTTGGGCTCCAACAACGTCTCCTGCGCCGCATTAAATGTGTTGGGAAAAATGTGTTTAGGCCTTTTAACTGACACTAAGAACGTCATTGCCACTCATAAATTGCAAAAAGCAAAGTTTTACGATCTTTCCAGTCATTTGTGACGGCTGAAGTTGCCCAACTTTTTAAATCTTTACTCGGAAAAAGCAAAGATCACGTGCCATAGGATCAATTTTGGAAAATCCCTTAGGCTTCCTATATGTCCCCTGAAGCCAAATAAAACCTATTTTCTTTTTGGTTAGCCTTTCATTTCTCTTTCTTGCGTTTTCTATTTCTTCCTGGCTTTCTCCTTCTGTTTTTTGCTGATGGTCAGCCGGAGTGACGTCGTTAAGACAAGAGCAATAAAAGAAGGTTGCTCAAGTCAGAAGCACTTTTGGCCAATCACCTAATAGAGGCTTTTTCTTATTCAAAGGTTCGTTATCCAGATAGGTGATTGAGTCTGGATCATGTCTGGATTTTGTTGGCAAATGTCGAACAGAATTATCTTAAGGAGAATGAAGCGAATGCATTAGAGTGAAATAAAGTAAACAGTTCTTTAAGAATGTTAGAAAATAATTCTCGTGAAGAAACTTTATATTTCGAAAATATCAAAAAATAATGCGAATCGTATTCAGTCTCTAAACGTTATTTTGAAAAAAGTAAATTTATGTATAAAGGATGTATTTATGCAACGTTTCATTTATTAATAAATCATTATGATTTAATACATCAGGATTTTATTGAATAATTTAGAATTAATTTATAGAATCGGTCACAAAATGAAGCAAATATTTACACGATTATGTTTTCAGAACTTTTAAATTATCAACTCAAAATCCAGTTTCTAATCAAAAGTTTACTAATCAAACTTCCAACCTACAATAGCTTGAGATGTTTGTATTCTAAAATATCTGTTTGAATCGGATTAAAATTTTCGACTCCAAAATCAAGATCCTTCCATTAAATTATAGCAGGTTTAGTTATAGTGGACAATTTCATCTATCTTTTAAATAAAGTAGAAATATTTGAAAATATCTGCATATAATGTTTTAAAAAGCTTATATCAAACTTAAGACTATTAAGTTTATTTTATTATTTATTATTATTTAGTCAATACTAATTAATAAAACCCCTTGTTTAATTATTTCAATTTAAACTCATTTTAAAACTAATTTTGAGACTCAAAATATTTAATTCATAATTATTACTGCTTTGATGAATATTTAATTCGTAATTATTACTTCTGACTCATATAATTAAAATGTAATAAAGACTAAATACTCATTTGCACTTCAAATTGTTCAATCGAATTTTTATTTAATCCTGCAATGAATTTTGCATCGAAAGAAATAAAAACAGAAAATACTATTTCATCTTATTTAAGCCTAAGCGATTTTAAAAATATTTATATTTTTCTTTTTAATCGTTATTTTATCTCTATACTAAGAATATAACATTATTCAACTTATTTATTTCAAAATTTGTCTGACTTTAAAAGCATTATTGAATATTCTGCTTGAAAGTAAAAATAATAGGTACATAATGAAAGGAGGAACTATTTTAAACTGAATATATGTTCTTATTTCTGCAGTTACACAGATTAGTTCCAGTTAATCGAAACATTTTTCTGAAAGAAATTTTGCCTTTAATAAAGTTTTTGTTCATTCAAATGTATACAAACATTCTTATTATTTTTTCCAGAAATAAAAATGATGTATTTGTGGAAGCACACTCCACCACTACTTTTAACGCAAACATTCTTACCACTATTTTGTGACTAAATCGTATTGTACATATTTGGTGTTTTACACTTACCACTATTTTTAAATATTTATTTTTTATATTTGAATGTCGATTGTACATAAAGTTAGTTAGCTCTGACCAGTCTTGTTTGATTGGTAACGAGCTACCTACTCATTCTTTATTTCTTAACTTTATAAACGAGGTTCTCTTCTTGTTTCACTCTTTATATTAATATAAATTCAAAAGAAATAAAACATTATTGCTAACGAACAAATGAACTTTATTAAGTATAAAATAAATAAAAAGAAAAGGCACGTAATCAGCATAAGCTTATTTGCACCATTTATTTGTAACTAACGATGTTTTCTATGCTAATGACTTGCACAATAATAAAAGATAGTTACACACATATATATAAGAGAGAGAGAGAAAATAATAGATAAGCAAAAAATAAAAATATGACAAAAAAAAGTGTAACAAACTATAACAATTGCAACTAGGGGCTAATCTATTTCTTCACTTCTTTGAAAAAACTTTAGATACTTTGCCGATTTAATTACATTTAATCACCAAAATTTCACCTCTCACATCGAACATATTTATCCAAAAAAATTAAAACTTAATCAACATTAGTAATCACCAAAGCCCTATAGTATAGTTTGATCCAATCATCGAAAGATAATTATATGATATGAAAGACAAATCATTCGAAGAATTCCATGCAACTAAAAATACTTTTTCAGAATTGAGTATTTTTGATGATTTTAATGATAGATAAAAAGAAAATCTTATCGAAAATTTGATTATTAATCTGGAAAATGTTAAATCAGCGATTCTCAATCTGTGGGGCGCAAGAATATCCAAGAGAAAATATTATTTAAAAAAAATTGATTAACTGACTGAAAGGAAAGCACACATATAGAAAGCAAAATACATTTCGACATATTTAATAAGTTATTAAAGTAAAAAAAAAAACTTACTTAATCAAAACATACTAAATGAAAAACAAATTTAATAATTATTAGTGACTTCCTTGGCCCTGTCTTGCAGAGCAAAGTTTTTCGAAGGAAGGCTTAATATTAGAAATAGCCATTATCAGTTCTGTTTCTATATTTAACCGAGATCTATATTTTGTCTTCAAAGAAGCCACAGCAGAAAATTTAGTTTCACAAAGGTAGGATGTTGAAAATGGTCAATGCGAAATGCCCTTATTTTAATGGAGAAAAATCATCCTTTAGTCCTGCCCAAAATTCATATAGTGATTTATTACTAAATTGTCTTTTAGTTGCTGTTAGAAACCTGCTTTTATAATACCTCCTGAGTGTTCCAGTATACCACCGGCCAAGCAAGAAGCAAGTTCCACTACTAAGTGTACCAAAACACTTCCAGCTGAGACATCCATCGTCGTTCCAGCAAGGCAAACAACTCGCTCAGGCCGACAAGTTCGACCCCCACGTCGTTATGTCCATTTCCAATGAGACTACGGAGGGAGTGTGCAGCGGCCAAACAGGCGATAAATGACTGTTTGTTTCGCCAGTTGGCGATAAGCATCAATCATACCTACGGAGATGAACTTTGCTCTCCAACGAATACGAATGACTCACTTCCTGCTTTCGCCAGCTGGCTTAGAACTTCTGCCTCGTGCTGGTCGATGGAATTACGGCCAATGTATCATATTCTATATTTGTTAATTTAATTTGTAATTAAAATTTATTTTTGTTATTTACATGGCTGGCAGTTTTTATTAAGTAAAAATGTTTTAATACTTTAATTTAAAGTAAATTTGGCAATGCGTGTTAAACCACGCACCAAACTGGTGACCCGGTACTTTCCTTTTTTACTTTTCTAAAATTTGCGAAGTCCAGCCTCAAAATTTCTAAAATATGCTCAAATCAGATTTTGGCGATTGAGCTTCTCAATTACTTTTCGTAATGGATTATTTTGGATTATTGTGCCGAGAAGTAATGCATCAAGGACCAGGTATGTGCTCGAATTTTCTGTTCATTTCTCTGTGATTGGTCAATATTTCATTTCCCCATTATTTTGGCGAAGAAATCTTATTATTTATATTCAGCATTAATTTTTGATTATTTTTCATATTCGAAGTATTAATTTCTTATTACTTTCGTTTTGGCTACCATGTTTATTATTATGATTGTTAACCCCCAAATTTTTTTTTAAAACACGTGTATTTAAATAATCAAAATTTTTTCTGATATTCGTAAATATTGTAAAAGTTATTAGTTTTCCACAACGAGAAACCAAAAATGCTTAATTCTGAAAACGAAACTGTCAATGCTGATGATCCGACAGATTCGCAGGTGTCCCATCTTTCGGTGAAAATACCACCGCTGTGGAGGAACAATATAAAATTGTGGTTCATCCAAGTAGAAAGCAATTTCGCTCTAACAAAAATAACTAATGATCTTACAAAATATAATCCTTTGATTGCAACTATTGATCCGGAAACTTTATCAGCGGTTGCTGATATTTTACTCAGACCTCCTGACACCAACAAATATGATGCGTTAAAGACTCTACTTATAGCCGAATTTTCCGCTTCGGAAAATGAACAGATCCGTCGACTACTTTCTGAACTACATTTAGGCGCCGATAAACCATCGCAGTTACTCCGAAAGATGCGCGAACTCGGTGGTGGCACAGGCATAAAAGATGATTTCCTCAAAACTTTATGGCTGCAAAGACTGCCGTCAGAAATGCAGGCAATTTTATCAATAAGTTCTGAACCCCTGGACAATTTGGCCAACATGGCCGACAAAATTGCCGAGGTCCGTATTTCCTCAACAGATAGTAGCGTCTTTGCCGTAAGCCGAAGCGCGGAAAGTAATGCCATGCGGAAAGCTTCCACTCTGGATGAGTTTACTGCACTCCGAAGCGAAATCGCCGCGTTAAGTAAGCAGGTACAACGGCTTTCCCGCGACAGAAGCAGAGGCCCATTCCATCGGAAAAACAGACAGCGCAGTTTTTTGCATGGGCGTTCCGGTGATCATGGGAGAAAATTCTGTTATTATCATTCGCGTTTCGGAGAAAAGGCACTGAAATGTGTATCGCCATGTTCGTACTCAACTAACGCGGATCCGGAAAACTCGCAATAGCGGCTGTCGATCAACCTACATCGACGGCAGCCGCGCAATCGTATCGTTTGCATGTTTTTGATAAAAGATCCCATTTCAAATTTTTGATTGATTCTGGCTCGGATGTTTCGTGCATACCGCTCAAAAAAACCCAAAAAAATCTAAAGCCTGATTCTCTGCAACTTTTTGCAGCTAACAACTCCAAAATTTACACTTATGGATCTAAATTATTAAATGTGGACTTAGGTCTCCGGCGAAATTTTCCATGGAAATTTTTAATTGCTAATGTGCCTGTTCCAATAATAGGGGCGGATTTTTTACAAACCTTTAACCTATTAATAGATCTCAAAGGGCGCAAACTTATTGATAATGTAACTAAATTTATCCAATCCGGAATATTTTCAAAATTAACAAATTATGCGTAGTTAAAACTTATTTCTGGTGAATCAGTATACCATAAAATTTTGGAAGAATTCCCAGAATTAACAAAATTAACATTTGGGTTAAAACCTGTTAAACATAATACGGTACATTTTATTGAAACAACCGGTCCGCCTTTCCATAGTAAACCTAGAAGGCTAAATCCAGAAATGTATGACGCCGTCAAAAAAGAGTTTCAGCTCATGATGGATCAAGGCATATGCCGGCCATCAAAATCACCTTGGTCATCTCCACTTCATGCCGTTACCAAAAGCTCAGGCAACATTCGCCCCGTGGGTGACTATAGGAGATTGAATACCTGTACTGTACCGGACCGTTATCCCATACCCCATATCCAGGATTTTTCCAATGCACTCCACGGTAAAAATATTTTTTCGAAACTTGATATAGTCCGTGCTTATTTTCACATACCAGTCCATCCGGATCATATACAAAAAACCGCAGTTTGTACACCATTTAGACTGTTTGAGTTCCCATTTTTAAATTTTGGACTATGTGGGGCAGCACAAACATTTCAGCGATTCATGAATGAAATCCTGGGAGATATTAAATTTTGCTATGTCTATTTGGATGATATTTTAAAATTTAGTTCCAGTCAAGAAGAGCATAAAGCTCATTTACGAATCGTACTGGAGCGATTAAACACATATGGACTAACCATAAATGTTTCAAAATGCATATTTGGCGTGTCAGAAATTCCATTCTTAGGTCATTTAATTACTAGTTCGGGAACTAAACCTTTACCCCATAAAGTTGAACCAATTCTCAAGTATCCACAACAAAAAACAGTTAAAGATCTTCAAAGATTTTTAGGTTTTTTAAATTTCTTCCGTAGATTTTTACCGAACATAGCAAAACATCAGGTACATTTAACTTCATATTTAAAAGGCGCAAAAAAGAATGATAAAACGAAATTGGTCTGGTCAGATAAAGCGGAAGAAGAATTCCAAAATTGTAAACAATTAATCGCAAATGCTGTTTTATTGGCACATCCAAAACCAGATGCCACATTAATTTTACAAGTCGACGCTTCAGACTTTGCAATCGGAGGGACATTGTCTCAATTAGTAGATGAAGAATTGCAACCACTCGCATTCTTTTCTCGGAAACTCTCCCCAGTAGAAAGAAACTATAGCGCTTATGACAGAGAGTTATTAGCAGCTTATGCTGCTATCAAACACTTTAGGCATATGCTTGAAGCTAGAAATTTCTCTTTGTTTACGGATCATAAGCCGTTAACTTACGCTTTCCAATTACGCTTAGACAAATGCTCTCCGAGACAGGCTAGACAATTAGATTTTATATCCCAATTTACCACCGATATTCACCACATAAAAGGCTCTGAGAATATATTAGCAGATGCACTTTCGAGGATAAACGCAATAAACATGCCAAATCCCATAGATTATAACGAAATTGCACAAGCACAACAAATTGATTCTGAATTAAAAAATTTAATCGATAATTCTGCAACATTACAATTTAAAAGAATTGTTTTTCCAAATTGCGAAACTCCCATTTATTGTGATGTATCAACAGGTACAGCTCGACCTTATATTCCTGAATCATTTCGTCAACAAATTTTTGCATCACTACATAATTTATCTCATCCTAGCATTCACAGCACTTCAAAATTAATTCAATCGCGTTTTATTTGGCTTTCCAATCGAAAAGATTGCAACAATTGGGCAAAGCATTGCATCCCGTGTCAAAAGTCGAAGGTAATTCGCCATACTAAGACCCCAGTAGGAAAATTTGTAGACCAATCACAGAGATTCGAACATGTGCATCTGGATCTTGTAGGCCCTCTACCTCCTTCTCAAGGAAACTATTATTGTTTAACAATGATAGATAGGTTCACGAGATGGCCAGAAGCCGTACCAATTCCAGACATGACAGCACAGACAGTAGCGCAAAATTTTTTTAAGCACTGGATAGCCAGATTTGGTTGTCCTGCTGACTAGAAGAATTACTACTGACCAAGGCAGACAGTTTGAGAGTGACTTATTCCGTGCTCTCTCTAAGCTACTAGGAATTAAAAGGATCAGATCTTCTCCTTATCATCCTCAGGCCAATGGCCTGATCGAAGAGTTCCACCGCCCATTAAAGGCAGCTTTGAAAGCCTACAACACAGATCAGTGGTCTGCAGCACTGCCCACCTTGTTACTCGGATTCCGGTCCGTCTTCAAAGAGGATCTACAAGCGACAACTGCTGAGCTGGTATATCGCAAGTCTCTGCGACTACCAGGAGAATTTTTCGATCCAACACCTGGAGACGCATCACCCAAGCAGCTTGTGGAGGACTTAAAACGCCATTTTGCAACGATGAGACCAGTTCCAACGTCCTGTCATGGCCAAAGAACAATCTTTGTGCATCCTTACCTCAACGTGTGTTCACATGTATTTGTGAGACATGACGGTGTACGCAAACCCCTACAAGCACCATATGATGGACCCTACAAAGTTCTTGTCAGGCGACAGAAAACTTTTGATCTCGAGATCAAGGGAACTTCCCATACCATATCCATAGACTGTCTGAAACCTGCTTTTATAATTCCTCCTGAGTGTTCCAGTATACCACCGGCCAAGCAAGAAGCAAGTTCCACTACTAAGTGTACCAAAACACTTCCAGCTGAGACATCCATCGTCGTTCCAGCAAGGCAAACAACTCGCTCAGGCCGACAAGTTCGACCCCCACGTCGTTATGTCCATTTCCAATGAGACTACGGAGGGAGTGTGCAGCGGCCAAACAGGCGATAAATGACTGTTTGTTTCGCCAGTTGGCGATAAGCATCAATCATACCTACGGAGATGAACTTTGCTCTCCAACGAATACGAATGACTCACTTCCTGCTTTCGCCAGCTGGCTTAGAACTTCTGCCTCGTGCTGGTCGATGGAATTACGGCCAATGTATCATATTCTATATTTGTTAATTTAATTTGTAATTAAAATTTATTTTTGTTATTTACATGGCTGGCAGTTTTTATTAAGTAAAAATGTTTTAATACTTTAATTTAAAGTAAATTTGGCAATGCGTGTTAAACCAAGCACCAAAAGTCTATGAATTTTTCTTTCTCATCAATTGAGAGTCCTTCTGGAGTCTTAGGAAATGGATCCCTAACCCACTCGTAATTTGCTATCAGTTCGTCGTCAGCAAGAAAATACTTTTTAAAATTCTTTGCTAGCAGGGCTAAATGATTTTCAATGGTTACAAAAACAACTTTTACATGTTCTTCTTCAGATTTGTAAGTTTTAGTACAATCATCCACATTTGCAAATATTGTTAGGTTTTTTTACTTTAAATTTCTGCTCCACAATTCCAATTTTCTACAAAAAGCATTACCTTTATCATTCGTATCCAACATATGTATATTTGCTCCTTGGATTTGAAGATTCGAATTATTTAATTTCTCGAATATGTCGACCAAATAGCTCAATTTCATCACAAATATACCATTGCAAAATTTCTCTGCCACCGGTCTGTTTTCTTTTAGGAAAATGGCGATTTCTTCTCTTAATTCATAAGCACGTTGCAAAAATTTCCCACGAGATAACCATCTTGCCTCGAAATAAAATAGTAACGCTGTATGTACTGAACCCATGTCTTTACAAAGTGCGGAAAAGATTCTCGGTTTCAAGGGGTCTCATTTTTATATAATTTATTACGGTTACAACCGTAGTTCACACAATATTCAGACCAGGACTCATTTCTTTCGAAGCCAAAGCTTCTCTGTGGACCCTGCAATGTGTCCAGACTCACTGGGGCGATTTTTGTTTTACAAGTGTTTGTATATCTTAGAATCTTCCGGACATTAAACGAGCACCATCGCTGCATATTCCGGCGCAATTTTTCCATTCTATGTTTGCCTCGTTCATAAAATCATTTAAAATAGCAAACAATGCGAGCGCTGTTGTTTTGAGTTCTATGGATTTGCAGAAAAGTTGTTCTTCTACTACTAACATATTATCACAAAATCGAACATAGGTAATTAAATGAGCCTCTTTATTACTATCTGTTGCTTCATCAAGCTGTATTGAAAACAATTTGTCACGCAACTTCGAGAAAAGCTGACACTGTGCATCTTCAGCTATATCACCAATTCAACGAGCAACAGTATCATTTGAAAGAGGTATGGACTGAAATTGTTTTGAAAAATTATCTCCAAACATAGTTTCTACAATATCGATTGCTGCTGGCAAAATAAACTCCTCACCAATGGTGTAAAGTTTTTTACATCTGGCTATTTTATAAATAACTTTTTAAGATATAATTAAAGCATTTTTATTCACAAAGTTTCTTTAAAAAATGATTTTTGCTTTTTATATGATTTTAATTTTTATTCGAAGAATTCTCTGGGTTTGTTGACGTACTCACTACGAAGAGTTTCCAAATGCCGTTTAAGTTTATTTGTTTTCATGCTATCAGCAGCCAACATTTTTGGGCAAATGATACACAAGGGCCTTTCTTCTTCATTTACTTCAGTACTGGTAAACCTAAAATTTAAGTATTATTGAGAAAATTTTTTTAATTTTATTTTCGGAACTACGCTCGTCTGTGTACTAGTTGATGCTTTACTATCGTCTAATGCTCGTTTACATCCGCTTAAAAATTTATCCATGAGTCTGCATAAATCTGCTGCCGTGAATATTTAATATGGTGAATTGCAATTAACACGTAAACATATATAACATACACATTCACGATAGACACACATTCGATAGCAATAGAAGGATCGACTCGAATGAGACTGGCTGGAATTGAAACTTGCGTTATCGGACATTTTCCTTCTTCCTATGAGAAAACATTTGCTCTGCGCATGCTCGAGATGGCATCTGTTGTGTGGATTCCCTTCCAGAAACATTACTAATTTTTTTCTCTTTTGTTTAGTCATGCTTTTGTTTCACTTCTTTTATTATTCGAAAAAATGTATTCCCAATTTCTAAATTTAGCTCACCCTGTCTAGGTTAACTTTTATTAACGAATTTTTCTACTTTCATATTCTTTTAACGTTACCTCCCTGTTTGGCTTTCATTTCAAATATAATATTTAAATTTTCTCCGCTTTCATTCGTTTCATCTGTTCAACGCCCGCTTAGCAAAATGCCAGAAGTGGTTTCTCGCCAACGTTGGCTCGCTTTTACTCTTGTTTTGGCAGTTAGTTAAAAATAATTTAAAAAACAGAATCCAAAATACTCAGTATACATTATTGTTGTATACATTTTATTGTAAGTGGGGGGCGCGTTGAAAATTATGATTGAAAACTGGCCCGCGAATACTAAAATGTTGAGAAACGCTGTGTTAAATGCATTTCTCAAAAATAATTTTCGTTATTTCTTTACATAATTTCCATAAAAATTGAGATATATATATATCTTAGCGTGCCATTAATTTGATTATCCGTTCGGGAGATTGCTTAGTTGCTAGAACGAGGATTCACTAATCCTTCAGATCTGCATAACATTTTTTCAATAAAAAATATCGTTGAAGATACGAAGAAATAAATATCTGAAAGGGTCGTTTATCTCTTGTGCCAACTATGCTTTCTTTTGATTTGATGCATGGGATATTACATTATCTTGCAACGGTTTAACTCTTGCGTTTAATAGGCCTGGCCTTTTCTTTCTATTACCTCTAGCAATTTCTGAGGAGTTTCTTAGCATCGTTAACAGTTTATGATGGTGAGCAAATTGAGGAAATGACACAACATGTTCCTTCCCAATCTCAAAAGACAATGTCCATAATTTTGCGAACGGATGGCGGAGTTTAGAATTTTTTGGAACTGGGGAAAGTTGGTGCTTCTATGTCATCTACTGCTATTTTCATATTTGGGAGTGGAACGTAATATTAGATCCCACCTTCAATAATGATGCTTCTAATGAGCGTTTTCATATTTTTAGATGGTATGAGATTAAATGTTGAAGCGCGGAACTCATTTGAATGATTTTTCTTAGTTCACTGGAAAGCAGTTTTGTCACCTAGAAAGCAGAAACTTCTTGGAAATTTAGTTCGCATATCCTTTCATGAACTTAAAAATTCCAGTGAATTCAGCAATATCACGAAATTTAATGTGAAGAATTTATCTGATCCTCGTAAAACTTTCGGCTATTGAGCAGTTGTCATCTGTGTGTCAATTCTTTGGTCTGTCTCTTTTCTTCTCTGGATTATTCTTCAGACATGTTCAATCCATCTTTGACTTTTTGGTACCGAATGTCGGATTTTCGCGAACTTATAATATTCAGTCTGTACGTTCATTGCAATCCAAAATGAATTTTGCTTTGGTTCATTCTTTCGATTTTCAAAAATCTGAATCGTTATGCATTTTAAACTTTGTTTATTCTGAGATTAGACATGAAATGTTTCTTTCCTACTTGGAACTTTAATGACGCCTAGAATAAAAAGGCTTTTCTATCTAACTTACTACACTACTAAACTTATTGAGTTATGCCATTCTTGCCAACATTGAACTTTGAACTTCATCGAACTCTTACCTGCGTTCTTTATTATTGGATTGTCCTCATATATTTAGATACGAGATGATGATGGTTATTGTAATTTCTGCATTTGTTGCTGGTGGCATTTATTTCATTTTATTTTTATATATATATGCGTAGAAATGTGAGATTAAGCATTTATTATAATAACAATTTAATTATTTCAAATATTTACATACATATATAATACAAAATCTATAAAATGAAATACAATGCTTTTTCTACTTTTTTATTATTTTTTCCATTGTATATATATATATATAAATAGATAATTAAAAATTAAACAATATAGAAACAAAATAAAAGTATAGCAAGTAGGGCTTCACAATAAAATGTAGCAAATTATTTTAATACAGAGTGTTTCAGATCTTATAATAAAATGTACCTTGGTGAAAACTCATTCACTGCTCGTGTTCTGCGGCTCTATTTCACTTGATTCACTACCTTTCAACCCTGCAGCAGACCCAAATAGAAACTGCAGATTCGCTGTAAATTATTCAATGATATACAGCAGAGATATTCCAATTTACTCATTCTGCCGACTCGCAGTAGTCATATTGACTGTGATGTTCATAGATCTGGGGATGTGTTTGCCTAAGCTACGGATATCTCTATTGCGTAACAGTAAATATCTGTGTAAGGGGAAATTCCTCTAGTTTAATCGTCGAGCAGAATTCGCTTAGAATATTGAATTCGAATGATTGAATATGAATGTGAGAAATGAGGAGATAGGAGGAGGAAAATAAATATTTGATTCTGATAAATGCTGATTAAGAATGCTGTACTGCGCTTCAGTAATTTAGATCTGTATTAGTTTGGTCAATAATTGTACTGTTTTCAAATATAGTGAAGTATTATTTTTGGTGTATGCCAGTGGTATAAGTGAAATAAAATTGTTCTACACGTTGCAATTTATAAGAGTTGAATAATTTTACAAATCATCGCATTAATTAATTATTAATTGTTAACATCCTTATTCTTCGAAATATGTAAATAATGACGTCAATATACCGCTGAAATTGAGGAAATCAAAAGAAAAAGTGAAACAAGCTAATATGTGTTTCTAATTTTAAAATGCTACCATGAAACCGAATGAAATTATAAATATCGACAGATAACCAATAGAGAATTTATACACCATATATATTGATATGCACAGCTTTTTTTTATATAGAAATGACATTTTAAAACAAAAAGTTACTTTTTCTTCCGATTTTTGAAATTATATTTGTATTATTTTTAATGGCAACATTTTTGTTTTGATTATCTTAAATTATATTCTAGTAATTTAATAATATTCTAAATAATTAATTTCAAAATTATTCTTTTCTTTCTAAATAATATAATTTTTTCTAATTATAAGAAACACGTTTCTGGCTCTCTGCTTTCTACAAATCAGAGGCCAGAGGCTATGGTATTCTAAAGTGAACGCAGTTTATGTGCATCCATAATGATTTAAGGAGGATAAAAATAATTCATTCTTATACCCTAAAAGTGTTTTAAGCCCCCTTTTCTTTCTTTAAATAATAAAGATATGTTACAGATTGCCTACAAAATTCTGATTAGGATTTCAAATTTAAGCATCATTCCAGAATCTACATCTTAGAATCATTACAGATCTATATAAGATGGCTGTTTTTTTGCTTGTAAACGATGTCATATAACTTATATGAAGGGAGAGCCTAGTTTACTACCTAGTATTATAAATCAAAACTATAGGATTATAAATGTTAAGATTATCAATACATATGTCCAAAAATTTATTACTTATCACAAATATTAGGCATCATGAAATAAGCAGCTGGAAGGAAATATGCTGAAATAAGGAAGAACATATAATTTTATGCATCAGGTATGGATTATGCTAATACTATAATTTAAAAAAGTTTCAAAAGTCATTGTGTTAAAACTCACAAAACTTAAAAATTTTGTTTTCCTGTCTAGTCAGAAACGTTATTATAAGTCAGAAACGTTAATGCCAACCAAGTTGAAGCATTAACGATTTAATTTAGATTCCATCATTAATGCTCTTAGATTATTTGTGGCCAAGCGAACTGCATTCCGATATTTATTTTCAGATAATGGCATGAACTTTATTGGGGCTAAAATAAAATTATTAGAATTACAGACTATTCTATTTTCTCTTCAAAACAAATTTGTTTTGAATTATTTGGCTCATTATGGAATGGGAAATGATTCCTTCCGCTTCTTTCTGATTCAGTGGTTTATGGAAATCAGGAATTTAGCCCATAAAATTTTATGTCAAAAGAATGATTAGAGAAACGGAAGCAACATTTGAAGTATAAAATCTAATTACCACCAATCTACAATTGAAACTATTTGAAATTCATGATCTTTGTCGAAGGCTACTCATCCTAGACTCTAATTTAGCCACTTTGACTCCATTTTTAAACTGGACATGCTTTTAATATTATTCCAGAACAGAAATTCTGTAATAATTCCAAAATTGTTATTAAATAAATAAGAATTATAATAGTAAACGATGCAAAGCTTTTGGAAGAGAAATAAGGAATATTCAATTAAACAGAACAAATGTATAAATGAGAGGAACAATTTCTAAATTATTCTCTGAGTGATGTTAAATAATTAAAGAAAATTACACTCATGTTCATAGACTAAGGATAACTCAGAGACACGAGGAAATCGAACTCTAAAGTACATATATTACCTTAAAATGACTACACACATCTTCAAAAATCACATGCAAATTGCAGAAAGCCACCAGATGACACCGATAGTTCGTCACAATGACGAGAGTGTAAGAGAGTGATGTATAAGGAATACACGTAAAGAAGTGAAATTGCTCGCAAGCACTTTATAAGCCTTTCAGTACAATAACCGCATAGTTATAACACAAAGGACGCATTTGGATGATCTTTTGCGTGATAGAATTATCTGCCATCTGGGATATGGGTGTACCCAGTTGGAAGTATCCGAGGAACTTAGAATCGCCCAGAGTGTCATCTCCAGGCTTTGGCAACGATTCCAAGATGATAGTAATGTGAGTAGACGTTACAGCACAGGTCGCGCCCGAGTTACGACGACGAATGTGGACCGGTATTTGGCAGTTACCGCCAAAAGAAATAAACGGAGCACAGCATCAGACCTGTCTCGTCAGCTCTCTTTAGCCACTGGTACGACAGTTTTAAGGTAGACCGTGTACAGATGCTTAGGGCAGATTAGTCTATATGCTCATAGGCCTCTCAGATGTGTTCCACTTACTGCAACTCACTGTAGCCTGCTGTTGACCTGGAGTAGAGAGCATGAATTGTGGACACCTCAACAGTGGGCTTGTGTGATGTTTTCCGACGAGTTCAGGTTTAGCGTGCAGTTTGATCCCCGCCGAACTTACATATGGAGAGCACCAGGTACCCGTTACCACCAAGAGAACATCATTGAATGACACCGTTACGGTGGTGCAGGATTTCTCGTTTGGGGAGGAATTATTTTGGGTTCCAGAACTGACCTGCCTGTTCAATTGGAACCATAGCTGGCCAAATCTATCGGGACGTCGTTCTGGAAGAACATGCACTTTTGTTTCGGAGCGCCATGGTCGCAAAATTCGTGTTTATGGATAAGAACGCCCGTCCTCACCGTACAAACATCGTAAACGAATGCCTTCGATCGGAGGATACCACTCGTATGGACAGTCCAGCATTCTCACCGGACTTGAATCCAGTAGAGCATGTATGAGACATACTAGGCTTACGATTTTCAGCCCGTCAAGCACCTCCTACATGTATACCGGAACTTCGAAGAGCATTACTTGATGAGTGGTGTAATATTCCCCAAGATCAGATTGATAATTTGATACTCTGCACGGCTAGGTGTTGTATGGACTGTATTGCATCGTCTGGAAGACATACCATGTATTAACCATCAGACCAACCATATAATATTGGTTTTTGTAAATAGGAGTTTTTTTTTTATTTCTTAATTTGCTCCTGGGAGCAAAAAATCGTAATTTTTATTAATAATATCAAACATATAGCATCTTTTTTGCTCTTTACATTTTGTTTAATAAATAGGCTTTACAAATAAGTCACGTTTGGTTTGCTTCTGACTGTTTCTTTTCCTGACTGGCAGTATCCTTAATTTATGGACACGAGTGTATATGTAAACTGGTGTTTGGACATTAGATCATGTTGTCAAATCTATTCTAAAAACATGTGAATGGTAGAGTTACGTATTAGCATTAATTATTATTTTTAAAGGCCTATTAAAAAAATTTCCATTGCTATTTTTGAAAGAAATAGATAACGCTTGATAGAGTGGAAGTATGTTTGAATGTGTTTTGTATAATTACATCTTTTTGTTAATAGATTCTTTTACTTCTGATAAAGAATTTCACTGAATATTTAAGTTTATGTTATCATTTAACCATGCTTTAATATTAAATACCAAATAATTCATTTCATGTATTTTTATAATTGTTTATATTATATTTTTATAATTGTTTTTGTTTTCGGTTAAGAAAATGGGCCGTAGAAAGCTACAGGTTTACACTTATTGATCTAATTTTATTTAACTGTGAAAATAAATAATTATTATTAAGGATATATAAAAAGAAAAAGGATCAAAAATTCTAATTACAATTGGAAAACTTTTTCCGTATTCAGCCAAAACAAGAAGGATAAAACGAAAGAAACGAAAACTTCAAGCTAAATATGGTCAAAATGCTGCCTTTAGAAGACTGAATGAAAATTATCGCCATATATGGGAATGTGAGATTATTGGATAAATAGACATTTATGTTGGCGCTTCCTGAGATCTATAGGATATCAATTAGATTTATTGTCGATATCATTTGTTGTTGGAATGATATCATTTGTTTTATAAATAAAAGTTTTATAAATTAAATCCTTAGCATTATAGTTTAAAGTAACTAAATTTTCGTCATTTCTAAAATTATTTAAAATTCATTTTGGTTTAAACAGTTCAATTTAGCGTATTTAGGAACATTAGTCATGAGCACCGTATTAATATATTTTTATAAAGATTGTACATTTTGTAGTCGAAAGTAGAACTTGATAGTACAGCATAGTATAAAATAATGTTTAACCAAATCTTAGTTTTTTATGAATTAACTGTTGTTATGTGTGATTTTAACAAACTTAAATTCATTAAATTAAAAAAGAAATACTCAGAGAAATTACATTAATGACTATCTGAAAATTTTCCTTTTTAAATATTTTTTTTTTGTATTTAAAATTAAAAAGTACAAACTGGACTGACGAAAGAAGACGACAGAAATCATACGAATTACAGTAAAGTCACGTGATATTCATTAATACAAATGATTTGTAACATTACATTGTATTATGAAATTTCGTGACGCTGTATCTTTTTAATTTCTGCAGGGCACACAGTATGTACATTCTAAAATTCAACTCTCGTGTTACTTTTCATGCACAAATTGTGTATGAATTGACTTTATTAAAATTGTTTTAAGTGTTTTTTTTACTGAATTTAGAAATATCTTGTGCACAAAAGAATGCATTTTTGAAAAATTATTCATGTAAAAATAATTCACAACAGACGAGTCATTTATCTTCACATTTCAATGCAGGGTTTACATGATCTGTCTTGAAGAAACCTTCTTTGGCAAAAAGCCAAATGCTCGAAAGAAGTACGAATCAAAAATAGCATTTTTGTATGAAAAATTACGTCCCCGGAACAACAATATTCATAATAGTGGCAACAACAGTCATAAAATATTGTCTCTCCTATTTTAGAGAAACAGCAAATGCAATGACGGATAAGTGTTCTGAGTTGGTAACAAATAGATTCACATTAATATTTGAATCATTTAAAAATATTTTTAAACAAGTTAATAAACAGGATTTGCAAATTTATTTCAATTGTATTTTAAATCAATTTTTAAATTCATTATTTAAAAATTATATTACAATATATTAAAATAGCAAATAATTATTCTGCTGTTCTGCTATATCTAAATTTAAATACTTTTTATTAGAATATAAATTATATTAGAAATGCTTTCAAATACACTTTCAAATGGTTTCTCTTTTGTCATTATTAAAAAAGTAGTGGAAATTAGATTTTAAATTAACATTTGCTTCAATTAGTGTTTTGAAACAAACACTCTTTGGTATGCTTTCAATTTTTTTCATTCACTGTTCCTTCTCTTAACCGATTCAGTATTCGTGTGAACCATATAATGGTGTGTTTTGGATAACCTACAAAACAGTTTAAAACATTTCTCCAAATTAGATAATTTTAATGAAATTCGACTAGTCTTTAAGTTCTTCCTTTGCATCTTAGAAATAATTCGTAAATATCAGGAAGAAACTAGAACAACATTTTTCCGAGAAGCGGAAGTAGCAAAACTAATATAAAACGAAAGAAAAAGAAAGAAATATAGATGAATGCTCTTTTCTTCCTACCAATAAAATTGCAATCAAAATAAATTGCGAGAAGTTCAGTTGTCAAGAATTCAGTTTCTTAATTCTAGAAAGTTTTTCTGGAGAGCATCATATATACATTAAATAAGAAAGTGAAGACTAGACTTTCCTATCGAAAAAGATTGTTTCATAATCATTATTTTGCGAAAAACTTTTCCTGATTGTACTTTTAGGATAAATTTAAGATCAGTATTATTAAATTTACTGAAATAGAACAATACCACTGTTCTATTCTACACTAATGATAAATTCAATCAGCTATAAAATTGGCTTGCTGAAGGATTGTTTGTATCAAATTTTAAATACTAAAATCTCGCTGTTAAATGAACATTTCAAACGTTCGGTTAATAATTTGTTTGGATATATCAAATGAAAATATGGAATTGTCAAACATATAACTGGAGGATAAAAAGCTTCTCTGTTTATCACAAATAGCCTCTTTCTAGATATATGCTAAAAAATATGTAATAAGTATGCTCTCAATATTTTTGTACTAAATTGCAAAATTTCCTTAACGAACATGAAAAATAAACATAATATGGTGTAATGAATGAAATTACAATAAAATGTATTGAAATTTTATACGTTTTTGGCAAATATAATTGTGTTTTATATTTGTTTCTATGTACCTAATTTAATTGAAAATGACATATATTCCTATATAAACTTAAGGACTCGATGAATGGTAATATTATAGAAAAGTTTGTATAGTAAAATTTCTAACAAGTTCATTAATGAATAACAACCCTTTATTCTACAATAAAGCACGAAATTGCAGGTCACAAAGCACAGCCGAAGTGTGGAGAAGAACAGCATTTGAAAAATTCGACAGTGAACACACAAGCAGCAAATCGTTTGTAAACATCCTCAGCAGCACAAAGCGTTTAGAGAGTATTGAAGATCAATAGTCAAAGAAATCATTCGTCGGCTTCTTCTTTCGACTCGATTATTTCATTCCTAACGCTCTTTCGTGCACCTCCACTTTTGTAGCTCCCTTGACAGGGCACCTAATGTTTTCGAACAAATGATGGAGCACGAGTTCAATAAATATATCACCAAGATTCTTGAATAATGTATGCCTTTCATTTTTGCTGCCAAACTTACCAAATTTTTCGCCAAATTGCCAAAGACCGCCAAGTTTGTCTCTGCGATCGAGGCTCACTTACCCGATATCTATTCAGCATCCATTAGAGCTATCTGTAAAATTCTCTTCTTTACCAGAACACTAAATGCGCAGGGAATCAATATTACATATTCGTAACAATACTATGAAAAATGCATCAATAGTTAAGCTGTTATATGTATGCAATTATAACGGTAACGGGAAATAATTTTATAAAACATTGGAAATAGTAATTGATATTGATTAATTCCTGTTTTAGTTTTTAATACCTTGCTATATAGAAATATAGTGACGTACTAAGATGCTAATTAGGAATTATAGCTCCTGTGCTATTGGCCTATGGCTCCTATTTGTTTTAGAAGGTAGGTGGCCTTTTTTGAAATTTCCTAATTATAGAAAATTACTTTAATATTACATAAGAAGCAAAAAAGCAATGATAAAATAATACTTTTAATTAATGCAAAAACATTGTGATATAACATAATATGAAAGGAAGAATATTTGACAATAAAAGAATCCTATGAAAATTTAATCAGTGCCATAAGAATTAATATGTTTTATAATGCACGATACTGGAAATAAAATTCGCGCAAAATAACATAGGTCCTTATTATTAATTTTATTCTCAATAGCAGTATAGTTGGTATTATTTTGTCTTATAAAATGTACCTAATATATCATTTTGTTAAAAGAAGAAATAATAATATAGGAGAATCACCAAACATAATTTTTCTCAATATTAGAATGTAAAAGTATAATATATAAATCTGAAAAAAATGCCTTTTGAGACATATCTTTAAAACTCAAAGCTTATAACACTAGAATTTAATTTATAAAATGATAAAGGATCAATTCTAAACTGATTTCATTCTTATTTTTACCAGTATTAAATTTTTTTAATTTTTTTTACCTATAAAAAATTAAAAATTAAAATGTGAATTCTATTTATTTATTTATATATATTTTTTAACTGGAATAATTATTATTCGAAAATAAGTTTCACATTTTTTTAAATGAATTATACTAACAATTTTTTCCTTTTAAAATAAAAACTAGATTCTCTTCTTAAACGATATTCGAAAAATACTGTTCATAAGAGATAATGAAAGAAATCTTTTGATTAATTTGAGTCTATAGAATTTATTAATATATATGAAACGCATTCATTATAAATGGCTAAAATGCTTAAGAGTTATTATTTTTTATGTTTATATCGTGGTTTTTGATTTTTATCTACATCCTTTTATACTTTATTTATATACACTATCTTCAGAAATTCATGAACAATTGATCGTTCTCTGCAATACAGGAGCTTTTGTTTTGCAGAATATTAATAGCTATAGCAAAAAACATCGGATTTTTTTAAAAGATGAATGCTTAATTGTTTTTAGATATCTACCTACATGTTTTTCTAGAAAACCATTAATCTAGCAAATGAATTATGGAATCTGCAGATTTCAAAAGTTTATCATATGATAATCGGTTGCTAGTGAAATATCTAAAATTTTATTTAAATATAATTCATTTATCATAAAGATGATTTTGATGGAGAGAGAAGTATTTTTATTGTATAATTAAATTTGTTACTCGTTTTTATGAATGTGCAAATGCCGAACACTTCTCTCCAGGTTATAAATTATTTAAATATATTGAAATTTTTAGACTATAGAATTGCGAAAAAAAAGGCAAATTGACTTTTTCTCAATGTTTTGAATGGCTTGTTAATATGGAAGTAATTTATTATAATCACAAATTGACTACTCTGACCCACCATAAGGCTCAATGAAAAAACTAGATGACCGGACCACCGCGACAGCAACACTGGTGGGAACTGTGGTTGAGTCCTAAAGGTCATCATCGACTACGGTACAACGGTAACCATTTCCCTTCACGTGGGAAATACATCCAGCCATCGATGGGAGATAGCCAAACTCTCCTTCTTCTACAACCATCAGGGTGGCGAGAATCAACCACCATGCTAGAAGCTACTAATTTTTAGGTGCCCCCTAGTGAGAGTGTAACTTATAATAAAAAGATGTATGCATAAGAAGTTGATATAATAAAGAAGTTGTAAGCAATTGCCTTACAAATACCATAGTTAACAGCAATGGACACCTCGAAGAAAAGGTTACTTTTGATAATTCTTATCATTCAATGAAGCATTATTTTAATCATGACATTAATTTGTGTATTATACTCTCGATATGATGAAAAGGCAGTGAATCGATATTGCAGTGATAGAGAAAGGAAAACCTAGTAACAAACTATAAAAAGTATATATTTTACTACTAGGCTTTAATCAATAAACGCAATAAAGCTGGATTTAAATTAATTCGTGTGGGAATTTCAAAATGTTTTAAAACATAGTTGATAATATTATCTAATACTGCATACATACAATTTAATTTTCTTAAATTTTTCAATTGCTGTTTGAAAATTTAAAAAAATTAGAAGTAATCGTGGAATTTTGAGAAAAATTTTAAAATTTGAAGGCAAGTACCATTGCAACTTTGAAGATGGAAGAAGAATATTTTAGCTCACATCCCACACACTGATTTACATCTTGTGATCACTTCTCTACTAACTCAGCTAGAGTTTAGATGAAATCATTTAATTAAGATAATAAATATAAATTAAAGCTTGAATCAAATGGCTTCAGTGTCAGCGCACACGTTGAATAAATAAAGATTGCTTATCAAATTTGATTCAGATATTAGAAAACGACAACACTTCATTTACATTTTATTTGAAATATGTAATACATATATAAGTGCATTTTGATAGTAAAACTCTGGTGAATAATTATCATATCATTGGTGTACTGCAAAAGTAACCACCAAAACTAAAATAAGTTATTATGTTCTTGTTGTTTTAAAAGTGTCATCTTTGCTAAAAAAATTACGGTTAATTTCCGTTTCAGCTGTAAATTAGATAACTAAAACCCAAAAGAATTTAACAGTTATATATAATAAAATTATCTTTTGTTTTACTTCCACTTCTATCAGCAATATGATTATTATGTTGTGATGACTAAATAATATCTTATCCTCATAGAAGATAAAATGTGAAACACGGCAACTTCTTAAAAATAAATAAAACCTAAAAGGATTAAACAGCTTTCCATATAATATGATGGATATAATAAGTGCATCTATTTACATCAATGTAAGGACAATATTTTAATGCCCACAAAAACACTAAACTCTACATAATTCGTTTCAAAAATCCAAATATAATTGATAGAGAATGACGATTGGACAATCCATAATATAAACATATTTCAATCAGCATCTTACAACAAGTGATCTACAATTTTCATGCATGTTAATCAGAATTTTAAATGATAAAAATGCAATATTTAATTTCTTATAAGATTATTGTCTATATATATATAACACTTTTACGTAGAAGCAAAATCAGGCCGAATTTGCTAATCGCCTTTTGACAACACTTCGATCTCGCCTAAGAACTTCAACAAGCGGTTTGATAGGATTTCAACCGAACGCTATTCTTGCATTGGTTTGAAAATTTTTTTAATAAAAAATTAACGGACAAAAATTTTACGATGAGTTTAAGTCGTGCAGTATCGATTTTAAAACGAAATCATCGAAAAAGAGAAGACAGGTAGAATGAAAATGCTCTAGAATCGTTCATAAGAAGATTCAGTCGTAATGAACGAATTAATTTCGATTATATATCGAAAAACAGAAGGAAATTAGAAATTACAGCAATTTAAAGTGTCGAAGAATCACTGATAAACAGATATAATAGGAATAAACGAAATAGAGGTGCAAAAAATTTTGTGTACGGAGAGGAATTTTCGAAATACAGAAGAAGCGTTGTGAGGACTTAATAGGTACGTTTTTGGAAAAAAAGATGCAGATTCAAGTGAAAAATATTCGAAATGCTGCCATTGTAAAAAAAAAAATGTTTTGAGAAATATGTTGAATCTGTCGTAACTACCATTAAAATAGATCTCTAGGCAACGAAAACTGGTGAAACTGGCCATGGAGTAAACTTCTTGGAAATTCATTATACCACTTGAAGGAGTTTTAAATGACTGATTTCAAATTAATGTAAATAAATTTGATTTTCAAAAATCTTAGAAAATATATATTTACTTTCTAACTTGTATGTGTGTGTATCTGCTACCAGAAAATTACTTCTTATAAATTGATGAAAACATAAATGTTTCCAGTTCCTGCAGTTTGAAATAATTTAAAATTATTTTGCTTACTGAATTGTATTTGCAATTTTTTATTTTCTCGATATTTCAATACAATTTTTAAAATTTTTTTTTGTAAATATCATTTATTTATTCTGTTTCTATGATATAGTTCCCAAATTTGAAAAATTGTGAGAAAAACACAATTTTTTTTTAAAATTTTTGTTCCTTTGGTGGATGTATATAGTTATTTAAATGAAAGGTTATTTGTGTTTACAAAGGACTTTGATGCAGGTGATTTGTGAGAATGTACTTATTGCTTTACAATTTTTATTTATTTCATTGTTTTATCATATTTTGGACTAAACTGAATCTGAATATATCTGTTGCTAGACTAAAGTGTTTTAATAGATGGCGAACGAGCGAAGCGAGCTTGGATCACGAGGCGATCCGAGAGGAACTGCATTAGCAGTTCTTGGGGTTTGGCGAGCATAAGCGAGCAGGGAGGGGAGACCCCTAGTTAAAAGAAATTTCTTGATCGAACAATTTTCAATTATAATTTACAAACTTTTATACAAATTTATACAAATACAAAATATACAAAATTATACAAATTTTTATAATATAATTTCTAAGGATGTTTTCTTGATCAACAATGTATCTAATATGCACACAATTTGGCTTCAATTTTCGACAGTTTTTATGAATATTGATAAGAATGTATAATTTTTTATATCATGAAATAATTAAAATTCACAAAAATAATTTAAATCTGTCCAAAAAAAAATAACGGAAAAGTTTTTTTTGTATTCTTTGAGTCATTGCCAATTTAAAATGAAAATAGAGTTGAATTGAAATATTATATCAGGTTTGTACTTTACAAATTTTAATATGATTATTTTAAATATTTCTTATTACATTCAACTTTGCCTTTTTCCTTTAAAATTAAGAAAAGTACAAAGTCAAATTTGGGAAAATTCGGTTTTAAGGTTGGCCATACATTTTTTCTTGTACAAATTCAATGGTTATATTCAAAATAATAATTAAAAAATGTTTGTCATTTAATGCATTCGATTATTGTCATTTTCGATTTTTTTCTTGTTTTCCAACTCAAATGAGAAAAAGATTTGAAATATTACTAGCATAAACAACAAAATAATTTAAATTAATATAAAGGAATAATAATGAAATTATGAATGAAAGGAATACAATCTGTAATTGTGTCAAAGACAAAAAAATATTGTCGATGTACTTACTTTTTAGGTTATAGCAAATCAATATAGGACAAAAGAGATGGAATGCTTTCCACAAGATCAAAAATAAATTAATATTAGAAATAATTATTTTTTTTAAATCACAAAGAAACATTGATAAAAAAGTTGGACAAATAGAGTATATATTTCAGTGCTACAATCATTTTTAATAATCATTACAAACGATCCATGAAAATAATTATAGTGTTACAATCATTGATGATTATAATGAATACTGTAGCCCATTTATTATATTTTCATTCGTGGTTTCTTTAATATAATCTATTCCAGTTTGTTATTCAAAACTTCAGAGCAATTGAAATGCAACCAGACTTCTTCGAGAACTCTGTGTATATCGTTCCCCAACATTCCACATTACTTGATTTTATTAATGGTTCTTTCGACTTCTTAAGAGTTTTCTAGAACCACTTCCGATTTCTTTTTCTTCAATTTTCATTGGAATGGTATCTTTCCTCCTTATATATTTAATATACCTACCTATCATCTAAAACATCAAGTAAAGAAGTGCACTTCAATCATTAGAACCGACTTTCGGAAATATTCTATATCCCTATTGGATTGGAACACGAAATGTAATTACATTTCAAAGTAAATTATATATATATTCGAATATATGTGGTCTCTTTATATATATATATATGGTTTCGAAAACAAATATTAATCATTAATTCAATAAAATTGTTCTCCATGATCTAGAGTTTTTTTTTTGGAAGAACGAAGAAATAAATGATTTGTTACGTCATTTAGCATTTATCGTATTTACACAGATGAATATTCTTCTTATAAGATTACAAAACAAACCATTAGGAATGTTTGATAGAAGAGAAGAGCATAAAATTTGTTCGAGTTATTAAAAGACATTTCCTATTGAATATTTTATATTTAAAATGTTGTGGAAAGTTTTTGACATAGCATTAATTTTTAATTTTGCAACACAGTTATATCAATTCTATCGAAAGATTTCTAAAAGCTACAAAATCATATTTATATTATGTTAATTCATTGGAAGCATATTCCAATTATTAATTAATTTGAAAAATCACTCTTTGAATGTATACTCATAATGTCCTTGTGGGTGCTAATAATTCTTTTTTTTATATTCATGAAGAGATCAACAAGTTTGGCGGAAAAGAATTTTAAAGTAAGGATAATTATGTTATAAACCTCCTTAAAAATCTAGTAATTCGATAGGGTCTCTGGTTAATCCATCTTCAAATCGCATTGTTTCTCATTTCTTAATGGGTCTGTCTTGTTTTTCGTCTCCAACTATTCCGTGATAAATTAGCATTTCATTGATATCAGACGTCTTTTGTTGGCATGATAATGCACCTATTTTTCTACATTCATAACATTTTTAAGTTCATTCATATTTTTGGTTCGTAGTCATACGAGAAAAATAAGCTTTTGTTAATATGGTGCTTTGAGTAGTAAAGTATAAAAAAAAAGATTTAAATCTTTTGTATCAAGTAACTTGATATTGAAAATTCATTGGTTATTTCCATCATAATTGTATAGGAGGCATAGAAGATATCATTGCATGGCACAATGGATCATTTTGAAAAATTAAATTTATAGTTATAAACAGCATAAATTCTGATATCTCCATTAAAATTTTGTTTATAAAAATATCTTAACCAAAATAAGCAAAAATATAAAAAATAAAATAAAAAATATGTATTTGGTTTTAGAAAATTCGTAAATTTTTATTTAAAAATTCATCTTCTATCTTCTTGTGGAAAAGAAAATAGAGAAAAATATTTCCATATATTTTTTATTAACTGTAATTAATTTCCTTATGTAAAATAAGATTAAAACTTTTGAAAATAAAATAAAATTTATTTTCAGAAAGTAAATAATAATAATAAAAAATAAAACCCAACCCGAATACAACTTTTTAAAACTCTTTGTGAGATAATTATTTCAATTTTCTTGTTATTCTTTAACAATACTTTCCATCAAATATTTAAAGTAGTTTGTAAAATCTACTATTTAGAAATTAATTAAAAAATTGAATCCTAATTTAAAATAAATTTCTCCAAAATATGAGACAAATTTAAATTCTTGATTTTTTTAAATGCATGAAAGCATAATGAAGTGCATAACACGAAATATAAAATACTTGACATTTTTAAAACTGTTGTCACTTTTAACAATTCACATTATTATTATGCTGAATGATCGGGGATTTGTTAAAAAATTTAAAATTCATCTTTCCAGAGGAAACTCCAAATTTTTCGCATTTGTCTGCATGGAAAATCGTTTGACTCTGTTGTAGTCTATATTTGGAGCTGCGTTTTGAGTTTTACTAATCATAGACTTCAGGAAACTATATATTTTTTTACAATTAATTTAAAAATCATTATATTTTCCTAAAATCAATATTATTTTTTGTAATGAAGCTTAGTTTAGTTAGGTTAATGTTTTATTTAGAAGTAGCACACGTGTTATTGAAAGAATTTTATGGTTTTGGACCCGGTGAGATAACGAGGAGGACACACGATCTGGCATTTCTCTCCAAATTTCCGATCCTAATTAACGAGATGAATTTTGGCCCATATACATGACAGATCTTTAATGGAATATAGTCTCGAACCTTAAACCTTCCAGTATCGAAGCCGAGTACTTACTACTAGACTATCGAGGTGTTTATTTTACAGTCATTCGGGAGCAGCCGAATTAAACATCGTTTCTGAAGTGAAGTGATGAGTAGAAAGTTATAAATATATTTTAGAAACTGTTATTTATTTTGCTGCATTACTTTATACTAGATTATACTGGATAGCAAACGATATTTATTTCTTTTAAAATAATTAACTAAAAATATTTCTCTGTACTATTCAGACGACATCAAGAGGACTTCAAAATGAGTGGAATTGTTCAACAATTGGAAGAAAGAGCTGATAGTAAATATCATGAGGCCGAATACAGATTTCATTTAAATGATAGTGTTCTCTTAAATGTATTCGAATTCAATGAACAATACGACCTTATGTGCAAGAAGTCTCGCACCCTCTGGGAATTTCGCATGAAATTTGATAAAGTGTATCCTGAAGAAACTATCCTATGTCATGTATACGTAAAAAGAATTGATGTACTTAATATCCGAGTAATGATTAGTTTCGTTTTGACAATTTATCTTTTTCCTGGATGTGTGCCTTTCCCATTTCGTATTCCAGCGACAGAAATAAGAAGCGGTCAAGTATTACAGAAGAGTTTCGAACCAATTCCATATTTTCAAGCTTTACTGAATTCAGCTCAACGACCTTTAGAAATGACATTGTGTTTCAGATTTTGGAATTGTCACGAAAACAAGAGAGAACGGGATGCCTCCTCAGGTTCAGAAGAAAGCTCAGGCCGATCTTCAAAACAATGCAAAATTTAAATTTTCTCACTTTACTCGTTAGTGCACCAATTTTACTCATTTGTTGTTTTACATTCTTGAATCGTCTTTGACTGCGAGTTATATTTAATGTTCTTTAATCAGCAGTGTTTTACAATATGTTATATTTCATACTATCTGACACATTATTAAATGACGAAAGTATGCATTATTTAATAATGTATCAGAGCTAATTTTTTTCAATAATGAATATTTAATAAAAAATTTTATTTTAACTTTTAATGACTTTATAAAAATTAATTTTATTTTTTTAAATAATGTCTTCCTTTGTCAAATTAAGAAAAAAGACATTTAATGTTTGCAATTGTACACATAAAATAATGCCAAATGCGTGCTATTTATTTGTTCTAGAAATTAAAACTTCTTTTTTGAAAAATAAAATTTTCTTTCAGAATTCTTTATAAATTTAAGATTAAAAAATGTGAAAGCTAATACTGAATATTATCTTGCAATTTTTATGCACATTAATAGCAGTTGTTGATCTTCCTATGCTATCTTGCAATAAATCATATTATGTTTTAATACCTAAATCAGTGAGAAGCGGAAAATGAGAATTTTTTTTAACTTTTCTTTTTGTAAGACTTCTGACTTTCAAAAATGGACTATTTGGTATTAAATGTGGTGTGTAATATCTTTTTTTAGATATTTTTAAATATGATATCATTTATATAAATTGAATATTCTTTTAATGTATTATGTTAATATTTTATTATGTTGAAAAATTATGCTTATTTGATTATTAATTGAAATTAAATGTCTGCTCCAATGCTAAAATTTTATGTAATGTAAGAAATTAATCCTACGCACTCGGATGTCTCCTCTCGGTAATATTCAAAACGTTGCATCATTTTAACCGTTTCTTTTTAAAACTTGATTCTTAAAAATGTCTACAGAATGATATAAAGATGTTGAAAATTTTTTTGGTAAAAATCAAATAAAAATATTTTGCATATTTTTATTTTAAGGAGCAATAAGAAAGTCCTTGCATTTGGTGAATATCTATGCATTAAATTGCATTTCGACGCACGAAGGGTTAAATATCGTTTTTAAACTAGGTTTTTTAAATAGAATTTTGATGATTTATTATCATTTAAAATGCTAGATATACTATATTTTAAATATACTGAACGTGTATTAAAATTAACATCACAAAAAGAGTGTAGCTATTATCTATTAAATCTACTTTGTTATGCCTAAAGTTCTTCATGTCTAAGAACTTTAGATAACTAGTACTAATATTTGAAAATGTATATTTTGTTAAAGAAAATATTCTCGGAATTAAGTTTGATATCGTCATCAAATGTGTTTTTCGCACGTTAATCTTCATTTTTTAGTATACTTTCGGCTATTAATGTTCGATTGTTTGTATGTGAAATAAAATTTTCAGACCTATTTTCTGACCAGTGTTTTTTCCTTCTAAATCGTAAAATGTATCTTTTGATGGCAGCAAGTTTTAATAATTAATTGTTATGCATTTAAAATAACTATGACCGAGTTTCTATATTGTTGTTTTCCTTATCTATACACAGTAATTGGCAATTTAAATATTCATCGAATCGAATTTTCTTTGAAGAGAAGCGAAACCTTTTTAGCTTTAATTAGTCGAGATCGGTTATATCCTTACATTTATAAAACTTACCACTCTTTATAAAATTGAGATATGATATATTCATACGGTTTTAATAATTTTTCTCCAAAAGTGTACTAATTAATCCAAATGAGAATGTAAAAGAGTATTATGCGAAAGTGTCCCGAATTCCATTAAATTTTCTATTACATTTTGATGGAAAATTAATAATTCCATTAAATTATTTTCCATTAAATTTTAATAAAAAATTATTTTAACTAATAATTCCATTAAATTTCAATGAAAAATTCTATTTTAATTAATAATTCCATTAAATTATTTTCTTTTAAATTTTAATGGATTGTCACAACTATAAGATGTAAATTACACGAGCATCTATAAATTAGATGCGAAAGGTAATTTTTATATGCTTCATCTGAAATTGTTAATATTTTAACAAATCCTAAAAATAAATGCTTATAATTATATGTAAGTAAATATATATGGTAATCTTAAGGAATACAAATAGGAACTGTCATTAAAAATTCTTAAAAATCCATGTTGTATCTCTTTCAGAGGAAATTTTTTATTTAGTCTAAGCTAATTTTCTTGCGTACCATGTCAAAAAATAAGCAAATATTCTTTAAACGTCAAGGTTATAGTGTATATGAAAATTCAAATAGTTTAATCCTTGGCTTTTTTTTATAATCATGCTTAAAATAATTTGATAAGTGATCGGATATCCGATCTTGGTCATGGAATATGAATTTTATATATAAACGGCGAATCGTTTAATAATAATTTTATAGAAGGCAAATTTCTGATGATAGCAGTGAAAATATCACCATCCCTCTGCCACATACTATTATTAGCAAGTGCGTATTTAAATGGGAATTATTGGCGAATGCTGTTGTAATTGTCATATCGCAAAAAATATAAAACCATTAATAAAAATCAATGTTTTAATTTTCAGGTCCATATAATTATTACGAATTATAAGCATTTCTTATTTTTATCTATTGATTAAGATCAAAAGTTTCAGTTGAATATTGAAATTATAAACTATAGCTGCAAAAGTAAGATAGAAAAAAAGTGCGAGCTGGCGAGACAGAATTTTTAAGCAAAGTGTGAAATGGAATTGCCAAATTCTACATGTAAAAAAAGAAAAACGAACTGTGCAATTACATTAAATGCATAACAATTTAAGGGCAACTGTATTAAGAATTTGAAAACGTGTTAAGGATAGTCAAAGTGAATAGTAATTTTGATTCTTTGAAAAAACAAAACAGTGTTTGGAAGTAAAAAGATTATGGAGAAAAAAATTGAAAAACTTATAGATGTTACAGTGAAAATCCGAAATCAGTGAAAACGCGAATTAAGTAGAGAAAACGCGTTTTAACTGACAGCCTTGGGGAAAACCCTCATTATTCGTGTTTTGATTGATTTGTTAAATATTATAATTTAATCCAAAATTATTGTATTAAACTATACTTACTATTACAATGTTCAAGAAAAAAAAACCCATCATTGAAGAAAAAAATACTTTACTTGAATATTGTTTAATACAATACCGTTACTACAAATTACTTATTTCGACATGGTAAACTGCTGTGGCACTTAGAATTGCAAAGAGAACCATTTTTTTTTAAATACAGAAACATCTTTTTGAAGAATAATTTTTTTACAAGAACAGCGGGTGAGCCCTTGTCCAATTCCTACGGTTCTCTTTCTTGCTACTGTTCTCGGTGAAATGTCCTGAGCCAAGAAAATTTGCGGCATTACATCGAATTGATATCTCAAAATCAGTGAATAAATTTGATTTTTGCATCAAATTTGTACCTTGATAGACTACTGTATAAATACTTATAGAGCTAATATAAGTAATAACCATATATTTAATGAATCAATATTGAACTAATTAAGTTTAAATATTATTTCTAACTGTTACAGTTTGTTTAGAACTGTATCTTTCGTGCCAATTTTACACATGCCATTCCAATTTTCCACAAGACATTCAGGTGTCATCCTCGTCATTTGACCGCAGCTCAAAATTACAAGGCCCCTTCCAAAATACCTCTAGTGCTGCATTAAAACGGTGAAATTAATATAACTAAACTAAATTAGCTTAATAATCATAAATACTAAATGAACCAATGAAAAAAAATTATAACTTTAATTTAACTCATTTGTTTCATGTTCAAAAAGTTAAATAAAGATTCGATCTTCACATCACTTCCTGAAGTACTGAAATTTAAAAATCACCAGTTAATGGGTTAACTTAGTTAAAATTTATATTCCATATCAATGGTGCTACTAATAGGATAATTAAAATTAAAAAGGATTGTAAGATACAGTAATACCTATAATAATGAATTTAATTGAAGGAGAAAATAATTAAAATTAGTTTTATAGACTTTTTAGTATTTTAATAGAAAAACGATTTTTAAAAACTGTTTTAATTAAAATTTGTGTGCTTGTAGAAAGAGAAATATGTAATTTTTTAATTAGAATTTTGTGCATATTAGCATAATTAATGTAATGAAATTGATCAACATAATTAATATGATATGTAATTATAATATTATTTAATTATTATTAATGTGATTATTCGACGATTATAATGTTTTTGTAAACATTACATATAAAGAAGTAAAATAAGATATCGGTCACATTTGGTTCATATTTCTGATAGAGGTTCATAGGAATAAGCGCGAAATAATGGAAGATTATTTTTCAGATACAATATCATTATCTAAAAAGAGAAAATGTCCATGAAAAACGACAATTAAATATTTAACTAGCGTTCTTTCACATGAAGAAAAAATTAAAAAAGCTTCATTTACGCAATTTTATTTTATATAGAATCATTTGTTACTCGCATAAAATGAGAATTGATATTTCGAAAATGCTATCGGATATTGAAAAGTAGAAAAATATAAATATTTATCTATTGTAAAAATTAACAATACAATTTCTACATCATATAAAATTTCATTACAAAACTGTCCAATTATACAGTCGAATCCTTTTCTACAATTTCAAATTAACTCTCAAATATTCCTCAAGGTTTTTAACCGCATGCAATTAAAAAAAGTCATTTAATTAAACAATTAATATCTTTAGATATTTAACAGCCCATAAATTGGATTTAAGGAATTGAAATTAAGGAAGTTTTATGAATCACTTGCTTAGATTACAATATATAAAAAAGTCAAAAGGAAAGGAATTTTTAAATAAAAATGTATTACTTTGCAATAAAATTGAAAATGTTATCACCTTATACTGAACATATTTTTTTTTCAAGTATACACTCGATGAAAGAACTGCTTTGAAATGAAATGAATCTTATTCTGAAGTTCATTTATTATTTTTACATACTGATTATTTGCACAATTGAAATCAATATATGGCAGTTTTCATTCATTTATAATTTTTTTTCCAATTTGAGAATTTCTACCAAAGAACTCTCTCTAAAAATTAGAAGATATTTCAAAATGCATTCGTAGCAATGAAAAAAGAGGCATTTAATTGTGATTGCTTTTTATTTATTTTAAAATATCCTCTTAAGTTTGTGCACAATGTACGTAAGTTATTCTAATAAATTTAGTTTTTAGTTTTTAGTTGAAATTTTATTTTTGACAAATAAAAATGGTAAAATACATACAAAAATACATACGGTAAAATACATATACAAGTGCCGACTTATTTATAAGAGCCATTGAGTTTGGAAGCATACCATGCAGAATATATAGCAAATGCCAGAAATAGATTTTCAATTTTAACTTAAAGATATAGGTTATTTCTTTCACGTTCATTTTCAAACTAAATCTGTAATATTTGGAGACAGCGTAAGAATAATAGATAAAGAAATATTAAATTGGATCAATATTCTAAAAATTACCTTTTATAATACCAAAGAGTTTACATGTTTGAATAGAATATCCAGCTCGTTGATTCACTAGAAATAATTGCAACTTTGCTTCCTTTTAAGTTGGCATTTAATAATACTTAAACAAAGCACTGAAAATCCTCTTTTCAGTTTTGATTTAGATATTATTCACATTTCAGATGAAACCCACAGTTGATAAATGACTGTAGCATCAATAATTGAAATATAGAAGCAGAACTCTGGTTATATTTTGGAAAATAGAACGATACTCGGACCATAACTAGCAGTTGTTGCAAGTTGGTGTTTTCTCCTTGGATGGCAACCGGAGATTCCTAAACAGAATATGACATTTACTTTCCCATTGCTTAGGCGGCACAGATCTTCAGTGGCTACCAATGGTTTAAAATCCCTGTGTATTTCCTGACCACGTTGTACGCCAGTCGTCGAAGACTTGATTGTCTCACCCAAAGAATGAAAGGAGTCATTTAGAAGAATCATACTGTAACTTACATTGACTGATCCGGCTTGGTTATCCATTCTTTTTACATTTAAAAGACAAGATACATTGTCGACGGCATCCATCTTTTCAAATTCCATCAAAATCTTCCATTTAGTTCGCAACTTATGGCACTTTGATTTGTAGTTTTGCTGGAAAACAAATGGATCTCTGTTAAGGTAGTTTTCTAAGGTAAAATTGTATTCAATTTCATGAATATATTTTCCTTCTGTTTCATGAATCTCGATTGGGAGCCGTTTATCATTAGGAGCCATGTTTAAGTTTTGAATTTATCACTATAGTTTCTTCCTTATAAAAGGTTATTAGACATATATTTTAATGAATATAAAAGCTTTGTTTAGTGAAAACTAAAAAAAAAAATACTACATAAAAATAAACAAAATACTAAATACAAAGTTAAGGGTTTAGATAAAGGAATTTTGAAAATACTCTTTTCACTTCAAACTCTAAAAGAGCACGTATACTCATATTGAAATGAGTTAACTTTATAAGCTTAATTTAAAAATATTAAAATCCCATTTTGAAGCAACACAAAGACTATACCACCTAGATATAGAAGTTAGACACTAGATTCGGGTCTCGAACTTATAGATGGTACAAGGCACCCCCGTAGCATTTAATTTCATGGTATCACATTTTAAAGCAAATCAAGGACGTTTAAGGTATGGATTGAATAATTTTGAACCACGGCTAAATAAGAGTACGGCATCTGAACTATCATACCTCTCTAAACCTTCGCATCCTGCCAATGAGAGGATATCTGACTCACAGAATCAGATTTAATTTGAACTCGGTTCATATGCCGGGAGATCATATTAGCCGAAGGGCTCTCGGTTATTTAACCTTATGCCTCGAAGCCGATATCTGAAGTCAAGGCTATCATAGACTTTATTTGATCAGAATTACATCCTTCTATCAAGCAACACTGCCGTTTTGTGATTAACCTCTTAACTATGAGGCATGGACAGTCTTGCACTGGCTACTACCTGCACAAGACCTTAAAAATTCGTATCTTATTCCCTAAATCATCATGACTCATCAACGTGCAGATAGTATCCTGTAAAATGGATATTGAGGCTTCTTTTTTTACTAATACATTATGATGGTATTATACTGGATTATAAATATATTATAAATAGGCTTTTACCAACGCTATGCAATATAGTTACATATTATACATCTGGTGATAGTTGCAAATGTAGGTTTTTGACAGGAATCTAGCACTTTTACTGAATCTGGTTTTGAGAATCCGTGTTTTTGACATTTTTTTTCAGACCGTTTCACACTACATTTTCGCATGAAACTTCATTAGTTGTCAAAAAGGTCAGATATTGATTTTGATTGATTTAAGTCATTACGTTTATGAGTCATCGCTTTTCCATGCATGAGAAAATATGGGCCGACAGATGGTCAACCGCTTAACTGATATGATTTAAAATTTGATATGAATCTCTATTTTAGAGGCTAAACCTGTGTACCAAATTTTATTTGTATAGATCTTTTAGATTTTAATTAATGAGTTCATTTGTACTCAGGCAGTCGGATAAATAAATTTTTTCTGAACTGAGTTTGATCAATGTTGGATAGAACCCTAGAAATTTGTTTAAAAGACGGTATATGAAATTTCTTTTGCCTACCTCAAAGGGTTTCCGAGTTATCTCTGTTATAGATAGACGGCCATAATGCCAAATAGTTTATCAGACAGAACGTCCGATACGAAGAGTTTCATTAAAATCTCAAATTTAAGTTTTTTCACTATTACAATATCATCTCTATACTTCGTATACGATAAAACAAAAATGTATTATTGCATACTGAAGCAACCATAGGTAGTGTTTATATTGCTATTGAACAATTCAGTATTTATTGCAAAATAAATAATAAAAAAGTATAGATATTATACAAACACTATACAAATCTAGGTTTGCTATCAAGTCATATTATTATAAAGCTTTGAAGTTTTTAGTAAGCGCCAAAAGCTTGTATTAGTCAGCAGGAACTGCATTATCTGTGTTTCAAACGTATTTGAAGAAATGAACTACCTTTTGCAAATATCTTTCTTTCAATTAAATGCAAACAATAATATTTTATGATATAAAGTACGAATTTATCGTTTGATTTTTCATTCACATTGGAAGTTAAAAATTGCCTATTTTTCTTAATTAATATTGAAACTAAGATTTTATCTTATGTGCATTTAAATACTTCAATTACATGTATTAATTGGAACAAAAGAATATTTATTATTAGTTTTTTTAAAAGTATTCTTCGGCACTTGTATATTAACTGCATGCCATTGGCAAACTTTAGGTTTGACCTCATGTCATTAACGAACATAGTCAATAGAATATCATGGTATCTTTTTTGATATTTTTTGGCGATGATTCGCTTTTAGTTGATTAATAAATGTACCCATACCTGGCATAATGGTGTTTTTTTTATCACAATATTTTTTTAATACAGTATAATCTCAATAATGTGGTCGACATCAAACCAAAGAACCATCAAATTAACAAAAGCTCCGGAATAGCGAGGGCCATTTAAAACATATTAAGAACTAATAAACACATTCGAGAAATTTTTAAATTAATTTTTAAGCTTTGTTTCACAATGTTGCCATTAAATTTTTTATTCCTTTATTATTTCTAATTGGTTTTATTCAAGCTTTTATTCTTTACACCACATACATTTAAATGATTTTAAACTATGGATATAAAAGAAAAAAAATAGAATTTTTATTCTTTTTTTTAACAGGCAACATAAATTGATTATGTTAGACTCTAACTCGGTTCTTAACTTCTCGGTCTCGGTTCGTTAGACTCGGTTCTTAACCTATGGGTCGCGACCCAAAATTGGGTCGCGCTGAGTCGAACCAAAAAAGTTAGTAATACACCAAATTTCAGACATTTTAGAAATGACGACTTGAATAAATATCAACAATCGAAAATGAATGCGATTAACAAGATCAAAAAATATCAGCTGATTAAAAAGCGAGAGCAAAAAAAGTACGTGTGATGATAATAGCGGTGAGAACTAAATGGAGAAATCCTGAAATAGATATAAGGTGTTCCTTGACAAGCATTCAACCGAGGTTTGAAGATCTTTCAAAATGTATTCAAGCACAAGGTTCTCATTAAAACTGTATGACTTGCATTTAAAATTTAAAAGACTTAACATATGTATTGATATTTCTTTCTTTTTTTTTTTTAGGAATAAGTTAAAATGTCAATTATTTTCAAAAAGTTATAAATATATTTTAATTTGGTCAATAAAAATTATTAAAAACACTTGATTATTAATTAAGTTTTCCTTGGATCGAAAAGTACTTTTGTTTATCTTTATTATTAAAAAAATAAATAAAAAAATTGTAAGTTAAAAAAATCATCATCGTAGGATTGAAGATTTTTTTAAAAATACGATCTAAAATAAAGCAATGAAAAATTTTGACTGTTTCTCAAATATTTCTCAAATTTGGGTCGCGGCTTAAAAAGGTTAAGAACCACTGTGTTAGAGACATGATGATAGAAAATTAGGACTTGGAAATCCCTTTTTAGCAACTAACTTTGAAGCAATTTCAGTTACTGAATACTTTAAATATATAAGTTGTTTGTCTTAAGGAGACGCTAATTTGGCTAATTGGATTGACTTTTCTCTCATCAATATTAAGGAAGTTATAGAGAAATGAAAATTTCAACCCCTTACCCTTTCCACCCCCTTTAAGTTAGATGGACCATTTACGAACTCGTATGAGATTTTTACATTTCGAACAACATGTCTTTTAAATGAAGGATGATTTTGGGTTCTAGGGTTCATGATTGTTTAAGAACTGCAGAAAGTTTCTCTAAAACTTGTCAGGAGAATCATTGCAATATGAAACATCCTATAGAAATCTACCTTAAAAATTGTCATTTTTTTTTCTTGATAACTTCAAAGCTTATTATTACACAAAATCATTTTTGCTCCATTTCATTACTTGAACAATCAGGTGTCAGTTGTGAGAATTTTTTTGATCTACTTTAACAAAAATATTTTTAACTATATTTAAATATATATATATATATATATATATATATATATATATATATATATATATATATATATATAAATAAATTATATATATATATATATATATATCCTCGTCTTTGTGATTAGATTTAATTATATTGCGATTTATTTATTTTCTTTTTGTATTCATGCTATTGCTGCCATAGAATTAAGAATAATACTTAAAAATAATACTATCATAGACTTGTTTGGAATTCTTTCAGTAAATTCTGTAATCTAAATGTATAGATTACAGAATTGTCATAGAATACCATGACTGATACAATCAAGCGAGACGAAACAAGTCTAAAACATCATCGATGTTTCTAATTACATGTTCGAATATCTGATAATTTTCTTCCTCTTTATTGCAAATATTGAACACAAATTTTAAATAATACATGAACCAGTGTAGAAATTTCTATTTATAATTATATATAGCATCTATCCGTTACTTCTGTTTGACTTCAGAATTGTATCGAAATGTCTTCAAACTCATTTCAACTCCTTTATTAAAAAAATCATTTGTTTTGGTCGGATTCAAGTAGTACTTTTAATAGCCTTTAACTATCACAACTTCCAAACATTGTTCATTATTTTAAACTGGTCAACATTCATCTCTTTCTCATACTTGGTAAACAGGTTTCGCTTTAAAAGAGTTACATTTTCATATCAACATTATTGCTTTCTGTGTAAATAAACTGACTACATATTGATTCGAGTTTCGTCTTATTGCACCCAGAGGCTGAAAAGACATCTAGTTTGAACAAAATTCTGTCGGATATTAAAATTTCGATATGCGTATTTTAAATCTTCCTCCGATAGTAATCTTGAATATTTGATATTTCAAATAGGGAGCGTTTTCTATTCATTGCAGCATTCTACTCAATTTCTGTACTAGTGTAAGTTTAAGGAAGATTCATACTTTCAATTACCCATTTTCTTGTTTTAGTTATTTTACTAAAATAAACTCTCTTTGGAAAGTAAACATATCTACTTTTCCAGGCTTAGATATGAAACGTAAAGGAGTTTCGCCTCTCTCACCAATGTGATTGTTTAAAGTTTTAGGATGGATTTCCCGTGAAGTTTCAAATTCGTGAGTTTTATGCCACGGCTAGTGACCAAGCGCTGGCTTAATATATAATGGGAGAATCCGTCTTCTTTCCTCGTCATTCTGAGAATGGCATCAATTATTTAGTTGTGTGAAAAGTTGATGTTTGTATCATTAATAGGGGCAATGTTTGATATATTCCAAGTAAAATACATCAAAAGTTAAAAAATGTCACCCATAACTATTTGAGCATTCTTTTTTTCTTCCTGGTCCAAATGCTATTTGTCTTTGAATCTTAAAGCAGATCAACTGCTAGACTTATATCATTACCAACACATTATCTCAAAGGGATTTTTTTTTTAATCTGTTGTCTGTATATTTGTCATCTTTTCATCAGCTGCCAATTTTGTAACACGGGATATGCTAAAAATAAAATAAGTTATTCTTACTACATGTTTTTTATTTTCACTAGGTTGTCCTTTGAGGTTTCCCGGCTCCAATTCATTTTTCTTTTCGAAATCTTTGGATTTTGATGAATTGGGTCCTATTTTTCGTAAATTTTCTTTGCGCGTTCTGAAGGATAACTCGGATTTTAATCCTTTAGCTTATATAAACAAAATTATCTACTGTTCGTTTCACTATCCTGAGACAATCACTTTTCGACGACTCTATCTGACTGGGGGGGGGGTGAGATACGGAAGGATGAGCGCATTTCGGAGTTCTCGCTCATTCTTTGATCTTGATTCCTGCCCTATTGGATACTGCTTCATTCAACTTTTTTCATGTGTATGTCAGTATCGCGTGATTATTTTATTTTCATTTAGTCAACGAATAATACGAGTTTATTTTATCGTTAAATTTAAACATCTCCTCCTTTCATCTTTCCTCTCCCCTTCATTTTGATGATTTAAACTCTTCCCAACGCATGCACAAGAGCGCGGAGGGTTTCAGAATCAGTTGGCAAAAAATATGATAGATTCCACAAATTATGATGAAGGAAATACATCTCTATCTTATCACTGAGAAATGACAGATGTGCAATGGCCTCGCACGGATTTTTTCTTTTAAGGATGGAAATAAATAAACATGATGAGTGGGCAATGTTAGATATTCTTTTTGGTGCAGAGGCTATATTTGACTGTTGTGCCAAGTATATGGTGACGAAACTAGACGTTACAGTGCTAGTCAAAATTTTTTAAAAACATACTTGTACGCAGAAAGGTAAAATCTGATGAAATTTAAAAGTTCATATGAATCAACATTTAAACCTCCGAAAGAAGATTAAGTCACATAATAATGCCAATTAAAAAAATTACAAAACTTTTTCAGGTTTCAAAAATATAAAATTAACTAAAAATATAAAAAATTATTATTATAATTCAAAAATATAAGACAAGAAAAAAAAAGGATAGGGAAATATTCTAAAAGTTTTAATTTCAATTTCATTATAAAGGAAAAAATATTTTAATCATTTAAAAAGATGCTTTTCTAAAGGTGGGTTTTTACACTCAGCCAGTTATAATATTCCAGAAAAATCACGCATGCGCAGAAACAGCGGAGGATAGCAAGACAAGTTTTTGCTACTGTTCAGTTTCTGCGCGTACGCGGTCTTACTAAATGGCTTGTAGCTGGCTGAGTGCAAGCACATCTTAAGTATTTGACACACACTGGAGTATTTGATATCCATTATAAAAAATTTAAAAATTGATCCATAGGAATAAGTCATCTTTTCTTTATTTCTATTAAAAGTAACCTTGTCAGGGAAGGTAGTAAATTGTGTTATTTTACTGATCAGAAACTGGTAGTATTTCTTCAATAATTTCAGCTGGATCATAATTTGTTGTTTCTTATTCAGGATAATTTTCAATATTCTTAATGATTGACTGATTTATAGAGATGGATTCACAATCGGAAAATGATTTAATATTGTCAACAGCATTTTTTATATTTCGTTGCCTGAGTTAAAATAGCTTACATTATCATCCAATACTGTGATAAGCTTTGAGGCTTGAAGTAATAATTTCGTCCCAAATGTTTGGGGACATTCATTTCATTTTTGATCAGAGTTTCAGGATGAGATTGTTTTTTGCACTTTCATTTTTGCAACAATTTAGAAATCAAGATCTTGTGATATAGGTACATCTTGATATTAAGTGAAGTTATCTGACGGATCGATATTGTTTCTTGAAATAATGAAGAAGTTGAGGATATAGATTTCGTATTATGAGGAACTGAGAAATTTTAACAGTACGCATGGCACATATGTTTAGGGAATATCTTACCAATCTTTATGAATTATTTTTTCCTGAAGAGATCTTTTTAATGATAGATAAATAATTGGTTCTAGGTGTGGGATTTTGGGTTTTAACCATACACTTAGATTCAAGGCATAACATTTTATTCTTAGCTTTTTCAACCATTAACAACTTTTGAAATTGCTCTTGATAGTGCTATACACTTTTCGGCTGCAGTACACTGAGATCGTCCGTGATTTGCATTCATATAGCGTGCAAGTGCCTCATGGAAGGAGGACATAGAATGGCCAAATCTTTGACATTTGGAAATAGGAAGGTATTTTGTAAAAATATGTGTGGTAATATCAGATGCTCCTGCTTCTTCGACGTGTTCTGAAATTTTTGGAGAATGAAAAATTTGGATGATGTGTCTCAATGATCTGTCTGGTCTTTCATATGGAAATGCGACGGAAATCAGTTACTCTCTGATTTTTTAACATTTGAATTATTACATCCGTCGAAGCATTTGTCGATTCCCTGCATGATATGACTGTTCTCGAAGAATTTAATGATATATAAGGGATAATTAACATTGGTGGTAATCCATTGGCTCAGTTTTTCCTGGCTTACGAGATTGGATTTCAAAGAGTTAATCATGGCGAACGAAGTTCTGGAAATGATGCAACATCACCAAATATAAATGATTACGTTCTGTTTAGCTAAAACTAGTGACCTAGCTGCAAATGTCTCAATTCTGCAAGACACTCTTTTAATGATAAAAAAAAGAACCAAAGGAAGGAATGACATGAATTCTTTATGGTGCTCACTAAAAAGAGCATATTTACGTTTTCCCATATGATAGTGGAAAAAAATTCGTGCCGAACGACACCGCTCATCACGGAGCCCAACTGCTCTGAAAGGTTTCAGCCTTGGAGATTTACTTTGTTGCTATTTGAAGCCTATACTCTCACAATCCCCTGAAGAGGAAGTGATCCTCCTTAACACCAAACCCGTGAGATCGACCCCATTCGCTTGAACTCTAATAGAATAACCACTCAAGTGGCTAGAAACCAACCAATTGATATGCTGGCGATCACAGAGTGAACCACACATCTAATAGGTCTGCCATGGATGGTCAATACGTGTGGCGTTTTGGCCATCAATTAGAAGCAAGATGCAAATTGAGCAATGCTAGGTTCTCTTGGTGAGCTCCCTTGCTTGCCATCGAGGGACGGAAGAGTCATAAATAAAGCAAAAAGGAAGAGAGGAGGGGGTAAATTGAACGGGAGTAAAGATGGGAATCTCGGAATCGAGACCCAAGTATCCACTAATAGAAGGTGGATTCCTGATGAAGGTTAACATGATCTTTAAATATCACATTTATGAACTGATATAGTTTTTACTAATTAATTCAAACACTGAAAAATACAGCGCACTAAAAAAAAATCTGGGTCTCTTAGATTTATCTTTCATTTTAGATATAATCCGCGATTCCACAGAATATCAAGTATTGTTTTTTCACAAACGTGAGAGTATGGTGCCTTGCCACATTCTAATAAGTCAAATGTCCTACCGGAGATAAATTTTCTCAGTTCGGGATAACTACTAATACTTGTTCTATTAAAATTTTGATGTTAAATAATTATCTTGTTGTTGTTAAAACAGTTTCATTTTTTTAAAACTCTCAGCATTTAAGTGGGAAGGTCTCTCCGGTACCCACAAGATAACTTTCTTCAAAGATCAAAGATATAGATTCTTACGAATATTTAAAACATTTTAAGAAAATGCAATAGTTAATAATGACAAAAATTACTTATATATTTACATTGATAAAAAACCTATAACATACATAGTAAAATTCTTAAAAGCAACACTTTCAAAAAGTTATGGAAAAGAATTTTTTGAATTTGTTTCATTTATCAAATACGAGATTCTTACATATTTTTCCTTTTGTATGTATCGTTCGATTTCGTACTAGAAGGGGGAAAAAAACGTATTTCACAAAATAGTTTTATTTAACATTCATTGAAATAGCGAGAAAGTTTTATGGAAGGTCGATATACAAGGAAATAGTACATACACAATATAACGCAGAAAATTTTCAATTTATCAAAATGATCGATGAAATGTTTTAATTAAAGACGAGACACTTTTATTGATACCAAAGATATTACATATGATGGCTTTGACGAACTTAATGTTATGAAGCAGTGAATATAGATAAATGTTATTTCTTAAATAATAAATCTGTTATTCTTGTGGGTCACCTAAGTAACACCAAAACTTCCAAATTTTTATTTGTAAAACGTAGAAAAACAGATTGTGTTGAAAACATTATGCAATAATTGCTTATTAAATTTAAATGCTAGTAAGAATTTTTTTTCATGTAAAATTGTTCATTCATTGAATAAAATGCGCACCATAACATTAAAAATTTTACCTTAGAAATTGAAAACTATTTCTTACAATGAAATTCTAAAGCATTTTTACATTAAAAGAATGATTCATGCTTTCTTTTTTTTCATTCTTTAAAATGTCCTAACATGCAAATCTTATTAAAGACTATCGATTCTTCCTAAAACTATTAGAAGGGGAAATGGCACATTTATCTTCGTTAAAACGTTTCGCTTCATCAAATGTATAATTTAAAAATCAAGTATCATACAGAACTGACAAACAATGCTTCGGCATTCCAGAAAGCAAATTCTAGAAATACTGCAGTATCTATATTATAAGATCTAGAATTCATCATTAGCTTATAACATATATAGCCTTATTAGAAAAACTGCTAAAGTTTCGTTTATCAAGAGAAAATTGTTCAATCTAAAATGAGTAACTAATTTTTCAGTGTCTCGATGTGGCCACCTTTTAATTTTGTTGATAAAACCACATAAAATACCAAGCTTGGATTTATCTACCTTTAGACAAATCCAAAGCATGTATGAATAAGTTTTCAAATGTTTTTTTAAAGATTTAAAATGAAAATGATTACGCATTCTCCGTTTAAGATTTTACGTAAAATCAGCATTGCTTAAAGATTCTGGAGCACATAAAAATTAAGAAGACTTTATTCGAAACAAATATAGTATGAAAAATCAAAACATATTTAACACACAGTTTCATACCACAATTTTTAAGAAAACACCATTTTTTTTTCAAATATCTCTATTCATGACAATTGAAGACAGCTAAAGTGAATTTCACGTCTAAACTTCCATTATTTAAAATTGACGAGGTTTCGGATTGCAAAAGTGGTTCTATATTCTTCCGGAAATCCCAGCCTTTTTCTATGTCGGACGTTGAAACGTCCAAGACTTCTGTGCATTCAAGAGTGGAGACATTATGAAGCACCAAGTTGAAATTTACCATCACTTTTACATCTTCATCATCAGTTCTACTTATACATACAATGCTTGAAACAGGATCACTGGGATTAAACTTCTGAAATAATATCCAAATTGTCCATTCGGTTCTGAATCTTGTACATAATATTTTGTACTCTTTTATGAAGTCCAACGAAATAATATCACGATAATTGTTCACGGTGAAACTGAATTCAATTATATGGCAGTTTTCACCGATAGTTTCAACGATTGGTTGGTCATCAATAGAAGCCATTTAAAAATCTTCAGTGCATTCCTTTTCAAAACTGACGAGTATATATATTTATATAAATAGTTTTTCAACAAAATTGGAATGGTTAAATAAAAGCAGGATTTATCCAAAGCGATTCATTTGTAGCTGAAGCATAATTTAATGTATATATTTTCATTTCACTTCCTATGTAGAATGTCTTAATATTTCTTAGGAAGAAAAAGTGATCGAGATGGCCTGGTGGTAAATGTCTCGGCATCGGAACACAACGGTTTCAGATTCGAGATCTGATTCCACCGAAGAACCATCGTGTAAGCTATTCTGGTGCACTTTAAATTCCTCGGGGTCAAAAGTCTTCCTGCTGGTATGTGCGGAAATTAGAACAAGGGGCTTGCCCGCTCAGGGGTCATCCTCGTCATCTGACCGAGGTTCAAAATGACGAGGTCCGTTCCAAACAGCCCTAGTGTTGTTTTAAAACGGGATGTTAAGATATTTGAACTGAACTTTGAAAGAAAAAATGACTAAAATAATTTTTAGTAATAAATTTATTTGAAAAATGCATTACAAATAATATTTAAAAATAATTTACATACATTAATAGAAGCATATAGCAATTTGTAATATATGAACTTCGCATTCTCAAGTTACCATCATCATTCGCTAATACCGGGTTTAAACTTGGCCAGTTATAAAACGGCAAGTAGGGAGCACCTACGTAGAAAGGGAGTGATTTATGTTTGCCACAATTTCATAAGATACAATCAAGCTTTACATGCTTGGCCTTAAATTGCCGTTTTGGTGTCTCTGAATTTTTCTTTTTCACTATGCATCGTATTAAAATGATGGATATTTACACAACGAAACATGGTAAAACAAACAAACAAAAATGGTCAATATACCCAAATTTAGAAAACTGTAGAAAAGAAATAGCAAATAAAATGAAAAAAAAAAACATCGCATCCTAAAGCACAAAGGCAAAAAATGTCGAAATTAATCTATGATAATCGATCAATTTTTTTTCACGCCACACAAAACCCGTCAAATTCTACAAACGCATGCACAATGAGAAAAAAAATACAATATAGCTGTATGTTGTTATCCCGTCGAGAAAATTACTTGCCGTCGACTGAACAGCATTTTTCAGCCTTTCTACGCATGCGTTGCCTTCTTGCCGTCTTAAACTGGCCGAGTGTAAAACTGCTATTAGTTACATATTAGAGCCATCGTCCAATTTGAAGTCCCGCTACAGCGCTGCACAATTTTTAATACAGATAATTTTACTTGGCTTGGTAGCGTTCTTTCTTAAAGCTGCACTAGGATTATTTTAAGCTAAATATTATAATTTTGGATTCAGCTGACTGAGCTGAGCACATCAAATTCAAATAATGACAATGAAAATTGAATGCCACGAATACGACATTGTGCTATCATTCCTCTTGCTATACTGAGACTCTCAAACACTCCGTGATTTTCAAAGTTTAGGACACATTTTATTTCGTCTCAAGTGTACACATAAAATAGCTTAGTAGTAAGATCTTGAGTTCGAATCTCCTTTGAATAAATGGTTTCAGTGTATGTCAAGTTCATGTATGTCGATTTTTCATGTTGGTATAACGTAGAACTTTTGTAAAATGCGCATTCGCTCATATATCTTCCCCACCTTCCTATATTATGATTCAAAGATATGAGTTCAATTCCCAAATAGTCCGCATTTTACCTCAAAACGGTATATTAACCCTTTGACTACACATTTATTTGAAACAACTTTTGTATTTGAAGCGCATTTAATTTTTTGAACATCTGAAAGCAGTAGCTTTTACCTTAGAATTTCTTTCTTTCTTATTATTCAGAAAATATAACGTATGATACTGAGATAACTTAAGCTAATTAGAATTACAAAAAATAAATAAATAAAAAGAAAGAAAAGAAAAACGGAAACATAAATTCAAACAAATGCGGAATATTCTTATACTTCTAATGCACCCAAAGGGTTAATGTAAATAAAACAGAGTTAATAGAAAAAACTTCAGTGAATAAGGGCTAGAACTTGCTGTCTTTTGACCCCAAAGCAAAGGTCATCATAAGCGACCATGATCCTCCTATTCTTTTGAAATTCGTTAAATTTAATAGAAACTGACGATTCCGTAAATTTTTATTAAGCTCCATTTTTACTGTGTCATCCTGACCACTTATAATTATAATAAGCTCTGTTGAATTTAAATGTTACACACAGCCATGCATATAATGCTAATATTGGGAAACATCCTTTATGATACTCTTAAAATCAAACTCCTTTAACAGTAGTGCTTTTCGTTCGACTTTCTTGCACACTCTGCATCGTCTATTACAGAGAATCGACTTTGCATTTTATGATCTCTTCCGTTGGATCAATTGAATCAAGCTTTTCGGATCTTAAAATCTCAGGTAAATCTATTTGTTGTAACTTGCTGCGTTTCTGATTTGCTGAAATTGAAATTGCATACACATAACTAGAGAGACAAAGCATCCATAGAATAGATTTAAAATCTACAATTTAGAGATAAAAAGTCATAACATATCATTTGATTTGCTTTTTCTGTTTTTGAGTTATATGCAGACAAAATCTTAAAAAAAAAAAAAAAAAAAAAAAAAAATGTTTCTTTTGATCTACAGGGATTTTAATTACCGAGATAGTTGGTATGGAAGGTCGATTTTGGTATTTATTTTTAATTATTGAACATTATGCATTCCGTATAAGAAAAAATAAAAAATATAACTCATCATATTTGAAGAAAGCACATGAAGGAAGTTAACTACTACGGCACAATCACTTCAGGATCAGAATAAATTAATTGTCTGAATAACCATTAAATTAACTATTTATTCTTGGATTTTTTTATTTAGTTATTAATATAGTCAAGATAATGGATTGTGCATTTTGAAAGAACTTCTTATTCAATTTATTTTATAAAAAATGCATTCTAAAATTCATGTATCTAGCTTACTATAATTTTGAATTACTGCATTCATAAACATTTGGAAAAATACAATGATGCCTTTAGTCCAAAGTGAGCTGCGGACCTATAATTCTGGTGAAAAGCATTGACCAGATATTATTCTTTTAGCCATTTGGATTTCAAAATTATGTTGATATTCATTTGACGAATACTACCTAAATCTGACAATTTTTGCATAAAGCCCTCATATTAAATTTCCCTTATCTAGCAAAGTATTTCTGAGAGACCAACAAAGCTATACTGACAATTCAAAACATGAATTTTCTGAACTTAAAGAGGTCCAAATATGGAGATCGAAATTTCGATGTCGAATTTTTGACTATTACTGTGCCTTATTTCTGCACGCTTTTCGAGTGAGAAAAATAAAAATAACGATTCACAACTAATCTCATAAAATTTAAACACTTTTCTTTATTTCCAACAGTTTTTAAAATATTTGTTTTCTGCCAATAATTTGAAAAAAATATATATCCTGGCTTATTTATTAACTAGATCAAAATATTTTGTCACTAAACTGCCAAAAATATTTGCATTAAACATTCCATTTTTATATATTTAAAATAGAAAGCCCCTAAACCCAGTCCTTCTATACTAATCATGGTCACATTGCGTCAATTTTAATTTCATATGAATCCTCATGACTCGATATATATCATTAATGTTCGCCTATTCCTAATCTTCCAGTTTCAAGGGAAATCTAAAAACTTTTATTTTTATAACCCATATTTTACAGGAAAAAATCATGAAAATCCTAAGCGTTTTACCAATTTTTCCTAGTTAGCATTCCATTTGAAAACTCATGAGCAGTTAACTATTGCGACCTCTTCTGAAAATGCGTATCTAATTTGAGTCGCAAAAAATTAGCGATTCCACTACTTATTACTTCTGGCGAATAAACACGTCATAATAAGCAAAATGTTGTTCTTTTTCCATGAAAACAACTCTTCAAAAACAGTTAAATGATTAAAAACGTCAATAACTGTCGCTTCTTCCATTCTATATTTCAATTTTTAGAATATAAAATTGGGTCTCAACAATGGAGCCGATTTTTCTCTAATTAATTTTGCCATTTTGCTTAAATATTTACTAGATATAGGATTCACAACACTTGATTGAATCATTTCTAGTCAAGAAGAATTGTCATGAAAAGTAGAAAAAAATACATGAATGGAATTGAATTATTGAAATTTGATGGGTTCATCATCCTATACAGGCCACTATATTTGTTATCGTACATCGGACCTGATAAGTTTGCGAGTGGAGGGAAATTTGGAACGATGGATTTTTATATTCAATTAAAATAAAGCCTATTAATAGCAGAGAAAAATTTTAAATAGATAAGTTACAGCATCAAAAATAATTTATAAAATTAGTTATCGAACAATAAGATAACTAATTAAGTCGAGAGTTATTTTAAGTTTAGTTTAATTATATTAACGTACCTTTTTTAAAGCTACACTAGGGCTATTTTAGGACGGACCTCGTAATTTAGAACCGAGGTCAGATGACGAAAACGACACCGGAGCTAGCACCTCCCTCTCCAAACTTTCACATCACACCAGCGGAAGGATGTTTGGAATCGACGGTTTTAACTTGCACCAGACCCGTTTACACGGTTGTTCCTCGGTAGAATCGGGTCTCGAATCAGAAACACTCTGGTTGCGAAGGTGAGACCTTACCACCAGGCCAATGCGGCTCTTGAGTAATTTTAAGAAACCAATTTGTAAAAAAAATTCCTTTTATTTATATGGGCATGTTGGAATTGACTGGAGTAAGTGTTACACAATTTGACTGGAGTGAGTTCTACACTAAAGAAAATATCTGAAAAGAATTTCCTATCCATATCTTCATTACTTTTTGAAAAAAAAATCTTTCTATCTGTCCGAGTAAAGTATAAAACTTGGCGTATTGTGTCAACGTACAAGAAAGTAAAAGGTAAAATACTCCAACCAGGAACGTGAACTTATGTTTTTATATCTTCTACTTAAATCAAATGTATACAAATCAAATATATATTCTATTCTAATGATTGATTTTTGCGACTTACGAAAATGTAAATGATTGAATCTAAGATTTCTTAGAAATAAGCATCAAGTTCGTATAATTTCAGGTATTTTGTTTTAAAGTAGATATTTTCTGTAACACATTTAGTACTGTTTTGCAAATAAATAAAAAAAACAGTTACATTAAAACTAAAAACAACATTTTATTTTTTAAATGATACAAATACCATATAAATTATCATGCTATACAAAGATTGTTACAAAGCTTCCATTCCCCCCCCCCCGATTAGCAGAATACATTTATGATACAGCAATGGAACACTGAAATAATAATAATAATAAACTTTTGAAAATCTTCCTACGCTTGTCCCACAAAATGGAATACATTTTCTAAAATATATATTGAAAAATTAAAATTTTACTATTTAATCGTACATTTTTTTGAAATTACAGTAATAAGCACCTTAATGTTGAATAATATAGTTCCAATTTTAACCTTAAAGAATGTTAATTATTTCAATATTTCTAATTCGCACTTATAACGTATTCTACAGCAATAACCTATCGATGTTCAAAACCTCGAAGGAAATGAATTCTTCTTCATGAAATTCAGTATATCAATATTTAAAATTAATGCATAATATGAAAGTTTTCTTATTAACGTGATTATTTTGATCTCAATAACAAATTCCTATCATAATTTATTGATTTATCAAAACTAAATCTTTCACCCGTCAACTATTACGGCTCCAATATCCAGTGTCAATTAACCACTTAAACTTCTTAAGAAAAGAAACAGGGCACTATTATTAACAAACAAATCCGGAATCCTCTGACATTTCATTTCGATTTCTTGCTAGAAAGACAAACAAAAATCTTAACAAAATTTTGTGAGATGAAAATATTTTCAATGCTGCTTCCCAATAAGAAATAGCCATCAGATTTTCCGCATCGGGAACGTGAAAACAAAATTGATGGACATTGAAAAGATTCATCAGTACAAATGAAAATCCCATGGATATTAAGTAGAAGTTACATATTAGAACACAGCATTTGATTCAATCCTTTATCCCACTTATTTCCCAATAAATGACATGAGCCAACTTGAAAAACAAATTTTACTTTCAATTTTCGGTCATATAGAAGAATAAAAGTTTCGTGGGGAATAACTTCATCAAAATTTGTAAATAACTGCTGACCGCATGACATTTCAGTCGTTGGTAAGCACAATGGGCCACACAAAGAATTCATGCAGCTATCGAAGATTGAGAGACTGCAATTTGCATTCACTGTCCACCCTTTATTATCAATTCTTTGAAAACCCACATAAACCGAAACACTTTCTTTAACCGGAAGCAGTTTTTCAAATACAACACAAATTTCCCATGTGGTTTGGAAAACATGGCACTCTATTTTCTGATATCTTCTGAAAAAGAATTTGCGTGACTGATCAAAATTGTGCACAGTGAAGTCAATATGAATTTCATGTCTATAAGGAAAATTTAGTTCATAATAACCATCTAGTTCAATAGTATCATCCATTGTAAAAATTGCAGACATACAATTAAATATGAGACGGATGAATTTCAAATTTGCTGCTGAACAAAGTATACTTAAGAAGTAAACAAATGAGCCAATAAATGTTGCCAATTGTTATTATATGCGGTGGACAAAAGTTACAGTGAATGTAAAAGATTTCGCTGTATATCTTCATGATTTCATAAATCGATATCTTTTTAATTCGACATAGTGTAAAAATGTGTGAGATTCGTAATACTCGCCCTGAACTATGGCCTTCTGGTAGGAACGGAAAGGGAATTGAAACTTATCGAAAAGCTGACTTGTCAAGAATCCTGCCATATTGATAGTTAAGAAAATACTGACAAAAAGCCCCCTAAAAATTCTTAGTCAACAATATTTATAAATCCAATTATAATTTTTAAGTATTTTATTATTTCATATTCATGTTGTATTATTTTTCTGTTTCTTCCATTTTTCATTTTATTATATTTTTCATTATCTACCATTTCATTCTATTGTTTGAACTATCCGAAGAACCTTAATGTAAAGTAGTCAGATGCCGGCTTTCGGTATTGTTCTTTATGGCATGCGATTTTATTTGATGGTTTCGCATCGGATCTGTTGCTTTGCAGCTGTTCATCTTTTCCTGTTTGCACGGATTTGGATCTTGTACTATGGCATCGGGGGTTTGTTCTACTTGATACTGCCATCTAGTAAGTCTGACAGTAAAGTTTATGTTTAGTTATATTAACGTCCCTTTTTAAAGCAACACTAGTGCTATTTCGAGATGGACCTCGTAATTTTGAACCTTGGTCAGATGATGAGGATGACACCTGAGCTGAGATTCTCCTCTCCAGACTTTCGCACTACACCAGCGGGAGGACATTTGGCCCCGACGGATTTAAGTCCAGACCCTCTCACACGACGATTCTTCGGTGGAATCGGGCCTCGAACGGAGAATCCTCCGATTCCGAAGACAAGAGCTTACCACCAGGCCACCGCTGTCCCATAAAGTTTCTGTTTTCTGTCTAGAGGGTGCGAGGTTTAGACCAAACTTTCCCAAAGATTCTCTGTGTATGAGACCTTCTGGTGGCTATATCGGACAAAGAGAGTCGAAATTTTGAAAATGTATCAAATGCCTCTTATTACTTCAAAACGGTTGTTAATATAACGATATTGTCTTTACAATAATTTTAATATAATGGCGAATATTGAATGCATTAAAAATGATTTGATGTATTATGCTTTTGACATGTATTGTTTCAAATATTTAAATCAATACAAGAATATCCACCCTTTTCGTGCGGCGCGAGAAATTCATTTAAAAACTTCTAAGATGAGAAGAAACAAAGTAGTACAATGTATATATCCATAAAAAAGTGAATAAAATATGCAACAAGCACCAGAGCACTCTACTGTTTCCTTGGGCTTTGACAAACTTTAAGTTAATATATTAAAAGAATTTAATAAAAAAAATTACTTTTCCACTGAATAACTTATGGGGAAAAAGCAGCAAACAAAATAACCTCACAAACTAGTGGGAAACTAATTACCTCGCAACTCGTCACCCCGAAACTTTCTCGCATTCTAATAAACTTGTCATGCCAGAGAAAGTCTTGCATGACATCGGCGTACAATATTTACGAAATATTAACATTTGGCGTAATTTAGCATTTTTACAGGATTTTGGCGAGTTATTTGGCGTTCATTCCTGGCATGCGTTAATAGTCTCAAAAATCGAATTTATGTTTTAGACATGTTTTCCCCTAACGATTGAAATAAGAATTTGACACCAAATTACACTTGTAGTCAAAAAATTCCATACCTAATTCGATATATTTAAGTCATTGAGTTTACATATTTCTGAAAGTACAGACTGACAGATAGTCAACCCATAGTTGGGTTTGGCTCAAACTTTGACAGAAGTCTGTACCATAAATGTTAAATCTATGTACCCAATCTTATCTATCTAGCTCTCTTTGTTTCGTAGTTATCGCGTTAACATATATTCGAGCAGTCGGGCTTCCTGTGAACGAATTTTACTGAAATTTGATAGAAGCATGCAAGTTTGGTGTTAAGACTGTATACCAAATTTCAACCGTCCAGCTAAAAAAGTTTTTTACTTGCGTTTGTCACAGATAGACAGATGGACATTTTCCAAAAATGTGTTTTTCGAACTCAGGGAGGTCTAAAACGTGGAGATTCTTCAAAATCTTGAGTTCGAATTTTTTTGATGATTGCTATACTTTCTCTATACTATATAATTGTCGAATATTTGAAATGATAGAAACCTTGTTAATGTTAAATTCTGGGTAAACACCCCGAAAGACCAACATTCCGCTCCTAAGATAATTATTTATAATATTTTTTCGTAAAGTAAGATTTAGGAGGATATTAACAACACTACTATGATTTTGTTTAGCGAATAAAGCAGTAATCTAATTTTCTAGAAAGCCCAACTATCCTCTAACTCAGTGTATGAACTAAAGTTGTTAAATCTGCAGATATTTAAGAATTTCCCAAAAATAGTTGAGATCATCTGAACAACATCTGTATTGAAGGATCTTTGACTAGCTACATTAGCAGAGATTTTTAGAAGAGATTTCTGTGACTATTACCGAATGACTTCTCTTTGTGCTACAAATTTAGCCTGGAAAGGATCCACATTCATTATGAATTAATCACGGCAGGAATAACATAAGGCAAAGGTTGTTCAATAGCCAAATTTTAATTCATCAGCAAAAAATTTTGAATTCATTTAAAATTATGCGTTATATTTCCCAGCGAGAGAGAAATTGACTTGCAGGCAGAATGAAGAAAACTGTGATGGAATCTTGGGGGGGAAAAAACCCCTCAAGATTTCGGAAGCACTGAATCAAAGTCTCAAAAGAATGACTTCTTTTGTAATAATAAGAACGATTTGCTCATAACTTCTGATGTGAAGCAGGGAATGGCTAGAAGTTGTGCAATAAAGCATGGTTCACACGATGCCGACTATTGCACGCAATATAAGGTCACATCTACCTAGGGAGCATCACGTGACCCCAATGGAAAAATAGCAAATGGTTGTCTCATCGGGGCAACTATTTGCCATTATCCCCTTGCAGTTACGTGATTTTTCTGAAGTAGGCATGACCTTTGATTGCCCGCAATAGTTGGCCTCGAGTGAACTTTGCTCAAGAGCGGCAATTTATGAAAAAAAAGATGGTCATGTAGAGGCAGACATTTTTTTGTATTTAGTTAAAGTAAATTTAAATCTAAGAATAAAATCTTGTAAAAAATAAAATTTCCATTTTCTTTAGAGATTATTTTCTCTTAAATTAATTATAAAAACATGGTGTTAATAAATATATTTCCATATTACAAATTAAATCGGAATGCTTTTAACTTATGCGATTTTTTTGTCCAAGCAATACTAAAGCATAGCGAAAAACGCACTCACAGAAAAATTATGTAAAATTAAGATATCAATAAATAAGAAAGTATCTTATTTACCAAGGCAGTAGGGAGCGAGGTAAATATAAGCACTTGGTTAAATATGTTAGTACGACGGACACGCCCCCATTTGACAAATCTCTGACTTGGGGATGTTCGGGCGCATATCTGAAATCTAGGAATTAGAGGCAGTCTACTTTTACCCATTCCTATGGATGAGACGATTGCATTCTGATTTTGACTACGGGAAATTATCTGGGAATTGAAGCATTGAAATTCTTCCATTAGCCGGGCACACCTAATTAACTTCAATATTATATAGTTTTAGTTTGTTAATTATATACGGGGAAAATATTTCCTCTACAAACAATATATACTTATTTTCTAGAAAGGAAAAAAAAATAAAGCTTCATATAATTGCAGGAAGAAAAACATTAATTCATATCTTTTATATGACCAGAAAATTATATTATTCTCGTAGATTTATTTTATATGAAAATCTAAGTATGAAATAGAATCAAAATATTTAGAAATTGTTTTAAGAATTTTTATAGAGAGGAAAATTGGAAGAAATTTTCCAAATTAGCAAGGACAGTTTCCTTTCAAAATAACAAATAAAATACATTCGCTTTTTTTTTCAAATGAAAACAAGGGCAATAGCCCAAATGATATTAATTCGCTCGATTCTCCTTCAAATGAATTCTTAAACAATATGTTATGAGATAAGAATAAAATAAAGACATATCATATTGAAAATTTGCTGATTATTATTATTATTATTTTACTTCTTTACAATATAAAACTTTACTGATTAATCTTATATTTTATTGAATGCATATATTAATGGCTGTAATGACCAACATTCCGATCATAATGTTAAGTCCTTGTTGTATAAATTTACTGAATCTATGATACATCCTATATGGGACATTTATTGATACATTTCAATTAGCAGAATAACATTAAAAGTCACCATTATATTAAAGTGTTTCCAAGTTTTTTTTTTTTTTTGTATTTTAAAATGTTTTAAACTGAAATTTTCCCCCAAAACTTACCTTTTTCACTTAATTATGGATTTAAAAAATAAAGTTATGAGTTATTAGATGCACGTATCAGATACATTTTAAGCGAAGTTGTCAAGAAGGTTTTGAAATCTTATCTTCAGTGGCAAATATTTTCAATTTTATCATACATGTATATTATTGGCACATATGATGAAATGGATGAGTTTTCAAAACATCCCTGGATATTCTGCTCTTTGGAAGAGAGGTTGTACTGTTGGATAAATTAAATGAGATTATCAAGGCCAAGTTCTGACTAAGAATTGTTTATTACAACGTATTCGGAAAGAAAGTGTTATTTGAATTAAAATTTCAACCTCATCTGACGAAACTCGTATTTACACTTTATTACGATTTGTATTTTTCTTGCATGGTAAATATTTCAGAAAATGCAGATTGAAGATTGTATTTCTCATTACCAAATGTAAAACACAATTGCTAATTACATTAAATTGTCTTCATACGTTATGAAAAAAGAAACATTTTTATGTTAAAATTATATTTTTTAAAGGAATTTTACCGGATTTCAAAATATTCTGTGAAATAACTTTCTAACACAAAGAATGGATTTTAGTACATTATTAGTAGAATAACTAACCCATTTCATTTGTATTATTTCAGAGAAACAGACAATGGAAATAAATACAGAGAAATTTACAAAATTTCTTCAAACATTCAAATTCAATGAAAGAATTATATAACTTTCTATAAATGGTAATGTATTTTCCATTGATTTTTATTTCTCACTTGCATCAGTATTTCTGAAAAAAAAAAGTTTTTTTTAAACTAAGAATTTAGTTCCATTAAACATATATGGATGCAACTATCAGAATTTCGAATTTGAAGACATACTAAGTTTCTGCCTTTAGAGAGTATAAAATTAAATGATACAAATAATAGAAACATACTTTTTTTATTTATATGAACAAAGAATAAAGCAAAGTTAAGATCATACAAGTATATAAAAAAATACAGATTCAGCATCGAAATTACTGATTGTTCTTTTTGGTAAAGGAAATGTGCAACATCAGAATATCTTAGGGAATCAAGTCATTATTTCAAACAATTTTTAAAGCACTAAACAAATATTTCAGCATTTCAAATGGGCATACAAAATATAGATAAAAGTTTGAAAATTATATTTATTTCATACTTAAACTTTCATCACTACCTTGCCACTGATAGTAAAAGAACTATCAGTGGCAACCGGCGACCTTAAAACAGAATTTAACACTTAAGTTATCTCCATCCAGTAGGTCTTTATTTTCAGGTGGTACAACTGGATTCACAGTTTGCTTGAAAATCCATTCTCTTCTTACTTCAGTTTCAGGAAGATTCGAGATTTCTCTGAACTCATGTTTACTGGGGTGATAAACTACTAAATTAAGACTCACATTTACTGGGTTTTCATTGAAATCAGTTCTTTTTGTATGTACGACACACGAGATTATGGAATCTTTTTTTAGAAATATTATCCAAACTGACCATTCTGTTTCCAGCATTCTGCAATTGATTTTGTAGTCTTTTGTGAAACCTACAGTTTCTATGTCGTGATAGTTATTCACGGTAAAATTGAATTCAATTTCATGGCAATTTTCCCCGTGTGTTTCAACTGGGAAAGGTTGATCGTCAATAAAGGCCATTTTAAAATACAATACTATACTATCTGCTAAATCTTCCGTCAAGTAATTTTTCTCTCCCAAAAAGTAAGATTTACATATAAGAGGATAAATTTTATTATAAAGAAATCTGATGAGACGAGAATTTAAAAAGAAATGCGGTTGATGCTAAAAGGCGTTTGGGAGAACTTCTTTCACTTCACTTGTCATGGGTTTTTAGAACTAATAAATACTTAACTAGAAAAAGGAATTAAGAAAATAGGATTTAACTAATGAATCATATTCAAAAATATTTGTAATCATGAAAATATAAAATATTAATTAATTTTTTTATTATATCAATAAATCATAATAGCTATAGCACTTATTATTGTTAGTCTTATCACTGGGGCCACGATGGCCTGGTGATAAAGTCTCAGCTCCTGAACCGGAGGGCTTCAGTTTCGAGACCCAATTCCACTTTAGAACCATCATGTATGCGGGTCTTGGGCACTCTAAATCCGTCGTGGCTAAACATCCTCCCAATGGGGTGTGGAAACTTGGAGAGGGGGTAACAGATCAGGTACCATCCTCGTCATCTGACAGCGGTTCAAAATTATGAAGTCCTTCCCAAAGTATGTCCAGTGTTTCTTTAAAATCGGACGTTAATACAACTGAATTGAACTTACCATCTAATTACAGTAAAATTTTTATCGCTATATGATGGTAAAGATTTGCTGAATGATGCATTGACATTTGATAGTTTACTGCAGTAAAGACAGCAGATAATAAATATCTGTCCTAAAAAGGTTTTTGAAACCCATATTAACTTAAATTTGTCACCGAAGGGATTAATTAATCTATTGGAATTCACTTACGAATTTAACTGAGTCTCATTCTAAGATGATAATAGTTCTCTAGAGTTCTATCAATGGGTGTATGAATGAAACTTCAACGTTAAGTAATTTTAATATTAATTTACATTAACCTCATATCTTCATACACTATAAATTAAAGCGAAATTTAAATTAACTTAAAACTATAATTTACTTCCTGTTTTTGAAAGCAAATGATGTCTTTTTAGATTTGAATTATTATGTTTTAATCTTGGATAAAATCCTTCTTCTCTGAATATGCCCGATATATAAGCAAGAGAACTCTTGAAGTCTGTTTGTAGATTTAGCGTGTACCGCCTTGCACGGTGTCTTGCCAGTGTTAGTGTTACGAATCAGGGATATGCCAATTTTGAAATATATATGATTAAAACAAGATATACAAACTACTTTGATTTATTTTGCTAAAGTTAAGTTAATTTAGCACCATCATGGAAATATTTGAAAATGATCCTAGATTCTTAGCATGAGAAAGGCCATTCATTCTCAAATGAAAATGGGTTGCATTCAAGAGATTTCTCTTTTACATATAAGAAGTTTAGGAATTTATAGAAAACCACCGAACGCTACCGAAACTTTTCCGCTTTAATTGAAAAAGTAGTTTTTACTAAAACTGCCAATTAAGACCTAATTCTACAGGATTAAAATGCAAATATTAAACTTCTTTTTAATTTGCTTTACAACTGGATGAATTTTGTGTTATTTATAGTAATATGGGATTCTATAAATCCAAACCTTAATAATTTTTTTATAAATAATCTTATATAGAAAATATTCTGAGTAAAAGAGCATTTGATCAAATGCATTTATTTCTTTTTTCTTTTCGTATATAAGTTTCTTATTTACGAAATGTAAAATATTCATGGTAGAATGGTGGGATCGTGGTTAATGAATGAGAAGAAGGGTAATCGGTATCCGTTTTCATCGATGTCCTACGATATTATGTAGTAATTTTGAAACTATTCTAGGGCTGTTTTAGAAGGTATTTAATAATTTTTAATCACAGATTATGGGGGCGGCACCTTATATGACACTCCATCTCTATATACTTTAGCATCATGCCACTGGAAGGTCATTTGATCCACGAAATTAGATCTAACTTGCAATAGATCTACACATAAGACGTTTCTTTTGTGGATTCGGATTTCAACACTGGAGTCCTCTGGCCTCGAAATCTTGATTTTACTATTTGGCCATATTAATACATACATTTACTAATTTCATGCATGGTCGTATTTGTTTAACCTTAACATGCTCGCTACCATGATTCACTCATGTGATTCGAATCATCTATTTATTTCCTTCGTTATTTCTTAGCTGCAGTAGAGAAACGATATTCTAATTAGAAAATAGGCCTGAATCACAACTAATTTATGTTCCATTTAACATGTTGGAATTTCAATAGGGAAATATCAAATCAGATATAGTTCTTGTTTTCTGACCACGACTTAATATTATGAGAGTTGCATTTTTAATGTAATGTGTTAAACTCAAGTAGGGTTTAGATAGGGATTATATTTCTGGATATAAAACCACTATTGATGGTTAAATAATGTTTATCTAATCAAACTATGTATTAGTTTAATAAATCAGTGATGCATACTGTATCCATATCAACCCTCGGTATCAATGTATTATATCGACAAAAAAAAAAAGAAAGAAAAGCTTTACAAGCTGAACAAATTAACTGAGAAATCAATGTTGTCAGCATTTAAGATATATTAAGATTTTTAAATAATCAGTTTGAAATCGTTATAACTTATGAAAAGTTATAACATGATATTGTGAGATTTCAACTTTTTGACATTGCAGTTACGATGACATTCTAAATTTTATTAAGAATGCTATGGAATTACTGTTAGCGTTTTAAAACGAAACCCTTTAATAAAAATCCATCAAAGGGATAAACTCAACACCAAGCTGAAAATAAATCAAAACTAAGATTATCTAATAGCTTTTAGTGTTAGTTGATGAGAGTCTAAGATAAAGAATTTGGTAATTTTGGGAAATTTCTTTTACTCAATAAATGAGCCATTTGTGAAACGGCCAAGAAAAAAAAGTTTTGGAGAATATTTTTGAAACCTTATAAGAGAAAAGTTTAGAAAAATTTTGTAATTTTAATCAAATTATGAAGCAAGTACCTACATTCAAAATATGCTTTTGAAATTTGTGAGCCATATAAGTGGAAAAATATTACGCCTGTAAATGATTTTACATGTACTCTGCCCTTATACAAAAATGTCTTCCATTTAATTTAATCTAAATTACTTCATTTAATTTACTTTCTTATTCTAAATCATAATCAGAGGAAATGAATCTATATGTGCCAGCATGTCTTCTTCTAATTTCAACGATAAATTCAGATGAACAAAATTGCATATATGCTCACAATGTCACTTGCACTGTTACCAGGAACATGATAGATCTTCTATATATGTAACTTAGGATAGTCTAGCTCACAAATCGAAGATCTTATTACCAAGTAATTACACTTATTCTGAAAACGATCCATAATCTCTCTGAGTCAAGGATCAAGTCAACAAAGCCTATTGACCTCTGGTAGGAAAATTAGGTGTTCGTCATGTTATAAGTAGCATCGAAATTAGAGCCACATGAAAGACAGATTACGATGACTTAAGATTTTTTAACAGTTAAATAGATATTTTTAAAGGTAAAAAAGACACATTTATTAATATATTTAGTACAAAATAATTTTTTCTAACATTTTGTGTTAATTCAATAAAAGTGAAAATGAAGTGTTTTAAACAAAATGGATGGACTATTCTGACATTTTCTTCCTTATGACAGTAATTGTGAGACAGTTAACTTTTAGAATTTTTCAGCTTTTAAAAAGCAAAGAATTTTGTTTCGACCTCCAGATTCTTGATAACATCTTTTTTTTTTTTTTTTTTTTTTGCTTTTTAGTGTTCTATAATTGCTTATTCATTTATTAATTCCAATTTTGTATTTATATGCATCCTTAATATTTTATTATAAATATTATGGAAACATATTTTTTTTAAATTACTATCTTTGGAAGAAGATTATTGGAGTTCTGTACCAAATAAAACATGGAAGGAAATTTTAATTGAAATTAATCAAGCAATTCACAATTGAGTTCAGAAAATATTAATATGTTGCACTACCATTAAAAACATAAAATGGTGCAAAACGCTCGAAATCTAACTTGCCAGAAAGTAAGAAAAAGCATTAATTACAGAATTTTAACTTCGGAAACACTTTTTATTCACAATAGAGACTTCTGTATTTTTGGGAAAGATTTTCTTCATATTAGTATAAAAATGAAATCCCTGAAAATAGTTTTATTCATCATTCATTATTTTCTACCATTTAGTCTTCAATTTTATAATTGAATATTACGGAATTTTTTTCGTAAAAATTCATTTAAAATCGATCGATTAATTGATAATTAACTTTTGAAAATATTTAAATATTTGTTTTTATTTGAAACATATAACTTTAAATAAAAAGAAATCACGAAATAAGTTAAAACTTAATCAAAATGTCGTATTTTTGTTAGTTAATTACAAGAGTCTGAAACTCGATAAAAATTTCTCATTATAATTATCTTATCGAACATTATAAATGCTATTAATTTTAAAAGTGAAGTAATTAAAAAATAGTTACTAATAGGAAAATGGATACTTTAAACTTTGAAGGAAAGCTTTAGAATTAATAATGAAGAAATAATAAAAAGTATTTTAAAAATATTGACATGATTATGAAGATGCCATTAATTGTTTACAAAATCGGAAAAGGATACGGCAAAGGATTTTTCAAATATTTTAATAAAATTGTTCATTAATTGAACTGGCAACCTCGAAAGGAAAATTTTCTGAACTTAAAGATGGTGTAAAATTTCTTTCCACTATAATGTTATTTTCTAAAGGAATAACCGAATAACTCCAAACTTTACATTAATTTCTAAATAAAAATTATGACTAGAGATAGTTATGAAAAAATGAAAATAATGCATTATTTTTGGAATTACTCAAATTTCAGTACTATTGGGCATCATGGTATGAAAAATAGATTGCAGAATTCATCTTAAATAAGCATGAAAGGAATGAAATTAAAGCCAGAATAAAATGTAGATCCTATTAAAACTGAAAGAATGAAAATGAGAGCATACAAAGGATATTTACTGAAAGAAGGGATTGAACTCTACATAAAAAATTTCAGCCTTCAGCTGATAGTTTAGATTTCAGCTTCCAAATCAAGGAAGATCTAAAATAATAATAATAATAAAGAAAAAATATTGGGGCACTGTTCTCAAAAAATGCTGGCATTCTATCTAATAAATGCACTTGTGTATCATTAGCTGTACGCCATTTGTAAACAATAGTTATGAAAGAGTGCCTTAACGGGCCATCTTTGGTATGCTGTTAATACATAAGTACCAAATGTGTATTTTAGAGCCTTTTTTGTCATCGATTAAATCCAAAATATGACATAGAGCTGCAATTGTAATCACTCATACCAATTTCCATACATACCAGTTTTTGCGTCTTTGAGTTATCGCATTTAAATGTATGTGAAAGTACTGACAGATAGATGATCAGCTTCCTGATTATTTTTGTTTCAAATATGATACCTATCTGTACATTAGGTGCTAAATCTGTTTATTAAATTTTTCTGTTTAGCTCGCTTCGTCTTGTAGTAGTCATGTTAACCTTTATTCTCCATCTGGACAGACAGACTTCCTCTGAATAGATTTCGTACAAAGGATTAAAATATACAAATTTAAAATAAAGGCACATATGAAAATTTTTGAATTCTTGTGTTCATAGACAAACAAACGAAAATACACAATTCCAAAGATTCTGAATCAAGATAGATTGAGACCTGGAGATACATCAAAATCTCAAGACTGAATTCTTTGGCGATAACAATTTTCTTTCTTTGTATAATTCGTATACTAGAAAATAAAAAGTCACCGACAGAGTATGAATCTGGCGAGTTGGTAGCTGACTAGCCTAGTTGGTAGCCTATTTCAGATAGATTACCTTGTACTTGATGAGTGGAAAAAAGTTGGAAATATTGAGTGGGATGTAAAAGGAATAAAAGGACTCTAATAAATATTATTGTGTAAATTTCAGACATCCCCCCCCCCTCTAATTTCCATATTGGGGAATTTGGTAATGTGAAGGAATGAAATGCAGCCTATCTGACTGCACTTTGTTCACTTCCTAACTTATCAAAGTAGACATGTCTGGAATCACACAATTCTTTTGTCATATCTACCAACTTGTCAGAGCCAGGTTCAATCTCCCATCGATCTTATCATGAAAAAGTTTGATGTCACTTCATTTACTTCGGATTAAATATCGAACTATAACTTTAATAAAGTGAGGTGGTCGGTCCCAGGTGCTAATATAAACGCTGATTTAACTTCGCAACTAACTTAACTTTATTACGTATTGTTGAAACAAAAAAATTAGCTTGGCAGGTTCATCAAAGTTTAATCATTTGTACCGAAACAATATTAACCATGCATATTAATTTGGAGTACATAAAAATTTTTCATTCATGTCCCAGAATTATTGCTATGGTGTGGAACCTTTGAAAAGAAAGAAGGAGGAGGTGAGGAGAGGAGTGATACAGCTTTATCCTTGTTATTTAACCTTATATGAATCAATGCAGAAATAAACCAAATAACCTTCATCATCTTCTAAAACTGAGATTCAAATGCTACTATTCAAATCATTCAATCATTGTAAAACTGTTGCAATGTTTCCATAACCGCTTTTTAATTGAATCAAATTAAGAAAGTTAAGCAGGCAGCGTTCACACAAGGCCAACTATTGCGTGCAGTAAAAGGTCACACCTACCTAAGGAACATCACGTGACCCATATGGGACAATGGCAATAGGCTGTCCAATTGGGAACATTATTTGCCATTGTCCTATACGTTGCGTGATCCTCCTGAAATAGGCGTGACCTTCTACTGCGTGCAATAATTGGCCTCTTGTGAACGCTGCTTTATTGCATTTTGAAGGACAGTAGAATGGAGATAAAGCGGCCAAATAGCATGCATAAATTTTAAAATGGCAACTGAATTGAAGTGAACTGAAGAACAGTAGAAGAACTGCAAAATTATCTGAACATTAATATTTTTATCTAACTGTTTATGAAAGATAGTCTAAGAATAAAAAAGTATAGCGAAGTGCAATAAGTGTTTGTGTATTGACATTTTAAAGGCTAAAATTCACAGATAGATATCGCCGTTTGTTGTGAAATAAATATATTTTTAACTTTGAAATTTCAACATAAACCCAAAGGTAAAAAAAATGGCCTATATTGATGAAAGAAGCGCTTATGGTGTGGACACCAACATTGTGTATGGCCATGAAGTTCAGTATAGTTTCACTGTTTATGGATTTATTTACACGGAATCCCTATATTTTACTCGACAGTATGAAACTATGTGTCGGGAATTACCAACATTGTGGGAAATTGGAGTACGATTTCAAAGAACGTGGTCCAATAAAAGTATTTTATGTCATTTAAGTGTAAAGAGGATCGACAACTCACCAACAGTGGTAAGAGCATCTTCTACTGTGAAATTTCATAATGTTCAGCTTCAACAATTAGGTAGAGTCATAAGTTTTCAAATGATGGAAATAACAAGAGGACAGGAAGTTCAGAGAACTGCAGATCCTGTTTTGACGCCAACAGAGATGGCCTCTCTATTTGGCCAAGAACTGAAAGTAAGAGTCTCTTTGAAAGTTACTTCTTGCCATCAAAGGAAACAGAACTATGATCCTTTAACAAGTCTGAGTGCAGACATGGACAAAATGTTTTTCCCGAAGTAATACAGTATTTAATTATGCAGAAATCAAAATTTTGCTGGTATGTTTAGTGTAAATTGTAGTTTGGATTCTACCATGTTCATCCATTGTCGTTCATCCAAGATTTCAAACGAAATGTGAAAACGCTTTGCTGCAGTTTTTAAGATAAGAACACAGATGAAATTAGAAAGTATCAAACCATTTTATGCATGATCAGGTTATTATATTGTTTACATTTAGAATAATTTTACATCTTTACTTTAAACATTTATGCCGCATATCTGTGCGAGAATTTTTAAATTCAGTTTCTCAATTGTCATTCGAGTTTAGAGAACAAATGTATGGATTGTTTCCTGTGGACCAGTTTTCCAATGACAATTATTATTGTGGACGATATATATGTGCAAATTGAAGACATTTTAAATACTCGATGCATTTTGGATTTTATGAATCCTTTCAACAATGATTTACTTTTTATGCCAATTCTGCAACTCGAGATGAAGACATTCATTTAAAAGGCTCGATTTTCCCCAAAATGCGCTTTTAGGCTCCAGCTCTTTGTTTTGATATATCAAATAAACGAGCTTATTTAATTTTAAATGTACTTTTAAAATTCCTAATCATTAATTCAAAGTGAAAATCATCAAAGTCTTCTGTTGCCAATATCTTATTGCATTTAGTCTGCAACACATCATGAATATCTTGTATTCCGTAATTTTACTAAATGTTGAATTAATCTAAATAAATATTAATAGAATCAAAAAAGCCTTTTCTTGTGTACAGTAAATATAGTTTTTATAAATGAGCATAAAAATTGGATTATGTTTGTTTTTCAATATTTGAATCCCTTTTGTTTCAATTCATTCCATGTTATTGATTAAATGCCAAGAAACAGCAGCTTTATAAAAAAATATTTAATTGGAAATTTCAAAATGCAGACATTTTTTTAGATTAAAATGTTAGGTTTCTTGATGAAAAATGACCTTGTAATATTTAATGATGCAAATGTATATTACGGATACTTTTTGCTGGTTTCTCGGACAACATAATTCTAGATAGTGTTATATTTCAAATAAGACTTTTTCTAAACTTTTTCAAAATATTTCCCGATTGAAATATTCTCGGTTATTTGAATACAGGGATTATGTTCATGGTCTTGATATTGCTAATACTATGAATTTCCTGAATAGCTATTTACTGATTTCTGATATGATAAAAAAACTATTTCTGTCATATCATATTCTATTTACGATAGAAACACGTTCAAAATTTACTCACAGCAGATAGACGAACAGATGAATCGAATTTCATAAAGTAAATAATATTCTGTCTTCTAACGAAACATAACTGTCTATGTGAAAACTGAAAAAAATTTAAAGTTTTTTTTTGGGGGGGATCAAATGTTTAGCTCTCTATATTATAATTTATTTATCTCACGTAGTTATTTCTAGAGCATATCATCGAATAGATGAATGACACTCTATTTCTTAATCCAAAATCCTTATTAAAACTAAAACTCGAATTTAACCCAGAAAATGTTAACTAATTTAGAAGTAAGATTTCTTTTGGATATTGGTAAAAGTGAAATAATGTTAACAAGAGCCTGAAGCTTTTTTCTCCCCAAATAGTCTCCCCAAAATTCTCCTGTATGCTCATTAATAAAGATCTTTCCTCCCGTAGCATAAAATTATGGACCTGGATAAAATCGTGAATGTCCTGCCCGGCATTGGCGAGTAAAATAAAAAAACAGCGATCTTTGGCGTGAAGATAGTACTTTTGTTGATTTTTATCGTCTGATTTTTTGCTCTTAGTCATTGCTATGTGGTTAATACACAAGAACTCGAAAATGGAATTTGCGTTCCTCATAACTTTTTCCAATCGGTTGAAACTGGAATCTGACATAGAACTGTGATTGTAGTTACAAGATCACGTATCAAATTTAATCCTTTGCACTTGGTAAAGTAATTCGATGCATAATTATTCACTTAATAAGAGAGCTTATTTATTGCTCCATATATATATATATATAAAATTGGAAGAATGCAATTTAAGGCACTTTTATTGTTCTTTTTATTTTTTCAACTTTAAATTAAACGACACACTAAAAGCTTGCGTAAGTGAAATATTTATTATCTACATTTATATAACCTGGAGAAAAAGCTAAGAGATTTCTATCAACATCATGAATATAAAGTAACAGAGTAAGAAATAAAAATTATGTGGGATGTTTTTCATGCCATTGGTAAAACGAATGCCACACACACAAAAAGAAATCTAAAAATGTCCAAAAAAAGTAAGTGAATATATATACTTCTCTATTAATATAATTAAATTGTCACAATTTTTTCTTAATCTTGATGCATATTAATTACCAGTTGTAAATGATTCATGAGTATAACAAATATTAAGAATTGTTATTTACACTTATCAATTCAATTATTGTTTTTGAGATTCTAAGGAAAATAATTACCCTAAATCGGATACCGATTACCCTACCTCTTAATCACTAATTCTTTTGAAGCGTTATGCATTCCGATATATTTTTGTTTCTATGATTTTATTTACCGTTTTCATGTCACGTAGATACTTTAGTATATAACTCAATGACACCCACAAGAAGTAGAACGAAATCAATTTATTAACTGAACTCAGAACACAGTGATTGACAAATCCTCTGCTTTTATACTAGCAGGAAAATTTCCAGAATACATTTCTGGAGACATTAAGAAAAGTCCAGAACACTTATCTGGTAAACTAAAGAAATGTCCAGAATCTGCTGGAACATAAAATAAAGGAAGTCATAAAATCAAGGAATTAAATATTTACACAAACTGTGAATCGCATTGTCTCTAGCGGGATTCGAACTTCCGATTTCTTGATTATGAGATCAGTGCTATGATTATTCGGCCATGGAGAGTCGACTGCCTCTTTTCAATGCGGCATTATGCAAAACGATTTTTAAAGTATCTGTGGTTAGGTTGCAAAGGTACTTCATTAAGTTGAAGAAATGAAATCCTTAACATCACTAGCATTTTACGGTAAACAATTTAACATAATACGGAAATTAAAATATTTCAAATTATCGGATATACAATAAAATAAAATAAAATAAATATTATTTTTCTTTTCTCATATAATAAATATGAATACATATGGATATACTGTGTTTTACACATAATTGTTAAATCAGAGAGTTCTAAATACACTAGTTCTGTTCAGTAAAGAATTTCTTATGGTAGCAACAAGTGAAAAACAGTACAAAAAATAATAAATATTAATAATTTAAAAAATAATAATTATTAAAACTACAAAGAATAATTATAATAGAAAATTATGATTAAAATTGATATTAATATAAAATCAATTGCACCTTTCATCGAAGAAATGGGACTTCATAAAGTTTCAAAACTAAATTTAATCTATGAAGAAACTAGAACATTACCAAACCTTAATATTTCCAAGTCTTGATAAATCCGAGATATCAAACTTTTGATGTTAAATACTCAAAAAGTTCATTATCTTCCTACCCATCAAAATAGGTCATAGGATGGATTTTTTTTTTTCAAAACTAAAGATTAGATTAAACTATTATGTTTGAAATAAGATTTATAAAAACTTCAAATGCATTAGAATGGAAATTTTTTATATACAGAATAAGGATGATATAATTATGATAATAAGGAGCTGATTGATCGATATAGTGAAAATTACATTTTGTCATGTAGGTTTAAGAGGAAATCTAGACATTCAGTTCAGAATTTTTTTTTTCCATTTAATTGTATTGTTTTGAATAGAGATGTCCTCAGCATGTTGGATATTTCTTTCATTTGGGAATTCATTAGGAACTCGTAGGGTTGTGGTAGTTCAGCTGTCAATTACCAGTTTTTTTTAGCAAACGAATCACATAGACATATAGGAATCATAGTAAAGAAGAAGAAATGAAGTTGATACGAAGATACAAATTTTATTGTTTTAAACTGAAACATACGCGGGAATATACTTTACCTCGAGAAATTATTCTCATGACCTATTTAATTGTCTTGAACCTCAGGAATGCAACTGCATGAATGAAATCACAAAAATTGAATTAAAGAATTTCTGATGTAATCAGTAATCCATTGTTTGAAAAGCCTTTTTTATTCATTTATTGGATCTATTTATTGGATTTCTATTTATTCTATAATTTGCTATAGCATAACGTTCATTTAGCTATAAGTTTCATAACTAATACTTAGCTATAGCATTTGTTTAAAGATCAGATTCGATGCTACAAAACTGAATATACTCCTCCTCCACATCTCTTCCCTCCCAGAGAGAGACAAAGATTGAAGAATCATCAGAGGTATTAGAAACTTCCTTTTTAATGCATACTTCGATCTTGGTGAGTAAGCCATATAAATTCATTTTTATCTGATGTACGGAAAAAACTGCCAAAGATAAACTTAAAAAATTCACTTTTATCCGATATAAGGAAAACTAAAATAAAATTATAAATGAAACAATGCTTCCTTCATCATTTAATTTTTATGTTGAAATAAACAATAGAATCCTAAAATGAATCCTAAATCTTAAAGAAGAAATCCAAAAGAAAAAGAATCCTTAAATGAATCCTGATATAATCCTAAGTTTTTGAATCCTGAAATGTTGTAAGAAGTACTATAGAATTTCTTGCAAAAAAAAAAAAAAAAAAAAAAAAAATCTGAACATTAAAATTTTTCAACACAAATATTATAAAAAATTTCCCTTAATAGTTAAAATATATCCTTAAATCGAGGTGGATGTTACAGCAATTTTCAAAAAAAGAAAAAAAAATCATGTAAATAGTTCTCTATTAGTTTCATTCTTCGTGGTTTTTAGAGGAAATCACTCGAAAAGTATAATCATTTTGATTAAAAGACTCAAAATAACTTATTTTGTTACTACAGAATTAAAGGGAGGTCCTTGGAAGAAGGTTAACAAATAATTAGTTTCGAATAAAAACACATAACACCTGTTTTCTTTTCATCCCGTCCCAATTAATCGCCAAATGCTTACTTATTCCGAAATTCGCCATACTTTCCACGTTGCTACGTTTACAGTGATTGTAATAACCAACACGGAGCTATGAGAGAAATAAATTATTTATCAAATTCATTTTGATGCAAGTTACTTAACTACAATAGGGAAATTGGATGATTCAGTAAGTCTGAAATATCTATAAATGAGGACCACTAAATACATTTGATAGAAGTTACATGATATTTATTTAAATAGAATTAGTAAAAAATGTGACTGCTTTGTTAGAAATTACTATGCATCATTTATCTATACTTATAATAAAGCTCAATGTATGTGTGTGTTGGCGCCGCTCTACAGGCCAAACCATTTAACCTACAGCTACTAAATTTGACACATGCATACCTTGGAGGTCGGGAATCTGCACCTAGGAGCGAATTTTTTGAATTTTTAATTAGAATTTTAATTAAGTGAAATTTTGACGTTTTTTCAAGACAACTTCCGAAAATATTATTACACAAAAATAATTATAACATCCAATTAAAGTCCAAAAAATTATCTAAGTAAAGTAAAAAATAAAGTAAGTAAAAGGTCTAAGTAAAATAATTGTATTCTACGTAAATTGAGTCAATAAATGTTGATGAATTACGAATTTCAAATTTTTACATATTCACATTACATCTGCCCTGTGTAACATATTTAACAAAATATTCTTGAGACACTAATATCTTAAATAAAAAAAGTTGCACTCTAATAAACTAAATCAATCATTAAAGCTGACCGATTTATGAAAATTTCGATATCGACCTTCTCAAAGAAGCCAACAATCTCCCAGAGTGAATGGCCTAGATTATGAAAATCTTGATTATTCTACTTTTGTAATATTTAAAACTTAATAAATCGGCCAGAATTGATAGAAGAATAGAGAAACTTATTTATTTAGAAGTTGGAGTGTCAAGAATATTTTGCAGAATATGAATCTATGTAGATCAAATTACTGTCTAAAATTTAAACTTCATGATTTTTTAAAGTATATTTATAAGCAAAAAAATAAAATAATATTATCAGCATTTATATACTTTTAAAAATAAAGCTAAAAACTTAATTTTACGAATAATTCATGAACGTTTTGTTGAATAATTTTTTGCGAGATTAAAAATCATGGAAATTATTCTGTAGTGCACACAAGACTTCAATTCCGAACGACTCTGCTTTCGATTCTCATATATTAAAAAAAAAAAAAAAGACACGCTTTGATTCAGTAAAAATGTCTTGATATTAATTGCAGTTTCCTCATTTGCACTTTAAATTAAAGTTGAATTTTACGGGCCCTGATAGAAAATTAGAGAGAAATGTGTAGTACAATGATCAGAACGGCTTAAGACCAACATAATAATGTAAGTGAATTATACGACTATCAAAATTTGAAGCTTAAAAATATTTTGTTGAAAAACCCGTTATATGATCAAATTATATAAAATATTAATTGAATCTTTTAGTCGGGATTAATGAAGGCAAACTAGCTGGTCGCCAAAGGCGGCTAGTTATTGAATAAATCTATCGGAAGAAAACAAAATGTAAAAAAAAAATTAAAGGACGCTTTTTTGAAAAGAGTTTTATTATAGATATGATCTAGCATTATACTATCTAGCTTAAAAATATAATTTCTAGCAAAACATGCCTCTGTTTGCATAAATATGATCATTTTTATGATGTACTGACAGATTTGACAAAACTAATGAAATTTAAAATGACCCAAAGACAATTACAAAGTAAAAATAAAATAAATTTCTTTGGTATTCTTATAACGATAAACATATAAAAGAAATTTTATCTTATACACTTCCAAAAGGTATTTTCCTTTTGTAGTTAAAAAAGTAAAGACTCAGTTTAAATTCTCCTTAGGCATTTTAATCAACTAAGGGTCTCAAACTGTAAAAGTAGCTGTTTTTGCAGCATTAAAATAAAATTAAAGAATGCAGATATCTTTTATACAGAGGATATCTTATTGCGATGAAAACTTTTAAACATCAAATCTTATAACAAAACAATTCAACACTGCACATTAACACAAAATTCTAAGCAAATAAATAAATTGCTTAATTATTTTTTCTGGTAACAAAAGAGCAAATTCTAATCAACAACAAATAGTCTACTGAAATACTATCAAGCATAAAAAAGAAAAAGAAAAACAAATACTATAATTCGTTATAAAACTTATGTTTCAATCGTACTTTTTTTTTCTAATGACAGTAATATACATTAAATGCAATTTTAACATTCAAATCTTCACCATTTGAAGAAATAATTTCAGAAGAAATCAATTCATCAAGTCTTTTCTCAACTACTTCTCCACTTTGCACTGAAGCTTTTCGCAAAATTATTGGACCAACTAATCTTTCCAAGTCAGCAGAGAAAAGTTCAATTGAAAAGTTAGCGGCTACTTGACACAAAAGAGGGTCATCCCGTTTCGCAGTTAAAATACAAGAGACTGTGTTAGTGGAGGATTCTTTTTGAAATTTTATTCCGATTTTCCATAAAGTTATAAATGCAGAACACTTGGTTTTGTACTCCTGATTGAGCCTGAATATGTCATTGTCACGGAAGTTCAAACCAACTAAAGTGTAATTCACAGTATGACCGTTGTCAAACACTTTCGTTTTAACTGAGACACTTTGTCCATCGATAACCGGCATTTCTGAAATATTCTTACTATCTACTGACACTAAGTGACCGAAGTAATTAAACACACCCACCTCGTTACTCAAAAAAGCGAAAACAACATGTTTTGAATTTTTTTTTGGTATCAGAAACACGAAAAGACAAGGTTACAGTTAAAATACATATGGATTATCAATTTCACTTCACTGCTAACGCTCAAGCTTTATGATTTGAAAAGATGAAATAAATATCGATGCTCGCATTTTTTTTTATTTTTGTAAAATTCTGCAGATTATTAAGAATTATAAAGCAAAATAATTAGATAATTCAGTTACAATTTAAAAATATTTAAAAGATTCATTTACTTTAGAATCAAATCTCACCATTATTTTTGACAGATAAAATTTTTTTGTAGAACTTAAGATAATTAAGTTTGATGACAAACCTTTTACCTTTCAATGTAAAAGAACGTAAACAAAAGGCCAACTATTGCGCACAATAAAAGGTCACACCTACCTCAGGAATATCACGTGACCCGAATGGAACAATGGCAAATGGTTATCAAATTGTGACAGCTATTCATCATTGCCCAACTGCGATCACGTGATCGTGATGAGGTCGGTCTGACCTTCTATTACGAGTAATAGTTGGCGTCTTGTGAACGCTGCTGTAAGCATAAATGAAACAATTTTAACGAAATTCCAGTATTATGTTGGCTTAAGGGCAGCATTTCGGATTAACAACCAAAGAACAATGAATTGATTTTCAATTTTAGTGGAAATTTTCTTGGTATGAATCACGGATAGATATTGATCATCTGAATATGTTAAAGAATAAAATTCTGGGAGAAGATTCTCGCCTACATCATCAATGTTTTCTGACAACGCTTGAAAATAATATTTATCTCCAGAAGAACTCATGAACTCTTAAATTGGGACTAAAATCTATATTTCATTTCAAGCTAATAATAAGCACGAAAATCAATAGTATTACACATACGTTCACTCATTGTTTTTTAAAGAAATCTGATTCACCACATCTTTGAAGTTTTATTATGGTACAGACCTTTTCAGATGATAAAATATTAAGATTTAGTATACACGATTAAACAAAAAAAGTGAACTAGACATGCTCTAAGATAAATGATATTGCAAATTTATTTGGAAGCAAAGTACAAGATCTGACAGAAGAATCGCCTGAATCTCATGGGTTCGAATATTGTACGTACTTTAATTTTGCCCCAATAAAATATGTTCCTTTTTTAAATTCTCAAATTCGAGTTTTTCCCCCCCCCCCAAGTTATCGTGTTTTTTTTCACATTGTTTTCAGTTTCTTTGTACTTTTTGAAGGGTTAAACTGAAAAAGGCGAATATGGGGAATTTGCTTCATCGATATCATAGTCATCTCACCCAATTTTATAATTTATATTTATTTTTATTCAATTCAATGGAAATATAGTAATTTTCCAAATTAATTAAAATTAATAATTCCTTTTAAAGGACGATACCATTTGTATCTGCACCGTTTTTGTACAAAAATACTAGTTTTCGCAAAGCATTTAAAAACATTGTTGAAATCCCGACGGCATTGCTTTATTATATTACAATTTTGTGCTATAAAAGAGCCGGACATTTATTCAGAAAAAGACGAAACGCAATTTAACTAAGCAAACTGAAAATGTTCAAAGAAATTATTGAACACAATATTTTTATTACTTCAAATTACTTTTTCCATCTTACTACACATTTTGTATAATGCTAAAGCAAAAAATGTTATTGTAATGTCATTTGAAATTTGTTTCATTAAATCCCTTCAATTGATTGCATATCGCGAAGTATTAGTAAAGATAGTGCATAAGATTTCTTTCAATAATATTAGTGTTCTTTGTTAGGATGATGTAAAAATATACTTTTATTGCATTACAAGTACGGAATTTCAAATTCTGTATTTAGCTTTGTGAAATTTGTCGTTATTTAATAGTTTTTTTTAGATTAACAATTCATTTTTAAATTTATGCAAGTATTTATCTTTCATTTTCCGTCTATAACGCTATATTTATTTACAAGCCTTGAAATACCAGAAATATTTCAAGTTTTTTTCTGAAGATGAACATGAATTTATCTCGTTCGGAGGAAGAAAAATGAAGCTATTAAGACAAAAAAACATTAAAGCAAAAACAGATTGGATACTTTTCAAAAACATCTAAATTCCACCATTTTCTTACTTTTGGAAACTACTAATGAACAGCTTATAAATCAGAAATAGCAAAAGGAGGTATAATCAATAAGCAAACACTTTAAAACTATTATTAAAATACTAATCTATTTCTATCGTTCACATATTGAATGAATAAAGTGATCAATGGGCATGTTTTCATTCATAGAATTTTTTCTTAAAATTATGACCATAACTGCTTCGATCCTATGAATTTTTCAAGAATTCAGTTTTAAATATTTGTAAACATATCTGCAAATTCAATATGAATCGTCTGTACATAAATAATTTTATTCATAAACATGTAATTAAATTTAATTAGAAATAGGAAACAGCAAATGTATATATATATCCTTAGCTTGAACACAAAAAAGTAAACATGTCCTTAAACGACAATAAACATATATATTGTTGAAATAAAATACATCTATAAAGTTCTTGATAGCCTCAATTCCATTAAGTGTTCGACCACGGTATGACTTCTTTGAAAGCCTGCAGTTTTAAAAGATTTATTCAAACCGAGTCAATATGTTTATTCGAGGAAATTAATAAATATAAGAAAACAACGTGCATTGTTCGCTATCTTGCAATTAAGCCTATTCCTTTTACCAGATTAAATTGAAACTAAATGAACAATTCAAGTTTGAACTTATAATATTTACAATTTTGGACAACATTCATATTTACTTCTACTACGACAGCAGCCTCTTACAAATAATTGTACTTTAACCATTAACACATCATCGGGAAAGGTGAAGTAATCCTCTTCTCGCAGAAGGCATCTGTAATGTGCATCTACAGCGAACACATCATGTTTAGCTCCTCGGCCATCTATTTCACAATTTAAACGATACGATACAGGACACTTTTTGCCTTCTATGTTTAAGAACCAGATAACTAGAATTCCTTCGACGGGATAATCACTAAAATCAATTCTTCTCAAAGTCACAAAAATGTTAAAATTATTGAAAGGAACTTCTTTTTCTAATTTTAAGATGATCTCCCATGAACTCGACTTGTCACACCGAGTTTTGAAATCTAGATCTTCCTCAAATTCCTCAACACTAAGAGCATCTAGTATAGAAATAGATCTGTCATATTTATGACAAGCTTCAATATTAGAGTCCTCTTCTTCAACATTCGGAACGAAAATGTCATCTGCTTCAGTTGCCATTTCCTCGGGTTTTGAAAATTCCAACAAATTTGTATGGGGGACCAACAAAATTTTGTTCCAATTTACTATATTTGTAAAATGTTTACAACTTTTGCATGCTTAAATATCAATGAAGAAAAAGCAAAAGCGTTGCCAAAATTGTTAGGAAATTACAAGATTCATTTATCGTAAATGAGTTAAGCAGCATTCACACGAGGCCAGCTATTGCAAGCAATAGAAAGCCACTCCTACCTTAGTCACATCAAGTGACCAGAATGGGACAATAGCAAATAGTTATCTTATCGGGCAACTATCTGTCACCATCCCAATGCGGTCATGCGATCTTCCCAAGGAGTGGCTTTCTACTGTGTGCAGTAGTTGGCTTCGTCTGAACACTGTTTTTAGTACAGTTTATAAGCTGACCTTTCTATACATTATGAACAACACGTAATGTCATAATTAGTATGCACAATTAAATTGGATTCATAATTAATTGTTGAAGAAAATTCATTACGTAGCATCAAAAGGAGTTATATTATACAACTTGTAATGGATATTTTTAAAAAATGTACTTGGCTTCAATCACTTACGCTTACCCTATTATGGTTGCATCACTTACTGTATTGGAGGCAGCGCATTTTTTGAGATATATTAAATTGCAATGGTATTCTTTACACACAAGGTGTGGAATCCTTCTGTAGTCAGGATTAATCAGTCATTTACCAATTAATCAGTCAGTTAGCAATTTCAGAAATTGAGAGGAGATTTAAATGATTTAAACCAATGAATGGCACATAGAAAAAACGACTACCAGGTAATAAATAAAGATTTTTGAAGACTTATTTGAAATTTTTAATCAAAATCATCTTTAACTGTTCCATGTAATATGGTTGAAAAAATGTAATGCAAAATTGAAATCGTTGTATATTTATCAAACTTTGAAGTGAACGGAATTTCTGAAATCAACTACGCAACTGCGGTTGAAAATTGTATCATTTCAGGAATTTGAAATAATTTAGCCTGATGCTTAAAAAATTGTAATTTTAATGGTATTGAAACAGAACACTCGAAAATTTAATTCTAACAGAAAAGGATTTTCAACTGGATCATAGATTACAGAATTTATTATATGCTTGGAACATTCTACAGAAAATAATATGAATCATGAACTACAGATCAATTTATAAATTGCCGTTATAGTCGATTGTACTGATTTTGTTTTTATTTTATTGAATTTTCAATTTGCAATGGATAACAATGATATACGGGCCATTTTTTCATGCCTTCTTTGTTTCAATCTCCGAACAAATGAAAATTGTTCTTATGAAGAATAAGATGAAACAATGGACTATGCAATAAAATGTTCTCTAACAATCTCCAAGTAATTCCAAACTCATGTAGTAGAACATTTACTACATCAGACACATAACTATAAGATCATTAGAAATAATTCATCAAGAAAGAGACTTCGATGCCTAATACGCTTCATGTATGAAGAGATCAGTTTTTCTTCCGGAGGAACGCCAATGAGCACGAGGCTTTTTAACACATTGACTGTCGTGTCATCAATATTTGGATGACAGCAAAAATTATCATTCAGAGTAGAATTTAATACGAGTAGAATATGCTTGTGCTTAATTTATATTATCTTATTTTTTAACCTGTTGTTTATTATGTAAATCACATTTGATTCACACCCATTATCTAAATATATATTTTCTTCTCTACTACAGTTAAGAGATAGCAAAGAAGACAGCATCTTATTAGATAGGAGTTCGAATCACAGGCCTGAATCAGGGCAGCGAAAGTGTTAAACTGACTTTCAAATCCAACAATACAAAATGTACTATATTTTTTATTAACTTTTCATTGCAACTTGTCTTTCCATCTAAAAAATAAATCTAATCTCGATCCATCCAAATGGTTGAGTGGATTTTGACTCTAAATTGGGCATGCAAGAGGTGTATTGTAATATGTAATAATAAATTTAATATATTTATAAATAATGGAAAAATTATTTCCACTCACAATAAACATTCTTTGTTGGTTGACTATTAAATAATTGTTCTTTGATGTAAGAATATGCGTCATTTTTCAATTTGTATTAAAAAGAGGTAAATTCTCTGAGTAATTTCCTTTTGCCATGTGTTTTATTTCCTGAGAATATTTTTTTTTTCTTTCTGAATTTTTACTGATAAATCAGTATTCGGAAATTTTATCATTATAAAATTAATGTTATATATATGAAAGTCAATTCAAATTTGTTATTGTATGATATAATGGATTATTAATTCTGATAAAATCCAAATATGAAAAAGATAACAAATTACTCAGATGTTTTGGATCCGAATTTAATTTGAATTACATTTAGCCATTTTGTTGAATTATTTTAATTAATGTTCGATTAAAAAAATGTCGACAAGTATCTATTTCTTTTGTAAAATTTTTGTCAAGTTTTTAGTAAACGATACAAGATGTTTAGAATAGTTTAAATATGTCTTCCTAGGGTGAAAAAAATATAGTAGAAATAGTCCATACATTGATAATCGAAAATCATAATAATATCTCGAAGGAAAAAAAAATGAAACCCTTGAATCCACATACCAATGTCAATGTTGCCTAATCAGTGTTTTAGAAAAGAATCGTTTAATATAAAGAGTATTCCAAAAGATCATTTACAAACTTTAAGACTAATTCAAGTATTCAGAAACAAGCATTTTTTTTAAAAATAGAATTCGCAGCCATAAACGTAAAGGGGTCTCTTTGTCTGTAATTTATGCAAAAAAGGATAAATCAAAATAAATATGGATTCTTATAAAAATGATTTATTATTTGTTTTATTTCCAAATGAAAAGCACTCATGATTCATAGTAGTACTAATAATTACTGTACAAATTATCTTATCTAATTTATTATTAATCGGTTTCAAACATATTTTGATAGAAATTCAGCTGATACCATTAGAACTAATTAATTACTTTAATCAATCACATTTAAATAACTTAACTAAAATTTTTAATTTTAAAATAAGTAAGCAAATTTAATTCATGTAAATTTAATTAAAATAAATAAATGATTTCATTTTATTAACTGTCTTAAGAAATTATGGAATTTTTTTAATGGCTTTTAAATTTGGATATATCAGTTTTAGCAATCTGCAACAGATAAAAGTCTCAATACTTGAAAGTTTTTTTTTCGATAGACAAGACCATCTGTTTTTAATTACTCCTTTAATAATTTGTCAGATCTCCAAAGTAAAAAAGAATAAATTCTTACTCGCTTCAATTATTGATGATCTCGAGTTAACAAAAAATATTAAAATTGATTTTTGATTTATCTCATCGAGTAAATATGCCTGTAAGGTCATTATCACCTTAATGTTCATTAATGAATTTGAAAAAATGAAACTTTTTGCTCAACAGACATTATTAAATATATATCTATATAGGTTATAAAATATTACTTCAAAAGTCGAAATTCATTGCATATTTCTATAAAAATTCTAAAACATTTTAAGTAAATACAAATGTTGCTTTTCCAGGAGAGATTAAGAGACATAGTTATCTCAATCAAGTTTCATTGAAAAAGTAATGTTTAATAATTACTATAAATATTTTATCTTTGATTTTGTTTTTTGAAGAATTTTAGTTGTAATGCACAGCTCGGAGTAGTTTTATAAATTTGTCTTATAAATTCTTTGCTCCATAGAATACAATTTGAATAAAATTAAAAAATAACAACTTTGTCTCTGAGCTTACCGAAGTATTTTAATTATGATAATCTGAATTATACACAAGAAAATTATAAACATATTTTTTCTTCAAGAGTAATTTCCAATCAACGAAAACGAATAATAAAAAAAACAAATGTGAAAATGTGATGGAAAACCCAATACCATAAAATAGAAAATAAGGGAAATTTATAGCTTAAGAAAAACAAAAAAAAAGAGAGCGATTTTAGTCTTAATATGAGTGGACAATAAGTCAAGCTCCAAACTTGAGCTGAAAAAAGTTAGCCACTTTTTATGAATGAATGAGTGCTATAGTTTGCTTTCCAATCTGTCACTAAAGGGTTAGTTATATTAATAGTAACAATAGGGCCATTTTGGGGCGGACCTCGTAATTTTGAACAGGTCAGATGATGAGGTCGACACCACCAAGCGTCCACACCACATCAGTGAGAGGACGTTTGGCCCTGATAGATTTAGCGTGCATATGTCCCGCTCACACGACGGTTTTTCGGCGGAATTGGCTCTCGAACCTGAAATCCTCCGTCTCCGAAGCAGAAACCTTGCCACCAGGCCACTGCGGCCGTCTGTTACTAAAGGAAATGCATTTAAATAAATTTGATTTCTTCATTGACTTGCAGCCTCTTGAATATGTGATGCCTGCATCTAATATTAATTGATTCATTTCATACTTTCTATCCTCTTTTCATGTATTTTTTTTTTTAATTTCAACTTTCATCAGTAGGAAAAATAAATAAGTAAGACTAAATGCGGAACACTAGTAATTAAAATATTATCAGATGGGGGGGGACTGAAGGCATAAATTCCTAATCAACGAGTTATTACTGGTTTATGTTATTCATTTTAACAAGTACATAAAATGTCGGATTCATCAAAGCCAAATTATAAATATCTTTTTATCTAAAATTCAATTTTTCTTTAACGTTTTTTGAGTTTAGCGATATTTTTAATGACATGATAGTTTAGGGACTATCTTGTTAAAAACTTATGATGTTAATTCAGGGCTGACGATTTAAAAAGAATTTTTTCCTTCCTAAACAGGAACGGATATTATTCTTTCTTATAATATACTATGGATTATAACCAGTTTTATGTAAGTTAACGACTTTCTGCTGTAGAAGTTGAATTCGATTTTAAACTATTTAAAAATGGCGGAACATTTAATACCATTCATAAGATTCTTACTTTTTATAAAAAATACTTTCAATAAATAATAAATTATTGTTTTGGTTAATTAATATTTCTAATGAAAATTTACAAATGCACTATTTGACCTTCAACACAAATTTTTAACACTATCTCTTCCGGCAAAAATATCTTTTACAGGATAGTTAATTAGAAAGTTCAAAGGCCCACCTTGATAATTTGGTTTACCAATCGGTTAATTTGTTTTCACAAATAATTAAAATATGCCTCATTAAAAACTAAAGATGGTATTATGGCTTTTTAGTTTAAAGTTTTAACTTTATTTCAACGAAAATAAGAGCTAGGAATGTTTTTCCTACTCTAAATATGAATATTTGAGCATTTATTCCTTTAATGGTTCAATTGTTCCATTCTTAAAATAATTATTTTTTAATTAAGATTCACTTAAGAAAAGAAATTCATTTTTCTTATTAGCTAAAATGTATTCGAAATTTGAATTAATTTGACTTATTAGTATTTAATTAATGAATTAAAATATTTTGTTAAATTTTAATTAAAGAATTAGAACATGTTTTTTGTCCCCCCCCCCAAATTTGATACGATGAGAATTCACATCAACCTTATTTTGAGCGCTTAATATCAGCACATTACAATCTCAAAATAATAATAATAGTGACCGATGGTTAATTTCATTGATGAAAAGTATGTGACTTAATGCGTGCATAAATAAGTGTAATTAACAGTATTTTTTAATATTTCTGAAATTATTAATGATAGCTTTTTCTAATTAAGGTTGTTAAATTAGCCTGTCATATTCATTTTATGTATATAATGATACAATAAAAGTTCAATAGGTTCAATAATGGAAAAAGAAGTTTTATCTACCACGGAAACACGGATACAAAGTAGAAAACACAACAGAAGAGTACACAAAACAGCGCTTGCAGTAAAGTGATGTACATAAGCAGAGAAACATTAATAAACGTAACAAGTACGAAACACTCAGATAGAACTCTCAGAGACACTGCTACTCAAAGCATTAAAGAGAAAACATAAGAGGATATATCGTAATCAAAACATTCAGGGTTTAAGAAACATTTCAGGTTTTATAAAAGAACATTTTGAGAAGGAAAAGATCGAGATATAAAAAACATGGACGTCACATTTAAAGACGAAGTTCTTAAAATCCTAATACTATGTTCTATGTTTTCCCGCGTCTGTTTTTGACATTTTATTTCGCTCATTAGTGCCCTTTTTAAAGTCGTCTTTTTTATTATTGCACAAAATGTGGCTTTTTAAAGATACAATAGTCGCGAGATCACACAGAAAAACCTTTAAAAAGGTCCTTTTTTCTCCCATTCGAGAGATTGCATTCAGATTCTGCGCTGAAAATGAAGCAATTTATTTTCTAACTACAACTCGTCATGGTGAATATATATATATATATATATATATATATATATATATATATATATATATATATATATATATATATATATTTTCCATTCCCTTCTTGAAAGTTAATGGTACGGTTTTTAAAAGGTGCAAAAAGAGTGAAATTAAAACATTTATAATTTAAGATTATAAAAGTTTTGTTCTTTTTATTTTTTTATCAAGTATTTTTTTTTCGTACAGAATGAATGGAACTGCAAAAAAATATTTTATGAGACGCTTACTTACTCTTTATGATTACTTTATTATGACTTAAGTTTTGTGATTAGAGATTTTATATCTTCAAAATTTTCTTTATGCTTTAATTAAGCATTAAATAATTTTAATATTTCACTGACTTTATATGAAAAAATTCAAAATTGTTAAAAATTACATTGTTATACGTAATCTAAGTGTGCACTCCTTAAATAGCGGTCCGATTGTTTTTAAGTAACGTTTATCAAGGAATAAATTTTGTAAGAAATTTAAATCTAATTATTCATCTGATATGTCAGAGTAATATGTCTGAAGTCTAACTTAATAAATAATTCAATGTGCTAATTCCATTAAAAATGTTTTCCATTTTTTTTTATATCAAAGATTTTGGAAAGGATGTTTCATATTACTATTGTTTCTATAATTGTATCATTTCTTACATTGCAACATTTTGTATTATTGTTAAAAAATGTATTTTGTTGATTCATTTACGTTTTATTGATGTTTTTTTTTAATTCTGTACATACAAGTGGAAGTAGAGTTGCTATTTTTAAGAAGTTTGAAATTTCTTATTTTTAAATATTATTAAAAATATTATACATTCCTTTGGGATAAAAAAATATAACATTCAAAAGATTCGGATTTCTTGTTTTGAAATCCTTACGTCACACATATATATATTTTGGCTTTCTCATTCATTTCCTTAATTAACAAGTATAGTAACAGTGAAGAAGGTAGTAAACCCAACTTTTTTTTTTAAATCTTGAAAATCCTTAATTTGTAATGTTGCTGGGAGTATTATAAAAATTCATAAGAAGAAGGGGATAAACATTTATTGAATTTCTATTTCTTGTTTGAAATAGGTGGTCAGTATATCATGAAATACAAACTATGAATTTCATGATTAATCTTCAGTTGTTAACTGGCAATAAGAACATGAGTGTTGCGTACATTGATTAAGCTTAATATATATATAATGCAATTTTTTTATTCAATAACTATGGACAGATATTTAATGATTTTATACTTACTAGTTTTGGTTGATAAATAATTGTACTGTCTTTTAAGGAATACAACCCGCAAATGCAGCCAACAAAGTAATTATAACCATCTAGTTATTTTTGGACAGCAAAGGATAGTTAATGTTTCATTTTTCTGCGTGCAGCATTACTTTGTTTTAATTCATTAATTTTACCATCAATGAGAACAAAAGCCTCGCACGTAGTATCAAATGAAATATAAGATTAATATTCGCTTACAGGAATTTATTTTCTTGTAAAAGTGTCACTAGAAACAAAATGAAATCTGACTGAATCGTGTTGAGCTTAGCACAGTTTAAAAAGATTTTTCTGTCATAAAATAATAAGTTTCCCTTAACGAAGGGACAAAAATTATTTGTATTTACTTATTTAATTAAATTGAAGCAGAAAAAGACAATTTTATGTTAAGAAGAATTTTAGAACATCATTCATTCGAATGAGAAAGAAACTAAATTAAATTTCATTTATCTTCTGTCATCTGTACAACACAACAAACTTCGTTTCATCTAGTTTATTTTAAAATAAGTAATTGCTAATTTTCAACAAATATTTTATTTAATTTTACTGTTTTACGAGTATGTAACATATTAATCAGAGGGAAACTATTTTATATTCTTTTTTTTTACATAGTTTGCACCCTTGTTCAAAGTTGGAGAGGAATTTCATTAACGCTTCTTCCTCTTTTGTCACGAAGTTTCCGTCCTTTTATTTTTGAGGTAGATCATCATTAAAAGGAAAATTCAGAAAATTTATTATTTATTCCCCATAGATTAATGTGAATTTTTCACTTTCGTAATTAATTTTCTATCAAACTAATTGAAGGTTGTTAAGAACTTTTTATTGATTGAGGTATCTAAAACTTTGGTACAGTTCAAATTTTTACGGAAAGATTAGAAGAAGGCTCGGTTGAGTAAATCCAAATAAGTGTAAAATGAGTTTTATTTTCCATTCATTGGGATTAAAGAATTAAATTAATACATGTACCATTAGAAAGATTGGCTTGATAAGTGATTTATTAACATGATAATATTTATAGGCTGTCATATTATCTGTAGATTGTGACATTAGTGATGCAGCCTTTATGTAGGGAAAATCGGTAAACATACAGCTGCGAAATTTGGCCACACATTTTACTTCGTGGGTAGTAGGGACTCACTAAGAAAATAATAATAAAAAAATTATATATTTAATTTAAAATTAATAAAAAATCTGAATTTTTTTTCTCCAATAAATTTGGTGCACATTATTGCACAAAAACCTTTATTATACCAATTTCATATCTAAAAAAATGTGATATATATTTCATTTCTGCACATTTAATATGTTGCATTTCTTTTAATAATTAAAAAAAAATAAGAATTATATTTAACAATATTTTTTTGTTATTTCAGTACCAGATCTAAACTCACGATAGGATATTAAATATTTTTGTGTGTGTACGCCATCGTTACTTTAAGATTAATTATAAATTATGAAATAAAACTAAGATCAAATTTAAACTAAAACTGGGATAAAATTTTAAATAAAATTAACACAGATGCATTAAGACTAATGTATTAAATATAAACTGGAATAGAATTTCGAATAATTTCTTTAAGTGATTTCTTTCATCACGTTTTGATCTTTTCACTTTTTCTGTGACTGATTCTGGACTCTTGGTAATGTATTAGAATGCTTCATTACGAAGGTTATATTTTATCTCAGTAATATCTTAATCCAATAAAGGAATACGTATTTTAACGGTAAAAATGATAAAAAATTAATTTATTTGAATTTATTCAGGTTTGCGCATATTAATCGGCACTGTGTATTAAGTCTACGGCGCTGCATATTTATGTAATATAATTTTTCAACGTTATAATCAGAAATATTAAATATATTTTGTTAATTAAAATTGATCTCTCATGTACAAGAGAAATATAGAGTTTTGTCTAAATATAACTTCAAACAACTGTCAGACAGTCAGAAATGAAAGAAATAAAGTTTCTGATTCTATAGAAAAGAAAAAAAAATTAGTCGAAATATATTAATAATTTTTGTTATATTAAGGTTATAATGGTGTGGTATGAGGCTGTCAGATTAAATTATGATTGTGTTACGATTTATTGTAATCAGGTTTCAAGCTTTCACCAAGCTATTTTGAGAAGGATCTGAAGATCAGAATGGCGTTCGAGTTGGAGCCCCGTGTAAACTGGAAGAAATTTGACAATCGTTTGTCGATTTGATTTGTTGTCCAGCATGTGACTCTCCTGTAATTCACATTTACTATCTAAACAGTTGACCAATTCTCTATTAAGTTAAAAATATAAATATAAAAGAAGGATATAATTTAATAAGATAAATAATCGGAATCACATGCGTAAGTTATTGCAGAAAGGTATGCATGTACTAGGCATGCATATCAATGAATTTTAAATGAAATAAGTCAGAAGAAACTTTAGGGGATTTAATTGCTTAGCACTTATAAATCATAAATTTTATCACTAAGATTTAATAAGTCTGGCATTATGGCAAATGCTTTAAACCTGGAGAATTTTTTTATTACAGGGATAAGTTTTATATTTAATTAAAAATATCCTGTTAACACATTCTCCATTGGGAATTTGACGTAGAAGTTGACTAATGTCTCGGCCCTTTTCTTAATTGAATACAAAAATGAGTCATAAATACACGAGTGAACTCGTGAGCAGTAGGTAGCGTTTGGGAATAAACGCACGAGTTCATTCGTGAGCGGTCAACTATGTGTTAAACGATAATTTCCTATGATTTTAGTTGATGTAATATGTGCATAAATAAAATAAAATTTCTAAAGTGTCCCATTGCTCTTTAATAATTTGAAACATTTTATTAAAATCTGAACCGAAATTATTCGTTAAAAGCAGTTTTTAACTAAATAATTCTACCATATGAAAACTTGAAGAATGGCCTCATGTTATGTAATACTTCTTGTGATCTGATGAAATTGTATGAAATGCTAAAACAATGAACTAAATTGTTTCTTAAAATTACTTGGCTTTGCACAACCTTATAAAATTAGAATTTTATAACACCGATCTTTCACTCACTATTCCTTATTTTCTAAAGTTTCGAAATTTTATACACTTGTGTATTCTTGACGAAAGTATATCATATATATATCTAGAACTTAATCGCCAGTTATTAAAATCAGGATTCTGTACAAGAGGCGCAAAATTCGAATATGTATGAATAATAATTTTTTTATTATTATTATATTCATCAGCTATCGAATTTTTGGTTCATTATAAAAGTTATTCGCTTAGTTAAAATGCTTCATTAGACATAAACGTTTTTATTTTCTTGTATACAAAATATAAAAAAAAAGTATTGCAATCACAAAAAAAAAAAAAAAAAAAAATCGAAACCGTGATTTTGAGTTATTTCCACGTTTAAAACCTCCTTAAGTACAAAAAGTTTTTTTGGCTGTATGTCTGTCTGTGTAAACGATTACCCCAAAAAGCTTTGAGCTATACGAAGGATATTTGAAATATGGAATTTACATCAAATATGTAGTTTTCTATCAAATTTTGAAAGAAATCCATTCAAAGGATATCTGTCTGTTCGAGTACAGGTGAACTCGATAAGAACAAAACATAAAGAGTTAAATGAATGAAATTCAGTACCCAAATTTGGCAGACAAATTGTAGATTTTCATCCAATTTTGAACCAAATCTATCAAAGGATTGACCGTCTGTCAGTCTGTGCACCACCACACGCATATAAATACATAAACGCAATAGCCTAATGAAATGATAATAACTGCAGTTTTGTGTTATATTTTGATTTCATTTGGTCGTGAAAAAGGCTTCCAAATATGTATTCACTGATCATTTCGGTAAAAATGCTACATTCACGTCGAATATCTCTATTTCTTAACTATTATTGGTCAATGCAAGGTATTCGTGGTCTTACCCAAGGTCCACAATTTTATGCAGGGCAGGAGGAGAGGAACAAGACTCTTATTGAAGAGTAGGGAAGAAAGTCTCGCCGAGCCGACTTCCGCTGTTATTATAGTTTTTAAAGGCGGAATTCTTCTCCTTACAATTTAGTACATTTTCGTATCATCTTTTTATTTTCTTGACTCTCGAAGTTTTTTTTTTGTGTGTGTGTGTGTGTGTGAATTGCATTGCTTATTGATACGCATTTCCAATTAAACTGTTAAAAAATCACAAATTATTTTCTACATCCAACTATTTATTGACTCAAGTTAATGTCCTATAATAAATATTTTGTTTATCTGAAGAACTTAAACTTTATAAAAAATATATAAATGCATCAATTTTGGACCATTTCTTATATATTTTTTGGTATTTCAATAACTACAGATTTCAATCCAATTTCCACATTGAGCATTTGATTTTAAATATACTAATTATGTCCCTCTACTAATTTTTATTGCCAAAATATTTTATTAAAATCTAAAGTTTTCTGTCACAAAACCATCTCATGGGAAAAAAGATTTCAGAAGATAGCATTTTCAAAAGCCAGTCAAAAGGATTTTTCAAGAATGAATGTCCAAATCGTTTATGCATCATAATTTGAATGTGTTCTTTTTATAAAATTCATTTTGAAATCGGGGTTTTTGTATTAAGATTGTTTTTTTAAATATTTAAACTATTAATTACTAATATTTTTGTAAACAGAGGTTCCCAAAGTTGAACACTTAATTGATATATTTGAGGAAATTAATCGTACACAATGTGAAAACAAAACGCCGAAATGTAAAACTGCCGACATTATTGTTAGAAATGAGTCGATTTTTCAGGCAGAAAAATATTAACTATACAGCATATCATAATTACCATGAGAACCATCATAATACTCGTGATTTTGAAATTCATAATATTTAGTCACAAACATATGATAAATAGACTGCTTGAAATTTGGACATGAGGTGAAAATAGAATATATTGTCTATCTTGTCAGAGTACCTATATAATAACAATAACAATAATAATAATAATAAGTATTCACTTTAAACCTAAACAATTTTATTAATAAACAAAATTTTAAAAAGGTATACAGTAATATAATTTCAATGTATAAATATGATAAAAACAGGGTACAGAGAGTACAGAAATACTGCTGTGTGGAAGATTTATAGAGTGTACCTGTCTTCCACATTAAATGGTAATACGCTTGGGAGTTTATATGGTATTAATTTGGTTTAGTTTAGATATATTTACTTCCCGTTTTAAAGCAACACTAGGGCTATTTCTTCAATATGGTAAAGCGATTCACTGAAAAAAATAATTTTTACACTAAATTCTACAAAAAATTTATTTGTTAATAAGTGCAGTGGATTTTTCTTTATTCTTAAAATTTTGATTTCCCCACATGTCCCTATTTGCACTCGTAAACAACGAGAGTAAAATTGGATTTTTTGTAGTTTAATTTCAGATTATTATATGTAGTATAAAGACTCTTCGGCAGGTAAAATTTCGTGTAAACAAAGTAAAATAAATGTCTTCGATGATTTCTCCAACTGTGCATGATTATAACTATGCACCTTACTCGCCTCTTTTCATTAGCTTTTCATCTCTCAGATCACAACAACCACAACAGCTTCTCACGGATAAAAGAGTTTTAATTAGCAGCATATCATGTTGAAACATTTGACTACCCTCAAAAAACAGGCATTTATAATGTTCACTTACAGGCAATTTTACTGTCGCTTCTCGTGTACCATTCGATTCCAACGTCTCAAAATATGGCATTTTTTGGTAGATGCAGTACGATACAGGGCACACTTTATCTTCAAAGTTTGACAAGAAAACTTGCAAAAATCCTTCAATAGGAAATCGTCCAGAATCTGTTCTCTTCAATGTTATGGAAATGGTGAAATTTTCAAACCAGTTGTCTTTTTCCAAGTTTATTTCTACTTCCCAGGAACTGGGTAATATTGAGCAGCGAGTTCTGAATCTCATTATTTTTGTGACTAAGTACCTAGTACTAATTTCCACTAATGAGAACCTCTTTTTATGCCTATGATGGGATGCAAACTCTGAACGATCCTCTTCAGATTCCATGTCCGTACTCGAACTTTCATCATTAGATGACATTTTCGTTCTTAGGAGGTTTATAATCCTGTATAACTTACATTTAGTAAAATATTACGCGTTTCTTACTTTTATGTAACTTCAGTATGTAGGCTTAGAGTACAGCCAAACTCAGAAAACATGAAATTGAGCCTTTCATTATGTAGAAAGCAGTCGCCGAGTATGATAGCATGCTACGTTATCTATTAAAATCTTATCATCATTTAATGTTCCCAAGTCCAAATAAATACGCATGCGATAGCCTGTTGGAATAATGATATGAAGCAGCGTTCACACAAGTCCAACTATTGGGCGAAATAGAAGGTCACGCCTACTTCAGGAAGATCACGTGACTCTAATGGAACAATGGCAAATAGTTGTATTATCGGGCTAATACGATTTGGCATAGTTCAAATTTCTATATTTAAAAAGCTCAAGCCGGTGGCCTGCCATAGGGGTAGCGTGTCTTCCCCGTGATCTGGTGTCCTGGGTTCGAGTTCCGGTTCGGGCAAGGCTTTTCTTCATCTATTCTATCTGTGAATGTGCCCCCCTCTCCCTGTAAAAAGGCGTTGTGCGAGCGAATGTGATACGTGAGTAGCTAAGACGTACTCTTGGCCTTAGTTGGCGCTATTGAAAAACAAGAAACGCACCCTCAGCTTAAAATCGCTGATTTCGTCAGCCAGCTTGTCCATGGCAAGTGCCATTAGAAACAACTACAACAAAAAGCTCAGAAGTTAATAAAAACTTAGTAAATGCGGTTGATTATATGCAATGTCAACCCTTTGTACTTGAATGTCTTCTCTCATCCACCATTCAAGGCGGTGCATCATTTTGACATTTTATTTATTTATTTATTAAATTTTATTTGTTAAAAATACCTACTGAATGATACAAAAATGTAGATTCGTTTTTCAGGGAAACTGAAATTAAAGCAGTGGCATGTATTTATTTTTTGGTGTAATAAACAGGTCCACTCGCTAAGTGAATAATTATGCATCGAATTATCTTTCTGAGTGCAAAGGTTTAAAATCATTTCAGATTTGTAAAAGTAATCTTAAAAATGGAAAAAGTTGTACTATGATTAACGTTTGTAAATTGCATCACCACTTTTTGTAGAACTGATTCCAAACAATTTGTTACAAATTTAAACTTAATTGAATCCAGTTCATAGTTTTCATTTTCCCAAGATCTAATTATAGGACATTAATTAAGAACACTAAAGGGGAATATCCTCCATAGACTTTCTGTTTATGTGTACAATCCAGCGCGTGTTTTATTAGTATAGCGAAAAGAGCTAAAGACGCATATTGGAACTCTTCCCGTTGACCTATGAGTCAAAAATTCAATATGGATCTTCAACTTTGTTATGTTAACGTCTCATTTGAAGTGAACATGGACGTTAGTTTATGTCGGACTGCAGAATTTTGAACCGTGGTAAGATTAAGAGGTTTCTTACCAGATAGCGACATTGGCTCCAACGTACGTAATGTGCACCAGACCCGCTAATAAAGCGGTTCTTTTGTGGAATTAACCCCTTAACCTACAACTACGGGCATGGTTGTACGATGGTCGGGCCAAATATAAATATCAGGGGCATAGCCAGTAGTACGATGATCAGGTCGGAACTACAGAATAAATGTTAGTGATTTATGTTATATTTTAGAGATAGATAATAATTATTTTGTGTATTTACCATAATTATTATCGGGTTGTAATTACCTATCAAATATTGCACAAGTTGTACGTCTTATAAGCAGTATTTATATTCCGTAACTTAGGACCGATTTGCTGAACCGTGGAATAGCTCAAAGTCAGTGCGACCTTGTTTACATTTTCGGCCCAAACTTTTGGAACGTATATCGTAGGTTAAGGGGTTAAATTTCGAACCTGAAAAACTTGCGGACCGGACAACAATTATTCGAATACACATCATATACCAAACTTAATTTATCTTGCTTATTGGCTTTTGTTGGTACAGTATTTACATATAAAATCAAATAGTCTATTGATATATTTGGTCCAATATTAATCCAAATTAATAATCGCTTCTATTTAAGCATATACATTTATTTATTAAGTATTTTCTACTATTATTTGTTATGCATATTCTATTACTTACTAAGCATATTCAATTTGATATTCGTAAATGAATAGTTACGTTTAAGTACTTACGAGTATTCATAATCTGTTAACGAATTACGAATATACGTTAATCTGTTTCAGATTAGATACAAAATTTCATACAGTTCTGATCAATCGATTATTCGCTAACGATAGATCGATCAGTTGTTTTCTATTTTGATTGAATATAAATTAAAAATCTGAGGGAATTTTAAATATATAAGTTCTAAATGCAACCTTTTTAAAGAAATATAATAGAAAAAAATGACTCTAAGGACTCTTTAAATATGTACGTTTCAATTCATTGAAACAAACGATTTAAAAAAATGAGAGTAATATGAATTCTGAGGTGGTTTAGTCTCAAGATATTTTTTTTTATTGTTAATGAGATTTTTTAACCTCAAATTGTTTTTTGCCTCTGCATTTAAAGATAAACATTTCTTTAAGAGCATAATATTGAACCCTTTTGTATTTGAACTTATTTAAATTCCGAATTGCACATTCTATCTGGGATACTGGGATATATTTATTGTTATTTTAATTTCTATAATAATTTAAGTAGCTTTGAAATATTCAAGCTTTTTTAAATGACTTTTGTACTTTCAATTACTTAATACTTTCACTTAATTGCAAATTTAAAATTAAAAATCCAGTAATTCGATGCCCATGTCAGACACGTCATCATTGTATGCGAAGGGATTGAAACTCTAGTTTTAATGAGAAAAAATACTTTAAAAAAGCAACATTCCATGCGTAATTAAATAAAATCGTTATAAGAAATGAAAATTTTCAAGATAGTCTTTTTTAGAAGTTGGAATATTGTATTGAAATTTTAAATTGGAACTTTTTTTGAATGTGGAATTAAAGACATCAATTTTTATGGTTAAAGGCTATGCATGCTACTGATTAAACCCCACGAGTAGTATTTGTAAATAATCTTATGTAATTGATACATTTTACACATTTTTGTTTATGTATAACATTATTTCCTTTAAATCTGGCAGTATTTTATTTATAAGAAAGATCAGGAAGAAAAATTTATTGTAATATCTAGACCGATACGTTTATAAATTATATTTTATTGATAAAAAGTTTGCTTATATTGCCGCATTGAAAAGAATCAGTCGACTCTCCATGGTCGAATGGTCATAGCACTGGTCTATTTATCAAGAGAACGTAAGTTCGAATCCCGCTAGAGACAATGCGATTCACAGTCTGTGTAAATATTTAATTCCTTGATTTTATGTTTCTTTTTATTTCATGTTCCAGAAGATTCTGGACATTTCTTTAGTTTACTAGACAAGTGTTCTGGACTTTTCTTACTGTCTCCAGAAAAGTATTCTGGAGGCACTGTGTTCTCAGTTCAGAGTTGAGTTATTAAATTGGTTTAGCTCTACATTTTGTGTGCGTCATTGAGTTCCACACTGAAGAACCTACGTGACAATATTATTCAAGAAATAGTGGACATTTCAAAATTGTTTTTCTTTCAGCTCTGACGGAATTGCCAAAGTTGAGAGATGATTTTAAGTATTCATCTTTAATATAATGATGTTTATAAGTAATTTTAATATTTGAAAATTATAATATGAATAGTTATAACTCGGGGAGGGTGTTTATTGTATATGGGCCTCAAGCTAACACCATTGGCATTTCTTTGCATCATCGTAATAAATTCACCCTAAGTAAATGTTTTGCAAACTCTAAATAAGGATTTTAAATGAAAACTAACAAATTGTTATTATTTTTCTCCAATAATTTCGAAGCATTTTATTATATTTAAACAAATTTTTACATAAAAATTCTACAAATCAACTTTTCAGTGACATCCATATCGTTTCTGTGTAATTCAATCTTTTTCTCCAATTTAACCAGTTAACTATTTCGACCTCTTCAGAAAATGCGTATTTAAATTGTCATAAACATATATATTATATAAATGTAATAAATAATTAATGATAAAATAATAATTAAACATTTATTATATAAATATAAAAATTGCCATTGAATAAACTTTTTATAACTCAAAATGTTGTACGTTTTCCATAACTAGTATACTCGTCAAGAACGGTTAACCGGTTTTAAATGAATTTTTCAAATTTTTTTTAAGTATATTTTATAACAATGTTTTTCATTGTTCTAAGAATTGCTTTATACACAAAAGAAGTGCAAGTATATTGCCTTTTTCATATATCATTGCTAAAATTAAGTGAAATGAGAAAAAAATGGGAAATTATCTGAATGGTGCTTAGAATAAGAGTATTGAATCTTTTTTATTTACTTTTTCTCAAACCGAAGAGATTTAATCGAAATTTAATTTAATTAAAATACGTTATCAGTTCTATTAATCAAAAACCACGCAAGCCACCTCAAAGGAAATTTAAAGTTTTAAAGCCCCTCATCCTATGAAATCAAATATTAAAAGTTCGGGAAGTATGATGGAATACGAAGAAAATTCAATATTTTTCGAAATCGACACTGTATTTGTGTGAATTTAATATTTATCTTAAGTAAAGAAATTGTACTATAGGTTCCTCGAATGGATTTAAAGAACATTTAGGGAAACAACATATAAAATTGCGTCACTATACTGAATGGATGAAACAAACGATACGGGATAGTCATGAACTAGCAAATAAAACTGATATATGAACTATTAACTAAGGAAGTAATTAGTTCTCTTCATAGACGCTATAAAAATCTTAACTGCGAAATTCTAATTACTGTGTGAAAACTTAATAGACATGCGAGTTTTCAAATTACTTTTAGCCCCCAAGTGATTCTAATAAATTGACAGTCCAGACAATCCATTTAACACATTATAGATTCGGAGTTTTCATTTTAATGATATAAATAAATATTTCAAGCAATAAGGATAAGTTTAAAATTTAGATACAGTTCTATTTTCTTGGAATTTTTTACTTAGAGATAGTTTCTGTATTGTCAATTGAATCATTCTTCTGGCCAGAATATCTCGGCATTAATTAAGGAATAAAAATTATTGCTTTGCAAATGAGGCAAATTCAATTATTGTGCAGTGAAATCAAAAACATTCCTAGCCAATTATAACGAAATTTCTCTGCTATATTTTATGATCTATACAGTCATCTAATTTCCACAATATTGAAAACTATAATTCTTTTAGGTTAATGATTCTAAATTATTCATTAATTAAGTTCGGCATTCAATTTTTTTGGGCTTAATATTAAAAGAAGTTAAACTGTTCCCGGAAATTGTTAGGAACATTAAAAAAAAGAGAAGTTATTTTTACTTTTCATTTTCACTTGCATAATAAAAATTTCTTTCATATTCATTTTCTAATATCCGCAAATATTCAAAAGTTTTAAATCAAAGTATTTAAAAACACAGAAAAACACTTTGAATGTTTTAATCCGAATCAAAATATCATTTTATAGGTTAATAATATATTGATTGTATTTAATAGAATTATTTTGTATTAATTGTAAATTGATTGATTGCTTATTTGGAAGCAATGGATGAATCTGTGCAAATTTCAGAAAAAAGATCGATAAGGCATTCCTGATTATAATCTAAGTGCGTTTCAAAGCTTTAAATCGGCTATAATTTCTAATTGAGATTAGAAATTCATAGATAATCTTTGAAATACTCATTTATTCTATTAAATACAATCATGCTTATATTGGTTAGAATTATTAGTAATGATTTAGTTGTAATGCTCAATGTGTATTTCTTACAATAATTGACAATATTATGTGATTGCATTAACAGAGATATAATGAAATTTTAACACATTTTATTTATAGGTTGATGTAATTATTATTTATTAAAGATTGCTTAAATTGCTGGGCTGTTTCTGTTCCTTCTAGGTTGTAGACGTTTTCTTTGAGGGAAAAATACGAAATATTTTAGAAATATATATTTATTAGAAATTTTAAATAAAAGATCTCGGATATAAATAAAATGAAAATTGCTTTAGTATGTATTTCCCTCATGCATCATATTAGGCTATAACACATCTATAAAAAAATCAGCTAAGTAGAATCTAGATAATAAAGTCTAGAAATTCAAATTGTAAGACTTTATCATTAAATTTATACACCATTTTAAAATAAACTGTTTTATTAACAAACAAGATGTTAAATATAAAACTTTAAGTAAAATCTATTGCACTTTTAGAAAAAAAAAACACCTGAATATATGGAAATAGCGCATTATGTTGTTATAATATACACCATTTTTTAATTAAAAACAACGGTGAACACATTGCGAAAGCATCTTCTTTGTATATCAGCTTTATTTCAATTATCATAAATTGTAGCAAAACAGAGTCGAGATTACTTTTGAAAGTAGCGTCCTAAATTTATATTGTTTGAACTGTTAAAAACTGGATACTAACCATTTTTTTTATAATTTTGATCGACTGTAAAAATACATCTTACTCGAACCGTCACCTCCAGAAGACCTCTTACTCGAACCTTCACCTCCAGACGTTATATTAATTGAACCTTCACCTCCAGAAGTTATATTAATTGAACCTTCACCTCCAGAAGTTATATTAATTGAACCTTCACCTCCAGAAGTTATATTAATTGAACCTTCACCTCCAGAAGGCATATTAATTGAACCTTCACCTCCAGAAGGCATATTAATTGAACCTTCACCTCCAGAAGGCATATTAATTGAACCTTCACCTCCAGAAGGCATATTAATTGAACCTTCACCTCCAGAAGGCATATTAATTGAACCTTCACCTCCAGAAGGCATATTAATTGAACCTTCACCTCCAGAAAGCATCTTAATCGAACCTTCGCTTCCAGAAAGCATCTTAATCGAACCTTCGCTTCCAGAAAGCATCTTAATCGAACCTTCGCTTCCAGAAAGCATCTTACTCCAACCTTCGCATTCAGAAGTTATGTTACTTGGAAATTCACCTCCAGAAGGCACATTTCTAGTGTTTTCTTCACCAGTGTGTGCACTCTTTTCTCTGCTATTCTTAACACAATCGCAACAGCCTCTCACAAACAACTGTACCTTCAAAATTAACGTATCCTGAGGAAGAAATACACTATTCTCTGCATTATCATCTTCTTTTAAAAGGCATTTAAAGTGATCATCTTCAAAAATGGATTCATGCACTGATTTTGAAATATCCATGAACTGATTGTACTCTGATGGTTTGACTTTATAAGGTAAATGTCTGTTGACTTTATATGCAACAGGGCATATTTTACCAATAGTGTTCATAAACCAAATGATCACAATTCCTTCAATAGGAATTTTCCCAGAATCAGTTCTCATGAGAGTTATTAAAATGCGAATATTATCAAGAATGTCAGTAACTGTAAGATTTATTATGACCTTCCAAGAACTAGGAAGAACACAACAACCTGTTGCAAACTTCATTTTGATCTGGGTTTCCTTCTTGCGATGAAATATGTCTACATAAAAGATTTTTTCATTTTTATGAGGTGCAACGATGCCCGAGGTATCATTTTCATCAAATTCTTGCATCAGATCGGAATTGTCAGAATCAGATTCAGACTTAGATTTCTTTATACTGCTTGAATGAACGCTTGTTATAAACATAGCGGTTTTCTGGAGAGGGCAAATTTTTGTAACTTGAATGTGTTTATTAAAATTATTTTTTCTGCATTATTTAAATACCATTGTCAAATATGAGAGTGATGCCAATCTTTAAAGAACAATATCATTTTCTTATTAATCAATGATTGTGGAAGGATACAAGAAATAAGACGTACATTTAAGAATATGCTATTTGTTTAAATATTATGAGATGGAAATAGAAAAAGTAATCACGAAACTTGAATATGACACAGAAAAATGTTGAATATATTTTATACTGCCTAGCGATTATTTAAACAGCTAAATGGGAAGCATTTTCAAAGATTTTTTTTTTTGTTTAAGCATTGATTCAATCTGCTGAATTAGTATAACATTAGATATTCAAAACATATCATTATGAATGATTGAGAAATATATGGACTAAATAATTCAGTAACTCAATTTTTAGATTAGAAATTATAACTTCCTGGAAATCATGAGCAAGTTTATCTCTGAGAATTATCCAGCAAAGTTATACACTTTATAAGAATAAGACATATTATTTTATAAATAAATTTTTGATAACAGTAAAATTCCTTATGATCTTACTAAAACTATTAGTATCGAAATTAAATAAATGAAAAACAAAACTAAATTTTAAAGCTTAACTTTGACAATATTGGGATATTTCATTAGAAAAGTTGCAACGCGGTGATATCGAGCCGTTATAAGATTATCATTTTTAAATGATGCTTGTAATTTCTTGAAATATATACACAAGAGATCACAAACTACAAAATTTTATATTACAGATGCTGATAAATTTTGTATAATTAGTACTTGATTTAGTAAAGCTTTGAAGTCTAATATAAATACATCCTTTAATATTATACTCGAATTTTGCTTTATTCGATGTCTTTATGGAATTATTATTTCTTTGTTTGTAAATAATTTTATTCCTTCTCAATTTGTATATAAGAAGAATGCATATACTTGTTCGTTTGGTGACCCTATATAAGACAGCTTATTTAATTTAAAACTAATACATTTTGAACATATAATCTTTAGAGTACGAGGATGTGAGTCTCTAAGTGATTTGTTTCATGAGTTAAATAAAACTTAATTAATTAAAAACTGGACAAGTTGAAATTTTGGAATTTTAGTTTCCAACAATATTTACTTCTTCCGTTTTAAAATCCGAATTATATCTTCTTAATTATACCTATTAAATAATCACACAATTTTCTCCTTATTCTTGTTAATTTTCTAATTTTTTTTTTGCATAATTATAGATACTAATATTTTTTCATTGCTGGATTTTTCAAACCTTTTTCATAGTTTCATCAAATATTTAAATTCCTGAATTTCTTCCACCCCTGAAAACCGAGGCAGGAGAATTCTATTTATTTCCTTCCTTTTTCCATTTATATATGGAAATCAGAAAGTGAAATTTTCTATACCACTGAAAACAACGTGTACTCAAATGATGGATTACTTGGGAAATTACATTTCTAATGGCGCTGAAATCTATAATTTTCATAGAAGTAACTGAATGGGTGAAACACTGTAAATGCAATACGGTTATAATGTTTATCACAATTTGTTATTAAAATTATTTGGTCGAAGGAATAATAGGCGTTAGGTTACACTTTAAATATTTAATTCAAATTAAATCTAGTCAAAATTTTAAGTGGAGAAGCTAGTCACTAAAGTCGGCTAGCACAGAAGAAAAAATTGACATGGTGTCTATCGATAACAGTTTGTATCCGTTCTCGGTATTTGCGGATAATGCATTTGTCATTTACGGCCCTTATGATTGCAAGAAGTAAATGATTATTATATGAAATTTTTACAGAAAAATTAAGAAATAATAAATGAAGCAATGCTTAGTGTTTGGAAGATTAAAAGAAAAAATATGTGCATTAATTTAAATTTTCCATAAAACTGACCAAATTAGACGAAGAAAAGATGAATTATTTATATGGAAATAAAGAACGCTAATGATCTAACTCTTAAACTTTCGAGCTTATAAAACACAAGACATCAATTTCCTTCCATAAATTGATGTCTTGTGTTTTATAAGCTCGAAGGTGAATTTGAATATGTAGAAACAAATCATATTTCATTTATTCATGATAATCGCTGTATGCGATCTTTATTTGATGGGGATTTGTATTACATTTTCTAATTTGTGATAGGTGCTTCTAACCTGTGACCAAACCAAATATTTATATGCTAATTGGTGTCAGTTACTGGCAAAAATATTCCAGGACAATCCTACAAATTATAAATATGAAATTTTCTAATTTCATATTTCTGTAGATGATAGTATCTGTGGTAATCCTTTCAGTCAGTAACTTGATTCGAAAATAATCCATTGGACATTGCGTCTCTTTATTTATCTGCTGCCATGTAGCAGTCTTGATTTTTGCATCCCTAAACCACAAATAAAAAAAAATCACAAAACATAACGTCATAAAGGTTTTCAATTCAGACAAACATCTTTTTGATGCTCAAGAAAGATTTGAAGAATTAGTTATGTGCTAAATTAGGATAAATAACATGGTTGTAAGATTTTGGTTTTGCAATAAGTGAATTGTAGATTCGAAATCCGATTCCACCAAACATTTGCCTTTCAAATTAAAAGAGAAATATTTCCAAATAATTCTTCAAAGATACTGCAACAGGAATTACAAATTCTGCATTCAATGATTTAGAAATATGTGGCAGTGGTTACTGTTATTAAGGTCTTCTTTTCGGGAGCGTTGAATCCCAAGTGCGGGATTCAATTCCACTAATGAATACCATGTGTAAACGGGTCTGATGCTCGTTAAATTGGCGAGGACCAGATATCCATCCGCTAGTGTGAAAGTTCTGAGAGGGACGTGTCTGCTCAGGTGCCATCTTCATCATCTGGCCGCGTTCAAAATTCTCAGGTCCATCCAATAATAGCCCTAGTGTTGTTTTAAAACTAGAGGTACAGTCACGTGCTTTCGAAAATTTAAAAAATATATATATTTTAGTGTTGAATTTTGACAAATCAAGAATTTCAGTTGAACTTTCGATATTATGTTTTCATTGAAGATGAACATAAACTTTTGATAGAAACAAAAGAAATTTATTGCAGTGTGGTCATTAACATTATATATATATATATATATATATATATATATATATATATATTATCACGTAGATACTTTAATGTGGAACGCAATGACACACTCAAGAAGTACAGCTAAATCAATTTATTAACTCAACTCTGAACTCAGAACATAGTGACTAACAGATCTTCTGCTTTTATACTAACAGGGAAAGTCCCAGAATACTTTTCTGGAGACAGTAAGAAAAGCCCAGAATATTTTTCTGGTAAACTAAAGAAAGGTCCAGAATTTTCTGCAACGCGAAATAAAGGAAAACATAAAATCAAGGAATTAAATATCTACACAAACTGTACATCGCATTGTCGCTAGCGAGATTCGAACTTGCGATCTCTTGATAAAGAGAACAGTGATATGACCATTCGGCCATGGAGAGTCGACTGTCTCTTTTCAATGTGGCAATATATATACGCGGAAATAAAAAAAATTGTAACATGAAGAATTTTTGTTTATTTACAGGATTTCATTTCCATAAAAGTATTTTTTTAAGCCAATCGCAGACGAATTTTAGGAAAAATAGCGTAAATAGCAATAGAATTGAAATGATTATTACTACATTTGAAAGAAAATTTGCTGTTATTGAAATTTCAAAGATTGACATTTCATTTCTGAAAGTAAATCAAATATTAATCTTATCCCCACATACCACAAAACCTGTTGTTTGGAATATGGTTTCGAAACCTAATTCAGTTTGGAATTCGTGACCTATTAATTCACTTCGGAACTTTTGACTTACTTCCTTGAACTGGTTTTGTTATAAAAGTTATCAGCAGGCCTTAGTAGAAAACAACAACGACGTTTATTTAACACGAAGACACTAATACAAAGATGACAGATATGCACAGCCGAGATGAACAAACAGCAACACACTACAACAGACAGTAGCCGGCAATTAGTAATTCGTGGGGATTAGTAATAACGACCACAGCACAAAAAGCAGTCAGACAGTATTCAGCAGAAGAGCTTCGCTCTACGGTCTCTCCAAACGGCTGAAATTCTCCACTGTCTCCTCGCTTTTGTTGTATCCAATTGTCGATTCACATAGCTCAGTTCGGCAATCGCTTGAGCTCTTCACAACGCGGGACTATTCCGCCGTTGCTTCGTTAATCTCTCGAAGACTCGCTTCACGACTCCAACTACGACGATTATTCCAGTTTGAGACTGCCGGCCTTTTATAATTCCCGAGAGGCGGGCCGAGAAGGTTCGGGACCAATCAGACGTATCTTGGTTCCTATTGGATGGATCGCTAAAATTCTCGAAGTTCCAGTAATATCTATTGTGCCGCCAAATGGTCGCCAAGCTCTGAGATCACTGATGCAGCACCTGATCAGCACCCACAGGGCTGATCATAAAACGGTCTTTCCAGTGATTCAACTAACCATGCTGGGTAGCAACTTTACAGGCTTGTAACCGTATCAATTCATCATTTTTATGTTGATTATTTTTCCTTTTTAGGTTCATTTTTTGTTTATAATCTTATTTGTTCACAATTTTATCTTAACTTATTGTGTTCCATGTCGAAGACAAATAAAACAGAAATGAAAAACCAATTTGATTTTGCATCAACTAAACTTTAATTTAAAATAAATACCCATAATTCACATAAAACCTGTTATATTCTTTTGTATAAAAAATCATTTAATTCTTTGATAATGAGAATCCATAATAAGGATTGAAAGAATGAATAAGAACTTTTCAAACCAGTGAATCTAGTATTCTGAATAAACTACAATACAAATTGCATATCGTTTAATGTTATAAGCTATTTTTCTTCAATTTACTGATAACAAATGCCATAAATCTGTTTAATGTTTGATTAAAATATAAGTTAACACAAAAAAGCCTTAGCTATATAAATTTGACTCAAATGTCATCGCTGTCAAAAGATGAACGTAACTGTGTAACCTTTCTTACATGTAATTACATGCTGCCATACATTCTGTAACACTATATCTTAACTCTACTGGAAAGCGTCATATTTTGTGAAAGACTTCCTGATGTTTTATATGAAAATGTATTGCTTTATTGTGTCTATTAGAAAATGTTAGTTCTCCTTTAATCTTTTACGGAAAAAAATGCCTATAAAATGAACTATTGTCATATATTTAAAACATATGTTGATTAGAAATATTATTTGAAGATAAATCAATAAAATCTTCTGGAATTTGGATAATATCTTCATATTTTTACACTTTTATCTAACTTGACTTGCTCCGGGTTTTTAAAGATGAAGTTTGTAATCGATTTTGAATTCAAAATCGATTAAAAAATTTGCATACTTGTGCATTCTTAATAAGAAAGCAATATTTAAATATCTTCATAAATGAATTATCCTGTAATCATCTAATTTAATTTAATTTTGACCATATACAAGTGGCGCCAACATTTGATAGAAAATTTAAGAAAAAATTGATTTTACATATCACACAAATGAATTGAAAATCATAGATTAAAAGAAGATAATTAAAATTAAAAAAAATATATTCGATTTTCTAATAATACATCTACTTTATAATTGGTATAATGCCGGTATAATGCTTTATTTAACTGAGAAGTATTTCTATTACTTCTCAGTTAAATAAAGCATTAAAACTTTAAAAATAAAACAACAACTTTAGTCTAAATTATAGATGTGATACAGCACAATAACGTTTTCTTGAGAAAAAAAATAATAATATTTCTGAGCTCAGACTTTAATGATACACTGTTAAGAAACTAAGAGGATGGAAAAGTCTTGACAAAGATGGAAGAACAGGTAATTAATTTCCTTTTCAATTTTCAATGAGGATACAAAAAGGACAAAAAATAATGGCGATATAAGTTCTTTCTACAATTCACTTCTTAGAAGACTAGAAGAATTGAAAATTTAACTAGAAACTGAAAAATAAGTCGATTCGTTTTTTTGGAATTTATCCTAGAAAATTTGTTCTATGCTATTACTAAAGAGCAATCGAAATTCAAATTTATTTTAAAATAGTGAATGAACTTGATATTATGTTTGTGAGATGTATGGGATTTATATCTTAAATCAGGGTTTCTCAACCTTTCAGTATTCGCGGCCCAGTTTTCAATCATAATTTTCATCGCCCCCCCCCCCGCTTACAATAAAATGTATACAACATTAATGTATATTGAGTATTTTGGATTCTGTTTTTTAATTATTTTTAACTAACTGCCAAAATAAGAGTAAAAGTGAGCCAACGTTGGCGAGAAACCACATCTGGCTTTTTGCCGTGCGGGCGGTTAACCGATGAAGCAAATGAAATTTAAATATAATATTTGAAATGAAAGCCAAACAGGGAGATAACTTTAAAAGAATATGAAAGTAGAAAAAGTCGTTAATGAATGTTAACTTAGACGGGGTGAGCAAAATTTAGAAACTGTGAATACATTTTTTCGAATAATAAAAGAAATAAAACATAAGCATGATTAAACAAAAGAGAAAAAAGTAAATAATGTATGTGAAAGGGAATCAACACGACCAATGCCGTCTCAAGCCTGCGCAGAGCAAATATTTTCTCATATGAATAAAGAAAATGTTCTATAACGCAAGTTTCAATTCCAGCCAATCTCATTTGAGTCGATCCTTCTATCGCTATCGAATCTATCGTGAATGTGTATGTTATATATGTTTTCGTGTTAATTACAATTCACCATATTAAATATTCACGGCAGCAGATTTATGCAAACTCATGATAAATTTTTAAGCGGAAGTAAGCAAGCATTAGACGACAATCAAGCATCAACAAGTACACAGACGAGCATGGTTCCGAAAATAAAATCAAGGAAATATTCTCAAGAATACTTAAATTTCGGATTTACCAGTACTGAAGTAAATGAAGAAGAAAGGCCTCTGTGTATCATTTGCTTTAAAATGTTGGCCGAAGACAGCATGAAATCTAATAAACTTAAACGGCATTCGGAAATGCTTCATAGTGAGAACGTCATCAAACCCAGAGAATTCTTCGATTTAAAATTAAAATCTTATAAAAAGCAAAAATAATTTTTGAAAGAAACTTTGTCTGTGAATAAAAAAGCTTTAATTGCATCTTACAAAGTTTCATATAAAATAGCCAGATGTAGAAAAACCTCACACCAGTGGTGAAGAGTTTATTGTGCCAGCAGCAATTGAGATTGTAGAAACTATGTTTGGAGATAATTTTTCAAAACAATTGCAGCCCATACCTCTTTCAAATGATACTGTTGCTCGTCGAATTGGTGATATAGTTGAAGATGTAAAGTGTTAGTTTTTCTCGAAGTTGCGTGACAAATTGTTTTCATTCATGAAGCAATAGATAGTAATAAAGATGCTCATTTAATTGCCAATGTTCGATTTTGTGATAATATGTCAGTAGAAGAAGAACTACTTTTCTGCAAACCAATAGAATTCAAAACAACAGCGCTCGCATTATTTGCCATTTTAAATGATTTTATGAACGAGGCAAACATAGAATGGAAAAATTGCGTCGGAATATGCACCTATGGTGCTTGTTCAATGTCCGGAAGATTCCAATGTATACAAGCATTTGTAAAACAAAAATCTCCTCTGTGCGTATGGACACATTGCATGATCCATAGAGAAGCTTTGGCTTCGAAAGAAATGAGTCCTGGTCTGAATATTGTGTTAACTACGGTTGTAACCGTAGTAAATTGTATTTAAATGAGGCCCCTGAAATCGAGAATCTTTTCCGCACTTTGTAAAGACATGAGTTCAGTAAATTCAGCGTTACTATTTTATTGCGAGGCAAGATCGTTATCACGTGTGAATTTTTTACAACGTGTTTGTGAATTAAGAGAAGAAATCGCCATTTTCCTAGAAAAGGAAAACAGACCGGAGACCGAGAATTTTCGCGATGTTTTATTTGTGATGAAATTGAGCTATTTGGTCGATATATTCGAGAAATTAAATAACTTGAATCTTCTACTCCAAGGAGCAAATACATGATGGATACGAGTGATAAATGCTTTTTGTAGAAAATTGCAATTGTAAAACAGAAATTTAAAGCAAAAAAAAAAAAAAAAAAAAACTAACAATGTTTGCAAATGTGAATGATTGTACTAAAACTTACAAGGCTGAAGAAGAATATGTAAAAGTTATTTTTGTAACCATTGAAAACCATTTAGCCATGCTGACAAAGAATTTTAAAAAAATATTTTCTTGCTGACGAGAAACTGATAGAAAGTTACGAGTGGGTTAGGGATCCATTTCATAAGACTCCCGAAGGACTCTCAATTGATGAGGAAGAAAAATTCATAGACTTCACGACAAGTGGCGAAACTAAAAGGCAATTTAGTAATAAATCGCTATTTGAATTTTGGGCAGGAGTAGAGGATGATTTTTCTGCACTAAAAACAAGGGCATTTCGTATTCTACTACCATTTTCAATATCCTATCTCTGTGAAACTGGATTTTCTGCTGCGGTTTCTTTGAAGACAAAATACAGATCTCGGCTAAATATAGAAACAGAACTGAGAGTGGCTATTTCCAATATTAAGCCTTCCTTCGAAAAACTTTGCTCTGCAAGACAGGCCCAAGGAAGTCACTAATAATTATTAAATTTGTTTTTAATTTAGTATGCTTTGATTAAGTAAGTTTTTATTTAGTAAGTTGTTTTACTTTAATAAGTTATTAAATTTGTCAAAATGTATTTTGCTTTCTATGTGTATGTGTGCTTTCCTTTCAATCAGTTAATCAATTTTTTTTAAAAATAATATTCTCTCTTGGATATTCTCGCGCCCCACAGGTTGAGAATCGCTGTCTTAAAGCTCGAATACATGTAGTTTATTTCTGATGGATTTCGGTTAAAATCAGCGATAACAGAATGCCTAAAACAAAAACAAACTTAGTGTTTTATCATGTTTATTGCACATTTTGAAGGGGATGAATAATTGATTTTATATAATAAATGAAGCTTGCTAAATTGAAAAAAAAGGAGTAATCTAATCAGAATAAACTAAAAATAATTTATCTTAACGTTAAAATTTGTTTTATTTGCCGTTTGAATGTGAAAAAAAGAAATATCGTAAATAATGAGATATCAAGCCATTTATCATGATGAAATGAATATTGATATGATAAATGACATCATTCATTTTACATGATAAATGTACATATCATCATCTTCATATGATGAATATTCATTAAATCTGATTTACATGAAAAATGTATATAAATAGACATAATATTCACTGATAGATATTATTTAAAAGAAATTAAAATAATAATTTTATATACTAATAACGATGATCCAATTAATAATATCTGGATGTACTATAATTTATTTTATTCAGTTTCTATTTCATACTGTGTTTTAAGTAAAAATATTGGAAATCAAATTGTATTGAAATATTGTCACATTAATGTTGAATTTTGCCACGGAAATATTATTATTCAATTGTAATTTTTTATGAAAGATTTCTTATTTGAATATATTATTGGTTTTGGAATACAAAACAATATGATAGTAAATCTATCTTTATTTTATTAAATGCATTGTGAAAGTCTCTAGTGAAAATAAAAGCGAATGTTTGCGTATGTGTCTATCTTTTGGTACACCATTTGGTAGTTGTTGACTCATAAGGTGGTACACCTATGCCATGCTTTTTAAAAATAACAACCTTCAAGAAATTCTTTGAAATTCGTTGAAATGTTAATTTGTTAACATTTTACCAAAATTTACTTTTTTTACCGAGTTAGCATAGAATTATAATAATGTACAAAAACGATTTTCCTACTATTCTATTTATAAAAAAAATTGCAATTTGAATAATATTAATATAGTTTTCATACAAATTCTCTTATATTTTGTAATTTTGAAATATTTGAAAATAGATCCATCGTCTAATGGCAGACAACCCATTATTGTAATGAACTAAAAGCGAGGTTTATTATTTAGTCAAGAAACGACATAATTCAGTCACATATTTTTCCACTGCTAAAAAAATGACAAATCAATTAATTCTTTAAAATCGCAAAAATATAGGGAGTCCGAGAACTGTTGGAAACTGTAAAATATTAATAAAAAAATAACAAACGATGTTTCAACTTTGAATTTTTTTAAAGTGAAAGCACATTCTTAAAAGATTTTTTTTCACGTAAGTAAAGGGGCCGATTTGATGATCTATGGGGTCGTAAATTACTGAAAATGAAAAAGTAGTTTAGAACCCTTATTTGCAAACATATTAAAACTTGAAGAAAAATAAAACCTTAAAAATGTAAGAAATTTTATATAAGCGTGTAATTTGAAAATTGAAGAATTTTTAAGATATTAAAGCAAAACTAAAATGGGCACCAAAAAACACCGATGTTTGCAGAGGGTGTTGTCAAATTCGAAAGGAAAATTCAGAACGAGGATAGCAGGTATAAGGAGATAAAAAATTACCATAAAAATATTACCATATAAAATAAAACTAATCTTCCATACATTTATAACAAATATAATGCTTCAAATTTTATTTGTATTTTGATTCTTAGTTTTCAAATTAATTCAAATTGATTTAATTCTAGACTAGTTTTTTCAATAACTAAACCGAAAAAATAGATTATTGAGATTTGATTCTTAAAATGAAACCTATTTTTGATTTTAAAATGATTTTTAAAATGTCAAACCTATTTTTAGCAACCAAAATTTGGCCCAGACAAAGTAAACTTTAAAAAAAAGAGCTAATATATTAAAATTAATATCATTCATCATTGGAAATTTTTTTTATAACTTAAAGGAATTTTATAAATTTAAAGCTGTGAAAAATTTAAAAGCTACAAGAAATGCTTCGTCTGCTTTCCAACATGTTTTTATTTTCACCAATAATGCAAAAACAACTGAATAAAGAAATTATTCTTTTTGAATATAAGCGAATAAAATTGCAAATTAAATTATTTGATTACTGACGATAAATTTAAGCAAAATCTTTCACACGGTAGAAAATAGTTATTACTTAGATGCTTTTCACATATATTTAGAGTTTATTTATGTTTAAAGAAAATCCTCATTTTATCCTGCAATAAGTGTTAAGGTGACTTTAAATATTAAGTAATGAATGAATGAAATGTCAAAATCACAGAAAGACAGTCAAAGGAATATTAGTAAAATATATAGTTTTTTCCTGTAAAAATGACAAATATTTCTAAGATTTCATTTTTATAAAGTGACATCTCCTTTACCTACTAATTTATCGTTTGGTTTATTACTTTTAATTAATTAATTTCAGATTCCGCGACTAATTTATCGTTTGGTTTCTTACTTGTAATTAATTAATATCGCTTTACAAAGAATCGTGAGAATATCGTTTGGTATTTTCTAGCGTCTTTATGCTTGAATTATCATGTAATACGCAACTTATGTATATTTTTGAATGTCTTTTTGTATACTTTATTACCGCAATTTTAATACCACTCATAAAAATTGTAAGTGTTTCTAAAATATTCTGTAAATATTGGAATCTAAATTTTAAAATCAAGCTGCATTATATTATTCGAGCTTTACACCATATGCAACAGAACATTCCAGTAATAGTAATTTTGTGATTAAACTACTTGATAATATTTATTTGTTACTTTTAATTATTGAAATGTAGCTTAATCGATATTAACGATTTATTCCTTATGTTATGCGCCAAAATGAAGTTTTTTTTTTTTTTTTTTTTTTTTTTTTTTTTTACCTTTGCTCTCTGGAACAGGCTAACAATTAAACTTCAAATAGCACATTTTTCAAAGATTAAGGGTAAAATGCTACTACCTCTGATAATGTTATTTTCCTGACCTATATAAGAACTGCATCAGCTAATAATAAGTTGAGTACAAGGCCAATGTGGGTATCGTTCGTAGTGTAAAATTATGTATCAAATAATATTAGTGCCAAAATTGCGTTCGTTAACTTATCTTCTCAGCAAGGCAATTTTTAAAGCCTAAAGATGAAACGTTAATATATCTGGCGACGTTGCTTCTTTAGATGTTATTATTCTGACACATCTGAGAATAGCATCAGAAAACTAGTTGAGAGCAAGGTTAATGAGCGTAGTTGTCAATCTAAACTATCCGATACGTTCATTACTCCTAACGGGTTAAAAATACTTATGACGAATAGTTTTTTTTTAATTGCATAACAACTGACAAATATATATATACATTATAATATGCATCTCATTAAATAATCTTTATTTTTTCTCGATGAAAATTTTTTTTCACTTTAGGAATCTTATTTAGAACATTTAATTACCCTTCGTTGCTCTTGATCTTGTATAAATTTTTCTTATCCGTTTTTTGTGAATGTTCATTTCTGTAACACGCGATCCAATTTTCAATTTCAAATATATTTTAAAATACAATGTTAAATATTAAAAGAATATTCTTTGTTGTCTGTCATTTCTAAAGTCTCATTTTTTAGAAATATGTAAATGGATATTTCAGGTCAATGGGTGTCTCGTAGTTATTTCTTATTTTCTAGTAATATATACAAGGAGAAAAAATTGTTACCGTAAAGAAAAATCGAATTCGAGATTTTGTTGACTTTACACATTTCAGACCTTTTTGAGTTTCGAAAAAAAAAAAAAAACTATTGTGGAATTATGTTTTTTTGTTTGGTTTGATAATAAGGTAATTCAAAATTTCCTAGAATGTAACTGATCACAATAACTTCAAAATTTAAAGAGTTATATAGACGAAATTTCATATGCAGGTTTAGTAGCAAAAGTGTAGATTCGAATCATATTTCAACTCAATCCGTCAAGGCGTTAATCATCTGTTTGTTTACTTTTGTATGCTTATTAATGACTGAAGTAAATAAAATCCGGTACACAGTTTCAACGTTTAAAGTGCATTATCTGCATTGCATTTTGAAACTACATCCATTAAATGATTCATCTTCTGTCGGTATACACGTAATTTCAATAACTCAAAGACTCATTGACTTAAATAAATGACATTTCATATGTTATGGCAATAATTGTACTATAATGACAAATTTCGACTCTAGTCTGTAGGAAAAAATGGCGTCCATATTCGATTTTATATTATTTATATATTAACTCATGCCAACTATTAATCGTCAAAGATAGTATGCGAAATTCAGTAAAATTGCCAAAAATATGAGCCAATGTCATGCAGACAATATACAAATATCTATGCAATTAATGTAATTAATATACACGCTTATTACCATATTTCAAAGAACACAAAATTCCACAGAAAAAAGAATTGTTCAACAATAGAGTCTTATGTGTGCTAAAAATATTTTTTAATACTTTTCTTATAATTTAAATATCTGAAAAGATTGTTCTATAAAATAGATTCACTGATTTTTTTTATAAAATTCAGTGTTCAATTATAATTGTAGAATGATTTAAACGTCATAAATAACTTCTTATTTGTTTCAATCAATAAATATACTTCCGAAAAATATTTAAAAAAATTATGCTTTGTATACAGTATTCGGATCCTATGAATCATATCCAATAAAATATGCTTGACATTCTAACTTTTCAACCAAAATACGTTTCAATTTTCTGTGACAATATTTAACCGAGTTATGAAGCTCGGAATTACAATATTTTAGGACAATCAACAATTTCATTATTTTAGGCCAATAAGCTTTAGAGACCTTCTGGAAGCTAATAAATGCATTTTCTTCGAGGCTGGAAATACCCTAAAAACGCTCGTTTTTATAAATTTTTATATTCAGTTTTTATAATTCAGCTTTTCTAGAACTTTTTAATTAATGTTTCAAGAATATATTATTAAATAAAACTGAGAAGACCAAGGATCTATTTAAAAATTTAACAGAATGTTTATTGACTCAAGCTATATGAAAGTTAATTATTTACTTCATTTGGATCATTTCTACTACTAGATGTGTACATTTATTCCTAATGATTTAGAAATTGGCTGTTGGGTTCCAATTAGGGCGAATAGCCTATGTACAATACGCTATGTTTTCTTTAAATAACACGGAATTAATAATATAAATGTATTTAATATAGATAAAAGTTACAGAAATCTTTTCTTGTATTTATTTTTTTAGAAAAATCATGTTTCCTATTTATTTCATTTCATGTTAAAAACTAACACACATACTAAAAATACTTTTCCCAAGGTTCACTTTAACATTCGTCTCAGCTTGATGGCAACACATGAATAAAAGTTCATTTTTTCACGTACGTTTTCAAATTCATTTTTTATGCATACTGCGTTTGTGCAGGTTATATTTTTATTTCTATTTTAAGTAAATATTGGGAAAATTGTTGAAAAATATATTAAAAATGAAAAATGTGTTGGAAAATATAATTAAAATATTTTTCTGAAAATAGATTAAAAACAAAAATAATTTTTACTGCAAAATAATAAATATAATTAAAAATATAATTTTTTGAATTTTAAAATGATGCAAATTAAATTTTTTTGCTGCAATATTTTCGGAAGTTATCATTGGTAAATTCCAAAATTTTGCTTAATTTTAAATCAACTAAAAAAGAAAAAACTCTCGGGAAGTATCTTCTATCTCCGATTTTCCATTCTCTAAAGTATATAGATCCCAAGTTTGGCAACTCTAGCTCAAATGGTCTAGCCACATAGGTAAGGAGACGCATAAATTCATCTTCATTGTAAGTAGAGGTAAGGAAATATTCTCCTTTAACAGTGAAGCTCAAATAGATTAGAAGTGAGAAAAATATATACTCGTTTCCTGAAGTTCCCCTTTAATAATTCTCTATTGTAAGACTGAAAGAAAAAAAGTTTCGTGAACAAAGGATGAAGAGGACCTAATGAATTTCCTTTTCAGTTTTGAACAAGGGTGCAGAGTGTGAAAAAATAAAGAATCAGAAGGGCTCTTATCGTTCTCATTCTTTTAATTTACTCTTAACACAATAGAAAAAAAAAGTGTAATCCTTAATTAGATTTACTAAAAAGAAAAAAAATCATTTATTTGTATAGAATAAATTGGCAATATATAATTTATTTTATAGTTAGAAAATAATGGAGATTCTATTTTGGGCCCTTTTTTTAAACTTGAATTTTGTTTTACAATGAAGACGATTTTATAAGTTCTGATCAGGAAATTTAAATTTGTTTATATATCAAAATTCTTTCGAAATGAGTATTTGCAAAATACGTTATATCAGACTAAATGATAAAACTACTATTTCTTCTGCTAGGTTCCTCATGTGTAAGTCTCTTCAAATAAACCAGCGTGAGTGGTCTTCCCAAAACTTTCTTGCATGCACTCTAATAAATTTCTCAGACCTGGGAACGTCCTGCATGGCTTTGGAGTACAATAGTTACGAAATATTAATTTTTGGCATGCATTTAACAATTTTACTGAATCTATTATGTCATCTATGGAAATCTACAAACTTGGTTTTATGCTTACATACCAATTTTCATCCATCTAGCTCAAAGCTTTTTTGAGTTATCTTTGTCAAATACATACATATAGACAGACTGATATTTTTTTTAAAAAAAAATGTGTTTTCTGAACTCAGAAAGGTCGAAAATGTGTAGATTAACCAAAATCTTGAATCAGAATTATGTTACTCATTACTACTTATAAGAGAATTAAAAAATAATAATAAATATATAAAATGCAAAATCTTATAAAGTGTAAAACGAAGTAGCGTTCTTTGATTGAGACGATTTCTCAAAGCGTAATAGTTTGAGATTTTCTGGCACTTGATTACCTATGTCAGAAGAAAAGCAGTATAAAATGTTTAGTGATTGTGTTTTGGAATAAATCCCAAACGATAACAAACATAAAATGCCATGAATTCCAGCACTTTTCAGAAGAAATTTTTGGAGAGAGAAGGTATAGTGGGATCGATATTTTCAATTAAATATGTATCATGTCATATTTATGTCTAGTGCAGTTTCTTGAAGAAGTGATTTTAATCATGGATATGTTAAAATACCTTTAACACGAGGATAAGATCAATCACAACTATTCGTATGAAATTCACTGAACTTCTGAACATGCAGTCAAATAATGTAATTTATATTGGTCTATTACGTTCGATGCAGAAACATCAATTAGATTTTTGATTTTTGCGCAATGAGCCTGTTTGGAAGAATGCTTGGCATAAGGAATAGTGCTGCATTTTAGGATAAACTGTCTTCCTGTATTTTTCAATGTTTGAGAAATCAACTGAAATATTGTAGCAGTTCCTGTAACGAAGAGAAAACAGCCAGGAAGCCTTGAGTTATTATCACATATTTTGTACTGCAATTAGGAAGAATTATAAGTCTCCTTATAATAAGTTAAAAGTTCAGCTTCAACACTTGTCATCAACTCTGATGATGTAAATTAAAACTTCCAAATATTTTATATGTAAATGTAGATTATTGTACATGAAATGAAAATAGAGTTTCAGTCTACTTTTTCCATAAAAGCAGATTATTGGAGTTTGAAACAAATAACATGCTGCATTTCAGAATGTACCAATGTAAAACCGGGCTGAAAAAATTTTGTATTCGGATTTATAACACATTAATTTATAAAGTTTAATCTATGTAATCTCTTTCTTCTTATGAAATGTCTTAAACATGGCTATCAAAAATGAAAATAATAAATTTCAAAATAGAATAATTTACCCCATAATTGGTTTGGGCATTACTATTTCATTTCATTTCACGATATACCATAACTATTTAGCACTTCTTGTATATACTTGAGCTTCAATATTTCTTCAAAACAATAAGTTTTTTTAATAAACAAAGCAATAAAACATATATTGTTCACACTTGCTTCATATATATTTAGGCCAAATTTAATTCTGTAAGTTACTATAAAAAACTCCAATTAAACATTTTTTTTTATTTCAAAAAGAATACACCACTTAATTACCTTATATCTTGATGTAATTTAAAATCCAATTATTAATATCTAATTATTAAAATTTAAATATTAAGCACTTTAAATTCAAGACGTGGTATTTTAATCTTTATTCTTCGAAGAATTTTAAAAGATAAAATATGTTTATGTAATCTATTAAAATATGGCTAGATTATTAAGAAAAACTAAAGAGCAGAAATGTATATTTTTCATTAAAATATATTTATGTTTCATTTTAAGAGAATAAATTTAGAGATTCAAATTTAATTTTTATCCTTTGAGTTTGAAAAAAAAATCTGAAATTTATTTTTTAGATTTTTTTTTTAGTAATAACACAAAATATAGCCGAATAATGCTTTTTTAATGATCGAAAAATAAAATCTTGAATTGCATTTTTAGTTTATTTTTATCACTCGTTTAAAAGAGAAAATTTTTTTTTTCATAGTTCCTTTAACTTATCCATGTTGTGTTAAATTTTAAGAATAAATTTACAAACATAAAAGGAACTCTTACCAGTGTATCGTAAAGGAAAAACAATTTTTTAACAAAATACTGAAATTCAAAATATAAACTTCGAATGCTTCAAATGTAAATCTGAAAAATTTAAGTAAATTGGTATTATATTCCCAGTTATAGCTTTCTTTTAATTTTTATTTATTGATTTTTGAGAGTTTTGCTTTTTAATTTATTTCTAGTGACTTTTAAGTTTCTACAATTTTGTTTGCCTCATGCTTTTACGGTTTTTACTTTAAAAAAAATTCTTCTTTGACACATTGTTAAAAGTATTTGTTAAAAGTTTTATATTTATTATTACATAGTGTGTAGTCTTTATTATTATATAGTGTGCAGTCTGTTTACTTTGCAATGTTTTAAACAAATTACTATAGTTAATAGTTTGGCCTCCTGTAAATTACATTCTTAATCTAAAAAAATAATATAAAATTTGAGCTTGAATAAAATTACAATGTAATTAGATTCCATATTTGAAATAAGAAATATTCTAATTTGTACTTAGTTTATCTGTTTTTGTGACAAGATTTTTGTATTTAGTATTTTTTTCAGAAAAGTAAATATTCCAGTTTGTTTTAAGAAAAATCTTTTAATTCTTATTATTTTATAATATTCTTAATTTTTTTATTAATTAATCATTTTTTTCAAAAGTATGTAAATATAATATAAAAATGTGATATTCTAATCGAAATACTTAAAATAAATTTGGAGTTTTAACCAGATTTTTAATATGTTTTATGGTTTGAATATCCATGAATTTCTTTCTCATGATTGCATTTCGGCATAATTTTTTTAATGACACTGATTGGTTTTCGAAAAAAAATATTATCCACGATTTTTAACATTAATAAGGGGATGTTGAATTTATTGCTATTTTCATTATTTTTGAACTTTTTATCTTTTATATATTTTATTATTCATGTTTACAAATACTATGGATTCTAAAAATTAGTATTTCTAATCTTCAGTATTAGACAGAGCCACATTCGTAAAACAAGTTTTTATCTAAAATAATATATAAATAGATACTTAAGAGTTCTAAAATTATTAAAATATCCTATTTTCATCTGAAGCGAATCACTGCACAAGATTTAATTACTCTAATTCATAAGGAAGTGAATAGAAAATAATTTACAAAATTGTAGCCTTAAACATGAAAGATGATATATTAAATAAATTCATTCAAAAAAATTAATATTATACCTAGAGTATTCTTGAAAGTGTACTCGAAACATTACTAAGCTAATGAATTATTAAGGAAGGAGTTTTTAAGAGGGAGTCAACTAAGAAAAATCTCGAAAGGAATTTTGAATGTATGCTTTGTATTTCAGAAAAATGGGATGCTTCCAAAATGACATTTTAAAATAATTTATGTAGTTTTGTAAAATTCTCTTTTTCATATTATTTCTTTAACTCTCCTTAAAAGGTTCCCAGTAATTGTGTATTTCCTTATATGAAAATATCATCATACATTATCATTTAACATTGGGAATGTCATTTTGAATGTATGTTTTAGGCAATCTAGGCTCTTTAAGTTTTTCTTGAATAGTATAGAAAATAATTGATTTACTTAGTAATTTGATCACTTTTATCTTTATAAACTGAAGCGACTTGATCTTCAAGGTGAAAAATCAATAATTTGATTGTATTATATGAATGTTAAAAGTCCTCTGAATTATAATATGAGGAAATAAATTGAAATCATAATTATCTAAACATTATATGCCAAATATTTATAACAAATATTATCTAAATATTTGATTATTAATCATTAATAATCCTTATTTGTTATGCTTTTGCAAAAGTTTTATATCATTAAAAATGTTACTTAATTTCAATACATTCCTATGATGTAAACATACAGTATAAACTTTGAGTGAACACTAGGCAGCTGAAGGAATTTCAAACAGTCTAGCTTTAACAGGAACTATCTAATAGTAACCCAAACCTAATGAGATGGCCCACTACACATGATGATATCGGCAACTTGAAATAGACCATGTTTGCAGTTCATGGGTGTGAGGCATTTGGAATCAACGATCGTTATTCTGATGCGTTCTTCACATATCCGGGACTGTTTCGGAGTTGCTTCGGGCATATGATATTGCAGAACGGTCGCAAATAATGGAAACATTGCTAATTGAAGATTCGAATACACCGTTTCAACTAGCATATAATCAGCTGAGGATGAGCTGTGTTTTGCTGATAGTTACAATAAAGATAATTAAATTACCGCCATTAAAATAATAATTTTATTTTTGTATACATTTTTGCATCATGGACAAAACCGTATAATCTTCCATCAACATTCAGTCAAACCAATGTTGAAAGACAGCAGTTTTAAATTCCTTTGCACTTTTAAATTTATTGAAAAATTTCAATATAATAAAAAATTGATGGTAAAGGATTTGATTTACGTGAGGGCATAAAAAACTTTACTGATCGTATAAGCGAATGTATGTCCATGTATCTATTGGCGATCTACAGAGCGGGCCGATAGAACTACCCTACGGCATTCGGGACAAACACAATTTGGGGGTGGGAATGTGTAGTTTGACACAATTTCTTGAAAATGTATTTATAATTTAAATTAATTATAAATTAAGTAAAATCCATTTACTTTCCATTGATAATTTCCATTAATATTTTTTTCGGCGTCTCTGGATAAACGACTTCTTGTATGTCATCAAATGTAATATAAGGCTTACAAACGAAAGTCAATACGTCATTGATGGAGAAAATTTCACGCACATATATAGAACAAAAGTTAGATATAAGCAAGAGTATAAACAAATATGAATAAATACATAACTAAACATAAAATTGCTCACATGCAATGAAGACATTCAGGTTATTAAATTATGCAACCAAAAATATTATTAAAATATGATTTTCAAAATTCGAATGCTTAAATCTCTCAAATTCTGAATAAGAGTTACAGTATAATAAATAATAATGATAAATTAAACTTGGAGAAATATTCAAAAATGTATACAAGAAAGCATAGAGAAATTATAATGAGCTGAAAATATAATTTTTAAAATGTCATGCTTTTTTAAATAAAGATCCGCAGCAAACTGAATTCTAATTAAACATTTCATTAAGTGACATAAAAATTTGAAATACCTGAATAAATTAATTTTTATGAGCAAAGAAAGCTATATTTTATTAATTAATATTTAAGAATACTTTTTAAAGAATGCAACGCCTTTCAGATACTTTAAAATTTTGGAATAAAAATCATTTAATAGCTGTTTATATCAATATTTTTAAGTTCTGTAAAAATATGTTCATGAATATGCAATAGATCATAATATAAAAAAAAAATTCTCCACGAAAACAATTTTTTTTCAATTAATGGAGTACAGTTTGAGTATAGAATTGAGAATTTCTAATGTACTTAAATTAAGAGTGTATTTAACACTTGAGTATAATTAGTATACTTAAATTAAGTCTCAATAAGATTAATGAAAATGCCAAAAAATTAGAAAGAAATTACTTTTTTCATTTTGTTTATTCTTAAGTGTCGTATAATATGCTATATTGATAGAATATCTCTGAATAAAAACAATAGCAAAAAGAAGTCATAAAAAGTAGGCATTGTTGGATTTTATGCAACTCTAGCATTTCCATATTTTATTTATGTCTTGCCAAATTCGTATTTTTCTCTAAATCTATGAATGCTGAAAAGCCCCAAACGCCCTTTTAAAAACATTATGGTGGTCGCTTGAGATAATCGTGAATATTACTGCAAAATTGGTGCTTCTTTTGTTGAATGGGATTGATTGAATACGAGAGCATGCTTTGTTTCCGATCGCCGTGCTTGTTTCCCATACCTCTAGCCCAAAAGGTTTAGGAGGCAAGAAAGTTGTTTGAGAACAATCAAAGCATGCCCGAGTATACAAATCAAAGCATGCCCGAGTATGCAAATCAAAGCATGCCCGAGTATACATTTGCTTGATTGCCTTCAGTTAAGAATGTCCCTCTTAAGTTTATCAGCCCTTTTAGAACACAAATTGCAATTTTCAGAGTATCCAGAATTTTTCTTGTTTCTGAAAGATAAATTTGGGTATTTAGTCTTTTGAATTATTCGAACTCGAATGAATTCAGGAATAAGAGGATTAAAATCTTTACTTTTATGTGCTTTTTTAAATAATTTAATACTTTCATTTAAAATTGAAACTTTTTTAGTGAATATAAAATGGTTCAGAGACAACAATCATACATTCTACTTTATTAAATATAACTTCAATTTCTACGAATAAAAATTAAATACGCATATTGAATTTAAAAAAAATTTTAACGCAACCACTTTATATTTTAAAAAGAATATCTTTATTTTTCTGCAAATTGAAAAAAAAGATAGAAAATGACATTTTCTATCATTCTTATAAAATTCGAATTATATTTATTTTTTTCATTAAAAACATAAATTTAAATATGCAAATATTTGATAAAATACAGTAGAAATGGGGAAAGTTTAATACTTTAATGTAGAATTTGCATTTTACATTTAATGTGCAGAATTTGATAAAATTGAAACTTTAAATAAAAAAAATATCTTCTAATTCAAATTCTTTATCATAATAACTTTTTTACCCATTAGAACGTAATATAAGAAAAAGGAATATCCAAACCTGATTGTTGCACGATGCAAAATTAGAATTATTTTGACTTCCATTTTACATAAATGGTATATTATGGTATGGTATATTTGGTATTTTTTATTGGTATATTTTAATGGTATATTTTATTTCTAATTTAACATTTAGCTCGAAACACGCTAAGAAGAAATAAAATTCTAATTTTCGGCATAAGGAGTTATAGAAGTAGAATAAAATGCTTCACTTCCTGCATAAAATATAATCACATTCCTTTGCATGTAAGGAAAAAGAACATTTTTAACTACTTTTTCTAGAAATCCGTAGTTGCATCGCGGTTCTGAAAAGTCACAATTACTCTAACAATAAAGAGAAAGGTGACTTCAAAAAAGGAAAGTAATGAGAAGGATAAAACTTCAATAAGAGAGAGGGAAAAGACATTCAAAGTAACATTAAGATTTCCCTGTAAAAGGGTGGTTTTGTGTTTTTATGTCTCCATTTGAATCCAACTCAAAAAGTGTCATGGTGGAAAATGAAAAAATCTAACAAGTAATATTAAAATACAAATATTTTTTGATGTATTATTTTTTATTTCATTGTCTTCAGATGATAAAAGTAGTTTAATAACGGACTGTCAAAATTTTCATAAATTTAAATGAAATAAAAAAAGAAATTACTTTTTTTTTTGATTAAAATACCTCATTTGGAAATGAAGGAAATAGATATTTCATCCAAAAAGCTGCACGTGTTTTTTTAAAGATAATCAACCATATTTTAATTTATATGTACAAAATGGCTAAATGACATTATAATGTTGGAACTGATTAGAATTTCATTTTGAAATTTTGCTTTGACAACTTTTGGCATTTTTTCCTAAAAAATTATAAAACTATTTCATAAGTATTATGCAAACAATTATGATATTTATTTTCGATAATATTATGGATTCTCATAAAGACAGAGAATCGGCAAAAAGTATGAACATAATAAATATGAAAGAATAACAAAATTAAAAGTCACAAGAATCAACATTCTAATGTATTATGTACGTAAGTGTTACAAATTATATGAATTTAATTTTACAATAATTACTTGGTATTAGTATCATATCAAAACAACAATTTTTTACAATATAAAGTGTATATTATTTGATAATTTCTCTATATTAAAATTTATATATTAAAAACAAATAACTATGACTGATGATATTTTTTACCAATTAAATTCCATAATCTATCTATATTGGAAACAATTCAGTTGAAATATAGTTTGAAGATATTTTATAAACTTGTAATTCGATGTTCACCATGCTTTTTAATCATGATTATTAAATAAAAAATGTATGCATATTATATGTTGTTGGTAATACAAATGGCAAGACTATGCCCAGCATTGAATTTAAGTCCACTAAATACCGTTTTGAGTAGGCTAGCTTAAATGTGGAATTATCTAACGGACTCAGTGGGTAAAATGGAACATAACTAGGGAATACATTAATGATATAAATTTGGAACAGTTACTGATCGAAATCAGCCATATGGTGTTAAAGGTCGTTATTTTAATGAGCTCATCACACACCCGATGCTTCCTTGTCTTCAGACATGCTGTGGATATATGAAGTTGCAGAAAAGTAATAAGCATTAAAAACTTTATTAAATGAGTCTTCACTCTACCAGTTAAACTGGAGTATCTATGGAAACAAGTTCGTTATTTGTTTTCTGTATTATGAAAGTATGCATCAATGTTCAGTGTTCGATAATAAAAGCCTGATTACCTTTCAAGAGTTTAAATTACATACAAATGCAATAATTTGTTGTGAAAATACAGTCTGTCCAATGAGGTGAATTCCTCTAATTAATAGCTATTGCTATCTATATTTTCAAGGTTTTATTCATTCTAGAGTATGAAATCAAAATTGCATCGAGAATAGATTATAAAATAAATAAGAAAGAATAAATCTGAAGTTAATCATTAAACAGTAACATTAATGCCTTTTTATCCAAATTTTATAAATTTGATAAATAAATAATGAAAACAAGTTGTTTTCAAAGACTTGCCAAAAATGACGCGATTAAAAATGATATAGATTAACTATATAAAAAATATTCAAACCATTTTGATGCAACTTTGTAACATCTTTTAAATAGCAAAGTTACAGAATAGAATTTATTTGTTACCATTTTGGCCATTTATATAACTTGAAAATCATAGCTGACTACTCCGCCCCGCCTGGAGGCATGCGGAAAAATCTGAATGACAGGGTCGTAGTGACATAGAGTCACTGACTGAGTTCTAAGAAACCTCACCGGCCACAGTGCAAACCCTCCGGTAGGAGGCACGTCTCTTCTCGTATCTTCATTTCACTCTATTTCTATACCCACGAGGGCAGTAAGAGCCAGTTACCATTCCGGAAGTTCTTATTCCTATATTTGAAGTCTCTCCAGGAAGATATTAAATTCGAATATTAAATAAATTTAAAAAAAGTAAAAAAAAAAAAAATCAATCAATCTTTCCTTTCTTTCTGATGGTTTAAAAATAATTTATTATCTGGTTACCTAAATGGAAGTTAATATTAAATTTATTGAAATATCTTTTCTATATACCTGCTGTTTCAAAATTATCGCCATGTGATGCTTACGCCACATTTTGAACTCGGTCGTCATGTGAACACGTAACCTTCTGCTCTGTAGAAAAAATCCGACCGACCTTATCGAATTTATGAACTTTTTTGATAAGAATGAGCTCTTCATATACATCCATCTTCTTTTTAAAGAGAGATTTTAATTTTAAAAAATAAATAATAAAAAAATAAACGTTTTTTGGAAGAAATTTACAGATGATATTTATTACTTTTTTATACGCATGTTAATAGCAGACAACGTGCTTCTGTAAAAATATACTGTAAATATACAACTGTAAATATACATCATATACATTAAATGTATATGATGAATTACTTTATTTTTATTTCAACGTAAAATAATTAATTTTAATTATAAAATAACTGAAGATATATTGAAAGTGGTTTGAAAAAGTATTACACAGGATTTATAACATAGGTTCAAAAAGCAATAATCAGAGAATATAACGAAGTTAGAAAGAAATTAGTACTCAGGTTACTAGATTTTATGTTTGTCATCTTTAAAACTTTTTGATGCTTTAAATTAACATGAAAAAATAGGAATTATAAAAAATTCTTTCATGTAGAGAAAAAAGTTAGAACTGTTCTATCCTTTTAGCCATATATTGTTTTTTTGCTTAACTATTAGCATGTAACAGGCCAGTGAAAAAATATATGAATAAAGATTCTTATTCATTTATGGCATGCACAGTTACAGTTGCAAGCTGAATAGCATCATTTCCAGAATTTTCTTTCTGCTAGGGGGAAAAAAAAAAAAAAAAAAAAAAAACACGACTAAGAATCGCGTTTTATCTAACAATAAAAATAAAAATGGTTTTAAAAATGAAGTAATGAGCGGACAAGATGTCAAAAATAGAAAGAAAAAGCCCACTAAAAAAAGGAATAGGGAGAAATGTTTGCGTTTTTATATTTTGTTGAAATTTAACTCTGAAAAATTTCAGCAAAATGTGACAGTCATTATTAAACGAAGAATGCATTGAATGCGAATTTTTTTACACAATTGTAAACAGTTAAAATCAATAAGCTCGCATAAAAAAATCTGCCAATCTACTGTGTAATCTTTTTAATGAAGAAATGAGAAATGAAATTTAAGATGTTTAATGATATTGTCTGCAGTTAATGAGTCATGCATTAAAATATTCAGTTTTTTTTTAAAAACACAAAAATTCTTTCAATAAAGATTTCATAGTAATATTCGAAATTTCAGAAAGTAATTAATTCGTACTAGTGTTATATCTGAAATGAATTGAAATTTATAATGTCAATAGTTTATTTCAAGTTTTAAAATGTATCAGCATTGGTAAGGACCTTGCAATTCAGAAACATCAAAATATAAAGATAATTTTGCATCAAGATTATCTGATGTATTTTCTTTCTAGTTTGATTTGATTGAAAGTCGATAATTTATTTCTTTGGTGATGTCTGTTTTGAAAATTCAGTGCTAAGTACTGTGTCATCTCATTATGATGCTCGTAAGCCCTATTCTTGAGACTAAGCTTAAAATTCTTTCTGTTCAAAAGAATTTAAGTTCTTTTTTTTCTAAGTCAGGAATTGATATTATTATGTAGAAACAAGCGTGAAGATTGATTGATCATAAATAGTTTTCATTTTAAAAAGTTAAATAAAAAATACTAGTACCAGAGAGATGAACTATCTAAAGAATGAAAAAAAAATTTCAACTTTTAGAATTGCTGATGAATTGTGGTATGACTGAAGAATCCTCTGTCACCCGATAATTTTTTAAGAAACTAAACTTGATAATTGTATATTTATCTAATACTCGTGTTAATATGAGCACTGGGAGCAATGAAGGGATAGTGACATTACAAAATGCAATGTGAGACAGTTTGTACATATAAAAGTTAGCCAATGCCTGCTAAAGGAAGGTCGGATATTAAAATAAATATAAAGAAACATGTTTTTCCCAAAGTTTATATTGAATTATTGTATTGATGAATTATTTTAATTTTGATTATTTTTCACTTTTTAAATCAGTATATAATTCAATTTTACACACGTATGAAATACTGCAATCAGTTTTTCATTATTACCAGAGGGATTTAAGTATATATCCAGAAGTCATTAAAACAATAGATTAACTGATAATTTTCCCCAAAATATTATAAGTTCTTGACATTTCTCAATCATAAAAAAATTTATATTTCTAAATTATTAATAAAGGCATTAAAAATTAAAGATAAGAAAATAAAAAAAACAAGAAAATATCATATATTTATTTGCTATACGGTTGATGGATACAAGGATTATTCAAATGAAAAGGTACGAAAAGACACTGTGGGTATGAATGAAGACTTTATTCAAAGTATACAACATAGGTCTCTGCACAACGACCCCATTGATTAACGAGACGAAGGATTCTTTGTTGCCAGAATTCCTTTGGCCGTGATGACACATAGTCCTTCATAGCGTCCATACGTTCGTTGTCAGAGTTGAAGCACTTCCCTTTCAGATGTTTTTTCAGGGGACCAAACACATAAAAATTGCAGGGCGACATGTCCGGATTGTAGGGCCGATGGTCGAGCTGCTCCCACTTGAACTTGGACAGTTCCGCGTATGTGACACTGGAGACGTGTGTACGCGAGTTATCATGGAGCAGAACCCCACCTTCCTTAAGTAGCCCCGGCGTCTTTTGTTGTTGATGGTACGCATCGTATTAATGGTTCTTTTTGCTCGAGCAACAATTAACGGAAGATGGTGAGCAATACTTGTCTGCTCAGCCATGGCTTTGAACTTTTTAGAGGGAGATGACGAGTATGCTTCCACTGCATGCTGTCCTTCTTTGTCTTTGGCTCGTAGTGATGGCGCCAGCTCTCATCAGCAGTGACGATCCGCTCCAGGAAAGCGGAGTCTTCATTGTACCGAAACAGATGTTGAAGTGTTAGCCCCATACGCAGTTCCTTATGCTGGTCGGTCAACTACTCCGGAACCCACTGCGCGCACACCTTCCGATAACGCAACCTGTCGTGAACAATTGTCAACACTGTTCCATCGCTGACATCCACCTTTACCTCCAACATTCGTATTGTGACACGTCGATCAATTCTCATTAGGTCGTCCACCTTCTCGATGAGATCGGTCGTAATGATCTGTATTTAACTGGCCAGGTCTCGGATTATCAACCAAACTCTCATGGCCTGCACGAAAACGGGCACTCCATTTTCTCACTGACTTGTCTGGCACACAGTCTTCGTCGTATGCGGTGACCATCCGGCGATAAATAGCGGCCGGTGTAACACCTTCCGCTGTCAGAAATCGGATAACACCGCGCTGCTCCTCGATCGCCGAATTTGCAATAATAATGCCATCTTGTCTTCATATGCACTGCAACGTCAATTGGACGGCGCTCTTTATAAGAGTCTCTGCTCTCTTATGCGCATGTGGGAGCCCGCGTATGCTCCGATCTACGTCGGAGATTCCAATCGCATCCCTAGATATATCGCTACGTTCTTCCATAACGGCATAGGCAAATACGTTAACGGTTACGCTGTTACGACGTTTCGTACCTTTTCATTTGAACACCACGTTATTTATTGCTTAAATATAGATACATCAATTTTTTTTATTATAAAGCGGTATTCAGTTGAGTACTAATCGTTTATAATTTAACACATCGTTTCATTGTACATTGTTACATTAATACATTGTTTCAGAAAAAAAATACATCCTAAAATCTTCTGCCGAAAGTCCAATGAGCTCAATAAACTGATTCCTGTCTTTCCTAATAGAAATATTGCTATAATTCTTTAATATTTTGGATCATTAATTTGTTCTCCGCCAAAGTTGCCAAATGATTATCATGTCCGACTGTCATTGATCCAACATCCATTCAACACTCATTAGTGATGTCTATAAAACTCCTTTTCTTACCATGGATTACGCAAGGAAGCAATCTGACAAAGTCGAAACAATATATATATATATATATATATATATATATATATATATATATATATATTAAAATGAATTAAGAAACGTAAGCAATTATCTTAGTAAGTTAGTTTAAATCTTGATGAACTGATAGATATTTTTTCGTGCTACAATTTATATCTAATATCGCGAAATAAACTTTCGTCAAAAGACATCAAAATCTCCTCAGTTTTTCACCATTCAGTTTCTTAATGCAGAGCAGGTGCCAGACCTTCGAAGAATTTAGCTTGATTTACGAAAACCCTAGTATGGGTCGGGTCCACTTAAACAAAAGAAGTTGCTGGCATGGATTAGTTTTAAAATCATCCAAGGGAATTCCCGTAATCATTGATTTAATGGACTCTATTCCATTCCATCAATAAAAAGTAATTTGTGATACTGAAGACAAAAAATTATAACAGGGTAGAATTTCACATACAAATATATTAGTCTTGTGAAATTTGGCTGACAAACATTTCTAAAATTCAAGCATTTCAATTTCTCTGAATATTGCCTTCAAATCTGAACAACACCGAATGTAGATAATCTCCGCACATTAGTTGGGTTCTATTTTCATAATTTATTAGAAAATAAAAGAAAACTGAAAAAAAAAACCCGTTTATTTAAAAAAATTTAAAATCTTCATACGCTATTGAAAACTATGTTCTTAAGGCATAAGAATTCTTCTAGAGTATTTTTTAGCTTCACAATCAACAAATTTCGATTAATGACATTCATAGATTGTTACTCCTTATTACTGATTTTAGGAATGTGGAATTGTAAAATTTTTAAATATAAAGCTAAAACTACCAAATTAAAAAAAATGTAATTAAAAAATTTGTTGTATCTAAAATTTGTTATCTGATAATGTTCTAGAATATATCGATTTTGTAGCAAGTATTTTGAATACGTTAGTAAATATCATATCTACAAACATACTTTTAAAGCACAAGTGTGAAGCATAGTTCATTTATTTATAATTAATTATTCCAGGTATATAGAGCAACTAGTGTAAAAATATTCCTCTTAAATACTGCCATTATACGAAAATTATCAAATCATTGAAATTAGTTGATTTGGTTGCTCTTTAAAAAAAGTAAAATCTTGATTCATTCGCCACATATTAATGTTTTTTTTTTTTAATTTGAACCATTGCTTGGTTATATAAAATTGTATAAAATTTCAAAATATGTTAAATACTTCGCATACTTATAAATGAATTACTTAATTTAAGCTACACGAAATTAGTCGCCAGAAATTAAAGAAAAAATAATTCCTTTTTAGCATTATTAATGAAATATTATGCAACTTGATGTACATTGAATAATTGAAATAAATTTAAAACCTTCATTCCGTGTTTATTCTACAAATAATCCAAATACAAATGAGAGATTTGCATTGTAGTTGTTTGCTACAATAATGACGGATAATCTTTGAAACTATTTGCTAATTTCTGGAAGGATTTCATGAGAATTAGACGGCGTATTCATAAAAAAAAAAGAAAAAAAACTTTTTTTTTTTTTTTTAAGTTATAGTAATTCATACTGGAAACGTGAACAGGAAGAAACTGGTAAAAGGAAATTTATTTATATGGGACGTTGTGGACTGGGTTGAATTCGTTGTTCTAGTTCATTCCACAGAAGTTGTTTGTGTTGTTTAGAAAATGGATAGTTTTTTTTTTTTTCAAAGTTTCGAATCTTAATTCCAAACAGCTCTAATGTTTTGGGCAAATGATGTGTATAATATTATAAATTTTATTGTTCCTTATGATGATTATAGTCCTACAATTTATATTATACGTATTCTAGAATGATTAGCATATTTTGAACACTGTAAAATTACATATAACTATTTAGGGATTCAAGTTTGGAAAATTTTAATTTTAAGAAAATTTCTCTATATTTAGCTTTCTTTAAGGACAAATCACTGATATCTTACTGAATTTTACATGTAAATCTCCCTGGATTTTTAAAAATGTAGTTTGTTTTATTTAATTAGCTTAAAAATTAAGAATAAAAATAAATTCGTTATGATTTGTATATGCGCAGTTAAAAATATTTATTTACAAATGCTTTTTTCTTGAATATCTATTGTGTTCATTTCGAAATTTAATTTAATGCTACGCTGGTGTACTATCGCTTATTCTATGAGTTTTGCATGACCGTATGATTAGTTCCATATAAATTAACAATTTTACATACTATAAGCAAAACAACAACAACAAAAAAAACAAAACATGGACAACATTTAAAAAAGCATGAAATCTTTCAGAATATATGAGACATTTTTACATGGGAAATAAAATAATTGGGAAACATTAGAAACCGTTATCAGCTTTATTTGAAATAGGGTGAATATGAATCATTTTCTTCATCCTCAGTGTATAACAGATTCTTTAATTGCATTCGTGATCGAATCTTCAATGAAAAATATGAGTTAAGATTTATTTTTTACATGATTAAATGAAAAACGCATTTTATTCCACCTTTTAAGAAATATCCCAAAGCGTTCGGACACTTTTAATAATATAGTGTGTTTTACAATAAAAGAAAATTCGTCATGAAGATGATTAAATGTGTAATACTGATTCTTCTTTAAACATTTCGAAAATACTACATATTTGATGCAAATGAAATTTCTATAAAAAATATTTGAAATGTTTGAAATTTCTATAAAGAAATAACCTTGTCTTAATTCATGACATTATAAATAATGAATACTTCCTTAAACCTATTTAAATATTATTCACAAAAATCCCGATATCTTGTTTTTAAACAATCAGAAGTGCATTTTGTTAATGGTCGGCATATTTCCTATAGTACTATATTTTGGGACAACAAAAAATGTTGAATTAATTAGTACATACACTGCTATTTAAGGATGCCTAACTTTTCTTTTGTGGCATTAAGAAAATAGAATGCCATGGTTCGGATATTCATTTCTTCCCTTTATTTATATGTTTATTCTGAACAGACATTTTATGGAAATAATTAAATTTTGACCTATTGTGGACTTTCAGTTGAAGGAGGAATATTTTTTTATTAATAACACTTCAGAAATTTGCAACTTGATTACATTTTTAAAAATGAACTCTTTTGCATGACTATATAAATGGCTTTAATTAACTTTATTGGAAATTAGAAACAAAAAGGGTTAAATAGCATTCGATTTTTAAGGATTCGACTTTAAGGATCAACTTGTTTTTGAAGGTTCAGGCCTTTCCTTCAATTTCTAGGAAAGGTATATTTATTTTTTATATTCTCTTACATAAAAACTCAATATTCACATTTTGTAAATCTTTTCAACACGAATAATTTTACTCTAATCAAAATTTTGACAAATAATAATATTATTATATTTTGATTTCATTAATATATTAACTATTTTAATTAAAAATCTTATTGAAAATATAAATATCTTCACTTTTCATGCTACTGAAAATATGCTATGAATTATGATCTTTATATTTTGAATTCATCATTATATTAACCATTTCGATTAGGATTCTCATTACGTAAAAATATTGTAGGAACTTTATATTTTACCGAAAATATATTAGGAATTATGACATAAAATTTTATAGAAAAAGAAGATATAAATTTTAATTTCTCTTAAATTAACAGAAATATTGAAGTTCATTCAAGAAATATAATCGATCTGTTGAAAATCTAATTTATTCATTGTTGTGGCATTTGTATCTTAAAATAAGATTTTGTACTTTAAGAATAAGTTAATAAGATTAAGTACTTTAAATTTTATTTAATAATAATTTACATCTCATCATCATCAAAATTGTCTATATACTTGTTTAATTATTTATTAATTGTTCCAAAATATATAGAATACTAATGGCGTGTAAAAGGCGTAACCCAAAGAAATAAAGTATAATTTGAATATTTCTTGTTATTTATGAAAACTAAACGGAAGCAGCAGCCTGTAATTAGCAATATTTTCAAATTTAATAACATATGCATATGACGCAGGAATAATTAAAAGGTCATGTGAGTGATTACGGGTATTCTGTTGATGAGCTTCTTAAAGTCGTTGTTTCTAAGGTGAGAAAATATCATTATTAATCGAAAGGAGAGAGTAAGTCATGAATAAATAATAGTTAAAGTTTCTGAAAATAAATTCCCACCTATTTGAAGCCAGAATCTAACGGCCAATGCCCGAAGTACGGCCAATTCGCGAACTGGCCAAGAGGTTTGGACAAAGTCCGAAATATTTGCAATGAATATTGTATTTTCTACTTTGGCTGGCCATTTCGCGAAGTGGCCGGGAATCCTTGGCCAAAGCCCGATGTGATAATCTATACTTATAAATAAAGCTCATTGTGTATGTGTGTTGGCGCTCTACAGTCCAAACCGTTTGGCATACAGTTATCAAATTTGGCATATATATACCTTGGAGGTCGAGAATGTGCACCGTGGAGCGATTTTTTAAAATTTTTAATTAGAATTTTAATTAAAAATTAAGCGCAATTTCGACGTTTTGTCTCTATAACCAGAAAATATTACAGCACAAAATCGATTTTTGCATCAAATTAAAGCTTTTTTTAATTGAAGCTTAAAATTAAATTTATAAGTTATGCTTAGATTAAATTATGCTAAAATTTAATCTGCACGAGCACGTCAAGTTTAAAAAAAATAGCTTGCATCAACGTGTTGCCATCACATTGATAGAAGTTTAAATTAAAAAATAAATCAACTATTATTGCAAATTTAATAAACAAAATTGTAATTTTCGGGAGATGTCTGTATAACATTTAAAAAATAATAATAAAATAAGATATTTTCTGAAAAGTAAAAGGAGGAAAAGTTTTCTATGAGCTTTGACAATTAATTCAATAAAACAATTTAATTTAAGGCAAACATAGTTTAATATACTTAGGATAATCATTCTAATCAGCGACCATCAGCTAATTTGGAGCATACATTTGCTAACAAAATGGTCTAAAGGAACTAAATAATTATATGTAATATAACTTTAGTAAATAAATGCTCCGATGAATCAGGAATTTTAAATTTTTACATAGGTCCTCTGCCCTTTGTATCATATTTAACAAAATATTCTTGAGACACCAATATTTTTAATAATAAATCAACCAACTAAATCAATCACTAAAACTGACTGATTTATGAAATTTCAATATCACTCTTCTATAAAAACTGCCGATTTTAGACTACTTCACCGACTGTCTGAATGAAGATACGCTTATCTCCTGCCAGGATTTCTCAACAGTGATTGACCTGTGATTATAAAAATGTTGATTGTTCTAAAACTCATTCATAAAAACTTCATAAATCGGTCAGATTCATCGCAAAAGATAAGGACGTTTATTTATTTATTTAAAAGTTGGTGTCAAGAGTATTTCGCAGAATATGATTCCTTGAGACCAAAGGATTGTGTAAAATTTAAAATTCGTAATTTATTGACTGAAATAAAATAAAATATTTTTATTTGCATCGTCCTTTTGAAAGTAAAAAATTAATTTTACGATGAATCAGAGAAATTTTCGTTGAATAATTCTTTAAGATATTATATAAATTATTCTGCAGTGCACATATAATTTCACTGCCGAACGACTCTGATTTCAATTTCCATATTTAAAAAAAGACATGGTTAGCTTAAATATAAAAAGATTTTATATTGATTGCAATTTGACATTTCCACTTTAATTTAAAGTAGAAATTTTATGGATACTGACAGAACATTAGGGAAAGTAGTACAATGAAACAGAACTGTTTAAGGCCTACATAAAAGTACGACTGAATCATATAACTACCAAAATATGAAGCTCAAAAATATTTTACACAAAAGGCTACTAAGAGAACAAGTTACATTAATTGAAAATTTTATTGATCATTAATACTGGTGAACCAGTATTATTATTAACTGGTCGCCAAAGGCGACTAGTGGTAAAAAATATAATGACATTCATGTATAAAATATAAATAAGGGCATGTTGTATGTGAAATTCGACAGATGGTGCCAACAAAGAAATGTCCTTAAATGATATTAATAACAAAAATTTTGTCCTTCATATTTGTTTTAATTAGCCCTTATTTTTGCTATTTGCCTTTGCAAGAAATTTCATATTTTTTGAAGCGATATTTCGGGATACAATGTGATGTGAAATCTTTAACATTAGGTCCATGGAGCAGAAAAAGACTAAGGATCACCCTTAAAGGTAATTGAAAACTGAATTCTCAATTTGCCTTTGTATTCATACACGATACGCATCGCCTTTGCTCAAGATCGATTCATTTTGAAGTGCTCAAATCTTCACGCTATCACGTTGTTACAGTATATACTTTCACTGAATAATTTCTATTATGGCTTTAATATGAGAACAGAATAACACGAGATCATATTTTTATATATTACAAGCTTATTTTTAACTCAGAGGTGTCACTTATATTTGAACTCGTTTCTGTAACAATTGTACTTAAAAAAAAAAAACAGTACACAGAAGTACTCATTTTTAAATACTTCATTTTTAACAGGGTGTAAAACAATCTGCTCGATTCCTTTCTTCCTACTTTGGCCGATCGTCCCAAGCCATTTCGCGAATTGGCCGGCCAAAGCCCGAAATCAAGAAAAGATCGGACATTGGCCGGTAAGTTTACAGCAACGTTGGCCAGATCGCGAATTGGCCGATTTCGGGCTTTGGCCGTAACATATATATATATATATATATATATATATATATATATATATATATATATATATATATATATATATATATATATATATAAGAAGAAGGAAATAGTTTTCCTATATTTACTTGATCCTACATGGCTATTCAACTTTTTTGCCTCTATACATATCAAAAAACTAGAATGTTTGCTCCTACTCCCACTCATCAATTACTTAATGAAATATTTTTCAGTTATATCTGGTGCATAACTTGGAATTACTGGAAGCCAACCCGTTAAATATTTTCAACAATAGTTAAATACTATTTGACTATCGCAGGCCCAGTTTTCAATTAATAGGAATTTGTTTGAGAATTCAAATAATATTTTAGGACACCTAGTAGCACTTGAAAAGTAAGGGAATAACCACCAAATTTCGATATTAATTTTTATTTTTTTGTAAATCTTCAATCTCATACTGATTTAATTTAATACAGGCAGAAGAAATTTACTTGCTGTATTACAAAATTCAAATACTGCGGATTCATTCCTATTGCATTCATTATGACTCTAATTTTTCATATTTTTCCTTAATTAAATAACAGCTAACCTGACAGAGATATAATTTATTTGCTCATAATTTTAATTGAATCCTGTATTATTATTCAGAACACGCATTATGATCTTTAAACCTTCATCAAACAGCAAGGAATTATGCAAAATTTCAAAAGTTCAAGCCAGGATTCAAGAGGATAATAGGCACTAAGGCAGATTTGGCAAACACAGGGTCTTTATATTTCGTAGATGTTAGATGTACTTGGGAGTACTATGAGAGTTTATTTGTATTTGAAGATGTACTATAGGAGTAAGACATCAACATCTTAAATATTTTTCCCTGAACATAAATTAAGATATGTGATCAAAGTAAGTTTATGATAGCATTACAAGTAAGAAATTACCAATCAATTATCGGAATGAAATGTAATAGATTTATAACTGTGATTTAATTTTTAGACTAGGAAAGAGTAAATCTTTTTAAATTTTCTTTCTGCTTCTATTTTTTAAATATTAAAAAAAATTGACAAGTGAAAAGTCTATTTATTTTGTTACACTAATACTTAAAAATGACGAAAAATATTTTCATAAAAGCTTTTACTTGTTATACAAGATTGAAACATCTGAAACAGATATTGAAACGTTTCGACATTTCCTCGAAAAATATATGGCTACCCACAATTAGATATTTTCAATCTGCTGGTATGAATGTTTGTTTCCTTTTCCCTCCATATACATCCAGATCAAAGCTCGATGGGAGTAAAGAAACATTTCCAGGATCATTCAAGTTTTAACAACTGTATTTGCCAACTCTTTACTTGGTAAGATGTATGATGAAGGATATGTGGAATTACGCTGGAAGGAAACCGAGGAAACGTTTCGTCGATAACATTTCTTTTTTTAACTCACAAAGACTTTTTACGGAAAGACTATATTCTTCTCTCGATGTGTTTTACGCTAGCGATATCTCACACCATTTCACTGAAACGATCTCGTTCTTTACTCTAAAAGGAGGAAAAAAGAGGAAGTGATTTTTGTGAGCCCGATAACCGACCCCGGAGTTTCGGGGAAGGCCTGGCAGTTGCAATTTGAAATTGTGCATCGCTTAGCAAAGCGAAAATCAATCCTCAGCTGTAAAAAGGAATTTTATGTATTTTTGCCATTTCACTTTACCTTATTATTCAACGTTTCATGAAAGAAAATTTGAAAAGGAGTTATAAAGAGCAATTTTTTCCGTCAATGTGTAGAGGAGTTGAAATTCACATTAAAGAAAAAAATTTATTCAGTTTGATTTACCCAACTAGGATTTTGAGTTATCCAGATATTCTCAGAAAAAGTGGAAGTAGTGCTTTAATGAATAAAAAATAAATAAGCAGAATATATTCTTAGCTTCTATTTTAATAATTATAAACTCATATTAAGTGTATATAAAAATAATATTACCCAAATGAAATCCCTCAATAAACTCAGTTTAAACGCATACAAATGGAATATGGCATTAGTATTGTCATATATGAAAGTTTACATGATCATTTTATGCTTCATTAATATTTTTTAATAAAGCTATGTCTCAACTAAACATATTTATAACTTTTCATTTCAGAAATAACGGTATGAGACACCTCTTTTCATCCGTATTTGTCTGGATTTAATACAATCACAGTGTCAAATAATATTCGCTATTCTGCAAATTCACTTGAGATTTGTTTTACCAGTCATCAACAAAATACTCTCCGTTTCCTGATCAGATTGCTTTTTAATGATAAATGCATTTAATCAAAGATGGAAAACCATAGATTAAACGATGAGTCCCAAGCTGGTTTCTAATCCTAGGTGTTATAGCTGCACTATACCACCTCCATGAAACCAAAGATCTCTAAAAAGTCCAAAAACCAATAGCGGATCCCTTAAAATCTCAAAAATCGTAAAATTTAAACATTTAAGAATGTGATTGGGAGAGGGACCAAGGACATTCAGCAAAGATCTTCCGACCGTGTTGGAAGGTGAGGGATTTGATGTGTCCACTCAAAAAACGAGAGAGAACCGTTTGCTGTTTTCTAGAGATATTCTAGAGTGACACTAACCGGGACTCCTACCAAAGTATCCAAAGTGCACTCGACGCTATCTTTTTGATAGAGGAGATTTCAGAATAAGTTAGTGTTGCATCACCATGAAATATGGCATCTGAGGCAGTCTTAGCTAAGTTATCCGCTATCTCATTACGATTTAAACCAACATGTGAGGGGACCCATTGAAAGTATATAGAATGTTCAGCGGAGAGCCTGGCAATAAGGTCTAAGATATTCATGCTAATCTTGTCCCCCACTTCCGTCCAATGAGAAAGGTGCTGTATAGAGGCACGACTATCCGTTAAAATCCAAATGTCTCCGAAGACAATTTCAGAGGATGTGTCGATATATTGAAGTCCCTTATAGATTGCATTTTTTAAAAAAAAGTTGTACTAGGATATCAAAGGAAATCATAAATTGATTACTCCGACCCGCCCGAAGGCACACTGACAAAGCTGAAAGACCGGACCGAACGACAAAAATACTGGCGGGAACAGTTGGTGAATCCATTACCGGCCAAGGCGTAACCTTTATTTTGGGAAGTTAGTCGCGCCATCGATGGGAGGTAGCCAACTCCCACCTTTTATCTGTACTCACCAGGGTGGCGAGAGCCATCAACCATAACGGAAGCTTCTCATCATCACTTAGAGAAATAGAATTAATTATACAATTAATAAATTAGAATGAAAGCATGCATAATGAATGAAAAATAACAAAATAAATGTCAGGTAATGCTATGAATTAAAAATTGAATCGGTCTCTTAAATAACTTTAGGCTAGAATTTTCTGAAAGTTAAAAAGATTTGGCAACAAAGAATATGAACGATTAAATATACAGCATGTCTTATTAATACATTCGTATTTTATAATTATTCACCTTCCAGCAATTTATAATATTTCACCTTCCAGCAATTTCAAGGTGAAAACATTGTACTAGGATATCAAAGGCCTAGATTTAGATTAAAACATGCCTAAAATCGAAGAAGATCTGCAAATTTTAATTGATGTTAAATAATTTCTATTAATTGAAAATTATACTAATTAATCTTTTCCAATAGAATGCGTACACTATGAAACACCTTGGTAGCATAATAATTTCTCTTTCATATTAATGTTGAAATGAATGGATGTTTTCAGTTAAAAAAATCGTTTGAAGAATAGAAAATAATAAATATCCGAATCGTCATTCACATTTCCATTACAAATAGAGAAACAGGCCGTTTAAACACCTTAAACAAAATTGTTAATAATTAAATTTATTTTAAAGGATCCTTACTTTCAGAAATAATAAGAAACAGACTGATATAAAACCCCTTTTGATTTTGTGAAAATATTTGGAAATAATTTAAAACAAAATGGTTCGTAAGAAATTTTCAAATATCATTTGATTAGCGTAACTAATTTTGGCGTTTGCACCTACACAAAAAAATCCATGATATGAAAAATTTCAGAAATTATTTTGTTCATTAAAGATTTTTATCTTTGAATTTGACATTTACACTCGTAATAAATGTTTGTAGAAAATTTCAGATTTGTCTGCAGAAAGTCTTTGAAAGTAATAAAATTACCACCTGAATGTAATCTTATCATTGTTTATATAACATCAATATAATAAAGATTTTTATTTAAATTCTTTTTTGTGAACTTTTATATTATTATAACATTGCATTCTACTCATAATGTGCTTAGTAGTTTGCTTTTTAATAATATATAGAAAATTTGTCGGGTTTTTTTACACATTTATTTAAAAAAAAATTATATGAAGTTCAAAGTCAAAAAATGTAAGTTAATTTTGTGCAATATACAAGAAATTAGGTAATCAGGCAATTAATTATTTTTTTCCATTAAACCTTAGTAGTTCTTATCAGTTAGTATTGAAATATAAGAATATTAATATGTTTATGTTCTACAGAAAGGAAAGATTAACCATATGAAAGTTCTATTCTTTCCTTTTTCACAATTTATCTTGCTCAATTTTGTTTGTCTGCAAGTAAAAAAAAAAAAAAAAACGGGCAAAGGAAAAAATATTAAATAACACTCACTTTCAATATGAGCTGTTATAGCAGTGAAAATAAATAACTTTACTTTCAAAACAAAATACAAGCATATCTTGTTGCACGGAGAAAAAATTTTCTTCTTCACATTTTGAGTTTCATTGTGCCATTAAATAGTTGCCTTTCATCTAACAATAAAAATAAAAATAGTTGAAAAAAGAAAGAAAAGTTTTCAGCTTATAACGTGACAAGCAGAATGGAAGAAAATGCTTTAAAAGTAATATTCGAGTATGCAAGTATGAATATATTTTTAATGTTTCCGTTGGAACTTATTTCACATTGAGTAAGAAAACCCGACTAGGCTTATTAAACGGATAAAGCTTTCAGTGACTTTCCTTCTTTTCTTCCATTCTGAATTACATAAATAAGAAATGCGACAAAAAATCTTTCATTTTTCTTTTGAGGTATTTTCTTTTGAGCAAAGGTGAGATATGTTGAACGGAAATGAATAGATATGTGGTAGGAGATGGGATATATGGTATGATATTTTATTCTATTTTTGTGGAAAATGTGGAACTTCTGTTTAAAGGAACCAAATTTATATGTAGTGCAAAACTTGTTACAGCAACATTCAAAATTGAACATAAGAATAATGCAGTACTTTTCTATTCTTGAAATGAAGAAAAAATTCAAGGTTACATATATTTAGCATGAATGTTTCTTTTTTGAAAAATTAGTAAGTGGGAGCCATTCTGGTTTAAATAATAATAATATAATTGAATAGAAATTTCTGTTTCTCTTTTTTGCCGAGAACTAGTAAATTTAAGCCGCAATCAGATGAAAATTAAGATTCATTCATTAACACTTTCTTTTTCAAACATTTAAACCACATTACTATATTGTAAAAATTCTGTTTCATGGTTAATTGTACCTTATAACAGCTTACTTAAAAAGATTGTTACTTTAGAACCTAACATTCATTCTGTACCTTAGTTCTTCGAATGGTGAAGTTGTGTTTTAAAATATACCTATCTATGCACGATTACGAAGATACAATTTACGAAGTTCGAAGCACAAGATATCCTCACGATACTGCACGATATTTTGTGAATCGGAAAATATTGTAAAGACGCTGTATTAATGTTGGTGGACATTTTCTGCTGATTGGGAATACATGATATCTCAAAGCATTAGAGCCAATAATAAATGTTTTTATTCATTGTCCCGGTGGCAAATGTTTCATGGTATATTTTGCAATTGGGATAAAAAGGTCGCAAGTTCCGAACATGACTCTATAAAAAAATCCACAGCCTATATTCAAATGATAAATGTTAAATCAATTGAGAGCTAAACGTGGATAGAAAATTTGTAATGAGGTGTTGGTTCTTTCATCCTTCTTTAAGATAAAGATAAAGGAAGATCGATCTGATAAAGATACAAAAGCTCTTTTCTAGAGAGCAATTCCCATCAAATGTAAAATAATAATAATAATAATAAAAACATCAATAAATGATAACCACTTCCGGTAAAAATGATGGCTTGTACAGATTTCATTGAAGATTTTCCAGAGTGCCGATTTCAAAATTCAGAAGTTTTGAAATAAAACGGATTTCTGGTATGTGACTGAATAACGCGAAGCAAGTATCACGTAAATACTAAAAGCAAAATAGGATAAAAAAATGTTCACAATTTTTTGGCAGAAACATTGAACTTTGCTTTGTGTTTGATATTAAAGACTGGGTATTTTTAAAAAAGAAAATTCAATATCATTTATCTACAATATTCTCATAAAAAGGATATAAAGAAATAGATACTTCGTTAATTTCCTTTATAATTCCTACTGTTACTAAATACGCATTCTCAGAAAAAGATGAGTTTAATTATCAAATAGTAAGTTCTTTCAGAAGATTTTAAATTTTCCTTTGATCGCACGAAAAAACAGAAATAGTGATTTTGACAATTATTTCAATGTTTTTTTTATGCATCGCGCAGATAAAAACATTAGGTTACTTCGAACCTTGAAGATGATGAGGAAATACGATTTATGAAAGCATAAAGCAAAGATGAGTTTCAAATTAAAATCTTATTTGTTACTTTTCTAGTTCTTTGAAGTCAAAATGAATATTTGATTTGAAATAGTAACTTCTAATTGATACTAATTAAATAATACTGAAAAACACAGTTTATTCAAAAGAGAAAGCACGAAAAGATATTGTAAGAGATTTTACGATTAAAATGAAAGTGAAAACTTTATTTTTGAAGATGTTGTTTTTACTGTCAGCATTTAATGAAAGTTCATTTATTTTTTTAATCTTTTCGAAGAATATTTTAAGATGAATATTTATTAAGTTTTTCCAATCTATGCAAATATTTCTGAACTTAAATATAGATATCAAAATGAACATTATCATTTTGCATTCAATTTATTTAATGATAACTAAATATGATACGAATTTTTATTTTGAGCAATATTGTTATAATATATTTTATTTCATCTATGATCCTTTATTTCATCTATGAGTAGAATTTCATGCTGCAAATCCTACCTTATGCGCTTTTATCGGCTGGAATTTCATAAAAAATAAATATAAATTTTTAATAGAGCTCAAATATTATTGAATAAAAATATTTTAAAAGAATTCTAATATTATTAGATCAAACAGTCAAAGTGAAAATTGTAATGAAGTTTCAAGACTCCACCTCAAAGTTTTCAAAGTTTCTAGCAATTTGGAATATGAAGCAAAACTCGTACATTTTTTTGCTTAGTGAAATTCACTATAACTATTACTTAATTATTTTATTTTTCATGTAATTAAATGTGTTCATGAGTTCCATTGCCTGTAACGAACTATATTAGTTTCAAATATGATATGAAAATTGTTAAATATTTAATGGGGTCAATCACGGACAGTGGTTTGATCACGTATGCGCAACCTTGTTTCTTAAGGCGTAATTCTATCTTTGTTATCATTGTTGTTGTTGTTGTCGTTGTGTCTATGCAGTGCTAGTGCAAAATATTAGTGTCCTCCAAAAGCCTTGGTGACAAGATCTGCAAGTTCTGGAGCCCGATGACTATGGAGGATTTCTATTGGGGGTGCTCAAAGTTGAAAGAGGGAACCGATAATGGCCTGGTAGTCAAAAACATGATCTGGAGTTAGTTGCGAATGGGGACAGTACTTGCAGATGGGATAGGATTTTATATTGGTTCGTGAGATCTTCATGCCTTTGAAATGTCCAGTACGTAGTCTAGCTATTGTAGAGGAAAGGTTTCTTGGACAGTTTAGATCGGGGATTGTTGCCTTGCCAAGATGCTGGTTGTAGATCCTTCGCCTGGCGGCAGCATTCGCATCTGCGCAGGTGACTGACTACTCGAGGTTGGTCTTCGTCGCATGCTTCTATAGCAAAGGCATCTGCACATTCGTTCCCCTCAATTCCAACATGAGCTGGGATCCACTGGAGAGGGAAAGGTATATTTATTAAATGGAGAAGGGCATTAATTTCTTGCGTTATTGTTGTTTTACCGTTATGTATAGCTTCGAGTGCTGATTTTGAGTCTGCGAAAATCACAATTTCTTTTGTTGAGTCGTTTAGAGAATGAGAGCGAAAATGGGTAAGAGCCTCTTTAATAGCAATTAATTCGCTTGTGAAGTTTGAAGCAATTTGGCCAGTGGGTATTTTGTTTGACGTTATATCTTGAGGGGTAAATGATGGAGATACCAGCACCACCTCTGTTACAGTCAATATCAGAGGAACCATCTGTGTAGACTATAGCGCTGTTTTCACTGGAAAGTGAACGAACAGTGTCTTCACCCTTTTGTTATAAAACTTGGGTTGGTTCTTTCTAAGAACATGGTTCCAGTAGGTTAGTATTGATTTTAGTATTCAAAGGGGGCTTGGAAGGAAAAAGTGGTTCTTGAGTAATGTCCAGAGAGGAGTGATCAAGATGGATGGCCTTTCTGATGTCTCTGTCAAATTGCAGCGTTGATGATCTCTGAAGCCTTGACTTGCCTGTCCAAGTATCGAAAGCTCTGTGAGCAATGTGGTCCTTATTGTGGCTTCTGATTTTATTAGTGAATTTTAGAGTGGCAAGTTTCCGTCTGCTTTCAAGGGAAACAAGACCGCTTTCAAGTTCGGCCTTGGTGTTAGTACAGGACATTGCACCAATGATGATTTTTGATGCTCTATGTTGAACTGAGTCCAAAGTGTCTTTAACAGATTCAGACGCATGTGTCCAAATGGGGGAGCAATACTCAAGTACTGGCCTGATGACGATGCAGTAAGTAGTTTTTAATATTGATGGTAGATATTTATATTAGAATGATTTTGGATAGATATTTGTGTACGATTTGGATAGATGTTTGTAATTTTATTGACTTCTGACTTCCTATCTTAGGGGATTTCGAAATCGATGTCTGGAGTTATATCACTGTTCTACAACATCAGTTTTCTTTTTTTTTCGATGAATGAAAATAAATTTTCTTTCATAAAGGAAATACATAATGGAATAATAATGATAAGAGTTACCAGCCAAGGCACAGATATAAGCAAATACATTATTTGAAAAAAGAAACAAATAAAATTTTTACATATATTGTTACGAAATTTCCGGGGTTCGTTTGGATAGTGGGAGTTATATGGTGTGGAGAACACTCAATCAGCAGGCGGCAGTAGAAAAAGAAACAACGACGTTTATTTACACGAAGACACACAGGGCAACACAAAGACGACAACTATATACAGCACACAATTATCTTCAGCCGAGACGTGCAGACAACAGACTCTAATGCAGATCGTAGCGCACAACTTAATTCAGCACTCACTTGACTCCGTCGCTGCTCCGCTAATCTCTGGAAGGCCATTTCTTTCTGTCGATTCCGACTACTCTTCGACTCCACTGGTCCACGACTCAATTCACCACCGGTTCACCACCCAGTTTACCACCGGTCCACATTACTCGGCAGCGGCAGGACTGCTTCCTTTTATAGGCATCAGGAGGCGGGGCTAGAAGCCTCTAAACCAATCACGAACGTTCGGGGCGTATCTCCGTTCCTACTGGACGGATCGGGAAAATTCTCCATGTTTCGGGTATAATCTATTTTGGCGCCAAAGTCATCGCCAAGTTTGTCGCCAAGCTCTGGGACCTCCCATGGAACCAACTATGCTGGAAAGCCGCCTATTATATGATATATTTTATATTATATATTATAATATATATATATATATATATATATATATATATATATATATATATATATATATATATATATATATATATATATATATATATATATAATAAAATATATTTAAATATAATATGCAGAAATACAAATAATTCTAAATCGGCAAACTTATATGTCAGTTGAATTTTAGGATACTGATATCAAATTGTATTTCGTTGTAAAAAGTTTTCTCTTATCACACATGAAGTTCTATTAAAATAGTTTTGGGTTATTTCTAAATAATAGTAAGTATTTTTTTTCCATGCACTCTAGTTTATTTCGAGATTCAAGAAATATGACAAGCCAAGAAACTATCAGGGGACTTTTTAGAGCATTTTGTACTGAATCACTGTTAAATCTGCAGGTGCCATGTGCTCAACGACTGAAGCGATGGAGCAAAGAAAGAGATCTGTATTGAAAAGACGATGTCATTTCTATTCTATCGAACAGGTTTAACTGAAAATGTGAGATTCATATAGGGATACCTCTCTATAGCAGTGGCCTTCCATTACAAGAAATAAATGACAGTTTAAGTGAAGATAAAATACTTATAAAAGTAAAAACGAATTCCTTATTCATCACGCATTGATTTTTAAAATTTATACAAATAAAAAATACTACCTTTGAATATAAGAAAAAAAATGTGGCCATTTGTGTTTGCTTGGAATTTTCTATTTTTGAGAAGCAATTCTTTATTCATTTTGTTTCTTAAATGAAGAAGTCAATCAAATATTCGACAACTCGGAAGTCATAGAAGATAATAAAAATATAATATATAATAATTATAATATAAATTTTCTCCTACAATAAAATGTAAGTTTTCTTCAATACCTTTTGGTCGCTTTTATTTTCTTACAATTGAAAGATTCGGTAGTTTTCTTGCAGATTTTCCAATGTCTTAATCATATACCATTTCTGTACTTTGCTTTATATTCAGAAAAGCATGTTTGAATATAAAGCAGCGTTTCCATGAGGCCAACTTTTGCGCGAAATAGAAAGTCATGCCTACTTTAGGCACATCAAGGGACAGCAATGGGACAATAGAAAATATTTGTCCCAATGAGACAACTTCTACCATTGTGCCTTTGAGGTCCTGCGTTAGGCGTGACTTTCTATTGTGCGCAGTAGTTGATCTCGTGGGAACGCTGCTTTACAGACACCAAAACATTCTTGTTGATTACTTTATTCTTAATGGCCACGAACACTCGAATCGACCACTCTGAATGACAGCTAAGTTCACCTTTTTCACTACATTAGAAAACGGATGATTAATTTCGATTAGATTTGAGATGTTGTTTTATGTTTACTTAATTTTTGCTATTCTTTATCTTAAGAAAATCCACCTCGGCCAAGGACACAAAATGAGTCCTTTTCATTGAAAATTAAACTTTTGCCCAACTTTTCCTCGAGGATTAGTTTGTACAATCCTTCCTAGGGATTATTTTGACATCATGTGTATGTGTAAAATAAAAGACACTAAATAAAAATGATGCTTGAAGAGTGGTACTTTAGAGAATTTTTATTGTATATGATTTTACTTGTTTCACTGTTATCATGCTTCTTCTGCCAAACGTGTGTTTATAGAAGACTGTGTTTGGAATTTCAAATAAGAAAGATACTTTGGTAGATGCCTTCGGTATATTTGTCTGCATATTTGCAATTCTAACCTCAGAATTTTTTTTAATTATTTTTTTTTATGTATGACACAATATTGAATTTTTGCCCATATTATGGGAGATTTATGATGGTCATTAAACTGATCAAACCCGATTTGTCCAATTTTTACTCGAGGTTAAAACTTAGAAGCCATTTTAAACTCTACTAACGCCTTTGGTGATCAATTTCTTTGCTCAGTTTATTGACTTTCTTGTATGTTAAACTATTATTATAAAGGGTTTCCTAAAATTAAAGCAATATTTGAATTTGCCATCATTTGTGCAGTAAAGTTTTATCAACCCTATTAAAAAACCATTTGACACCTTATAGTTCAGGATTTGTAAAAATGAAGCGTTACACAATAGAAAAACATGTTTCCGTTGCTCAATAATATTTCAAAACTAGTGAAAGTCTGTCGGCCACAGTTCAAAAATTTGAGAATTGGCCCCTTAGATTGTGTGAGATTACACCATTGGATTTCTTTCTATGGGTCTATTTCAAGCCAAAAGCATATGCCAAAAAACTCACTAGCTCACGTGCATTCAAGGAGCAAATTCAACGATGGATCTGGAAAATCCAGCCACATTTATTCAAAATGGTCATGGAAAATTTCGACAAAAGAGTGCTTATGTGCCAGCAAAACCGTGGAGACCTTTTGCTCTATGTGTTATTCCAACAAAAAACCCTATCCTATGTACATTACAATTCAATAAAAATACAAAAATTGAAATAAAAAAAACTTTTTTATTTAATACAAATCTTGCTTTAACACATTGTTTTATCGCGTAACGCTTCATTTTTACTAATACTAAATTATCAGCTGGCAAATGCTTTTGTAAATAGGGATGCTAACACTTATCTGCACGAATGGTGGCAAATTCAGATTCGTTAATTTTGAGGCACCCTTTATCATGCATTTTTGAAAAAATAAAAAAAATCGTTATTTGATAGGATTGAGAGGCAAGATATTAATCGACTACAAATGATTCCTAATGCAAATTAAATAGTGTATATACTATCAAATAAAAACTAAAATGATTATTCTACTTAATTTATGTCCGTTGAGTTAATATTTTTAGAAGGCGATTCAGTGGCACAACTGTCGCCTAATATTTGGCCCATTTACCTAATTAGATTCTCTTCTCTGAGAAGGGGCCATGTAATTAGATAGACGGTTCTGTACAATTGGATTGCAGATCTGAACTACAGATGAGTGACTTGGTAGTCAGTGTGTTAAGGCTATTCCCGCTCTAGGTTAAAACTTTTGTTTGACGCCTTGTGATGTCATCTTGATACATTTAACATCTTATTTCCTCTATCTGAATGGATGTTTCATTAATTTTTGATAATATTTTGCAGTCTATTATCAGCTGAGCAAAGTATTGAATTAATAGTAGCCATTTTAAGATTAAACTTCATCAAACTGAAATTGATTATCAATGAATTTAATTAAACTTCATTTGATCTGTAATTTGAAAAAGCAAGGTAGGCAATATTTGTCTGAAGAACTAGTGAACACTCTGATTATGCATGACATAACAAAGCGCCTTTTTAAAACTTATCTGAGCTATGAAAATCATTACTACAAGTCTCATCGACAATCAATGAATATACGGAATAGATTTATTGTTTTATATTGAAATTCTACGGCAAATGATAAAAGTTATGTAAATGCGTATATACAATTAAGTACATTGTAAGCTCTCTGACATGCAATCCTTTTATAAATGTTGTGATTCTATAGATGATCATTCATTTTTATTATATCTTTCTATGAAAATATTTGCAGTACACTAATTAAATGTATCGGCATGGCTTATTCAAAATTTATAAATTTTGTTATTCAAGGTAATTAATAGAATTTTTTTTTAAAAACTTAAACTTTAAAAAACTTTTAAATTTAATTAACTTTAAAAAACTCTTAGAATAATCTTTTTTAACTTTTAAGGAAGATTACTATGCTCGGGATTTTGTTGAATTTTTGCATTTATGTTAAAATGGTTACAGTTTTCTTTTCTTTTATATTATTTTAGAACTCATTTGGTAATTTTGGATGAGGTCTCAAAATCGTGATGCAACTGTAATACCAAGATGCGAAATAAATTCCAGTTTGCATTTAACCAGTTTCAATTTTTTCCAAAAGTCACTTTTAATAAGATAACTGATATAGAGAGCAAAATTAAAATAATTATGTACTATGATGTTCAAAAAGTTCCTGAACTTATTTTATCAAGTATATATATATATATATATATATATATATATATATATATATATATAATTTAGTATATTCTTTCAAGTAAATAAGTTGTATGGGTAAGCATTACTAATATAGTGTATACAAAAAGGGTAAGTGCTAATTGCGGTCATTATTTAGATACATTCTCCAACATCTTCATAGCTTCACGGTTTCGGAACTTGAGAATCGATGCTTTTATGTAAGCCTTAACCTTTTAACAAATTCCCCATTTGATGAAACACACACACACACTCTCTCTCTCTCACACACACACCCGCACGCACACACACACACACTAATTGTGGAAGTGAGGGGATACGATGCTTTGATGGGCAATTTTATGTCTTGAGAGATTTGAAAATATGTGAATTGTTGGGATGAAGCATTCACAACAAAACCGTCTCCATCCATGAATGATCCATTGATCCTCTCTGAAAATCTTGCCATTTAAGTCTTACCGAATCGTATAAGCTTTTAATATAATATTCGATGTATACTTTACTAGAATTATATGAACATGCTTGCATTCAAAGAAATCAACACATATTTTACGTGATGTAGTAAAGTACTGAATGCCTATAATCATAAACTGAGTGCATGATATGTGTACGAATTTGAACTAGATGAAATTGACTATAGTTAGTCAATTTGAAATGTAATTTTTATATTAAAAATTTGCATAATTATTTATATTTGGAAATTACTTTAAAAATTCGGGATCTTTTTTAATAGCATAGTACCCTTCAATAAAAGAAAAATTCAGAAATGAAAATTATTCAGTGGGTGATAATAAGATGCAACTTAAATAGGAATTCCTTCAATACATTTATTCATATTCTCATACGACATTTAAAGTTTTCTTTAAGAATTACGAAGAAGTCAGTGCCATAGTCGACATTAAATACGGATTTAAAGCTTTTCTCCGGTTTCTGTCTCTTGTTGCAGAAGCACTTAGACAGCTTAAAATATCGCCTTTGTACACGAAGAACACATTCAGTATGCACTTAAAGAAATAGTTAATTCAGCATTTTAAAGCAGACTTTCGTGGAAATGATTCTGCTTCTCTTGCGAAACAGAATGTATTTCAAAGTTTTAAACTTGAACGTGGTCGTGAGGTCTTTAGAGATCCTCAAATCATTTTCTTATGAAAGAGGAAGGCGATAAATAAAATATCCATTTGTTGAATTGAGAAGATATTAACTCTTGTTGATTTTCGAATAGTCAATAGTCACTCCTAATTTAGGGATCGTGTTTTTCTGTCATCTTAAAAATATTTTTAGAAAACATATTAACTAAAGTACTAAATTTAATTTTTATATTTTTTATACTATAAAAATTATTTTTTGTACATTGTTTAGATTAGACTAATTCAGTTCTATTTGTTGTCGAATGATGAAAGCAGTTGTAATAATTTTAACTGCCAGTACTGGTATATTTATAGTATCTCACAAAATTATCAAGATTATCACAACCTTATTAGAGATCATAGTACCTGGTATTTGTATAGAAATGGCAAGCAGTTGTAATAATTTTAACTCTCAAGGAACAAAGCACAAACTATTTTTTCGGTATTACAATTTCCATCTGAATTGAATTTATCAAAATAAAACGCGGTATATTTTGAATTTTAAGTTTCATTTCCATTAGATTCTCAAAAATTCTGCCTGTAACATTTTATTGAAAAATACAGTGTCCTTTGATAAATTATAACATAGTTGAAATTTAGGGTTAAGATTTGTTGATAGAAATTAAAAAGATCAGTCGAAGTTGAAACCGCCTTTTTAAAAATACTAAGAGTCATTCGATTTCAAGGAATGATGTCCTAATCTCTTCCATACATAACAGAGTTTCATTGATTAGCTAGTGTTCAGATAAAAACTTCTAATTAATAGTCAATATGCACTTTTTTACTTTGTCGTATACAAATAAAAAAATAATAATAATAAAAACTCGAGAATATTACAAATCTTCAAAGTTTCAGACCTCCGTGAATAGTAGAAATGCAAATTTGTTATGTCTGTTTGTCTATGAACATGATAATTCATATAAGGATCAAGCTAAATAGATAAATTTAGTATATTGATTTTAGATTCTAATTTCTTTATATCTAGCAAATTTCGAGTGAAGTACATTCAGAAGAAGTCTGTCTTCCCAGTTATTCCACAAGTTATTTAGTAGTTAACACAATTACTACTAAATAAGAATAGATAGATGGATAAAATTTGGCATATAGATTTATCATTTAAAATGTAGATACTTACCAAATTTTGAGGTAAATTTGTCTAATGGTGACCATATGGTCTTCTATTCTTTCACATGCATGCGAATCATCTAGGGAAACTAAACATCATTGCTGTAATCTTAATGATATTTACTGCCTTTATTATGGCATTCATGGCATTAGCGCAATAAACCATTTTCAAAAAACCTAGCTGTGGAGACATGCATAGTTTTATAGGGTGTTTATAAAGTTTTGACGCAATTTTCTTTTTGGGATCTTTAAAAGTATTTAAAGTTTTAAAGTATCCTTTTAAAGTACTTATGTTTAAAGATGAATATCTCTAATGAAATATATCAAAAAGTCTAATGAGTTAGTATAGAATATCATTTAAGAAAGAATACCAGACTCTTTTCGTTAAGACACATTATGATAAGCACTTTTTGTTATAAGGCTTTCAAAATCTCTAGCATAAAACAATGTTTAATGCACAATTCACCAAAGAGAAATTCGCTTCTCTAAAAAGAAAACACGAAAATATTTTCTGCAGAGTAATCTAATAGTGTGGTGTAAATAAGAGTGCGTAAAGAGGATATTGATGCCCCAGGTGTCGATCATAGGGAGAACGCGAAGGCAGTTTATTATCGTTTATTATTCACGTTTTTACAGCCGAATGCGATGGGAGGCAAAAAAAGAAAACAGCATACCCCAAGTGTCCTTTATCCTAACTATGCCATTGATCTAAATGTAGTTGCTCTTAAGAAGCTGTCACTCTGAAATCAGGCTGGTGAATTATGAATGGAGTTCTGTACCAAATTTTTCCAGATAACTCAGGCTATTTGTTTATTGCCTGTCAAATATTTTCCCATGCATAAAATCTTCTCAAATAAAAACAGTCTTAGTAAAAAATATGCTTAAAAAGGAAGAAAAAATACAACACTGTAAGTCAAGTATGTGTGTGTTTTCTGAATAAATATAAATAAAGATGCATTTCAACTAAGAATGTTTAAATTAATCATGCATAAAATGACTTTTACTGAGATGGACTGGAAATTTTAAATAAGACATAGAAACAATATTAAAACTTTCTCGGTGATGTATGGCTTAGTGATTAAGAAACATATAATTTTAAATCATTCATTGATGAAATAAAATGTTGATGCATCTTGCCTTCTTATCCCAAAGGTTCCCAATTTTAAATGAATTTTTACCATTTGTATTTTTGAGGGCAATTAGCAAAATGCATCGAATGGGTAATTTAATGGGCTATCAAGAAACCTCACTCAGTCTTTAATGAAATTCATTGCAAAAAGAATAAAAACATTATTATATCTCATATTAATCTCGTACATTATTATATCATTACATTATTTTTATTTCAAGAGTTAAATATTATAAATTATTATTTTGCAGATAAATATTTTTACTGTAAATCAGTAAATTGTTACAAACGTATAGCTTTTTTTTACTTTAAAAAATTTACATTCTCAATAAAAAGTGTTACCAATTATTAGATTTAAAAATAATTGCAATTGGGAGAAAAAATGAATGAAAATACGTATCTTCCGAAAAAATAATTGAAAGTAATATCAAATTATCTTTTGCTAACTATTGCGAAATAGCTATCATGATAGTTCAATATTTATGCCATTTTAAATGTTAAAAGATTTACTTATATTCTTTAAATATATAAAAAAATTACAGTTATTCATTTCTTACTATCACATTTGGAAATAAAAATAAATCTATAAGTCTTTTTTCTGTTTTTTAATTTAAAAATTATCGTTTTCTTTGTTGTCCTAATTTTTAGATCAGCAAAGGGAATTATGATACGAAGGGAATAGGGAATGAATTATAGAAATAAAAATTCAAATCTTCGTATATTTCATATTTTAACATGATCTTCTCAGTTTCAAATTAACCAAGCATCACTGTGCAGACATTCGTTAATTCACACAGAGCAAGATAAATTTACAATTCCCTCATACGAAGAAAAATAAGAAAAATTTCATATTTGACTGAAGTCATTACTGAAAGTAAGAACTGCTCTAACTAGCACTAAGTACAAATGACTGCGACTTTTTTTTCTCGTAAATGCATAGAGCTGAAAGCTCAGAGGAAATTACGAAATTTTCCCGAGATCTTTAAATCTTTTACAGTTTTATTCGCCACCTCCCGACTTGGAGAAATGGAATGAGAAGAAAATTTGGAATTACACTTGAAGGAAACCCGACTGTACTTTCAGTGGAGAATATTTGCTCTTTTATTTTTAAGGGATAGCTTCTTTACAGAGGAAATATTGCTTTCGTTTCGAAGTGTTTTACGCTTAGGACATTTTGCACCATTTCTCTGAAACGAACTTCTTTTTTAACTACAAATATATATATATAAAGTGAAAAGAACAGGTGACTTTCGAATCCCGATAAATGAACAGGGGATATTTGGTGAGATAGATAACTGCAATCTGAAATGGTATCTTCTTCGTAAAGCAAAAATCAATCTCCAAGTATAAAAATAAATTGTGTTGTTACATTACATTGTCTTTTAAGAACACAAATTCCTATTAAAGATATAAGAGAATATAATATATCTATGTCTGTGTGCTCGTATTGATGCTTTGCAGAACAAACCGTTCTGCCTAGAGCTGTGAATTTCGGCTCAAATATAGTTTAGTAATTGCAAATGTGCACATGGGGGCAATATTGTGAATTTTTATTTAATTAAAAATTAAGACAGATTTTTCTACTTTTTTTTAATGGTAACTCCTGAAACTGACTTTTAATCATTTTAAAATTATTTTTTAATGACATAAATTTAATTATTTTGTTATTTTTTTTTAATTTTGAATCTTTATATACTATTTTATTGTATAACTAATTTTTCTTGAATTTATTTTAAATATATTTTGTGCTTAATTTCCAGTATTTGCTTTCCTTGTTACAATGAAATTCAAACCATTCATATCGTTCCATCAAATGTTTAATTGCAAGCGTTCGTAAATAATATTAATGACGTTCCTTTTATTGTTCAAATATGAGCCAAAAAGATGCTATTAATTACTTTCCTATTTTATATGAGAAATCAGAAAGTGAAATTACATTCAAAAACATTCAATTACATTAAAAAACAATGGGTAATTTGAAACCGATTGCACCATCAATTAATTATTTAATGGCATTCAACTCTTTTACGGATTAACTTTCATATACAGGATGATTGGAAAATATCTGATCAATTTTTCAAGGAGGTTGGATAGGACGGATGCTGAGTACAATGCGTGTCCGGAATCGCCACGAGAAGGTAGTAAAGATTATTGTGTGCTGTGTAGGGCAGTTGAAATAAGCGTCAATATTTGAAGTGGTTATTTTCCACTGTGATTTCATACAGCAAGTAGCTGGTCATGAACGCGGAATTTACAGATATCCAAGGAATGAGAAAGTTTCACAAAGGTTGTACAGGGAACGATTTCCCAACAGCCGAACCGAAACACCTTAGCGAAAGCATGACCTTCACTGCCAGCAGACATAATGACATAGCGTTGCTTGATGAGAGGTACCATCTTTCAGCAACATCTTTCAACAAGCACGACAACTATTGCCCATAGAGTACAAGATCACTTATACGGGAGATTTTGCATGTTGTACTTATGCTCTCATACTGTTTATAAAGGGTGCAGGTATTGATACAGCCAAATTTTCCACTCCATGTAAACTTTTAGCGATAATGCAACAAGCTGCTGCATGCCTCGACTTGCGTTCTTACATGTTGTTCATAAGGCAACATTCATTTGAGTGGATGGATGAGGAAACATTCATCCACATGAACATTGTGGATTTAGCAGCCACATTGCTCCTGTTTAAGGAAATGACAATCCGCATGAAACAGAATGTAGTGCCAGTGTGTGGGTGATTTGATTCAAAATACGTGATTGAGCCATACATCCTACCTCATATCGTCCATCCCAAAAATACTTAGTCTTCTTGCAACATGCATGGTCTGAATTGCTGGCCGTTGTGTCTTAGCGTAGCAGAAGACCTATCTAGTACCAGCACAATAGAGAGACACCACACTTTAATCGTGATCTAAGGAATCACACGGGTACTACTTATCGGTAAGAGTGGATTAGTCGAGGTGGATTTGCTCCCTCAGATCTATCCTGCTTGGACTTTCTTTTCTGAGAGGACACTTGAAAAGCATCATCTATTAATAATGATGTGTGTGTCGTCGATGTGTGACATAGATGTCGTCGTCCGATTAGCTATTGCTGCTGGAGGTGTGTAGGACATGGTTGATGTCTATGCTAATGAATGCCTTTCATATGGCGGCGATGTGAGATGAGTTGGTTGCCGCTCTTTCGAACATTTGCTGTGAACCTTTTATTTAATAAAGGGTTTGTTACATTTATTTATGTCTCTTCCCTTTTAAATTTCCATTTTATTTTATTTGTTTTTCTTTTCAGGGCTTTTACGCAGCTTTCCCGACTTGCATTGTACTGCGAATCCTTTTATATTCGCGGGTTCTAATCCTGATTTAAATTTGGCCAGTTATTTTCTAATTAATGAAATAATCATAGTGATTAAAATAACATGACAGTCAAAATCTGTTGCTTAAAACTGTCCTTTAGAGGAAAACATGAAATATATATGATATTGTAATGAAATTAAGTACAATCATTAATGCAGGCTTATTAGGCTTTTCCTAAAAGCCGCTAGCATATAAAAAAGCCATTTATGAATTCATTGTTTTTAATTTAAACTCTTGAAGAAAGACAACGAAGGCGAAATTGAAGCATTTGCCAAAAATTTAAGAACAAATTAAGAATGAGAATAATAGGGAGACTTAATTTTAGTTTTAATTTCAGTGACATATTGATGAATAGTTTTATTTTTAACATCACAGAAGTTTAAGTTTTAATATGTGAAAAGTACGTGATAAACGTACTTTCTCATAAACTTACTTTGATGAAAAAACGTGGTAAATTGATATGTATAATGAATATGATAATAATAATAATAATATAATGATTGATAAATGCAATTTTTGAAACATACGACCTAGATAAAATTTTTAATATTGTAGCATATGTTAAATTTGAGGATTCTAATATTGCATAGAATCGTGCATCTTTATAGTTTGCAGTTTGCTAAAAATTCAGCAAAATTTTAAATTATCACACTTTCAAGAGTGAAACTTTAATTCACTGAAGAATGGAAAGTGAAAATTTATTTTTCAGAGTATTCAAAATGCATTTCTCTAAACATCATTACATTAGTTTTTCAAATTGTAATAAAAAAATCTTCTTTTAAATAAATGCTAAATAGGAACGGAGTTATCAAATCAATTATTGTATCATATTTTGTAAAAATCTAGAAAATCATCATCAAACTCTCTGAAGCAGAAAAGAGAAATTAATCAACTTCAACTTATGCATGTTAAGTAAATAATGTATTTAAATCTTTTATGCAATTTCTAAAATTACATACATGATAAAATTTAATTCTTCATTTTAATTTCATATATTTATCAAAATCTTTAAACTGAGGAACCCTTGAATGCTATAGCAGTTGTTGTTTTATAAGCTCATATCAGAACGCTGAAATCTGCTATTAAACAAATGAACTAATTACATTTTAGGCCTTCAAAAATAAATTTTAAAAAATGTAATAACTATAAAATAGAATGATTTTGTTTTTAAATCTATGACATGAATTTATATCATATTGTATACTACCCTGATTTCCTACATAGGATGATAACGCTAATAAAGTCTCAAGTTCATACCTTACAGCCAATCATATAATTGCACCGTGCATCGGTTACAAATATATGGTTACTATTATTGACTATCTAAAAATTTTCTTATAAATATGGAAAAAAGAGTGCCTTACAATGTATAGAACTTTTATGTTAACATATAAAATAAATTATATGTAAACATATAACAGTTCATTTTGATTAGAGCTTAAAATAATAGAATGGTCAATTACTAGAAGCAATTAAATAAAATTGATCTCGATAAAAGCCGCTTGTTAAAAATAGAACATTAAAATAACTGCAGTGAAATTCGAAGTATTTATTTTCAGAAGATATGTATTTTCTTTCCTTCTTTAACCCATTTGCAATTATTTAAAAAAATATAATAATTGGTAACACTTTTTATCTGAAATGTAAATTTTTTTCAAGTATTTAGTTTAAATTCAGAAAAAAATTATCCATTTGTAACAATTTGCTGATTTGCAATAAAAATAATGACCGACAAAGGAATAATTTATAATATTTAACTCTTGAGGAGAAGAAGATTTGAAAGTTTTTTTTTATCGCATCGAAATTTATTAAAGCTTGAGTAAGGGTTTCTTAACAGAAAAAAACAAAAAAAGAATAATAAACTGGCCCTTTCGTTGAATTTCGTTAATTTTTTAACAAAAACAGCAAAAAAAAACCTCATTTGAAATGTAAAACCTTTGGGATAAGGGAACAAGAAAAATCAAAATTTCCTTTCTTCATTTTATTGAAGAGTGAATTAAAATTAAATATTTTTATTTAAAAAGAATTATATAATTGAGGAATTTTGAATGTTCTTCGCATGCCTTATTTCAAATATAAAAATCGACCTCGATCTTAATAACAGAGAAATGAAACGATAAATTCTAGAGAATTTCGAAATGTTTTTATGTTTTTTTGAGTCAGAAAATTGAATAAAAAGTTTGGCAATTTGATCTCAAATTTCAATACTCAAAGGATTTCTAAAGTCTTTAGATGGAAAAAAAAGGAAAATACTTATTATTTAACCTACGTTATTATGGGATTTTTAATTCCTAAAATGAAACAATCACATTATTTGGGAAACGAAGTTGAAATTTCAAAATTATTCATAATCAGATAGTCCAATAAATTATTACATAAGGAAATGGAAACTAGAAATTTTGAAAACATATTTGATGCATTTATTTACGAAAATAGTGTATAAATTAAAATAATGCAAGGAAAGTTTTCAAACGTCTTATAAAATATAAATTTTTAATTTATTAACCCATATTAGGTGTTCTAAATTTTATTCGAAAAATAATGAAATATCATACACATGAATATATCAAGTATATTAATTTTTGAATCAGAATGATTTGTTTATGGACAAATGGAGATGGCATTAATTTTCAGAAAATTTTCACAGAGTTTGATTTAATATTACTCTCATATTCGACTCATTTGTCTCTTGACATTTCGGTAGTTCTTAAGTTAACCTTTCTTCTCTTTTAACCTCAATACAAAAGAGTTACGATAATGCTGGTATTAACATGAATTATAATGAGAAATCTGAGATTATGGTTACTCTTATCTGAACTAACTTGCATGTACTTTAATATCGCCTATTATAAATATGTGCACCATTTCTTCTTTAACGTGGTTATTAAATGTCCACTGATTTAATTTCAACCTTAAGGAACAAATAGTATGCAACTTTTAAGATTATTCTTAGGGATAAAAATCATAATAATTTGCAAAGTTTTTACAACCTATAAAAAAAGCAGCGTGAAATGTGGCAAGACTTCAAAAGGAAATCAAGCAATTATTTTTAGCAATTTATAGAATTTTAGAATTATACAAAACTCATTATAATTTCATAGCTTACTCAGAAAAAAAAATTATTTCTTGAAATTTAAGTAATATCTTCATTCTAAATTACTTATATTAAGTAATATCTTCATTCTAAATTACTTATATTTAGTAATATCTTCATTCTAAATTACTTATATTAAGTAATATCTTCATTCTAAATTACTTATATTAAGTAATATCTTCAAAGTCAATTACGTCCTAGGGAACAAAAGAAATAGAGCCGAAGCAGACTGCATCATGTTAAAAATACAATATCTGGCATTCATATTTCTACAAGCATTAACATGAATTTTCCAGAGTCATATTGAAACAATCATGTAAATGGTGTCATGGTCATTGATCATGAATTTCATTCTGGAGCTGATAGTTCATTTTCGATTAGCGAACACTGTGCAAAGATTATTTCTGCATCATTAATTCCCGAGAAAATTGAATTGCAACTGAAATAAGTGGAACAGAAATATATACATAAATCAAAGTGTCGCCTTCTCATAATGACGTCATTTTCTGCTAGATTAATCCGAATATTTTTATGTCAACTGAAACTTTTTCAGGCATTTGTTTCATACTAAACTGAAATTGATTCATGTAAGAAATGACTCTACTTTTTAGTTTTTGTATACTTATTTAAACATTAAAGCCTTTTTTATTATAAAAAGTTATTTACCGTTTTGTGAAAAATTATGCTGAAAATTGTTATATGATGTTAAATGAAGCAAAATAAAAAATGATTACATTATCGGAAAAATTATTAATATTGGATTCGAGCTCGGCATAAAGAAAAAGAATAAAAAATAGTAGTTTTAAGTTCACTTGTATTAAATAAGTTTGACTGAAATGTACTATCGTCCTCGTTTCAAACTTCTTATAAATTTACTTTTTAAAACTCTGCAAATTTTTATTTAAAACTAGCCGCCTTTGGCGACCAGCCGGTTCGCCAATCTTAATGTTCGTTAAAATTTTAATAATTAAATATTTTATGCAATTTCTACTTTAATAGCTTCTTCATCAAAATATTTTAAAACTTCAAATTTTGATTATCATATAATTCATTCATAATATTATAAAGGCCTTCAGTCATAACGTAATATGTATCTCTCTCATTTTCTGTTAGCACCCGTTGAATTTATGCTTTAAATGAAAGTGGAAAGAATTTATCTTCAATTAATATAATAATATTTTTTACTGAAACAAAGCATTTTTTTATAATCTGATTACTGAAAATAGAGTCACTCAGCGTTTAAACTTTATGGGCACTAAAGAATATCTTTTTAAATTTATGTAATATCTCAAGAGTTGGTCAACAAAATTTTCTTAGATTCATTATGAGCAGATCGATTCATTAACAATGTTTAAATTTAAATGCATCAAACACTAAGAAAATAAAACGAATCGTTTAAAATAAACGGTTGAAAACAGGTTTTAAAAAAACTACTTAAGAAACAATGTACTTAAAACTATAAGCATATACAAAAAATATATAACTAACATAAATACAATTTACTTACAAAAGCATGCAACTAACCCAAAAATAATTTAAATCATCCATTGATAACGTTGTCATAGCAACAATCAGAACAGAATGCGCATGCGTGAATTTTCTTCGCCGGTTACGTAACGCAAATACGTGATTTTTTTCTACGCCAGTTGGGGTAACGCTATGCGGATTAGACATTTTTAATTTCCTTTATTCTGTTTTATTTTAATTCTAAAGTACTTCAGAATGAATCTGAAAGATTGATTCATTAACAATGTTTAATTTTAAATGCACCAAACATTAAGAAAATAAACAGAACCGATTGAAATAATCCGCCGAAAAATTTTAACCCTAGCCTCATTACTGTTGGGAGAAAAAAACTGAAGCCTTTCTCGTTTGGCGCTGGGGATAATGGAAGATTTTTTTGGCGGAAAAGTTGGCGGTGGGGAAAATGGAAGATTTTTTTGGCGGGAAAGTTAGTTTTTAATTAATAATTAAAATTCTAATTAAAAATTCGAAAAAAGAAACCCCAGGTGCACATTTCCAACCTCCAAGGTATACATTTACCAAATTTGGTAGCTGTATGTCAAACGGTCTGGCCTGTAGAGCGCCAACACACACACACACACACACACATTGAGCTTTATTATAAGTATAGATAAATAAAGTGATTTATTAAGAATGTATAAAAGCTAAGGATAAAATTCCTGTTCATTTCTATTGCTTTTAAAATTCAGACATAAGATATGCCTAATACACAATTGTCCATTTTTTTATATAAATATATTTAATAAAAGTCTTTTTTTTGTAATACTTTAATAAATATTAACAGAAATTTATTTTGAATTTATATCACGAAACTCTTTATAATTATTTATTTGATTGCATTATTATTAATATTCCAGCAGTATAAATCCAAATATTTAGTGCAGAAGTCGAAACCAGGTTCAATACAAAATGGACACTTCAAAGTTTTACTTATTTTTCTGCTTGCCAAGGTATGAGAGAAAGTCTCACACGTAAAAAAAGTTGTTTATTGATCGGAATGAAAAGATAAAACCAGATATCGTGATTACAACATTTTCTCGTGACATACTTCATATATAAGAAATAATATTACAAAGATTCATTTTCAGGATAATACAGTAATATATCCCCACTTTTTGTTTCTCTTCAAGAATATTAGTTCAAAATGAATTTAAAAATTCTTACTGTATAATAAAAAAGTCTGCATGAGTTCAAACGTAACAAAATGCCATGAATGAAATTTGAACTTATTTCTTTTAGTACATATTTTATAATTGCCATCTGCAAATATATATTTAAAATTTAGGTAAGATATTTTTTAAATTTCTGCTTAGCTTTGAAATTAAAGTTTAAGAAATACGTTATTTTTCAACATAACAACACTAGTGGTCATTTATTATTGGTGAAAGAATAAAAAGTAAATATAAATGTTAAACCTAACCCAGACTTAGTAATTGAAATTGTAGTTTAATTTGCACTATTCATTCACTTATTCTTACTTTAAGGCGTACTTAGTGTTATTTCAAATGAAAAATATTTAACCTCTATCATTATAATCGAGGAGAATGTGAATGTAAAATATTAGTTATAAACATGTTAATTATTTAGCTTCATATTTTTATTTCAAACTCAGTTTTCTCTAATCTTTTCGATGAAAGTAATTCCTGAAGATGCTATAAAATAAGATTTGCTCAAATTTTTTATTATAATTAGAAACATGTAGAAAGCTAGTATAGAAATAAATATCAGAACCCCAAATGAGATGAATGGAAATCATGAAATTGAATGTAATGGTAAATTTGATAAATTGATACATTAAATAAAAATCAAGAAAGTTTCGATTTATACGTTTTGTATTGGCAATTTTGCTAATATTTATATTCTCGCAATTTCAAAAAAAAAAAAAAGTCAAAACACGGCTTGAAACTTTAAAAATGTATTAATTATTCCTTCTTATTTGAAATAAGTATAAGACATTAACTGAATTTTTTTTATATGATCGAAGAAAAGAAAATGTCCTTCGGAAATATGATATTATTCATAATCAGAAAGAAGGTGAAGGAACATTGCCATCCCAGATGCGGATGAAATATTCAAACCATCATTTGGTCTCGTTATTTCCAAAATTAAGGGTATTGAACAATCGTGTTTCATTTTTATAGGTTGTTTATTTTAATCACATAATTTCTAAATTGGTAGAGATAATAATATACTCCCTGCTGAAAAAATACAACGCAAAATATAATACCTTATGCCAGTTAAGATAGTTAATATACTGTTAAAAATGGCTCATCCTTTTTATTAGTTATTAGTCGCCTTTGTCGACTAGCCTGTTTGCCGCGAATACTTCATTTCAGTTAAATCCCGTAGAACTTTATAGCAGTGATTTGATCAGATATTAAAACCGCGTAATTTTGTTTGTCTTACATACGCTTTATACCCTGAGCACATGAGTCTTTCTAATAGAAACCAGTTCTATGAAGTCATAGCTCTTTTAAAAATATAAATGTCCAAATCAACAATCTTCCAACTTCAGAGGTATTTTAACTTCACTTTGTTATTCGTCGTGTAAACTACACAGATAATATAAAGAATACTTTTACTTTAACAGTTTTGTTTCGTATCAAAATTACTCTTTAGAACTTACAATAAATATATATCTGAGAGATTTTACTTTTTAAGTCGCAGAAATTCTCTTCCTTATAAATTCTTTTACAAAAGCCTTTTCATTTCATACCTACAAAAATTGTTTACATAGCAAATTGTGTAAGTTAAATAGTCTTTTACAGATTCATGCAACCAAAGCTTTAGTCTAGTCTAGTTTAGGCCAGGAAGCAAAATATTCAATGTGCTCTCTTATGACAATAATGCATACTGTTAAAACTTTTTTCGTAAGTTTTCACAGTTTATAACGTTAAGGAAGAGAATAATTCCTTACAATTGTTCATCACAAAGATTATTTCATTCCATGGACCTCTTCTATCGTTTTTTTCTACAAATATAATATAATATAATCATTGATGAAATTAATGTAAAAGTTGTGCATTGAATAGTTCACTTTTTCCATCGTTTTCTCACCTAATAAATAGTTAAACATATGCAGTGGATCGGAACTTTATTTTTAATGAAATGACATGTATACGCAAAAAAGCATAGAGATTTTATGAAATAAAGTCGACTATTATTTTTCAAATGTTCAGGTTTTGTTATAGATATTTGCCATAAGAGTTGGTGACACTGAAGCATTAAAAACGTAGATAAGAAATGTGGGATTTGCTGTTACAAAACATGACAGACAACACATAACGAAAATGACTGGAACTTTTAGAGCAACTTACAAGCACATGTTGAAGTATTCTCTGGAAACTAATCTAAAGAAATCTCTGGATGTGAAAAATTTCTAAGGAAAATTATATTAATCAAATTTGATTATATAATTTACAATTAAAAATAAATATATGTATCAATGTAATATTTTTTTGCTCATAAATTTTCATGTGGAAAACAGTTGTCATGGTCCTTTTTTCTGAGTCAATCGAACTCAAAAAAGGGTCACGCTCACCCTTAACATTTTATATATATATATATTATATATATTTGTTGAAAATATTGAGTGTAATCTATTGAATTGAATACTACTCAAATTTCTTCGATTTCTTGTCTGAATCTCTTACTATCTAAAACAATACAAGGATTTTCATAATTAGAAAAAGAAAGATGACACTTAATGTTCACTTCTAGAAATCATAAAGAATTGAATTAGCATAGTTTGTTTGATTAATATAAGTTACATTCTAGTATCATGCTCAACTCGTGAATGAACAATATTTTCTTGCAAAATTAAAATGTTTTTAGCTCATTACTATTAGCAAAAATCTACGTTCCTTCGATCCAGAACTCACTTGAAAGTAAATTCTTCTTCAACATTTGAAAGTAAGTTAAAATAAATAATAAAAATAATTTCCAATTACACTTAAAATATCTAACAATAAAATCACATTTCGATGTTTAAGAGAGCATGAAAAATGTTGAACAATCATACTTATTTTATTTATGTAGAATTATAAAGATATTAAGTGAGATAGAAACATTTATTAACAAACATTATATTTTGAAACCATTCAAATTTGCGTCAACAGACGTTTTTCAAAGAAACAAATTCCATTCATTAAATAATTCTCAATAAAATTTTGAATGGAGTGAAAAAGGTATAAAATCAGATGCTTCAAAGCTTTAAATTTTTCAGCTTGTCTCCAGGGTTTATGATCCGTATATTAGAAGCCAGCTTTAATTACAAAAAAAGAAATGATTAATTTATTTTATATATATTTGGATCATTTGTTGAAAGTACATTCTAGGAGGCTCCCATTATTTTTGTGGATAATTGTTTCTGTAAAATTTACATAGCTCCTGTCTGAAGTGTTTAGGCAGTTTATTTTAATATTTTTAAATTATAAGACTGAATTTTGACTTTTAATTACATTGCAGGGTTTTAGTTTGAAATTTATGTAGATTAAAGTTGCACAAACTTTCTAATTGGTTAAGTTCTACACATTTTGTCAATTAATGAGAGAAGGTGGAAATGTAGAAATTATTTCCAAAAGTGCTTTTGTAAAGATTTTTCTTTGTAATATTTCGTATAAAATTATTACAATAGTGACTAAAATTATAAAAAAGGTGATGGAAATGTGATTTTATTATTTTATAACTCATTATGAAATAGTATAGTAATATGAATATATTTTATATCATCAACAAGTTACCTTAATATGTAATGATTACCTTATTATGTAATAATTTAATAGAATAAAAAAACGTGAAAAAGAATTTTAAGAATATAAAAAAGGGAGAAACAGAAAAATTCTAATTATTTCAAATAACTTTTGGTTGAGTAGTTTCTTTCACTAATCTATCTCATTTTGTGAACTTAATTTTAATTCTGAAACTCATGTGACATAAAACAAAAATTTGATTATTGCTTTTGTTTGTTCAATTTTATTGCTTTCTACCTTACTTTGGATGGCTTTCTCTTTCTCTTTGGGATATCAATGTGTAATAATTTTTGGTTGGAGAAAGATCAGGTTATCCTCGCGTTATTGTGAAAATGTCATATGACTGATTACAAACATTTTTTACGTACAAGTGCTATATTATATATACCACTTGTGCAAAAGTAGTTTGTACTAAAAGGGTTTTTGTATCTAAACACGAAGACCAAAACACTTTTATTTCACTAAAGGCAGTGTTACGAGCGCCTTTGGCTAAAAATTAATTTTAACTTTAATCATACTAGAGCTATAACTTGCTTTTAGAACTCTAAAATCAGAATTAACTGCGCGTAAAACCAATGTATGTTTTTGTATATGGCAACTATGCAAAGCAAGCAACTAACTATATATATAGCATGTAAATAGAATTGTAATATAGATAGATAATAAAATGGAGTCAGATTAATAACGAGTGGATTATTTCACATTACGATCCCACATCTTTGAATCTTATTAGCAGAGAAACGACTGAATGAAATGAAATTCAGGTAGTCTCAACAGGCAGTGTTGTAATCTAGTTTGTTTCACATTAAATTCAACGTCGATGGAAAATACCTTTCCTCTAGAGCTAGTGCTGAAATTTTTAGAAATTAGAGATAAAACAGATATATTCTTCTTCATCTGACGAGGTTGGAAAGTTCTGATTTCATTCAAAAGTTGTCTTAAGGTAATTTTTTAAAACAAAACATTAATAGAATTAATACTTTAAAAATGATGTTAATATAATTCTATCTTAGAATAAAAATGCTCTCTTTTTATCGATTTATTATCAGTGTTTAAGATGAAGATTTTTACTCCAAAAAATAAAATATCATTAGCTTTCCTTTCAAATATTAGATTTTTTCATGTAATGCTGTGATTTCCTAATTTTCAGATTTTTTTTAATGAAATCACTCCGAGTTTTGGAAAATTAGCTAGAAATAAAGCGATCTGAAAATTCCTATATTCAATTTAATTCTCTGAAATGTTAGGAATTAATGTATTATTAATGAAAATAATTGCGAAAATATGAATTATCTGCTTTAGAGTTGAATACGAAAAATAAGTAAAGCTTGTTGAGCTGCTAAAAGAGGTAATATTAATTTCCATGCCGAATAGCCCATTCAAACTTTATTAGTTTAAATCATTTTATCTTGTATAAATAAAACGAATTTTCTCTGTCTTTTCATTCGAATTTGTTTCGAAATCCTTCTTTTGTTGCTTGCTGTTATGCTTCTTTTCTTGCTTTTGCTGATCTAGATTAGAGTGAATGTGACAGCTACTCGTACTCCTACATAAATTTTGAAATACTATACACTGTCTAGTTTTCATAAATTTTAAAAACAGTTTTTATAGCACTTTGATGCTAATTTCTATCACATTTATTAACGTAAAAAATATTCTCCTTTCAGCTTATTTACATCTAAGGAGTCTAAAAATGCTATTATTAAATGGCATACCGCCAGTTAACTTAATTGCCTTTCTTTTTTTCTGCTAATTTAATTTAGAATTTTCATGTACATAGTTGAGTTGAACTAAGCTCCTTGATCCATCTTGAGATCATGCTTTCTCATTTGATTAGTTTGTTCTATTGGCGGGAGCCTTTTTGAGTGCTGATGACCCTCCCCCCTTCCCCCACCAGTTCTTTAAGACAAGACTACAGATAAACAGGAGATTTTTCCCCTTAATGTAATCCTTGTTATTGCTCTTGTTGACAATTGAGACTGTTGAAGGTTGTGTGAAATTTTGCAAACTTTCTGAGGAATGTTGCGTAATGTTGAAGGACCTATACAGTGTATCACTCAGTGCCAAAATATCTTTTAGAGCACTAAAAAAATGATGAAAATCGATATTAATTGTTGATGAAAGCATCTAAAATATGAGGTCTTATATCGATTGCCATTTTACTTCCATTATAATTTATTTTTCCAAAATGAATTTTTTAAAAGTTGCCTCATACATGATGTGGATAGTACAAAGTTGAGAAAAATTGAATGCGAAAATATTTTTAAAATTTTGCACATTCAGCAGAAACTGTTTGTTAGAATTTGGCCGCAATTGCATCGCTAAGTTGTACCATTCCACTTATTCGCTAGCCTTATCTCATACTGGCCTTTTGCTTCGTCTTGAAATTCAAAATGATCATATTGATCTTACTGAAACAATGCGGAAAACATTCTATTTGAATCGACGAACAACGATTCTGCAGACTTCTATGAATATTTTAAACTTGAATGTTTTAACTATGAATATTTTAACTATGAATATTTAAAATTGAATATGGGTGGACTGTATTACTTCAAATAAAGACTGTTTTGAAAAGGACACTATTCGTGTACTTTAAATTTCGATAACTAAGCTTTTATAGTATATAGTTTAAATATTTAGGTGCTTTATAAATTTATTTCACTTGTATATTAAAGCGCTTATGTGATACCTGTAATTGAATATAGCCCAGAATATTATATTTTGCTTTAAGTTATTGTTTAATTAAGGTCATTGAGGTCTTATTTCGATATTGCATTAGAAAATAAATATTATTTTGCGAATCATAAAACTTTAAGCATTGAACATTTAAAAAATTATTTTTCAATTTGGATTTTCTTTATCATGGAAATAATATATAACTAAGAATTGTTTTTGTATGAAATCTTTTTCATAATGTATTTTGTATGATTTATTATATGATATCGTTTATTCATTTATTTTATTCACGAAAACGACAAACGACAATTAAAGGAAATGTGCCTCAAAAAATTCAGCGAATATACATCTATTAGATAACAGTTTCCCCTTGAAGTCAGAAAACCCTCCATTTGGCAGTAAAAGAATTATTAGGAAAAATCACAATATTCCTTAGATTCATTTTCAACCACAGGGAAAATGACAACCCGTATCGGGAGCACGCAAATTGAGTTGAATGGCAGGTGAATACTCATCTTAAGGATGAACTCAATGTCATTGGCAAAATGAACTTCATTACAGCGAGCCTAAGGCCTCTATTACTTTTGCAATAATTTGTGATCTCTTATTAAGATTGATTTGCAATACCCTTTTTAGCTTCCGATGACGGATCAATTATTAATTATATGCTAAGAGGCATCCTGCCAATTTATTCTATGTAATCTTAGATAGGGATACATTTATATAAACATTCGATAAATGTTTATATAAATTTACTTATCTAAGCATTTATAGAATGGGGTGAGTAATAATGGTGTGAGATTAATATATTCATACTCATAAAAAGAATTCGAAAATTTATTCTTCATTAAATGCGTATACTACAAAATCGACGAAATTAGCATTCAAAGTTATAAAAAATAAATTTAAAAGAGAAAAATAAATAATTAAACAAATGACTAAAGAACAAATTTAGAAAGAAATTTGACTTAGGAGACAAATAAATTTATTTACATAAAAATTTAAATAATTCCCCTAAAAAATTTAATTATAGTATCATTCTAAAGGAAGGGCTGTATTTTCAATAATCTACTGAATTCGCATATGGTGCTTTGAATGATATCAAAAGCAGATCGTTATGTTTATTATCATCAATTGATTAAAAATATATAAATTTTGGACTGTAACGTTTGTTGCACAACACTATGTTTGCACAACAGTATGTTTGTTGGAATGTGTTTTACAAAATAATTTCTGAACGTTTCAAAGTCGTGATTTATCAATAGCTTGCCGAAGAGTTGTTTTGCTGATAAAGTTTTTTCACTAGGAAGAGTGCTACACTTCTTTGATTTTTATTTAAAAGTAATCTTTTGAATATGGAAACGAACTTCGAACTATTTAGAATGCATATTAAAGGTTAGATTATGATTGGATAAACGCAATAACACAAATGAAAAATCAATATCTGTCTAGACGAAATTAATCAAGAAAAAAGATTTGTTTGCAAAAGGATTATTTATAGTCTACGGAATAAGATGTAGCGGTGCAAATTGCGCAATATAATTTTATCTCTATAATTTAAATCCATGCGATCCTCTTGTTTGTTTTATTTTAAAGGTAAAATATCTTGGGGTGAAAAGAAACATGGAAATATTTCAATATTTGCGGATATAATTATCATTGCCTATCAATATTTGCAGATGTAACAATTCTATTTCGAAAAATCAATCGATATATTTCATATAGAGAAAAGGTTTTCAAGAAAACTCTCTGGATTTTGAATGTAAATGGTTGCAAAGATGTTTAAATGAAAATGGGTGTATAGATCTGCTCATCATCCAGAATTGCAATTTGATAGTTGAATGGCTCAGGAAAACGATTATAGAAACTCTTGTTTTTCTACATGTTGGAGCAAACTACGATATGCTTTGCATAACAATCTACAATGCTTGGTGTCACAAAGATCATAATGTTGGAGATTGTCTTTTGAGGTAGGTTATCAAAATTATAGTGTGACCAGCAGGTTAACAGCAAAAGTTTCTGATTGAATATATGAAATATCCATTAAGAAACTGCTTGTTTCTGCTTAAAAAATATCTTTGACAGTTTGAGCCGTTGTGGAGATGAGGCAAAAGGTTTTTATATATATATATATATATATATATATATATATATATATATATATATATATATATATATATATATATATATATATATATATATATATATATATATATATAATAGTAATAAAACCAAGTTAATAGGAAAAAAAAGTAACAAAATTAAACCAAATAAAATAAGAATCCGGCCTGAAGACTTTCTCGAGGGATAAATATCATATTATTACAGGTGATTTAAAAATTATCGAATCCAGCTCTTTAAGAGAATTAATGGAAAAAGGAACTAAATTTAGATTAAGAGAAAAATAAACCATAATGAAACATTCATTTCTATTGGTAAAGATTTAGTTATTTTTATTGCTAAATTATCTAGAAAATGCCATTGGAATAAGAAAAGTTTCGGAGAATGGAAAGGGAGAATTTTAGAGGAAATAAAAATAAAAATGAATACAAATATTGAAAGATCTAAAGAACGCGAGATTTATTTTAGCAAAACATTAAAAAAAGAAATAAAACATTTAAAAGAAAAATTTGTTATTACAGTAATTAATAAATAATTACTGTTTAATTTGTAAATATTATTATAAAGAACTATTAATTAATGAATATAATTCTAACGGAACTCATATTTTAAAGAACTTATATTTTATTTACATTTTAGATAAAAGAATGCTAGCTTTCTCAAAAAAACCCCCAAAATTAAGAATTGCTCTCTAAACTATCCTTATTTTTCCCCAACAGTTAAATTTAAGTTATAACCTTAATTAACCTTTAAGTAAAACCTTAGCTCTGAACCTGATAAGTAAATTTGTCATCTTCAATTTGTTCATCATAATTTGTGCATCATCATTAACGTAACTATATTGTCACTCATTAAATACTCAAATGCCAACTAACTCGAACTTGTTATTGCTTTTCCATTACGCCCCACACATATAAAACGCTTATTCAACACAAATAAACATTGTTAGTATAGAAATGCGTCAATATCTGTGTTACAACACACACATACACGCACGAATACTGTTTATTTTATTTTTTGATTATATGGCATTGCACCAGAATAAACTAATTTAACAATAATTACAGATTTAAAATTTAGAAGTAAAGGAACGTTCCTTCTCTAAAAGACACAAACATTTTTGCTGATATGATATATTGCAGATGGAAAAAATTAAAATAAGCCCATTAAATGGACCCAAGCACCATAACCTATACCACATATGGCATAGTAAAAAAAAAAGAAAAAAAAAAGAAAAATAAAGAAAGAAAAAAAACATTGAATAAAATAAAAGTAAAGTTATGAGAACGAAAATAAGGAAATAAATGTGATAGAGATAGATGAATAAAAACGGGAAATAAATAAATAAAAAATGAAAATAATAGCCAGGAATGTCCGTAAACTCACGTGTGTTGCAGAGATATTTCTATTCTAAATTTGGGAGAATAATTCTGCTTGACGATTACACGCATAAATAAACATTCTCTAGATTTCGTTTATCAGTTCTTTCCAATCTATAACTTCAAAGAAAAAAAGATGCCAATTTTTACATTCTTCTGACCTGTTACAGCTGTAAACAAAAGCAAATTTTAATTTATACCATCATTGATATGGATGCAGGAATTAAATTTCAAGCAGCACAGATGTTTGGGACAAGTCGAATTGTAAATTCTTGGCTAATGAATTAATTGTATATGCATCTGGAAATTATAAATTCTTTAAATATTTCCCATGTGAATTAATTTATCTTCCCAAAGTCATTGCCATCTATTTTTTCCTAAATTTTTAAATTTAGATTTGTAAGTTAGTTCTGGTTATTTAGAAGACATTTTTCTTAGACTATATAAAGTTGCTTTTTAAGAGCTTCTTAATAGTCTTCAAGCTTTATTTCTTAAAAGAAACAATCAACTAAAGAACCAAGTATGTTGTAGTATTTAACTGTACAAAGTATATATACGATGGTACGACTAATATGCACTTGAACAATACTATATCTTACCATACCATTTATAATTCCAGGTGCTCATAAGCTACAATAAATAATTAATTTCTGAATTATGACAAATGGCCTAAGACTTTAATAAAATAGTTTTAAGTTCAAGCCATCACAAATTCTAATTCTTCAAAATATTTTTATGCGTAGAAAGATCTTCGAAGAAATAAGCAAATTTTTGCAAAACGTTTTTTGTTTTTATAATCCTATTTACTACATCTATGCTTTAAGAGATGCAAGGGCTGAAGGTATGAAAATACGTGAGTTAGGAAACCAAATAATCTTTTCCTTGAGAATACTTGCAATTTTTATTTTAAACTTAAAGTCTTTCCTTAGAGTTTAAGAAGTCTTTAAAGAAAATATTTCATTCTCTTCATATTTCTCACTATTTCATTAAAAAATCTTCATTTTTTTTAAACTTTAAAATTATGGAAAACCAGAAAAAAATGGAAGAAAAGGGGCTATTTTGCATGCCCGTTAACATGCTCCTAAATTGTTCGAAGGGCTGGGGAGCTCAAATCTGAAATTGTGCCTAGCTAAGCAAAGCAAAAATCAATCTGCACTTGTGAAAAAGGGCTTTTTGTTTTTATTGTTATTTCTTTGTGCTCCATTTCTCATGAATTTAAGAAAGAAAAAATGTGAAAGTCATTTTTTTTTCTTTTCGCACCCCCTCTAAAAAGCACTAAAAGCGTCAGGGAAACAATCGGCATCAGTTAGTGGGATTTAGGGAAATGTAGAAAAGGAAACGGATGTTTATTCCACTTGAATTGAGATCGAGTTCTCTAGTTATTTTTGCTTCAGGAAAAGGAAATATTTTCTTATTTGTAAATAGGAAAGGAAGAGTTTTAATTTGATAGATGAAGCGGAAATGTTTTAACTTTAAGTAAAATAGCTTTTAAATTTTATCGAAGATGCAATCATCTTAAAAAATTAATTAACAATACAGACACATGTTAATTATTTGATGATTTTTATTATCAGAACATGAATTTTGAAGTAAATATATTCTTAAAACTGAATGCCTTTCTTATAATGACAACAATTTATAAAATAAACATATCAATCGGTGAATGCAATTATTATAATATCGCCACAAGGTGTATTAGTAAAAATGAACAAAATGCTCTCTCATGGTACTTAACCATGACCATCTATAAATAAATACGTATTCGCAAGATCTTTATTAAGTTGCATAAAGATGTTATGTAAGTACAGAACGGACATTTGAGAGATCCAGCAACTTTAATTTGGTAAGAAACCCATTGATTTGGAAAATTGATATCATCTTAATTCAGAATAATTCGAGGTAGTTCATAGTTTCACATGACATTTTTTTATATTTTAAAGTTTTGCGCCAATGATAAAAGATCGTTGTGTTCCATTTTTAGTTAAATGTAAGGATTTAGGTGAAATACTTAGCTGACCTAAAACAGAAATCAAATCCAAGCCTTTTATGGTTTAAGTATTATTAAGGAGAGCTTTTAAACTTTTTCAAACTTTTAATAAAAACTCAAGCAAAATTTTTATGCAAAATAAGATTTGTTAAGACACTAAGACAAAAGATTAAAACACTAAGTGATCAAAAGTATCCATAATCTTTCATATACACACACATGTTTTCGAATTTCTTCAGGAATGCTGGATGAATTGTCTTTGAGTTTTGGCTACGTAAAACAGGAACATGAACTCACACTTAACCATGGAGACTCGGTTAATAAGACAGTTTGGAAAACGAACAAAAAGAAGAAAAAAAATTCATCATATTTTATAGAATATTGATAATGATTTTAAACCTTAACCCTTTAAAGGTCCATTTTTTTCTAGTCATGTTATGTTAAAATATTTGTAAGCTTGAAATTAGAATTAGAAAAGGAATTCATTTAGCTTATTAGATAAGTTTAATTTGATTCATTAATTAATTTGGTAAATTAATAATTAAGTAACATATCAAGACATATCATTTTGTCTGAGATAAAGAAATAAAGCATTTAAATTTCTGACTTACTAAAAAATTTTGTCAGAACTTATGCCAAACTACATAATTTCATACAAAGATTGATAAATTTGATGGGAAGCATACTTCCCACGGCCGTAGAAAGAGTTAAACAATGATTTTATTTTTTCTGAGCGATACTTGCATGAATTTTTGCAAAAGTAGCACTAGTATTCTAGAAAATATTAAGGCTTAAAAAATAAAAATGATAAAAAAATAAAATGATAAAAAATGATAGAAAATATAAAGGTTTAAAAAATTAATTTAAATAAAAATTAATTTTATAAATATTTAAAGAAATATAAGCATTTGTAGTAAATAAACTGCGCGTGCTTGAAATATATCATATTTTTTCTTTCATAATATCAATGCAAAATATTTTTCCAATCGAAAAGCATTAGGATTCCGAAAGATATCGGCTATACAATGAGTTGCATTTCAATAACTGCCCAAGAGAAACTGAAAGACGAAGAGTTTTCTTCAAACTGGCATTCTTTCACTTGAATCTTCAATTAGTTATTGTCATTATAAAAGTTTAAAAATATACTAAAAACTCTTATATTTTTAAAATCTTTTGTAAAATAAATTGTAGTACAAGTAAATTAGCCATCATAAATAAAAATTTTATTTATTAAGTTCTGCATTAATATTTGCGCAAATATTAGATCTCTAAATTTAAAACCAAGTCTTGATACACAGAAGTATTTTGTAGCAAATATTACAGTTATTCTATAAAGAAGACTTTCCATTAATTTTTGAAATGCTTTTACAAGATTTCCAAATCGTTCATTTAAAAGAATATCAAGAAAGCAGGAACTACTTCGACTACTACTATTGATATAAATTTTAAGAAATTAGACTGGACTGCTCAGAGTCTGAATCTCAATTAAATGAGATACCTAAACATTGAATTGAAATGTTAAGTTGGAGCTTTAATATAAAGGCCCATACGAATGAGAAAGCTTGCTAACTTTCTTTTATGAAAGTTACATACGGTTTCTTCCGAAATTTCCCAGAATCTAATTCATTGAAATACTCATAAAGATCACGTCACCCGTAATAGACACATCTGCAGGTGAAATAAAGCACAGAGGTGTGCGCCGGATTCTAATTTACTCTTACTAATGTTAGATTAGTGATTGTGCAATTAATAACGAATAGCATAGTAGTTTTTTTTGTTTTATTTGGTAATTAATTTTCTGCAATTTATGTTAATGTTTTAATACCTAATTACGAAATGTTATTTAATATATTTCTAACCTTTTATAAAATTCTCTATAATTATTAGAAAATTCAACTTTAACGATATCAATTTCTTTGTATTTCAGTTATCTTGCAGAGCAATTGTAATTAAATTGATTGCAATGCAGATATCTTTCTGAATCTTATTTATATTTGATTGGAATATTTACATAAGTTGAATTATATGTCTGGCTTTGAAATTATGAAAAAAAATGGGCTATACATCACGCATACGAAAGTTAGTTAAATCAGAATCAGTTAAAAAAATTAATAAAATTGTTCATATTTGCTGGGATATTTATGGGATTCACTTTCACTTTTAATATAATTATATTACATTTATTTTATATTTGTTACGTATTTGTAAAAACTTTGTAAGATTTGATTGAAATTCTGCATTCAACAAGCAGAAAAATATACAGAAAAGTTTTAGAAAGAAATTTTTATTTTCCCTCAAATGCCCATGCTACTTTTACAAAAATTTATGTAAATATCACTCATCGTAAATAAAGCTATTATAGAGAATATCCAATCAATATCAACTTTTTGTAAACTATTGAAAACTCGATTAAAATAACGTTCATCGGCCCAAAATGCATTTCTTCAAACAGACGGTTTTAATTCTACATAAGGTGTGACTTAGTACAGGGGTGGCGAACTTTATGGATCAACGTGCCATTTTTTCTAAAGAAAATGAGTCTAATGAGTCTTTTTCTAAAGTCTAATGAGGTATAAACGTGCCATCAAAAACTTTTGACTTGTGATTATTGAAAAGATATTGAAATTAAATACTAACAACTCAAAACTCTTTATTTACTATGAAAAAATACATTTTGCACTATATAGTAGTAGATGTTTTAGTTAAACGCATCATTCAAATTAATGTAGCATTAATGTGACTTCTGTTGTTGGAGATTAGATGACAAATAATTTATATTAGGATTGTAAGATGCCCAGAATGCACGCCGCATTGGAATCATCTGCCAAACGGTTTCTAAGCGAGTCTTTAATGATATTCATCTCTGAAAATGACACACAGGCATAAATAAAAATATGCTTAAAATAGCACGAGGCAGCTTCTTCAAACATTTAAAGGCTTGAATCGAATTCCATGTTTCCAAAATTTCCTTACTGGCATTTTTACTTATGTTGCTTGTTAGCCTTTCTGTTACAATCAATTCCAACTTTTTCCTGATTTCAATAAATTTTTGAATCCACATTGAAATAGACTGGAAATCAATCAGTTGCATTTCAAATTTTTCGATTTCCAACCAATCGAATCGAGACCAATTCAGTTTATCAAATGAAGTCACATGCAAGCCGTTTTGCAAACCGTTTTGATCGGCGGCGTGCCCAAAATATTGTGTCGTGTGCCATCGATGGCACGCATGCCACTGGTTCGCCATCCCTGACCTACTAGAACTCCATATGAACTAGACTGGAAGCAGACTGAAGAGCATTTTTTCCATGTATCAGTCCATGGACTCCCCTATAGATGCCTATTATTACGTTTAAATATTCTCCGCACAATACGTTTTAGAATGATGAGATTTGCATCAAATATGTACTTCACTGCACTAACATGATTATAACTTGAAAAATAAGTTAAATATTTGATTTTTTTTCTCCGTATGTATAGCTAACTTGAATATATCCATCATGTTTCTCCTCGGGAAAGCTATTATCTTATAGCTGGTAATCGCTAAACCCATCTGAAAATACATTACTTCCAAGAAGAATGGTGGGAATTCGGAAATTATCAACCAAGTAAAATGAAAAAATATTATACTTGATTTGCACATCTATTTGAAGTCATGATCATTGGATAACTTATTCTTAAATAAATATTGATATATGGCAGTTTTTATGTATTCAACGTATTTGCATTTCAGAAATAAATGTTTTCATCTAAATTTGTGATAACTTCTTTCTTTTGTTAATACATGGCTATATCCACTATAGGAAGGCTGTAAATATCCTTTGCTTTATTTTTTACATTATGTCCTTTCTTTTTTTATAGTATTATATCCTTATTTGCAAAATAATCGTAGAAGTTAATAAAATATTGCAGGAGGAGTTTAATTCTGATAGTCGAGATGACATTAATTAATTCTATTAAAAATTTTGGAACCTATTGCTTATATCATAAAGAATGTCTCTATTTCTGCTTATAATTTGGTGTCTGAACATTCTGAAGTTTCATTCTTTGGTTGTTTATAGCCCACTTGTACTCAGTACAAATATTTGTAAGGCTAGTTTTATATAGTCTTCAAAATTTGAGATTTTAATCGATGTAATAACGTTGATAGGACATAACTTATCCTCATCAAAAAAAAAAAAAACCGCCACTATTAATCCTAACTTATTCCATGATGATGAAGTCCATTCTGATTATCTTCATTTGGTATGATTTTTAATTGTTTTTTTAATTAAATATTTATAATTAGAAAATGTTTTATACATACTTAAGCACAACAAAGTGGTAATTTCCATTCCTATAAACAATCAAGTTATGTTTAGTAGAAAAATAATATTTTTAAAGAGGTCTCAAATACATGGAAGCAATTCTACCTCAAGCACAGCATCAATTTTAATCTTTTTCTCTTTCTAACCCAATTCAATTCCAAATAATGTTAAAATCTATAAGAAGTATGAGTTTTTATCTGAGATATAAAAGACCATTTCTTAACACAAGAAGAAAGATTATCTAAACGTAACACATTTTTTAATTAACTATAAACAATCTTTCTAGACCTTTGGGAAGAAATACATAATAATAATAATAAAAAAAACGCATTTTGTTGATTGTATCAAGAAACAAATGTGATTATGTCTGAGGCAAAAAAAAAAAGGAGAAAAAATAGATGCCTTGGAAACAAATTGTGAATTCGTATTAAAATAAAAACTTGCAAAAAAGAGTTTTAAATCACCTTTGGGATAAAACAATATTACACATCAGCAGAATTCAATCGGAATTCTTTAAGCAATAAATTAAAATTCACAGTTTTTAATCAGAAAAAAGGAAAGTAATTTTCATTTTCGGGTAACATGATGCCAATACTTTCTCGTTTCAAATCTCTAGAGCTCAGTTATTCTCACTTTCTTATTATTAAATCAATAAAAGGTAAAATGTTTTCATATAGTTAATTCCATTTTATATTTCTATTAAAATGATACTTACACAAATTAGTCTCTATTTTCATTACTCAAAGGATTCCTACTGATATTGAATGAGGTAAAAAGTTAACAATGTTTTTGAAATCTACTTTGAAACTACAATTTATGTTAGAAAGTTTAAATTGCTGCAAATTTAATTACCTTGTACAACTGAAGATTTAAATTCAATTACTATATATAACAATTAATTGACATGACGTTTCAGGTTTTCAAAAATTTTCAACTATATACACAAGGGAAAAAATGCTGTATTAAAGCAATTTAAATGAAGAGTTTAAAGGCTTTTGGAATTATAACAACAGTAATTTAAATATAAATTAAATTATAAGATAATTGCTCTATAAAATTCTAATTTAAAAATAAATACATAAAATTAATATATGAAAAAAATAATAAATGTAAAAATAATTTATGTCGTACTTAGTCACATATTGTTCCTTCTAAATTTTGTTCGAAAATTAAAGGATTTGTTGACATCTATTATTAAACATCAATGATATATGACGGCAATGGAATTATAAAAAATGTTGGCAACATACAAAAAGTTCATACAGGGTTCATAGAGGAAAATTGAATGAAAACTTCTTTTATAAACGCAATTCTTATAGACAAATATAATATAATAGCAATTTCAGTATCAATCTAATATAATATTGTTATGAAATTCGGGGTTCTTTCCGATTTGATGGTCAATGAAGAAACATAATCAACAGGCCTCAGTAACAAATGACGATTTTTATTAACACGAAGACAAGAATGCGCAGACAATAAATATAGTAGTAGTAGTAATCGGTAGTAATGACAAACACAACACACAAAGCAGCGAGACTGAATTCAGCAGAAGGAGGGAATCTGTGTAGCTTCACACTACGGTCTCTCCAGACGCCTGCAGTTCTCCACTGTCTCTCTTTAGCTGTATCCAACTGCCGACTCCCTACTACAGGACCGGCTACTCCTCATTCGACTCGATGCTGCTTCCACAATAAACACGACCACTTGGTACACAGCTCAATCCAGCAATCACTTGAGCTCCAGTCCACGCTTGGGCTTCCCTGGACTGATCCAACTATTCAACCGTTGCTTCGTTATCTCCTCAATGACTTATACACAACTGACTTCGGCTTGAGACCGCCAGTCTTTTATAGTTCCCGGAGGCGGACAGAGAAGGTTCTGGAACAATCAGACATACCTTGGTTCCTGTTGGCTCAATCGCTGAAATTCTGAAAGTTTCCAGTATTAACTATTTTGTCGTGAAGTCGTCAAATGCTTTCCAAATTTGCCACCAAACCTTGAGATCACTAATTCGGTATACGATCAGCATCCAACGTAGCTGATCGTAAAACGGTCTTTCCAGTGAGTGAACTAACCATGCTGGGTAGCAACATTACAGAAATGTAACAATATAATAATTCTTATAATCTAACATAATATAATTCGTACAGTCTAATTATAATAGCAATTTTAACACAAGACTAATAAAATATAATAATTCTAACAGTCTCATTATAATAGCAATTTCATTATGCTGATAAAAGCAAATCACTAATTTTAAAACCATGTACCTTTTTAAATGATCACCTTGAGTGAATTATTCAACTGGCACAAGGTAGCAATAAATATTTAAAATTGTCAACAGAAAAGAGTGTCAATTTAATAATTTAGAAAATTTAATAAGAAGTCTCTAAGCACAGCTGTCCTAATCCTAATGCTCCTTTGTCTGATAATACATTATACAGGGTGTTGCCGAATTCGACCGACAAATTCAGAAGGGAAATAGTAGGTATCAAGGAGAAAAAAGAATCACCATCCAACATGGGGTCCCAAATGACGTTTAGTAGGTGAAAATTGCAAAAATATAAGGAATCGGAGAATTGCTGGAAACTGTAAAAAATTAATAAAAAAAATAACAAATGCAGTTTCAGCTATAAATTTTTTAAGTGAAAGCACATTCTTGAAAGTTTTTTTTCCATGCTGGTCACATACGGATTTGATGATCGAGGGGGTCGTAAATGACTGAAAATGAAAAAGTAGTTTAGAACCCATATTTGCAAAAATATTAAAACTTGAAGAAAAATAAAAGCTTGAAAATGTAAGGAATTTTATATTCTATAATTTGATATAAAAGTGTTGTGTGTAAACTGGGGAGTTTTAAAGATATTCAAGAAGAACTACAATGTGAACAAAAAAAACATTGCTGCAACATCAGTACTAATGTTCGCAGAGAGAGTTGTCAAATTTGAAAGACAAATTCACAGCAAGGATAATAGGCATTAAGGAGAGGAAAAATCACTATAAAATGTAGGGTTGCAGGTGACGTTTATTCGGTGAAAATCACAAAAACAGACGTCGAGAAATCAAGGAGTCTTGTGAAGAGAATGACTCTATGAATGCGAGGATTAGGTACATAGTAATCGAAAAAAAGCCTTCTCGTATGTAAATTTTTCATACGTTCGAGAAAAATAAAAGCATCGAGAGCAAGTATTCATTAATGAGCATTGCAGAATTTATGATCAGTATACTTCGTTCGCAAACAATAAATCAGATTTCACGAATGAAACTAAAATGTGCTTCTGCTCCATCATGTATTTATCAAATGTTCTGGCGTGCAATTGTCGGTGTTCCTTGCTGCAAATCCGGAGGAACGTGCTGCAAGAAAACCAGGTACTTTGTGTCGCTGAGGCGTTCGGGCAGAAAATACAGTCCAAATAGATGACTCTGCCCAGATGTTTGATATCAAACTTCTGTTGTACGTTCGACGAGATAGTGATGTGGGGAGTTTCGAAAAACCAAATATTCGCATTGTGCATGTTAAAGACATCTTCTATTTTAAAACAGGCTTCATCTGAAAATAAAAATAGGAGAAAAGTGAGCAAATATGGGTTCTAAACTACTTTTTCGTTTCAGTAATTTACGACCCCCTCGATCATCAAATTCGTATGTTACCAACATGAAAAAATAAAAAAAACTTTCAAGAATGTACTTTCACTTAAAAAAAAGTCATAGCTGAAACAGCATTTTTTATTTTTTTATTAATATTTTACAGTTTCCGACAATTCTCCGACACACTATATTTTTGCGATTTTCACCTACTAAACGTCGATTGGAACCCCATGTTGGATGGTGATTCTTTGTCCTCTTGATGCTGTTATCATCTCTCTGAATTTGTCGGACGAATTCGGCAACCGACGTTTTTCACCGAATAAACGTCACCTGCAACGCACAATGCATATTATCATCAATTCATATTATCATTCAATTATTTTATATTATCACTGAATATATCATGAAGTACATTGGGAAGAATGATCATACTACAGTCCACATCTAACATTTTTTGTTTCGATAAATATATGCAATAAGTTTTTATATTTTGATAATGCGTCATTTAAATTAGCATTTCTAGAAATCGCTGATTTTATTAGAATTTACATGTTTTTAACAGATGAATAATGTTTATAAAAATCTGGTATCTTTTTTTTTAACTCTTTAATATCAGGATTTCTGAAAATATAGAAATTTTCTATTCGCCTTACTTATAGTGCGAGAAATTTCAAAAATAGATTTCCACACATTTTCTATGTGCTCTGCCCATATATTAAGCATAAAGTTCTAAGTAATTAGCAAACTTCTCTGACTTGTAGGTTAAAATAATTTCGCAATAACATCCGCCCGCTAACCACTAATCAAATTTCAAATTTTAAGGAAACATTTTGTATTTAAAATACATAATAAACTCAGCACTCTTATTAATTTTTATACTTGATAAAGATTTGCTTAGTACTGTTTTTAATTTTCGAACATTTGGGTATTTGCATTTTATAATAAAAATATTGGATAAAAAAATTAATAAAATTTTGTTGCGAAATAAGAATTTTCTACCAGCTTAAGTAATATACTTTTTTCCTCTTTTTTTTTAGAGAAACTTTTGTAATTACATTAAAATTAAATTTTCTTTTTCATGCGAAATAAAGCCAGCCATAAAATGTCAAGTATTTACTATATTTAATTCTATTTTAATTATTTATAATATATTACAACAAAAGACAAATATAAAATTATATTTAACTGTAAAATATTTTGTGGAAGTATTAAAACACATATAATTAGATGAAATGATATACTATGTTTACTTTTCTACAAGGTATTTATATTTCTTATAAAATTTACTACTTTTATTCAATAAAAACAATTCTTAGAAGTTTTAGATTTAATGCTTCATTGAAAATAACGACTCAATTGAGAAAACCTATGCAAGATTTCAATCCATTTCAATTGAAAGCGAAGATCATTTCTGAGCAGAATTACATTTCAATGTGAATAGAAGACCTGGGGAGATATATCCGTTTCATAGATGTTTTGCTCAGAAGAGAACAAAAGTAGGATCTAAAAATAAAAATTCAATACATTTTATTTAAGTGGCTGAAGTACTTTTTTCTCTTATTTTTTAGAATAAATTAGACATTTATCTATAGAAAGCAATCGTCTATGTATTAGAATAAAAAGATATGCGATTCCTTCAAATTTTCTTTATCTTTATTCTTATGATATAGAATTTAACCATAATTAATCTTTTTACTAATTGTAAAACCAATTTAATGAAAAGTTTCAACGATAGTTATGCTTTTAGGATGCTAAATAATAGAGATATCTATTAAAATGTTTTACTAAAGAATTACAGATTTAATGTGATTTTGGACGGAACTTCTTAGGAATACTTTTAATGATTAGCTATAGGTTTTTTTTCTTTTTTTTTTACAAAATTATTAAATGTTCTTCGTTGTCATTTATTTTTATTTTTTGTAACAAAGAAAATAAGCATTAATCATTTAGCTAAATTAAAAAAAGTGAATTATTATTTTCCTATTCATAAATTTCATTCTATTCCTAAATTTCAAAAGTTTTTTTTTTTTAAATCGTTAGTAAAGAGCAATAGACAAGCATACATAAAATGCAAAATTTTACGAATAAATTTCACAGTCTCCTTCAATATATATCTGAGCGCTGTCACTTATGACATTATAATTGATATTAAGGTTAGATGATTCACAAAATGTCATACAAATGTAGTGTATACAAACTTTATTATTTCTGAGAATTGCCTTAAAAAATTAGGAACTTTGCTATTATTCGATCATCACAATTACCCTTCTATTGAATAATTTTTTTTCCTACTTTTTGCGTTAAAGGCCTTTAAAATGACGAAACGATAACTAAAGTATAATATTACCTGAAATGACACAAGCAAGAAAATTAAATTGTTTATTAACTGGATTTACAGACAATCAGGACATCCTATGGAAAACCATATTCATATTTTGGCCGCTAATCAAAATGAATTCAGATTTATTTTCGCCAATGGACTTGTTGGATGTTTTTATAATAAATATTTTTATGGCATAAATTTGGTAGCAAGTTTGCTTTTAATTTAATTTTTCAGGATTTAAGAAATTAAAAATGTAGGTTATAGAATCTAGTTTAAAAAAAATGGATCTGTAAATTTTTTATAACGGAAGTTAAAGTAAGATAGATAAGAAAGTAAGTAAATAAGATAGATTATAAAAGGTGAAATAATAATACATAAGTTAAATTGAGCCTATGCATAGTTTTAATTAAAAATGTCAACTGAAGGTCAATATTCTCAGTCATTAGTATGATCCTTCACTATCTTTGGTTAGTACCACTCAATGAAAAATAGATAATCAATCCACGAAGATCATCATACTGTTAGTTTTGGAGTGATAATCTGAGATAAAAGATCATGCAAAACAATAAATTAAAAATACATTCAGTATCTTGACCATGCATTTTTTCCTTGTAAGATAATTGTTTATAGTTTTGTTTAGAAAGAATCCAATTTATCCGCTTTGTATGTTTGCGAATAGTCTTAATATTTTAATATGTATGATAAATGAAGAATGAAATTGAAATCCTGCAATTTTTTCCTGTTTATCGTCAAAGAAATTATTTAAAACATAAATCTTTGATAAAAGCTCATATAAATTTATTTATTTTTAAGTTTCTGTAGTTTTTAAGACTATCTAACTTATGCTTGGGAATTTTTTAAAGCTAATTATTAGTTATACAGCAAAAATTAACTGAATTTTGGAGTGAAATTTAAAAAAAAAAATAAACCAGACTATATTTCAGAGACTTTTCATGTTAATTCATTTCCTAGTATATGTAAGATAAGTATTCTGTATGTATCAAATTTTCATATATCAGTATTTCAAAATAACATATTTTTAACAAGTAAAGAAAGAAATATAGACAGAATCGATCCAATGTTTAAAAATCATACTGCTTTATAAGTAACCACATTTACTTTACAAATATATCTTATTTTGACAATTTGCCTTTTTACTATCCGCTTTCTTATTTTTTTCCTTAATTATTTTCATACTGACAGTACTTTTATCGACTGTGTTTAGTACCTTTCCTGGTTTGTATTTAAGCAATGTGCCTCTGCTTTAAAATGATTCATTTTTTTATGTAGTGATTGTTTATAAAGATAACTTTCTAAAACATTTTGTATTTTAATGTTTGGATGAGCTTAAAATCGAAGTTAACAATTTCTTAGACATTGATATTATGCAATTCTTAAAGATATAAAAGGTCACGTGTTTTTTCCTTATCTGCAATGCTTTAACCTTTAAATTTAAAACCAAGCATTCAAAATGTATTTTTTGACGTGCTATATTCTCCTACGGCATTCTAAAAGCAATTCTCCTAAGCACACACACACACACACACACACACACACACACACACACACACACACACACACACACACACACACACACGCGCGCACGCACGCACGCACGCACACACACACACATATATATATGCACACAACAATTGATCTACAACTTATTATTTAATTAACTTGTTAAATTTTATCGTTTCCATGCATATTTTATTGTTATCTAGATGCAAATTCGATAACGTTTGTAACAAAAGCGATTCCAAACTTATTCTGGTATATTAACAAAATAAGTTGAAATTCGAACATGAATAGATCTAGAATGACTAAACTCGTTACCTCATTGAAATATATATTTACTAAAATATAATAATGGTAGATTTATGTGCTATAAATTTATGGAAAAAAAATTTAATTATATATTGCTGAAATTAATGAATTTATATATTTACCCGAAATAAAAATTTGTAATTGAATTGAAACTTTAAAATATACATTTATGTGATCAGAATTCACCAACAGAATACTTTAAGAATCTTTGTTTTTTATTAGAATATTTATCAAAATCTCAATTATATGGAAATTTAAACTCTTATTGAAGAAAATGTAGATAATACAATTTCATTAGAAATGCATTAAGATAACCAGAATGTTCCATAATAGTATACTCTATTAAAATTTGAATAAATTTAATTAAATTTGAAAAAAGTTATTATTTTTTGTAAGCCAAAAACCTGAACTTTAAAATTTATATGCCTCATTTCGTCAGATGGAGTAAAATATTTATTTAAAGCTGCGTGTTAAGAATCAGTTCATCAATTCAAAACATGTTTTACTTTGTGCTTTAATTCAAGGAAATTCATACTGAGCCACTTCATTCAGATCATTCCAGATTTAATTCCAAATTGAATAGTTATTTGCAAGTACTTCCCTTTGAAATAATCCCTACAGATAAAAATAAACACCTTTTCAAGAAGTTAAAAATAGATTAAAGAATACTCAATGAAAAGTTGGAATGAAGTGCGAAACATTTAAACTAAGGTGCTTCTAAGCGTTAAATTCTCAACTCCTTCTGGGCTAATCGACCGCACATTGAACATGTGCATTAACTACAAGCAAGATTAGTTCATTCTATATTTATTTGGTTCATCACCGGAAAGTACACCCTAGGCGGCTCCCATACCTTTTAAGGATAATGGTTTCCGTAACTTTTGAGATGTATCTTTCTGAAATGTTTATGTGCTACTTTATGCGAAAACTTCTAAGCATAAGTTTTGGTACTGCAACACTGAATTTTAATTTATTTACTTTGCGGGTTATTATTTGAATATTTCATTAACATCTAATCTGGATAATGCTAGAACTTCTTTAACAAAGGGAGGGGCAGTGAATTCTTAAGTTCTTTCTGGAATTGTTGTTAGAGTTCATTTTTTGAAAATTCATAGTTGCAATTCACGAAATACCAATGTCCTTTGGAAATCATCTGATTTGCCAGAGATATTGGTTATATACAATTGGTTTTATATATTGTTTATTATAATTTCATGTCTATAAATCCATCAAATTATCAGCCCATAAAGTTACTTTATTTTAATATTTTACATATGTTTCATTCATTGAGTATATGAACGTTTTTAATAGAGATAGCATATCAACATTGTGTTATTATAAATTTAAATGTAGGTTTCAATTATCTTCTAATTTTCTCGTTTTCCTCCTTATCATTTGTTTTATAAACGGCACAAATTTAAACGGAATCCTTCCTTTTTATTTCAATATTGGAAGAAAATCATGCTATTAAACATTTGATGAAAGAATTGAATGGGTTTGAATTTCAAGACAACGATGTAATATATTTAAAAAATACTTTTAAAAGATTGCCAAAATTCAGAAAACAATTTGAAGGCATATAAAATTGATAACATTAAAAACATTTGCTTGAAATTAAAAAAAATGACGTTTGATTATATTTAAAAAATTGAAAGTCGTAAAATTTATTTCTGTGCAATAAATAATGGAAATTTCCAGTTTCAGTTTAATATCCATTAACTAAAATTCTAATAAAAAAAACTTCCAAATAATAGTTTCGATGTGCTCATTTCCATTTTCTATGCGCCAAATGTCACAATTGTAGAATAAACGGTTTGATATGTACAGAACAGCATGCAAAAATCCGCACACACATTCATTTTGATTATTAGTGGAGACCACATTCGCATATACTAAAGTAAAATTTGAATATGGAATATGGAATATATATATATATATATATATATAAAAGGGTTTGCAATAATAAAAATTCTTATATTGAAGCATCAAATATCCTCCTTAAAAATTTAATTAAAAATGATTTTCCTAGAAATTACTGTAATGTCAATTTTTTAATTAAACAAGGTATGGTTTGGGATTAATCTTTTGGCTTAAATAAAAATAGAAATTTACTTGCATATTGGATCACTCAATAGATGGCGCTGGGTGCCTACCTCTGTTTACATAATTTAACCGTTAACTTTCAAAAACAGGAAATCACAATCGATTGTTTAAAGTTTCATTCACTGTTGGAAGGTATGTTCTGGCCTTTTTGTTTTTAATTTTAATTTTAATGCTGTTTTTGTTTTTATTGTTATTGTTTTCATTGTATTTTTACTTTGTGGTTTTTTTCTAATTTGTTATTTTGTATTTCCTTTCTGTTAAAATGGTATATCTCTTGAGCATAATTTCGGGGGATTTTCGGGTCACGAGGAATCATTATTAGACTTAATGTCTGTATGTCCTCACAGAAAAAATCCCTTTATTTGAATCCCTGCCTGAGGGTGACCCTTGAAAAAGTCTTCAGGCCGGATTCTTTTTTAATATTTTTTAATAATTTTTTTTGGTTTAATTTTTATTTGATTTTGTTTTTCCTATTAACTTGATTCTAATACTTTTGTATATATATATATATATATATATTATTTGCAATTTCTGTTGAGAAAAATAAATTCATCAGCATTTTATAGTCAATTTTTGGAAATTATTAACTTTCTAATAGATAATTCTTTTCTACTGTTCAGATTTCATTTTATTTCCAGTCATTTTCCAAATTTATTCTTGGGATTTCGATAATGCAATGAAATTAGACATATTCTTCATACAGTATATTTGTTATCCATTATAATTCAACATACTACTTTTTTTTCTTACCGCAAATCGTTTTTATTTCTTAAATATTCTTTATTCGTTTCAGGTTGTACAGTTCCTTACTATTTTATTAAAAGTATTTACATTTGATAACTATGTATCTTGGTTAAATCTACACAATAATAATATGGAATATCATTTTGAATGACATTTCTAGGAGCACGACAAAAACAAAAATACGTATTTCAAATCTCTGAAATTTTCTAATATTTCCAGATATAACACACTATTTTACATTAAACAAAGAACAATACAGCATTAGAAATAAACCAATTAAATAAGAGTTAAATTAATGGTATGTTCTGGCATAATACACGAACTAGTTTAGGAGTGATCTCGTCATTTCGAATCGCGATCAAAGACGAGGACGACAAACGACAACTGAGATGGTATCCTTCCTACAAATCTTCCGTTCAAAGTGGGAGGGATAGTTATTTACCTACAGCGTTGGAGTGAGTCAGCACCAACCAGGTCTGAGTAAGTGATGGAACGTCGGAGATGGGTTTGAGAGTGAAATCCTTTGGCAGATTTTCTATTAAATAGTGACCCCTTAATATAGTTAAAAAATAACATTTATTTATCATTTTTATAATTATTATTTCCAAGCAAAAGCCTATTATTATTATAATGATTAAATATATATCAACTTATTAAATATTCATTGTATTTCTTTCTAAAATTTGGAACCGAATGAATCTGCATCTTTAAAAAATTAAAAACACTTTCCAATAAATATATTTTTTTGATAAAAATAATTAAAATAACTTTATAAAAACTGATTTACAAAATAGCTTTCGTAGATGATTAATGCTTCACATGGTTTAGCTTTTATCGGCATTATCATTATCTAATTACTTTTATTTGAGATTTATAAGAATCTTAAGATAATGCTTCTTTGTGGAGAACGCTGTAGATATTTCCAAATTATAGAAATGGGATCTCTGAAAAAAGATTAATTTTAAGATTATATTTTTAATACTTCTTTCTCAACATATATTTAGTTACAGAGTTCTATATGTATTGAAGAAAATTTGAAAATAATTAGAAAACAAATGCCTAATGAAATTCCAAACAACAGTATTTTCTTAAAATAAAAACGATTTACTGAAAGCTCCAATTTTCTAAAAGATTTACTGGAAAAGTAGCTTTATTTCTATTGATTTAGCTCATAAATAAATCACACTTTTAATGAAGATTAAAATCAAATTAATGATAATGATTTAATTACATCCTTGAAAAAAAATGGAATGAAATATAAATAACAAAAAATTCACTGAGTTACTTTGAAATTTAAAAAATCTTGTGTTACCTCAGATTCTAAGAAAACATCGAAATATTGGTTTAATAAACTTATATTAAAATAGTTGATATACCTGACGTTACTTGGATTCAAAATCATTTTCCTGTATAGTACTTTTAATGTAAAAACTACTTTTATATAAAATATAATGCCAAAATGCGACTCTATATACACGTATTGAAAGAAAACATAATTCAAAAAAAGTGGTAGAACAACTCGTAATGTTGCCCAGGAAAAGGAGCAATTATAAATGTCCTGCTTTTAAAATCACCTGAGTTAAAATTTTTGAAGTAATAACAATGGAAAAAAAATTGCACTGAAATAAAACTAGTATTGTTGAAAAGGTAAAAGTGTTTTTTTAAAGATAATGCAAATCTTTTTGGAATAATTTTCTCCGAAATTCCTGCGCAAGAAAGCGAAAACTCTGATAATTTCTCATAGCCTGAAACGACTTGCTGTAGTCGAACTTTTACTTTATTTACATGGAAATACTTTACTTTTCTTGTCTGTGTTTCAAATATTGACTTGTTTGTCTATATTTAAGAAACATTAAATGATTAGTTTCAGATGATTGAAAACAAGCAAGCAAATATGTATTAACATAAAACAAAAACTAAAAACAATGCTGGTCAAGTCTCTCAAAATTAATTGTAATCCTTTTTTTTAGAAATAAAAAACATTTGAAAGGCATATTTTACAGAAATTAATTTGATATCATAAAAATGGTAAAATTTTGAATTTTAATTTTTTTTTCCGATTATTTTCCCCGAAGTTAATGGGGAGAAAAACTATTTTTAAATGTATTGAATATTTCAATAATTTTTGAACTTTGAAATAATGATAGTATTCTTTTAAATAATAATTGTGTGAAATTTGGTTTAATTGGACCAAGTAGTTTATAAAGAGATGAGTGGCAAACTCAAATACTTAAACACATAATATTGAGCCACAACGACTTTTATTTATATTAGAATAAATGATAAAAAGTATTTTCTTTCAAATAAAGGCTTTGACACTTAATTTCAAACCCGATGTTTGGAGAAAAAAATATCTAAAATAAAAATAAAAAAAACTTTTTTTTAACTTTTGGATATATTTTTTAAAAATAAATGTAAAAGAAATCAGATTTTTAAAGAAACTATATCCTCTTTAAAATTTACTTCGGGATTATTCATGTTCCTTCCTTTTTTTTAAAACGTTTGAAAACATCTTATTTGTATGGAGGTGCATTTGAACACAGATTCATTTCACATTTTGAGGAAAATGAGATTTTAGAAATGCCATAATTTATGACGTTGTAAAATTTCTTTGCTTCCATTCATACCATATTATATTTGTCAATAACATGCCAGATGCAATAAATAATATCTTGACAGTAAGAAGGGAGGAAGCAATAATTAGTTTCTGCCAAATATATAAACAAAGGAAAATTTCATAACATTTGCCGCCTTCAAGTCTAATTTCATAAGAATTGGAGACATTAAGACAAATAAAAGGGAAATAGAATGCATTTGATGACACAATTCAATGCAGTATAATATTGTTAGGCTCAAAATCATTTGATATTTTTAAAAAATTATTTTTCATCCCTTTAGTTTCTATGTTATTTTGGCTAGAATAAAACCTACAATACAAAAATTATTTATTATGATTATACGATAAATCATCTACATTGAATTATCTTTCTGTTTTCAATAGTATGGAATTATGCGAAAAGGAAATTTCCGCCGTCCATTATTTACACTGCATTTGAGCTGCTTAGCCAAACTAGTCAGTTATTTTCTTTCTCCTTGCAATGCACCTTCAATCCAATAAAAAAATGTTGCTGAAATGCAATAAAAAATGTTACTTTTATTATGACATAAGAAAAGATGAGGACGTGTCATACATATATTAACTTTTAAAAGAAGTTTAGTTTAAGGTTTTAGTGATAATTATTATGGAAACTGGGATTCAAATTTCTTGAAATTTGTCTAAAAAAATCACTTTATTTGGTGCTTTCCTTATAAAGAATCAACATTAATCATCATTTAAAGTTATGCTCTTTAGATTTCTTGCATTGTACAAACATATTAAATATAACAAACATTAAGCAGTATGTATTATAAATGTTTTCAAGATTAAGATACAAATCTTTAAGTAGTACAGCACTTTCTCCTATATATATTATACTGCCACCAGAAATTTCGAATGCTCTCTCAGATTATTTCTATATATATAGAGATAGACATTCAAATGGCTATATATCCATTTCTATCATCTAAGGAATGGCGATCAAAATTGTAATTCTAATGAAGTATAAAAATATATAAACTCAAGCTTCAGTTTCCATTTTTTTTCGAATAATTTTGCAATTTAGTATTTTTTTTTAATTTTAAAGCAATTATGGTATTTATCATTAAAGTATACTTGTTTTTCCTACAAGTTATTTTTTCTCAATTCTTGAAATCCATTTTACCTTCCTTATCTATTTCATCTTGAATTTTATCATTGTTTTTATTCTTCAAACCACATCTAGCCATGAATTTTTTGATAATTATTTGAAACCACTTATGCTGCACCAAACACGTGTGCATCCATTTCAGTCACATGTTGGTGCAGCATAACAGCCATCTTGACGGATTGGTTTCCGAATTTCATTTCAGATTACTTCTTAAATGATAATTCTGCGTGCCAAATTTTATCCACCTAGCTCTTCGTTTTGTAGTTATCATGTTAACTTATAATTCGACCAATCGAAAAGGCACGATGAAATGTGTTCAAAATTTGAAAGAAATCTATACATTTTGGATAGAGACCATATATCAAAATTTGATTCATCTGTATGAAGGCGTTTTTTGAGTTAATCGTATTTACACTTAGGCAGACATTCACAATTCCAAAAATGTACTTTTCGGATTTAGAAAGTCTGAAACGAGAAGATTTGTTAAAATGTCGAATTCGAATTTTCGACAATTATAATGTAAGGTGCTTCGTAAATTTGTAAAATCTTCAAATATTCATAATGAAAGAATTGCTCGAAAAAAATATCGATTTGCACTTACATGGAGACATTAGAGGACTCCTGGAATTTTTTTACTCTATATGAAAAATAATTCAAAAAAAAATTCACATGTCATACGTAGATGTTTTATTGAAATTAGGCTAACAATAAAACGAGAATTTGTTATTTGACTCTGGCACTATACCATCATTAAAAAAGTCAAACGTTGATTATTAACATTTCTCACAAAAAATGGTAAACCCGCAAATATTTCATTTCGAAAGTTTCACATAAAGGCATGCTGAATTTAATACACCCCTTTTTTGTGATAATGCAAGTTTGTCGGATAGCCCACGAAGAGGCAGACCATCGTTGAGTACAGATTTACATTATAAGTTGTCAAGAAAACATTCGCAGCCCAGACATCAGTGGGAAGCAACAGAGTTTATGAAGCTCAGAGATTAACAGGGAGTCTGTAATCATTGATTCGATGTATTCTGCAAGGAATCTTGGATTTATATTCGTACAGGATACAAAAATTTCTTCCATTATAACTGGCAGATATAAATGACAGCTACAAAGCCACTGGCACAAATGAGATGTAAACCGCAATATTTGTTAAACGTCATTTGAATGGATGAAGTCTGTTTTTCACAACGTTGTGACGCTAATATTCTAATCATTCGTAAATGGAAGACTTCAACCCCCATAAGTACATAATCAAGCCACTACATTTTCATCATGTGACTCTTTGGTATGGTTTTACCACATCTGTCTTACTGGAAAAGTTGTCTTGAATCCTGCTGGAAAACTTGTTTAGTCACTGTGGAACGGATGCCAGGCTTTTTTGTAAATATATTGTCCCTGCGTTGCACGAAAGACATGAGCTACCGGGTGCCATCTTTATGCAGGATGGTGCCCAACCCCACATTGCTCAGTATAACAATACATACTCTTTGGACACTTTCGCTGAGGCTCTAGTGATGTATGAAATTGTAAGTTTTAGTCACCTTAACAATCACCAGACTTAATAGAGGAAGATTTTTGTTTTGTTTTAGGGATTTAAAATGTCCTGTGTACGTAGGCTCCTCTGTCAAGTCAATGGATTTTGATAGCGCCAATAGCAATATATTGCCTCAGCTGTAATAAAATTAGTGACGAGTTTCATTTGTCTAATACAATTTATTGGTGATCACTGTGCATTTGTTTTAAAGTAATAAATGATGAACATTTATTATTTTAAAATAAATGCACAGTGATCTCTTTCACTGTCTATTTGTGTTTGTGTATTTTTTGAGTTGTATTTAAACGTTTTAGAATGATATGTGAGGCCTCACTTTCTGTTACTTTAGAAATCATTTATTTTTATGCATTAGAAAAATTCCATTATTTCTTTTATCATATTTCGAAAAATTCAAATTTTTTTCGAGTATCACGCATTTTGTTATGAATTTTCGAATGCACCCTTTACTTTCACTCTGCATACTTTGCATAAGAGAAATTAAAAAGTTATTCTATCAGAACTAGAATAAGTCATTTTAGCCACTTTGAACAGATTAACATTCTAATAAACATAGCATATTACTAATAAAATGTTCTCACGAAATGAGCAAAAATTTCCGAAATGCTTTAAATGTATGCAATTTTATTAACAACTTCCCTGTTTGTATTACTAAAATGCCGAATGAATGTTGTATTATATTAGGAGGTAAGAAAACAAACTTTCTTCTTAAATTATTTGTTCTTTTCCCTTTAAGTGTAATTCCTTTTCACAGAAGAATTATATACAGCATTTCTTTGAAATGTTTTACGTTTCGGATATCCTGAATCATTTCTCTGAAACGATATCGTTCTTTCACCTGAAAGAAAAGAGAAAACAAAAAAGCATAAAAAAGAAGTGATCTTTCGATCCCGATAACCGACCCCTGGAATTGTCGGGGATGGTTGAATAACTGCAATCTCAAATTGTGCTTCGTTTCGCAAAGCGAAAATCAATCTCCAGTTGTGAAAAAGACTTTTGTTTTTATTGTTATTTCTCCCAAACTCATTACTCAATGCTTTAAGGCAGGAGATCGGTTTCTCACTCTTCTCGAAACTGGGCCCATGGAGTCTGAGGTAATAATCGTTCTCAGTTTAGCGGAATTTAAGAATATGTAGAAAAGGAGACGGAGATTTATTCTAGTTGAATTCAGGCCGATTTCAGTTATCTTTTCTGCGAAAAAGAAATTGTCTTAGTCTTTGCAAATAAGAAATGAGCAGATATTTATAGAAGAAATTTCGGATATTTTAAATTTCTCCCCAGCATGAACATTATTTTAAATTTTTAATATGAACTTATATACTACTTTGATTGAGGTATTACTGTTTTGTTTCACTTCTTTCTCCTTTGTCTGTTTCTTGGCGTAAAGTTTCTCAATCACTTGGAGTTTGAATGATGAAATGGTCATTATATCTTCGGCAAGATGTGAACTGTCGATGGTTGTCTTTTTCAGAAATTTAGCATTAAAGTGATAGAGATAACGTCTCACAATGATAAAGTTAAGCCATGAATTTGTTATTACCTGAAATATCTAAATAGTTAGACATATGAATGTTTGTTTGCCAAATAATAAAGCAACATTGAAGCTTAAACAACTCTGGATTAACAGCATTTGAATATTTAATATAGTTATATATCTAGTTGTTTTTAATGTTTCTACCAAATGTTTCATTTAGAAATGAACTGTGGTTATTTTGAAATAAAATTCTTCAATAGCAATAAGAAGTGGAAGATAATTGCATGGTTTAAAAAGAAAGGAAGATATTTCTTGAAAATTAAGCCGAGATCCTTAAAAATGTAATACTTAAAATGTTAAGATGTGGCAGAGATTACATATGTGCAATAATATTTCCAGATATCTTCGCGTTAAAAATTCAAAATTTACTTATATTTTGTTAAAAAAATTTCAAAATCATCTTACGTAGTATTGCATTTCCCACACTCAAAGTATTATTATGCGAAATTTGTCAATTCCAATCCAACGTCTCTCTCGCAGGCAAGAAATCATAGAGATTTTATTAGAGACGCAGAGTAAAAATATTGACTAAAGAGGATTCGGAACACATTAAAAAATGAGTTAGTTAATTCATAATTTTTAAACTTTTTGTATTGATTAACCATCTAAATACTAAATAAAATTATAACATATGTTGGCAAATCTTGAAGTTTTTTTTTTAAATTTAAAATTTAATTTTAAAAAATGTGGGGAAAATTTAAACCACTAAAACTCAAAATATTTTCGGTCAATTTTAAAAACTTAAAAAATAAATAAATGCTAATGTATGACCTTCAATTTTGATTCAGCAATTTAAAAAATATTAATTTAACTAAAAATTACAAAATATTTAAATGGAAATTTCTAAAAATTCTAAGATACTTTTTTTAAAAATAAGTTATATTATTTTAAGAATTTGTTTTCCTAATTTACTGAATCTGAAATATAGTAAAATATTTAAAAATATATGTTCCAAATTTCACGCCTTAATCTTCATAGGTTCTTGACTTTAACAAACTGAATACAAAAAAAAAAAAAAAAAAAAAAAATGCACTATGGGAGAAAAACACCACTAAAGTTTGAACACCTGTCCAACAGACTGTTTGAAAATAGCCTTTGCAAAATAGGCATCATTTTGGCTACAGCATCTTTTCGGCAGAGGACTTTTAATGACTGTCTTATGAATAGTGGGGTTTTGTTTCAGCAATAGAGCTCGATTAAAGAAGCATCAAGATTCAGGCCCAGCAGGGCAAGCTGTATATTTTGGTGTAGAGTCGAGTCTGTGCAGCTGCAGTGTTGCAGAATTACATATCTCTATCCTCTTTATCCCTTTAACATTATTTTTGTTTCTGTCTATGGAGTTGCGGTAATATTAGGCAATTTTTGCACGGCTGTATCGCTCAGGCTTCCGTGCTTCTTCCTACCGAGTGTTACGCCCATATTCTTTTTACATTCTACTAGTGTGCGTAGAGCTGGCCACAATTGTCTGAGAGTTAGATTTTCGTAACAACGCGCCACAAGAATAATTGTATCTTTGGTTCTAATTAAGATAGGGTAAATCAGAAAGAAATAGAAAATGCTTTAAAATAAGAAAAAAAAAATTACAAAATTTGACGACTTTTTGTGTCCCGGACCCTTTTAGGTCAACTAAAATTTTGCTCATTTATTATACAAATTTTTAAAAAGTCACACATTATAAAGCTTAAAATTGTGGAAAATATCATTGATTAACCGTATAAAATGTAATTCAATTATTTAATTTGTTTCATATATTAACAGAATATTAATATCATAAATCAGAAAGATCAAGATATTTGTTCTCAAAATAATTTATAAATTTTATGTTCTTAACTAAATTGTAATTAATGTTAGACTCAATAAATATTAAAATACTATTTCATTAAAATAATCTGCATTATAGAGAAAAAAAAGCCCTCAGTTTGTAACAATTTGAGCAATGCTACATTTGCATTTACATTACATTACTACATTTTAGAAAAAAGTGCCTGATATAATCCAAGAAAATTTTTCAAATTGAATAAATCCCAGAATTAATTAACTGCCGCATTTGTATTAAAGAAAAATTACGAAATATTCGAATTAAGATATTTATATGCTATTTTTCTCAATTATTGCAAATCCCAGAAATCTAGATTCTGAAATGCATGGTAATAAAGCATTAAATACATTTGAATTTCAGAAAATTAATTCATTATTTTATTTTCTATTTTGAAAAATGAGGATGCATTTGAAGAAACTGATCTCTAATTAGATTATTTTAGGCTTATAAATTATAATCAGGTTTATGAATTTCTGATCTTGAAAGAACTGTGATGTTATTCATTGGAATATAAGCTGTATGATTACTTTAAATTTCATGTCTAATGGGTATTTAAGCTATTCAAATAGATCAGACATTTCAATACAGCAAAAGAATAAAATATTGAAATGAATAATAAATCCAGTTATATTAATTTGAAAATCTTTTGTTCAAATTTATGATTGATATACTAAATATTAATCTTAAGGAAATAGTGCTAAGTAAAATTTGTTTTTACAAGGAATTCATTCGCATTTCCAAAGAAATTTTTAATTACTTTTCCACATATGCAAGCTCTGCAATTAATTTAAAATATAACAAATTTGAAATGTTGCTCAAAATGCTTTTATCTAAAGAGGGAGATCAAATTAAAAATCATTTCATTTTAAATGATTTTTAAATAATGAATGGATACTAATTTTTTGAATCATTTTTAAATAATTAATAGATACAAAATGTAATAGCTAAAATTTACACGAACGAAAAATTTTTCTGCTCTCGTTTTCGAATAATTGAGAAAATTAAAATATTATCTTAGCTTCAATAAATTATGACAAAAAATGACTGAAGTTTCTGAGCTAAGACATATTAACTTTCGTATTCTAAACATCATATGGCAAACTGACGTAAAACTGACACGATTCTTCATGAAAAATCCGAAAACTTATCGAAAATTATACTAGTTAATATTTCATAATTTCCTTATAGTCTTGTAACAAATTTTCAAAACTTCACCGAATATCATAAAATTGGTGACAAAACGTTACATTTTTCATTTGTTTTTCAGTATAAATTGGCTAATGTATGTCTAAAGATCAGCTTTTAAATTGGTAGCACATCTATCAAATATTGTCTTATAAACTGTGCTTAAAAATTTCAGTCTTCTAATTAAAAATTACAGTCTAATAATTTCTTTATTATATTTAAAAAAAAATAAAAAAAAATTTAGCATTCAAATTATTATTATAGCTATCATTTCCTTAGGAATTTGAAAGAAAATATTTATTGGTGTATTTAAAAATATAAATAGCATCTTTTGGAGCTGACCATAACTTATCACTAAAACATAAAGGAAAATAAAAAGATAAAAGAAATCAAATTTAAATTAAAGTAACAATAATTCAATGGAAGAGGAACATTAATATGTAATATAAGTTATCTAAAATAATATTGTAGCATTTATGCATACATTATCGACATCATTAAGCATGGATTTCAGTTAGAAATTGGATATCCCACTTCTATTAGAGAATAATTTAGATGGACTCACGTTGCATCATTAATTTTAGAGAAATACTGAATTGCAAATAAAATAAGTGAGCAGAAATAGATACGATTATCAAAATGTCACCTTCTCATAGTGAAGCAATACTCTGCAAGATTAATTCAAACACTTTCATTGGGTTATATGTAATATAATTGTAAGTATTGTTTTAAATTAAATTGAAATTAACATGTACCTTAAGAACACATAAAAATAATATGCGTTCCTAATATTTAAGATTTCATTATTAACAACATTAAGTATCAGTATTTAAACAATAAAAAATTTGTATTTTCTGAAGATAAATTTTTTGTGAAGCAGAATCAAACAAAATGTATCAAATGAAATCAAATGAAACGTTTGCCGTTCAATAGACGAGACTGAAAATTTGAGTTCAAAGATAATCTACATTCGACTTCTACATTTATAATATATCCCGTTTTTATGTAGGAAAATTTAAATAAAAGGACCTTATGCCTCTCTAGGGCACTTATATATATTTTTGTAATTTATATGTTAGGATTTCAGATATTAGTTATTAATATGGATATATATATCACTGATAGTTTTAAATTTTTTTGGGGGGTCATAAGGAATTATTCAAAATTAGGATAAAACTCTATTAATAATAAAGATGAATGTATATGTATACGCGAGTTAAGTTCTCTGAAGGAAATATCATTAGAGCTGCTAATTTGGCACAGATATTCTTTAGAAGGTGGGAATCAGAGGGATTCTCAGAGGGATTTTTATTAATTTATTAAAAACTAGGTGACATTTTGACACTTTCCTATGATAATTATAGAAAATATAGAAATTACAAAAATCTAAATTTTATAATGTTTTAAAATTTCAGTAATTTTCGAGTTAACTGATAACAATTTAAATTTTGAACACATTTTTTTTCTGAATGTTGGCAATTTTAATCTACGCAATTTTTAAGCACAGATTTAACAATTGAATTAAAGTTTATAACCATTTTATTGCTTCAGAAAATATTTAATGGTGTCATTTCCTTCCATTTTTTGAAGAAAAAAAGTTTAACATATAATTTATTAATAAACGTAAAGCTTAAGCCTTTAACTCTTAATATGTATAATTTATTTCTCTCTTAAGGTGTACGTACACACTAGAAGATTTTTCTTTAAATTTGATCTTTAAAAATCCTGTTTTTTTTAAACTCATTTCAGTGAGAAATAACCATATTACACTAATTATTAATTACTTAAATAATATTTAATGAGCTAATTAGCATATTTTTTTTTAACATGATATCGTAAATTCTAATTTGCACAGACACACAATTCTAGTTGGAAAGGATGCCTAATATTAGTCTTCATGTTATCTGCCTCAATCAAGTTATAAAAATATATAGTTTTTTTTAACAATTTTTTCATCAACGATGAATAGAAAAAGTGAGATTTTTAGCTATTAAAATTTATTTCTATAAATATATCTTTGATTGAGGCACAAAATATACGCTATTTCATACAGATTATTTTGATATTTAAGTAATTGTATTTGATTAATTTCTTGTCGAGTTATGATTGTTTGAATGAATCAACATAGTGGAAAAATGTCATTCTTCATAAAATGACTTTAAAAAAACCATAACTAGAGTTTTTAATGAAAGCACCTCAAGAAAAATAATTACTACTCGAGAAATATTTCGAATATTGACATCTTGGTATCGTTTGAAAGCTAAAGGATCAGAAAACATTATTAAGCAATAAAAAATATTCGATATTTTGAACGATTTCCGAAATTTCAAGTGTATAACATTTAATAATAAAAATGACATATGTATGTTGGAACTATACAAAATAGGCTTTTAGATTTAGAATTACCAAAATCAACATATTCATATCTTTGGAGTACTAAAATGTGGATTTCAAAACTTACTTTTGAAATTTTAATTAATTAAAATTAAATGAAATATTGATTTTTTTTAATTGAACGTCAGAAATGTGTATACCATAAAATTTTTTTTAAGTCAACGCAAAATTTAAGCATTAAAATTTTTTTTAATGACATTAAGTTAATTTCCATGCAATATTTTCCAAATTTTAAAAAATCTAAAGCATTTTTTACTTAGTTTTTCAACCATAGGTTTTATTGGGGTAATATAATTTACACCGCTTAATTTTTTCATGAAATATTTAATCATAAGATTTTTTTCTATTGTTAAAAACAAAGAATCGAAAATTCCGTTCAGAAATGTGAAATTTACATTTTTTGAGGGTTTAAATGGACAATATTAATTTAGGCAATAAATCAATAAAATATTATTTTAATTACAATATAAGCAACTAATATCTAAGACAAAGAATTTTTGATCGAATTATCATTTGATATTCACTTTATTAAAAAAAGAATAAATATTTCTTCATGATCTTTCTTTCAAAACAATTTGGGATTCACTTATAATATAAGCCATTTAAAGGAAGTAATCTTTCTATTAAATGACATTCGAATTTGATAAAAAAATACAGATAGAAGTAAATAAATTTGAAAGAAAGTTAGAGAAAAAAAAAGGATTGAACTTATCTATATTTTGACAAAGATATGCTCAGATACATGGTTTAAAATGGAAAAGGAAATCAAGTTTGTTTCTTTTATGGGCTCCTAATCTATGATTTGAAAATGCATTTTCTACCTACCTAATAAAATGGTTCTTAAAACTTTTAAATTTAATAAAATGGATATGCTTTATAGAAAAGAAATTGAAAATCCATTTGGGGAAATACAGAAAAGAATTTAATAGAAATTTAAATTGAAAGTGGCTACACATTGAAAGTTCGAAAAAAGGATTTGATTTGAAAATAAATAAAGTAGCGTCTAGTGAAATATTCGAGATGTATTTTTATAGAAAAGAAAATGGAATCTATTTAACTAATATTATAATATAAAATCAAAATCTGTTTCACTCAAATAGCTCTGAAAATTTTCATTTGAACAATTTCGCTGTAAGGAATGAGACGTGTTTTTGGAGAAAACAATTTAGTATACATTGTTTATAGAACAAATAAAAAATATTGATTTTGATCCTTAAATTTCTATAATCTTAAAAGAAGTTTCAAAATATAGAGTTAATCATCACAATTCAATTGATTCTGAGTGTAACGACTAAATAAATAAAGGAAGAATAACTTCGACGCAGTACAGAAGAAGCGTTAAGTTTTATTTGTGCACTTGATAATGGCCCTATACGATTTTCTTTGGACAATACCTATTTGGTCAAATGGACAATTTCTGTTGGGATGTCTATTTCCATATTATATAAAGTATCCTTTGTACTCGTACATTTATTTCGTTCAATATTACACACAGGAATGTACAGGGTAAATCTTCGACTCATCCTATGAAATGAAATGTCAATTTCATTCAGAAGATATAAATGGCAAAGTACTGACCATACAAATGGCTATCGTACTAATATCAATAATTGGAAATAGGTTTCATAAAATGAAGAATGTCATAGACATTGCTGTATGACAATAAAAATAATATAGTATAAACATTACGTCAAAAAAGCCGTCGACATTACTTCTAAATAAGTCAATACTTATTTTCTATAGTTTGTAAAAACGGTATACTATTAGTCAACGATGTAATTTTTTTAATATTGCTATCTATACCTATCAATAAAAACGAAAAGAAACTGAGTTTTGGTGCGTTCATTGACATCTGTAATAAAAGCATTGCTTCACAGCTGAAGATCGTAGTCCAATTTGGAAGGAAACTATTTAAGTTATCAACATTACATGAACTAAATGGATACCAATTTTATATTAAAATAACAATTAATTAAATAAGCATACAATGAAGCGTTTTAAATGAAACAATAATAAAATATTTATTGGAGATACAGCAAATGAACAGCAATTGGAATAAATTAATATATTTGCTTAATTTTAATTACAAAGTTCGGTTAAATTATTGTGTACTATTCTCGAAATGTACTTCTCAGTAAACGTGGTAAAAGAGTATCGTTTAAAAGAAAGAAAAAAGTTGAATGGTTTAATTGAGTTCACAACGCAATTTTATTCATGTTATTCATTTAATTAAAAATAACTTTAATTTTTGTATTTATATTTTTATTGTTGAAACATATTATTTGTATATATATCTGTATATATTATTCTGCATATATTATTTTGTATATTTGTATATATTTTTCGAAGAATCTAATTTTTGCAATAATAATAATATTTGAATTTATTTAATGTTTTGAATTTCAGGTCGTAGATATAAATAACTGAATCTCTATTCTTTTTTCCACTACTCTCAAAGGAAAATCAAAAAGTATCTGATTGTTGTACGTAACTTGTTACACTGCCATCGTAATTTTCAAAAGAAAGCAGATGTCCTTATATTATTCTTTGAAGATATTCATATTATATATTGTTAAATATAAGGTAAATAAACTATTTACATCACAAAGTTGCAAACAAGTTTCATTCAGTTCCCACAAAATTAAGAAATTAAACATTTATAAGCCTCCTAAATTTTGCATACCGAAGTACTACCTTCAAAAATATATTGCATTTATAGATTATTTTACTGAATCACTTCTTTCTGTATTTAATTGCACAAAGAGTCCAAAAAAATTGGAAGCTAAATAATTTTGTAGCATTTATTTCATTCAGTTAAGTAAAAGGTGTGATTAAAATTAAGTATTCATTTTTTACGTCTCTTAGAAAAATATCCTTATTATCTTAAAATGTTAGACTTTCTTTCTGTATTTATTGCATAAATTTAGACTTTTAATTCTCCATAAATATTACTTAGTTTATTAAAAAATTATAACATGATAAAAAAATATGTATTCGAAATTAATTAATTTTCTTCAAAGTAGCTATATGCCAACTGATAACATAAGGCACCACAGAGAATTTAATTCTAAGGTTTTAATTATTTTACAACTTTTTTTCAGCTTTGTTTCAAAATTCAGAATAATTACGAAAATTAGATGCTTTACAAATTTCACGACGTATATACTTCGTGTAGATAATTTAAGTAAATTTAATTAACATAAATTTATTGCTTTATATTTTATAGCATGCAAAGTTTATTACTTTATATGTACGTTAAATATGATATTAGTAAAATACAATAATCATGAATTTCAATACTGTATGGGATTGAAGCTATTTTAAAATGTTGAAACAATTCAGTAAAAGATATATGATTTTTAGATTTCTGAAATGCATTTATGCATCTTTTATTCTAAAAAGATTATATAACGTGATCTGAATATGGAATTTTAAAAATATATGCTACAAGTACCAAACAAAAGATTTTTAGAAATATACTTCTAAATAAATTTATATCGAAAAATATAATCATGTTGTTTCTGAATATTATCCTCGACCGAAGAATAAATATTATTTCTCTTTTATATATAAAATGTACCACTAAAATGCACTTCAGCACCAGCATTTTACAGAAAATATTAGTTATTATTTTCATACGTTAAACGCTTTAAACACGTCCAATACACTTAATGAAAACACTTCCTTTATTTTTAATTCTATACTTTAATTCCATTACGTTTTTCCTATTGAAGTCATACAGAGTAATTGATGCTTTAAGTCAAAGAGGAACTTTAATTTGAAAAAAACCTGAATTTGTATCTGCAGATATCATTCAACGAAACCATGACAAAGCTCAATTAAGTAAAGAATCCTCAATGAAAAATTTGAATCGACTATGGAGCATTTAATACTAAATATTTAAACTGAGGATCTTCAAAGCGTTAAATTTCTTAACTTGCTCCCTAAGGTGAATAGAACGTACTCTAGATTCGTGCATTAATTAACATCAAGATAAGTTCATCCTATATTTATTTAGTTCATTGCCGGAAAGTACATCCTAGGTGGTTCCCAGCCCTTTTAAAGATAATGGTTTCCGCAACTTTTGCATCATATCTGTAAGAATATGTTTGTCTCATTAGAAATTCTCTTCTTCAAGGATTTGGAGTATAAAACTGAATTTTCTCTTTAAATTGTATCATGGGGTCTTCAGTGGAAATGAAATGAAATTGAAATCTTTTAGAACATTTGATTTGGAGATTAATTGACGATTCTGAATAGGTAAACAGTGAAAGGAACTTATAAACTATTTCTAAAAGTAACATTATTTTTATTTTTTAAAAATAAATTTTGAGATATATTTTACAATGAATTTACATCATTTTTCTGAGTACTACATAACATTTACGGACTTTTCTTTTTTTATCGGTACTTAATATACTCATAATTAAAATGCATAAACCACCATATAAATGATGAAAGCATTGGATAATTTTCTTTGCATTTTCAGAAAGGTGAACCAATTAAAAATAAGACGATACAAATGAAAAAAGAATTGATTCTGATTATTCAGTACGCTAAGATCGCACACCCTTCATTGTTTGCTTTAAAGACAATGCACGAAACGCAGATAATCTGTGACATGTTGCCAAACCGTATCCATAAATTCGAAAAGAAAGGTTAGTTCTCTGGTGCAAATGGATTAGTTTCCCTGTTTGCAGATAAATTTTACATCGGTGCCGTGGGCTCTCTGCATTTTGAGCAGTCTATTGAAAGTATCTTTCTAAAATGCGCCTACTAAAAAACAAAGAAAAATTATTCAATACTTCCATCATTTAATTTGAAACTTATGACTAATACCGTAATAAATTAACTCGTAACTGAAGATATGAATTTCCTCAAGCGACCAGAGACCTGGAGTCAAAATGACTTCATTGTTATTTTTCTTTTTTGTCTTTTATGAACAGCATTGGAATATATTTTGGGAATTCAATATATTTTGGAAATCATGCTGTTACCAAAGATATTAAAAATATTAATATTAAAAAAAGTTAATGTTATAATATTAAATATTGAAAATATATTATAAAAAACATAAAAAACTTTTTAATAAGTATTTACTTCGGTTAGATATTACGGAAATACACTAATGTTAATAACTGTTAAAATTTAACAAACAAAAATTAAGAATGCAATATTTAAAATATATTTTAAGAATATTTCTTTATTTTTTTGCATTATTCAAATTAAAAGCAGTGTCAGAGACATGGAGTCAATGAATCCATAAATCACAACACAAACTTTGAAAAAGAATAACTCGGTAATACGCAAGTGTTCATACTTTTACTTTTGCTTATATACTATTGAAAGAACAACTGGAAGGTACTAAGGAGATGGTTGTATTCAAGTACAAAATACTGAGGGATAATCGGAGCTAATGAACAAAAGAGAGTCATTTTGACTCCCATCTTCAGTTACGGGATCAGGTATTATATTACATGATCTCTATGCAGTATACATATACAATGAAGTAAGGAAATTTACTACACATTCAAAATAAACCGTTTAAATAAGACAAAAGGAAGTAAAATACATTTCGTGGACAAGCTTGAAGAACGATTACCAACACATAAAGACATTAATTTTTAATTCTTCCTCTTTATGTGAAATTATTCATTTTTAGATTTGGAAACTAACGCATGCACACAAATCAAATCCAATTTTTGTAAAGATTCTGCAATATGATTATTAAAATGTGAATTAAAATTTTCTACACTAAAATTTTAAAGATAAATAAATGCAACTGAATATTTAATAATCAATGCAGAAATTAAATATATAAATAAATTATTTTCAAGAAAAATTAATCCGCAAAATATTATGGGACGGAAGAATTTTTAGATAAAACATAAACTATAATAAATCATATTTATATGATTATGCAGCTATTATTTTAGGTGTTATGTGAGATGTTATGTTACAAAAAGATTATAAAAAAGACTTGAATAATATTTTATTTCAATGGATTTTTGAATGCATTTTAAAGAGAAAAAAATTTTATTTCTTGTCATCGAGCATGATTTAGGACATGGACTACTGTAAAACTTAAAAATTTTAATTAAAATATCTATAAAGTAATTGGTTGTACTACAAATAAAATTAATGTTGCTAACATAAAGAAAGGTAAATAAAATCTGTTATATTAAAGGATAAAAAATATGTTATGTAAAATGTTTCCTTTGCTAGAGATTAAAATCGCCTTTTCAATGTCATTCTGATAAAAAAAAAATCGTTTTGTTAGACTGTCTAACAAAATTTTCTTCATTGTTTATTTACTTGTTTTAAAATTGCATTAATAAAAGTTCCTTCTAAGAAGTTAAATGATTAATTTTTTGAAAACCATGGTAAAATTATAAATAAAGCCTCGCTAAATTAAAGCTCTTATATCTTGTGTTTAGTTAATTTATTTTCATTTTTCTATAAAACTTCAATACCTCTTTCTACTCTCCAATCTTATCGATTTTTTAAATTGAATGATTTAATAAAATGAGCAGTTTAAAACAATTACTTAAAATATTTAAGCATTATTCTTATAAAAGGTATTTTGTTGTAATCTAAAAATAAAATATAAATATTCCAAAAAAGTCTAGCAATGATATATTTAATTCAAAATATTTTGGATGGATTAAAAAATATATAAAAATAAAAGAAAACTTCGAGGAAAAAGTGCTAAAAATGAAAAAAGCTTTTTTTACTCTCCTATTTTAACATAATTTGATCCGTAATTTCTATTCACATTTCTAAAGTTTTTAAGGCGATTAAAAAAAATCTAATTAGTTCTATTCCAGTACAATGAGATGAATTAGTTAGAAATCCTCTTTCGTAATAAAATTATTATTACAGAAATCTTCGTATTAAAGATTTATCTGTAATAATAATTTTTTCTTTGTTTTTATCACAAGAAATAACTTCATAAGAAGCTTAAAACTAAAATTTATTTAGTTGCCATACGAAATTTAGATAAAATAAGAAAACGAAAATTTTAATGAGGTTTTTTGAAAGAATATAATCATTTATTGTACATTTTTCTGAAATATTAAATCCAAATCAGTTTTATTTCTTTCAAATAAAACAAAGATTAACTAACGCATTGTCTGATGCAACTTTTTAAAATAAAATGTTTGAGACAAATAAGGAATTAGTTGGAAAAAATATATTTATTTTTCTCTTTAAAAGTCAAATACAATCATTCTCAAAATTAACTTTCGAGGAAAGAATACAATTATTATTTGTGCTTTCATATTATACAAATATAATTAATATTGACTGAACTGACAAGACTAGAAATTTTAATTTTTGCTCCATTGCAAAATTTTATAATGAACTATTTACTATTGATACACGAAATATTTTCATTGCTACTTGATAAAAATCAAAACTATTTGAAAATATATGTTTTAATATCAAGTTTTTGAATATCAAAATAGATTTTAAAGATAAAAACCCTTATTAGATATGAATAAAAAGCGGAAAAATCTGAATTAATAATAGATAAAATTTAACCTTAAAATATGCTTTATGAGAAATTATAATTATCTCATATCAAGAAATGAATGTTAAATGCAAAATAAATAAATGATTTAAATAAATTTTGCATCTTCCAATAAAACACAAAAATGCATCCAGTGTTTATTTGAGATCTAAATATTTATCATGCTTCCAGACCAACAAAATATATCGGTTTCTTTATATTTTAACTAACATTTCTGACAACAGTGAAAAATTGGATTTTATCAAGATATTGAATACTAGAAGAAAACTTTATTAAAAACTACATATGTAAAATTAAACAATTATTGGTGTAAAAAATATTTTAATCTTGGAAAAATATGCATTTAAACATTTTTTTTAAAGTTCAGTCTGATAGCCTATTTTCCAGACTATAAATCTTCATCACGATTTCCATAATAGATCGAATTATCGCAGAATTTCCAGTTATATTGATTTCTATTCCTCCTCGACTGCGTTTTACAGTCTGTCAAACGTGATAGGTTTGAGCATAGAAAGAGTTCTTTAGAATAGACCAAAGACACAATTTTGTACAGATGAAATGCCATATGTTGAAAACATTATAATCAATATCTGTTTCAGCCTTCATTTTTTTATGGAATGCAGAGACAGAGGAAACTGGGCTGATTGTAACAAGTGTAAGTCGACAGGCATACATTACACAATGGTGTCTAAAATATTCACTCAGAATTTTTACTAAATATGTTTCTTAGCACGGTCCCTCTTACGTCAGTATAGTTAGTGATCAGTTGAAACGCGTAGTGATAAATTGTGTACACATACTCTGATTCAGCTACTGAATAGAGTAGAAAAGGCATCGTAAATTTTGAGTTAAGATAAATCAAAATGAGCTTCATAAAATGTTTTGTTTATTTACTTTGTTTATGTATGTGGTAATTTACTTCCACGTGATTGTACTTTGCACATTTTTGATGATATATAGCGGCCAAGTGAACAAGAGTTCATTACGAAGCATCACAGAAGAAGAGTTAGATCGTAGATCCAAGAGAAATGATCTGTTAAAAACTTGTAATTATGACTTTTTTATAGCAGAATTCTTGCAAAATATCCAATTTACCACACTTAGGTAGAAATAAAAGATCTTTTTGGATATTAGAACACGTCGTTTCTCATGGAATATAAATTACTTTTTCATTGTTGAACTCTCGTATATAAAAATTTATCATAATCGTCTTTGTTAAGAGTGAATAAAAAAGCATTAGACCGATTAGAAGACCGTAGACTGATGCATTAAAATCCATCACATTCCACATGTATTATTTTTTTAAAGGCTAATTTCAACTTTTCTCTTCTTTTTACTAATTTGTGATTTATTTTTATAAATGAACAAAAATGCCTGAAACTAGACTAGTTATAACGTATTACAATTTGCGAGATATATCTTGATTTGTGTTTGATTGCAGTTGGTTGTCTTATAATAAGACAGTCTGATTTGAATATTAAAAAGTAGCTTCAAAGTTTAAATTTCTCCCTAAAGATTCCTCCCTGAAAGAGTCTAAGAGAGGTCTTAAAAATAAATTCCTAACTGATTCAACTGAGTAAGAATGAAAAGAAAAAAATATAGCAATATATTAAAAATAGAAGAAGAAAACAAGAAGGAAGAGTAAGAGAAAGGTATAAGATAAAAATAAAAAAGCAAAGAGAACAAAATGGATAAAAAAGAAAAGAAAAGAAAGAGGAAAGGTGAAAAGAATAAAGAAAAAGTTTGTGAATGAACGTACAGATTTTGAAAACAGAGAAAAGTTTTGCTCTACCTGGCTAGATTCGCTCAATACCTTTGACGATATATTATATCGTAAAATGTATTATATCAATTTTCTGGTATGAAGTATACGTTACTAAAGAGTAGGCCACACAATTTTGAACATTAGTTAGATGAGAGAACTTTTCTCTCTTCTCTTATCGGAAGAAGGAGGGTGGATGTTCAACCATCTTAGATTTACCGTTCATCAGACTCGTTTATTAGGCGGCTCTTCGGCGAGATCTGACTTCCAACCAAGAAACCTCTTCCCGAAAGTTACAATTCTGATAAAAGAAAATGGATTCCGTGCTTAATTTGCAAATTAAGGGTACAAAATGTGTGCGATGGAATTCTTTATTTGTATTACTATCATTTGCTTGAGCTGTATCAATTCTGATGAGACTGAATTTTATATTATCGTTTAAATATTTTTATATTTATTTTAACTCTAAAGTTCTTACTATATATTTTCACTATGGCAAGTGATAATCATTCCCATATGCCTTATAATTTATCAATGAATTGTAAAGAGAAAATAATTTTAAAACATCTTGTTTTTATTGTTACAATTTATCCCGTAACTGGGGTAAGTTGCCATAGCCGTCAAGGTTTTATTTTTAATTTCTGGTGCTGAAATCAATGAAATTGTTAAATGCGTTTTGGTGCATGTTTCGAATGAATAGTTAAGCTATCCAAAAAGTCATTATAATCAAGAAATGACATAAAAATATAAAAATCTAAACAATTTTGCCAAAATATGCAGTAAATAACTCCTTTCTTCAATATTTAGACAAGTATGTAGCTTTGTGTGATAAATGTGTCACTCCTGAAATCATTGAGAAAAGAAATGGAATATTTTCTTTAAATATCGGACATAAAACCTTCTGTTTATAGGGCATCCAGTTTATTTATTTATTTTATTCTTTTCTTTTTTAATTACGCATTGTAAGCGAACTTCGATACAATCATAAAAGCCCTTCACTCAATCTTTCTTGAAATTAACTAAGCTTGGCTTATACATTTCATTTTTCTTCTTTTCGTTTTCGATAAAAATAGACTTATTTGTATTACAATCATATAGGCACACCGATGCTTCATCAAGGATCACAACTTATTTCCATTTATGTCTTTTTAATTAATTTCCTGTAGGTTTCTATAAACTTTTATGCTTTGAGGTGCATGTCTGGGTGGAGGCTGCTAAACATTGTGTTATAGTTTCTAAATTTTGAATCTATTATTTTGTTTATTGTTCCTAAGACTCTTTGCAATAGATTTCTGTGTCAAAATACTTTTTCTTGTTATCAACGATTTCATTTTAGAAATATGTTAAAAATTACGTACTTTTTTCGAGTATTCGTTTGGAGTATTTTTTTCCACGTATCTTTCAAGCGATCTTTCCAAGTGATAATTGGCGATTTCCGATTAATACGTCTTGCTTATAATGCTTCTTTTTTTTTTTTTTGCACTTTCAAATTTTAATAATGTTAGTACAACATATAATATCAGAATGGCCAAATTTCAATGCTTAGCGCTTGCTATTTTTTCAAAACGCTAACACTCCACTACCTTTATTACTTGGCAAGACACCACATGCTGAGGTTTTTGCATTTTTGAAAGCTATCAAATTTTATACACTCATTTAAACTTGGGTGTTTTGAAGCACTTTTATACATTATCCGTTTTTAATTATTGTAAATTGACACGATTTTAACCCTTGGGTGGCGCAGCACAGTCCAATTTTAATATAATGCTGATCTTAACATTTTTGAATCATACAAAAGGAATATTGCTCTTCAGAAAGAACAAAAATTGATTTTTCAAACCACTGCTTCCTTATAATCGATATTTCAAAGGAAGATTATATTTAAAAGCAGAAGAGCAGATGATATTTCCTTTTTCAAATAAATTCCTTTGCCAGACATTTTATCAAAACATTTGATTTTTTTAAAGAGAAATCAAATAATTTTAAAATGTAGATACCCTCTGTATCCCATAAACGGAATTGATGTAAAATATATTATCGTTGATGATTTCCTCAAAACTATTTATTACATAATACATGTAGAGATTTAATTAGTGACCATTATCATTCCACTGTTATACCGAACGCACCCAGATTTCAATTTAGTTTTATTGTATTGTAATTGATGCCACAGTGGGTTCTACTAGTCTAAAATGCTAAGTCACATGACCATAAGTTTAATAAAACGTGAGCTGTTGTCATTCGCTCAAAAAAGAGAGAAGAGTGTTCTTCGTCTGTGGTAACGATGAGTAATAATCTTACGCTACATAGCAGTTAGTTTTGCTATGTGCAGACATCTTGTTAGGCTTCGTCCTTTGGTGCCATCTAAGTATTTTAACTTCTAACTTTAATGTAATTAACCTTTCCTGTCTTAATTGTTAATGTCCTGTTAATTTTGTTTACTCTGAATAAATTAACTGTTTTTCTTGAAATGTTACTTCTTTTCTGAATCAGTACCCTAGACACTGATCCAATGGGATTGAATGGGCATTTTCTCCCTTACATACATACTGCAATAAACATACTCACATACACACTGCAATATTATTTTGATGGTGAAAGAGAATCCTCCAAGGCAAATTCTAGAGAAATATTCTGATCATATATGTTTCAATGATAATTTCTATCTATAATTACTTTTCTAAGAATTCGAGACAGTTGCTGCAATAGTTTGAAAATCAGTTTTGGATTAATATTTTGAATCTTATTGCGTACTAAATGGTTTTAATGGGAAATACTATTTTAGCTCTCAGTCTTGAAGTTCATGCAGAAGTATTTGAGTTACTCCATTAAATTTGTTTCTAAATATAAATGTTGTTATATCTTTAGAAAAAAAATTTCTGTGAATTGTTGGAGCAATTTGACACTATCTACAAATTAGATATACAGACATTGCTCTGTCTTTCTTAGAATAGAATTACAAGATCGTCATATTTTAATGTGAAAGCAATGCCTTAAATTTTTAAGATGAAGCATCAAATTCTTGCAAATACCTTTGTTGTTTTTAGATAAACAAATTCACTTCATACAAAGAATGATTCAATTAAAATACTTGAGAAAATGTTTATTTTGATCAAACGAAATTTTTTAGTTAGATATTAAAATGTTAGAGCTGTAAGATTCAACTTTTGATATTTCATACTCTTTCTTGACAACATATCGCATGGTAAAAAATCTTTCCTGCATGGTAACGAATTTAAACTTTTATTAGTATTCCAATAATTATCCTATATATATATATATATATATATATATAGGATAATTATTGGAATAATAATAATATATATATACAGAGTGATCAAGAAATAACAGGAGGAGTTCGGAGCCCTGCAGCGTGTTATGTACTGGACGAAATATAACAAAATTTGGCCACCGTACACATTAAAGAATGTGGTTTTGATTTATTAAGAAAAAAAATCAGTACCAAAAACACCGATAGGAGATATCCTGGAGCTGCAAGCGTAAAATATGTGGAAAAAGAATACATAACTGCCAAAGGAAACAGTAAAGAGCAACACACCAAATACCAATGAAAAGCAACTTACAAATTTGGCTCAAGGTGACTACCAACTTGATGTTCCAATACACGAGGTTTTCGACGGTGCTTCGCAGCATATCGGCATTTATTTGTCTGACATGTAACGTTATTTGATCTTTCAAACTAGAAATTTCAGGAACATGTCCTTGAAACACAACATTTTTCAAGTGAAGCAGAACCGCCTCACAACCACAAATTGCCAAGATTCAGATCAGTGTCATCAATTAATGGATGTTATCTTATACGGATAAAATTTCAGAATCTTACGCAATTTCTTCTGCATCATCGAGAACGGGGTATCTGTTCGTCGTGATATTGAACGTGCACTGCTGATAACCTGCTTATTTGCTATCGCCTGATCCATAACGGCTGTTGCAACTTCTTCAACTTGTTCCTGCTTGATAACTTTACATCCTCAGCCTGTTTGCACAACATTATTGTTGTTTCAAATCTTTCAACCATTCTTCGTAAGTCAGTAATGGTCATCGGTCCTCTACGTAACTGCTTTAACCTCCGGTATTCAAGAAGAGCAGCACTGGCATTTTCATCCCGATGATAAAACAGTTTGACTAATAAGGCGCGTTCACGTAGTGACATGCAATCGACGGGCGAATTCTTGCAGAATGACATAAATTCCATCAACCCTTTCTTTTATGTTCGATGTCATATCACAAAATACCCGTATAAGCAATTTACATAATAAAGTTTTCGATAGCAGTGCCAGGATTTCCCCTATCGGCGCTTTTTGGTACTATTTTTATATATATATATAAATCAAAACCGTATACTTTAATGTGTATGGTGACCAAATTTTGTTATATTTCGCCCAGTACATAACACGCTATAGGACTCCGAACACCTCCTGTTATTTCTTGATTTCCCTATAGAGTGGCTCCCAAAATTGAGAATACAATATACTCTTTCTTTTTTAATTTTATTCTTTTTCAACTTAACATTCCTATTTATGGCTAATATTTATAAGAACGACAAAATATACATTAGCAAAAGTATTAGGCTAAAAAACAAAACGGAGGAATCAATAATATTTTTATTAAAGTAATTTTTATGTCAAAGTTGCAAATTCCAAAGTCACAAAATTGAGTATACATCTAGCAAAATCTGTCAACAAAAAGAGAAAAAGATAAATTAATATTTTGTTGCATATCCTTTTGCATTTAGAACAGCTTTGTAAACAGTGTGGCATTAAGTTGACAAGAGTGTGAGTTGTTTGGCCGGATATTTTCGACCATTTTCCTTCTAATACTCTTTTTAAGTTTTCCTTGCCCATAATATCGTGTTTTTGAACTGATTTTCCTAATTGCGCCCACAAATTTTCAATCACATTGAGATCTGGAGATTGAGGAGGGGTGTGTAATTGCATTTTATAATTATACAACAACCACAACTTAACTATTTTAGCTGTATATTTTAGGTCATTATTTTGTTGAAACAGAAAACTTGACCCTAAACCCAAATTCTGGGCACTTTGTTTTAAATTGTTCTTCAACATATCCAAATATTTAATTTTGTCCATCATTCCATCAATGAAAACTAAATTTCCCACTCCTTTTGCAGACATACAGCCCCATACAAGAAGTGAACTACCTCCATGCTTGACAGAAGGATTGGTGTTTTTAGGAAGAAGTTCAGAATTGGGCTTTGGGCTTTCTCTAAACATAGCATCGACCATCACTACCAAAAACATTGAACTGACTTTCGTCACTGAATATTACTTGATTCCAGAAGTCAAGGGGCTTTGAAAAATGACTTTTAGCAAATGAAATTCTTCTCTCTCGATTTACTTTGGAAATTAATGGTTTTGTTCTGGCTACGAGACCATTATAATTTGCTTTTTGAGTTACTCTTCGAATTGTTTCTGCAGAAACACACTTTCCAATTGTTCTTGAAGTAGATGTAGCAATTTTTTGTAGCACTCGCCTTAGAATTGTTTGTTACCTCTCGAATAACTCTTCTCTTGGTCGTGGCACTGCGGATTTCTTTTCTTCCTCTTCTAAGTTTATTAGCAATTTGTCCATACATTTTATACTTCTGGATAATTTTTTGAACGCAACCGTGACTGCGTTGAATTTCCCTTGCAATTTCTCATAGATATGTACCATCTTCAGACAATCGAATAACAAGTTTCCGAATTTCAACATTTGTTTCATTTCTGGAGCTCATTATGATAACCAAAATGTTTGTTTTCGCATGAAAATCAATGACTGTCAATTAAAGTAACAAAACTATTTTGCTTATTCATTTGAAAATAAATAATGGTAGTCAAGTCGCATATTTTATAAGGGGTATACTCAATTTTGTGACTTTGGAATTTGAAACTTTGACATAAAAATTACTGTAATAAAAATATTATTGATTCCTCCGTTTTGTTTTTTAGCCTAATATTTTTATTAATGCATATTTTGTCGTTCTTATAAATATTAGCTATAAATAGGAATGTTAAGATCAAAGAGAATAAAATTAAAGAAGAAAGAGTATAGTGTATACTCAATTTTGGGAGCCACTGTATATATATGTGGGAAAAGGCAACGACCAGCATTAATATTTGAAATATATTTATTAAGATTAAAGTACAAAGGACAAAACATTACTACATAGAACATAAAAGATACATGAGCGTGAGCTACACGTCTTGCAGTCTCACTGCCTAACTCTCGTCTGCCAATAATGGCGGGAAAGCATCACGTGATTAATGACGTGACGCAACATGGCCAGCATGGCGCCATACAGGATACGGGATCTGTCAGCGCTTCCCACATCGGCCATCATGACAGGATAGGCGACTTCGCCTTATGGTATACAGTACAATGAAGTAAATATATAAAACAAACAGCAAATACAGGAAAATAATTTGTAAAATTGAAATATTCACAAGATAAAACAAATAAAATAGTCATACCATCCGTGACAGCATAAGTATATAGCAATACAATAGCGTGCACTGGAAATATCGAATAACTAACTAAAAATAAAAATAATATTAGTCTTGAACATATAAAAATATAAAAACACAAAATAAACAGAGAAAAAAAAATCAAAGTCTATATCGTCCAAATATACACACACAAAAAGAAGGAAAATAGTTCTCTTTCTCTTTAAGTAGTGTTCAGTGTTTTCTTTTGAAACACAATTCAAGTGATATGTTCTATATTGCTGGACCATGGTTTCATATATTCTGCACAAGTTGAAGTTTTTGATGGTCCATCGAAGAAATCATACTTTTCAACATCGTATGTGTCGTTTGCTTTAATTTTGATCACTTTATATGGTCCGAGAAATTTTTGTTTCAATTTCAGACCAGGGCCAAATTGAGTGCGCTTGATTGCGACGAGATCATTCAATTGAAATTTTTGAGCATGTTTCCTACGCAGATTGTAGGTACGGCGATTTTCTTCTTGGATTTTGAGGATTTGTTGTTTTGCATCTTTACGGAGCTCATCACGCTGTTGGAGAAATGCAGACTGGATCTCTTCGTTGACAATTTCGAGGATTTTTATATCATGCTCAGATTTCATTTTAGTTCCAAACAGAATTTCGAATGGAGTAGAATTGATACTTCGTTGAAATGTAGAATTAATAATTTGCTGAACGGAAGCAACATGGCTATACCATTTCTCAGGGTTTTCTATGGATAGCTTGGAGAGTACAGATATGATAGTAGAATTAAGTCTTTCTACCTGACCGTTTGATCTAGGAAGTCCAGCTGTAATAGCAATGTGGGTGATATGCTGATGTTCACAATATTCTTTGAATGACGTAGATGTGAAAGCGGTACCTCTGTCCGTAATAATCCTTGAAGGATTACCGAAAACTGATCTTTGGCATTCGAGCGTATTGAGAACTTCAGCGGTGTCGGTGGACTTGGTCGGGTAAAGCCACACAAACTTCGTAAAGGAATCGATGATCGCCAGAATATGCTTATATTTCTTAGAAGTGCTGGGAAGAGGACCCAAATGATCAATATGATATGTATGAAAGGGAGTATCGTCTTTGTCAAGTGGATGCAAAGTGCCATCTAATTTGCCACGTTTTCTGTTATTTAGAATGCATGTTACACAGTTGCGTATGCATTGTTCAATTTTCTCTTTCAAGTTCGGAATAAAGAATTCTTTGTTTAACATTTCCTGCATGCGTTTTACTGCAAAATGGCCTCGTTCATGACAGGATTTAATAATGTTGGCCTGCATATCATCAGGTACGACAAATAAATCGATTCCGTCTAAGTTCTTATATAAAATGTTGTTTTTGACTATGTAGTTCTCGTAAGGTGCATTTTGAAGTAATGCTTTTATAGCTGTAATATGCTCATCTGTCTGTTGAGCTTTGAAAATTTGAAGATTGACACAGTCTTGAATGATCATGCAGCATGGGCTTCGGCTAAGAGCGTCGACATGAGTCATCTTTGAACCGGTTCGATGCTCTATTTCGTAGTGAAAATCCTGAAGGTATAATGCCCATCGCGAAATGCGGGAATTCATTTCTTTTTTATTTAACGTTTTGACGAATGCATTACAGTCAGTGATAATTTTAAAGTGTGATCCGAGGATGTAAATTCGGAATTTTTTAAGAGCTTCTACAATGGCGAGTACCTCCAGTTCATAGCTGGTGTATTTTCTTTCGCTGTCAGACGTTTTCTTGGACATATAATACACTGGATGGAATTTGTTATCATCTTTGGATTTTTGTAGTAGGACTGCCCCCAAGCCATCAATTGACGCGTCTGTATGAATTTCAATGGGACTGCCTTGATTAAAAATAGTTAAAACGGGTTTATCAGAAAGTAACTGTTTTAAGCGTAAAAACGCAGTTTTTTGCTGAGCTTGAAATAGAAAGGGGCTGTCCTTACGAAGAAGATCACTAAGTGGTTTTGCTATAGTAGAGTATGAGGGAATAAATTTTCTAAAGTATCCCGTAAGACCTAGAAAACGTTGTACGTCTTTTGCATTTTTTAACTCAGGATAATTAAGAACGGCTTTAGTTTTGGAGGGTGAAGGGAGCAATTTGCCGTGTTCTACTACGTGACCCAAAAATTCAATCTGACTATACAAAAATTGACATTTTTTAAAGTTTATATCTAGTCCATAATCGCGAGCTACTTTTAGAACAGTGTTAAGGCGTTCGAGAGCCTCAGATTCATTATTTGCGGGAATGACGATGTCATCCATATACGGGAGGACAATGCCTTTTGCAATAAGATCACGAAAAACGGCATTTATGTATCGCATAAAGACAGGAGGACATGAACTTAAACCGAATGGCATATAACGGAATTGAAATTGACCTGTATTTGTGACGAAACTGGTGTAACAACGACTTTTTTCTTTTACCGGCACATGAAAAAATCCGTTACGCAAATCGAGAGTACTGAAAATTTTAGCATTTTGAAGACGATCTAAAATGTCATCAATTAATGGTAGTGGATAATGGTCTTTAACTAATTTACGATTTAATTTTCTATAATCTATACAGACTCTATGTTTTCCATCTTTCTTACGAACTACGACAACTTGACTAGCATAGGGTGAAGAACATGGTTCTATAATTCCATTTTTTAACCACTCGTCTATCTGCGCATTTACTATATCACGTTCGGCAAAGGGTAAACGTCGAGGAGTGTGGAAAATTGGCTCATCGTCAGTAAGCGTTATGTCAAGTGCGATGTTCGTGGTTTTAGTTTTGTTAGGTTTATAGGCTAACAAAATCTGTTCAACCTCATTGCGAGTTTGTTTAGAAATATTCGGACCTATATCAAACGTGGGAGTTTCGGCAGAAATAGCCATTATAAAACTGTCAGTTTCAACAGGATCATCAGATTTAGAAATTTTGGAAAATACAACACCGTCAGGTTTAATTGTCAAATTTGCCTGATTTATTACGTCGCAACCTATTATTAGGTCATAAGTAGTACAATTATTAGGTACCACAGAAATAAAAATAGGAAAACTTTGTTTGTCAATAATAATTTCAGATTCAAAGGAACCTATTATTTTAGTTTGGGAAAAACCGAATCCAGTTAGTGTCATCTTGTTATTCGTCAACGGCGGCGATCCTAGTTTAATCCATGCAGAATGTTTGAGAAGTGTCGAAAAACTACCAGTATCGACTAATCCGGAAAGTGTATTATTAAGAATAACAACCTCTTTATGCATATTCGACGGAGAATGCAATAAATGTAAAGTGTTGACATTATCCCGTGGGGTAGAACTGTCATTCCGAGTAGTACGATGACAATCGGAAGATTTATGTCCGAAAAAATTACAAGAAAGACATTTAGGACCACGATTACGATTAGGGCAAGACTTTGCGATATGTCCAAAATCGTTACAGTTAAAACAACGCGTCTTACTGTTAGTCGGATTACTAAAATTCGATTTTGATTCTCTTTGTTGGACAGGGATTTTATGTATTGTATCACGTCTTTGGCCGTCATTAGCATATCTAGAATACGTCATCTTTGAATTATTTGCGTTCATTGCACTTACGATAGTTTCGAAAATTCGTAATTTTTCTTTAAACTCAGAAAAACATTTTGCACCATAAAGAATAATTTTATCAGATGGGGAACCCTGTATCCCATTTATTGCGTGTTGAATAACAGAATATTCATCAATAAGGGTTTCAGACTGATTCGCAATTTCACGCATGGCAATAAAATATTGCATAAAAGTTTCATTCGAGCGCATTTTACGTCTTTCTAGTTGTTTATGTATTTCAATCGAAGTTACTTTATCGGAAAATTCATTAATGAATGCACTTTTAAAAGCATGATAGGAATTTAAATTTCTTTGAGAGAATAAAAAAGATTTAGCTGCGCCGGAAACTAATCTCTTTACAAAGATTAATTTTTGTTGTTCGCTTAAAGAAGGAAAAAGAGAAAAATTCTCTTCAACATCATAAAAAAAACTTTTAATCGAATAGGAATCATTTCCTGTGAAGTTTCTGCTACTACCACAGAGATCACGTAATAAAAAACAAAACTGAAGGTTTATTTCATTCATCGTTTGTTTATTCGAGGGATCATTTTCGAGTGATTCCCTTTTGGCGCCAGTAATTAATGTCTGACTGTTATTTATTAATGTTTCGTCTGAAGTTACGGGGATGGGGAAGGAAGAATTATTACCCGTATTACTCATAGAGCTGTTATTAATAGATGAAGTTTCGGTTTGAGAAACCTTTTGAGGAGACAAATGTTTTTCTTCTGTTTCCGATAAAAAACTAATATCTAGCGAGTTCTGAAATGCATTTAAATTTGTTAGGGCTTTAAAAATATTTTCACACATAGCATCTTTGTCGGTCTCAGTTACTTCTAAGTGTAATAAATTAGAAACGGAGATAAAATCAGATAAAGAAAAAATCTTCAGCAATTCTTGTTTATGTTTTTCTACATCTAAATTTTCAAATCTTTCAAAATTTCTCATTCTTTTTCGAGAAGAATGGTCAAAATTACTGTAACCTAACACAGAGTTAAGCAATTTTACGGAATTAGTTTTTGCATATTTAAGGGAGTTAGCGATTAATTCAATATCGCCTAGTTTTAAAGACATTGTAATGAATTAAAACAGAACTAATGCACATTCACTCGGGATTAAAATTTAAAGGGAGAATGGAATAAAGTAACGTACTATACTATAAATTACAAACTTGGGAAAAAATTGCGCCTACCTGGTTGGGAGCAGTCGAATTATTCACTCTTAAAAGTTCCTTTTTTTTTTAAAGCAGCCAGTATATGTCAGCACAGTTGCACAAGAACACGAAGTAATTGAACCTTTAACGTTTCCACTTGAATCATATCCATCCAAAACGTGCACTAACGTCCATTAAAATATCCACGGCAAAAATCCACTCTTATCAAAATTCTTAGCATCAATTTAACGTCTTAAATTGTACTAACGTCCACAGCTTTTCAACAATTTGGCGGGATTTGCTAGGGGTATTCACGAGAAAGGCCGAGCCCCCAAAAATGTGGGAAAAGGCAACGACCAGCATTAATATTTGAAATATATTTATTAAGATTAAAGTACAAAGGACAAAACATTACTACATAGAACATAAAAGATACATGAGCGTGAGCTACACGTCTTGCAGTCTCACTGCCTAACTCTCGTCTGCCAATAATGGCGGGAAAGCATCACGTGATTAATGACGTGACGCAACATGGCCAGCATGGCGCCATACAGGATACGGGATCTGTCAGCGCTTCCCACATATATATATATATATATATATATATATAGGCATCAAGAGGATAAAGAATCACCATACAACATGGAGTCGCAAACGACGTTTAGGGGGTGAAAATCGCAAAAATATAGGGAGTCAGAGATCTGCTGTAAACTGTAAACAATTAATAAAAAAATAACAAATCGTGTTCAACTATGAATTTTTTGAAAGTGAAAGCACATTCTTAAAGGCTATTTTTCATGTAAGTAACATGCCAATTTGATGAACCAGGGGGCCGTAAATTATTGAAAACGAAAAAGTAATTTAGAACCCTTATCTGCAAAAATATTAAAACTTTACAAAAAACAAAAGCTTGAAAATATAAGGAATGTTATACTCTTTAATTTGATATGTCTGCAGTGTGAAAAATAAGGATGTTTTAAGATATTCAATAAAATCTGAAATGTTTGCCGGGAAACATCGCTGCAACATCTGTACCGATGTGTTACAGAAAGTATTGCAAAATTCTTCCTAAAAACTCTGAGGAGTGATAATAGGCATCAAGGGGATAAGAATTTCCAAAGAAATATAAAGTCGCAAACGACAGTGAAAATTTATTTGGTGGAATACAGATACAGCATGCATTTACAGCAAAGACATTTTAACAGTAAAAAGGAGACGACCAGAAACTTTTATAAAAATTGCTCAATGTTGCAGCCACGAAGGTCGTTACACAACCGACACAGACGTTTAAAGGATCGCCGGACGCGCTCAAATATACTAGGTGTGCTTGCGATTTCTCCAGCAGCGACGACGATCCGTGCTACGAGATCTTTCACTGTATCCAAAGATGTCTGATAAACAAGATATTTCATAGTGTGAGAATCTAATAGGAGTTTCTCAACTCGTATCTATTTAGAATAGGGCAATCTAGGGATCTTTTAAAAATATTTCGCTTAGCTTAACAATTTTTTATCCCTTCAGTCGGAGAGTGGGAGCCAAGCTTCTGTTGCATTAATTAATCTCTTCTGTCTATATTACTTTTGTTAAAGTGCATTTTAGTATTTATTTATCTACATGGAGATCTTTTGTTTTATCCAGCTTCGTGCCCTTGCTATTCTTGACTGAACTGATATGTTTCGGGTTGTAGAGTTGTAAGGTTTTGGGCTCGGGTCTGGAAGGTTCTATGTTTCAAACCTTTACCACATAGTAGTAGTAGAGCTCATGCATGCTAAATCTCAGGTTGCGTGTCAAAAACCTTCCAGATGGTTTGTGTGGAAATTTGAAAATGAGAAGTCAATTCAGATGATGCTTTTCTCACCTTCTGACTGTGGTTCAACTAAACTAAACTATTATTGATTCCATAATTTTTTTGCACCACATTTTTTATTATTTTGTAAATTTTATTCTGAGGCTTCCTTTAGATATACTCAATTTTAAATGAGAATTCGATGTATTTTTTGAATTCACTATAGAAATAATTCTTAAATGTGCATTCTACTTGACATTCTGCAACTTTGAAACTTATATAGAGTAACACTGCGTCATTAAATTCAAATTTGGACTTAGGCTTATGAATTGTAAAAAAAAAATACACAATTTCAAAAACGCGTAACCTACTGATTGCGATTGACTAATATTTCAAACCTACCTTTTAAAACGAAGATTCTCCTACAAAAATGGGAAAAAAATCTCACGCTTCTACTACTTCTGGTATAATTAAATTTTTCATTTTCATTTTTAGTGATATTGCCTGCTCCTGTCTTTTCTCATTACAATACATACAACTAATTATCATAAATTAGATAAAATGCTGAGAAGCCAATTATGTTCAGATTAGTTTAAAGGAGAAACGTATTAAATCATGTGAGTATGCAAAATTTTAGTCATTCAGTTTAGCGTCATATGTATAAGCAGAATGCTAAAGCATTATTTAATGTATATAACTTCTCGCAACCCACTTAAAATCCACAATAAATTATGGGAGTATGCAAATCATTAAATCATAAGAGTATGTAAAATTTTAGTCATTTAGTTTTACGTAATCTGTGCCAACCAGAATGCTGATGTATGTTTTAATGTATATAACTTCTTGCATCCCTTATAAAAACCGTAATAAATCCCTGGAATATGTAAATCATTAAATCGTGTAAGTATCCAAAACTTTAGTTTTTCACTTTAGCGTCATCTGTATAAGCCAGAATGCTGAAGCATATTTAATGTATATAAATTCTCGCAACCGATTTAAAATCCGCAATAAGTCAGGGTAGTATGCAAATCATTAAACCATGTGAATATGTAAAATTTTAGTCATTCAGATTTTCATCATCTGTAACAACTTAAATGCTGAAGTATAATTTAATGTATACAGGTTCTCGCAATCCATATAGAAACCATAATAAAAGCATAAAAAAATTATAAATTCCGTAAAATTTTCTTCTTAATTAAAAATATCTTCTGTAATTTCAATAACAGAATAGCAACAGCAGCAGTAGCAAAAAGGCAACTGATATTTCTTACAAGTTTTCCATAAAAAAGTAAAATATTTCCTAAAAATTTGAGTTAAGTTCTAAGTAAATCACTTCAATTAATTATATTATTACAAATGAATTACATCTATAATATAGAATGAAAACTTAAATAAATTCCACAGAAGTTTTCTTTCAGTTTAAAACTCTTTTCAAAATGTCATTTTCTAGAGGATCGAAGTTTAGAATACGCAAAAGCGCTTATTGATTCGCTGTGTTATATATAATAAAAAATCTGAGTTCCAACGTCAATCATGTAAATGTAAAAAAAAATTCTCTTTCTCTCTCTCTCTCTCTCTCTCTTTTTTTTTTTTTTTTTGAAAGTGGAATGTGTGTAAAATTGTCAAAGAAAATAAAATATTCACATTTCAAAATAGACCTTTCAAAGTTTCTCTCAAGTAATTTCAATACATATTATTAATTTTGAATTCAGATAAAAAAATAGAAAAATCATTTGCAAACATGAGTTTGTCTTTGGAATAAATTTGACTTTCTAGGTATATTTTTTACACCTTTAACAACCAAGACTAATTTAAAGGGCCCAAGGATCGTTCACACTAACATTATATTTCAAATGTTTTTGAATGGCAAACATAATTGAAATATATTTTCAAAAATTTTCATAAATTCCCTGTATGAGTTTTTTTCTTAGAATTGAGACTAATTGCAAACATAAATAAAAGTAAAATATGAAATATTTAATTTTTGCTTGCATTTGTAATATATTTGTTTATATTATAATTAAATATAAAATTTTCATAAGTTCTATATGTCAATCATAATTTAAAATAAAGATTTCTAAAATCTATTAAATAACAAACATTCTATATCATACATTAAAACATGTCACTCCTCCTCACCCCAAGATAAATTGTTTTGAGATTTTTCTCATATGAGATTAACATTTTGCGAAAAATTGCCATTAAGGGAATTTAGAAATTTAAATATTCAGGCTTCTCATATACAAAAGAAATATTTATATTATTTTGAAACTAGATAATAGTTTTCGGTTCAACAATTAAAACTTTAGTTCCTTATTTTTTAGTTTAATATTTTTTCCCCATTTATTTGTAATTTGAGTACATTGGATATTGATGTTAATATCAATGCTCCTTTAAAATTATAATAAATCTTAAATTCTTCCATTAAAGATGTATTTTTATCGCCCACGTAATTATCTAGGATATATTAATACATTAGGACCATCTATAATATTGCATTTCATTGCTATAACATTTCTTGGGAAATTATTTTAGTAAAAAATAAATATAATTGTCAAAATCACGAAATCCAATGAAAAGACTTTCATAAACAAAAGGTTGCAGTCTTTTTCTTATAAAAAGTTTAAATTTTATCTAAAAACATTTTTATCCATTAATTAAATTTTCACTATACAAGTAACGCAAAATAAAATCAAATTATCGAACAAAGAAATAAATTGCTCAAAACTTGTTATATTTCAAGAATATTCTTCCCAACTTCTTAAAAATTATGAGTCAAGTGAAGCAATTTACTTTATATGTTTTCTTAATATATTTCAAAGAATGGACCTGAAAATAACATTTCATCATTACAGATATTATCACTAATATTTAAAACTACACATTGAATGTTCCCTCAACATGTTCTGGAAATTATTTAACTAAAAAAATCAATAAAATAAATATTAAATTATAAACATTAAATCAACTATCAAACAAACTATCAGAAAATTTTACAATTTATTTTAAACAATTATCTAATTGAAAATTGCGTAACAAGCGAAGAGATATCATTACTCATTCTGCACTAAAGGTGTCAGGCATAGTTTGGCATGACCGTAGGATGTTACAGTCGACGTTGTCGAGTTGATAGCGATGTAATTCCATCATTCAATCTGTTTAATGTGCTTATTCCGTGTTCTCTGAATTTCAATGAGAACCAGCAAATCCATCAAATATCGGTTAATCCTCTCTCTCTCGCCGTCGAGAGAACAGGTTAGTTTAATCTAATGGTCTAGATAAATGTGATTCTAATTGCATAATCGATTACATCATCAATTTGAATCAATCACACGTGCCGGGAGGATGGGAAATTTTACAGAGCAGAATTCATTCATTTTTCCTTTGCATGTTAGTTGCTGTGCAGTATAATTTGTATTCGTAAATGAGTTGTAAAATATAATCGTAAATAAACTTGGTTTGTATCGATTGGTAAATCCTCAAGATTGAAAACTGAAGAGGTAATTGAATTTACATGTTAGACTCATAAATCATTTGAAGGATATAAATTGAATTATTAGCTCATTTATGAAAAATAGATTTTTTTGTAGTTTAGACTGAATATGTGTATTGTATAAAAGTGAAAAAATTAAACTCTCAAATAAGACATATAATGCAATATTTAAAAGTATGATTACACATACACAGATACATAATTCTGGATATTTTTGATAATTCCCTTGAAAAATATTGCTCTAAAAGTTAGATTCAATTATTTTTCAGAATTAAAAGATCTGTACCTATCATATCGTATATCAAAAACTTAACATTATGCGCCACTTCATGCAATTAAAACAGCTTACGCTTCGGCAAGCACAGTAAAAGCATGCTGATTGCGTTACTTTCAGTTACATTTCCTGGCTACTTTCTTTTGTGTATTTATATATGCATTTATCATAAGTTTGGACAAGAAATGGAATATTTTCCTCTCAACGAAAATGAAGAGAAAGTAATTTTTGGGTACAAGACATAATTTGAAAATTGCATTAATAATAATGCATTAACGTTTAGCATATAAAATAAATATTTTCTGAGTAGAATTAAAAAACTGTACAATCCTTTATTTAAATTTCTGATAAATAAATTTGATAATATTTATATAAACTTTCTTTTTAAATTTGCCTCAAATTATCTTTAATTATTAAATCTATCATTTTGAATGAGTGAAATACAGTACTTTTAAACCCAAAGTATAACTAAATTCTAAATATCCTTTCACAATCTTCTACCTATCCTTCATCCTCTTCAAAATATTTCTCAACATTTATTATGTTGTCAAATATCCTGCTCTGATACAGCACCTAGAAGAAGAACTTCGAACATTTCTTGTCGCCACTCGCGATATCTCAACGAAGCTATGAGAAATTAGATCCATTTTTCTACCATCACTTGATTTATAAGATTTCTCTTTGGGCGAATTGAAGAAGTTGAAGTGGGGCATTTATTACCGAGTCTACTCTGATAGCTCGAGATATATCAAAGGTTATAAATCACTCACCGATAAAGCGGATCCTCTTTATGCTGCACGAATACAGTTAATAGCTGCATGCATAAGTATGGTAGAAAATGAAGGAAGTGTTGAGATGAGCATACTTTAAGTAATATTGATATGTCATCCACAAAGTAATATAATTTCTTATAGGTTTCTTAAAAAAATATTTAAAGCTAACACTATTCCTTCTTTTATCACAGCGAATGGCTAAAGAATAATTTATCAAACGAACTTATAATTCCATGTAACAGTGTAAGAATTGATGAGTTAATTAACGTGCATCGTGTTAAATAGGGATTTATAAAATAAGTTGGGTATATTAGTATAAGATAATATTTATATGATGGTAACTAGGACTGTTGCTTTCTTTTGTGTATGTAGACATAATTCGCATCCGAGTTTCCATATCAATGTGTGGGTACATTTAACGTTGTAAATTCATGTTTTGTGTTTGTGTGGGCAGAATTAGTGAATGCGTTTTTATGATTTATATAAAGATATCTATCATTTAATGTCAGTCTTTTGATTGGTGGTGTATTCCATATGTGTATTCCTATTTTTTATTAAATTATTTAAATATTTTATCTGTATTTTAGTTTTATATATGCATTTAATAGTTTGCTTTCGTATTTTTTTGTAAGAGCAAGTGTTTAGACAGGTTTCTTTATTTTGATTATGTAGATATGATTAGGCATGTTTTATTTTCATATTTTGATTGTCTAGATGTATTAAACTACTGTTTGTTTCAGTATCCTGAGACTACCACTCTTCGAGTATTCTATCTGGCCAAAGGGCGAAACCCGGAAAGATTTTTGGAATTCTTCGCCATTCTTTGACACTGATTTCAACCCTATTAGATACTTCTTCGTTCAAAATTTTTTTCAAAGGTATCTGAGTGTCATGTTGCTTTTATTTTAATTCAAAATTAATTATTTTATTTCCGCGAGTAATCCGAGTTTACTTTATTATTGAAAGTAAACATCTCCTCCTTTCATCTTTCCTCTCATCCCTATTTTGACTAATTAAACCCATTCTAATCAAAAGCGCGGAGGTTTTTAGAATCCGTTGGCAAACAATATGCGTTTTCATATCTTACTTGTAGAATTATTTGTTTAGATGTTTATACTAAGTACGTACATCTGCTTTGAATTTTAAACATGCAATTTGTCAATACACATGTTTAAATAAATTCTGATATCTAGGTAATGTTTAAATAGTTTTTCTATATTTTTTATATGCAGACAGGTATTTACCATTATCGGCAAGGATTATTTATAAATTTTATGCGTGTTGACTTCATTAAATATGTAAATTCATATGATGTTTGTGTAAACGTGTTTATACATGTTATTCATATGTCTAGCCGACTATTTTTATATTTTGTGGTAGACGTATTCCATATGAATTTGTGTATTTCGTTTATTTGGATAGGTATTTTCATATCCTTCTTTGGTTGCTTTCGTGCGAGTACGTATTCAACGAAATTTGTTTTTGTATATAGATGTGTTTAGACACTTTCTATTTCTTAATTCGTGTAAATAGAAACGTTTCATGTTTTTAGTTTCTAATCATGTTAATATATGTGTTTCGATATTATGTGTGTGTTATTCTGTTTAAACGTTTCTATTCTACGTTTTATATTTAAATTGTGTAGACATGTATTAACTTTGCATGCAAGAACTGCTCATGCAATAGGAAGCTATTTGTTGTTCTAAGAATTGAAGATGATGAATGGAATAAACGAGTCAACTTAAAGTCAGAAAAACAAACTTTTTTGAAAATGTGTAAAATATTTCGATGTTGAAAAAATGATAACGGTGAAGAGCTCTAATGAATGCAGAAGACAAATATAGATTTAAAAAATGGAGAATATGCTTAATGTAAAAATTATTAAGAATTTCTCTCTTAACAGCTTATGGGAAATTATTAAATACAATGAAAACATTTTTTCATCAATTGAAGTAAGACATGCTTCAGTACTTTCTTCAATAATTTTATCTCTTTTGTTACTTATGATTTTAAGACATATTCTTAAAAATACTTCATTCGTCCATGACTTTCTTTGCAAGGAAATAAATGATTGATATTAGAGTATAACATGCTAATCAAATCAAAATATCCATTTATATTGGAAGAAAATTATTATTTCGAAATCAATTTCTTTTTTTATTATAAACATGATTGCAATATCCGAAGCATTATGGATCAAATTTATTTTTCTGTCATACGCCAAATTGCGGGAAAATTCCAATGCAGAAAATTAAATATATTAAAAAATAGTGAGATTTATATTAACTCTGATTAAATTCATTAGTACAAAAAAATATAATATATCTTCTAAATAATTATTTATTTTTATATTTAATTGTATTTGTCTGGTGACAATTTGTTCAATTGTATTTAATATTAAATCTGATTGATATGATTTTTTTCATTTGAATTTTATTCTGGATTTGTTTCATGTGAATTGATTTCCATTTTCTCAATTTATTTTTTCCTTATAATAGTTTGACTCGTTAATTTTTTAAGGAATTGTGCTTCATGAAAAATTATGGTATTTGGAATGACGGATGGTCTGCTTTACTCGGCGAACTAATGTCGATTATTTGGTGAAATTGTAAACTTTGTATAACATTTATCACCAAATAAATTTCTAAATAATATTCAGAACAACATTTCAACTATTTAACTGTAAAAATATTGATATACTTTTTGAGATTATTGATTTATCTAATTAAAAATTGTAGCAATGAGTGGAATGCCTTTTGAAAATTTATTATTTCTACCGAAGAAGTTTGAAAATATTATTTCGAAATATTTATGTTAAGTATAGAGGAATTATTAAAATCATTAAAAAATTCGAACTCGAGATTTTAAAGACTGCTACCGTTTGAAATCTTCATGAGTTCGAAAAACATATTTTTGTATTATGTCTGTATGTGTATAAACATGATAATTTAAAAATACTTTGAGCTTGATGGACGAAATTTGGTATATAGATTTCAGATCAAATTTGCATATTCCTATCACATTTTGAACGAAAGCCATTCAAAAGACATCTCCATTATTACAAAGCGCATAAAGGAAAATGAATATAATTTTGTATGCATATTTACATTTAAATACAATATAAATTTTGAACCAAATTTATCAATGGCTTGAATGCCTATCAATTTGTTCTTTCGCTTGTACATAAAAGCAAGTTTCGGGAAGACCTCTCTGTTGTTCTTAAATCTGAAATTGCAAGAGGGATTTGAAGTTATGAACTATTTAAATAATTTCTGAGATTAGACTAAATTATATATATAGTATATTTATCAATTTTCACAAATACATTTTTTTTAAATTCCTTGTTGGCCTGTAATTATTTTTGTACTAATTCCTGTGAATTAGTTGTGATCGCCCTCGAATGTTTTGCTATTTGTCGGCGCTTAAATGAATAAATTCTACTTCTTAAGTAACCTTTGTACTTAGTTCATTCAGATGTTTCTCCTAAGAAGTTAACTTATACAAATTTATTTTTTAAATGAAATTAAAATATATCCAATTATTTCTCACTAACAGAAGTTTGGTGTATTGATTTCTGATTAATAAACACTAGATATATGAGCAGAAATTGAAATGATATTTCGAAAATTTAACACATTAATATACAAAGTTCTATTGACAATTTCATTCCTTTTAGATACATATTTTTAGAGACATTTTTTGCTATTCCTTTAAAAAAATACTTTAAAAAGTTTTCAGACAAAAAAAATGCATTTTGCATTATGACTACGCGTGAAGATAAATAGAAAAACAAAAGATGATGAATTTCGACGATGTGAATCAAGTTATGTAACAAACATTTTTGAATACAATTGCATGCGGTTGTTATTTAATAGTCTAACAATTTATTTTCCTTTCTTATGTTGAGGGAAGAAAGGCAAAACAATGTATACATTTATCTGCAAAGTCACTAGGAAGATATGATTCTTCCATAAAATCTTGGAGAGTGTCTGAAATTAATTTTTATTTGAACGTTTTTTGAAGAAATATATATGAATAAAAAAATGTGATAGATCCAATTGAAGGCGAATTCTTTACTCTTATTTTAACCTGGAAAGATTTAGAAATGGAAATATATTCTTTTTAGATATCTCTAAAAAAATGTACGGAACAGAATTTGTGTTGATTTCTTTTTTCAGTGAAATATTCAGCAAAAGAATATTTTCTTTTGCTGAATGTTTAGACTTTAATTTGAGCCTTTTTTAATATTTTCAATAGTAGGCATTGTTTTCCTTTATTTTAAACAAGCCGCCTTTGGAGACCAGCCGGTTTGCCAATCTTAATGCTCGTTAAAATTATAATTATGAAATATTTTATGCAATTCTTACTTTAATAGCTTCTTCATCAAAATATTTTAAAACTTCAAATTTTGATTGTCATATAATTCAGTCATAATGTTATAAAGACCTTCAGCCATAACGTAGTATGTATCTCTCTAATTTTCTGTTAGCTCCCGTAGAATTTATGCTTTAAATTAAAGTGGAAATGATTAATCTGCAATTAATATAATAATATTTTTTACTGAAACAAAGCATTTTTTTAATAATATGATTACTGAAAACAGAATCACTGAGCTTTTAAACTTTATGGGTACTAAAGAATATCTTTCTTAATTTATGTAATATTTCAAGAATTTGTCAACAAAATGTTCTCAGATTCATCATGAGCAGTTCTACTAATAAACAATGTTTAATTTTAAATGCATCAAACACAAAGAAAATAAAACGAATCGTTTAAAATAATGTGTTGAAAAGGTTTAAAAAAAACTACTTAAAAAACGATGTACTTAAAACTATAAGTATGTACAAAAAATATATAACTAGCATAAATACATTTTAATTACAAAAGCATACAACTAACCTAAAAATAATTTAAATCAATTTCGCATCCGTTGATATAGTTCTCAGCAATCAGAATACAATGTGCATGCGGGAATTTTCAACGCCAGTTACGGTAAAACAAATGCGCGAATTTTTCTACGCCAGTTGGGGTAACGCTATGCGGATTAGAAATTTTTAATTTCCTTTACTCTGCTTTATTTTAATTCAAAAGTACTTCAGAATGAATCTGAAAGATAGATTCATTAACAATTTTTAATTTTAAATGCATAAAACATTAATAAAATAAACAGAATCGTTTGAAATAATCGGCCGAAAAATGTTAACCCTAGCCTCATTAGAGTGGGAAGAAAAAACTTGAAGCCTTACTCATTTGGCATTGGGGAAAACGGAAGATTTTTTTTGGCGGGAAAGTTAGTTTTAAATTAATAATTAAAATTCTAATTAAAAATTCAAAAAAGGGACCCCAAATGCACATTCTCTACCTCTAAGGTATACATGTACCAAATTTAATAGCTGTAGGTCAAACGATCTGGCCTGTAGAGCGCAAAAACACACACACATTGAGCTTTATATAAGTATAGATTATCATGCATGTATATGCTCAATAAATTGTACTAATATAATTTAGTAAAAAATGTAACAATGGATTAATAAAGACGGATTATATAACTCATCCATTTTGAAATCAATAAATTTGTTTTATTAAATACTAACTGATAAAACATGTATTACTGGGAAAAAAATCATTTCAAGTACTTGTAATGTAATCCTATTTAGCCTCCAATTGAGTTATTGTTCCCTCTTGCTAACAGAAAATCAAATTTCCACCAGGAGTACATGAGCTTCTAATATATTTCTTTGAAATTTAGGGAAAAAATATTTGTATGGAATAAAGCTTTTAACAAATGAAGCAATCATCGCTGGCATCGAGATTTCTATCACAAACATTACTTCTATTAAAATATTACTTGAGTGTTCATTTGTAATGTAACATTTTTGTGTCAGTGTACTGTGAATGTAATCACTTCTTTTTAATGAATAAAAAAAATTAGCATTGCAAAGAAAAAAAAAGAAAAAAAAGAATTGTTTCATTTCGTAACAAGCGTGTTATCAATACAAAAGTTTATTCACTCGTATTTTTCATAAAACACTTGTAATTACGTAAGATCTGTACTTTAGTAGAAATAAATTAACAATGCTTTCAAATTTTATATAATATTTAATATAATAAGAAAATTTTACATAATCGTCTAAAAAACATTTTTTCTGACTAATGTATATTAAGCTTTAAACTATTTATCGCAAAACAATTTATAGCTTTAAGTAAAAACTGTTATAGCTTTAAGATAACTAATTATAGCTTTCAACTATGTATAGCTTTAGGATAGATATAAGAAAATAAACTTATTTCTTTAAATATAAATAAACTAAGTATTGTTCTTCTGATAACTCAGAGAGAACTTCGGTCATGCATTAGTTATTACAATATTATTAGCTAAAAATAGTAATTATTTATTTGTTTAGAGAAATGACATCTAGTGGTCAATGTCTTTAATAGTTTTTTTCTTTGGTTTCCGGCGCTATTAAGATATAGGTTTAGAGGTAATAATATAACTACCTCTAATCATGGGCTTTTATAAAAATTACTTAACACATTGTGAATCTGTTGACAAAAACAAACTATTCCTTAAAGGAATCCAGGAAAAACCAAAATGGCAATACCAACAATGTTAATTGAATTTTAAAAGTTTTCCTACTATAGAATCTCACGAGGTGGGAATATTTATATTAGAAACTAAATGATAAAAAATTAGAGACATAATTAATGATACTTAATAAATAATTCAAAAAATTATTGTAGGTTAATTTGAAATTTCTACTAAAAATAAATTTATTTAATATTTTTTACAACTTTAATTCATACTGACTATTTTTTTAACTTATTATAGTTTTATGTAATTTCCGCAATTTTTTTTAACTTTCCAATTCATATTTTTTAAAAAATTATTCATTGTTATTTGAATCTTTAAGGTAAAAAAAAAAAAAAAAAAACAGGTCAAATATTTGGAACAATTTACATCAATATTTTATCTAAAATGAGCGAAAAATACATAATATGTTTGTTCTTCCTTTATTTGATTTTAAGCTTAATCCGCCTGTAAATTTCCATTATTTTATCATTAATTTAAGAAATTAATAAATATTTTATTGCTAATTACCAAGCCGTTGAAGATTTATTAACAGTATATTGTTTAAATAAAGCAGAAATCATTACTACGTAGTAAAGAACTGTAACTCCCCCCCCCGGGCCATTACAATCCGCAATCCCTCAGTGCCTTTAAAATTGTAAGTAATTTACGATTTTAATGTTTAGAGATATTTTAGTTTCATGACAAGCACCTTTTCATTAAAAAAATTATTTTCTTACTGAATGGAAATCTCAATAGAAACTCTAGCTACACCAAATTTCTAGAGCTTGTATAGGAAACATATGGATAAAACATTACTTATTCACAAAAATGTGTTTGTTGAAATGAACCACATGAAAAAAACATTACGTCATAATTAAACAATGTCTCAAAATAAACTTATAACCATTGATTATCAGTATTAAACTGATTTCCGTGACAACTTTCAGTCACAGTTTTCATGAATACAAAATATCACGAAAAGATTAGACTATGGCAAGTATTTATATACAAGAAAATTATATATATATATATATATATATATATATATATATGTGTGTGTGTGTGTGTGTGTGTGTGTGTGTGTGTGTGTGTGTAATGATATTTTAAACTCTAATTTCAATTTAATTAATTTCCAAGGTTTTTTTCTTAATTTAATCCATCGTAACTTTATTCCAAAATTTTCTCTTATTTCCTGATCCAATATCACTTTCTGTATATAACTAATTCAAGAAAATATTTGTAAAATTGCTAAATTGGCTAAAAGCCTAACTTTCCCACACTCTAAGTGAAGGGACAAAATACCACTGACGTGACGAATTCTTTTTTAAAAGATCCCTTGTTTCCCTTGCTTCGTCGTAGCGTGTAGCGAAAATACCTATCGAAATCTCATTATATATAAGCACTATGGAGGAATATTTTCCCTATCAAAATCATAGGTTATATAAGACTAGGGATAAAATGTTCCAGAGATTTTTCCTCATTTCTTACTGTGTCGTTCTGTGTTGTGTGTTGTTTGTAGCTCCTGCTTGTACATAATGCGTGCTTCTCCAAGATGAAATAAAACGACGCCAAGAAATCGAAAGTATCTTCACTGTCTTCGAAACTGCATAAAATCAAGAAATAAATTTAATAGGAAAAAAAGTATCAAAATTAAACCAAATAAAATAAGAATCCGGCCTGAAGACTTTCTCAAAGTTCACCCTCAGGCTGGGATTCAAAAAATGGGATTTTTTTCTGTTAGAAATACAGACTAAAAAGTCCAACTATTGATCCCTCGTGACCCGAAAATCCCCCTGAAATAAGGCTTAAGAGATACCTTATATATATATATATATATATATATATATATATATAAGGAAATTACAATACAATCAAATGAAAACTTTTGTAGAAAGAAATAGCTAATTAATAATATTAATTTAAAAATACGTAGTTATAGATGAAAATGTATTCCATATTTTCTGTTTTGTTACATTTTTCTTTAATATGATATAAAAATATATAGAAACGTTCATTAAAAATTTATTTCAAAAACTTCATCAAAATGTGTATTTCATATTCAGATAATTGGTCTAAAAAATGTCACCTGCCAGATTCTGCTGTAAAAATAAGAATAATTAACTAATATTTGGAAATCTTTATTCATGAAATAGTTAATTTCTCAAATTTGAAATTTTTAATACACGTATTCAAGTGGTATTCTTTGGTTTGTTAATTTTTGACTTTCAGTTATTCATGGGATTATTATGCAAAATATAAAGATCTTTTTGAATAAAGTGAAAGGTTGGATTTCCTTTAAAATATAGACAGTTACATAACATACGTTCTTCTTCATACTAAGAATTTGGAATAACAATACCGAATTATTTATAAATAAATGAAAGAATATATCTAAAATATTACTTTAACTCTTACATTCAATTGACTTTAAATTTATCATTTTGAAAATATTAATTTTATTTCATAATATTAAATATAAACAAGAGAGAATGAAAGATATGAACTACCCAAAGAAAAAAGAAAGAAACTTTTATAAGCAAAGCAAGATCTTAAATTGCATTTTTTGCATTTCATAAACTTATTTATTTCTTTTTGCAAAGGACTTCATGATGTTCATTTGAATAATTCATTAATCAGATCTTCAGATTTTTATAAAGAAAGAATTGATGTTATTTTCCTTTGAAAATACATATAGTATTCTTATACGTAGAACTACTTTTAAATCAATAAACAAAAACAAACAATGAAGAAAAAGGAAAAGAAATAATGATAATGGCTTCTTTGAAACCCATACGAACAAACTGTTGTTTTTCCATTCAAATAATTTTCAATTGTAAAATGAATCTCTCTCTCTCTCTCTTTTTTCTTTTTCTTTTTTTTTTTTGTCAAATGCACTTTATTTCCATTATACCCTGTATATCCATTTAAAATTCAACATGTTTTTTGCGAAAAATACTTTTGCTAAAATTCTATTCTTTGTGGGTTTTTGTAAAATAAAAAACATTCGTTTTCTTTTGTAGTTTCAAGTAAACATATTAAAAATTTATTAAAGTTTCTTTCAGAATAAACAACTGTAAATTGTTTTTCTTTAAAGAATACTTTTTAACTGTAACTATTCTAAAATTTATGCATTATAAGGATAATAACTCTTTTTATTCTAAAGCTTTTAGACCTCATTGGTATAGGCTACAAGAAAAAAAATGTAGAGTTTCAATTATTTATATGATATAAATAAACTGACCATAACTTCAAAAATTAGATTTCATGGAATTGATTATGTTTCATGTTTTCAAATTTAATTTGTGTTTTCCCAATTTGTTGCATATTGCTTGAAATATGTAAAATTACATGACTTTCATTGGTCATTATGTTACAAAAATGAAAGGCCAATTTTGCAAGCTGCTTGCATTGTAACAATACATAAACGGCTTATTAAACTAAGAGAAAAAAATGAGGCACAAAAAATTTAATATATAATATCTACAAGGAGGTTTTACTAACAGATTACATATTTAACTACAACTTTTATTTGCATAGTGTTGTATAAATACAAAACATATTTTGTAAGATCGTCACTATCAGATACTTTTTTGAAATTTCAAAATGGCTTGTTCCACGGTTCAGAAAATGTGTATTTGGATATGTTGAATACTTGTCTGAAACATAGAAAAATTGTCTTAACATTATCTTTGTAAATGTTTGTTGAATACTTATCTTAAGATGATGTAAGGTTTAGTATCTGCCACTAGTCACTTCTCTTCAAAACTTAAAATCGCATGAATGGAGCTTTGAGCTCGGCTAGGCCACATAGACGAAAGTGCCAGCTCATGGAATGTTTTCTGTAACATGCCTCTCTAGAACACCTTTAATAATACCAGATTTCTTTAAAGTGCACGCTAGGGCGTTCATTTGGTTTCGGAATCAAAAAATTTTCATTTTTAATAGTAAAGTGTAGCATTCACACTTGCCCCTATATCTTTTTTTTTTAAAAAGTTAGTTAAAAAAGTTATTTTTAGTTAAGACTGAATATTAAAAGTAACCACACTGGTTACTCTGGCTCACCTAATTAAAAGCATTCGGATTAAATTTGAATGTCTGGACAGCCGCGACAACCTTTGAAGGAACAATGGTTGAGTCCTAACTGCCCTCACCAGCCCCGGCACAACCCTTTCTGTGAGAAGCGCTCCCCTTCCTCAATAGGAGGTAGACGACTTCCAAAATTGTGACCAGGTGGCGAGAAGCAACCACCATACCGAAACTTGCTATCCTCATTTCTGTGATACCACCCTTTGGAGTGAATATTAAAGGTAAAGATAATTTGAAATTGTAGATGTTAGATACCTATTGACCATTATTAAATGCTAGAATTGAAAAAAAAAAAAGGATTTGGAGTATTTTTTCACTATGCTTGAGAAATTTTTCATTTATAACGAAACTTGAACTAATTTGTGAAAAAAAAAATGCAAACAAATGTTTGTACATTATAATATCAATTATCTCTTCATTTCTTACAAGTTTATAAAGATTCTTCTCTTTTTTTTTCTCTGAATTGTATCTCTCTTGAATTTAGTTATAATAATACCCATTGTTTTTCTAAAGGGACATTAATGAAGATGGAGATATGCATTGCCGATGGCCGTACAAAAAAAGGAACACAATCGTTTGGAAAAAAATATTTTATTAATTGTAGATGTATTTCACTGCGACACACACTATTTACTGCAAAGTATCAATAAATTGTATGTAATAAAATGAATTTTTTCTTCTGAAATTTAAAATAGGGCCTTTAAACTTATTAAAAATATTAGTGGAAGACAGTATAAAAAATAAAATTCTTAAACGTTTTTTCAAAGTATAAAATTTTGAGATTGCCGAAAAATATGAAGACGATTAGGAATGAAGCATTGTCTGAAATAGAAAAAAAATGAATATGTCGTGTAGAAATATAATTATATATCGTATCGCATATAGAAATATAACGGTATATCGTATAAAAATATAAATTAAAAAACATTTCAAAAATACAGAAAGTCGAATATCAAATTAATTAAGTTAACTCTTATTCTAGTTGTTTGTTATTTAACCATATTCTTGAGTTATTGGCACATTATATAAGAACGGAATGTAGTATATTTCGTTGATACAAAATGATAGGATTCCTTTAAGTTTAGGTTTGAATTGGCTTTATTAAATATGAGTTATGTGTCTATATGGATGAATATCATGAGACATTTTAGGACTTCCCTTTAAGAAAGACGTTCAGTTTGATCATTACGAACAATTTTTTTTCTAAAGCTTACCTATGCATATTAATTTATGAATAATCTTCATTAACAAAATATATAATTTATGAACTCCAGTGAAATACTTCCTTTTACCATTAAGAAACTTGAGATGCACTCAATTTTGTTAAAATTATAACAAAAGTAATAAGAATTTTCTTATAGCCTCTTTAATAAATTAAAATAATATAATGCATTTAATTATTTTATTTTTTAAAGAAAGAGACCTTTCTTATTAATTCACATAAATGTATTCAGATGTATTTGCTACACAATACTTTAAAAATTAATTATGTCAAGTACCAAGTTCTGGAGGATCACATAACTGAATCATTAATTGCAATTTAATAGTCTCACGTAATTACATCGGTTTAAATAGTTACAGGGAATGTGATAGTTGGACTTGCACTTTCACAATGAGACATGATGCTTATTTTATTTATACTTTGATGGTAATATCCAAGGTCAGTAAATGAGTCTTTAGATATTTATTGTAATTTAATTATTAATCTAAAATATAATACATATCCATAGGAATATGCAGAAATTTAAGCCTTTTAAAATATGCAACGACTATCATTTATTATTATTTACTATTCCTGTTGATCCGAGATTTCGAAAAATCGCTTAAAAGGTTATGAAAATATTTTTAAAGAGACGGTATTGTTTTAAGTGAAAGAAATTGATTTCCATGACAGTTTGGATTCATCTTGTATAATGTGGACGCTTTAGTCAAACATTGCTGACATTCATTTGTAATGAAAAAAAAAGTTGCTATTTGCAATTAGAAAATTCGTTGAAATAGCGTTGAAACCAACTTAGAAAGCTAATTTTTTGAACAATCTTCTTTCCGCCTTTCTTTATTTTAAATGTCTTCAAATCTTCTTCATCATCTCTGCCGCATTGATTGACAATACAAACTATTATCCAGCCTTCTTAAATGCTGTTTATAATTTCTAAGAAATCAGAAAGGTAAAGTAATGAGAAATTATAAAAAAACAAACATTAAATTCATTCCATCACCAGACGTTTCTTTGTAACATTTTTCATCAATGGATGCGTTGCTTCAAAAACAAGCATAAGATTTCTCTTTGTTTGAAAAATAATCGTGAAAAATCCGAAACATTTCGACAGAAGAAGCGTCCAAAGTTCTATTCTTAAGAATACATTTTTTTCCTTCTTCATTTTTGTCATTCCCGTGTCATTTTACAAAGAATCCCTTGCACTCCTTGGAGACAAAAGAAATTATCAAAGACATTCCGAGCTCAAAGTGCCAGAGGAAACCATCGAGTCCGATAGTCGGTGCTGAACTCAAGTGGGAGGGGGGGGGGGTAGGTCTGAGGGGAAGAAAAGGGGTATTCAGAAGGGGCAATCTGGATTCTTGTGACGTTGAGTAAAACGAAAATCGATTTCAGAGTTCGCATTCTTCTTTTTTAATTCTCATTACTCAAGGCTGTCAGGAAAGGGACACTTTTGTCCTTGGTTTTTCAATAGATATATATTTTTTGTTACTTCTTTCCACCCCTCCTTCTATAAAAAGAGTTAAATCGGAGGAAGCGAAAGCTGCACTTAAAGTCGAAATATGAAAAATATGGAAATGAAATGTGCGCCAGGGCTTTTGCTTTGTTTTTCCCATGGTATGATCAAAACAACACGTTATTCAAGTCGACCTTCCCTTTTCTATGACATCAATCGGCGCATGAAAGATAGTTTGGGATCCAGAAAAAAGAAGTCCAGCACTCATCCAAATGCAGAATTTTTTTCGTCTTATTTGTTTGTAATAATTTATTTTAAACATTTGAAGAAAGGTTTTCAGTATAGGTATGTGTATGGTCTTAAAAATGATGTTTCAGAATCATTTTTAAAAATAAATAACTACAAATAATAATGATTTTGCATATCATTCTTTGACGTGAAATTTCCACAAATTCAAAGCTCTGCTTAAGAGGATACGAAATCGGCTAAAAAGTGTTATTGTTATTTTACTATTATTAATTAGCCACTCTGGTGGGTACACAAAAAGTCGGGAGGGGGGGGGGTCTTGCTCCTCCCATCAATGACGGGACGCACATCCTAAGGAAGGGTTGTATCGAGACCATTGATGGCTCTTAGAACTCAACCACGTTGAATTGAATTTTTATGTTGATTCAAGTCCAACATAAAAATTCAATTTATTTCCTAATTTTTAATTGAAATCAATCCTAGTGAATTTCATTCTAAAATGTTCTCATATTTCCTGATGCAATTACAACTTTTGTATTTAATTATTTATACACACGCTCTGTAAAACTGATAATTCAGCAGGTTCTCATTTCTCATTTCGCAAGCTACCAGTGAAGGGATAAAATAGTATGTATATATATATATATATATATATATATATATATATATATATATACTAAGATCCATAAAAGAAGTTTCCTTATAGTAAAATATTCTACATCTGACATTAATTTCAACTTTTTACCATAACAATTTCTTTCACATAATGTATGAAAATATTTCATTTATTTATCGTCATATTTTTAATGTATGAAAATATCAATATCTATATTACAAATTCACTTGTTCCCTTATCAGCAAAATATTTCATTATAAAAATGTACTTTTTTCAAAAAATACAGCGAACCTCCATTATAAAAACGAAAGTTTGAGAAATTACAAGCAGATTCGAAAAAGTAAAAACTGAAATAAATGTGTTCAATAAGCATTCAAACACGAATTGATTTCTGTATTGGTATAATAGAATCATTCTACGCATGGACAGCCGACGAAATATTTTCATTAAAATATTAATGCCAAAGAAATGAAAAAAGAATCGAAAATAATCTAAATTGATCCTCCTTCCCGAATGGAAATAATTAGATATGAAAATTGAGCTATGATTTCAAACAATTTTCTCGTGGGACCGAATTGTTTCGCAATTTCTAAAATGAAGGAATTGATTAATCTTGCTCAATTTTAATATCATTTTTCAAGAGAATTTTAAAATTGCTTTATTTATACTTATTCAACATTGCGACAAAGTTTTGGCGTGTTTTAGTTATTTACTGAATTGCAACTCCGAAACAAATTACTGAGAACAAATAAAAATCAGTATTCATTTTTTGTAATTCATTCTATGAATTTTGTTTGTTTTATTTTCATAAATTATATTGAAATGCTGTAGATTGAATAAATAATGCTTAGTTGATAGAATAAATAATGTGATAAATTAAAGCTTTTATACTAAAACTTTGATATCAAAGCAGAGAACAAAAGCTTCTAAAATAATGGAAATAAAAAACAGCTGAGATAAAAATTCTAACTGAATGTAAATTACGTGCCGTTCTTTCGGTTATTTAAACTATTTTATTGCGCTGAATAATGACAGTGTGAGTAAATATATAATTTATTTAAATGAAAGGTAGATCGTAAATCCAGTGCTTTATTCTACCGACTAAAACTTTGGCATTATTTTTTACTTTCTGCTACAAAAGTTGATCCTATTCGTAAGAATCCATGGAACGATGCAACTTGTTCTTCTATTTCTGCTTTAATCGATAGTAAGCCTCCACAAATATTTTACATTATATTTCCTTTGACTTACAAAACTAGAGAAAATCACAGTTCCTATGTCTAATGTTTTCTCCTCAAATTAGAGGAAAATACTTATAAATATAAGCTTACTGTTCGCTCATTTATGTATATTATATGCACGGGCATTATAAAAAATAACTCTCCTAATATATGAGACAGTAGCTATCATAACGCTCACAGAAACGAAATAAAATTTTGGTTCAAAGTATTTGAGATATGTGTTCAAGAATATATGAAAAACAACAGTTAAGCTCTAATAGTAACGGTTACAGTGATAAAAATTGCAAAATTTTCAAGTTGGAACACCAACCTTCTTTTTTATTGGAATGCGATCTCCACAGCAAAAAAATAATAAACAGCTTTAGAACGGTGTCTGTAGCACGAAAATCACCAGCATTAGACAGACTAAGAAGGAAAGAGAAAACAAGTGTGGTGTGTCAAACAAAGACTTGAAGCTCAAGAAATTTCTTTCAGTACGTGCTTTGGTTCTAAGCACCATCTGCCGCATTCAAAGTGGCATTGTGGTTAAAATAAATCTAGTTCAAAATTGTGAAACACAAAAAAAAATGTTTTTCTTCTGTTGTTATTGGTTATTTTCTCTTTTCCTCTTTGTCTACCGGTCATGATTGTCGTGCTACAGGTACTAAAGCTATTTATTATTTTTGCTATATAAAAGGCCCACAGGTATCTATTGGGTTGTTGCATAATTAGGAGTTCTTGAAAATTATGTATTATGAAAAAGGAAACATAAAAATTGAGCAGTAGTATTTTTAAATGATTTATCCGGAGTGTAGTCACCATCTACTTCAATAACTGCTTCCCTTTGCTTGGAAAACAGTTGATTCCAAGGTCAAAGAAATCACGATTCTTGGAGGCAATCTATGCTTTGACAAACTCCTATAAATCATCGAAATCGTCATAAACTTTGTTCACCTGTCAGGTGCTTAGCTACCGCTTCACGTGGTAGTCGGTAGCGCTCTTGTGGGAGAATATGGTGAATTTGGAAGCAGTTCCCAGTTCTAACTGACACTCGACAACATGACTCTCAATATGTGGACGCGCATTATCGTGATGGAAGACGATACGGCTCTTTTTGTGCTAGTCCTTTCGTCTCGATTGCAGCGCGAAGACGGTCGTGTTGAGACAGATAGACATCAGTGTTGATGTCGTATTGCCACTGGCTGTTTTTGTCTGGAACTCGCCACTTTTGACGGTCATCGTCGTCGTTCCACCAATAGGAAATCTCTTTAAATACGATTACTCAATGGATCATTCCGCTTCTGTCCCACTAAATACACCACATAGCTTCTTACAGAGCACGTCCTTCATTATGCCTTTTGGCGAAACTCAGATCTTCTTTCTTTTGAGGTTTTTGAAGAGAAGCCATAATTTATTCCTAGAGACAAGATACTTCAGAAGCAGAGCCGGCTCGTTTCGTTGAAGCAAATCGGTAAACATTCGGACGCGTTCGCCTTTATTGTTGTCGCTGAGTTCGTGGAGGACCCATCCACTCAATTTTCTTACCTTTCCAAGCTTTTTCAGGCCACGAACGATGGCTGAACGGTACACTTTGAAGTTGTCGGTCAGCATTAGAGTTATCAAAATTTCGTCTCCTTTCATGGCTGCCAAAAGTGCCTGGTCATCGAAATCCGAAGGTCGACCTCTTCCTGGCTTATCTTCCAATCTAGAGTTGCCATATTTGAAACGGGAAACCATTCCCTTCATCGACTTTCATTGATTGTGCCCTCATGGAAAAGTTCGCTAAGATTGCGAAATGACTGCGCTGCTTTCTTAAAGTGGTACAGCATAATTGATGAATACGAGTAGGATTATCGGCAGGCATTTTTATAGCTTAAAAGTAGAAGAATATTTTCATTCATACATTTATAAAATATTGTATATTTTTTCTAAAATATAGCATGTCAAAGAAACGTTTGATAATTATGCACCAACCCAATATGTATATGTATGTATAATGTAATTTTATTTATGGCTGGATAATGAGTAAAAGAATTCATCTGATTTTAAATCTTGCAATATTAACAATTCCAGTAAAAAACAGCAGAAACATATATACTGCAAAAATGTATCTTCAATCTCTTATTAACTCGGTGAATTTATTTTTGGTAAATCTTTATAAAGTTGTTGTCAAATATGGTTTGAATAAATGTGTCATTTGATCCAAATGACCTTTGAGAAGAAACAGGAAATTACTAATATTTGAATAATTTTAAATATTTAATTCCAAATAAATGTTAATAAATGCAACCTGTAAATTAAATTCCTAACGAGTTTGATCATTAGGAACATTAACATAAATCAGACCTTCCAATGAATTCCCAAACGATAAATTCAAAACATTATATGAAATTTATTTAGCCGAAGTCGCTAATCTACAGATAGTGCAAATTTCCGTTCAAGATGAGTGAAACTCCCCATCAATTACTGTATTACTTATTTGCCTAACGACTATCATAATCTCCATCGATGGATGATACCACTCTACAGATTATCAGGGACCCATTGACAGCTGGGAGATGGCACAAATGGATCCACATTTGCGGGCAGACTGTTATTTTCGTCCTGCACCCCCCGGCGAAGAGCAGAAAGCGATTCTCGATCGAAATATTTCATTTATACAAATTACAGAATGAAAGGCGGATCAGAATATTCCTTGCACTTAATTGCCTTTGGAAAAGAGCCCTGTAATGAAATGCTTTGCGCTCCTAAATATCAACGTTGGATTTCGAAAATGTATTGAGAACCGTGAGTCTGCCTATCGATAGAAACAAAAGATCTGATATGGATTTCCGTTGAGCGTAGTATGTGGGTGATTATGGACGTAGAAGGATTGCGAATAATTACGGGTAACGAAGATTTTGAAATCCGGACGAACAATACATAATTGGAGGCAGGAAATACAGAAGAATTTTGAATAATATTGGTAGTTATTGAGCTTGTTTGGTTGAAGAAAAACATTAATTATTAGGTTGCATTTTATAAATTATTCTGTTGCATCCTAATTAAAGAGTACATGAATAATTAGAAATTATTTTTCATAAAATTGTATCCATAAAAATACAATCAATAGATGTTAAGTTAAGTCATATTTAAAGTTAAGATATAAATATCTTTGTTTATTATTTATGCAATTATTTTGTAATGGAAAAAGCGGTTAAAAATAAATTTAACTCAATAGATACTTTTTCAAAAAAAAAAAATATTTGTCAATCAGTATTTAAATTTTTAGAGGACAAAAACAGCAAACAAGCAGTCAGTGTATGGAAATTATGTTATTCCATTCGAATGGAATGTTAAATAGCTGCTTCTATAAAATCCCAATAAATTATTACAATCACATTATATTCATGATCACATTAGAATTTCGATTCCTATTTTTTTTAAATAATGCTAACCATGCAAATGCAAAGTAAGAAATCAACTTTAAATTGAAACTTATATGAAATATGTTATACTAAACATATGAATAAAACTGGATATTCCTGAAAAAGGCAATAAAAATTTCACTAAAATAACTGTCAGGGGTGTAGGAGAAGGATACAAATTATGAAATGTGCCTATTAGCATATCAAAAAATTTTACAGATATAAGCATGAAACTTTTTTGAGGACAGAGAAAAGAAAATAGATTTTATTAGATTTAAAACAGAAACTTATTGGCAACTTTTCGTTTTGGTGGTCATATGAGGGTACAATTTTCCTTTTATTAATTCCCTTTACAAAAGCCGCCTAATTATCCTACAATTTTGTACCTGGAGTTGATGAAACATTGCAACTTGAAATATATGTCTAATTGCAATAGCTAAGAAAATTAAAGCTTATTATACTTTTATGGGACATCTGTATATTCGACAAATAAAGAAATAAATTTATAAGAAATAATTAATAATATTTAGCAGAAGCTCTTGAATTTTAAAATAAGAAAAGTACACTTTCTCCCTAATTTCGTACAAAACCTTTTTTTTTTTTTTACATTCAACTGGTATGTTTTTTGTATTTATAACTTATTGATGTGTTTTTTGTTTTGTAATTTGAAAATTGTCTTATATTATGATTTGGTTTTGTGGTGATTTTGCTTAGATTTGAATTTTGAAATAATTTGTCTATTAAGCTAATATTTTGTTTATTTTTGTTTGATTTTAATGTCATTTCTTTGTTCATATTTATTTTGTCTTCAAAAAACCTCAATTTTAAGGGATTTTCGGGTCAAGAGGGGATCAAAACTTGGATAAAAGTCAGATACCTCAGCGAAAAAAATCCCTAATTTTAATTCTTACCTTGGAGGGGGGGGTGATCCTTTATAAAGTTTTCAGGTCGGATTCTTCATTTTCTTTAATTTTTTATTTCATTCTTCTCATTTTTTTGCAATTTAAATTTAATATTTATTTCTAATTTGGTAATTTCCTTTATGTTTTAGATGTAGCACTATTGCGTATTTTCCCTTAAAGTATTTTCCTTTTAAATGTTTTTGACTCTGAAAATATTTACCTTATAAGGTAATTTCAACAGGGATGGATGATGCAGTGCCAGCAGGATACTCTTTTTAAGTTATAAACAGTGTAAAGTACATAAAATTGATACTGTTTAAAAGTGTAAATTTCCCAGCATCAGTTATTGGATTTGATTGATACTGATAGATAATCGTATTGACTTTCGATTTCAGTTGTGTGAGACTGTACCAGTCTTTATTTAAACATCAGATCAATATTGCATTACTTAACCCTCGTCCGTAATTTGCAATCTGTGGATACTATTAACATAAATTATTTTATTAACTACATATAAATATTATTTCTTTATATTACCTAAAATAAAATTATTTGATTTGTAAATTTCCCTCTACTATTTATTAAGCACGAAAAAAAAATAACTAATGAGATTTTCTCAAAAATGTATAAACATGTTTTGCTGTTAACCTACTTTACAGTCATATGTTTTTTTCCTTAAACCATCAAAATAATTGTCAGTCAAATAAATTGATCAAAAATAAAAAGGAAATTTTGGAAATAAATAGAATTACCAGAATATAATAATTTAAAAATTATACTGAAAGAGGAAACAGTTATAATTTTAAATCTATGTATAAATATGTGATGAAATATATAAAAACCGAATAAAATTAAATTATAAATCTCTTAAGGATTTTTTGTACCCAAACAATTTTTTTCCACCATTTTCAATATTTCTTTAAAATTTCTTATTAGATTGATGTAAACTGTATAAACTTTCATTTGTGAAATATATTTCAGTTTCAAAAATTTCAAATTTAATTTTTAAAAAACATTAACCCTGTTTTAAAAATGCTTCTTCTCGTACAATTTTCAATATTTCCCCCCAATTATTTTAAAGGGACCTGACAACGTATTTAACAGAATAAGGGATCGGATTTTTGATATCTATATTAGTTTCTAAAAAAACATGTTGATCATAATTTTGTGAAATTTTTTCGGAAAATATGAAATTTTTTCTTTTTGAGAATTTTTAGAAAAAATTCTAATCAAAATTTTTACAGATCCATCCCTAATTCTATTAAGCATGCATTTAGGAGTGAGCAAAAAATTTTCATGCCATTATAATAAAATTTGACTGACTTTTAACATTTTATAGCAAACAGAATTTTGGGAAAAAAGGCAAACTGAAATAAGCAGCTTTAAAGTTTTCAACACAATAAAATTGTAATAAAAACAACTCATATGAAGCTGGGTTTTTTCTCTCAAATCTACAATGTGGCATTTCTGTGTCCTAAGATATCACTTTTATTTATATAAATAATTATCATATTTATTAATTACCATTTTTATGCATAGGAATTATTAGAAAAAATGCGAAAAAAATTGAAAACTTTTCACTTTTTTTATTCGATAAAATTTTTTAGGTAAAATATTTATTAAATGATCTTCCGTTTTGTTTATCTGTTAATACATAGAGAATATTCTAGATCATTTGATTGAAATTCAAATGGAATTAATAATTTTTGAAGATAATTATAATAACTAATGAGAAATTCAATCGAAAAGAAAAACGAAAGCGGTAAAGCTATAAACAAACAAAGATTTAATCGTTACAGTATCAAACATCTATCTTTCTTTTTATTTCATGGAAAAAATTAAACGGCATGGTTGTTTGCACATGAAATATGTTTGATGTAAACACTGGAAGTGGGCTTGGCACCTGATACGATGTTATAAAAAATAATTCCATATCTCCCTAAATACCTGTTCGATTGTTTTGAAATTTTTCAGATTAATATGAAAGGTTCAAGGACCATTTTTCTCCCAAAATTGGAAAATCGATATATTTGTTGATTTTCTGAAATTTTCAGGATACCGAGTCCCTTTAATTTCCACATTTTTTTAAAATAATGATTTAAGAGATATAGATGAACTGATACTATAAGATGCCGATGAGCTGATTCTATAAGATGTCGATGACCTAGTTCTATAAAAGGTAGATGACTTATTTCTATAAAAGGTAGATTTGTAATGAATATTTAGGATAAAGCTGACATGAAGAAGTTGAAAGGTGAGTTTTAACTTAATCAAACTTTTACTGGACATAACATCTTCAAAACTTACCAGAATATTCTTTGTTCAGAGAGAAAGGTATAACTATGGAATAGACTAGAGACACGCTAAACATCTTCTTCCCAGAATTTCTGGATATGAAAACGTGAAAGAGAATTCTGAAGTTGGCTTGGACGACTTCGTTGAAAACAACTCATTTTGCACTTTAGTTTTGAAAACTTTTCAAACAGCACTCTTCCCAGACTTTTAATTCTGGAATTTCAGAGTCTAGGATTGTTTAATTTATTTTTTTTCTATCCTTACTTACTTATATTCTTATTTTCCATTCTTATTGTATATTTTATATATTCTTGATTGGTAATTCTTATCATATTTTAATAGAAAATTTAAATTAGAAATATTTTTTAATCTACAACAATTAAAGCTTTGTTTTAGTTATCAATCTTATTTTTAGCCTTTCTTTGATGATTTTTGTGTAAATGTTGATATGCATATTGTATGTTTCTGTTTTATTATATTTTGTTTTTTATATTTTGTAACATGTACGTTTTATGAAATTCCTCTGTTGGCTTTCATACATTGTACACCATTTTCAGTACATAGATGTAGCCTATGATGGTAAATCAAATAATATAAAATTAGATAATTTGATATTTAACTCCCTATTTTAATTGACGTTATTTTAGTTAGTTCTCCGTATTTTGATAAATAGTTTTTTGGCTTAAAATTTCAGTTTCTGTTTTCAAGATATATTCTTATGCTATTTTTATTAAGGATATTTCGAAGCAGATTCAATAATTTAAGCCCACGGTCAATAAAATGATTTCATATGTACTTTAAAATGCATTTAAGTAATCGATTACTTCAGTCAGATATATCTTCATAATAATAATAAAAAAACGTTAAATTTAATCTAAAATAACTAAAGCTTTTACAAATAATCAACCCTAAACTCTTAGATTTGAAGAAATTACAATGGTTAATTACTACATTACAAAGAATTATGCATGCTTCAAAACTTGAATTTTTATTCCTTAACATAAAAAAAATGTTTTACAAATAAAACTAAATAAATAAAATAGGATGCATATTTACTTGCGATATATCTACGATTTCAACGACGATTTTCCATCATTTTTTTACTAACCGAAACAACATTTTATAAAATTCCTCAGCATAACCTGACTTTAACCTGTTGTTTTCACCTAATTTTCAATTAGTTTTTGTGACAATGGCAGAAAAAGTTTAAAAAAGAAGAAAAAAAAATATGAACTTTTCACTAGAGAGCAAATCAACAGTTTCTTTTATCTTATTCCTTTTCTTCTATCTTATAAAAACAATATCCGACCTACTTTTATCTCAACACAAGAGATTGTTGACGACACAGAAAAAAAATTGTTACTGTGTGAAATGATATTCTCAAAAAATTGTGCAAGGAAACTAAAAATAGAGATGTGAAAATTGTTTCTTATTACACTTTTTTTTCACTGTCACTTTTCTTTTCACATATAACAACAATGAGCAAAAAAGAAGAATTCGGGTGGTTCATGCTTCATAACTTTTATGTTTCTATTGACTTCTGAGATGAAATTTGGAATAAAAAGTTTGGACAGTAAGAATTTGACTCTTTTAAAGGAAAGAAAATTATTCTAGCATTGTGTTTTGTAATAAAAGTTATTCTGCATTTGTGATATCAATTTTCAAAACAAAATTCCCATAAGCGGCGCGGAATTAGGATTTTGTAAGAATCTTCAAAAACGGCCATTACAGAACACTTCATTTTGCCAAATGTACTATTAATAATATACTTCGCTTTGTAAAAATAAAAAATAAAAAAAATCTGCCTGATTTTTAGGCGTGTTTTTATTTTCTCGAAAACCTTGCTCTTTCGAGACAAAATAAATTGGAATTTTTTCCTTCGAAAGAATTTCTTTATTCCCAAACACAAAATGTGGGCTACAAAACAAAGTTGAGCAAGAGTTCATTTGGGAAAGTAATTTTTCTTAACAATGCGTATGCGGCAACAAAATAATTCTTTTCATTAATTTACCTTCAATAGATTTTTTCTTTTGATTTATTTCTTTTATTTTCATTATGGCTGATCTATAAAACTGAGGAAGTTTTAAGCGCAATAGACACAATTAAAAAAAAAAAAAGCATGTTAAATTACGAAGAATATCTGTTAGACTTGATAAGAATGTAATTATTAATATTCAGTTTGCTTGGTTTCGGCATGAATAGCGTATTAATCTGTAGTTTATCGGATTATGCATCATCTATCTATTCTTACAATTAAGTGCTTGATTGTTGTTAATTATACGTACATAAGAAATTATAAACTTGAGAAAAATAATAGAAATAATAAGAATATTCAACAATACCAAAGAATGCAAGACTTTAAATGCTTAAAGTATATTTCGATATAAAAGTAATTTGACTACATCTATGAAATCTTTATATTCAGAATTATATTTATTTTAATGTTTTATTAATTAATTTGTTTATTCAGTTTTGGAGAATGCTTAGAACTACTGACAAAAAATTATTAATAGAAAAATTACGCTATTTTTGTATCAGTAATTTCAAAGTAATAATTAACATTAATTTGTAACTGTAATGAAACACAGTAATTAAAATTTATTTATTTACTTAATTTTGGGGATATTTAGAAACCTAGTAAAAATGGCTAATTAAAATAATTACTCAGTTTCTATGTAATATTTTTTTAATGCAGTTTTGAAAAGTTTTAAAAAATGCAGTTTTATTGCTCATTTAGGATCAGAACAAAAGAAAATTTGCAGAAATGATTATAAATTGTAATCACAAATTGTAAATTGCAGTTTGTAATTGAATATTATTCTAAAAGGCGAAAATGTTCATTACTTTCGGAATATTTTTATTTAGTATTATGATAATATGTTCATTAATTAGTTTCTAAAAAATATTTTCCATTCAAAATTCTATGGATTGTAGAATTCAAAAAAAAAAAAAAAAAACTCTTTTCTGATTGTTAAGATAATTTTAAAAATATCTTAATCGCTGTTCTTAACTAGCGGGAATGGACTAATCAAGACCTTCTCGCATACTCTTTTATAAATACGTTATACCAGAGAACAACTTGCATAGCATTGGCGTACAATAGTTATAGTACTATATTTAGCATTTTTATTTAATCTATCGTGTCACTATTGGCGAGTTACTTGGCAATTAAACCCTGGTATATTGTTAATAGTGTCCAGAAATCAACTTCGTGTTTTAGACGGGTTTTGTTTCAATGAGTTTTTCCCAACCCACAAAGCTGCACTTGTAGTTACAAAATCACATATCAAATTTGATGTATTTTGACTTTCAGTTGTTGTGTATACATGTTTCTACAAGTATAGAGCGATGTGTTCTAAAGTACAGTACCTTGTTTGATTTGGCTGAACATTTGATAGGTGTCTAAAATAGATTTTAATTCTGAGTATCAAATTTTATCTATCGACCTCTCTTCGTTTTGTAGTTATCGTGCTAAATTATATTCGAACAGTCGAAAAGATAGACTTCATCAGAGCAGATATTGCTCAAAATTCGATAGAATTCTACAAATTTGGAATAAAGACCGTATACTAAATTTCATTTTAAACATTGGACAGCTGATTATGAAAAAACATAATTGTGACTAGATCCATGGTGGCAAGAAAATAAAAACCAATTGAATTTTACAGGGAGACTAAAACAACTAATTGAACTAGACACAAGAGGAATATAGAGGAGAACTAATTATTTTCGGTGCAGATTTGAGCTATGACTAGATCTACAGGAATTCCTAAAGAAAAAAAAATAATTGATTAAACTAGACACAGGAGGAATATAGAGGAGTAGAAACTCCTCGTAGAGCGATTTGAACTATGATTAGCTAAATAGAGGTAGAAAGCTGAAAACTAATTGATTGCTATATGGTAGTAAAAATTAAATGAGTTATACACAAGAGAAGGATAGTTAGTACCACACGAACAAAAATTTGAAGAATGGCTAGATCCAAGATAGTGGGAAAAGAAAATCTGACTAGTTTCAGAGGAAGAAAACAATTGATTAGACTAGATACAGAAGGAATATAGAGGAGAAAAAAAAAGACTCCTCTAACAAAAATCTGGACTACGACTTGCTTCACAGTAATGGCAAAATGAAAACTGATTGATTTCTATTAATAAATAGACAATTTATTGGACTAAATACAGAAGAAATATAGAATAGGAAATAAACGCCTCGGATAGGGATTTGAACTTTGGGAGGTTTCATTGTAATTAAGCTTTTGAAGAGCTAAATAAACTACGAATTGTAATGAACTGGTTATTTTCCGGTGAATATTAAAAAAAATCAATTAATTTTTTCCTGATACACGAAATGTAATATTTTTAACCGCAAATTCTCAAACAGAATATTTGAAATTTAAAATGCTATATATTTTAAAGAAAATGATTATTCATGCAATTTTTTTAAAGCGGAATGTATGTTGAAGAAATTTCACATTTTCATATGAAATTTTGCATTATTAATCTGATACCCCATATGTTTTTCAGAAAAAAATAAGATTCCAGCATAATAAAAGAAAATGTAAAGAAGTGTGATTTAATTTCTTTCTGAAGAACAAGGAATAGTCTCCTAAAAAGCAAAAATGACACTAAAGAATGAAAGAAACACATATTTTTGTGCATGATTAAATAGGGTATTTAGCAATGGGGAAGGCTTCTAAAAACCTTTTATTAACACTTTGTTAAAATGGAAATTCTACAATGTCCATTTCAAATGTTCGAGAATTTCCCTTCCAAGGGTACAAAAGTCTATATATAGTATAAAATGAAGTATCCTGAAAGCATCTTTTGTTGAAATCGGAAAAATTCGAGAAATACTTTTGGTGACGCTTTATAAGCCCGATGGCAGCTCCGAGACATGAGTAATTACTTTTGTCTTGTGGTCTTGTTACTCAGCTACGAACAATAAGGTTACGAGTTCGATCCTCGCCTATCGCCAATAGTAACATTGGTGACCCGATGACGAAAAATACGCAACCTTCATACAACTGTTATGGCGCCCTCTACCAGAAATAAATAAAATCAAAAAGCAGATAAAAACTCAGCCAATAAATAAAAAAATGAAGCTGATAAATAATCAGTCAGTAAATAAATCAAAGCTGATAAATAATCAGCCAATAAAAAAATCAGTTAATAAATAAAAAATGAAGCTGATAAATAATCAGCCAATAAAAAAATCAGTTAATAAATAAAAAATGAAGCTGATAAATAATCAGCCAATAAAAAAAATTAGTTAATAAATAAAAAAAATGAAGCTGATAAATAATCAGCCAAAAGAAATCAGTTAATAAATAAAAAAATCAAGCTGATAAATAATCACCCAAAGAAAAAAAATGAAGCTGATAAAAAATCTGCCAATAAAAAAAAATGAATAAGGCGCAACAACCAATATCACCACTAATAACAGCAAAAAAAAAAAAAAAAAAAAAAAAAAAACAGCCCAAAATATCGTTCGTTTCACCTCCGACTCTCTGGAGGAGGAGTAATGTGGCGACGCGTTATAAGCCAGCTAACAGCTACGAGAGATGAGTAATTTCTTTTGTCTTGTGGTCTTGTTACTCGGCTACGAACCATAAGGTTACGAGTTCGATCCAAGCCTATCGCCAATAGCAACATACTTAACTAATTTTGAAGATATGTGTACCATTTTGTAAGGCATTTATTGGGGAAAGTTTTAGTATATTGAAGTCTTATCAAAATAAAAAAAGTAGTTTTATAATTGCGATTTTAATTTTTTCTACTACGATTCGCGCATGCGTAAAGCAGCAGTATCTGTGCTTTGCACTTATCCGCGTGTGAGCGGAAATATCAAACTTCGCATGTGCAAATAGCAAGAGCTGTGGTATTCATATGCGATACATTTCTTTGTTTACGTCTGATTTTAAATAGCGATTCAAATCTCATCATCCCCAAAAGAATGAAATTCAACCTTTACCGGAGCTCATTAAATGCCAAAATGCTTCATTTGTTTCCCGATAATGAAAATGTAGAGGAAAGAAAAATTAGGTTAGCGAATATCAGAGAAAGAACATCCATACTTTCTTCAAAGGGGAATCTTCTGCTGAGCGAAGTAATCGCCTCTCTTTAAATCGCACTGCAATTGAATTACAGAGACAGAATGAATCTCGTCTGTCTGCTGACAGAAAAAGACATTCAAATTTGAGACACAGGAGAAGAAGTGAAAGAACAAACGTTCGTGATATTTGGAGCACTCCGCTCCTTTTAATTTCGACCCATGTGTGGATTACCAAAATGATGCCTCGGTTTCAATGGGAGCAATGTCTATAATCTGTCCTTATTGTTCAGCTTTAGGAACAGTTTTGATATACAGTCATTTTCGCCAAAAAATAATTTATCGCCAAATTTTAGCGAAATGCCTGAATGTGGCGAGAATGGCAGCAAAAGAGACACCGAAAAATTGCCAAAGTCGCAAGGCGCAAAATGACTGTATATCAAATCTTAGCCCAGCTTTAAAATGAAAAAATGAATCAAAAGGAGCGTGTTGTTTACAAAGGAAAATTTAAACCATTTTAACAGTCTAAATATAGAGCAGCATTGATATGTCATTTTCACCCAAAAAGTTTATCGCCAAATTTTCGAATCGTGAAATGGCTGAATGTAGCAATAACGTTTCTAATCTTAAGGTTCAGAAGAATGCTGCAGCAAATTAACAGAAATATAGAAAAAAGTCAATAAATGCAGTAAAATGAAATGCATGTAAAAAAAATTTAATCAAAAATAATGAAAATAAGCAGAAGTATGTGCAGCAGGAAAAACATCATGAGAAATGCACAGGAAAGATCGAAATACAGTAGCATACGGTAACATAAATAATAGCGGCCATGTAACCCCAAACAAAGCGCTACTGAAAAATTGACAACCTCGCAAGGCGCTAAATGACTGCATATCAAGCTTAGCCCTAAATATTTCTGAATATGTGATATAAAAATTGTTTTGTAGTTATTTTTGATGATTTCGAAAAATCTTTTTTGATCCCGTATGACATTCCCATGTCATATCGGGTGGAGACTAGATTTAAGTCTAAAGGTAATTTTTCCTCTTAGATGTTATGCCACAGGCAACGCTGTGCGTGTACAGCTAGTAGCTAGTATTTTTATAAATTACAGATAAAAGATTTTTTTTTTTTTTGCATTTTTTAAATTATTGTACCTAAAAATTCTTTTAGACATAAACATAGAGTTTGACATATATATATATATATATATATATATATATATATATATATATATATATATATATATATATATATATATATATATATATATATATATATATATATATATATATATATATATATATATATATATATATATATATATATATATATATATATATATATATATATATATATATATATATATATATATATATATATATATAATGAGATAAGCTGTGGCTCTTCTTTTGATATAAGAAAATAAATTGAATTTTTTTATAAACTTTTGGTACATACAAAATACATCTTTAGTGAAAAGCTTTCATTAGCATATAGTAAATGCAAAATATATTCACTGTTTACTGTCTAAGATCTGTAGTGGCATTTACAATAGGTATCATGTGAGTAGTTGCATAATTGCACATAACATATACAAACGGTAATGATAAGGTATCAGGTTTAAAATATCATCCTCTAATCCTTCAATGGGAACTTATAATATATTATACTTATTCTGTTGTTTATTATTTCATAAACAGTTTTTCCAAATAATATATATATATATATATATATATATATATATATATATATATATATATATATATATATATATATATATATATATATATATATATATATAATAGATCGATAGATTTTTACATAAGAGTTCGAAATGTGAAAATTTAAAGGATTTGTGCCCACACTCACGATAATTTAATATTACTTTTATTATTTTTCAATGTAAAATGTTTAGTTTAAAATTTGATTTTAACAACATTGTTTTCAAAACCAGTCAGTCTGGCCAATAGATGTTCTGCTGACAAATTATAAAGATCGCGTTAGAAACGTCTAATAACACAAAAGGATTTCTTATATTTAGTTATCTGCAAGAACTCAAATTAACGAAAACATTTCTTACTATAAAGTTCACAGAAAATTACGAATATCGTTTTTATCTGCATCTATGCTTACATTGTTTGTATTTTAAACCCCTTTATTAGTTACTTTTTACTATTATTACTACTTAGTTTATTTTAAGCATTTACTTTAGGATCTTTTTTTAAATCCAAAATATTGCAATATTTTCGAAATATATAGCATTTTATGTGACAATTTATATCTATATGTCTATATAAGTAGAACTTCCCAGATCGCAATATGTTCTAATATCATAGACGTTTCACGGTGATTCACCAGTTATTTACCGTAAAAGAATGCTTCTATTCAATATTATTTTTATAATGCAAACAAATTTTATTTGTAATGAATTTGTGTTTCTAAGCTTTGTAAATCTTTCACCGCATCTCAAGATGTTGTACATACAACAATTATCTTTATAACAATTAACAGTCCTATAAAAGTAACAAAACACGTAACAGTTATTATTATAACAGTTAATAGTCTCATAACAGTAACAATACACATAATAGTTATTATTATAAGAGTTAATTGTCCCATAACAGTAACAATACATATAACAGTTAAGACTCATAACAGTAACAATGCATATAACAGTTAACAGTCTCATAACAGTAACAATGCATATAACAGTTAACAGTCTCATAACAGTTACCATTATATCAGTCAATAGTTTCATAACATTTATCATTACAACAGTTAACAGTCTCATAATAGTAACAGTACATATAATAGTTATCATTATAACAGTCTCATAACAGTAACAGTACATATAATAGTTATCATTATAACAGTCTCATAACAGTAATAGTACATATAATAGTTAACAGTCTCATTACTGTGAAGAAAGTGCACGTCTGAATGAGTTAAATCTTTACGAGATCCAAAGATGCATGTTTGCTTCTAAAATTCAAAATTACAAGTTTATCATCGAGACCGATCTCTTAAATAACGAGACCTTTATTATTAATCCAAAGTAATTAATGAGAAACAAGCAATTCATTCAATAAATCTGATTAAGTTTAAATTAAAATCAGCAGTTTTCATAGAAGTAAATGTGATTAGAAAGCTTATAAATTAATAAATTGATTTAGAAATTAAAATAAATGAGTGTCCGGATATATCCAGAGTCTTTGATTTCACAAATGTAATTACTATTTAATTAAACATGTTGAATATTTCATACTTCGTGCTTTGAATTATTACTATTAAATCAGATGCATGTTTTTAAACGAATATAATTCTTAATATAATTGATTTAATTCACTTATTGAAATCAAGGGGATCAACTAAATTGGGCTTAAATAATTCATTTTATATTTGATCTGCTTTAATGTATTAATAATTCTGCCTTCTCTTATTTTAAGTCTATTATTTTTTTACTAAAAAGAAGAGAGAAGCGATGAAACAAACTGTGATTTCATTTCTATATTTCTGTCTTATACATTTTACTTTCTTATATATAAAATTTAGAGGAAGTATTGAAATCGTTCGAACTCAAAATATTGATGAATTTTTACTTTTTAGACCCGCTTGAGTTCGAAAAATATATTTTTCAAAAATATCTGCTTACCCATCTGTCTGTATATCTATGATAAAGATCACTCAAAAACGCTTGGGACCAGGCAGATGAAATTTTGTACACGGTCTTTACATCAAAGTTATAGATTTCTATCAATCCGTTCAGCGAAAATCTGTCTGTTCTGCTGTTCGAATATATGTTAACACGATAGTTACAAAACGAAGAGAGCTAGATGAATAAAATTCAGCACACAGATTTAACATTGACAGTGTAGAAACCTATCAAATTTGATAGGTGTCTATCGGTCTTTACGTTCCGAAACATGTAAACGCGGTAACTCAAAAATACAGCGAGTAAAATATGTCAATATTGGTATGTGATTTTGTGACTTCAAGTGTAGTTCGGTGCCAAATTCTTATTCAGTCGGTTGGGGTAAATGCGTCTAAAATTCCTTTGATATTTGGATCAAATTATTTGTATAGGGATTAATCACTAAAACAATCGCCAAGGAGGATAGATTTTGTAAAACTGCCGAATTCAGGAGTTAATATTTCGCAATATTGTAAAGATTACAAACTTTCCAAAGAGAAATTGCAGAACTTTTAATTCGATTTTAAAATCAATATTTCTGAAATTATTGAGAAATTTTAGATTCCAATATTAGAAAATGTGGTAATTTTCTAATCGAAATATAAATATTTAATTGTTGAAGCATTAAATTTAGGTCTTAGTTGCGTTGTAAAAAGCTTCATAATATTCAGGCATTCATTTTTAATTAACTATGTATCAAAATATCAAACAATTGTTATTCTACAGTAATCACGCCCCTTTTTAAGCTGGTATAATTTTTAGATTAATAGTTTTATAGTTCAAAAATGAAGAGGTTTTTTCTTTCTTGCTGCTTCAAAAGTAAAGTTAGATATTCATTGTAGACATCCAAACAAAGAAAAGAATATATTTTGAGAAATATATGTAAAAAACAGCGAGATAAGGCTTTCGTTACAGTCATTACATTATGTCTTCAAAGACTCATCTTCCGATTTCTCATTCTCAATTTTAACAATTCAAACAAGAAGTATCACAAAACTAATAAAAAAAAAATACATTTTTCGGAATAATTTTAAATGATTCGGTAACATAATATAAAATATACAAATAAGATAATAAAAAAGAATTCAGAAATGAAGTTTGCCAGTATCAAAGTATTAATTAAGTTAAGTACCAATTAAGTTTGCCAGTATTATATTCAGAAACCAGTATCAAAAGTATAAACAGCGAAAAGCTTTCAGTTCATTTCTTTCATGATATGCCCGAAGTTTTAATCTATGTATAATAGCTGTTTTTGCCTTCTCATATATAAAGTATACAAAGAGAAAGTATTGAAATCAACAAAAATTTCGAAGCAGAAATTTTGACGAACATTTAAAACCTCCCGGAATCTGAAAATAATTTTTTGAAATTATGTCTGTCTGTGCACATAACTCAGGAAAGATGGATGAATTGTCTTGTATGGTCTTTACATCAAATTTGTCACGTTTTGAACGAATCCCATTGAGCGAAAGATGATTTGTCTGATTATTTGAGGAAAAATTAATGCGATAACAACAGACATCAAATAGATAGGTAAATAAACCCGGGTACACAACTTTGGCATCTACATATGTAGATCTGTAATTAATTTGTGATATATATACACCAATGGTTGCAGTATAAAATTAATTTTTATTCACTAATACTCTTTTGAAGTTATTGCAGAAAAACACTAAAGATTCATCTTTTTTAATTAATTAAAAGTTTAATTAAAATTTCAAAAAAGTCGCTTAAAATACACATTGTTACTTTCCAAAATATGGATTTGCCAAATTTTGTAAATCTGAAACAGACAGCCTGGCTTGTAGAGCGCCAATACCCAAAAAGAGAGAGAAAGAGTGAGAGACAGACACGCATGCGTTTATTTGCCAATTTGTAAATTCCTTATTTTATTAAGTATGAGGATTATCCAGAAAATAAAGAATGTTTAATTTTACAAAATGAGGAACACAATATTTATTGGAAAAATTATTTACCAAACTAAGGCTTCCTCATCGATATAATCAGTGTCTTTATTTATATATTTATCGGATATATGAATTTAATATGTATTATGAATATATATCTGTTCCGTTGAATTGTTATCGGAATTAATAAAGTTAAAGCAACTGCATTTGAAATTTATCTAAATTTATCTAATCTTATCTGCAATTTAAATTAATGAGCTTTAATTAATTTATTTGATGATTTGATTTTTCTAGAAAATGCAACATATAGAATATCTTTATACTTAGAATAAAATACTCAGTTCAACTTCTCACAATATGCTATAAAAACGCACATGTTGTTGAAAAGAAAACTCCGTATGGAAGCTTAATCTACAGTAAATATTATTTTCAGAATTCTATCATCAAAATGTAATTCCAACATTTAGATTGTGATGACAGGTACTTACACTAAATACTTTTATTTAAAATCTCATTTTTGCAAACATATATGTAACCTAATGTCGCAAATTTCAGATGGATTGAATAAATTATAATCTATCTGTCAAGTCAGTGCACTAAAAATTGATCAATATTCGTAGAATTTAATCTCACTTCAACGTATTAGAAGCATATATATTTATTCTGATATCATTATCAGCTCTAATATTGGTTCCATACTTGACGTATTTAAACTACTGTTGTTACTTGAATATTTTATGTAAATGGGCTTGTTTCATTAGGATTTAATTCAAATCCGCAGTGGTAACAAATATATAGATATATTAAAATCTGTAATATGATCGGTACAAATGAATATGCAAATATACAATATTACAAAAAGATTTATAAAAGTAAAACTCTAAATAATCTCTTACACGTAAATGACTACTGTTGCAGACTAGTAAAATGGTAAAGCTATCAATAGTATATCAAAAGTAAAAGCCATAATATGGCTGTTACAAATGAATATGCAAAGAATAAGTTTACAAAAGTACATAAAAATGTAAAGCGCTAATTAATCTCTTTCATGTAAAAGAACTGCCATTTAGAGAAGTAAAATTAGAACATTATTACCATGTACATATGGGAAATAGCCTTAAATTTAATTTTTAAACTTTAATTACTAAGATTTTCTTCGTGTTTGTTAAGGACAGATTCTGCAATTGGTTTTTTAATGAATTTCTTAATAAGATAGAGTACTGCAATTCCATGTATCTGTGTGGTTTGGTAAACAAAAATCCCTATTTTAATAATCTTAATACTAAAAACTAAATTACCAATAAATCAATAAATTTAATTAAATACTGCTTCTTATAAAAACTATTGGCTGTTGGTGATTTTCAGAAGAAAAAAAACTTTTATAAGATTCCATAAAACTAAGGATAACGAATTTTTAATTTTGTAATAAAAACTAGAAAATTTAAAAAAGTATAATATATTTATAAAAGTTTTTGTTAAAAATGTTTTTTTATTCATTTCTTTTTGAATTGCATGAACAAACATGAGAATTAAAAAAAATGCCTTTTATTGGCTTTGGAAGCAATATATATTAAGTTTTCAAAAACGAAAATTAAAATTTTATTTGATAAGAAGACTATTTACATAGCATACAAAACGTAAATAAATTAACTCTCAGGAGAATATAATTTTATGCTGTTCAGATTTATTGCTGTTTTAATTAGCCATCAACTAACAAATAATATGTCTCAAGCATGCACGAAAAGCGCTGTTAGTCTATTCTAATATATTTAAGTATTGTATACATCTAATTCATTGTCTTAATAAAATGTTCTAAAGGGGGAAAATGCCAAGAAAATTATTTATTCATCTAAAAACTCTTTTTCAAGTATTGGAAGTCAAGGATTGGACTTGAAGAACAAATTAATGCCACAATTTAAAGAATTTGAGACATTTAGAATTTTTCAGAAATTTATTTTAAATTTGTTAAATATGTCGATTTTTATTAGGGGAAAGATATTAATATTCTTATTACAAATGCAGCAAACCTTTCATTTTCAGAAAAAGATATTTTCGGGGGAAATATAGCTAGCTACAATATAAAAATTCAAATAAAGAAGTTTAATCAGCATTCAAATAAGAAAAATTGGCTTCATTTTTGCTACAATGAAATCATTTTACATCTTAAAATCACTTCAAGTACTTTTTCATTAAAATATAAATGCCCAAAAAATAAAAAAATAAATAAAAATTGATCCTTGCTCCCGAATGGAAATAATTAGAAACGAAAAACGAGCTACGTATCGCAGCAATTTTCCCAAAAAACCGAATACTTTTGCAATTTTTCGAATGAAAGGCTTGATTAATTCTGGCCATTCTTAATATCATTTTTCACGTGAGTTTGAAAACTATTTTATTTCTTCTTACTGAAACTGATGCTAAATATTCGAGTGTTTTAGTTATTATCTTTATTGCAATTCTTAAACAATTTAAGGAGAAATAAATTCAATGTGTTTTTATTTCTTTTTGGTTTATTCCAAGAATATCTTGATTTATTTTTATAAATTATATAGAAATGCAATAGGTTGAATAAAGAATGATATAAATATTTCGTGACTAATTAAATATTTCAAAACTGTTTATGTAAAAGTTTGCAAAACATCTTCTAAAATTAATATAGTAAAAAGCCTCTCATCTGAAGGAATTTCCTTTGGAATGTAAGTTATGGATTACCTTTTTAAGAATGTGAATTATTTTAATACTGAAGAATCCTGTGTGTATGAGGAAACATATGATTTGCCTAAATGAAATGAAGATGGAATTCTAGCATCTTTATTCTAATGGACAAAATTTTGAAATTCCAGTGTCACTTGTTACAAAATTGGATTGCTGCTTTATGAACGTATCTGAAAGGAACATTGGGGTGACATTTTGCTGCCATTGTTTCAGTCAATGGCATCTCATTGTTGGACATTTTATATGTCTTCTGATCTCAGTCTCTTATCTCTCTTGATCTCTTATAAATATCTCAAAGATTTATTCTGCTGTAACACCTCTTGATCTATAATTTCAATTTCATTTTGGTATACCATATATAAATTCTTTTGTAGCAATGTATACATGTTATTTAACCTCATGTATATTGAAAGTTACTGAATTTGAACTTCAGCATTTCAACGGTGAAACTATTTCACTGTTGAAATGTTAAAATTAATTCAAATTCTTAGTTCATAATGCCACATTTCCATTTATTCCTTGCGGGGCGGTGGCTCATAGTTAAAGACACACCTTCCGAAACGTCCTATCTTTGGTTCGAAGTGCTATACGTTTTTTCATAGTTTAGTTTCTATTCATTTTCTAGGAATTTCCAGTTTATAATAATTTTATTGTTTGAAATATTTCTAAATTGTTCTATATATATATAAATAGTTGCACTCAAACTGGTAGGCAGCACTCTTGTACGATCGATTTGATCACTCCGCATTCCAAATAAACCTGCCTTAGTTCTGTTCAACGTTTGATTCTTTAATTTAGCCATCCCAGTGATTCCGAGTTTTACACGACAATATTATCTGTACAAAAGAGACAAGTATTCATTTAGTCCATTGGAATATTTAAAGGATAAATTAATAAGAACATTAAAATAAAATAATAATAACATTTATAATTATTTCAGGGTTATATCGATTTAATTTTCAAGAATATAATACATATAGTAGTGTTGTGGAGGTCGACGAGGGCTCCACAATTGAGAATGGGAAATGCACTAAATAATGCGGTGTAACTAATTAAAATAAACTAAGGAATTGCGGTGTAGCTATAAGTGATGAAAACGATGTTTCTGTAAAATGCGGTTTATTTCTATGAGAAGGGACATGGAGTCACCCCGCTACCAAAGGTAAGCATCGCGTTCCGAGTTCTAAACCGTTCTGGAGGGTCATGACCCGTGCAGTTGCAAAAAAGGAGCTACCCTAGAATGGGCGCTTGCCAACTTGGCGCGTTGGTAGCAAAGTATAGAACAAGTAGATAACACTACTTAGGTAGTATATTTGTATCCAAAAGTGATAAAAATATCAGCTTGTTAATATTCTACTGAAATGAAATAATCTATCATCAAGGTAGTTTTCCTTGAAAAAGTCCAATTGTATATATATATATATATATATATATATATATATATATATATATATATATATATTCTACAGATAAAATTATTTGTGTTAAATATATGTTGCGATTTCTATTTATTTGAAGTCTATTGTTTTATAAACGTTTGCTATTCTACTGCTGTAATTGTTAAAATTCCCACCAGAACCATCCTTTTATACGAACAAATATTTTTAAATATTTTCTTTACGAAAAATAACGAAAAAAAAAGTATAACTAGAAAACTCTAATGAAAGAAAAAAAATATGTAGATTATTAGCCAAGATATGTTTAAATTAAAATTTCTGTTACTTTATTTGCACATAATGGTCTTATTAAGTTGTTTTTTATTTGGGATTTGTTATGTAATAATACAGCGTGATTGCATTCGAAGAATCATTTTCAAAATATTGTAAAAAAGAACCACTGATCAGAATGATTAAATTTGAACAGAATATACTTAAAGAATGAGGAAACGATCTAGCATAAGAAAAAGTTCCAAAGTGTATCAATAGATGACGCTGTAAGCCACGTACAATGTAAATTTAAAAAAAATAATAATGTGTATTACAGAATGTATTTGCTATAAAAACGTGGGTAATTTGGCATTCTCCTTATATAGCATCTGAGTAGCTTGTCATGAATCTCATAATTAAGGATCATGCCCTGCTTGTAAAGCTCTTTTACAAGAAAATAGACTGTGTGCTAGCAGCTTAAAAGAAATTCCGGTTATTAAAGGGTATGAAAAAAAAAGATGTGGTAGGAATATGTGGTCACAGCATTACAGGAAGGGACGAGTAATGGCGTACAAATAGGCAGTACACGGGTAACTGTCCGATCTTCAGACATGCCTGTGAGCACGGTCAATAAAAGTTTGAGAAATATTCAACATTGCTTTCCATACAAAATTGTACATGTTCAGGAGTTGCTATTTGCTGACTTGCCAGTAAGATACACTTTTGCTCACGAATTTATTGCTCGCATGGAAGTGAAAGAAAAATGAGCATGGAATATTTCTTGAAGAGACAGAGCTCATTTTCATCTCCGAGGCTTTATCAATAAACAAAATTGCTGGTTATGGGCTACGGAAACTCCATTCGCACATGCACCAATACCGCTTTTCTTCAAAGGTGCGATTTGAAGAGATAGTTTAATTGTAGGACCATGTAGGACCATGTTTAATTGTAGGACCATGCCTTGTAGGACCATGTAGGACCATGTTTAATTGTAGGACCATGCCTTGTAGGACCATGTAGGACCATGTTTAATTGTAGGACCATGTTTAATTGTAGGACCATGTTTAATTGTAGGACCATGCCTTGTAGGACCATGTTTAATTGTAGGACCATGTTTAATTGTAGGACCATGCCTTGTAGGACCATGTAGGACCATGCCTTGTAGGACCATGTAGGACCATGCCTTTTTAAGTAGATGGGTCCTTTGGGTCTCACTATATGTACCCTTAATGTTAAATGTTATGAAAGTCGTTTGCGGAACCAGATCATTCAAATATTTCCTAAGCGTGGGTATCTGGATAGAAGAATTTTCATGCAAGATGGCGCTCCTTCGCACATTGTAAAGCCGATGATGCAACTACTGAAGAGGCATTTCAGAAATAATAGAATAGAGGTCATTTTCCAGCAGCCTGATCTTCAAGATCACCTGACCACAATCCTTGTGACTTCTGCCTTTAGAGTTATCTTAAAAATGTTGTATTTAGTCACCCGATTGCAAATTTATCCGAATTGAAGGCATGGATTAGTCAACCTATATGCAACATGACCCCTGAGATACTCAGATATGTTGTGGAACATGCTGTTTATAAGTTTCAAATTGTGGCGGAAAATAATGGAAAGCATAATGAACATGTCTTGCGCAAATCTACTGATAATTAACAGACACATTCATAGTGGCTTTTTATGCGAAAAATGAAACGCCTGTTGGACAGTTAAAAACCATATCGTTATATACGTTTTATGCGGTTTATAGACTGATGATAGTTAAAAAATGATTTTTTTTCATCCCGTGAGGTACGATCTCGACAGTTTAATGAAGCGAAGTCATCAATTTCCCGTTAAAAATACGAAACAATCATACATATTGAAAACTATTATTGGTTTAATGTGCAACTCATGACAAAGCCTTCATCATGCCGTTTTAAGCGGCATGACGATGGCTTGATGCTGTTTATAGCGCCATAAGATACATGCACTTTGAAAATTTCTTCTTATGCCATATCGTTTCCTTCTACTTCAAATTATTAATTCTTCTATTAATCTCAAATGTTAAGAATTCAAACTTTTCTTTACAGAATTTTGAAAGTGGGACTTTAATTATAATCAACATGTATTATTAGAAATTAATCCACTAAGGAAAAAGAATTTAACGAGATCTTTAGGAGCAAATAAAGTAATACTTAGGAATTTTAAATATAATTTATATAATTTTAATTACAATTATTATAAGCTTGTAACTTGATTAATATTATAAGGAGAATTTTTCTTTCATTAGAACGCTCCAGCTGTACTTTTCTTCATTTGTTCGTAAAGAAAATATTTAAAACTTTTTCTGCTTGTAAAAATATTTTTTTTTTTTTGCATACTGGTGATTTTTTACAGTTATAGTAGTAGAATACCAAAATTTTATACACCAAAAATCATCAGTCAAATATAAATCTTATCATCTACTTAAAACAGAACATTTTATTTGTGAAAAGTCTTTTTCTATATGTATCCTAACATTATCTTCAAAGGCAAATAAACAATCACGGAAATTGGAAGACTTTCAGAAGATTTATGCACAAATTGGTAAATGTGATAGTAAATTAAGAGTCAAACGATCATTAGCATAAATGAATGCAATCTCGCCGACAAACTTCAACGTACAATTTTGACAACTGAACAATTATAATTAGCTGAAAATATTAATATTTACAGAATGTGAAAATTTCTTTTCAAGGCGACTGAAAGGTAACGTTTTCACTTGTGTATTGCTTATCTGTTATTACTTGCCATCATAATCTGCATTGAAAATGACACTAGCCCGCTGATTACCAGGCAACCATCGACATATGTGAAACAGAACAAATGGATCGACATTTGTTGGAAGACAGTTATTTTCGTCCTTTTGACCGCGATGAACTGCAGAAAACGATACTCCATGGGGATATTTTATTTATAACGATTGCAGAATGAACAGCAGACCAGAATATTCCTTTCGCTTAACTGTCTTCTTGGAAAGACCCCGGGTAATGAAATGCTTTACGGTCCTAAACAATAACGCTGGAATTCGAAAATCCGCTGAGGACCGTAAATCATCTTATCGATATAAACAAAAGATCTGCGATGGATTCCAATTCTGCGTTGCGTAAGTATGATTATGGAGGTAAAAGAATTGCGAATAATTACGGTTAACGAAGATTGGGAAATTTGGAAGAGCAATGCATTATTCAAAGAAAGAAATATGAAAGAATTTTGGATAGCATTAACACTCGTTAACCATTTTTCATTAAATAAAAATATTAACTGTAACATTCAAATTATAGTAAATTGCATATTGGTCTCTGAATTGAAGAATATCTTGATAATCCATGCAAAACCACACTTTAAAGAAAGAAAAGAATATTTCAAGAAATAATGCATTGATATCCATATAATCCTCTCAGATGAAATCGCGTTTTACACAGAGGGTTTAAGTTTGCATTCTTCTCTTTTATGCAATAATTATTACAAAGCAGACAGTGATAAGCATTCTTCCATGTACCAAACAAAGATGATAGGTTCCAATAATGCAACTCATCAATAAGGTTTTTGATGTTAACTTTAAATATTGGGAGATACTATCAAGGAAAAAAAAAGGAAAAGAATCTTAATAAACTTCTAAGAAATAAATAAGTATTTGATAAAATAATAAACAATCATTTTTTACATTTTTTTCCAATTTTTTTTTCCAAATTAGTTAAAGTTTGGTATAAAGTAAAAAAAATGTCTTAAGCATATGGAGCAATCATTCAAATACTATTTCTTAAATTTCTACCATTTAATGCCGTTGTTGATTCCTAAATAGGGAATATCGAAATGTACTTAAGTGATGGTTAAATAGATATTTCAAATTCTCAACTTTTAATCTTAAATATTTAGTCTTAACTAAAGAAAAAATACAATATTCATTTTTACTCTTAGTTCTTCAGACTCAAACTTGAGCCTCAATAATAAAATGTGAACTATTCATAAATAAAAACAATGTCAAAAATAGTTAGTATATTTTTACAAATCAATTTGAGAATATTTAACATTTCACTTAAATAAGAGCAGGAAACTCATCTCTACGCTTTTTCAACTGTTAGTTAATTTCATATTCTCAACTTTTTACCTTTAATATGCAGTTTTAGTTAAAGAAAAATATAATATTCATTCTTTTTTCTGTGAAATTTTCAAATTGAGACTGGAATTTCGATTTTATTTCAGTCATAAAATGTGAATGTTTGATAAATAAAAACAATATACAAAAATAGGTCTCATATTTTTACAAATCACGATGTGAAATTTCATATTTCAATTAAATAAGAGCACAAAACTCATTTCTTTCCTTTTTTGGTAAACAGATAAAAAAAAGAGAGCAATTCATCCTAAGAAATAAAGAATGATTCTCAAATATGCAAAAGATTTCTGTGTGCATTATACTTAATTTGAAATGTTATGATTCAACCTATCTTATCGCTTTTTAAATAAATGTACATCATTCCTTCGAGGGGAATAAACAGAAATAAAATTCCTCATCTTCGTAGTTGTAACAGAGTAATATCATTTGCTATATTTGGCATCTTCACGTCCTTATCGTTGATCACATGATAGCCTCTGACGCAATCATCGATATCGTCCCTCAGAGGAGTAATATTAGCTGACAGTAGTCATATTTATAGGTGATAGTTTCGGACTACTATTTAAGTTAAGCGCCTATAAATACTGAATGAGTGAATATTTTTCTTAAAATGTCAAAGGCAATATGGTTCAAGATGCTAAGTATTCAAGATGGTTTAATTCAACATTTAAAAAACTATAAAACATTGTCAAAATTTTCTGAAAGTCAGTTTCATTTCATGATATATTTAGAACAAAATAATTTTATATTTTGATTTAGTTATGAAAGAATCTTGTTGAATTTTTTATTCATAAAAAAAGTCAGTTCCATGATATACGGAATAAACTGAATTTTTGAAACGTTTTTATTATTATTATTATTATTACTTCAACAGCATACTTGAAATAATGTTACCATATTATTTAAAATTAACATAATGCAATTATTTCATCAATGAATGTCGAGATATTAATTGTTTTCAAAAGAAATATCATGAAAGAGAAATCAGATTGCTGAAAAATAAGATTGATGAAAAAAACAAAAAGCCTTTACCAATATCAATAAATCGTGACAGATATAATGGTATTATTGTTATAAAAGACACGATGTTATAAAGAAGAATGATCTTTTTTCGCTGATATTGTTTCGTTTTTATTGCCCATTCTTATACTTCTGTGTCATTGTATAGTTGAATAAATATAATAAAATAATCTAACACATAATAGATATTTTTGGGATGAAACATCTCAGGGAAGATTAGATAGTAACTGTTTTCCATAAGCTTAATGTAAATTGAGATGCTACACCATATCAAATGGAAATGTTATTATTTTAGAATAATAATATTTCCATCCTTGTTCCGAAAAATCCACTTGAAGGGGAAGTTGCTATAATTAAGAACGACCATTTACGCATTATAACGCCTTTGTAATACGTTTAACTTAAATTTAATGCTAATAACTTTAATAATTATACTTATATATGACTAAATAGAAGTATAATTAAACTGAAGCTTTAAAACTAAAATATTAAAATTTCACAGCTATTGAAAACAAGTTATCTTTAAAATTTAATTCAAAATTCTGTAATCCCCTTGTTAATTTATATATTTTATGAAAAATGTTTGAAAGAGAATATTTGCGATCCCAATACGAAAACGATATGCAAATCTTCTTTTTAAATATATTTATGAAAGAAGAGATTATATAAAAATGCAGCTGTTTTTAGCTGTTAGCTTTAGCATTTTTTTTTTATAGTAAGTACTTACACCGAATTAACTTTTGTAAAAAAATACATCGAACATAGCTTGAATTAAAGCAAAACAAATATGAAATTAATAAATGAATCATATTTCAGCAGATTCCTTTGAATTCAATAAAAAAAATTAATTTAATTAAGAATAGCAGAAACGCTTTAAACTAAACACAAGAAAGAATTATTAAAGAAAATTAATATATAATAATAAAATCTTCAACGTATCGTTGATTTCTTATTAAACTGTAATCACCTTCAAGGAAAAAAAGTCTCTGGAAAATAATTTGCATATTTACTTTAAATCGTTAATCAGTTTATAAGGTCAAAATCACATTATTTTCTCTAAGAAAAGACTGCTAATTTTAATTTAAACTTCACATTACTCATCAACTGAATACTTTAGTTCAGATTGCCTACTTTTTAATTTAAAGATAACAAATTCATTATTTCATAAATCTATTCTAACGATGAAGAAGCAGGATAAATGCTTGATTTTGATTCTAATATGAAAAACTGCAACGCAGTTTTGAGTAAATAACGAATTGTTTCAGTTGATGTATAGACTGAACTGAGATTTATCCTGAATATTTCTTTGAACTGAAATGAGACATGATTTCCGACATTGATAAATGTACATCTTCATTTTAAGCTTTAGTGAAGATTAAACAAAAATTAATTAATAAAAGTTTTTCACGACTATTTTGTTTGAATTATAAAAATAATCTTCATGTAAGGATATTCTTCAACAGCATTATTTAAATAATACTTACTGCAGTTATAAATTATTACTGGGATCAGTAATAATTAAATACTTATCTTCTCGAATGATTCATAAGCTTTATAACCTTTAGACATACGGTTTTTAAGATAATCATAATTTGCATAATTTACTCTATTGTCAAGCAAATGAAATGAGTGAAATTTTGACACCTGCTTAAAGTTTAGTCAATTTAGAAAGTATTGATTTAAAAGGAAAATTGTTTAGTGTTAAAATACTTCTTATATTAATATCCACATTTGTTTCCTCATTAACAATATATATATATATATATATATATATATATATATATATATATATATATATATATATATATATATATATATATATATATATATATATATATATATATTATAGTATAGTAATTATAGCTGCCAGTGCTACAAGTCACGAATCTGAATTTTAATGGATTTTTATGAAATTTAAACGTTGGGAATAAATAAGGATAATTTAAAGAGCAAGACATCTTTTTTTTTTTTTTGAGAAAGCTAGCATTCTTTTATATAATTCCTTTGTCTCTGTGTTCTTTAAAATAAAAGTTGTAATAGAGTTATATCCATCAAATAATAGTTCTTTATAATAATATTTATAAATTAAACTGAAATTATTTGCTTATTTATCTACTACTGTAATAACAAATTTTTCCTTTTAATTTTTTAATTTCTTTTTTTAATGTTTTGCTAACATAAATTTCGCGTTCTTTACATCTGTCAATATCTGTACTCATTTTTATTTTAATTTCCGCTAAAATTCTCACTTTCCATTCTCCAAAACCTTCCGCAAGCCACTGGTATTTTCTGGATAATTTAGCAATAAAAATATCCAAATCTTTACCAATATAAATTTTGGTTAATTTCTAAGTTTTTGATATTTTTAGAAAAATTATCCTGGACAAAATCAAAGATGAAGATAACTTTATGATTTCTAGTATCAAAGAAGTACTGGATTATCTTAAAGATAACAACATTAATAAACTTAATACTTTTGATTTAGAAAATTTATACACCAACAAACCTTATGAAAAATTAATAAATGTCTGTACTTTTATATATGATGAATATTTAAATGAAGATGTTATTCCTAAAAATAACTGGCTAGAGTTATGTAATTTTAATATTACTGAAAATTACTTTTTTAAAGGAATTAATTTTTATAAACAAGTAAAGGGCATTCCAATGGGAGCAGCTTTCTCAACGGGTAATAAACGGATGGAGGTATATTGATGACTTGATAAACTTAGATAATACCAATATTGTGACTCATTGCTATCCAAAACATTTAATTCTAACAGAAACAAATAAAAATCAACTTGATGCTACCATTCTGGATTTAAAAATCGAAATTACTAATGATAAAACAATAGTTGGTATCTACGATAAAAGGGATGAATTCAACTCTAAAATAACGAAACTTTGTAATTATAATTCTATCTAAACTCTAAAAATTTCAAAAATCTAATTTTCTCACAATTTAATGGGATTAAAAGAATTTGTAATAACAAAATTTTGTATATTGAAGCAACAAATAATATCATTAAAAATTTAACTAATAATCAATTTCCCAGAAACTACGGCAATATTAATTTTTTAATTGAAAAAGAGATTATTTGGGATTAATCCTTTACTTAAAATAAAAATAGACCTTCCGTTGCATATTAAATAACTCGATAGATGGAGCTGAGATATTCCAATTATTTTTTTTTTATCTTGTATGGAGTTAGCTAAAGCAGTTTATGGCGCGGGAAACACAATGGGCGAGCTTATATTAAAAAATTTATTATTTGCTTGCTGCTGGATTGTCCTTTCCTTTTTGTTTTCATAATTGGAGTGTTATTATATGGATAGTCTATGTTATTTGAAGTTGTTTTTTTGCTTATTAGTGGTCGGATACTTCAAATTTATTGTTTTCTTTTCTTTTCTGTAAAAATGGTGTATCTCTTAGGCCTAATTTCTGGGGATTTTCGGGTCAAAAGGAATCAATGCTGCTTGACATTTTAGTCTGTATTCCTCATAGAAAAAATCCCTTTTTTTGAATCCCTGCTGGAGGGTGACCCTTAAGAAAGTCTTCAGGCTGGATTCTTATTTTATTTGGTTTAAATTTGATACCTTTTTTCGTATTTACTAGGTTTTTATTACTATTGTCTTGATTCATCTGTGTTTTAGTAGTAGCTGCATTTGCGCTCTTTAAATAGAATGGTGCTTTTCTTGTGCTTTTTTTAGTTTTTAGTTTGAATCAGAAATAATTTTTTAGTTGCAATTCCGAAATAATTTAGTTTTGTTTCCAAAATATTTTTAATTTTAGATTGTTTCGATTATAGGTTTTAATTACCTAATGCTAATATTTTTGGTTGCTTATACACACACACACACACACACACACACACATATATATATATATATATATATATATATATATATATATATATATATATATATATATATATATATATATATATATATATATATATATATATATATATATATATATATATATATATATATACATATATTTATACACATAAAACCAAATTATTAAAAATATCAATTTAATATTAGGAAAAAGAAGAAATATAGAATCAAAAAGGAAGAAATTAAGAATCCTGCCTGAAGACTTTCTCCAGAAAATAAAGACCGTATAATTAGAAAAAAAGCAAGAAACACAATATTTATAGAAAAAAATAAAGTAAATCTTTATATATCTGAGGCTCCCTCATCTACTAATTAAATCTTAAATTTATGTATTTTTCGGACATATGTATCTGATATGTGTTATAAGTAGATATATGTTTCGTTTAATTGTTGTCGAAATGAATACATTCAAAGTTACTGCATTAGAAATTAATTTAATTTTTAACAGAATACCGTTTTTTGCAATTTAAATTACTGAATTTTGATTTATTTATTTGGTAATCTAATTTGCCAAAGAAAATGTGACATATCGAATATCTTTATACTTAAAATAAAATACTCAGTTCACGTTCGCACAATACGTTGCCGAAAAACAATATTTTATTTAACTAGAAATTTCTTATGGAAGTTTAATCGACATCAAATATCATTTTCAGGTTTCTATCCTCAAAATATAATCCCAACATTCAGATTGTAACAATTCCCTTCACAGGTACTTACACTAAATACTTTTATTTACAATCGCAATTTTACAACAAATATGTAGTCTAATTGATAAATAAAATTAAATTCATCTTTTTTGTCAAGTCAGTGCACTTAAAATTGAGCAGTGTTCCTAGAATGTAATCTCGCTTCAAAGTATTTTTTAAACATTTATGTATATAATATATATAATATAGCATACATATAAGCAAAGTAAGCATTTATACATATTCTCGTATTATTTTCTGGGTCAATATTCGGTTTTATACTTCACGTATTTAAATTACTCCTGTTATATGAATACTTTATGTAAATGGTTTTTATGAATTATATATAGGTTATTATATAGGTTTTTATGAATTAATTATGTTTGTTTCCAAATGATTTAATTCAAATCAGCAGTGGAACATATATATATATATATGCATATATATTGGAAAAAAATAAAGAATACTAATATTATGTATGTATTGATAATAGCTTTGAATTAATTTTTTTAACATTTCTTGCGAAAATTGTTTCGTGTTTGTTAAAAATCGATTCCAAAATTGATTTTAAATCTATTTGTTAACCATTTAATGCCAGAGTACTGAAATTTTATGTATCTGTGTGATTTGATTTACAAAAAGTTCCTGTATTAATAATCTTAGGAAGAAAATTAACAATCTATACTTATAATAAAGCTCAATGTGTGTGTGTCTGTGTGTTGGCGCTCTACAACCCAGACCGTTTGTCCTACATCTACCAAGGTCCGGGAATGGGCACTTGGAGTCACTCTTTTTGAATATTCAATTAGAATTTTAATTATTAATTAAAAACTAACTTTCCCGACAAAAGAAATCTTCATTTCCCCACCACCAAATGAGTAAGGCTTCAGTTTTTTTCCCCACGCTAATGAGGTTAGGCTTAATATTTTTAGACCGATTATTTCAAACGATTCAATTTCTTTTCTTAATGTCTGATGCATTTAAAATTAAACATTATTAATGAATCGACCTTTCAGATTTATTCTGAAGTACTTTTGAATTAAAATAAAACAGAATAAAGGAAATTAAAAATTTCTAATCTGCATACCCCATCTGGCGTAAAAAAATTCACGCATTTTCTTTACCACAACTGGCGTTGAAAATTCACGCATGCACATTGTGTTCTGATTGTTGACAACTATTTTCAACGGATGCGGACTTGATTTAAATTATTTTTTAGGTTAGTTGTGTGCTTTTGTAATTACATTGTATTTATGTTCGCTTTATATTTTTTGTATATACTTATAGTTTTAAATACATCGTTTTTTAAGTATTTTTAACCTGTTTCCGACCGATTATTTTAAACGAATCTGTTTATTTTCTTAGTGTTTGATGCATTTAAAATTAAACATTGTTAATTAATCGATCTGCTCATAATGAATCTGAGAAAATTTTGTTGACAAATTCTTGAGATATCGCGTAAATTAAGAAATATATTTTTTAGTCCCAATAAAGTTTAAATGCGCAGTGACTCTGTTTTCAGTAATCATATTATTAAAAAAATGCCTTGTTTCAGTAAAAAAATATTATTATATTAATTGCAGATGAAAAATTTCCACTTTAATTTAAAGCATAAATTCTACGGGAGCGAACACAAAATTAGAGAGAGATATATTACGTTATGACTGAAGGCCTTTATAATATTATGAAGAAGAAACTATTAAAGTAGGAATTACATAAAATATTTAATTATTAAAATTTTAATGAGCATTAAGATTGGCGAACCAGCTGGTCGCCAAAGGCGGTTAGTAAATCAATAAATTTAGTTAAATTCTGTGGTGAGTTTTTGAAAAAAGACTTTTATAAGATACTGCAATACTAATGATAACAAAAATTGTTTAATTATGTAAAAAGAAATGGAAAATGTGAAGGAAAAGCTTTTTTCAATATATTAATGTGAAGTTGTGTTAAAAAGTATTTTTTGTCATTAATTTTTTGTGCTGCATAAACAAATATAAGAAATAAACAAAAGAAAAAGAAAAGGTGTTTTTTTGGTTTTGAACTCAATGTATATTAACTTTTGGAAAAAGAATATAAAAACTTTATTTGATAAGAAGACTATTTAAATGGATACAAATTTTAAATAAATGGCTCTGAGGAGAATCTAATATTATGTTTTTCAAATTCATTGCTGTTTTAATGAACTATCAATTAACAAATAATATGTCTTACGAAACGTACAAAAAACGCAGTTTGTCTATTTGAATATATTTAAGTATTGTACGCAGTTAATTAGTTGTTTGAATAAATTGTTCTCAAGAACTAAAAGAACAAAGAAAATCATTTATTCATCTAAAAAATTGTTTTCAAGTGCTTGATAATCTGACTTGAAGAACGAATTAATGCACCAAATTTAATAGAATTTGATAGATTTAGAATTTCTCAGAAACTCATTTTAAATTTGTTAAGAATTTCGATTTTTATTAAATTCAAATTTATTAATATTCTTATTATAGGCGCAGCAAAACCGTTCATTATAGAAATGTATATTTTTGAGGAAATATAACTAGTTTTAATTTAAAAAATTTAAAAAAATTAACTTCAGTTTTGTTACAATGGAATCATTTTACATCTTAAAATCACTCCAAATACTTTTGAATTATAAATACCAAAAAAGAAATGAAAAAGAAAATAGAATAATCCATATTGATCCTTGCTCTCGAACAGAAATAATAGAAACGAAAAATAAGCTATGCATCACAGCAATTTTCCCAAGAAACCGAATACTTTTGCAATTTCTTGAATGAAAGGCTTGATTACTTCTGCCCATTTTCGGTATCATTTTTCTTAGTTTGAAAACTTTTTTTTAATTCTGCTTATTCAAATCTGATGCAAGATGTTAGAGTATTTCAGTATTATCCTTATCGCAATTTTTAAACAACTTATGGAGAACTAATTTCAATGTGCTTTCAATTTCTTTATTTATTCCAAGAATATCTTGATTTACTTTTATAAACTGTATTGAAATGCAATAGGGTGGATAAATAATGATCTAAATGTCTTGTGACTAATTAAAGTTATTAAAACTTTTTATATAAAAGCTTGCAAAACATCTAAAATTAATATATTAAAAAGCAAAGCCTGAGTGAATCTCCTTTGAAATGTAAATTATAGGTTATCTTTTTCAAAATTAAATTATTTTATTTTTGAAAAATCCTGACTGTTTGAATAAACATATGATTTGACTAAAGGAACGAAGGATGGGATTCTAGCATCGTTCTTATCCGGAATAAAACTTTGAGATTCCAGTGTCACTTGTCACTAACATTGGATTGGTGTGTTTTGAAAATATGTGAAAGAAACATTGGGGCGACATTTTGCTGCTACTGCTTCCGTCATTAACATCTCACTATTAAACGTTTTATATCTTTTTTGCTCTCTTAATCTCTTATCTGTTGCAAATATCTTAAAGATTTATTCTGCTGCATAAAGCTTCTTGATCTATAGTTTTATTTCCATTTCTGTGTACCATATGTAAATTCTGCTGTAGTAATATTTGCATGCTATTTAACCTCATGTATACTAGAAGGTACGGAATTTGAATCAGTTTCGGTATTTTAGTGGTGAATCTATTGCACCGCTGAAATGCTGTGGTTATTTTTTTTTTTTTTTTCATATTATCCATGCATAAACGAAACTTATCCATTTATTCAAAAGGAATATTTACAGGATAATTCAATAGGAACTTTTAAAATAACAATAATGGCATTTATAATTATTTCAGATTTGTATCCATTCAATTTCCAGGAATATAATGTGTATAAACGATACCATTGCTATGTTTATATATTTGTATCAAAAAAGGATTAAAATATTAGCTTTTTAATGGTTACCTGAAATGAAATAAAAGCTAGAATCAAGATAATTTTCCTTGGAAAAAGTCCAATCGTAGGATTCAGATGCTTCATGAATTTGCCAAAGACAAAAAACAAATCGATTATTATATTACGAATATATGGAGAGGGAATGCTTGCTCATATGATGTCCACATCAGGTTACGTCAGTTGGTTTAGTTATATTAACGTCCCGTTGAAGCAACACAAGGGCTATTTTGGGACAGACCTCGTAATTTTGAACCGCGGTCAGATGACGAGGACGACAACTGAGCTGGCACCCCCCTCTCCACACCACACCACACCAGCGGGAGGACATTTGATCATGACGGATTTAGCGTGCAACAGACCCCTTCACACGACGGTTCTTCGGTGGAATCGGGTCACGAACCTGAAACTCTCCGGTTCCGAAGCCGAGACCTTACAACCAGGCCACCGCGGCCCCTCAGGTCACGTCAGCTGTGGTTGTCTGGTGGTAAGGTTTCGGAGCCGGAACGAAGCGTTTCAGGTTCGAGACCTGAGTGTTCTTCAGCGGGAAAATGTTTTCCAAACGTCCTCCCACTCATGTAGTGTAGACTTGAATAGGAAGATGAAAGCTCAGATGTCTTTCTCGTTATCTGATCGTGGTGCAAAATCCCGAGATCAGTCCCAAAATATTCCTGCTGTAAAACTATACATTAATTTAACTAATTAATACTTTTGATTAACTGATTAATAACCTTTCAGATTATTCCTTCTATGATCTGATCAATAGAGATCGCAAAAAACCTATATTTAGGACTGCTTAACTACACATCCATTAGACAAAATAAGTATTATAGTCAATGCAAAATGCCACGTTTACGGGTACTGGGATGTACAATCTCCTGTTTATATAAAATGTTTTGAATGTAATTTTATAAAGTAGTTCAGATATTTGAGTTTTCTATTGAGTACTTTCTAGCTAAGGAAAAACTGTTTGTAATCAATTTAATGGAACTTTGAAATTTATTATCATTTTTAATCATATTGCGTTAATTTATTGTAAGGTTTCAATTTTCTGTTCATGAAGGATGAAAAACAATTGAAATTGAAAATGCGGTTTGTGATGTAAAAACTAATAGAAGGCAATGAAAAAAGATATGCAGGATGATTATAATTAATGTCCTACTTTCAAAATACTGTAGAAAAATATCTTTCTACAGCATTCTATTTTGTAGAAAAAGATTTTTCACAGATTTCTAGGTTATAGATGTTATGATTTCCGTGTGATTGATGGCTTTTGTTGTGTAAATATTTGCTATTCTTCTACCCGTAATTTCCGATGTGCAAACCATAAACGTCCCTTTATAAGAAAAGACATTTTAAAACCTTTTATTCGGAATAAAATGACGCAAAATATAGGTATACCGTTCTAATGAAAGAGAAAAAAAATATAGATTATTAGGCAAGATACAAGTTTAAATTAAAATTAAAATTCCTATTATTTTATATGCTCATAAAGATCTTATTAAGTTATTTGTTATTAGAATAATAATTTGTAATGATATAGATTATATTTAAGTCCCCCTTGCAAAACGCTGTTAAAAAAAGAACCTCTGATTAGAATGGAACTCTTTTATAGCAAATGGAATGTGTCTTGCTCAGTATCATTTAATTTTCATAGTATATGGTTTACAGTGAAATCTACTCATACACTTTTGGAACGAACTTATTTCTTATGTTATATTATTTTCTCTTTCTTTAAGCATATTCACTTCAAATTTGAAGCCATTCTGACCAGTGTTTATTTACAGCACTTTGAAAGTGGGACTTTAATTATAATCACTCTGTATTATTACAAGTTTATTTTCCCAATAAAAAGTAAGTTAATAAGATTTTTATAAGCAAATAAAGTAATATTTAGGAATTTTAATTATAATTTAAACTTTTATTTCGGTTGTAATTTAGAGAGATTTTTTTTTCTTTCATTAGAAAATTCCAGATATATTTTTCTTCGTCTGTCCGTAAAGAAAATATTAAAAAATGTTTATTCTAATAAAAGGATGTTTCTGGTTTGCAATAATTTAATAACAATCAATAATACAAAAAAAAATCACCAGCCAAATAGAAATCGTAACACAGAAAATTTTATTTGTGAAAAGTATCTTTCTACATATACCCTAACACCATCTTAATAAGGAAACAAATAATCATATAAATGGAAGACTTTCACAAGATAAGATTTATGTGCAAATCATTAATGGTAAATGTGCCAGTAAATTAAAAGTTGAACTATCATTAGCATAAATCTAAGCTCCCAATGCAATCTCGATGAAAAATTAAAAAGTACAATCTTGACAAATGAAAAATTATAGTTAGCTGAACATATTAATATCTACAATATGTGAGAATTTCTTTCCAAGAAAGCGAATGTAGCGCCTTAACTCGTGTATTACTTATCTGCTTAACGACCATCATAATCTGCTTTGAAGATGACACCATTCTACTGATTACTAGGGAACCAACATATGTGAAACAGAACAAATGGATCGGCATTTGTGGGCAAACAGTTATTTTCGTCCTTTTGACCGCGATGAACTAGAAAACGATACTCATTGGCGACATTGTATTTATCCAGATTGCAGAATGAACATCAGAACCAGAATAATTGCCTCCTTGGAAGCCATCGGTAATGAAATGCTACGCTCCTAAACAACAACGCTGGAATTCAAAAATCCATTGAGAATTGTAAATCATCTTATCGATATAAACAAAAGATCTGCTATGGATTTCCATTGAGCGCTGCGTAAGCATGATAATGGAGGTAAAAGAATCGCGAATAATTAAGGTAAAGGAAGATTGTGAAATCTGGAAGAGGAATGAATTATTCAAAGAAAGAAATATAAAAGAATTTTGGATGACGTTGGCACACGTTAATCATTTTTCACTAAAGAAAAATATTAACTGTATAATTCAAATTATAGTAAATTGCATATTGGTCTATGAATTGAAGATTATCTTGATAATTCATGCGAAAACTGAACAATTTATAGAAAGAAAAGAATATTTAAAGTATTAATGTTATGATATCCATATAATTCATTCAAATAATATCATGTTTTACGCATAGGACAAATTTACATTTTCCTCTTTTATACAATAATTGTCACAAAATAGATAGCATTATGACATGTGAAAAACAAAATATGAACTTTATAGATTTCAATAGTACAACTCATAAATGAGGATTTTAATATGAAACTTATAAATATTGGGATTACAACAATTTATATCATAGAAATTCTTAATCAAATCTAAGAATTAACATTTAGTATATAGGGATGATTTAATTTTCTTTGAGAAAGAATGTTAATTTATTGCTTTTATAATGTCAGTAAATACTTATAGAAATCATCTTTGAAATCAGAGTCTGATTTTTTTTATGTAATCCTAATGGAAGAAAAATTCAATATAGAATAATTAATCAAGATTTATGTTGAAATATTTATCATATAATAAGCGAAGTTCAAATTATTAAAACATGTTGTCATTTTCATATTAATTCTCATATAATTTCATTTACTATTCTTCCTATTTCTAGAATAAATCGTTTAGGGGAGCTACTGCTTCAATAACTAGGAAGACTCATAAATTATTGACAGCGATAAATACAGTCGCAAAGTGAATGCCTAATGGTTTATCATTAGAAACATTAGCATATATCTTATTATTAGCATATTTTTTATAATATGATTACTGATAACAGAGTCACTGAGCGTTTAAACTTTATGGGCACTAAAAAATGTCTTTCTTAATTTATGTAATATCTCAAGAATTTTTCAACAAAATTTTCTCAAATTCATCATGAACAGATCGATTAATTAACAAAGTTTAATTTTAAGTGCATCAAACACTAAGAAAATAAAATGAATCGTTTAAAATAATCGGTCGAAAACAGGTTTAAAAAAGCTACTTAAAAACCGATGCATTTAAAACTATAAGCATATACAAAAAATATATAACTAATAAAAATACAATTTAATTACAAAAGCACGCAACTAATCTAAAAATAATTTAAATCAAGAATCATCCGTTGATAATATTGTCAACAATCAGAACACAATGCGCATGCGTAAATTTTCAACATCAGTTACGGTAACGCAAAGACGTGAACTTTTCTACGCCAGTTACGGTAACGCAAACGCGTGAACTTTTCTACGCCAGTTGGCGGAACGCTATTCAGATTAGAAATTTTAAATTTCCTTTATTCTGTGTTATTTTAATTCAAAAGTACTTCAGAATGAATCTGAAAGATCGATTCATTAACAATGTTTAATTTTAAATGCATCAAACATTAAGAAAATAAACAGAATCGTTTGAAATAATTGGCCGAAAATTATTAACCCTAGCCTCATTACTGTTGGGAAGAAAAAAAAACTGAAGCCTTACTCAAGGCGTTGGGGAAAATGAAAAGATTTTTTGGCGGGAAAGTGGGTTTTTAATTAATAATTAAAATTCTAAAAAAATTCAAAAAAAAGGGATCCCAGGTGCACATTCTGGACCTCTAAGGTATACATGTACCAAATTTGGTAGCTGTAGGTCAAATTGTCTTTTTTGTAGAGCGCCAACACACACACACACACACACACACACACACATTGAGCTTTATATATAAGTATAGGTAATTATAGAACTGGTGGAAGATGATAACGTTCTTCGGCTTATTATATAATTAATTATTAAATTCTTTGCTGTTCTCAAAAAGAGTTCTTGAATGGGGAAAATATCCTGAAAATCATAAATGTAAGTAAGCTTATTTATTGATTTTTTTTCAAAGTAGTGTAAAGAAATACCACAATTGTTACGAAGATGAAGTTTAAGAAAGTTAAATAAATTTATACCTGCAAAACATTGGAACTTCAAGGAGAGGATGCTTTAAATCAAACATCATTTTTTTCCATCAGTTTCAACAAGTTTCTGTGGTAGAGATTCTTTATAGACTACGCTCAACTTTCACATTTTCCAAATTTGGTATAGAATGGAAAATTTGGGAATTTTTTCCAAATACTATTTTTTTTTTAATTTCTAGCATGTAATACCGCTGTTAAATCCTAAATAGGGAATATCGAAATGTAATTAGTTGATGGTTAAATTGATATTTAACATCATTAATTTCAAATTCTCAACTTCCAAGTCTTATTACTTTCTCATATACGTAGTATAGAGAAAGTATAGTAATTATCAAAAAAATTCGAACACGAGATTTTGACGAATCTCAACGTTTTAGATCTTTCCGTGTTCGAAAAACGCATTTTTACAAAATATTCGTCTATCAGTCTGTAACTTAAAATGAAAAAACTTTTTTTTATTATATTCAATTTATTAATACGGTTCAAGTAGTAGTATGTATTGAAGTGAAAAGCAACTACGATTAGTAAAATATTTTTTTCTAACATTTGTGTCTCTTTTTTTTGTATTGTAATCGACAAAACATATTTTCATTATTGTTCCATTAGAAAAATAAATTGAATTAATATATCTAAATTCAAGAGAGAGATTATCAGAAAGACAAAGAGAGAGAGAGAGAGAAGAATTTCTCTAAATTTGTAATAAATAAAAAATTAATTGTATACAAGTTTCTTTTACATTTTATTCACTTTTTCCCCAATTTGGTATAAAATGAAAAATTTGAGAATTTTTACCAAATGCTATTTCTTTATTTTCTAGCATTAATACCGCTGTTAAATCCTAAATAGGGAATATCGAAATGTAATTAGTTGATGGTTAAATTGATATTTAACATCATTAATTTCAAATTCTCAACTTCCAAGTCTTATTACTTTCTCATATACGTAGTATAGAGAAAGTATAGTAATTATCAAAAAAATTCGAACTCGAGATTTTGACGAATCTCAACGTTTTAGATCTTTCAGTGTTCGAAAAACGCATTTTTACAAAATATTCGTCTATCAGTCTGTAACTTAAAATGAAAAAACTTTTTTTTATTATATTCAATTTATTAATACGGTTCAAGTAGTAGTATGTATTGAAGTGAAAAGCAACTACGATTAGTAAAATATTTTTTTCTAACATTTGTGTCTCTTTTTTTTGTATTGTAATCGACAAAACATATTTTCATTATTGTTCCATTAGAAAAATAAATTGAATTAATATATCTAAATTCAAGAGAGAGATTATCAGAAAGACAAAGAGAGAGAGAGAGAGAAGAATTTCTCTAAATTTGTAATAAATAAAAAATTAATTGTATACAAGTTTCTTTTACATTTTATTCACTTTTTCCCCAATTTGGTATAAAATGAAAAATTTGAGAATTTTTACCAAATGCTATTTCTTTATTTTCTAGCATTAATACCGCTGTTAAATCCTAAATAGGGAATATCGAAATGTAATTAGTTGATGGTTAAATTGATATTTAACATCATTAATTTCAAATTCTCAACTTCCAAGTCTTATTACTTTCTCATATACGTAGTATAGAGAAAGTATAGTAATTATCAAAAAAATTCGAACACGAGATTTTGACGAATCTCAACGTTTTAGATCTTTCCGTGTTCGAAAAACGCATTTTTACAAAATATTCGTCTATCAGTCTGTAACTTAAAATGAAAAAACTTTTTTTTATTATATTCAATTTATTAATACGGTTCAAGTAGTAGTATGTATTGAAGTGAAAAGCAACTACGATTAGTAAAATATTTTTTTCTAACATTTGTGTCTCTTTTTTTTGTATTGTAATCGACAAAACATATTTTCATTATTGTTCCATTAGAAAAATAAATTGAATTAATATATCTAAATTCAAGAGAGAGATTATCAGAAAGACAAAGAGAGAGAGAGAGAGAAGAATTTCTCTAAATTTGTAATAAATAAAAAATTAATTGTATACAAGTTTCTTTTACATTTTATTCACTTTTTCCCCAATTTGGTATAAAATGAAAAATTTGAGAATTTTTACCAAATGCTATTTCTTTATTTTCTAGCATTAATACCGCTGTTAAATCCTAAATAGGGAATATCGAAATGTAATTAGTTGATGGTTAAATTGATATTTAACATCATTAATTTCAAATTCTCAACTTCCAAGTCTTATTACTTTCTCATATACGTAGTATAGAGAAAGTATAGTAATTATCAAAAAAATTCGAACTCGAGATTTTGACGAATCTCAACGTTTTAGATCTTTTAGTGTTCGAAAAACGCATTTTTACAAAATATTCGTCTATCAGTCTGTAACTTAAAATGAAAAAACTTTTTTTTATTATATTCAATTTATTAATACGGTTCAAGTAGTAGTATGTATTGAAGTGAAAAGCAACTACGATTAGTAAAATATTTTTTTCTAACATTTGTGTCTCTTTTTTTTGTATTGTAATCGACAAAACATATTTTCATTATTGTTCCATTAGAAAAATAAATTGAATTAATATATCTAAATTCAAGAGAGAGATTATCAGAAAGACAAAGAGAGAGAGAGAGAGAAGAATTTCTCTAAATTTGTAATAAATAAAAAATTAATTGTATACAAGTTTCTTTTACATTTTATTCACTTTTTCCCCAATTTGGTATAAAATGAAAAATTTGAGAATTTTTACCAAATGCTATTTCTTTATTTTCTAGCATTAATACCGCTGTTAAATCCTAAATAGGGAATATCGAAATGTAATTAGTTGATGGTTAAATTGATATTTAACATCATTAATTTCAAATTCTCAACTTCCAAGTCTTATTACTTTCTCATATACGTAGTATAGAGAAAGTATAGTAATTATCAAAAAAATTCGAACTCGAGATTTTGACGAATCTCAACGTTTTAGATCTTTCCGTGTTCGAAAAACGCATTTTTACAAAATATTCGTCTATCAGTCTGTAACTTAAAATGAAAAAACTTTTTTTTATTATATTCAATTTATTAATACGGTTCAAGTAGTAGTATGTATTGAAGTGAAAAGCAACTACGATTAGTAAAATATTTTTTTCTAACATTTGTGTCTCTTTTTTTTGTATTGTAATCGACAAAACATATTTTCATTATTGTTCCATTAGAAAAATAAATTGAATTAATATATCTAAATTCAAGAGAGAGATTATCAGAAAGACAAAGAGAGAGAGAGAGAGAAGAATTTCTCTAAATTTGTAATAAATAAAAAATTAATTGTATACAAGTTTCTTTTACATTTTATTCACTTTTTCCCCAATTTGGTATAAAATGAAAAATTTGAGAATTTTTACCAAATGCTATTTCTTTATTTTCTAGCATTAATACCGCTGTTAAATCCTAAATAGGGAATATCGAAATGTAATTAGTTGATGGTTAAATTGATATTTAACATCATTAATTTCAAATTCTCAACTTCCAAGTCTTATTACTTTCTCATATACGTAGTATAGAGAAAGTATAGTAATTGTCAAAAAAATTCGAACACGAGATTTTGACGAATCTCAACGTTTTAGATCTTTCCGTGTTCGAAAAACGCATTTTTACAAAATATTCGTCTATCAGTCTGTAACTTAAAATGAAAAAACTTTTTTTTATTATATTCAATTTATTAATACGGTTCAAGTAGTAGTATGTATTGAAGTGAAAAGCAACTACGATTAGTAAAATATTTTTTTCTAACATTTGTGTCTCTTTTTTTTGTATTGTAATCGACAAAACATATTTTCATTATTGTTCCATTAGAAAAATAAATTGAATTAATATATCTAAATTCAAGAGAGAGATTATCAGAAAGACAAAGAGAGAGAGAGAGAGAAGAATTTCTCTAAATTTGTAATAAATAAAAAATTAATTGTATACAAGTTTCTTTTACATTTTATTCACTTTTTCCCCAATTTGGTATAAAATGAAAAATTTGAGAATTTTTACCAAATGCTATTTCTTTATTTTCTAGCATTAATACCGCTGTTAAATCCTAAATAGGGAATATCGAAATGTAATTAGTTGATGGTTAAATTGATATTTAACATCATTAATTTCAAATTCTCAACTTCCAAGTCTTATTACTTTCTCATATACGTAGTATAGAGAAAGTATAGTAATTATCAAAAAAATTCGAACACGAGATTTTGACGAATCTCAACGTTTTAGATCTTTCCGTGTTCGAAAAACGCATTTTTACAAAATATTCGTCTATCAGTCTGTAACTTAAAATGAGAAAACTTTTTTTTATTATATTCAATTTATTAATACGGTTCAAGTAGTAGTATGTATTGAAGTGAAAAGCAACTACGATTAGTAAAATATTTTTTTCTAACATTTGTGTCTCTTTTTTTTGTATTGTAATCGACAAAACATATTTTCATTATTGTTCCATTAGAAAAATAAATTGAATTAATATATCTAAATTCAAGAGAGAGATTATCAGAAAGACAAAGAGAGAGAGAGAGAGAAGAATTTCTCTAAATTTGTAATAAATAAAAAATTAATTGTATACAAGTTTCTTTTACATTTTATTCACTTTTTCCCCAATTTGGTATAAAATGAAAAATTTGAGAATTTTTACCAAATGCTATTTCTTTATTTTCTAGCATTAATACCGCTGTTAAATCCTAAATAGGGAATATCGAAATGTAATTAGTTGATGGTTAAATTGATATTTAACATCATTAATTTCAAATTCTCAACTTCCAAGTCTTATTACTTTCTCATATACGTAGTATAGAGAAAGTATAGTAATTATCAAAAAAATTCGAACACGAGATTTTGACGAATCTCAACGTTTTAGATCTTTCCGTGTTCGAAAAACGCATTTTTACAAAATATTCGTCTATCAGTCTGTAACTTAAAATGAAAAAACTTTTTTTTATTATATTCAATTTATTAATACGGTTCAAGTAGTAGTATGTATTGAAGTGAAAAGCAACTACGATTAGTAAAATATTTTTTTCTAACATTTGTGTCTCTTTTTTTTGTATTGTAATCGACAAAACATATTTTCATTATTGTTCCATTAGAAAAATAAATTGAATTAATATATCTAAATTCAAGAGAGAGATTATCAGAAAGACAAAGAGAGAGAGAGAGAGAAGAATTTCTCTAAATTTGTAATAAATAAAAAATTAATTGTATACAAGTTTCTTTTACATTTTATTCACTTTTTCCCCAATTTGGTATAAAATGAAAAATTTGAGAATTTTTACCAAATGCTATTTCTTTATTTTCTAGCATTAATACCGCTGTTAAATCCTAAATAGGGAATATCGAAATGTAATTAGTTGATGGTTAAATTGATATTTAACATCATTAATTTCAAATTCTCAACTTCCAAGTCTTATTACTTTCTCATATACGTAGTATAGAGAAAGTATAGTAATTATCAAAAAAATTCGAACTCGAGATTTTGACGAATCTCAACGTTTTAGATCTTTCAGTGTTCGAAAAACGCATTTTTACAAAATATTCGTCTATCAGTCTGTAACTTAAAATGAAAAAACTTTTTTTTATTATATTCAATTTATTAATACGGTTCAAGTAGTAGTATGTATTGAAGTGAAAAGCAACTACGATTAGTAAAATATTTTTTTCTAACATTTGTGTCTCTTTTTTTTGTATTGTAATCGACAAAACATATTTTCATTATTGTTCCATTAGAAAAATAAATTGAATTAATATATCTAAATTCAAGAGAGAGATTATCAGAAAGACAAAGAGAGAGAGAGAGAGAAGAATTTCTCTAAATTTGTAATAAATAAAAAATTAATTGTATACAAGTTTCTTTTACATTTTATTCACTTTTTCCCCAATTTGGTATAAAATGAAAAATTTGAGAATTTTTACCAAATGCTATTTCTTTATTTTCTAGCATTAATACCGCTGTTAAATCCTAAATAGGGAATATCGAAATGTAATTAGTTGATGGTTAAATTGATATTTAACATCATTAATTTCAAATTCTCAACTTCCAAGTCTTATTACTTTCTCATATACGTAGTATAGAGAATGTATAGTAATTGTCAAAAAAATTCGAACACGAGATTTTGACGAATCTCAACGTTTTAGATCTTTCAGTGTTCGAAAAACGCATTTTTACAAAATATTCGTCTATCAGTCTGTAACTTAAAATGAAAAAACTTTTTTTTATTATATTCAATTTATTAATACGGTTCAAGTAGTAGTATGTATTGAAGTGAAAAGCAACTACGATTAGTAAAATATTTTTTTCTAACATTTGTGTCTCTTTTTTTTGTATTGTAATCGACAAAACATATTTTCATTATTGTTCCATTAGAAAAATAAATTGAATTAATATATCTAAATTCAAGAGAGAGATTATCAGAAAGACAAAGAGAGAGAGAGAGAGAAGAATTTCTCTAAATTTGTAATAAATAAAAAATTAATTGTATACAAGTTTCTTTTACATTTTATTCACTTTTTCCCCAATTTGGTATAAAATGAAAAATTTGAGAATTTTTACCAAATGCTATTTCTTTATTTTCTAGCATTAATACCGCTGTTAAATCCTAAATAGGGAATATCGAAATGTAATTAGTTGATGGTTAAATTGATATTTAACATCATTAATTTCAAATTCTCAACTTCCAAGTCTTATTACTTTCTCATATACGTAGTATAGAGAAAGTATAGTAATTATCAAAAAAATTCGAACTCGAGATTTTGACGAATCTCAACGTTTTAGATCTTTCAGTGTTCGAAAAACGCATTTTTACAAAATATTCGTCTATCAGTCTGTAACTTAAAATGAAAAAACTTTTTTTTATTATATTCAATTTATTAATACGGTTCAAGTAGTAGTATGTATTGAAGTGAAAAGCAACTACGATTAGTAAAATATTTTTTTCTAACATTTGTGTCTCTTTTTTTTGTATTGTAATCGACAAAACATATTTTCATTATTGTTCCATTAGAAAAATAAATTGAATTAATATATCTAAATTCAAGAGAGAGATTATCAGAAAGACAAAGAGAGAGAGAGAGAGAAGAATTTCTCTAAATTTGTAATAAATAAAAAATTAATTGTATACAAGTTTCTTTTACATTTTATTCACTTTTTCCCCAATTTGGTATAAAATGAAAAATTTGAGAATTTTTACCAAATGCTATTTCTTTATTTTCTAGCATTAATACCGCTGTTAAATCCTAAATAGGGAATATCGAAATGTAATTAGTTGATGGTTAAATTGATATTTAACATCATTAATTTCAAATTCTCAACTTCCAAGTCTTATTACTTTCTCATATACGTAGTATAGAGAAAGTATAGTAATTATCAAAAAAATTCGAACTCGAGATTTTGACGAATCTCAACGTTTTAGATCTTTCAGTGTTCGAAAAACGCATTTTTACAAAATATTCGTCTATCAGTCTGTAACTTAAAATGAAAAAACTTTTTTTTATTATATTCAATTTATTAATACGGTTCAAGTAGTAGTATGTATTGAAGTGAAAAGCAACTACGATTAGTAAAATATTTTTTTCTAACATTTGTGTCTCTTTTTTTTGTATTGTAATCGACAAAACATATTTTCATTATTGTTCCATTAGAAAAATAAATTGAATTAATATATCTAAATTCAAGAGAGAGATTATCAGAAAGACAAAGAGAGAGAGAGAGAGAAGAATTTCTCTAAATTTGTAATAAATAAAAAATTAATTGTATACAAGTTTCTTTTACATTTTATTCACTTTTTCCCCAATTTGGTATAAAATGAAAAATTTGAGAATTTTTACCAAATGCTATTTCTTTATTTTCTAGCATTAATACCGCTGTTAAATCCTAAATAGGGAATATCGAAATGTAATTAGTTGATGGTTAAATTGATATTTAACATCATTAATTTCAAATTCTCAACTTCCAAGTCTTATTACTTTCTCATATACGTAGTATAGAGAATGTATAGTAATTGTCAAAAAAATTCGAACACGAGATTTTGACGAATCTCAACGTTTTAGATCTTTCCGTGTTCGAAAAACGCATTTTTACAAAATATTCGTCTATCAGTCTGTAACTTAAAATGAAAAAACTTTTTTTTATTATATTCAATTTATTAATACGGTTCAAGTAGTAGTATGTATTGAAGTGAAAAGCAACTACGATTAGTAAAATATTTTTTTCTAACATTTGTGTCTCTTTTTTTTGTATTGTAATCGACAAAACATATTTTCATTATTGTTCCATTAGAAAAATAAATTGAATTAATATATCTAAATTCAAGAGAGAGATTATCAGAAAGACAAAGAGAGAGAGAGAGAGAAGAATTTCTCTAAATTTGTAATAAATAAAAAATTAATTGTATACAAGTTTCTTTTACATTTTATTCACTTTTTCCCCAATTTGGTATAAAATGAAAAATTTGAGAATTTTTACCAAATGCTATTTCTTTATTTTCTAGCATTAATACCGCTGTTAAATCCTAAATAGGGAATATCGAAATGTAATTAGTTGATGGTTAAATTGATATTTAACATCATTAATTTCAAATTCTCAACTTCCAAGTCTTATTACTTTCTCATATACGTAGTATAGAGAAAGTATAGTAATTATCAAAAAAATTCGAACTCGAGATTTTGACGAATCTCAACGTTTTAGATCTTTCCGTGTTCGAAAAACGCATTTTTACAAAATATTCGTCTATCAGTCTGTAACTTAAAATGAAAAAACTTTTTTTTATTATATTCAATTTATTAATACGGTTCAAGTAGTAGTATGTATTGAAGTGAAAAGCAACTACGATTAGTAAAATATTTTTTTCTAACATTTGTGTCTCTTTTTTTTGTATTGTAATCGACAAAACATATTTTCATTATTGTTCCATTAGAAAAATAAATTGAATTAATATATCTAAATTCAAGAGAGAGATTATCAGAAAGACAAAGAGAGAGAGAGAGAGAAGAATTTCTCTAAATTTGTAATAAATAAAAAATTAATTGTATACAAGTTTCTTTTACATTTTATTCACTTTTTCCCCAATTTGGTATAAAATGAAAAATTTGAGAATTTTTACCAAATGCTATTTCTTTATTTTCTAGCATTAATACCGCTGTTAAATCCTAAATAGGGAATATCGAAATGTAATTAGTTGATGGTTAAATTGATATTTAACATCATTAATTTCAAATTCTCAACTTCCAAGTCTTATTACTTTCTCATATACGTAGTATAGAGAAAGTATAGTAATTATCAAAAAAATTCGAACACGAGATTTTGACGAATCTCAACGTTTTAGATCTTTCCGTGTTCGAAAAACGCATTTTTACAAAATATTCGTCTATCAGTCTGTAACTTAAAATGAAAAAACTTTTTTTTATTATATTCAATTTATTAATACGGTTCAAGTAGTAGTATGTATTGAAGTGAAAAGCAACTACGATTAGTAAAATATTTTTTTCTAACATTTGTGTCTCTTTTTTTTGTATTGTAATCGACAAAACATATTTTCATTATTGTTCCATTAGAAAAATAAATTGAATTAATATATCTAAATTCAAGAGAGAGATTATCAGAAAGACAAAGAGAGAGAGAGAGAGAAGAATTTCTCTAAATTTGTAATAAATAAAAAATTAATTGTATACAAGTTTCTTTTACATTTTATTCACTTTTTCCCCAATTTGGTATAAAATGAAAAATTTGAGAATTTTTACCAAATGCTATTTCTTTATTTTCTAGCATTAATACCGCTGTTAAATCCTAAATAGGGAATATCGAAATGTAATTAGTTGATGGTTAAATTGATATTTAACATCATTAATTTCAAATTCTCAACTTCCAAGTCTTATTACTTTCTCATATACGTAGTATAGAGAATGTATAGTAATTGTCAAAAAAATTCGAACTCGAGATTTTGACGAATCTCAACGTTTTAGATCTTTCAGTGTTCGAAAAACGCATTTTTACAAAATATTCGTCTGTCAGTCTGTAACTTAAAATGAAAAAACTTTTTTTTATTATATTCAATTTATTAATACGGTTCAAGTAGTAGTATGTATTGAAGTGAAAAGCAACTACGATTAGTAAAATATTTTTTTCTAACATTTGTGTCTCTTTTTTTTTGTATTGTAATCGACAAAACATATTTTCATTATTGTTCCATTAGAAAAATAAATTGAATTAATATATCTAAATTCAAGAGAGAGATTATCAGAAAGACAAAGAGAGAGAGAGAGAGAAGAATTTCTCTAAATTTGTAATAAATAAAAAATTAATTGTTTACAAGTTTTTTTTACATTTTTTTCACTTTTTCCCCAATTTGGTATAAAATGAAAAATTTGAGAATTTTTACCAAATGCTATTTCTTTAATTTCTAGCATTAATACCGCTGTTAAATCCTAAATAGGGAATATCGAAATGTGGATAATTGATATTTAACATTATTAATTTCATATTATCAACTTTTTACCTTTAATATGCAGTTTTAGTTAAAGAAAAATATAATATTCATTCTTTTTTCTGTGCAATTTTCAAATTAAGACTGGAATTTCGATTTTATTTCAGTCATAAAATGTGAACATTTGATAAATGAAAACAATGTACGAAAATAGGTCTCATATTTTTACAAATCACGATGTGAAATTTGATATTTCAATTAAATAAGAGCACAAAACTCATTTCTTTCCTTTTTTGGTTAATAGATAAAAAAAAGACAGCAATTCATCCTAAGCGATAAGGAATGTGTTTTCAAATATGCAAAAGATTTCTGTGTGCATTATACTTAATTTGAGACATTATGATTCAACGCAATCTTATCGCTTTAGAAATAATGTACATCATCCCATTCAAAGGAAAAAACAGAAATAAAATTCCTCATCTTCGTAGTTGTAACACAGTAATAGCATTTGCTATATTTGGCATCTTCACGTCCTTATCGTTGATCACATGATAGCTTCTTACGCAATCATCGATATCGTCCCTCAGAGGAGTGATATTAGCTGACAGTAGTCATATTTATAGGTGTATTATATCAAGATGGTAAGTATTGAAGATGGTTCAATTCAGCATTTAAAAAATTATTCAACATTGTCAAAATTTTTTGAAAGTCAGTTTCATTTGATGATAAATTTAGAAAAAAAAATATTTTTATATTTTGATTTAGTTATGAAAGAATCTTGTTGAATTTTTTATTCATAAAAAAAGTCAGTTCCATGATATATGGAATAAACTGAATTTTCGAAACGTTTTTTTTATTATTATTATTAATTAAACAACATACTTGAAATAATGTTACCATATTATTTAAAATTAACACAATGTAATTATTTCATCAATGAATGTCGAGATATTAATTGTTTTCAAAAGAAATATCATGAAAGAGAAATGAGATTGATGAAAAATCAGATTGATGAAAGAATCAAAAAAGCCTTTACCAATATCAATAAATTTCGATAGATATAATGGTATTATTGTTATAAGAGAACATGATGTTATAAAGAACAACTATCTTTTTTCACTGATATTGTTCCATTTTTTATTGCCCATTCTTATACTTTTGTGTCATTGTATAATTTTCAACACATAATAGATTTTTTTTGTGATGAAACATAACAGGCAAAATTAGATAGTAAGTGAATTCCATAAGTTTAATGAAAATTGAGATGCTACACCATATCAAATAGAAATGTTATTATTTTAGAACAATAATATTTCCATCCTTGTTCAGAAAAATCCACTTGAAGTGGAAGTTGCTATAATTAAGAACGACCGTCTACGCATTATAATGCTTTTGTAATACGTTTAACTTAGATTTAATGCTAATAACTTTAGTAATTATACTGATATATGACTAAATAGAATTATAATTAAACTAAAGCTTTAAAACTGAAATATTAAAATTTCACAGCTACTAAAAACTAGTTAACTTTAAAATTTAATTCAAAATTCTGTAATTCCCTTGTTAATTTATATATTTTAAGAAAAATGTTTTAAAGAGAATATTTGCGATCCCAAGACGAAAACGATATGCAAATCTTCTTTTTAAATATATTTATGAAAGAAGAGATTATATAAAATTGCATGGGATTGTAAGTCCTAAGTAAAGACATAAAATTCAGAATAAAATCGCATTATATTTTTATTTCTTCCACTGTTTTTTTATAGTAAGTATTACACTGAATTAACTTTTGTAAAAACTGCATCGAACATTGCTTCAATTAAAGGAGAACAAAAATAAAATGAATCATATTTCAGCAGTTTTTCTAATGAAATAAATAAATTAATTTCATCATTATTTATTTCATTTTTCTAATGAAATAAATAAATTAATTTCATTATGATTAGCAGAGAAGCCTTTAAGCTAAATACATGAAAGAATTAATTAAGAAAATTAAGATATATTAATAATAATATCCTTAATATATCCTTGATATTTTATTAAACAGTAATTACCTCCAAGAAAAAAAAGTCTGTGGAAAATATTTTGCATATTTACTTTAAATAATTAATCAGTTTATAATCGTCCATATCCCATTATTTTTTTTATAAAAAAAAGTCTACTAATTTTAATTTAAACTTCACATTATTCATCAAATGAATACTTTAGTTTCAATTGCCTACTTACTTTTATGTTAATAGTAACAAATTCATTATTTAAAAAATCTATTCTAACAATGAGGTAACTGGATTAATTCTTGGTTTTGATTCTAATATGCCAAAATACAATGCATTTTTGAGTCAATAAAGAATTTTTTTAGTTGATGTATAGACTGAAATGAGATTTATCCTGAATATTTTCTTGAACTGAAATGAGACATGATTTCCGAGTATCATAAATGTACATCTCCATTTTAAGCTTTAGTGAAGATTAAACAAAAATTAATTAAAAGTTTTTCACGACTATTTTGTTTGAATTATAGAAATAATCTTCATGTAAGGATATTCTTCAACGGCATTATTTGAATAATTATGTTGATTATTTAAATAATACTTAATCCAATTATAAATTATTATTGGGATCAGTTATAATTAATTAAATACTTATCTTCTTGAATGATGCATATGCTATATAATGCTTACACGTATGGGTTTTAAAATAATCCTAATTTGAATAATTTACTCTATGGATCCACAAATAAAATGAATGAATTTTGACTCCTGTTCAACTTAGCGTTAAATTTTTTGTTTTAAATTTGTAATTAAAAAAGGATTTTTTTTACTTCTTAAAATACTTTTAATATCAATATCCACATTTGTTTCCTTATTAACTATATATATATATATATATATATATATATATATATATATATATATATATATATATATATATATATATATATATATATATATATATATATATCGTTGGCATCATTAAATGCATTGCCGATATTTTCTATTTGACGGAATTTTGTTATTAATTCAATGCATAGAATAATTGAGTTACTTATTAAATAGAACATTAATATCTCATCTTAACATTCTTAAAAATAGTTATTATTATTATTATTATTATTAGCTGTTTCACTCTAATTATTTAAAATCAAGCTGATTGGAGTTGAGCATGTATTTAAATGCCTTTTTATCCAATTTTATGTATTTTGCCAACATATAAATATTAGCTTGTGAAACACAGCAAATATGGACCTAATTAAGTCAAATAAATTTCGAACTAGAATGTCGAATATATTTGAATTTTACGCGAAATTAACATTTCTTTTTCTTTAAAGAAATATTTAGACAATCATTTCTAAACCATTTCTGTATTGCTTGGGAAATCCTAAGTTTCAGGATAATTATGATCTGTCTTAAATCTGAATAAAATGCTAATTGTCTCTAATGACATAATTGTTTTCTTACAATTTCTGTACAGGGAAATTCTGCAAGTTCTAGACAAAATTAAATGAATTTTCATATGCAAAATCCCAAAATATATAGTTTTTTTAAAACTTTTTTCAATAGTCCTATTGTATTTGAAAAAAGAAACAGTAATAATAAAAATGAATTGTTATTTTGATGATATTATAAAGTTTAAAGTTATAAAATAATTATTGTGAAAAGTAGTATATGCACTCCTAAATATTTTAAACATTAGTATTTTTGTTATAAACCAAATTTTATAGAAGGATTTCAAACTCACTATATTCATTCAAATATATAAATAAATTTCATAAAAATAAAATAAAAATACATTTTTTTAAACGACCAAGTGAAATTATTCCAAATTAAAAGGGAATAACTTTTGTAGTTATAAAATACATCATTAATTACAAATATGGAGCAAATTAAAGTAAGTATTTAATCGTAAAAGCCTTGCGAAGAAAAGAAGAAAATACAAAACAAAGAAATAAATTTTTAAAAAATACAGAATTTATTGTGGTCAAATATAACATTCTATCTGCTACAAATTTTGCGATAGAAATCAAGAAAACAAATTATTAGTAGGAAAGTTAAAGTAATTTTTGTGGATTTTGTTAATTTAAAAAAAAAACAATATTAACTCTCACTCTTATTTCGCGAAAACCTAATTAAAGTAATGGAAAAAGTGGTATAATATAACGTTTACCTCAAAATTGAAGTAAAGTTTAAAAAGGAATGAGAAAATTGTCTCTTGAAATTTAGATAAAATACATTTCCCATTGTCGTAAAGTATTTTAAATATAATATGTTTTTAAAATAAAATTTCTGCTTTTATCAGTTTTTAGATATATATATAAAATGAAAATCTTTGTCATCATTTTAATATTTTTAAAGAAGAAAACATGCTGCATTTCAAGAATCGATTTGAGAATCGAAAAATTTATCTCAAGTACGGAATTCCATAATGTGGAATTTGGATCCCACCATTCCTTTAATAAACATTTTCTGAAGAATTTCATATTGTCGAATACTCTTTTGAATATATTTCACTCTTGCAACATAAAAGTCTATTTTTCTTGATTTCTATTTTCTGGAGACATTGCATTTTCTTTAGATTTAAAATGAATCACAAGTATTTTACTTCTTTTTCTGTACCTTAGTAATCTATTGTTCACATATATAAGCTATGGGCTTTTAAATATACTAAGAAAAAGTTTTTGGAAATGGAAAATTTTTCCATGGTTCATTATATTAGAAAATAACTGTACATCCTTTTTACGTTGATATTTAATATTTTATATTTCTTATGTTTCTCTTATTGAACGTAAATAAAATATGTAACGTAATATTTGTATATTACTGAACGTAGCAATGCAAATATTGCATTTCTTTTCGTCTGAAAATTGTAATACTGTTTGATAATGTTAAAAAAAGAATAATCGGATTTTAATTAATTGCTAATGTTCCCCTGATTTTTCGAGTGTTTCTATTTTAGTTCATCATTATTATTAAAATACTGCATCATCATGTAAAATTAGATAATTTTTATCTTCTAAGAGAAAAATAATTGCAATGAACGATCAAATAGTGCAAATCTTTCCCTGAGTAGTTTTTTCCTTGTTCCATGTTCCCCTAATGTAACTTTCAACCACTTGTTTTATTTCTCTTTACGAATCGATCAGCATGCATCTTCCTGCTATTCTAATTCCTACCGCATATGTGTTTATCAAGAGGAATTCTCCAAGCAAGTAACACGCTTTATGGTATAATATTGTAAAACTTAGAAAGATAATATGGCGGAATGTTTTTTTTACAATATTCAAGCAGTGTAAATAATAAGAATTTTGCCATATTCTTTAATATTGCAATTATTGACCTTCCAAAGATGTAGAACGTATTTCCTGGTACTATACAAATTAATTTACTATATTATAGTACGGTTTCTACAAGGATTTACAATAATATGCAATACTCAGCTTTCAAGGAAAATGTATTCCAGTGCATTTCTTTAGAATAAAATTCAAAATAAATGGATTATTAAGTTAAAAATAATATTTCTCAGCCGGAATTTTACGATTTCATTGCACTTTGAATAAATATGTTACAATTGCCACATAACATATTGATGAATATTGTATGCCTCGATATTCACAATATTGTACAATATGGTTCAATATTACAATATTATGTGCAAAATATTACACAATATATATTATGCAACATACAATGTTTGTGCTACTGCAACAATCTCTCAGACAGGTCCTTAACTAGGAGACGTCTAATGAAAAATCCTGTGACAACAGAAATTTGTAATAGCTCATCATAGAAAAAACTTCCGCATTATTAGGAGGACTTCCAAGAAGGAGAAATTCCTGAACAGGTTTTAAAAGATTTTGGAAAAAAAAATGTTTGGATTAAAAAAATTACCATTATTTTCCTTTTTAAAGGTTAGTAAAAGGTAAATTTAGTTACTCAAATTACAGAAGAAAAATAATATATATCACATGACTTCTCTTCTTTTAAATTTATATTCATTATACGCTACAAAAGTGCATATACTTAAAATAAAATATATCTAGAAACGAAATAGAACAAATAAATACTATGCCGGATGAACTAAAGAAGTAATAAAAAGATTATACCTACATTCTTTTTAATTATTAGTTGTGAATTAGTTCTCTAATGCGTTTTAGGGAGTAATATTAAATTAATCAAAGGCACATGTAAATATATTCTAAATTTAAAAATGTGATATAATATTTTTAAATTTAGTATATATTGGGTTTAAAAAATATTAAAAAGAATTGTTGAAAATGCTATTTATTTCCATAATTTTTTTTAGAAACAAATTTGAATTTCATGTTGGATATCCTTTATTCTTGCTTGGATTTTGATTTTACAAATAGAAAGTTTTGCTATTATTCTTCAAATTCTTTAAAAACTTGAATATCAATATGAAAGAATAATAATCTTCTCAGCAATTAAATGATCTTCGATTGGATATTCCAGATTCGGAAATCTTCTTTGCTAATCAATATGGCGGAACACTGAGCCATATTTCGCTAATTCTTCCCCGTGTTATTTCAATTTGAAATCCAGAACAAATAGTTTGTTTACAGAGATAAGTCGACTTACGATCCCCATGATATTTTCGAATCCCTTTTTTCCAGTTTAGAAGCAGCAAACATTTCATTAAAGGGAGTATTGCCCAAAGATATTAAGCAAACTGAATATTCTAAGTTGCTATCCATTCTGTAATTTTGCATGAATAAAATATCATAATTGTGGACCACTGCTCCTTATTCGTTACGAATTGAAGGGCACAAATAGATGTCCACTCATTTTCCAGCATGACAGCTCTCAACGATTCCCTAAAAATCAGTAGAAGGGCGACCGTTATCTCTACAGATAGTCGTTAGGTAAATAAGGTTTGCTTAATTACGGTTCTTGTTTGCTTATGTTCAATGGGAATTTCCATTTTTGGTTAATTAATTATTTAGATTGAATAAGCCAACTGATTTGTATTTTACTAATGAAAATTACGATTTAAGAAAACTTTTATTCTAGATTGATGTTAATATAAATAATCATCCATCTGGTTAAAAGTATATTTTGTAAGAAAATTGATGAACATCAATTTTGCCAATAAATCAATGTACCGATCCAATTCCCAATCGTAACTGCATACTTTTATAAAACTTAATAAATTTTCATATAAGACAACTAAAATTTGTGTTAATATAAATAATAATCAATCTAGTTAGAAGTATATTTTGTTAAAAAAGATTCATGAATATTAATTTTACCAATAAGACATTATAATCTACCCAACTCCCGATATATTGTTACTTCTCCAATTTAGTTTAAGCTCGGCTTCTCATAATGCGTTTTAGAAATTTTCATCTTTTTTTTTTATCAGAAATGGTTGTAACAGGTAACATTTTGTTATTAAAATGTTTCTTGTTAAAATGATTTCCGATTATATTGCATTTTAAATTCAATAACACATAGGAAATTAATTAAAAAGTAAAGCTTTTATCTATGAAAACTATTTATTTTGTTTTATTAATTGCTTTAAAAACTGAATATTTTTAGAATTCAAACTAAATCCTTTGATAAAGACAAATGTCTTTCTAAACACTTTCTATAGAAAGTATATCTTTCTTATGTAAAAGAGGGAAAAAAAGGATGTGAAAAATAGAGAAACAAAATAAGAGAGTCAAAGAGAGAGAAAAATTCACTGCTCTTCTAAATTGCATAATATTTAGAATGAGCCGAATGAATTAGTTTCTAAAAGACATTCATTTATATGCTAAAGAGAGCTATTAATTAAAGCTATTTATTACTATGCTTCTGTTGCCTAGTTTCTATCTTTATGATTTGTTGATTGACAAATTGGTGACGCAATTAAATTGAACTTAAATTTCAGTAAATTATTTGATTCAATGCTATTTTTGTTCTGAAATTAGTGAAGTAATGTATTTCTATCAAGAATAATCTATTAAACAAAATTTAAGTCCATAATATTTTAGATGGAAAGTAATAAAAAATAAATAAGCCATATCACTTAGTTGAGTGCTTGGAAGTAAGAAAAATATCAAGTGTTATAAAAATGTATAGAAATTTAGATGTATAGGAACTGTACTTATTGAACGATTTGCATAGACTATTTACGTATCTGTTTCTGCGTCAGAAATTAATAAATATTATTTAAAAATATATTTGCTAAAGAAAAATTATTTTCTGAATTTTTGAAATAATCGTTTTCTGCATTTATTTTTTACACAATCTCTCATACTTCATCAAAATTGATAGAAAATAATTTGCATTAAAATTTCACGAAACAAATTATCATTGAAGTTTTTTATAGTATCAAAAATTGTCCTTTCAATAATATTGTGCAATATTTCAATTTTTTTGAAATTTTTATATTATTAAATATTTCTACTAAGTGAACAGTGTTCACTTAGTAGAAATACCCATTTTTTGTCACCCATTTTTTGCCCCTTACTCAATAAGAACCTATTATAACTCTTATATATCGGTACTGATTGCTGATTTGCTATTTCACACATTAATGAATTTATTTGTTGCCATTTTTTATTTAAGTTGTATTTAAAATTTTAATTGCTAGATAACTTATTTAATTCTTTTAGAAAAATTGTTAAAAAAATCTTCTCTTCTCTTTATTTATTTTTTAAAGGTTTAGGTTTGCATAAAAAAAAGGAGTTTCATTTATGTAGAGATAAAGGAAATTATTGCAATTCTTTATATTCTTTTCTGTTTAAAACCGTATAACGTAATTGTTGAAAGATAGCATAGGTATCAATGTAAAATAAATTTGACTTAATGAAAAATCTTAATAGTACTCTATAATTATAAAAACATAATAAAAATCAATAAAAAATCCTATACCTATCTTCTAATGTGCAATAATTATAGTAATAAAATTAAACAAAATAATTACTTCTATTGCTCAATATTACAATAAAGTCAAAGATTTGAATCATATATGCAATTTATGTTATAATCAACTGTCTAAATGTATCAATTGTTATACAATAATAAGAGAGAAAACACAATCATTATAAAATTTTGTGAAACATTATTTCCAGTGGCAACTTCAGTACTATTAAAGCAAATCGTTTAAGTAACCAAACTTCTATAAATTCTATTCGTAAATATTAGTGGGTATTGGACTTAGTTACGCAATCAGGAAACGAATTTGCATTTTGAGGACTTCCTTTTAGCTATTTGTAAAAGTATATAATGAAGTTGATAAACTGTATGGATATTTCTTATAATATAGTCCAGTTCAACATTTCTGCTCTCACACTTCACACAGAGTCTGTGATCCTAACTTTGAGCATATCAATATCTTGAACTGGTTTAAAAGTACTTTGTCCTTTACATCTAACAGAAATGGTTGCTTTGAATTCATGGAATCAAAGAATAAATTGAATCTTTACTTTTTTTAATGCAGTGTCCATAGCAGTCGAATGTAAAACCACTATTTCTGTATTAATTACGTTCTCTGGTGGATTAAAATATAAGCTCACGACTATTAAATAATAAATATATTATAATATTAAATTATTCTTACTATTCCTCGATCGCAATTCATTCCTTATTCATCGATCGCGATTCATTTCGCAATTGGCGAATCATTTTATGACCATCCTGTACAACAATTCGCTATACAGTATTTTTAATGCTTTGTGATGATTAAAGCAATAAGATAGATATTCGGATCGGAGCGTCAAATTATATAGATATTTCATTTATACATTATCTTATTTCTCAATCTATTCGTTCATGCAAACCTAGATGTTCGGTCCTTAACAAATTATTATTATACCACGTAAAAGTATTGCAAAGAGAATGAAAAAAAAATGATATTCGATTGATTATTTATATTAAGTATAAGCAATTAATTCTCCATATTGACCCTCATTCCATAATTTATTATGAAGAATTGTTTGCGATCTCTCTTTATATATATATCAGCTTAACATATGTAAATATCTATAAAAATGTGTTTGACAACAAACAACTATAGAGATCTTGTATGAAGCATACACAATGAGAAATACGAAATATATTATTTTATTACGAAAATGAGATATCATTTCTAGATATGAAAAATATCTTTTATTACTCATTACATTATTCAATTTACAAAATATTACTCTCATTCTACTTACAGAATTAATATTAAATCTGTAAGCATTACTTTAAATAAATGGTGTGAAAATTGGATTCAAATCAATAAATAAATATACTGAGATGAGATGTTTACACGATTATCAAAATGTAAATTGTATTCGGCTGAATTTTAGTATCATTAAATACCAGTAGAATTTATTTTGTCAAAACCCTGTAGTAACCAAGTCTTATTGATCAATTACAATAAAAATGAACGAAAGAAATCTATGACACGCATTATTTTCAGACTAAATATCGAGAAGATAAAATTCATTTGTAGCCAAACAACGTATGCAATGCTAAAAAAATCACATTTCCGAAAAAAAACTATTGCTTAATATGTTTTAAAGCCCCAAGATTGTATTTGGAAACAAAGTAATTCCTGTGAAACAAAATAAAAAATAAACAGTTGCAATTTATTTTGTCTCTAAAAAGCAAGCAATGGCATCCTTGGAAATAAAAGAAATTCCTTAAGACCCAGCATGAAGTTTATTTTTGAAAACGAAAAGAAATTCTGTAGTTCGTTTAGTACAAGGAAGTATATTTACTAAAAGACTTTTTAAAACATACTTTCAAACCCAAATTCCGCGCCATTTATTACAATTTAGATTTCAAAATAAATATCTCCAAATAAACATTGCCAAATGTTTTCAAATAAATTTTTTTAACAAAATGCAATGCTAAAATACTCTTGCTTCCTCCCTTTAATGAAGCCCAAATTCTTGTCAATTTTTTTTTTTTGTTTCTGTGGCTGTATCAAGAATTCAATAGTAACAGGAAATCTTGTTTCAAGAATAGGCTGCAACTTTTTTACGTCGAGTTTGGATAATAAAAAACAATTTTTTATCTAGGTGTCATAAGAAGCAACTTCTGCGTCGCTATTTTCCCTTCCCTTATACATTTTTTTAGCATTATTTTAGCCTATAACATTTTTTTTTCTGTATTTTACATTTTTTTTTTTTTTTTTTTTTTTTTTGCGTAGAAAAAAGAATCGCCGGGACACTTTTTAAAAAGTAAGATATGAAAAAAAGGGATGCGGGGAGGGGGGAGGAAATGTTACATTCTGCTTGGTGACAGGCTATTTGTTTCCTTCCTGAAATTCTGCTATTGTTTAAAAAATTAAGGGATATTTAGGTGAAAACAGCAAACAGAAAGTCAGGTTAAGCTAAGAGATTAAAAAAAAATATGCTTTATTCTATAAAAACGGAAAGAAGCTCTACTTAAATCTCGGAGATTTAACGGAAATAAATCCGGGCACTATTTATTTATTTTAATTTACTTTTGAAAATATTTCTCTATAATAAAAAGAAAGAGCATGCAATAAATTCTGGTTAATAATCATTGCCGAATATATAAAAATATTTTCATTTGCTTAGTTTAAAATATAATGCAGATTATTTTATTTGCTTAAATATTTCTGACAAACTGAAATGAAAGAATAAATATTTGTAATACATTTAAGAAGTCATTCCTCAATAAATTTTGACATACTTCAAATGTGTTCAATAAATCCTTTTGATTCTGAGTTTTATTTTAGCGAATTAGTGAGATTTAAGGTTACTCTTGTTTAGCTGGTCTAATTTTAATTTGTTATACCTATACAATTTATTTATTATAACTTCTAAAAATTATAACTTTTGTGCTCCACGTTTATGAAAAATTTGTTTATCCTTTGTATAATCTTCATATTTAAAAGAGAATTTGTTTATAAAATTTTGTAATAACTTGGTTAGAGATTGATGTGAGAGGAAATTAAGAAAGGTAGGAAATTATATGTTCGAGTTAGATCTTATCAATATTTTGAATTAAGTATCTAAATTAAATATATGGGATCCAACGATGTTTAGTAATGATAAGATGAAATAATGCATAAGATGGGGAGAAATTCTTATGTTTCTTTTTATATTTAAAGCTCATCTCAAAGTAACAAGTAATTATTTTCTACCTGTTAAAAATGAAGCATTAATTTAACAAATGAAATAAAATATAAATCTTTGTGTTTTAATGAAATATGCAGAATAGAAATATAATTTACAAATTATTTATTCCAAAATTGTTAATATTAAGTTTTTCTGTTATTTTAACTGTTTAAGGGAACTCTTTCAGATTAGGTTTTATGATTGTTGACTGTTAAATATGGAAACGATTTCCTTCAATATAACTCTTAAAAGAGCGATATCAATGACTGTGTCAAAAAGTCACTGATCAGCGTCTTGGACAGGAAAACAACAAATATGGGGAACTCTAGTAGAGTATTACCATCATACATTTTACTTATACATTTTTCCTTTTAGGTATATTTGATGCAAATTGATTTTTAACGTGGTAAAATAATGTTATAATCAACATATAGACATTACAACAAACTAGTTTTGAATATTTCAAAGATATATCTGATTTAAGAAATAATCGAAATTAAAGGAAAAATCATTATATTGTAATGAAAACAATCGAATCTATTTTATTACTAATATGTTGTAGAAATATCAAAATCAGAACAATATGTATAATACATAATAATTTTAATATGTATCTGGCAAAAAAATTATAAAATCAAAATTTGATTTTTGCAATTAACAATTATATACATAATTTCATAGAAAATAATATATTTTAGAATGATTAGTAGGTTTAGAAATAAAATATTATTTTTGATTAAAATTCAAATCAAATACATTTCTTTCAATAAATAAAATATAATTTAATTAATAATATTAATGACAAATAGATAAATAATATTTCATAAGTCAATAAATTTTTCAATTCAACAATTAAACTTAGCAGAGTAAAATTTTAGATACTGACATATTTTTCTATTTCAAGGTTATCTATATTCCTTAATTCTATATTTTGGATAGCACATGTGTATAATACGGAATGTTTCTCGTGAAATTGAAGAATAAATGTTTGTATATTTTTTTGAAAGATATGGAAAAAGCTCATCTACATCTTGGGAAAAATTCAGTTAGATTGTGTATCTTTTAAAAGTCGGAAAGTTTACGGAAAAATTGAAATTAAAGAACATATACTGCTTTTAAAATTGCTTCAAAATGTCTTTTTTTTAAATAAATAATCGACTCTTTTTCAAATTTAAAATATTTTCATATCCAGATTTACTGTAAGTATCATTTTTTTGCATTTCTTTTATCATTGTAAGCAATATTTTGCTTATTCATAATAAATTAATAAAGGTGAATATTTTCAATGTCGTATAAGGGAAAAAAACTTCCCGAAATATTCATAATCCTTCAATCTTCAGAAATCGAGTAATTATATATGAATTAAATTTACATTACTTCAAAATGAAGTTTATTAACATTTCCTTTAAACTAATTACTCATATATATTTAATAGCCGGGTGAAATATATAAAAAAATATTTCTAACCCATGTATTTGAATCAACGTGATATTTGTGCAATTCAAATAATTCATAAAGTATCAAAGATTCCAAATATACGGTGCAATTTTTAGTTTTAGAAATTTTAATTCTATGAAAGAAAATATAAATGTTGTGAAAAATGTTTTTGTTCCGTTCCTCCTTCTTCTTCTAGTACATTTTAGCGTTTCATAAAATGTCGCAAAAAAGCTATCAGGAAAGTACTTTAAGGTGAATTCAATACTTATCTGACACATAGTTGATTATTAGCAAGCTTGATTCGAATGCTTTTATTTTTAATATTTACGCTTAATTATATAATAAAAATAATGTACGCACAAAAATGTAATGAATGAGCTCATGCATATACACACTTACAAAACGATAAAAAATATTATAATTTAAAGTTTTTAATAAAATTTCTAAAAATATTTTTTATATTAATATATTTAAAAATTATTTTAAGATTTTGTTTTTTGTAAAATTGGAGAGAAACGTTGGAGAATGATTAAAACAATAAACTACAAATAATTTTTGTGTTTTAAAATGACTTAAAAATACTTTTTCATGCAATAACATACTCCGTAGTTATTAAAGAAGTCAATATTTTCGATTCAAATTTAAATAAGAATATAATTAAAATTTTTGAATATATTTCATTAGCGAACATTTACTCGCCAAAAAGTAGCTGCATGCCAAATGAAGTAGTTCTATATCCAATTACATTCAGTAGAGTATTTTGAACTAATTTTTTCCTCAAGCATGCAGTATGACATAATTTATAAATAGTATACAAGTCATAATGTTAGTAATAAATAGTATACAATTCATTATAATGTTAAAATATATTTTAAAATTAAAAGCATTTGAAAATAAGGACATTTTTTGCCTTATATCTTATATCCTGTTAGGCAAGACAATTTGAAGATGTTATATTTTAAGGACGTCTTATTGATTACCATTTCTCTTTTATACCCAATTATAGATTTTTCTTACATTTATATTTATCTTTTCTTTTTTAATCTTCGCCAAAAATAATTAATACACAAAAAATTTCGATGTCACTTAGAGAGATTGAAGTTTATTTTTGACCTTCATTTACACCGCGATAATTTAAAAAGAATCAACTGGCTGATGGAAAGACAGTTTAAATAACTTCAGTATACAGTTACAAAAAGACTTCGTGACAAACTTCTTCCTTAATTTAAATATTGATTTGGAAACCAACAAAGTGTTTTCATTTATTTTTTTAACAAATTAGTGACAAATTTGAAATGTTTTGGCAAGAAAATTATCAAAAATTCGATAGTTACAAATAAATAATTGTTTTCTTTTCAATTTGAAACTTTTTATCATTCGCAAGTCATTTTATAAAGAATGTATCTCCAAGTTTTGAAACAAAAGAAATTATCAATGAGATTCGGAACTCAGGGGGTGGCAAAAAAAGACATCGAGTCCGATAACCAATGAGGAAATCCAAAGGGTGGGGTAGGGGTGGGGGAGACTAGAGACGATGCAATCTGGACTCTTGTGTCGTTGGGTAAAACGAAAATCAATTCTAGAGTACGATTTTTTTTTCTTTTTTCCTCTCATTACTCAGAGCTGTCAGTAAAAGGACACTTTTGTCCTTTTTTTTTGTATAGTTTTTTAATTCTTTTCAAGTCTCCTTCCTTCAACAGGAGTGAAATCGAGGAAGTGAAAGCTGTTTTTAAAGTCTGAATATGAAATATATGGAAATGAAATGTGCATTCGAGTTTTGCATTGTTTTTCTTGTGCTGATATAAAACAAATCTTTGTTTTTTGAACTTTCTTTTTTTTTCTTTCGCAGACGTGATTTGAAGCAGGAAGGAGAGTTTTAACTGCTGGAGAAATGAATTGCGCATTCATCCAAATAAAAGTTTTAGCAGAAGAGATTTGTGTGTTTGTGTGCGTCTTTCGGATGATTCATTTTAAAGATTTTTTTTTTCTTTTTTAGTTTGCCTTAGTTTGGAACTTCATTTCATAATTAAATATTCCGTTTGTTTCTTTTTAGAGACAATAAATGTAATAAATATTATTTGTTAAAAATTAATTCAATATTTTTCAAAATAGCTAAGCAATAATATCAGCTCAAAAGTTACAATTTTCTTTAATTTTTTGACAAAATATATTAACTGCACTTAATGGATGAAGAATAAAATGAATTTGATTAAATTAATCATTTTATTAAAATATTGCATTTTTCTGCTGATGGGTTGTTTCGAATTATAATCACATGATCACATTGATTCGTTTGTATAATTTTTTCTGTTCAAGTATGACATTTTGCCTTTTGAAAAATGGTAAATATAAAAAAAACTCAAAAGGCATCTTCGTATTTCTAGGTACACTTAAAATTAAGAACAAAAATTGGAAAAAAGATGAAATTACATCGAAATGTTTCTAAAAGTTTCAATTCCAATTATTAAGAAAAAAGTCAAAAACAGATGATTTAACAAAAAAATCAAATAAAATGTGAAAAAAGTTTCTATCAATATTCTAAGAGTTTCTATCAATATTAAATTTGACTTCATTTATAATTTGGAAATTATTTTAAAATTTAGTGCGACTACGCTTAATAATTGAAAAAATTAATTACTTTTATTTCATATGATATAGCATGTATAAAGAGAAGGAAAACAGTATTTTACTTTTTCGTTACAATATTATTGTATAGCATGATAAAAAGCATTTTTACTTTCTTGTATACGAAGAATTCAAAGAGAAAATATTGTAATCGTGAAATTTTCGAACTCAAGATTTAAAAAAAAAAAAAAAAAAAAAAAAAAAAACTCATGAATTTGGCTTCTCTCTCTCTCTTGATGCACAGATATAGCATTTAAAATGTAAATATTTACCAAATTACATAAAATTGTCAAAGGATGATCATCTGTTCGTCGTTTTTTCATATGCCTGTAAATACGATAGCTCTAAACACAATAGTTTAAATGTTTAGTCAATCTTGTGATTTCAATTTTAATATTTTGCCCAATTTCGGCTTGAATCGATCGAAAAATGCAAAAACTATAGTACTTGCATACCTTGCTCATCCGAGGAATTAAACGTAAAAAACCCGTCAAAAATCGCACTCTGATAGGTTTCTTCGTAACTATTATCAGTGTCATTTGAGTATAGAATTAATACTCAAATAACGCTTTCCTTTACTATAATTCGAAATACAAAAATCTTAAGTGCGGACATTATCGATGAGTATTTGAGAACTCATTTTATTCGCGCCTTTGACTAAATCCAAAGTTTTATGCCCCCTCAGAGGGACACCCTCTTTAATTCTAACAGGCTTCATGACCCTGATATACCCTAGTGATATGGTCTGTCTTCCAGATACTGATCCCCACAGTTTGTTACTATCTGTTGTCTTTCTTCTTTCTCTCGACGGTATGCGAGGAAGCTCTCCATGAGAAACTGCCGCCGCTCTGTTTGCTTCTTGGTTCTCAGGGTCAGGCAATAAACCCATGTGTTGGCCGAGTGGTGCACTGAGGTCCCCGATGTATCAATCGGCTGATTAACTTGCCACCTGAGTGGTTAATCTGCTAGAGATCAAGTGAAATGGTCGTTTCTTAGGCTTATCGTTAAGTGTGGTCACTGTCCCGGAAGGTGGCTCTGAGTGTATAGGTTTCGGCTAGCACTAATGTAAGCGCCAAGGCTGGCGATGTCCAGGGCCGTACCTGCATTCCCTTGTTGGGCTGCGTAGTGGACTGTGCCGTAGGGTCTGAATTTCTATCAATGTCGTATCTGGGGAGAAATGAGCAAAACCATATGTGCTCCCTTCAGAGGGCATCGATATTGCATCGATTTCTCAAAATGACTTCCCAACGTCCTTATCATTCGAAAAAATTCAGATTCCAAACAAACGTTCCATGGTGTGTCTCCATTTCTTTGTGGAAAAGGTTTATATCTAGAACCAAGGAGATGTGAAAGCCATTTAGAAACTGAAATCTGGGGATCTTCTGCTGGAAGTTAGATCGTCGAAACAAGCTAAGCAGATTGTAAACCAAAATTCTTTGTCAACTGTACCTATTTTTGTTAGTTCTCATCCAAAGTTAAACTCAACCAAATACCCTTCAGGGAATTGTTCAATGTTCATGAAAAACTGAAAACTGAAAAGTCAAGGAGTGGTTCATGACCGACGCATTGCACGTAAAGGGACACGACGTAAGGGATGGCCATCTGATAAGCACAAAACACGTCCTGTTGACTTTCGTTCTCGTGTAACTCGTGTTCATTCTCCTATTCCCGTGCATTTCGTTTCGTAACTCGGGTTCAAAATTGCCTGAACACATCTAAACAAGATATAGGTGATGGTCTGTCAGAGAATATATGCCGAACCCATTGAGATGCTTCCAATGCCAAAGTTTCAAGCATTCTAAATCTTCCGGCCGCGGGGCACTGACATGTGCCCGCTGTGCGAAAGTTGGCCATAACAGCACTGATTGCACTGCTAAAGAAAAGTGTTTCTATTGTAAAGAGGAAATTACCTCATTCTTCAGAAACTGTTTAGTTTGGAAGAAGGTAAAAGAAATTATATCTTCAAAAATAAAAAATAACATTTCCTACATTGACATCCGAAAGCTTGTAAAATCGAAAACACTTGAATCTGGAAATAGTTAAGCTTTGGTGGTAAAGAAGCTACCGTTACAATATCCATTCTACTGGAATCCCTGGCGTGACCATAATATGATTCAACCCTATTGCGCATTCGTTGGGGATGTCAGGAAAAAATCTCATGATCCCACGCAGTAACAGATGTAAGTTTCAGTTTCGGTTTTGGTTTAGTTTGGTTGAAGAAGCGCATGAGAACGGAACCAAAGATGGTTGTATGCTATATAAAGAATTCGTGCACGTAAAATGAAATATATGTAAATATCTGTAAATAATTATCTGTGCCAGTGTCCTCGTCCAGCAAATAAAAATGATGATAAAAATGAGAATGCTTGGATTAATGATTTTGATGTTTATGTGATTTAATTCATGTTGGAACACCTCGATTCTTCTGATTTAGAAGCTCCCTGAATGACAGGTAAGAGTGAAGTTTCTCTTACATTTTGTTATATTTGAATTTGGGTTTTAGAAATTCGAAAATCTGATATACCTGCCGGGATTTATATATATAGAATTTATATAAATAGATATAGAATTCGAGGTATTTAGAATTAGAATTGAGAAATAAGTAGAAATGGGCGTCGAAAACATTAAAAAGTTAAGAACTCCTACGAGGAGTAATTTTACAAAAACATTAAATTTCGGAAATTTTGGAAAAGAAAAATGAAGATAGATTTTTAAAAACGAATACAAAATTTTAGAGGAGATAAAACGTGTTAGAAAAACCTAAGCAAGATGTCACTATAATGAAAGCATCTGTCGATAATACTAATTATAAATATAGACTTCCAGAGCTGGAATTCAAACAATTTAGTGGAAAACATTAAATAATGGCTCCAAAGGTGAGGGCAGTTTAAAAAGATTCATGAGGTGATGCTATTGTAGATGATGGCAAATTTCAGTATTTATTGCAATCAATACAGAAGTGTTCGCCAACCTGGCAATTCGTAGAATCTTTCACGCCAGCAGGAAAAAAAATATGAGGAAGCTGCCAAGTGCTTAAAACAGCGCTTCGGAAGAGATGATTTGTTGATCGAAGTTGTCATTAGAGAGCTTCTTTCGGTGGTCATAAGCGAATCTTCAAGCGAAATCGAAAGCGAATTCTCAAGGTCAAATTATTCTCTTGTTAAACTGTACGATACTTTAGAAGGGCAGCTGAAAATATTAAAATCATCTCATACCACCAGGAGGAGGAAGCAGTTAAAGTCAGTTTAATTTGAAGAGTATTGATTAATCCATAATATTATTGTCACGATCTGACTCCATGTAAGGGTTTGGAAGCAATCACTCTCCTGTATCAAAAATATATCTTTATTTCACTACTAACAGCATCACGCACCTTGTTCTTGGGAGTTACTCTGCGTGTATTCCTTCGCACTCTCTGAGAGGCGGGAATGCTGAGTCATGCTGAGCCTCAAGGCCATTTTATGATTAACGGTGATGAAACACACTCCATACTTTGTCTCGCTCTCTCCGAAAGAATTAGAACGATCGCTACAGAGTATGCCCCCAGGGACAAAGTCACGATAACATATATACAATATATACAACTAGGATACAATGCCAAATTGCTGTATAAAAAACAGTTACATACAATATGAAATTGACATTGGTACATTTACAGATAATGGTAGGATATGCAAAATGAATGAGAATAATAATATATTATATATTAAGAATAATTATATATACAAGAATATTTGGAATTATAATGTATGCAAAATTCAATTTAATTATAAAATAATACTAGAGTACAGGTTACATTTATACAATACAGTCAGTAATTAGATGCTTGGGAAATCTGACCGTACGGCCGCATCTAGTGATACTGGACGATTTAGACGGGTTTGATGGAACAGTAGAAGACTTTTCAAGGATTGGTTTAGATTGAGAAAGTTTTGGTTGATCAGTATCGTCTGCGAGTAGATAAGCAGGTTTTATTCGATCAATTGATACTGTACTATGCTTTCCATTTAATTCAATAATGAAATTTTTATCCTTTCTACTAATAACCAAGTGGGGTCCAGTATAAGATGGTGACAGCGGAGGATTATCCTTATCTGATCTGAAGAAAATATGTGAAAAATTTTTCAATAATAGAGTGACATAAACTTTTGGGGTGCCATGAAGGGCAGTGTAAATAGGATTCAAAGACCTCATTGTGTTTATTAAATTAGTCTCATAAGTGGGGTTAATGGTTTGATTGATAGAACCGCTTGGCACAAGATCATAGGGTAATCGTAAGGTGGTGCCATAAACAAGTTGTGCTTTGGTAGCTTTAATATCTTCTTAAGAACTGAGCGCAAACCTAATAGTACTATTGGAAGTATTGCGGTTCATTTCCTGTTGTTATGTGCCTTAAGAGCACTTTCAAGATGCCTATGAAATCTCTCAACTATCCCATTCGCCTGAGGATGATAGGAAGCGCTGCGAATTCTGTTGCAGCCCAACATGCGAGTGCGTTCTCTGAACAGATTGAGCTGGAAATTTGTACCTTGGTCAGTTGTAATTGTGACTGGACATCCAAATCTGGAAATCCAACCATGTACCAAGGCCCGCCTAGTTGTTTCCGCAGTCATATCAGGCGTTGGGATCACTTCAAGCCATCTAGTGAATCTATCAATGATGGTCATGCAGAATTGATCGCCTTCGGAAGAAGGGAGAGGACCTATAAAATCTAAATGTATGTGTGAAAAGTGGGCATCTGGTTGGGCAAATGTGCCAATGGGAGATTTTGTATTCCGCGTCACTTTAGCTCGTTAGGATTTAACACAGCTGCAAACCATAGATTTCATATCTTTGCGCATGCCAGGCCATACGAATCTCTTAGCGAATAATTCGATTGAGGCTTCAATTCCTGGGTGAGAGAAGAAAAAAATATTGTTTTAAAAATTAGTTGCCACATGTTTTTAGGAACAAAAGGTCGGGGTTGTTTTGAGGTATATCACAATACAGATGAATGTCCTCAAGAGATAAATACTGTTCCTTAATTTTTAAAGAGGAATTATTGGACTTTAAAAGCTGTTGTAGTCCGTCGTTAATTGATTGAGCAGAAGCGAATTCCTTAAAATCAATTACAGTAGGGGAAATTTCATCTATTTCAATTCGAGATAGTGCATTTGCCACAGTATTTTCAGAACCCTTAATGTATCTAATATCAGTAGAAAATTGGGATATGAAACTCAAATGCCGTAATTGGTGAGGTCTATATTTTTCAGTATTTTGATGGAGGTATATATTAAAGGTTTGTGGTTAATGTAAATGACAAAAGTTCTACCTTCAAGCATATGCCGGAATTTTTTGACAGAGGTGTAAATAGCAAATAGTTCATGGTCATATGTAGACCAATTCTTTTGATATTTACTTAATTTTGATGAATAAAATGCGATTGGTTTCCACTCATTATTTGATAGTTGCATTAATGAGTCACCAACAGCTGCGTTCGAAGCATCTACCCACAAGCTTAATTTATCACCAGGTATGGGATGTCTTAAAAGCGTTGCTTTAGCAAATGCTTCTTTAGAAGCATTGAGGGAAATTATTGCAGCATAGTTCCATTGTAATTGCTCAGTAGAATTGGGAGCTTTGGGACGAGGATGTTTCTTTTTGTTTTTGTGCCTTCAAGAAATCAGAATATCAGCAATATTCTAGACAATATTCTAGAATATCAGCAACTTTAGGAATGCAACATCGATAAAAATTGAAAAGTCCTAAATAATGGCGCAATTGAGTCAATTCTAGGATACATTTTACACGATCAGACAAAGTTTAATTCCTTCCCCTTATAATTTGAATGTCAGAAATTCGATTGTAGATTTTCCAAATTGACATTTTTTAACATTTATGCACAAACTATATTCATTTAATTTTTAAATAAAATATCTAAATGTTTTAAGTGGTCATTTGCATTTTCAGAAGCAACCAGCTGGTCATCAACAAAAGCGTAAACAAATAATAAGTCCCTAGTGACCTCGTCAATAAAGTGCCGAAATGTTGATGAGGCATTGCAAAGACCAAACTGCATTCGCAAGCTCTCAAAAAGGCCAAATGGAGTGCATATTGCAGTTTTATGCCCATCATCAGGGTTGATAAGAATTTGATGGTATGCGAGATCGATGTGACTGAACATTTGTTTACCATGCAATTCAGATGTAAAATCAGCAATACAGACAATGGGATATTTGTCTTTGACGTTTTGTGCATTAAGTGCACGATAGTTATCAACCGGTCGCCATTCAATAGATCCTTTTTTAGACACCATGTGCAAAGGAGAAGAATATGAACTTATAGAAGGTCTCATATGACCAAGATGGATCATGCGCTGAAATTCAGCTTTGGCTATTTTTAGCCTGTCTGGAGCTAACTTTCTAGGTTTAGCTGAGACAGGAGGACCTTTGGTATTGATATAATGCACAGTATTTTGTTTAACAGGCTGATTAGGGTCTGGCAATTTAGTAACTGCAGGATATTTCTTTAACAATTTACCATAAACATTATTTACAAATACAGATTTTACAGAAAAAAATTGAACATAGACCTAGTTTATCTTGCACTTTTAAATTAGTAATATTATCAATTAAACGTTTATTTCTTAAATCTGGTGATAAATTAAAATGATAAAAAAATCGGCACCAATAATAGCACAAGAAACATTACAAATATAAAATGAATATGTGAAATTTCTACGTAACCAAAAATTTACTATTATAGTAACTGCCATAAGCATTTATTGTCGTGCCATTTGCGGCACGAAAGTTCTACATATCAGGTCTATATTTGTTTTTATCTTTCAGAAGCAACAATTTACCCTTAACTGGGGAGGTGAAATTTTAGGAATTAACTGGGGCGGTGCATTCTACGAGACCGCATTTCATTTACACTCAAATTAAATTTTCTAATGAATGTATTAGTATGAAAAACTGCCAATCTATTTTGCAGATATTTTTCTTGATCTATAGATATGTTTTAGAATTTTTTCGAAATATATTTTCATTGAAGAAAATAAATGCGTTGGAACATATATTTTCTTCTCAAATTATACGTTACAATAAATAATATTCTTGAAAAAACGTATTGCTTTTTACTTTTTAAATCATATTTATTTTTACAGTATATGAAGGTATATAGAAGACAATATAATGTAAAATTCAGCAATTATATGAAAAAAAAATTGACAATGGGTAATATTGGCCCTTTTTTATCGGCTTGTGTGACTTTCATAGCACGGTTTTCTAGGAAATTTTAAACATACAGGTTAAGAACTAGTATGAAAATCAACCTATAAACTCTGCATATATATCTCAAAATATATTAATATATTTTATAAATTTTTCAAAATACATTATCAGTAGAAAATTTAATTATGTTTGAACATGCATATCAGAATCAGTTGAATGCGAACTGTCATCGCAAAACTCTTCTGTACAATTATCCTTATCACTAAAATCACTATCAACTTCATTTAAAAGTGTCTGGAGCTCTGCTTCATAATAGGATCAGTAAATTGCATGATATTTCGGGGTCCAAGTTTTAGCACAATCTACTAAGCCTTGTTTATCACTGGGACACTAACAGGGAGGTGCCGTCTTAGAGACCGCGCAAAAAGAAATAACTGAATTATTTTAAAAAGCATCCTCTGAAATCGGTTAAAAAAGTGCACGTGAATTGAAGATCACAAAACAGGAAGCTACAGGGACAATCCATTCAATTGAGCTAAAAATAGAATAGGGATGACCGAAAATCCATCGCTAGCGGTCTTACAGATCGCACGTCCCCAGTTAAGGTTTAAGCTGGCGTCACTGCAAGAATCAATAAAAAAGAAATACCTGTATTATGTTCATGCAGAAAGAGATGGCGATAAGTATATCCATATAAAGTGCCCGCCACCGCTATTCTTCCTGAACAGTGCTTGTATTAATGATTTTGATGTTTATGTGATATAATTCATGTTGAAATATCTGGATTCTTTTGATTTAGAAGTTCCTGGAATGGAACTTCTAAATCAAAAGAATAACAGGTAAGAGTGAAGTTTCTCTTACATTTTGATATATTTGAATTTAGGGCCTAGAAATCCCAAAACATTCAGTGGAATCTTGCTGTTTTTCCATCTGTTAACAGCTTAAAATCCTCCAGACTATATAATAGCGTCACAGCAGAACTCTTCCACTCTATGTAGTGCGCCAATTTCTGAAATGCTCCCGATTTTGATTTAATTGGTTTTCAGTTAATAAAATACCAAAAAAAAGCTTAAAAAAGACTCACCTGCGAAAACCAATAATGTGTCTGATGCAGAAAAAGTTTCGAAGTTTTATGCAATTTCACTTCGTTTAGCCCTCATTTCTATTGAACAACATAATATTTAGATATTAAAAACTGCAACAGTAGCTTCTATTCAAACTCCTACTGTAGAATCTGTACCGCAATCTAAGCCTGCCCTCCATCTGGTAAAATCCGTCTGGTTTTCCATCTCATTCACAACAATTGATTTATAAACATGTAATTTTCAAAAATTCAAATAGTAATTTTTTTCAATATAAAGTAACGTTTTCTCGATTGAACTGTTTTATTATAATATAAGCTTTTCAGAAAAAATGATGTTACATATCACCAACTGAATTAAAATATATTCTATAAAGTAAATTAATTTCTTCTGGGAAAACATGAAAACAATACTCTCTTTTTGTTCACTTAATGGTTGGCTTATCTTGATTCTTGAGGGTAAAATTGCTATAAAGTCACTTAGGAATATTTTACCCAAAGAGGTAATGCTCTCTTTGAATATTAGAAACTAAGTGAAATAGTTTTAATGATAGTTGATAGCACTTTAAAATCTTTTATTTTTATCTTTTCTTCTCCATGCTCTTATCGTCAAAGCAAATGTAATTATATGCTTTTAGTAGTATATGCTGAAATTAGCAGGGCTTTGCGAATCTGCTAATTTTTTTAATAGAATGAGCTATTTTATGGAGTCAAAAATTATATTCTATTTATTTTTGTACTCATTTGGCTACATTCGTTGCATTTGAAGTCATAAACTATTTATGTAATAAGCAATTCAACGATATTGTCATTCTTTGAAATTTGCAGTGAATATTTGATGACAGAGAGAAAATATGCTGATTAATTTCACTGTTTTTGTTTCATATTCTTTGATTATTCAACTAATTTTTTCCAGAATTGATCACGTAATTGGATATGAATCCTCAACTAAATTTGAATCTTATTCCTTCAGGCCTTTTATCATATTCATTTCGTTATCATATTTATTTCGTGTTTTCATTAAAAGTGTAGAGGGTATAAAATTTAAAAGTGCTTTTAATTAGGAATAACAAGTGCATTCGAAACAGAGTATTATTTAATGGAATTTATTTTTTTTCTGAATGTCTTTTTATTCTATTTCTAATATGATTAATATTACTCGTTGCATATTAATTCATAAATTCCTCTTCTGGTGAATATTTGGCGATAACATAGTTAATTTTTTCATAGAAATTCGAATTATCTTATTGATATAAAGTAATTAAAGTAATTAATTTAAATATTTTCCCATTAACTTTCAATACTTTATTTATTATTATATTTATTTCTACAAATATTTAAAATTTGAACACTAATTAAAATAGAAATACGGATATTATCACTTTTTTTGGATTTCGTGAAATTCTGGTTATTTAAGAGATAAATATGCGCCAATTATGATGATATTTCTTGTGATGAGATGGTTATATAAATATCTAATTCAACAGCTTTCTAGATTTCTGTTCATGTATTTCAACAATTCAGTAATTTCCAATTTTTGAGTAATAATACAATTGTAGCTCGAAAATAAACTTTACTAAAAATATAATAAAAATTTTAAAGCATAGATTAGAGGAAAATTGATTATCAACCAGCGGATACCAAGAAAAAAGGCCATTCTGATATTAAACCTGAATACAGAAATTATAAACATACATATCATTACAAAATTAAACTTACTTTTTCGTGATGAAAACGGTTTTGTGCATTTCGATATTAATTTTTAGAGTAAAAAAAATATCATAAAGATTGAAATTCTTAATTTAGAAATAAATGCCAAACAGTAAAGAAAATTTTACAATAAATTTTTAGCTATATTAATAGTTTAGCTTAAAAACTTAAAAGCATTTTTTATTACTTTGCGCAAAAATATCCTAAACCCCAGAAAAATTAAAAATTAAAAAAACCCAATAATTTTTTTAAAGCCCCCAAAAATCGTCTTAAAGCCAAATAACTAGTACGATTTCTCAAATTTTTATTTAAAATGAAATCATTCTTTAGATAGCCATTATTTTCTCCCTGTTTCCAAACCTGTCCAATTTCGAGGATTATCGCAAAACAGGATTTTGAAAGAGACTCAATAAATAGAACGATACCATTGATTTTATCCACTGAAAAACTGTTATTGAGCAAATCAAATTAAAATTAAAATTATTTTTTTTTGTGATAAGATCTATTTTATCGAAGTTGCTTTGCAGTACTAAATTAATATTATTTATAAGATGGGTCGATTACTAGTCACTAAAAACGGTAAATTTAGAAATTGTTTTTTAATCATTGTTTTTTATGAATTATCGTTTTCCTATAATTCTGCGATTTAAGCATATCCTTTAGAGATTTAAAAAAGCTTTAGTTGGAGATTTAATGAATATTCTTACATTTTTATTGTAATTAAGGTAATTTTTTTTGGTCATTTATTAAATGATTATTTTTAGCAAAAACAATATTTATTTTTTGAAGTCCCACAAGCACTTCTTTTTTGAGTCAGCCGATGATGCATATGGATGTTGATCCAAATGGGCGCATATTAAATTTTGCAAAATAAAAACAATATATATAATAAAGTGAATAAGATTTCCTTTTTATTAGATAAAAATTTACCTATTGGCAGTAGCAAAATGAAAATTTCTTTTGTCATTTATAAACGCCGAACACATTTAACTAATTAATAGAATTTTCACCTTCGATATGTTAATTTCTGTTTTGTTTTGATTAATTAGTGTATTATCGTTTCTATAATATCTTTTATTTACTGCATGTAATAAACAGATTTCTTTTGAAGCTTTATTTTGTTTTCACTCCATATAATCATTCAATTTTTATTTCTTATGCATTAGTTTCAATTAATCTAATGCATACATCTCAACATGTGAGAAATTCCTTCCAAATATAGCTCACATGGCTGAAGCGTGATCAAAGCTTAATGGATATCTTTTCCATTGAAACAAAAACTTTTAATGACTCTTTTTCCAATCTCAGAAACAAGTTTAAAAAATAAAATCGGAGCATAACGTGCTTATTAATACTTTATTATGATGTGTTTATTTAATAAGGACAATCTAGGATATTTGAAGAATAATTTTTAGACTTTCATTCTTATAAATAGAATTTTATTGTTTCTGCACCTAACTAAATTCGAACCAATATGATGAAATTAAACTCAGTATTTTTTTTTTACCATTTTCTCTAGATTGTTTCTGTTAAGTCATATGACTGTGAATATTCACCAGTTATATTTAATTCCATCATCTCAATTAAAAAGTTAATAATTCAGATGTGCATATTTATGCAACTAAATATTATCTGCTGCAGAATAATCAAGCCTACAATTGTTAGACGCGTGTCAATTGTAAGTTCATATTAAGCGATTACAAAATACAAATTATTTCTTGAAAAATTCTTAATCGGAATAAATAAGTTCACATTTGAAAAGGATTATTTATTTTCTTTGTCTTTTCAGAATCACCAAAATGGATATTAACCTTCTTCGTTTCTATAAATCCCTAAAGATGCCATTTAGCATTATTAGAAATATACAATAGATATTTTATTTAAGTTAAAAGCGATAAAATACCGTTGGCTTCCAATGAATAATTTTATATTTCTTTACTCCATGAAGATATTTCATATTTACCCAACCTCGCTTATAAATGTTTTACGTCCTTCTCCACTCATAAATGCATCTACTCCATCTTGTATTGCTTTTAGTGGAAATATATACCAAAACTTTCATTTATGACGACAAGATGGCTTATATTCCCCAAGATGTTTTCGAAATCTACAGCTTCAGCTTTGTAGCTCAATATATTTTATTAAAAGGATCTTTACCCAACGGCATTTCATCTCTTTTCATATTCTAGCACTACATCGATTCTATAATTAGTATGAATGAAACATCATCATCGAATATAACTGTTCCTTATTCATCGCGAACCAGAGGAAGAAAATAACTGACTACCCATAAACGTCTACCCATTTATCTTGTTTTATAGATGCTAAAATTTGCCAGGATATCATGGAATGGTGTCGGCTATGGATGCAGAATAGGATGGTGGTGAAGTAAAGGAATGATGCAGAAATGGATGCCGCTGTTTCGCTGGACTTGAACCGTAATTTCCACTTTCTATAGATTAGCGATTTAGGTGCGTTTAAAGCCCTCGTATTATCCCACTAAATATCGGAATAAGTGGCAATGGCTAAGAATTATGCTAATGGTTTTAATGAATGAATTCATTCGTTCAAATTTTTCTAGAATATTTAACAATTCAATTTGCAAATAAATGTAATAAATAATCCTTGAGATTCTTAATTCATGTTTTTTTAACTAGAGTTTTAGGCTAGATTTGATAAATTTAAGTTTAAATTAATTATTATTATTTATTTATTATATTAATATACTTTATAACCTCCAGATCATAAGGTCATTTATATTCGTTTAAGCAGAAAAGATATATTCCAAACTTAGGTTAAGTAGTGCATGTATATAATCAAAGTAACAAAATTATTTATTTCATTTTCGCTTCCTCCAAAATTTTGTAAAGGACAAAGCAGAAATTTTGAAAATGCAATCATGAAATATACTTTAGAAATTATATTATAACAAAGAAAATCGAAAGAAATGTATTTTTAACATTTAATATACTTTTATATCGATAGAGCATATTTAAAGTTACAGCGAATTTTACAGACAGTTATTTCGAGTGAAGATGAAAATATTTGAGCTTATATGAATATAATTTAAGTAAATAATTATTATTTGAGATATTACGACAATAGGATAGGATAGGATAGGATTTAATTTTTTGTGTATAAAGACTACAAATCAATATTTTTTTTTCATGAAAAACAAATATTTTTTTCACACCATTTGCATTAGTATTTTTTTTAACAACAGCGTAGAAATCTTGATTTATTAGAAACTCGGGTAATGTATGAAACCATATCAAAATTTAAGTCAGATTTAGCAAGAAAAAAAAGTATATGCATTTTTTGGCAATTATCAGTTTCTGATAAGAATAACTCAAATATTGCGTTTGATAATTCCGGGGTGGCCAGTCTGCTTGTGAAAAATAAATATTCAATCACGTAAATAAGAGTTACTATAAATATTACTTTTTGTGGCAAAATGTAATTTTTACTTAGATCTTCTAAAATTCCTCCAAAAAGTAGATAACATAAAAAAAAAATATGATTCAGAAACAAAAACAATTTTTATCTATTAATCAAACTTTGAGAAACGCTGTAAAATAATGATGAATAAATAACGAAATACGATTATCAGAATTCTTTTAAGGACTATTTCATCATTTTAAGTACTTCTTTGTAGAAAGGATCTGATTTTTTATCTCTATTATTAACCCTTAACTGGGGAGGTGCGGTCTGTCAGACCGATAAGGATGGACTTCCGGTCACCCCTATTCTATTTTTAGTTCAATCAACGGATTGACCCTGCAGCTTCTTGTTTCGGGATTTTCACTACATAGTGCACTTTTTCAACCGGTGTCAGTGGATGCGTTTTTAAATATTTCAGCTATATCTTTGTGCGACGTCTGTGAGACCGCACCTCCTTTTTAGTGTTCCAGTATTATACAAACCTTAGCAAATGGCTCTAAAATTTGGTTCTTGAAATATCACCCAACCTACTGATCCTCTTGTGAAGCAGAGCTCCAGAGGCTCTTAAATGAACCAGATAGGGATTTTAGTGATGAAGATAATTAAAAAGAAGATTCTTTTCCATGAAAGTTCACTTTCCGCAGATTTTGATATGTATGTTTAAAAATAAAAAAATTTCTCATGATGGTGTATTTTGAAAAAATTCAAAACTATATTAATATACCAAAAGAGATATCTACAGAATTTACAAGCTGATTTTTGTACTAATACTTAACCTATATGTTTAAAATGCCCTCAAAAACCGATAATGTTGATTCAAAAAGGGTCAATTTACCCATTGTCCTTTTTTTTCAAATAATTGTTAAATTTTGCATTATATTGGTTTCTCTATACCTTTGTGCACGGGAAAAATAAATATGATTTAGAAAGTAAAGATATGTTTTTTCAAGAATATTATTTGTTGTAATATGTAATTGGTGAAGAAAATATATGTTCAAACGCAATTACTTTTTTCAATGATAATATATTTTGAAAAATTTCTAACATATTTATACATCAAGAAAAATAACTGCAGAATCTATTAGCTGATTTTCATACTAATACTTTCATTAGAAAATTTAATTTCAGCATAAAGAAAATGCGGTCTCGCAGACCACACCTCTCCAGTTAAGTCCTAAATTTTCACCTCCCCAGACCTAATGGCTATAGTGTAGACACCTGTCAAATTTTGAGTCAAATCCAAATACGGGTTTACTGTCTGTCGGTCTGTACTTTTAGAAACAAGTAAACGCTTTAATCGAAAAACCTCATGACATAAATGTATCAAATTGGTATGGAAATTTGTGACTAAAAGTGTAGCATTGCATCAAATTTTGGTTTTACCCGGTTGAGAAAAATACACCTGAATCACAAATTCGATTTTAGGATTAACCGCAAAATAACCCGGCAAGGATGGCCCGAAAGATTCAATAAAACTGTTAAATTCAAGTCAGAAGTTAATATTTCGTAACTATTGTATGCCAACGGAATGTAAGTTATTGAAATATGTGCGAGAAAATTTCAGGGAGTCAACTCCCGCTGATTTATACATCTATTTTGACTTCTTCCTAGAATGGAGTTAAATCTGAAGAAAAGAATCTGAAGTGAGAGCTGTTTTTAAAAATCAAAGAAAAATAGAATAATAAATTGTGCGTTCAGGTTTTTTTTTCCTAGCATCCATACGAAGGAGTCGTTGTTCTTCGACATTATTTCTTCACAGAAATCAGTCGTAGAATGAAAGGATATTTTGATTCCTGAAGAAAAGGAATGTGCACTCTTCCAAATTAAAGTTTCATTTTTATTTCTATTGTGTAATTTATCTAAAGGATTTTAAGAAAATTATTTTTATTTTAACTTTGTTTATTTATTTGACTGAGCTTGCAATGAAGGTTTCAACAATCCATTTATGTGATTAAACGCGAAGATGTTTTTAATATTAAATCACTTATGTTGAAAAATGAAATTGAAAGCTTTCAAAAATGGATCAATGCTATGATTTAGGAATTGTGTTACATTTAGAACGTGGAAACTGATCTTCCTTTTTAACAAAAATAATTAAATAAATTGCTTTAATGCAATTTTGAAAAAATTTTCTATATTATAAATGAAGTTTGGTTAAAAAAAACTAACATTTCCATTTTAAAATTTTTCTTGGGATACAAATTTTTAAATCTTGTTTAGGAAAGCTCTGCAAAATTAAAAATCACATAAATTTATAAATACGATTAAAATACATTATTTTTTACATAGGCAAAACTGTTTTAATTCAAATTGTTGGAAACAGTCAAATTAAAAAAAATTGGATTCACCTGCTCGCATAAATGTACCATTAAACTGATATTTGAAAAATTATTTTTCAAAGTTATTTCAAATCTATTTTATTTGATCCAATGATGTTCTTCTTCATTTAGTTTATGTTATCTGAATTTTCTACACATATGTATGAATATTTAAAATTAATGTACAGATAATATTTTACAGTTATTTTTTAGCAATAAAAAATAAAATGAGATACAGGTTTCATATATACTGTCAAAATTTTACTCAAAAAATACAACTCTTTCTTTATAAAATTAATATGCATTACAAAATACGATCTAATTTAATTTATAAGAAAAGAAAGAAAAATCTAATTAATTTTTTAAAATCGTTTGATCTTTGCTTCTTTTTGAGAGTAAATTCTTGCTGATATTACTTAAAATTTATTACAGCATTTTTTGAGAAAAGGTATATTGTTTTCCCTTTTAAAAACTACTCAAATATGTAAAACTGTAGTTTCAATTGGAGTTTAAACATTATTTTCAGACAATTAATAGATTCATGAAACTGAATTACTTCATGCGCATCATAAATCAATTAATGATTTTTATTAAATAACTAACTAGGCTTAATGATTTTAGAATTTCTTAGAAGTAATATATCTTTTAAAACACACAGAAGAAATTTTTTATTGTTCGATTCAACAAAGCAAATAAAATGGATTAAGAATAAATTTATTTTAAATTAAATTCAGGAAGAAAAATGATTTTCTTTTGTGATCAGCCAAGAATGCGTGTTCTTAAAAACAATTCTGGAACACGCAAATTGTCAAACGAAAGCCTGTTTAATATATTTTAAATTCTGAATTTGTGTTTATAAATAAAATAATGTCAAAGGGAAAAAACAACAACAAAAATTAAAGTTTGATTTGCTCTCACTAAAGAGACAATGCTTCCCTACAAAAACATAAAAGAAAAGATAATCTTAAAGAATCAGTGAGACATGAAATATTATTTCTCAATTGCAAAACAAATTCAATAACATGGTTGGAAAATGAAATTGTTTTCCAATGTTTTATTATTAAAGAAAATCCGAATCTTGAAATTAGTTATTGCAATTATTTTCGAAAAATAAATAGTGGTATTGCCAAACAATATTCCAGGAAAAATTGTTACTATATGGTTACTAATATACTATCTAATACTAATATACTAAGTTACTAATTGTTACTATAAAATTGTTACTAATATACTATCCCCATATTACATTATGGGGATTGAATTTCTATTTTAACGTCTTATTTTGTATATGAATATAGAATTGAAAAGAAACTCAATAACTTGTTTCAAATACAGACTGAAAAATGTCAAGTAAGAGGTGAACAAAAATATTCTTTTAACTATAAGTTATTAAATACAAATTTTATCTTCTTATTTATGTGCATTTTTTGAAGAACTATTTTGGAAAATAGTGAATTTGTTTAACTGTTTTCTTTTGTTTCTCCTTTATTTTTTGCTGAGTAATAAATATGAAATAAAATTGTATTTCTGTTTAATAACGGGATAATTTGAATTCTTCTATCGTTGTTATAAGAATTAAAATTAATTTTGTTTAAAACTATAAAAATTCAATTCATGTTTCTTATAAATAAAAGTTTGCTTTAATCATCTGGAAGAAACTTTTTCTGATATTTAAAAACTTATCATTTTTAAACACAAGTGTGGTATCTCAACATTCATATTTGATGCATTTTTTCATTGTTAAGAAAATATTGAAAATTTTTGAGAATATACATGTTGTTGTTAATTGAATTGCCCATATTCATCCAACTTTTTAGTGATTCTAAAAGTTGTAAGCACAGGGTTAAGCAAAAAGCAAAGCTGTCTAATGCAGAAATGTAACTTCATTTGCTTATTTAAATTATAATTTATTAATATACTTTTGTTTATTTACATCGTGCTTATCAATATACATAAGTAACTTAAAAATAGTTTCAAAAACTGACAACAATAAAATTCTAATGAAGTTGATCCTTTAGACAAACATGGTTTCTTTTTGCATAAGTTATATTTTGACATTCTTAGCAGAAAGGAACAATTATTATTTATTGCCTTATTATACTTTTTAAATTATACAACTGGCTTTTGGTATATCATGTGGCCCACAAATCGTTAAATTTATTAAGCGTTTTTCTTTGTAAATGATTTATTTTTCAGATTTATTATTTTTTTTCATATAATAATCACTAATAGAGGAAACATTGCTATTCAGGCATATCTACTACAGAAGACGAATATTTCGTTTAAATACTCATAAAATGTTATGATTGTAAATTAAAACAAATATCCCTAAATACTATTAGGGTAAATTGGAATGTCAACAAAGTGAAGGAAGCTATCAGTAAAAGATCCAAATTAAAGCCTCAGAATTGGTTTTTATAAAGATTAGAAATAGAACCATTGCTTTAAATTAAGAAATATTTTGGGGTTGCATTGGATTATTACTGACTTTCTTTATATTTTGGTGACACATAAATTTAACAAAAATCGAATAAAACGTATTAATAAATATACTGTTAATATTTACCAATAAACGAGAAAAATTATAAAAGAATAATTTATAATAATTCATTGAAAATAGGAAAAAAACAAATATATTCAAAGTATTATTAATGTTTATGACATATTAAGCTATGATATACTGTTTGTTGAGACAAAATATACTACATAACTGTTTTACATAAATTTAAAGAATTTACAGCAAAACTATAAAACAGGAAAATATTCTTTCAGATGTATGTCATTTTCAATTTAATCAGCACTTTTTATGTACAAAATGTAAAAGTATTTTAAGTGTAATACTAAAAAGAAAAGTAATATAATTTTCAATAATATTTTATACCGTCAAAGTGGATTAGCACTTCAAAGAGAAACAGCGATAACTTGTGAGGAGAATTTTTTTAATTTAAATCTCCGTATATATACGGTTAATTCTTCATTTTTTTATATGGTAGTTTTTGATAATATAAATAACTTTCGGAAAAGTTTACAATATTTCAAAAAGTCAATAATTTATTATATTTTGTATTAGTACAGATCGAAAGAATACACTTGCAAAATTGTGTATGGCCTCTCAATGCAAAAATTGCCATTTAGTTTCAATAATGGATTGAATTAATTCGGAAATGTGTGTGAAATTTATGAGGTCCACTAACGGTTTAAAGTACCCACTTTGGGACATTTCAAAAGGATAAGTCAGCAAGGATACATTGAATCTTAAAAATTCCAATAAAGAAATTTAATAGACAGAAAGTCATTGAATATATTGTGTATTGATTAACCGACTTTAAACAGAGTAAAAAAAAAAAAAAAAAAAAACAGAATATTTTTTCAGCAAAGAAAGCTAAAAAATAACCTAAAATTTACAGCTAAAATAAGCTGATGCGGTTATGGCGATAATAATCGATAGCCTCTTCGGGTCTATTACAGTGCAAGTCTGTTGGGGGCTTTTTAAAAATAATTAATATCACTTATACAGGTCTTTAAAATCGTTCGAATATAAGCCAGAACAAAAAACCGAAGAGGTAACTGCATATTTGAAAATTATCATAAAAAATGAATGAACATCAAAATATAATTTCAAACATGGATTCTTTATATAAATGGTAATGGTATTAAATATGGTAGTAACTGAACCATAAATGAATTTCTTACTATTCATTCAATAGCATTGTTTTTCAACAAATACATTTTTTAATATATCAGAACAAAGTATTAAAGTATTGATGAATAACATAGAACCAAATATGACTAATTTTATCTAATCAATTTCAAATGATAGCATATCTTGTTATAACCTGCAAAATGTGTCCCTTCGAAACTTTCTTTCAAATAAAAATATGTGTGTGTTATTAACCGTAAATTAACATAAATCATCATAGTTTCGAAACAGACTGTTGGAGTTCAGCCTTTGGTAAATATTTTTCCGATTAATCACTGAAATGCGGTTGATGCACAAGTATTACAGACCGAATCTCTATTCTAAATGCTTTTTCTCCGACCTATTAAAACCAAAATTTGATACATATTTATAATTGACTCACAAAATCACATACTGAATTTTATGTATTTAAGTCACAGCATTTTTGAGTTATCGTTTTTAAAAGCCTGTTAAAGTATAGACCAACAGATGATCAACTCTTGAATCGATTTGGTTCAATGTTTGATAAAAATTAATGCCTTATATGTTCAACTTATGTACTAAAAATAATCAATCTTGCTCTTGATGTTTTGCAGTTATTAAATTGAGTTATATTCAAACAGTCAGATGGACATGCTTCCTCCGAACGGATTTCAATCAAAAATATGAAGAAATCTATAAATTTCCACATAATCATAAAAAAATAAAATTCTGTATAATCAAATTTCATTCAGCAGGTTCAAAACGTTTTTGCGATCATATTTACTATCGAACGGGCATAGTTTCAAAAAGGGATTTTCCTGATTCAAGGAGGTCTGAAATGTGGAGATTCGGTAAAATATCGAGATCAAAGCTTTTCAAGAATACAATGTTTTCTTTCAATACAAGAAAGTAAAAATTCGTTTTTGTGCCTATTAAATAATACATAATCGAAAGAAATGAATAAATGCATCATAGCATTGAATTAAAACAAATGAATTGTATTACATTCAGTTTATCACAAGAAAATATAGGCATATTAGGACAGAATTAATGAAAGCTCTTAATATAAATTTTAGTAAAAGATGCTGGTCCATTCAGGGCGTATTTTTTTCCAAAATAAAACTGTTGATGGCCTGTTAATTGTTTTCAAAATTAAATAATTTTCCATGTATATTAAAATAAGATTATAAATTGGTAATAATTATTTTTATGGTTTCTTAAAAAAAAGAAATAAAAGTAGCCGCTCTTCAAACCTAAATATAATTTTTAATAATTATGAAATATAATGATCACAAGACGCGTTCAACTCTCATTGAGAAAAGATATGGATTATTATCTTCTTTTACTTAAATTAAAAATAATAATCAAAGAAATTTCAGATACTAACTTCAGATCGTCAAAAAGGATTTTTTTTAATGAAAAACTTTCCGTCAATTTTAGAATTGCTTTAACAGATGTATTTTGGCTTCTTTTTATTTATTAGACATTCGGGACACATTTCGAATATTTTGATAGGAGAAAAACATGAATAATTCTATACTGCAGGATAAATAATACTTTCCATTCAAGTTGAAAATATTTCAAACATTTCACAACGAATGTTTTTTCCTGTTTGAGGACAAAAGAAATTATCAATACGATTTGGAACTCAAAGCTAGCAGAAAAAGAATTCGGCCTGAAAACCGATGGTGAAATTTCAGGGCAGAAGAAAGAAGGAAGTGATATCGGAGGGGGCGATAGCTAGACTCCTATGTTCTTATGTAAAATGAATTTTTGTGTAAAAATTTATATTCTTTTTTTTAATTTCCATTATTTAGTACAAACAAGAAAAGTATACCTTTGTCTTGTCACTTTAAAAAAATATTTTTCTCATTTTTGTCTTTATGCTTTGATTCAAAAGAAGCTGAAATGGAAAACGCGAAAACTTTTTTAAGAATCGGAATATGAAGAATAACTGAACTTTTCATTATTTCCCTAGGCTACTTGTTCACATTTATAACGAAATCGCCATTCTTCGAAATACTTTTTATTTCTTTTTTTGGAAATGTCACACGATGCACGAAATGAGACTTTAGCTGTAGTAAAAATGAATTGTTCATACACAGAAAATAACAATTTAAAATATTTTTGAAAAATTTTGAGTAATTTTTATCAAATATTTTTTAAAAAATTTTATTGCTATACTTGAAACGAGTTTTAGAACTCAATAAGCTGTTTGGTTAATCAACAGCCAAATTTTGATTTACAATTATATTGAAGAATAAGTGATTTTGTCTTTAATCATAGCCAATAAATTTTACTGTTAAATCAGAATACAATTTATTTATTCTAATTTCTTTCATGCTTAATTTTATAATATGTGTTTCATAATTTTATAAAAGATGTAGGTTAAAAGTAAAACCATAATTGTTATAAATTTATTTGCATGTTTATAACACATTTCCGAACCAAATTAAATAAATAAAATAAATAAAAGGAAATAAATTCTTTTGATTGTACAGATAGTGTTAAGAGAAGTCTTTCATTACGCACACAGAGAAAAACATCCAACAAACTATATAATGAAAAATGCATCTTTATTCCATGAAAAACACTAATCACACTTAGCACGAATGCAGACAAATGGCACACAAAAAACAACACTAGAAATTCAGAATATAGAAGCCTAGAGAGTTTCTTGAATGAATTGACACTAATGTGAGCTTTTCCACTTAAATTTAACAATTAATAGAGCACAGAATTTTCTAGAAGGAATTTGGGATTTCGACTCCTAACAAAGATATAGCCACAATTTTAAGTGTATTCATTTTTATTTCCAAATCAATCACTAATTCATTAAATGATCTGACATCCATTCAATATTCATTATGAAATTCTCCCTTCCTTAATATGTGGTTAATTATTCAAGAAACTAATATTCAAATTCGAAACAACTGTAAAGAGAGTGTTGTTCCATGATAGGTTTTAAATATTAATGCTTTATAGACTAATTATGTAAGTTCACAATTCTGTTGTACGAGCTGATCTTGACTCTGCTTAGTTTTGCATTTATTAAATATTTTTTTTTTAAAAAATCAAAATTTTCAGTTTTAATATTTAAAAAAAATATTTTCTTTTTAAACTTTACATGATGGGAGTAATAACATAGCCTTTTAACTAGGGAGTTTTGTAAAATTTTTCTTCCCTATTATGAAAATAATCACAAATGCGAGAATTAATAAGTACGATAGTTTTATTTAATTAAATTCCGAGCTGATGTATACAATAATAAGTTATTTACAAGGGTTCGTAGATCTTAAAAGTTCATTAATTTTAAAGCACATTCATTAATTAACTATTTAGTGAACTAGAGAATCAATTTTACTGAACATTATAATTTTAAAAGAAGCTATCTACGTATGGAATTCATTTTTTTCTAAAATAATTTTTTGTTAAAGCAGCACATTGTCTGTAGAGTCCATTTCTATGCTTTTTTTTCTAATTTAATTTTGAGGTAACACTAATACGATACAATAATAATAAAAATTCTATAAATTTATGAAATGAATATCAAATAAATTGCATTATTCCTTCCTTGCAAAAGAAGCATGGGAGCTTAAGTAATAATATTTATTTAAAAAGGAGAAATCAAATGCAACCATTTCGCAAACGAATTTTTTAAAAAAAAAATGTAATTTGCGAATGAAGCATCCGATTCGAATTCCATTTCAGACAAAAATAACGTAGAACACTGGCAAATTTTATTGATTAGTTACATGAAGGTTCAAAAATCGCTTATTTAAAGCAAATAAATAAAGAAAGAATTCTCCTTTTTTTATGCATGAAAACCATATTTCATTTTGGCTAAATCAATTAAAATATAAACAACGAAAGAATTAAAAAAAATAGCACAATTAATTATTCAGCTGAATGAGTTTTGTCTGAATTGAATGATAGTTAATAAAATTGTGAATCTCATTTAGGGAATTAAATACGAGAAAAATGATTTTAAATTTAAATGCCGTTTTAGATATATATTGTTTTTCGCATCCCTTGCGGCTTTCAGAAGGTTTATTTTTAAAGAAATAACACAAAACTTTCGCAAGCAAGTAATAAATAGTAATTAAATGTTTTATAATGATCAACTGCACCTCATGAAAGATGTCTCAAAGGAATTTATTAATGATCGTATTTGATTTTCAAATAATAGCTTAACGTTGAAATATTTCGTAATAATTGTGAGGTTTGATTTAATTTCGAGTTTAATAGCGCTAGAGCCAAATATGGCCGGCAGATATATAATTGTATAGTGTGCTAATGATAAAAACTACATAAAAAATTTTAAAATAATGATGGAAATTTCAAGAAGAAAAAGAATGAAAACAATGTATATGAATACAAGAAACTATATTATTGATATTTATTTTGAGATCTTTACTTTTTCCTATTTATTCCGAAGAGAGCTTTTAACTTTTGAAATCCCATTGCAGCACATGCTCACTTCGTAAAATTTTTTTAGAACTCTATATTATTGGTTTAAAATATTTTTGATTCAATTTCATGTTTGCTGCACTTTTTAGATTTTTGAAAATAAATCGTATGATTATTATTGCTTACATTCATTCACTTCAGGAACGCTATCCCCAAGGAATCTATTATTTGCTTTATCTGACTTCTAAACAGTTACATACTTGTAATAATTGTTGCATCAGAAGTAATAATTATTTTCAAATAGTATTTTGTTGAAACTTTTCAGAAATACTATTTTACTTAAAATAAAACAGTTTCCCTACCCCAGAGGATTTATTTATATACACAGACATAAAGATTTTATCCATGACAATACAACACAATATCGAAATAAAATATGCTTCAAGATATGGACAAATGAATTTTGTTAAAAATTAACAAAAAAGACATTTTAAGCATTAATATAGGAGATAAATAAATGAATAATATTTTGGCTAAATGTCGTTAATATATTAGCGTGTGAAATTATGATATTTAATTTGTCTACTAATAACTTTATAGGAATTATGAAGTTACGAAAAAGGAAACTAAATTTAAAATTAATTATAAAATAACGTTACCATTTGTCTCTAAGGTTTGTTAAAACCATGCCTTTAACTTTGATTTCTTTTCTTTAGTTAGAAGTGGAAATAGTATGCAGAATCGCTAGCCATTTCGAAGTTTTAACTCATTTTATATAATAGAATGTTCTCTGAAATATTTTAAAGTTTTTTTTTTGTGTGTGTGTGTTTATTGTTTCAATTGCTTTTGTAAATCTCTCATATATATATAGAAGTTAAATTTATTCAGGTCAATCCACCATTCGTTTTTATTTGGCATAGCCTATTGTGAGAAGTGCTTCTCTTGTATTTTATATTTTGATATGTATTTTGAAAGTAAATTTCCAATCAATAGAGATAGAAATAAATTAAAGACTAAAATAAATAAAGTTTTCTTTGTTTTTCTGGATTGTAAGAAAATTCGTGTTTAAAATACAATTAGCTTCCAAACTGGAGTTTGATTAAAGTGTAACTGGAACTTATTCCTCGAAGTTTGTTCACTATTACTGTTTTTATTTTCTTTTTAATTTATTCATTATAAAAGGTGTTTCGTAAAAGGTAATACAAAAAAAGCTTCCAAAGAATTTGTTGAATGACTTGAAAATAAAATAAATGAAATTGCAAATATTTCGAGTGAAATACTCGAAATATTGAAATATAAAAATTGTAAAGACAACATGGATTAAAAAAATAATTGAAATTTAGATATAAAGTACAAAAGCAAAATTTCATTGCAACGACTATATAAATATGATCAGAGAGCTCTAAAATCAATTTCTGACAATTTTTATAACTAAACTTTATTGTTGTAGAGCACTTCGTATTTCGGCAAAGTATTTTTTCCCATTACTAAGCTGTTTTAACTGTTTCTATGTATAGTTCTTCTTATCAACAGTTTTAGCTTTATCTTGCTTAGTCAAGAGGAAAATATTCATCGCTCGCCGTATTCTTTTATAATAGCATTTACATCAAAAATTTGGTAATGCTTTCATTTCCATTCCATATAGTCTCCCGTGCATTTTTTCCTATGTGTACCAAATTCTGTGAATTATTTATTGCTACCTCCTCTTACTTTTAATGCATGGTAATGTTTAGAGGCTAAGTGAGAGTTTACAAACAACATATAGGTATTCCCGCCACATTACACTGAATTAATTTGAATATATCGAGAATAGTAAAACAATTTCAATAATTGTTTGACTATTGATACTGTAGTCATTATTGATATTGTTAGTCTTTATTTATACTGCAGTCTCTATTGATGGTATTCTTTATTGATACTGTAGTCTTTATAGATACTTCATTAATAGTGTGTCTATTGATACGGTAGTAATTGTTGATAATGTTGGTAAATAATTTTTTTTTCAAGAAACATAATTTTATATTCAAAAAAGTTTCATAGCTGCCCTTATAAACTAGAGATGAATGATAAACAACGCAGAATAACCTAGTAATATTTGAGTTAGTTGAACTATTCCTTTTAAAAGGGTAAGTCACTTGACGAGATAAGGATTAAGTTTCCTATTGTGTTTCTCTTTATATATATATATATATATATATATATATATATGTGTGTGTGTGTGTGTGTGTGATATATATATATATATATGTGTGTGTGTGTGTGTGTGTGTGTGTGTGTGTGTGTGTGTGTGTGTGTGTGTGTGTGTGTGTGTGTGTGTGTGTGTGTGTGTGTGTGTGTGTGTGTGTGTGTGTGTTGTAAAATAAATTACTAAGAATTAAAATGAGAAGAATTGATTTTCAAAATATTTCTTCACGTAAAGAAACTTTGAATTTAATTTCTGAATCGGCGCCTTTTTGGTTTTTCTCACATTCTTTCAAAATCTTCTTAATGTAGTTTTAGTTGTCTTAAGCTATTGTGGATGAAATTATTTGATTGGGTTTTCGAAAGATTGTGTTCTGGTCTAAATAAAAACTGTTTTAGATCGACTACATTGCCTATTGGCGGTTTCAGCTTCCAATGTTTATCTAAAAAAAATCTAAGGTTTACTTTTCTATCAAATTATCATGTCTGGTACCCATTTAAATAATATCCATAGAGTTAATTGACGTTTAATTATAATAAAAAAATGTGCTTCAAGATTAAAATTCAACTTATTGATGCCTTTTCATCGCGATTGCATTTTCTTCAAGGATTATTACATCATTTCTTTTGTGAATTTGATATATAAATTTAAGTTCAGTTAATCCACGAGGACACACAAGAATGAATAAAAAAAACAACGACACCCTAACTAAATCACAAAGAGAATCCAAGATAAGTGTCTATTATCAGTATTCTATAAATAAATATTGGACAGCAAAAAAAAACAACTAAAGCATATAAAAAGCAATGTTTCATATCATTATTTCCATAAGTCAGCGATTCTCAACCTGTGGGGCGCGCCCCCCCTAGGAGGGCGCGAGCATACTAGAAGGGGGGCGCGAGAATATCCAAGAGAGAATATTATTTAAAAAAATTGATTAACTGATTGAAAGGAAAGCACACATACACATAGAAAGCAAAATACATTTTGACATATTTAATAACTTATTAAAGTAAAACAACTTACTAAATCAAAGCATACTAAATTAAAAACAAATTTAATAATTATTAGTGACTTCCTTGGGCCTGTCTTGCAGAGCAAAGTTTTTCGAAGGAAGGCTTAATATTAGAAATAGCCACTCTCGGTTCTGTTTCTATATTTAGCCGAGATCTGTATTTTGTCTTCAAAGAAGCTACAGCAGAAAATCCCGTTTCACAAAGGTAGGATGTTGAAAATGGTAATAGAATGCGAAATGCCCTTGTTTTTAGTGCAGAAAAATCATCCTCTACTCTTGTCCAAAATTCAAATAGTGATTTATTACTAAATTTCCTTTTAGTTTCGAAACTTGTCGTGAAGTCTATGAATTTTTCTTCCTCATCAATTGAGAGTCCTTCGGGAGTTTTATGAAATGGATCCCTAACCCACTCGTAACTTTCTATCAGTTTGTCGTCAGCAAGAAAATACTTTTTAAAATTCTTTGTCGGCATCGCTAAATGATTTTCAATGGTTATAAAAAAAACTTTTACATATTCTTTTTCAGCCTTATAAGCTTCAGTACAATTATTCTCATTTGGGAACAATGTTAGCTTTTTTTTTTTTTTTTTGCTCCACAATTGCAATTAAATATATCACTCGTATCCATTATATAGGTATTTGCTCCTAGGAGTAGAAGATTCAAGTTATTTAATTTCTCGAATATATCGACCAAATAGCTCAATTTTATCACAAATAAAACATCGCGGAAATTCTCGGCCTCCGATCTGTTTTCTTCTAGGAAAATGGCGATTTCTTCTCGTAATTCCTAAACACGTTGTAAAAATTTCCCACGTGATAACGATCTTGCCTCGCTATAAAATAGTAAAGCTGAATATACTGAACCCATGTCTTTACAAAGTGCGGAAAGTTTCTCGATTTCAGGAGTCTCATTTTTATATAATTTACTACGGTTACAGCCGTTGTTAACATAATATTCAGACCAGGACTCATTTTTTTCGAAGCCAAAGCTTCTCTGTGGATCATGCAATGTGTCCAGACGCACAGAGATGTTTTTTTTTTTTTTTGCTAGGTATACAAATGCTTGCATACCTTGGAATCTCCCGGACATTGAACGAGAACCATCGTTGCATATTCCGACGCAATTTTTCCATTCTAGGTTTTCCCCGTTCCTGAAATCATTTAAAATAGCAAATAATGCGAACGCTGTTGTTTTGAGTTCTATTGGTTTGCAGAAAAGTAGTTTTACTACTGACATATTATCACAAAATCGAACATAGGCAATTAAATGAGCATCTATATTACTTTCTATTGTTTCATCAAGCTGTAATGAAAACAATTTGTCATGCAACACTGTACATCTGCTGACACTGTACATCTTCAGCTATATCACCAATTCGACGAACAACAGTATCATTTGAAAGAGGTATGGACTGCAATTGTTTTGAAAAATTATCTCCAAACATAGTTCTAAAATCTCAATTGCTGCTGGCAAAATATGCTCTTCACCAATGGTGTGAGTTTTTTTTTTCTACATCTGGCTATTTTATATGAAACTTTGTAAGATGCAATTAAAGCTTTTTTATTCACAGGCAAAGTTTCTTTAAAAAATGATTTTTGCTTTTTATAAGATTTTAATTTTAATTCGAAGAATTCTCTGGGTTTGTGTGCGTACTCACTATGAAGCGTTTCCAAATGTCGTTCAAGTTTATTAGGTTTCACGCTGTCTGCGACCAACATTTTCGAGCAAATGATACACAGGGGCCTTTCTTCTTCATTTATTTCAGTACTGGTAAATCCAAAATTTAAGTATTCTTGAGAATATTTTCTTGATTTTATTTTCGGAACTACTCTCGTCTGTGTACTTGTTGATGCTGGATTGTCTTCTAATGCTCGCTTACTTCCGCTTAAAAATTTATCCATGAGTCTGCATTAATCTGCTGCCGTGAATATTTAATATGGCGAATTGTAATTAGCACGAAAACATATATAACATAAACATTCACGATAGATTCGATAGTGATAGAAGGATCGACTCGAATGAGATTGGCTGGAATTGAAACTTGCGTTACCTAACATTTTCTTTATTCATGTCAGAAAATATTTGCTCTGCGCATGCTTGAGAGGGCATCAGTCGTGTGGATTCCCTTCCACAAAAATTACTTATTTTTTTTTCTCTTTTGTTTAGTCATGCTTCTGTTTTATTACTTTTATTATTCGAAAAAATGTATTCATAGTTTCTAAATTTAGCTCACCCCGTTTAAGTTAAGTTTCATTAACGAATTTTTCTACTTTCATATTTTTTTAACGTTATCTCCCTGTTTGGCATTCATTTCAAGTATAATATTTAAATTTTCACCGCTTTCATTCGCTTCATCTGTTAACCGCCCGTATGGCAAAATGCCAAATGTGGTTTCTCGCCAACGTTGGCTCACTTTTAGTCTTGTTTTGGCAGTTAGTTAAAAATAATTTAACAACCGAATCCAAAATATTCAATATACATTATTGTTGTATACATTTTATTTTAAACGGTGGGGGGGGGGCGATGAAAATTATGATTGAAAACTGGGCCGCGAATACTGAAAGGTTGAGAAACCCTGCCATAAGTATATGCGAAACATTTAGAGATGAAACATTATTTTCCAAATAAGATCTAATATAAAATTTAAGATGTTGGAAATGACTCGCAGTTCCTGATAGATTATTTCTTCATATGTTTTAGAGTTATATTGCACATTTGGAAACAATAGAATGTCAATGTATTAGTAAAAATACAACGCGATTAATTTTTTTCAACTAAGAGTGGTATTTAAGAAAATAAATAAAAGCAAAAAACAAGTATAGAAATGATACCGTATTAATTTTTAAAGCAAGAATAAAGATTTTCCTGAAATATCTTTGTATAAAGCTCTATTCGAATCCATATTCTGTAGAATACTTTTGTAAAAATAAATCATTCCAAATAATTTTTCAGGAGAATATTGTTTCCCTCCTTCTTCTAATGGAGCAAATTCTTGTTTAAAACTTTTTTTACTCTTCATATAGATCTAGGATTCAATAGAAACATGAAAATCTTATTTCAAGAATAGACTCGAACTTTTTTTTTCCACATCTCTGTTGAAGGATGAAATAAAAAATCTTTTATCTAGGTGTCATAAGACGCTATTTTCACATCCCTGTTCTTTTATTTTCCAACTACTTTTTTATGTACGATTTTAGACAATACAGTTTTTCCTCCCTTTATTCTTCACTTTTTCCCTCAAAGTAATGACAGTTGTCGGGGTCTTCCTTCTAAGTAAGATAAAAAAATATACATAGAAAGAAGGTTACATTTTTTTATAGGAACAAGTTACTCTTTATTTTTTTTCTTTTGTTAATTTTCTTTTTTCTACCGTTGTCGTAATAATTAAATAATAGTTAGTTTGTCCAATACAGCCACCAGGAAATTAAATGTTGGCTGAGAGGAAAAAAATTCTTCTTCTTAAGAGATACAATTTTTTTCCCCTAAACTTGTAAGATTTATTACTAAAGTACGTACGCATTATTTTGTTATTATTGCGCGTTTTATTTTATGTGTGGTTTATTCATTTTATTATTATTAAGGAAATTGAAAGCTTCCAATGATTACAAGCGTCCGAAGACTATGAAAAAATTATAATTCATTCTTTAGATTCAATTTCATTTTTTATCGCTATAATATTATAATGACTAACAACATTTTTATTCATTTACATATTTTGCATCAGCTTGCATAAAATAACGTGTTACATTCGTTTCGTGGTCAATTCTGCCGTCGGAACTATCTTAAAATAGTTTTTTTCTACCAAATTGAGTTACTTATGCTCGTATTAAGGGCAAAAAAAACTACTTCTATATGGAATTTGGAGCCACATGACTCATTTTTATTTGTCTTAAAAACTAATTATACTATCCTTTTTCGTCAAAATTCTACTAAGAACATGGATAATTTGCATTTATAATATATTTTTAGGGACTTGAGAAGATTAAACTATTACCTATGAGAAACCTTCTCGCCTTAAATAGACTAGATAAAAGGAAAATACACATTTTCTCAGCCAACTCTGTATTTTTTAAAATTACTTTGTAAAATAATGTATTCCAAAAAACTCTTATCTTATTGAGAGAAGACTTTCATCCTTCACATATGTCCACCGTATTTCAAAATCAAAAGAAAGATTCATTAAACAATAGCGGTTTTAAACAAGAAACAATTTCATAAAAAAAATGAAAAAAAAAAAAAAAAACACTTTCTTCAAGTATAGCGCAGAAAATATGAATCGGGTCTCTATTTATTTGAAATACTTCCAAGACAAATTTGGAATTGTTTGACCGAGAAAATACTTTTTGATCGAATTCTACGCTTAAGAATAAAATATAATGTATCCTCAATTCAAAATATTTTTGTCATTCTCTCGGCATCGTACAAAAAATGCCTCTCGCAGTTTGAAAACTAAAGAAATTATCACTAAGATTGGGATCTTGGGAGGTGTTACAGATTTTCTTCGATTCCGATAACTGATAGTGGAACTCCAAACGTGGAATGAAGATAGCGAAAAAAAAAAAAGAAATATAAAGGATGCAATCGGGACTTTTGTGTCATCGAGGAAATGAAAATCGATTCAATAGTTCACACACATCTTTTTTTTTAATTCTCATTATTCAGGTGTGTTAGGAAAAAGACATTCTTGCTTTATTTTTAATTCTACTTTTTTTTTCCTATTTTATGCTACATCCTCAAGAAAAATTTACATCGCAGACAGTAAACGTTGTTTTTGAAACAGAGATATAACAGAAAATATGAAAATGAAATGTGTTTTCGAATCGTTTTCTTTTTGTTGTAGACTTTCTCTGTTTGGACACATCAGTCAATGAAGTGAATAATATGTAGAAGCTGAGGAATAAACTGCGCACAATTCAGATTGAGATATTTTTTTCAAGTCTCAAGTCTCTCTAGGAATTAAGGAAATAATTTGTGTTATTCATTTTTATCTAATCGTTTCTTGCATGATATTTAGAAGGAGGAAAATGGCCATTCTATCATTGTAGCATTAAAGAAAATGGATGTAATTTTAAAAACTTGAAATATTTTTACTTAGATATGTATGCATGAAGCAATTTTCTTTAAACTACGCTTTCAGTGAATATGAAACTAATTTCCGAAGTCCGTTTACCAAAGCAAAATTTAGAGGAATAACTCTACGCTTTGAAGAGGTTGAAACTTTTGCAGAGAAAGATTGTGAATTTAAGATATTGCAATCTAAAACGTTGAAAGGTTAGAATAAATGCATGGTATAATAATAATTTACGTGCAGTTTTATAATTTCATATTTTTTTAATAAGATTTGGGACTACATTAGGGATGAATTATTTAGAAAACGATAAAATATTTCCCTGAAAAAGATTGAAAAAATATCGACTAAACCAAAATATACCAGTGAAGAATAAAGGTTATTTAATTAGACAAAAGAGGCCTTTTTTAACTAAAAATAGGTATAAAGCAAAAACCTTCTAGTTTAGAGGTTTTTCAAATCATTTGATAAAAATTCGGCAGATAGCTCCAGAAATAAATTATCTAGTTCTTGAATTAGAAACTAAGCTACATTTATTTTGGTAATTGTTTGTTAGCTGAAATTCTTATAACATCAGAAGGTGAAGAAAGAAATTCAAGAAAAAAAAATTAGAAAAAGATATTCTAAATTATTGAGATAGTTATATCTGTGAATTCAAATGAATGTAAATGTAGAAAATCAGAAAATAGTTATTTTAATTATAAAACAAATACTTTCTGATAAATATATATATATTTTTATCAAACATATATTGGAGAATTTGTTAACCAATTTATGTTAAGGTATCCGACTGGTTAAAAATCCTCAAATTTTACAAAAATAATGAAATTTTTTTAGTACGTAATATTTAAGTCTGTTCTTTTAGCTTTCCAAATCTGTTTTATTTTTTATTCTACCTTCTTTAAAATAAAGTTACGGCCATTTAAGTTAGTATAATGTGACGAAAATCAAACCGGAAATGGCATTTCGAAACCGGAAGTTGATGTAAATATCGCGATCTCTCAAGGAATTTCGATTTAAAGAATATTAAAAATGACTAAAATAATTAATATATGATTTTATATCTGATAATAAATATATGTAGGTATTATTTTTAATTTGTTTCATCAAAATTGGCAGCAAATTTATTGTACTGAAGTTCTGTTTGTTTATTTCCTCCATATTATTGAGGATTTTTCAAGTGAATTATGAGATGACAGCCTATGTAGCTAAAAATCCCTAAATCCCCCTCATTCAAACAAACAAATCAAGTGAATTATGTACGGGCTCTTTTCAACTTCAAACCACTTTTTTGCTATACACTAAATCTGTTTCTGGCTTGCCAAAAAAGAGATCAAAACGTTCTAAGCAATGTTGTTTTCATGATAATCTATTTACTCAATGTGATGAGGTGAGTGTATCTTCTACAAATGTGATTATTACTAGTACATCGAAACTGAAACTTGAATGCTCTTCGTATGTTGATGTTTTTAACACGGATATCAACAATGACTTTACAGGAAATCGCAAAATTTATTTATCGATTTTATTTTATATATTTCCTTTACTTTGCTGCCCTGATTGCAAGGACAATTTGGACAGACAAGCAAAGGAAAGTTAGCAGTTGGAACAAAGGAAAGTTAAAGTCAGATATGTTCTACTTACTCAAACTCATAGTAACCTGTGGTTAAACTGGAGTAGAGAGAATGCATTGTGGACACCGCAACAGTGGGCTTGTGTGATGTTTTCAGATGAGTTCAGATTTAGCTTGTAGTCTGATTCTCGCCGGACTTTCATATGGAGAGCGCCAGGTACCCGTTACCACCAAGACTACATTACTAACGACACTGTTACGGTAGTGCAGGATTGCACGTTTGGGGGGGAATTATTCTGGCTTCCAGAACTGACCTGCATGTTCAAATTGGAATCATGAAAGGCCAAATCTATCGGGATGTCATTCTGAAAAAACATGTACGTTTGTTTCAGGACACCATGAGCGCCGAATTTGTGTTTATGGATGAAAACGTCCGTCCTTATCGTGCAAATATCGTAAACGAATGCCTTCGATTGGAGGATATCACCCGTCTGGACTGGCCAACATTCTCACCGGACTTGAATCCAGTAGAGCATGTGTAGGACATGCTTGGCCTATGAATTGCAGCCCGTCAACCACCTCCTACATGTCTACCGGAACTTCGGAGAGCATTGCTTGATGAGTGGTGCTTGATGGTTAGTGCAGAAAAAAAAAATCAACTATTAATGAAATCGGATAAACAAAATGAAACATCTTACATCATTGCCATATATTTTATACACCTCAAAACTTTTATGATATAATTTTTCGTGAAATAATTTGATAACAGCTGTCTGTATATAGTTACTTTTCTATTTTATTATCAAGACGTCTAGATATTTGTGACATGAAAACCGATATCATGGACTTTATACTAATTAATTATTTAATGGTTTTCCTATTACAAGTTTGCCATCCAGCTCTATACAATTTGACACTACCTTTTATGTACTGTCGATTTTATTCTGAAAGGAGGGTAAACGCATTGTTCGTGGTGAATATAAGTTCAAGCTGATTTAAACGTCTATTTTATATATGAAAAATTATATACAAACGCATTTTTTCGAAACAAATTACAAAAGGTTTTTTTCAATCCATCAATATTTAGTAATGGAATATTTAAAATAAGATTGTATCCCATGATTTACTGTTCAATGAGATTTTTTTAACAAGCACATAAAATTCCAAATTAATATATGTGCCTTTATTGATCAAAAAGTAAATGGAAAGTTTTCGTTCTATTTTTGGTCCGATAGCTAATTCCGAAGCTTCCAGATAAACGAGTATTTTCAGTTGTAAAAATGCTTCTAGACGTAAGGAATTATATTTTATATTATTTGAGTCAGTAAATGTAGGACATAAAAAAAATTAAATTTTTATAGTTTTTCTTGGTTCAGTTAGTCATGTTCATTAAAATACTCATACCGCAAACATGTTACAAATACACAGAGAAAGAAATCCCATTCTTATACGATTGAAATGACAAAATTTTGAAGTTTTGAATATTAAAGTTTTAGGCGTCTCAAGTACTCCTCCACAAGCACACTTCCTCTGTTTTTGTAGCAATCATTGAACAGCCTAAAAAATGAATCTTTGGCTCTTCAATGGGAATGTAAGTTTTTAAATATACAACATCATTTCAAATAAGAAAAAAAATCTGCCATTGAAATATGTGAAGATTACACAGCTATAATTGCACAGAAAGTTCCTTATACATATGCAAATCGTATATATTTAAAGAAATTGCTTTTCTAAATTAAATGATATTTTTTAAAATTTAAATTTGAAAAATTTAATATATTACAGATTGGTCTGATTTTCTATCCTATCTGAGTATAATTTAATTTTATTTATTTTAACTGGAGCAAACAGACGAGTTTAATTTTTCCATTATTTTATTTTGTTTAATTCATTCTATGCTCATTGTTTTCTATAACTTCGATCATTTGTATTTATTTCAGTTATTTCTTTTTATTTATGCAATAAATATTCTGTGCCAAAAAATTCGTTGTCAATACTAGGCGATGATATTTACTTGGAGATTATATAGTGATATTAAATTTTAAAACCAAGATTTATTTTTTTCAATAATACCAAAGTAATTAAAAATAAATAAATGTGTGTGTTTTTTAAATTATATTTCTGTTTATGAGAAATGAGTTCTCAAAACAATCTTGCATGTTAATTTTCTTTGCTACAGTAGTCTTTCTACATTTAAGTTAAATGTTAATAATCAAATAAAACAATTTATGAAGGACCAATTAAATTAAATATTGGTTAATCATAATTTTTTTATTAACCGCCCTGATTGGAAGCATTCTAAAATTGCACGAATACCATGAAAGACCATTCTGACATTATTTTCAACTTCACTAATTGTAGAAAAAGAATCCCAAATCACTAATGAGTGATTTTTTTTTTTTTTTTGTAATTTTCAAGTTTGTTAAAATGCCCGAAGATTATAATTTTTTTAATGTCGTTACATTTATTTCTAGAAACCCATAGCAGACTTGAAAGTAATAATTAACTATTTGGTTAGTTAATAAGAATAATTCAATATCGGATTATTCTTTTGGCAGTTAAAGTACTGTCACACTAATTCTTTAATAAATAAAAAAATTCAATACATCCTATTCTGATCCAAAATAAAATGATCATAAAATTTATTTGTAAGGATACAAGAATTTGTATGATTTGCAAATTTGCAATCTTAGTATAAAGGATTCAACATGAAAAAGTAATAAACTTAATAAAGAGTTTGCTAGATGTCGATGGATTATGTACTTAGAAGTGCACAACACACATGGTGAACATTATTGTTTCAATATTTTACCCTTTCATATTGCGCAGTATTAAATTGTTCAATGAAAAGCTATCGAATCAGTAAATTAAAGTACAGTCTAAAAAAGTAATTTTTTTACAGAATCAATGCTTTGCTGTCTGATATCTAAGAAAAGAAGTGACAGATAAAACATATTTTTAATAGTTCGTAAACATCAGTTTACATTTTCCATAACTTAAACATATTTAGCTTCCTACAAAATTTCTCTACACTTCCCCATTTTCCAAACATATTTTTCTTTTATCGACATTCTATAATCGATGATAATATTTGTCAATGATTAATTGCCTTGTCTATTTATAATCACGCTTATTCTTCCCCGCGCTACTTTTAATCAAAATTCATAACAGAGATATTTTTCAAACAACAATTGTGCAAGACTTCAAGGCAATTTCGAATCTCAGAGTAACTGTTTAGATCTTCAGTCTTCCATTAAAGAAGCTCTCTCCCAAGGAATTAAGCGCAAGAAATACTCTGATCTAACCATCGATTCTATAATTCGTAGGAATGGAATACCATTTTGGATTATCTCTGCCCCTTATTCATTGTAGCGCTGAGGACGAAAGTAGACGTCTACCCATAGGTATAGAACCATTTGTACCGCTGCAGATTTGTTAGTGGTTGCCAGAAATCAGTGGAATGATGTTAACTATCGATACAGTTTATGATAATGGTTAGGCGAATAAGTTATTAAGTAATTAAGAACGCTTGTTAGCCGTTAATGGAAATCATCACTTTTGAGTCATTTGAGGCTTCGTTAGAATACGGCTATTCATTTGCATTTTTATAATGAGTATTAGTATTTTGAGTATTTGATTCTTTATAATACTTATAATAATTGTTGGGAATTTTGTTTACTGGCCAATTAGACAATACCGATGAGCAAAAATAACAATTCCGATATAATGTATTATGCATATCATGTCACTACGTGTTCAATTAACTGTTTTTTTTATTAATATAACTAAAGGTTTTAATTATAAAAATAACCTTCTTAATGTTATTGATATTTTAATGAGGTGCATTAAATTTTGAATATCAAGACAATCGGTTAAAAACTTTTAATAGATGCATTTAAGAGAACTTCACTCAAATAAAATGATTAAAACATTAGCAAATACATTTTTTTTGTCATCAAACATATTAATAATTATCAAATATATTAACTAACATTTTAAATATACTAAATAATTTATTTAATGAATATTTATACAATATTAATAATAAATTCAACTAAAACTAACATTAAACTAATAATAAATTCAAATAATATTAACACTATACTAATAATAAATTGGACTAATATTTTAAATGTACTAATTAGTTTAAAAATACTAATTATTTAAATATATATGTCAATTAGGAACTTTATGATCCTTAATTTTTAACCATGCACATTTGACATTAGAGTGTTAAAAAATTATCAATGATTATTGTCAGTTTAAGGTGAAATTGGTTTCAATAGAACGTTTACCAAATTTTATTAAGATTGGACAAAATCTGTAGATTTCTACAAAAGGGATTTATATATTCGTAGACGACAAGTCGCCTTTAGTGTCCAATCATATTATTTTGGAAGTTATCACAAAAAAAAAAAAAAAAAAAACGCTTACTGAAGTTTTCATTAATTAAAATTTTAAAAATGTCTCCAAAATGCATATTCCTATTCTCCAATGCATATTTATACCGAATTTGTTAGTTACAGGTTACACGGCTTTTTTAACAAGTAATATACGCACCCACATCAGGGATAATAATTATTCTTTTATAAAATAAATATTTTTGAAATGAGAATTGTTACTCAAATTATTTGCCAGAGTTTTTTACAGCAGTGTTTGACTATATTCTGATGTTGTGATTCTGAGTTTTTAAACTTATATAATTAAAAATATACCTGAGAATGTTTTTAAAAATTTTGACATACAAAAAATTAAACATAAAAGACCATTTATTGCACCTTTATCATTGGTTTACCCGACAGAAATACAGATTTAAAAAAAATCTTTCTGATACTACTCTCTATAAATTTTATTGGTAAAGTAACCATATTTAGAGAATATTATAAATGTGAAATTTGATAATGAATAGATTTTCCGTTACTAAATGTTTTATGTGCAAAGTATAGATATTTCTGTTTCCATTAAATTACTTTAATCAACAATCTTGTTTTTTATAGAATTTTTAGAAACCAATCAAATCTAATAAAGGATATCAACAGAAGGGGCTATTATTCATATAAAATGGAAGATAAGAATGATGTTCCATACTTGTCACACAGAATGTGCGTTGCTCAAAAAGAAAGTGTATCTCCCCCTCCGCCCTAAAAATAGGTTAGCTTGCTTAATGTATTTCAAAGCCGTAGCTTGAAGCTATAAAGATTGGAATTCCATCAAAAACGTTGCAATTTATTTTGTCGCAAATAAAATTGCAATGGCTTCAAAGGAAATTAAAAAAAAAATATATTAAACAATCTGATAAAACATAAATATTATTTTTTAGAGCTGAAACATATAGAATACTGTGTTTGGTAAAATGAAGGGCTGCTAAAACTATTTGCTCAACCTATGTCGAAATCCGAATTCCGCACCATTTAGTGGAATTCTATTTCGAAAATAAATCTTTCCAATACCAAATAACTTTTTAGAAAAAAAAGAAAAAAAAAATACTGTTTGCTCTTCTCTTTTAATAGAGCCACATTCCTGTCGGATATTTTTCGTATTCTTTTAGTGGATATAGAGTTCAATAGAAACATAAAAATCTTGTTCCACGAATAAACTCAAAGTCTTTATCTGAGCTACTGTTGGAGAATGAACAAGAATCTTTTATCTACTTGTCAACAGACTCAAATTTCACGTCATTATTTTCATTTTCTGACAGCATTTTTTTACGTATTATTTCGCACATTACCGTTTTTCTCCAAAATTTCAACGGTTTTTTTTTTCTTTGTTTACGAAGCAAAGAAAGTGTTTGGGGCACTTCTTTTAAAAATAATATCAATTTTTTTATATCTTATATAGTGAAAGATTTCTTTTTCTTCTTCCTTTGACAAATTTAATTTGTCTAACTTTGAATTTGTTACAAAATTAAGTGATAGCTCATCTAAATAATAAACAGAAAGTCAATTTTAGATGAGAACTTCAGAAAAAAATAAGTTTTCAATTCAGTACATTATAGAAAAAATTACGCATGCAAACAGACAAATAAATACTGTCAGAAGTAATTTATTTGCACATTTAAATGTAATGCTATTATTTTTCAATCCTGTTACAATTGTTTTTCTGAATGTTTCCTTTATTTGAAGATACTGACGTATCTTTATCAAATTCAGTAGAATGCGATACGATATTAAGACAAACAGGTGAAAAGAGAAATGAAAATACAATTGATTAGTAACTGATACAATAAAATTGGAAAAGTTTGCTTCATTTATTAACACTACCTAAAGTTCAAAGCGTGTTCTGTATAAAATCTTAAAACATGCGTATGAACAGTTATTATTAATTTGAATTTAAAATTTAATGATATAGTAGAAAGTAGCAAAAATGTATAATTCAATACAGAATTGGGTTTTCTTTAGCAGTGAAGAGAATCAAATTAAGCTTTATTTTGAAAATTTCGTTTTATTGATACAGAAATTCTGGCAAATAATGGCTTAGGTACAATGTAAAGCTGCAATCTTAATCATTTAATAAATCTACTAAAAACCGATGGAATATTTTTTTAAATACTATTGAGTTAAGTTTGAAGAGTACAATCCGCTTAAACCCCTTTTTTATGAGCTTACAGAATTCTGCTAATATGTTCTGGTAGCAGTTCTTTTTTTGTATCCTTGTTTTTGTGGATTTTTTTCATCATTTGTCGATACATGTTAGCTAGATACAAAATTAAAGATCATGCTTCGTGACCAAACTAGTATTGTTATCAAATCCGATTGAAACAGGAGAGAATTAAGAATTACATGCATGTTTTACTTCGCTGAAGGTGCAACTATTTATGAAACAACAGGAATACAGACATTTTCAAGTTCTTCAGGATATTTTATATCTATAATCTTAAACTACATTCCGAGAACTAAATTATAAAATAACATATTCCTTTGTTAATTGGATTCCGTATTTCGACAAAGAAAGCAGAGAACATATATATATATATATATATATATATATATATATATATATATATATATATATATATATATATATATATATATATATATATATATATATATATATTATTATATATATATATATATATATATATATATATATATATATATATATATATATATATATATATATATATATATATATATATATATATATATATATATATATATATATATATATATATATATTGCTTATTCGAAGATACGGATTTATTTGGAGAATAGTTCGTTTGTTCCTTTTTCTGGTACTTTTGAGAATTTTCAGATTATGCCAAGATCGCCAAAGTCCAATTTACATAAGATGCCAAGAATTCGTCAAGATTGTTGCTTTTTCGTGGTTTCTCATTGCTCTTTCGTACTTGGTGATTTTGTGATAATGACAAAAACACCAAGATAAGGGCTTTACTTAGCGATTTTCAGATTATGCCAAGATCGCTAACATATTTAGAAGATGCCGATATGGTTTTCCACGATTTGAAGTTTTAGATAATTTATCACTAGAGTAGTAAAAGTACCACTTTTCTCATAAATGAACATGTTTCAAATATATATTTTAATCTATATACTCGGTTACATTTTTTTGAGGTTATGTCTTCGAAGGTCTATGCAATATTGTCAAATCAAGTACTAAAAAAAGGGAAAAGAAAGCGTGTTAAGCAAACTTACTTTCTACATTTATATGTATTAAGATAATATTGTCGGTTGATTGATGTCGAATTATTTAAATTTAAATTTCAGAGAACTTTCAAGAGTAGAATTGTTTATAAGAAGATGCAAGGACCTTTATTATTGATGAACTTTAAAAATAAAAAGGACAACATAAGTGAAAGTTATATATATGCACCAATAAAGAACATATTAAACTAAACAGAATGATATATTTTATTTAATTATAATATTTAATGTCTGCAGAAATAAGAGGTGCTTTGATATTTTTTCAACGAATTAAGTTTCAAAATACAACATTTATCTGTTACTATTTTCAATTTTTTTTTTCTTGGATATAAAAAATGCCTTACTTTTCCTATAGAAAAACAAGGAAAAATTTTTACATTCAAAGAATTGGAATTTCTCTTCATTTTCTATTTCTGAGAAGTTTAAAATAGATTTGCTGATATCGAAAAGACAAGTTATCAAATGGTGCATACCATATTTTTTTCAAAGTATAGTGATATATAATCAATTCAATATTTTAAAATACTTATAAATATCTGAAATTTCACATTATTTGTTTCAAGTAATTTTAAATTTGACACAATTTTCAGTTTTCTCTTAAAACTTATTTTTTATTACCTTTAAATGCGTCAAATTTTGAATTTCATTGAGAATGAATAAGATTAATATATTTGTTTTACTTAAATCCTATCTAATTTGTAAAAAATATAACGCTTAAGTAAGAACTCTCTTTTAATGCAAAAATGTTATATTCGCTCTATTCCATCATCTTCACGAAATCCTTCATCAAATTGGATACTATTTTGGAAACTGGCATCGGCCTTCTGTTGACCTGGAGGACATTCGTGACAAATTCGGAACATTTTGTTAGAAAAAGCATTGAAAAGGAGATATTTAAAAATAAATATATAAACATATTTTTTTGTAATGTTCAAAATATTCTTTGTCATTCTCATTTCATTTTACAAAGAATTGAATTCTGAGTTTGAAATAATATATATATATATATATATTGTAAGCATTCAGAACTTAAGGGCTGACAGGGGCGGACATAGAATATGACTGAAACTACAAGGGTTAGAAGGAAGGAGAAAGGGGACAACAAAGGCTGCAATCTGAATTCTTGAGATGTTGAGTAAAACGAAAATCGATTTCAAGGTTCGCATGTTTCTTTTTTAATTCTCATTACTCAGGGCTGTCAAGAAAAAGGACATTTTTGTCTTCGTTTTTTTCAATGCAAATTTTTATTTTTTTCCTGGCCTCTTTCCCGAAGAGGAGCTAAATCGGGAGAAGTGAAGGATATTTTTTGAAGTCGGAATACGAAAAATATGGAAATGAAATGTACGTCCGAGTTTTTGCTTTGTTTTTCTTGTGCTCAGATAAAAACTAATAGTTATTCTTCAACATCCCCCCTTTTAGGAGATGTCAGTCGCTGCATGAAGGGCCGTTTTAGCACAGAGAAAATAAATTGAGCACTCATCGAAATTATAAACTTTGTTTCTTCTTTTCTGTTCGTGATGATAATTCATCTAAAAGATTTTAAGAAAATTATTATTTTTTTCATTATCTGACTTTAGATTTTGTAGTTAATGCAAACTATTTGTACTATTAAACTTTAAAATAAACATTATGATAATATTAAAGAATTAATTTTTAAGATTATTTCGCATATTCGTAATATGATAAAGTCCACTTTAAAAATTACAATGTATTTTGTATTTTGAAAGATCCACAGGCAAGTTAAATATCGTGGAAAATATTTAGATGTACATTTATAAATATCTTATCTTTTTAATATCTGATAGGAAAGGAAAAAAATATAAATGCATAGACACAAATTTCTAAAAAAAAAAAAAGCATGGAATGTAAGCATTATACATATTATTTAATATTTATTTAGTACTTTATATTTTTAATATTGTTGTATTTTATTTAATATTTTAGTTTTTGAAATTTATTTATGTTTCGTATAGGTAGAGTGCCCTTATAATAGGTAGAGTGCCCTTATAATGCACGCACAAAGCAAAATTGCTTTGAACCTTGACTATGAATATGTATGATGAGGAAAAAATCACAATTTTGCACTAAGGCTTCAACACGTTAACCCTGTCTGCCAGGTGTAATTTTCACTATGGCAAGTTTAGGTACAATAAGGCTGATTAGCACAGATAAATATAAATCGTCACTAGTAATATTAAATTTATTATTTTATCATCCGAGATGTTATCATAAAACATTGTGGGGATGTATAAAATGACAAAAAAAAATCACTGCTGTAAAGAAAACATCTATCTCTCACAAACTATATAAAAATATAAAATTTCCCGTTTTCCAAGTAATTCGTTTAAATTATCAGGTTACAAATTGAATGAATTTGGTAGTTTTAAAAAGAATATTATAGTTCATAAAAAATAAGAAGTTTAAATGCATTTAAATGCATATAATACAGGGCATCAAAAGTCGAGATTCATCCGAATCGATAAGTCTTTCACAGAATCTTAAGATTCAATCTCATTTTCTTTCTCAAAATACCCATACACCGGTAGGTCTTCTTACCATCGACTTCCAACGACCACACTATCTTTCCGGTATTTCGATTAGATGACTTGGAGCAGATAAATCAAAGAATTTAAGACCATTTTAGAACAAAACCAGAGAAATCAGGTTAAAAATTCAACGTATCTTCGATAATTCAATAAAATTTGAATGAGTCAGTAACAAAATAAGTAAAATAGCTACACATAATAGGAAAAAACGAGTATTATGAAACTTCTTGTGCTTGATGAGTTTGAGGTCAATGTATTTATGAGATCAGTAGGCCAATAATTCTTTTATATTGTCGCGTAGATGAGGTGAATGTAATAAGGTCAATGGAAATGAACGCACTTAAGATCAATTCAAGATTTTATTACAAACTCTAACTGATCGAGAAACTACTTAGATACATTTAAGGAACATTCCAGACTTTGAAGGCTCGCAGAAAATTGGGAATTTAGATAAATAAAAGATTTGAATAATTAACATAAATTTGCATAATTAACATAACTTTGACATAAAGCAAATTGAAATTGAAAATCAATTTTTTTGGTAATTTGCCTCACTTGTGTTCAAACCCGCAACCTCCCGTTCAGCTACGAAGTGTTTGGTTGAGCCAACTGAGCTATGATGTGCTTGGGCGAAAGGAAAAGTTTTCGATACAATATGAAGAGATCGAGTCGTATGAGACAAGAGTTTCCAAACATCTAGTAAAAAAAATGATACAAGCAAAAGGGAAAAATTCACTTTTTTCTTAGAAGTGGAAAGGAGTAAGAAAACCATTAGCTGTGTCAAACGAATTCCTCCAGACCATTGCACTCACGGTGTGCATAATTAACTCAACACTCGCTCCTGAATTAATATAAAAATACATATCATATTATCACTGTTTAATAAATACTGCAGCAAATGAATGTCTTATGTGTTTGGAGCATTTTTGCCTTTTGAAAAGGAAGAGCAGCCTATTTGTGAGAAAATTTCCATGAATTTAATAAAATCTTTTAGGTAATGCTAACGTCAACATTTTATATTAGGCAAAAAACTAAATATTCACTCGTCAATGTGCGAATTTCAGGTTGGGCAAGAGCTTGCTTGGCGTATCACTGAACGGCGTTTAAATGCTTATAAAATTGAAAAGCATCAGCTAAGATTCTTTGACTGATTCCGTGTCACTTAAGCTAACCTAAAGCTTATACATAGATTCAGCAACAAAAATAAATCATGTCATTGCTAGTTAGAAATTACTGTATTGATTAAATCAAAATAAAAAGATTCTAAAACGACTGAAATCATAGAGTTTCAGATTGAAGCATTTTTCTCTATTTATTCCGCTCAGTTGAAATCAATCTTGAATATTCAATGATTTGAAACAATAGAAGAAAGTGCAGACATTAACTACGACTTAATGTAGCTTGAAAAGAAGGATTCCATGAGTCTTGACGCAATGGAATGTACGTTGTGAGTAGCATATAAATATAAGAAGAGAGTAGATAGAAAAATTCAAGATGCTTTGAAATATATTCAGAGTAATACTGAAATAATTTTAAATATACCTTTTTCCTTTTGGTAAAACTTTGAGGATCTTAAAATAAAATTTACATACAGCTTCAAAACTGGAGATAATATATTTTCTATAAAATTAAAAAAAAAACTATATTGTATTGAAAATGTATGACGAAACAGTTTTAAAATGTGTAAAACAGGTTATATGAAAACTATAGTTGTACTTTTGAAAAAAGATTTTCATTATGTAGATATATAAATATAAACTCTTCCATGGATATACTTAGCATATTGTTAAAGAATAAGTGCCCCAATATAATACTTTTCTCACAGCCCAAAACAAATGTAAGAATTAAAAATTTCTAAAATTTTAGAATATTTAGAATGCTTTAAAAGTTCATTTTTAAATAATCAAGATAAAAAACTTATCCCAGAAAATGGGGCTAATAAATTGTGAAATAATATTTACTCGGATCGAAAATCTCATTAACATTATTTAAACAAGCATTCAATGGGATATCATTGAACTAATGAATTCTCTTTATTTCAAATACCACAAAAAATATAGTCTATGTCTAATTATTTTTTTCAAAAACAACATGCAGCATTTATTGTCAAATCATATATGCATTTATTTAAAAAAATATTTTTTACCATATCATAAATAGGCTTTCATATGTATTAACACTATTAATTTAAAATAATATTAATACTTAAGAAACTTTTTATTAGAGAAAAGAAAAGAAATTACAATAAATTGAAATAGAAACAAGAAATTGTAATTAGCCCCATGCTGGTTTATAAATTTAATATAAATTCATAAACAAAATTAATTTTAAAACATGCTCTTCATCATACAAATAAAATTTTCCCAATTTGCATCTTCATTCTTGCGAAGAGTCACGTAACTATAGAAATATAAAAAGCATTCATAAAAATCCAAATAGAATGAAATGATTTCTAAATTTCTGTAATAGAATCCATTCGCCTTTTTAAAAAAAACTCTAGTCATTTTCATTAAAATATTAATGCAGAAAATATGTAAAAAGGAAAATGCAATAATTCGAATTGACTTTCATTAAAAGAAATAATTAGATATGAAAAATGAGCAATGCTTTCAATTGTTTTTCCTGAGGGCATGAATGAGTCGATAGTTTTTTGATCGAAAAGAGTGATTATTTTTTCTCATTCTGAATATTAGATTTCAGATAAATTTAAAAATCATTTTATATCGTCTTATTCAAAACTGAAAGAAACTCATTTGATATTTTGGTTATTAATTATATGAAGTATTAATAATATATTAATAATTGCAGAAATTAATTGAAATTAATATTTTTTAACTTAGCATTTCCATGTTCTCAAAGTGGATATATTATAAGTGCTCCATTCTTATTACGACGCGCTTTTAAATTTATTCCGAATTCGATCTTTCGCCAATGACAAAGCAATATTTTTTATTCTTGAAACTGCTGTATCAGTTAGAAAGATAATTTAATTAAATATCTACATCATCCTTCTGGCATTAATTTTTAAGGAAAACAAACAATTGCGGTTTCAGTAAAATTTAAATAATGGATTATAAATTAAATATTAATAAATACAAATAGTTAACAAAATCATTTTTTTTTATTTTTCTGCTTTAATATAGTATATTGAACAACTGCGTTCATTAACGTATTTAATTAAATGAAATATGGTCTGGAAATGCGGAAGTTAGAATCTAAAGAAACGAAGAATTCTATGACAAATTTAATGTGCAAAAACTATTCATAAAAAGGCAATGAAAGAAAATTTATTTTAATAAGTACAATAAAAAAATATTTAAACTGAATGAATTTTTTCTGGAATATAAATTGCGTCGTTACTTGCATAAAAACACTTTTTTGTAGTATAAATGAAAACAGAAAGCGTTTGAAAAAAATGTGAATCTTATTTAATCTTTCATAGAATAAAATCTAAAACTAAACACATATGCATAATTATATAGTTGTGTAATGATGTTTTAAAATCTAACTGCAATCTTAATTGATTTCTTAATTTTTATCTTAAATTAACCCATGTTAACTTCATTCTGAAATGGTCTCTTATTTCCTGATTCAACTAAAATTTAACTAATTATTTTTAACTTGCGCTCTAAAAAGCTGATAACCTCTGCATTTCCCATACTCAGAGAGTAGGTATAAAAATCCCTAAAGCTTACAACATTTAAAACATTCTTTGAAAGATACCTAAGATTCCCTTACCCAAGTCGACACGTGTCAAAGAAATCCCAATCAGATTATCATAGTAAAATCACTGAAGGTAAACATTTCAGTCACTTTTTTTTTCGGGATGAAAAAAGGTTTAATTTTACAATCTCTTCCCTGTTGTACCAATTATACTCCTGTGTAGCGAAGGAATTTGAAGTTCAAATTTCAAAAGTTTCTTCTTTTGCGCCACTCATCTGCAAAATCATGTTTGCATGCGCGCGCACACACACACAATTATTTAATTCTTAAAGATGCGTACACACGCGCACGCACACACACACACACACACACACACACACACACACACACACACACACACACACACACACACACACACACACACACACACACACACACACACACACACACACACACACACACACACACACACACACACACACACACACACACACACAAATATTTAATTAAATATTTATTAATAATAGAGAATTCTAGAAGCCTGTTCTTTGGCTGATTGTCTCTAACAAAGGAATTCGCTAAATAGATCAAAATGAAAATTTTATTGTCTTTATCTTATCAGATGTTTCATTTTGTGTGAGATACACATTAGAGCAACAAAATAGTATTCTCTATCTCACTGAAATTTGATTTTCGGAAACAAAACAAAAATGTAAAATCAGAAAATTATACTAATTAATGTAACTAAAGCTAATCGCACCGTTGATTCCAAGAAACTGAATGTTCTTCCTGGGAATCTTCTACTGGATTTGTTTGCTGGAAAAAAAAAGTTTATAATTTGATCTGTGTGTCTAAAAAAAAAAAAAAAAAAACAGCCTGAGAACTGTGGAAAAAATAAACACTTATTCTTAATAGATTTGCTTAAAGGTAGATCCGTGTGAATATATATACTTTACGGAAAATCATCAAATTTGAAGAACCAAGTGGATTAAAAATTTTCGAGGATAGCTCTAAAATAAATAATGACTTAAAAAAAACGGAGTTTTCTGTTATCAAGAGGGAAATTTATTCCTCATCCAAATAAACAAATAAACAAAAGATTAAAAATGTATCAGCCTATTCTGAAAGTAATTGAAGGTTTAAACAAATGGAAACAAAAAATAGCGTAGCATTTTTTTTCTGATAAGACATTAGGTTCCGTACTTATGTCTCTAGAATCACACAAATATTACAAGGAAATTATCTGCAAAGTAAAGTCATTTCTACTTGATAAATTATCAATCCGTCTGTATTTGGTGAAGGCTCATGTAGAGGTGTAGGGAAGTGAGCAAAATTATCCTCTAGCTAAACAAATAACAGAAAAACATTCGACTTTATGTCGATCCCTAAATCTCGGATCAATTTTAAGCTAAAGAGGCCGAAGTTAAATGCATGAAAAAGTAAATGGGGCAATTCTCTTAAAGCAAGATTTATTTATGGGATTTACTTGTAAGTGACTATAAATCGTTGCTTCAGTGATTTCATTTTGAACCAGTAACTCATTTCGTATGGAACTTTCCTGCTCTAAGAAAACCATTTTCAAGAGAATTCAGTGGAAATCAGCCCTGTGAGTTTGACCTTGGGCAGTGAAACTAATATCATTTGTGACTGACCATTTTCAAGCATGTTAGAACAAAGTTATTCCTAAACAGTTTGTTATTTTAGATAATAAAAAGTGCGATAAGCTTTATGAAAGCATTTGACGAAACCTCTTTGAAGATCATCTCTTGATTATGCTTATAATATATATTGATTATGTTTTTTGCATTCTTTGCAACTCTTTTCTTATGTCCTGTTTTTTGCTATTTATTTCGATTCATTTTATTGTAAATAGTTTCAAATTTGAAGAAAAAATTGTGCTTAAGCAGAGTGAGTCTTCTGGAATGAAGATTAATCGTAGTTTTCAATACTTCAAAATTCTTTAAAAAATCCTGATGTTTTATTACGTTTTTTGATGTATTCTTATTTTGAAAATACATCAATAGTCAGCGCTTTTTTTAAGACCAGTGTTGAATAAAGATCTAATGCTCTCGTTGTGCTACAGAGATTCTTGCAAAACTTTTGGCGCGGTGACTAGTCAGTATGGGTTTCCTGTAGAAGCAGTTGTCATTTTTTGAACAATTGGTAAATTTGGATACATTGGTAGGATGGGTTACCATTTGCCTTCACGTATTCGCTTCATAAATATCCCTATCCAATTTAAATTCAAGTTCCAATTTAAAATTTAAAATTATGTATTAAGTGTTTAAGAGGAAATGCAAGATTATTGTATCTCCATCAAAAATAGACGTTTGTATACATTTTGCATTTATCCTTGAAATCATCTGTCAGTAGTTCCGAGTCATTTTAGTTATTTAATAGGTCTTTAAGATACTGGCATTAATCACATTTGAGATGAATCGCACATCGTCAAGTGTCAGAATTCGCAGTTGCGATCAGTCTTGTATTACGGCGCCTGAAGTCGATTTTTTTTCGTTTTACTGATTTTATTTTTCATTGACTAAAATTGTATACTATAGTAATTGTTTCAAACAAATTTCTAAAGTGGCAGTGATTTTTTTAAGAAATCATGAATGATTTTCTAAAATCATTTAAACATTTATAAGCACAGTTTTTTTATTTGCCACCGCTGCGAATGTGGGCTAATATTGAAAAATGTTCATTCGGGAAAAAATTTTTTGCGTATCTTCTAAGTCGAACGGGAGATAAACTGTCGATTCACGACCACGAAAATAAACGGGAGTAATTGTCGAATTCTTTGCTGGCCCATCCATTGTAGGAATTTTGTAAAGCATTGTTTTTCCCTTCAGAGTCCCAGCAGCTTTGAAATGAAGAGATACTTAGCATAATAACAAGCCATTTCGATGACAAGCAAAAAAGCGCCATGTTTTGTTTCCTACAAACTATTGAACCTACTCCTTAATATAAAAATGGACTTACCTGTGGAAATAAGTATACAAATGATTTCAAAAGCGAAGTATTAATTATTTTTTATGTTTTGTTAAATTCCATTGAAATAAAACGGAAAATCGTATTCACAAGCAAAAGCTCTTGCACTTTTTCTCTGTTTCAATGTGAAAGAATATTGGAAAATACGTAGAAAATAGAATACTGGCTCAACATTTTCTGTTTCATTTGTACTGAAAGTATCATTTATTCACCTGAAAGTGGCATTCTTTCTAATTGCATTAGGAACTATTTTTGTATCAAAAGTTATGCCAATTCTGTCGAAATGTTGAAGAAAGAAAGATTTGAAGCATAATATGTTTAACTGCTAGAAATTGGCTATAAAAAGAATTTATTACGTACGTAAACATCGCTTATTTGTGTTTAGAATATAGTAATAAAAATTGCAAAATTCAATCATTTCAGTAAATAACTAGTCTATGACTTTCCGTATTTGATTCCATTGAATTTGTTGATTCAGTTTTTATACTTTGCAATATTTTATATTTATACATAAGTTTATTTTGACGCAAATAATGTCAAACACCTCTATTTTGGAATATCAACATCTATGGCCTGATTTGTAATTTTAAGAATATATAATTTGAAGTTGTTTTCGTTATCTTATTTCTCATATATTCATCTAGTTATTTCGAATAATATAAAATATTATAAAATAAAAATACAAACTTTAAAATAAAATTTTATAAAAATTAATTATAAAATTAAAACACATACTTTAAAATAAATTAAAATGCATATTTTAAAATAAATAATACCTTAAGATTGGAATTTAAAAAAGTGAATGTTGTGCCTAATATGAGATATAAAATGGCCTCAACTAATGGAGGGCTGAGTGAATATAATACTATGATGTTTTTTTCAATATTTATTTATATGTACCAAAAGAAAAACATTGATTTTTTAAAAATATTTTTATTAATAATTTGTGGACAGTTAGGAATGACATTTATACCTTCTCAGATATTAGTTTATTTAACTCATGAGAAGACAATATGTTTAATTATTTTTTTTCAAAATACGTTGACGTTTCCAACATAGAATAGTTCATCATAATAAAATGTTAAAGCGCCCGTGCTAGGAAAATAAATTTTCTCACCAACAATTTAATTAAAATACACCCTAACCCCCGAAGTAGAGAAGTTACTTTTCTCAGGGATGAATTAATTGTTTTTAGAAAGACATCAAAATAATGCGCTGTTCTTGTTTATATCAACTTCAGTATTATTTTAAAACGTTTTGGTAAAATTGCTTAAAAGTCAGTTAGGTATATTTTACCAAAATCTTTATTTAATGTAATTACTTGTTTAATGTTAGGAAGTATGTAAAGACAGAAAGTATACTTTTTATCTCCATTGTTATTTTGTTTAGCCCTTGTTCTTTAATGCAACGCAGATTTAATTATATTTTGCATTAGAGCTTAAAATGAGAAACATAACAGACGTGGCATGAATGCCAGAAGTAAGAACTAATTTGATAGTTTTATGGTAATTAAAATTTCATTTTATTCCTTATGATAATAAATTCGTAGGAATTACAACAATTTCATTTGCCTATTTATCAATAAGCATTTAAATATCATCTAATTTTGCTAACGCGCTCATTCGAAATTGCTTTTCATAAAAATATATTTCATATATTTTTATGCATAAAATCCATATAATTCCATTACACATCATAAAATATATTTCATATTTTTTATAAATTTAAAAAAAAAACTAATTAATCTATTTTTACTTCCATTTTATTTTTATATAATATCTCGCCAAAACTATCATTACGCATGTAAAATATCATTTATTATCTAAAAATAAATAATACTTTAACGCAAACATTATTTTCATAAAAGATATCACTGTAGAAATAATCTTCTGATGAATTGTAATTTTATTTTAAATAAAAGAAAACTATCAGTTTAACTGAATTATTTTTAAAACATTTCGTATTAAAAAAAAATAAAGGCATTAACAAGTGACTTTTAATAACAATAGCAACAAAAGGCTTATTTTTTGTAAAAAGCTATTAATAATTTTAATATTATATAACATTTTATTAAACGTTGTGAATTGTCATTTGGTAGAACATAAATAGTTTTAAATATTTCTATGTTTTTACGAAGTATCAAATAAGCCTTTTAATAAAGGGAAACATCATTTTTAATTAACCAAAAATTAATTATTTCTATAATAGTTACCGAAGCCTTCCTAGCCAAATTCATATTGCGTAGCATCGTTTTTTTCCCCTGAAATTAATTAGAAATATTTTGGAAAGTAATAAAAGTGTGCGGTAAAATATATTCTGAAAATTTATACAGTCGTAAAATTCTAATTGACACGAAAATGTGAAAAATACAATTTTGATCCAATTTGGTTATAAAATAAATTTTCTGTCCTGGAACACGATAAAACACCACAAAATATAATAATATGATTTTTCCTTTGAGAAATTCAATAATAGCAGATATGTTCCCGCCAATAATTGATTCATCACTTTATTATCAAATTGTCAAGAAAACTGTTCCATGAAAGTCGATATCATATACTTGATGCTGATTAATTAATCAATAGTTTTTTTTCTTCTTCCTTCATTGTTTATGTTCTTGGTTTTCTGCTCATGATAAATTGATGCTATCATAAATAAAGTTTATTTTATTATCCTTTTTATTTATTATCGAAAACAATGACAAATTATCTGCTCGCAGCAAAAATGGTTTATTTTGCATCAAGTGTTTATTTTTTGAACTAAAGATTTTTTTAAAAATAAATCTGATATAAAAGAGATTTCATTTCTCCATTTATTTATAAATTAAATTAAACTTGTTCATTCCTAAAAATGTGTTATTTTTGATAAATCACAAAAATATATATATATTATATATTTCCAATAATGCTTAATTTTTCCTGATCCATCGTAAAACTAAATCACCAGAAAATGATATGCCGATTAAATAAAAAATGTTGTTATTATAATTTTAACACAATAAGTTCTTTTATAGTGATATCTTATATAGTATAGTTTTATTTTAATTTGTTTTTGTTAAGATAGGCACACTCTTTTGCCATTCAATAGATTCTTTCATCTTCTGAACTTTTCTTCTTTAAGGTATCTAACAGGTTTGTAAAGGTGCTCTTTCCAAAAAAATAAGAATTCAGTTTTTTTTATTCTCTAAATATGAAGCCTAAACGTAAATTTTTAAATAGTTTTTATTTTTTATATAAATAACATAAAACTACAATAATAGTTTCAATAATACAAAATAGATAAAAATGGAAAATATAAATAGTGATATTTTTACCCCGAAGTAAATTATTAATTTTATTTCTACCGAAAAAGTTTCCAAAAAAAATAATATTTGAGATGTTTATATTATACTTTTATAGAAAAAATGATAATACTATATAACTCTCCACATACTAGGCACAGTTGGAGCAGTTTAAGTACCTCTGTTAAAATTCCCGGAGAAAGTAATTGTTTGTAGAGCATTAAGATGGATTAATTTGCATGCACATTTTAAAAGTCATTTTCTGAAGAATGAATATTTCACTATGGTTGGTTCACAAAAGACATGTTATCTCATAGCCAGCTTTACAAAACTTAATAAAATTGGGACAATAAATATTTTACAGACACTTTCAGATCAAAACGGAAAATTTTTTAACGCAAAAATCATGAACGATCTCAACATAAAACATTTACTAAGAGGGTTTTTATCTTATGCTCTCATTCTGTGTCATTTGTGAAGTATATATGACGAATGAAAATATAATGTTTATAATATTTTTTTTAATTCATTGTGGCTTTAAGGTTATTTCAGCTGTTTTCAATGGCTCTGTAAAGATTTTTTACATATCGGTTTTTTTTTTAAGTTCTCTTCCAAACCTTGTCGGGTATCTTAATTTAAACTTTTATTTTGAGAAACATCGTTAATAAATAATGAGCTGTAAATAAAGCAACTTAATAGCGAGGAACTTTTCAAGAATAAATTTTGAAACGTAAATCATTCAGTTCTTTGAAAGGAGCCATGATTATAAATTGACAGTAAATATCAGCAATCTCGCCAAGATGCGGAATTCTATTGACCCGCCAAGAACACAGAGTCATAAAAACGAAATTTAAATCCTTTTTCTCATTTGGAATATAAATTTTATATTAAAAAAAATATTCAAAAGGAAAGATGATTCTTTTCGAAACGGAAATCTTGTTTTTTTAAGTAACAGTGTTAAAAGTTTATCATTTATGATATGAATTAAAATCGACTGTCCTTATTAACATAGATATTGTTACAATATCTACTCGATGTAGCTCAATATTCTTAAATCCGCACAAAATTTAAAGTGTGAAGTTATCGCAACGCTATTTTGCTAATAGAGGCATCGATTCTAAGGTTTCTTTCATTGTTTTTCCTTCTGTGGCTTCCGGTTAGGTACACCTGGATAGAACTGACAACTATTTTATACACATTTATTTTTATGCTTACATTGCATTATGCATACTGCAAAAGTTTGAAAATAATTTATAAAAAAATATGTATAATAATTATATTAATATATAAAACATTTGTATGAAACTTTTCAATCAATTTGAAAATTTATTTTTATAATAATTATTTTCTTTGGTTGCAAAATGTTATTTATAAATAAACAATGAAAAGGAATTCGTTTTTTTTTGCTTTTTCTCCCAAAAAAATATTTTTATTCAGACAAAGAAGAATGTTATGAAATTTATAAAATATTATTTTCTGTGTTGTCTTTAAAAGGTGAATAAATATGATTCACTTTTCAGTAGACACATGTGGAAGTTTTAAATGTACTGAAAAATTATTTTCAAACGTGTAAAGCAAGAAAAAAATGAATTCTCCTTTAGGACAAAGCTCTATATTTTGAAAAAGAAATCAAACAACCATCAAATATTTTATTAATTAATGAATTTGTTCAATTTCGAATGAAAATAATATAATAAATACTGATTTATTCGCCAAAATAATAAATAATAAATTTTTGTCTTTATTCTCATCTTTTGGACCAAGCTTCAAGCTCTACAAAAATTTCCTCATCAAAGTATTTACCTACTAACATGATATGTGCCCAAGAATGCCCCCCCCCTTCGCAAATTGAATTGCATATTTTGCAATAAATTATTTTCCTTTTTCTTTCGAGAATAAATCTGTGGACCTTGGGTAATGCTATAAATATTCTGCATGGCATTGATGAAAGAAAAAGATACACAGATCTTTGGCTTTAATCCGGCACTTTTCAAGCTAAAAGTTGATATGAACTATAATCTTAGTCACAAGATAATATACCGAGTTTCATTGATTAAAGTCGTTGCGTTTATATGCGAGCGAAAGTACAGACTGCCAACCATTTGATATATATTGTTCAAAATTTGACATTTATCTACATTTTAGATGCTAAACTTGTGTACCACATTTTATTTACCTAGCTCTCTTCGTTTTGTAGTTATCGAGTTCCCCTGCACTCGAACAGATGAACAGACCAATTTCCTGTGAATAGATTTCGTTCAAAATTTAGCAATAATTTGTAAATTTTTCCTTAACTTCGAATACCGAATTTCATCCAACCGACAGAAAATATTTTTAAGTTACGTGTTAACTGACAGACAGATAAAAATATATTAATCGGACCCAGTGAACATTGAAACGTGGAGATTCGTCAAAATCTCGTTTTCGAATGTGTCTGTGCTTCATAGTAAATAAGTAAGAAAATGCTTTAGTGCAATAAGTAGGAAAATGTTTTGATCTTAGATGAAATATGTATGCATTTGAGAGTTACAATGAAATAAATAATGAGATTTATTACCTTAGAAAAAAACTAGAAAATCTTAAATATTCAAAGAATATCTAAATCTTTTAATAAGTGTTTTACAGTTGCTTTAGATTTTACATTCAAATGCAAAATTATAACAATGAATTAAACAAAATGTAAAAGACAATTTTTTTTCTTGTCAATTATTATTTTGTTATAGTTAAGAAATAAATAACGTAAAAATGTTTAGAAAATTAAGAAAGGAATTACCACATTTTCTACACATAAAACCCATTCATCAAGTCAATTTGAGCTATAATGCTTTTAAATCATCCGTGGAATTCTTAGGCTAAATTGAAACATGTATCTATACAATATCCTTCATTAATTTTCTATCTACTCTATAAACTATCGAATTATACAAATTTGAACTATTCCAAACACTATATTTTGTAGAACAATCGTAGATATAAAGCTACTGCGTAGGCTGAAAAAACGAACGAAAATTAATTCCTTTCGCCTTTAAGAAAGGACGTAATCAAAGAAGAAACCTTTTACGCAAGTTCTCAACAAATGTGAGATCTGCACAAATGAGTCAGACGATGTTAGCTCTAAGCATTGAGAATCCATCCGCATTGTGAATGGATGGCTGTTTCCATCAGAATATATTAATTCAATAACAGAGTCTAACAAAGTGACGCAAAATCATTAATTCAGCTATCACATCTATGATTTCAATGCCAAATTAATGCTCACAGTTGATTAATTAAGTCAACTGATTAAGTTCCTGGGATATAATTGCATGTTTGAAAATATAAAGGGTGATATCTGATATATGTGCCTATATCCCGAAATGGATATAGGGATAATACCATTTAATACCAATCTGCATGCATCAAATTATATAGAATTCATTCTAATAGAATATATCCCTCCATTATGGAATTAATAACAAGCATTAACCATTGAAGGAGTCAATATTATATGGATATAGAGCTTAATAAGATTATATATTCTATAATTAGATAGCTATTTTCACAAGAATGGTTTCAAATTTAACGACGTTGAACAAAATTTGGTATATGCACGCATAATTAATTGGTTTATGTAGTAATAATAGACTAGTTGATGAAACAAATCACCATTCAGATAAAATATGGGATAAAAATCAATTCAGTTGTTAAATTCAGATATCATTAAACATAGTTAATGCATGCAAATAGTGTTGCTAATTAATCAGCTCTTCTCTAATCTTAGGTAGTTAGGTTATTATAGGTTAGGTAGTCATTCGTCCTCACTGTATATACAATGATATTATTCTCACAAATACGAGGCACGTTCGATGGCATATCGTATTATGTATAGACATAGATATAGATAGATAGATAGAAATGTGGCGTTTTGATTAACTTCTCAACGATGTTTGCTTTGATCATGATACGTTTGTTACATCCTATCTGTTGTTTACTTTTACATTAGTAAATCTATCTTCAGTGGGACTTTATTTGCTACGTTTTTATTTTGTTTATTGACTACGGCAATTCAAAATCTCGACAAAGTGAAATGCGCTCTTTCTTTCTTTACTTTAACTCAAAAGATGAGTGCTTGTAGCATAATGGAGTGATTGTGTAAAACTAACTAATTGGGTCCGTTTATGAGATTATTATAAATTAACAAAATGTAATGAAATCGTACATAGAATTCACTGAAAGCACGCACGATGTTCATGGTGAATCTAGGAGCAGTAAACTATTTATACTTTCGGATATATTCAGGTATATTTCAAAGAATGCAGGAATCAATGCGAACAATCCTACATCTCACAATGAGGTAATTAACCCTTCAACCGGTTGGAACGTAGAAAGTCGCTCCAACGTGTCTCTTGAATACCGGCTGGAACGTAGGAAGTTGCTTTCCGAAAACTGTTTTGAACCCGGCTGGAACGTAGGAAGTTGCTTTCCGCAAACTGCTATTAACCCGGCTCCAACGTAGAAAGTCGTCAATGCTTTCCCCCTTAAATGCAATAAACGGGGTGGGTCATCTGCTTGTTAAGGTCATTTTGTGGTTTTCGCTGACAGTTAGAATTTGGGTGGTCCCTCCAATTAGGGGAACGAACTCCCGAAAAGGGGAAATAACGCTTTTCGTAAGAATTCGCGATTGCAGGATCGATTGGTGATATGAGCTGTATACTTCATTTCTGATTTGGATATTTCATTATTTCGCCACAAATTTAATATCCAAATGAAAACTATTATACTTATTAAAGGTAGGGAATCCCTCATATTTACATGTCATAATCATGTATAACAGTTAATGATTGTGATTAGTTCGCAAAAAAGTACGTTTGAACTTTTAATAATACTTTTATTAAAATGCTGTAAAATATAAAAAAACAAATCCTTATATAAAATTTTTAAATTTATTTTCATCCCAATTATTAAGCGAGACAAATATTTATTTATAAATGTAATTTTAACTATTGTTTAAGCTTTGTATATAGATTTTGGCCAAGCATTTAATACGTAATGAAAGGCAAATTTGAAAATTTTTGGATCTAATTATTTATTTTTTACTGTTTAGAATGAGTTTTTAGTAAAAGCGTTTTTAATTTTTTTATAGACGTTTTTATTTAAAGTATCTTGATAAATGTAGTTACTATTATTCTCTTATACTGCTTAATATTATTTTTTATTTCACTATTTAAATACAAGCGTTGTTCACTGGTTTTTGCAAATCATATTTGTCTTTCGTTTTTTTTTGGGGGGGGGGGAGAGGGCTCAGGTTATAAAAAAAACCGCTTTTTTTATAAATATAAAAAATATTTTTTTAGAAATTATATCTTTAAAATATATAATTATATTATAAATATATATTTAAAATCTCTATAAAAAAATCAAAGCACATTCAAATGGGAGGAAGAGTTGTGTCTTGTGACGGGCTGCGAAAAGCGTAAATGAAAAAAATTACTTGGTAATAATAAGGACTATTAAAAAAAGTTTGGCATATGAAAGAAAGAAAATATATTTAATAAATGGAAAACATTTATTTATATTCTTCAAAATTGGATGATGTGTATGATATTGCTTTGAAGAATAGAATTAATGAATGTATCTGTGCAATTATAATTATTGCTTTGCAATAAAACAGCATTAACTATTTAATGAAATTAAATAAATGCATTAAAGGCTGATACGATTTCTAACTGTTTGAACGTATCACAAGGCTGTGGATTCAGAACTTTTTTTATCTATGGATCTCGGTTCCTTTCAATTGCTAGTATTCGGTAAGAAAATCCATGTGTTTCTCTATGTGAAAGTAGTTTTTCGGCTTGTTCGCATTGTTAAAAGAAGTTTTACGATCAAATCAAGCAGTAAAATGTCGGTAGGTTTAGTGCTTAAAGTTGCCCAAGTTACATTACAAAGAGAAGTGTTACATCTGGTGAACAACAGCCTATTCAAGGAAAATTAGTGTCTCAAAATGGGTTATATAGAACATGCGCCAGGCAGATTGTACAATAGAAGTACTTTTAATACGAATCTTGCATTGAAAGGGAGGATATTTTCCCTTGCTAGGCATTCAGCAAGACAAGAATTAATTCTTGAAAGAGGTTTTGAGTAGTTCTTTTAATCTTTACCATTCTTGAAATTTATGAGTCTTGGATTCAAAAGATTAATTCATCACTCCTGAAAGCGGTGTTCTTTTTATTAAGTTAACGTGGGTATTATGGCAATAATCTATGAAAAAAAGTTTTTAAGCTTTGCTCTTTAATCAGTTTTAGATTTTATGTCAAACAAAGTGTGTGCTCTACTATTTTTGATTTTCATATCCATTAAAGTTTTTTTTTCATAGAAGATTTAAATACGTATTTCTTAATATATTCAATAATAAGTAATGACTAAAAAATAAAATAAAAAATTCGATTTCTCTGTTCACTAATACAATGCAAGTGGGTTTTCTTACTAAATTTGTTTATATTCTGGTTGAAATTCGGCTATTGATCAGATACTACTGAAGATTGTTTCCAATAGAAAAATTGCTTCCTTTAGGAAATTTATTTCTAATGTACTTCCTAAGGGCAATCCTAATAGCAATTTTCAAAAATGAGCTAAAAATGTTTCACCAATGCTTGATTCTGCACTTGAACTTTATCTAAAGTATAACAGAATTTTTAACAAAAGCATACCACTGAAAGATACTCAGCATTAAATAATTAGTTGGATCATATCTTGATATCAACAATGGAAAAAAATTAGGTTGAAATGATAGAAGCAACAATGAAGACAATTTAATTTCACTTCCATAATGAAATATATTGATGTAAAATATGCTTAAGTTCGATAAATTAATATACAAATGTCAAATTAGTTAATTTACTTTTCTTCGAATTACCACGGAAAAATTTTAATTAAAATTTTTACTATGCTTTAAAAATTCATAATTTACGAAAATAGTAGCGTTTGGATTTTTAAAAAGCTGTTTGTGAATATTATTTTTGCTTTGATAAAAAGTAGTTACAGATGATAAGAACATCATGAGACATTTAACATTATGAGAACATTTTAACATCATGAGACCACGATGAGTCATCTGTGACTAGACCACCAATAACTTGCTGCTTTATCACACCAACATGATTCTCCGCCCTGTCTTTGCTAATTAATTCTATGATGTAATAATTCACGCTTATCTCTATTTTTCTTAAAAATATAAAAAAACTTATATATATATATTATTTCTGATTTAGCACAACCTTCTTAATATGTAATGTCATTGTTAAGCAAATTTTCTCCCATCCAATTTTTGTGACCGGAGGATAAGATCATTTAAATGAAGAATTTCTGCCCTTCTTGCACAAACTGGAAAAATAAGGAACTGGTAAAATAATAAAATAATTACAGATTCATTAATATCTATAATTTGTTTTATTTTAATGAGTGTGCCAAAATTTGTAGCAAGTATTTTTATTGTTGCAATGAAATAAAAACCTTAATTTTCACTCACTGGTTTTAAACGTTATTGAAGTTATAATTACTTACTCTAGATTGTTTTTCATTTATTTTATTGTGCATCTACCTTTTGAAATTCACATGCAGCGAAATACCTTATAAATATTGCCAGTGAAATTCGTTTGAATTGTTCAGAAATGAAGAGCATGGAAGCAAGAGTCTGAAAGGGTAATTCTTAATTATTGGACACATGCAGCTAAGTCTCATTTTTCGTAAATTATCTACGAGATAATTTACGAATTTTCATAAAAAATCATAATGTTGTAACTTAATAAAATGGGTACAGTTGAAATTTTGATTTCATTGATGGAGTTAGATGAAAGAAAGATTCTTCGCAATATTTAACGGCAGAGAAATGCTTGGATTTATGAAAATATTTCTGCACTGACTATAAGTCATTTTTACCAAGATTTGTGACAAGATTAGGAATGATATAAGAAATTGACATTCAAAATATTCACTTATTAAAAATATGAATGAAATGATGATTTTTATCAGATATAAGCCTCGTGAGTAAATGGATACACTATGTTTTCTTATTTTAGCATTAAAATTAACTTTAAAAATTTATTATTTCAACTTATTTTTTAATTATTTCAAAATAAGATAATTAGTCAAAAATATTCAAGTTAATAATATTTTCATCAACATATTATCATTAAAATATTCACCTACTATATATTGACAAAAGATTGTTTTATTATTTTTCAAAACTTAAAAAAATGAAATGAAAAACAAAAATAAAAAAATAAACAAATTTTTTATAAATTTTCATTTATAATTTTCAATAACAGATTATAACAGATTTATATCCGAAATTAATGTAGTATTTTTAAATTAATAATAATTTTTTATAATTTATTTCAATCAAGGAGCTATAAATCATGCTATTTTCATTTCGAATACCAAATATGCGAGTAAAAGGCTTACAACTAAAAATTAGAAAAAACTTAAGTAAAATTCACTGAATGTCAGTAAAAAGAATGTATTATATTCGTAATGCAATTTGATGAATGATAATTCCTTTTAAATAATTTATTAAACAAATTTTTCTATTACTAATAAAAATTTATAAAATCATACTGCGGATTTTTTTTAAAATTTATTTTTGAACAAATTCTATTTTCTGCAAACATTGCAGATTAAAAGAGAAGTTCTTAGTTCTCAGAGCGAAAGCCAACTTCTTAGTTGAAAAACCGCATGGCAATTGCCCTGCGTCGACAGATTTATTATTTGATTGATCAGTCAGTCCTATTCAAAATCCCCGGTGTTTAGGGGGTGGCGATGGTCGAGACGCGGGAAAGTTTACCCCCTGTTGTTAATGGTCAGGGGAAAGCAAAAACATACCAGGCCGGTTTAGGAACGTTCTGCCAATTTCTTTTCTAGTAAATTGTGTTCAACCTTTATTTTGACTGCGGCCGTTTTAAGAACATTCTTAAGCTGGACAGCCGACGCTCGATGGGTTAAAAAAATAATATGGTCTAGATCTGAAGAGTAGACGGCTAACCTAGAAATTCAGACAGATGAGTTCATTTGTGTTGAGGAAGATAATGAGGGGAATTTCAGCCAAATCCGACAAGTTCTGATTCAAATCCGTTTTCTAATGGATCGAAACAGGTTCAACTTATGGCACACAGTTTTTACGTTGCACCCACAAATTCCACAAAGGCAGGCAATATCGAAAATATCCTTACTTCATTTCATCAACAATGGAATGAAACAATGAGAAATGTGGATTTAGCAGAAGACGGTGGAATTTCCACTTGCAGGGTTTCTTAACAGTTGTTCGAATTAAATATAAAAATAAAGATGTACCAATAAATATTGTAATAAATATTTTTATTAAATAACAACGCCTTGAATGGAAGTAACGGTTGCACCTGTTCCTTGAACAGAACCATAAAGCTTAAAATAAAACCAGTTATGGAAATCATTGATGGCAAACCATTTCTAGTGAATTGTGACAACAAATTATAATAATTAGAAATAAAATAAAAACAAATAGAGCAGAACACATTGGCAAAACTAATATTTCCAATCTAGATTTCATTAACATTTCAATGCATGTACTTAATGATAAATTATAAATGCGATAGGTGTAATATGTGATCATAAAATGTAAAATTTGGTGAGAAAACGTGCGTCTTGCTGAAAAGTGAGAAAATTAATTTTTCAAAACAACAGCAAAGAAAAAGACGCAAATATGTAGCTACATGTGACGATTTTATAAAGAATAACGATATTTTATAAAGAAAGTAGAATTCTGTTTAAATTAAAATCGCATAACTTATGTTTAGAGAATTGAATATGCTTTTAGTTGATTAAAGAAAAAGAAACAACTTATCATAAAAAAACTGATAAATTATATATGAAGTAAAATTTTCGCAAGTATTTACAGAAAACCGTTTGTTAATACTTCGGTGCGTTTCGAGTAATAACTTTCTATGACTGTAGAGAATACAGCTAGTCCTATTTATTGTAAAGCCTTTTGTTTGCCATTAAAAAAAATCAATAAAAACACTCTTCAAAACAATCTGTAACGAAACTTTTCAGTAAAATAATATTTTTCATTTCATTTCAAGGAAAACATGTTATCATTTAGTCCGATAGCAAATATTTTCGAACAAAGATTTTTTTCTTAATAAGTACATTATCGAATATCGTTTCATGAAGGAATTGTCTGAGGATATGTTTTCAGAAAGAGATTAGATAGCATTCCTCTAAGAAAGCGTTTGTACTTTTCTTACGATTTCAACGCAAAAACAAAATTGCATTTCTTATAACTTAAATTTTATAAGTGTATATAAAGTAATGAAAATAATATGAGTTGTATATATCATGTACATATTTTTGTGATGATATGATAAATCATTTGTGAACCATCTACAAATACTTCATATAACATATACTTGAAGAATCAAGATAAGGTCACGGAAGAAGGACAGTGAGAATTAAGTTTGTTTATTAATTAATGATTAATCCTCCGAGAAATGAAGTCTACTTTTGGTCTGTTCTCTCTAGTCCACCTGATGGCAAGATTTTTACATCGAGACAGCATAGTTCTAGATTCGAGATCCATTTCTGATGAATATTACTTTTGGATTTGGACATAGTTACATTAAGTCTGCAATGGAGGGTAAAAATTCTCTCACATAAATATAGAAATTCCGAGAACGTGGCGAAATCCAGACATCAAAATCGGATGTCAATGATTAAATAGACCAAGGTTCAAGTGTAAAAGATATACTAGAAAAATAGTTTTATTTTTTGCCTCTAACTGAGAAGTTTATCTAAATGAACAATTAAATAAAGCTGATATTAAATCAAAATTATGAAACTCTTTTCCAATACATAATAATACATATATTTATTCTTGTAAGAGTTAATTTAAAACTGATTTTATGTTGTTTGAACCTTTAATATTTTTCTATGTAACTAATTTTTATAATAAAATTTGTAAGTTAATGTTTCAAAAAAGTCTTTTATTTATTGATTACACTAATGCTTACGCTAATGATACCCTATTGATTATACTAATGATAGTTTCGTTTTTTAGAAATAACACTAAAATTTGTTATTCAAGCAAATTGTTCAAATACTTTATCAAAATAACGACTAAGAAGAATAAAACTTTAATCGAAATTCGTTTTCCAAATAAAATTATGGATGACAGACTATAAAAAAAGCAAAAACTTATATAAATTTCATAAATTCTTTACACTTCAAACATTTAAACTAGTTGCCTCTAACTGTTCCCTCTACAAAGCAAAAGGGTCCTGAAAGAGACCGAAGAAAATTGATTTCCGTCGGAATGAAAAATGTGAGCCATAAAGGGAATAGGATTCCACTGCAGGCGCTTGACTGACTATCAAATCCCAGTTTTAGCGACATTTTTAGGTTCTCGCCGAGCACTCCAGGTGCTTATTTTCAGAGGCAGAGATCATTTAAATCACTCGCTGACTTTTGTTTCCGCCGAGATCTTTTCCTCATTTTATTTTCCTGCAGTTGAATTCGGTATGAAGGGATATATCTTTTGAAAGTCAAATCCTCGGGGGTCTACATTTCGTCGAATCTCTGAACAGACATTTCATTCGGAAATCCCCTTGCTTTTTAGAAGATATTTGAAGTGAATAAGGAAATGCAATTGAGGCACCCATTTCGTCATACGTATTTTATTGAATTATATTGCAAAGTGCCTGCGAAGGATTTCTATTTCTTAACTGAATATTTGTAAGAAATATAATAGGAATATTTTTATTAAATCCAAAACATATCCAAAAATAAGAAAGAATAATGAAGGTGAACTTTAGTTCAGCTCAGTATCTTTTTGAATCGTTAATATGTCATGTTTTCACCTGTAATTACTGTTCCTGATTAACTTCTCTTGATTCAGGTAAATTAGGCGAATTCACGAGTCATGGAATCTTAATAAAGAAATATGTCCGTTTCTGTTACAAAACATAAAAGAAAATAGGTAGCACTTGCCGTTGAAGTTTAACTTGACTTTGGTGATATGAGAAAATAGGTCACTTTCTTAGATGGATTTTGAGGGGAAAAGGTCGATATGTATTTTTTCTTGCAGAAAACGATAAACTATCTTGATTTCTTCCAGCATTTTCGTAACTAATCTGTTATCAGAGCTAATCATTTATATGTTAACCATGAAGGAACTCATGACCTCCGTTTCTCATTTTTTTTTTTTTTTTGCTATTAATGACTATAATCTAATAGAGGAAATTTATGGAGATAGAATTAAATTATGGTTATACATAAAACAAATTACTTCATGTCACGTACCTTTATTCTATCTAATTCGAAAGGAAGTCAATTTTCTACTTATTGTGACTATATTGAAATTAATGGAGAAAAATGAAGAAAACGAAAATTTGATTTATATTTGCATTACGCTTTTAATTGCATTATATTAATGTGTAATTTGAGTTAAGAAACTTTTCAGTCAAATCTTATGTTTAAAATTTTTACTCAAAAAAATTTAAGGATCAGTTTTCTGGGTAATCGAAAATATCATTGGAAATATTAAATAAAAAAAAATTATGAAGATATTCCCAATTCTGTTACCAACTGCAAGAAATAAGCAGAGGGATATTTACTATTGATCAGAATAACAGCAGTCATCTAATTAGTGCATTCTAGAAGGAAAACATATTTAATAAATACATTTGCGTTAAACCTTTACAAAAGAAGTGTGAATAGCAATAATGGAAAGGCAAGTACTTACCTTTCAAGAATTATGTTTCTTCAAGTAAATATGCACAAAATTTGTTTGCTTATGAAAATATCAATGATATCGTCCCCAATATTTTAACGAATGAAGAAGTTTTGTCACGTATTAAAGAAATTTAAGCCTCTTTTAAGATTTTGACTGAAATCTGAAACTAGCTGAAGCAAACAACTTAAATGCATTTAAAAAAAATGTAAGCAATATCTGGTTTTTATATCCTATTTTTGTCATTCTGAGAACTGAGACAGTTTCAACTTTGCTCTTAACCATAAATAAATCAGAAAACGGAACTGGAATTCGAAAAGTGATGTTTTTGAACAACAATTGACAAATGCCCTTTTAAGCATAAAATAAAAGAAGCATTCTATTTATCTTCCAGTCCACACATTTTTAAGAGCAGCTTTATGGAATTGGACACAGAATTTATGGAAACCACACAGGATGTCTCAGAGTCTCTACATTCGAAATCCAATTAAAGTTTTGTGAAATTTTGTTTAAGTCGCATTTTAAGAAATTATTTTCAAACGATTGATACTTTTAAAATAATACCCCTTTCAGTACGACTTTTCATGATCCAAAATATTTTTTGAAGTTTAATAGCTTTAAAATCGTAGCTAGAAGATTTTAATTTAATATTTCCTCCATAGAGGTATTGAAATGTGTTTGAAACATTTTTAAAATATTGCACACTTTTTATATTCAAAGGGAACTAATCGAATGTAAATTTTATAAAATAAAAGTTCCGTTTAAAGATTTGCAACTTTTATGAAATGAACTGGAAACGAATTTCAGATCACATTTTAATAACAGGAATTATTTTTTAAATGCTATTTGGATTCAAAATTGCAATGGTAAGAAGAATGACTTTTCACGGAATTTTTTCTAAAATAATTAAATATTGAATAACTTATGAGTTTTCTTTAAAGGAAGAACTAATATAACTACGTAAGTCTGAAAGCAGCGCTTTTCATCCATTTTCTTATAGCGATAAAACTTAGGAACACCTTCGAAGGAAATGTTTGGCATGATATTTTACTAGCCATTCTTGCATCGTTTGACTTTGGCAGGTCGTTCATCATACAGGACAAATATTAATGATAGGTGTTTAGTTTCCGATTTTGCCATTTCCGACACTGTTTTATTCCCGTTATTCCTTAAAATTATCTATAAGCCTATCCCTTCCGTTTTAGAAAGATGTATTTATAATTATAATCTTTACCTATTTTGTCGAATAACAATACATTTCTATATAATATGATGCGGGCAAAAAACATTATATATTACAGTCTCTAAACTGGCATTAAATATTGAAAAATTTAATTTTATAACATGCCATGTAAAATGAAAATTTTCGATTGATATAGAATATTTAGACTTATTAATTACTGCTTTACATTTTAGATATGGCAGGCAAAGAATTCTGTGATAATTATTGTTGAATTATATATTGCTCATCGTTAACCAATATCTGAATGCGAAATGATTAAAAAATTAGAAATAAATATATCCCTCAAAGGAAAAATACTTTAAATGAAATGTAAATGTGACGACTCAATAACTTCGCCAAGGTGCCAGTTGAAATACTTAAAATTAAGAAATGGAAAGCAGAATAATTCTCTCAGTTTTAATCGCCGAAGAAGGAAATATATTGTGTTTAAAATGTTTATGGGTGACAGAATTATTTCATTAAATTTCGATTTCATGAAAATAAATGAATATTGGCATGAGCTGTGCAATATTTGTTCTTTTAATTTATAAAGCGCATTACTTTATATTTAATCATCAATATATGCTTCCTTCATGCGCAACGCAACATTTTGGGATTAATTACATAAAAATATCATTGGATGAATTAAAAAGAGGTCAAAATAGGTGAACTCTATAGAACTATAAGAAATTGCAAGACATAGTTGTACTCAGTTTTCTTCAGTGGTTTAAAAGCATTTTTTAATGATACTACCAGGTCAGTATCAGATGTGTTAAGACATATTATTAATTTTAATAGGAGAGCTCAATTTGTGCAGACAATCGCAAATGATAAACCATGCCATGTGGCAATCAATAAGAGATGTTTATACAGAAATATTATATGTCATATTGCGTTACCAGGATTACAAGGCACAGTCTTGGAAAAACAATATTTTCTTACAAAAAATAATCGAACTGCAATTTTCGAGATTTCTTACTACTTGAATCAAATTATCAAATAATAAACTGAATATATATTTGTAGGAAAAGATATTTTTTAGATTACGTAAAAATTACAGAAAACCATGGAAGGAAAAATGTTAAAAGTATAAATCAGTCTGCAGATTATCACATATGAAGGATTAAATACTATAAGAAATCATTTATCTGTTGTTCTGGAAGCAAATACAAGATTCTCATATACATATAATTTTTGTCCTTAAAAATTAATGCAGGTATATAGGAAAAGCTATAGCTTTGCTTATGCAAATTTATAATTTGGGAAAATCTGTCCAAAGAGAGTAAAGTGAACTGTCTGGAAGTTTAACAAACTCAATAAGCAATAAAGATGCTTTATTCCATAACAAAATACGAAAACAGTATTAAAACATAGCATAAATATGCACAAACAGTGCGCTTTCAGAAATAAACAAAACACAAACGGCTAGCGAATCGCTAATTAAACAATAGCACAGCATAATAATACTGGGGTTCACGATCGCACTCTAAATAGAGAAATCTTTGTTGCCTCTCACTTTTCCAATACTTTCTCATACTCCAAATATAGAAATATACTAATAATTCAAATATCGTTTTAATTTCTGTATTTCCGAGTACCTTATTTCTTTGAAAACGAATTCGCTGAAATCATTGCCAATTCACCAAATGGTTGGCATGTTTATCGCCAAGATTGCGTAGTGTCATAGACGTGATATTCATTTAGAATCAGTTAAAATACCTGTAAAACTCTCTTCTATGAGATTAGCTGCGGTGGAAGTAATAATATAGATTCACATTGGTATCATAGATCCAAATTCTTAACAATCTCATTCCTGAGATCAATCGAGTTGAAATACTCAAGATTCTGAAACTTTGAGGCTGTCTTTCAAATAAAAGATGCATTCTCTAAACCTCTCAAAAGTTGCAGTGACAAAACGTGCTTTTAAAGAGCTGATATAAAAAGATGGGGATTATTAAACAGAGGAAAGCTCCGTCATCCTTTGATAATTCGCAGAAATTTTCCCCGTCCCATAAACCAACATGCTCCAAGCGTCTCTAACGAAAAAAGCGTTCACTTCGAGTATTCCATCAATCACAATAAAAGGGAACGAGAATTTGATGCGGTATTCAGCCGTTTTGTCTTGGGTGTCCACCCTTTTTATGCTGAATAGTTGTTTGGAGCCTCTTAGTAATGAGAAAGTTAAATGCAAAAAAAAGGTGGAGAGTTCGCAAGCAAAGAAAATTTTATTTTTCCATAAAAATACCATAAAAAATATTCTTTGTTTAAATAGTTATTATTTCATAATTACCTGAAAATATATCTAAATTTTCCTTTGAAATATATCAATTTCCTTTAATAAAATTCAAATAATTCATTTTTAGAAGCCTTTTCAGCACAAAACGTACATACATCAGAGGAGCGTATTTGTAATATACATTTTAAAAATATAACCATTAATCCCTCTCTTTACATTTCACAAGAAAATAATTTTTTATAATGAATTACAATAACATTACTTCTATAGATATAATACTGATGTGTGTTAATAAATCCAAAATTTTGAATAAATAGGAAAATTAGAAGAAATAAATGCAACTTGAATTTTATACAAAATTAATTTCCAAAGGCCTAAAGTAAAAATATTTCGAAATTTTCTGTCGAAAAAGGATTCTCATCATCTTAATTGAAGGTTTATACTGTGCAACATTTTACACAAACATGCGTGATCTATCGCATCTCATTAATTATGAGAGCTGAACATGTACAATATGACATGGCAAAAAATAATTCCAGACCCATCGCTTTGTTCTTTCAGCCCAACTCGGAAGCGCCGCAAATTTTAATCCTCAATAAACAAAGGACAAGCATCTTTTGTTTCTTTTTTGGCGCCAAAACGAGGAGGGTTGGGAGGGTTCTCCTCACCGTCTGATAACGGAAAAGGCACTGGGCAGATTTATCAATGTCATATCTGAACTTTTTGTTCTTCGCAGGCTCCCATCTTCCTTTCTTCGAATTCTCAAGGAAAAAAAAATGTCCCGTGTTTCTGAAATGTTGGCAGAAAACTGGACAGATTTTTTTCTTTCCTTTCTTTTTGCTGCTAAGGCCATTTTTCAACTTTCAACACAAGAGTGACGGACAACTAGTCCTTGTCGTCATTAAGTGAATGAAAATGCTCCAAGAAATTCATTTAATCATGTGTCTTCATGAGAAAAGTAGAGAGAATTACTGATAATACTTCTTGAAAAAGCAGTCTTTTCTAAAATTTGGGTGACTTAAGTATTTCATTTCCTGAGATAAAAGAAAGAAAGAACATAAATATTAATGGTTACAAATAAAATAGAGTTCTAAGAATGCTTTGGAATTTAAAAAGAAGATATAAGAAACGGCTTCCTAAAACAAAAAATGGATTACAAATATAATAAACGTAAGTTCTGAATTTAATTGGTTTTTTGGTACACTTATTTTGTAAAAATATATTTTAGGTAATGAGGTGTTCGATTCTGACAACTTAATATCAAATTATCAGTCATGTTTCATATATATATCACTGAATAAACATTACATTCGACCCTATGTTTTTTGGTAATTTTTCATATACTTAATGTCTATTATCCTAGCTCGGAATTTATCTTTTGAATTTGACAACGCTCTCTGCGAACATCGGTACTGATGTTGCAGCGAGGTTTTCTGGTTCCCATTTTAGATTTTCTTGAATATGTTTAAAACTCTGAAGTTCTCACACTGCACGGTTATATCAAATTATAGAATATAAATTTTCTTATATTTTTAAGCTTTTATTTTTCTTCGTTTTAATATATTTGCAAATATGGGTTCTAAAATACTTTTTCGTTTTCAGTAATTTATGAACCCCTGAACATCAAATCCGCTTGTGACCAACATGAAAAAAACTATCGTGAATGCGCTTTCACTTTAAAAAAAGTCATAGCTGAAACAGCATTTGTTAATTTTTCATTAATTTTTTACAGTTTCCAACAGTTCTCCGACTCCCCTACTAAACGTCGTTTGGGACCCATGTTGTATGGTTCATTGGCCTCTTAATGCCTACTATCACCCCTCTGAATTTGTCGTTCGAATTCGACAACATCCTGTGTATGCATATATATATATATATATATATATATATATATATATATATATATATATATATATATATATATATATATATATATATATATATATAGTTTTAATCGTTATTCGAAATTTAAAATTAACACAAATAAGTTAATTATTATTACAAAAAGCTTTGCTCTTCTTTATGATAATTGTCATTACTTATTAATTTTTACTTTAAAAATTGTATGAGAAAAGTTTTGCCACCACCAATTGAACATTTTCAGTTATATTCTATGAAAAATTCAAGCATTTTTTTTCTCTCAGCAAATTGTTAAAAATCATCCAGATTTACAACCAGTTAAAGTGTTTATAGAAGAAATGATGCATACATAAGATGCAAAACTAAGGTATAAAACAATTCCAAATAAATATATTGTCTAAAATGTATAGCAACCACGCATAATATCATGCTCCAAGTACACAACGATTATGCTAAAAAAGATAACAGAGGTGCAAACGATAAAGACGTTTATCACATCCTAAACTAGCTGAAACAGGGTATTTAGATGATATTAGAAAGAATTATATTTTTAGCAAGGTAGGAAAGTATTAAATTACAGTATTAGATTAAAGTAGCAACTCATAGAAAAGTAACATTTTCTTTATTAAGGTGACGTCAGAATTTTTGTTTAGGGTCTTTTGGGGATGGATAATTATTGGCAGAAAAATAGTGACTTTACATGCTAAAGTTACGCGTTATTCACTTTTCATTTCAGCAAACGGACGGGTTTTAACCCTTAGAAAGGCGTGTGATCTGTTTCACCAACTAGGACCACGGTTCGATACTGATTTCCCCAAATGGAAAGATTGGGAGGGTAATTTGATAGAGGATGAGATAATGTAAAAACTTCTCAATTTCTCTCCATCAGAATAGGTCTATTGAATTAAAATGCAACAGCTAGTCATTCATAAAAAAAAGGAATAATGTTTTAATAGTGCTATAAAAACAACATTTTATTAAATCATGCTTATAATAGAGTTCTGAAAAATTAATAATAAAATAAATATTGCCAGATATTGAATTAGAGAATTAAATATATCTTTATATGTTAAATGATTTATTAGAATATTCAAATTAATTTTTCCTCTTGTATTTATCCTTTGAAAATAATGTAAAAGAAGTATAAAGTCATATTTTATATATTAACTGCATAGAGACATAACACAAGTTTATTTGCTCTATGTCTGTATATATGAATTATATTTTAGTATACATTTATGTATATGATTTTTTAATTTGCAAAATTTTAAAAACATATATACAAAAGTAAATTCAGCAGGTTCATTTTTAAAGTGAATGGAAAAACTCTGACATATAATATTTAAATGCTAGCCTTGAAATATATTTTATGTAACAATATTTATAGGAAGGATGTTGTTGGAAACGCATTGAATAGAAGAATTCACCGAACAATTTGACATAATTTAATGTTATGTCAAATTGTTAATATTCGGTGATTTTTTTATTCAAATAGTATTGAATATGAAACACTGGAAACAATTGCGGTTCTGAAAGCATAAGTAAATTTACTTCCTCGCTTTCTTCAAGAAAAGCAATAACAAAACTAGACATGAATTTTTTAAAAATATTTGACGTTATACTAATTATTTATTGATTTTTAAATTTATTTGTAAAAATGGCACATCGAAAAACTAATTTCAGCTGCATAATGCTTTTAAAAAATCAACAGCAAATAAAGCAGAAATAAGGATGAATACTGAAATCTCTAAAATGCGCATGCATAAATAAAAAGTGGCAAGCAATTGGGAAAAATAAACATTAAAAGACATATTAAAAATACCAACTTTTTCAGGAAACTTGCTGAAAATTTTATGAAATTTCTGCAAAGAGAAACTATTTTGATAACTAAATTTGACAGGCGTATTCATATTTAAACACAGAAAGGAAAAATTCTAACGGTACAGCATAATGAATGTAGCTTAATATGCCTCATTGAATCCTATATTATTGTAAGTATAATGACAAAAAAACAGCAAAAATCTATTCGGGGTTACAAACGAGGAATATCAAAATTATTTAAAGAAAAAAAATGATCATTTTCATTTTTAATGATAACTATTAATCATTACTTTAATAAGGAAATGATATTTCAAATTGATATTTAGTACTTTTTGTTTGACTGGAAACTTTATTTATAAGATAATAACAATTTAATTAAAATTACTCTTCTTTTCCAATAAGAAAGGAAGTAACACAAGTGAACAAAAGTTTTAATTTACACATTTCTTCTTGAATTTGAAAGCACGTATAGTTAGTTATACCATTTTTAGAGCCGTTTCTGTCTGAGGCTTAATAAATGCATCTTTAGAATTTAATTTTAAATTAAACTTTGTGCTAAAATGTATTCTGTTATTTGTTTGAAATAAAACCATTTATTTTTAGACAATTGCTTCCGCCTTTACAGGAAAGAGTAACTCTAAATATATACAGAAATTTGAGAAAAATTAAGTTTTATGTGTTTGTGGTTATGAATATTTCGAGAATGTCATTTATTCTATGAGATTCATTTGTAATGTTATGCAATGTGATTTTTATTTCAAACCAAAGAATAAACAAATTATTAGTTGATTTTCGCAGTTCAATAAAATGTTTACTTATCAAAAATATTTTAAAATAACAAGAAAGTACATCAGTAAGGAATTTTATTCATAATTAAAAAGGAATCCAACCTCTTTATCTTATAATATTTACAATTCCTGAAGTGCATCTTTCACTGCCAGAAAGATTATAAAAGTATTCATGGGAAGTAAAATATTTATGGTAATATGTAAAAGACAGCGTTTTATATAAACATCCATTAGCCGCCATTATGGTTCAAACTGTTCCACTTATGTTGGACATTGACGAAGTATTTTCCTACCGAAAATCCCAGTTTTGGATAATGTTCGAATTTAGTAGATAATTTTCTGACATATAAAAAGCACTTTATTCAACTCACTCAAATCAATTTATTCACTGCCTACATCTTTTCTAGGCTATTATTATTGTTAACACAATCTCGATCTTTTATATTTTTATTCAGTCCGGTGCATCTTTAGTAGAAAGCTTTTTATAAACTTTTAGCGCTGCTATTCACTTCCGATAAGCAAAAAATTGACAGGAAAATCGATGACAAACGACTCTCTCTCTTTTAAACCTCTTTATTTAGCTTTATTTTTCATTTCATGGCACTCTTCCGATATAAAAGGGGGGAAGGTACTTTTTTTTCCTCCTCTCCAGTCTGCTGTCTCAGTTAAAGCAATCAAATGGGGCCAGATGATTTTTCATAAAACGCCACTTTATTTGAGAGAGAGACAGCGTTTATGAAGCACATCATTTTGAGATGCTTCGAATTTTCAAAGAAGAAGAGAGCATTTCAATTTGAACGATATTCTGTTACAAGATTTTGATGGCGATATTAGCGAATTGAAGGAGTTGTCAACAAATGGTGGAATGCAAAATACTCGCGTGAAGCGCTATTACTTGAATATAATGGGCTAAACAGAAATAAAAAAGATATATTTCTCGCCATTTACTTGAGTGCTGGAAAGGGATTTGGAGAAAACGAGAATGGATATAGATGTTAGGCATGTAAATGATTCCCGAGGAACTTTCTTTCGTAAATGGTTTTCCGATCTCAACTGAAAATGGCGTTCGCCAAGATTTCCGGATTTTGTGCTGGGAATCTGAAATTACTCTGAGAGATTTTCTACAGCAACGGGGTTTAATCGACGCCATATATTACAACGCCACAATGTAATAGTTTTAAGTAGAATGTCACAAGAATTTGAAGCTATTAGACAACTGATGGAATGGTGTTTAAGAATTCAAAGGAATTCAATGGTTTGTAAAAACAACATAAAAATGCTTGGAATATAAAGCAGATTAAAGTTTCTGCACATTTGAACTGAGAAAAATTTCATCTTCTAAAAGAGGAGCAACATACCAGAAAATATCTTAAAAGAAAATAAATTATATGGTTCAAAGATATTTTTTATAGGATTTGAAATAAAGCGAAATACCAGTTGCTAACAAATAAACATCATTTGAATGTGAAAAAATAATGGGATGAAAAATGGAAATTCTTTGAAATTCGAAATAAATAAAAAAAAGTTTGTAACAAGAACATAAAATGTAAATTTGTAAAATTGAAACATACAGCACAATGTTTACGGACTATGTAAAACTGAATCAAAAAAGAAATTTGGATATGGGTCTTACAGAAAAGAATAAGAAAGTAAAATTCTGCAGACAATTTATCATTTGTACCCGGAAAAGTAATTCGATGCATAGTTATTCTCACTAATGCATACCTTGTTTAGCGCTCCGTAAAATAAAAACATACATTTTTCTTTAAATTGAATTTCCACGAAAATGTAATCTCTGTAGAAACTCTCTTACAACTCTGTAGGCATTTTTAACAATAATTAAAACAAATAAAGAAAGAAAACGTCAAAATGATGAACTGTCTTGAGTGGTGAGTGATAATCACCATGCGAGTACAAAGGGTTAATAATTTCAACAAGCTTAAAACACAGTTATAAAATTATTAAAAAATCCAGAAACTATCTGGATACTCAAAGTAAAAAATTAGAAATAATATTTTAAATTTATTTTATAACCTAAGTAAGATTTTTATGATAAATGCTACTTTTTATGTTACTTTTGCTACTTATTTATTCTATGCAAGTTATGGGATAAATCAAATTCATCAACCACTGATATCATGACATGACAAAGGGAGTATCACTAAATTAAAATATGTGTGCCTTTTAAGAACCCTCATTATCGGCATTTCCAAAAGCGTCTATGACATCGCAAAATATTCCGCAAATACCAGTCATCAAAGTCGTAAGGGGGAGGGGGGCATTCTTCGTGAAACATAGCAATATGAGAACAATTATTCTGCTTCTGGGTAAGAACTTCACTCGAATTTGCAGATCCCAACTGTTCCTCATTGTCCTTTACATAATTGATAATCCTTTGCAGATTTCAGAGCATCCAATGTTAATTGAAGCGTTCCATAATCAGAGAGCTGTCATGTCTGGCGTTTAATCTTGCATCCACAAACCCAAGACTTAATAAAAGGGGAAACATTAAGTCGGGTAGCAATTAACTGCTGAATTCCAATCAATGTATATTCATAACAAAGCTTCCGGAGAGCTAAATTGTCAAGAATGTTCCGTTTCTATCCGATGGCAAACACGAAGAACAGTAAATGACTCGGCAGATTCTCCGCATTAATTTCCTCTTCAAATTATTGGGTGTGATTCTCTTCTGGGTTTGAAAGATATTCAGAAGTATTTTGAGTGTATATTGAGAAATTGTGTACTGAGATGAAATTCGTGATAAGAAATATTTAAAAGATACATTTAAAATTTAGAGCGATAGGATTTCAGAAATATAAATATTAAATAATTAAATTAGCTAAAACTGGTATATTCTTTTTCCTTTTTTTATGAAATTTATAGTACACATTTACTCTACATTGAGTACTAAATTTTAATACTCTGTACGAAACATTTTAGTGCTCAAATTTGCTAGAACAGAAAGCATAAAAAAATTTAGCACCAAAAGATTAAGATTTTTTCATTTTTAAAAAAATTAAACAAATTTAAATTTTCATTAAAAAATTTTTTTTTAAGTTAATTACTGGGAAGTAAAAAAAAAAAACTTAGATGAAAGTTGCTTTGTCCTTAAATATTACGTATTTTCAAACCAAAAATAGATAAAAATATATAATAAGTGCTATAAAATTATATATATTGATATAGAAATTTTAATGCATATTCATTTTGATTCCATTTAAATATTCAGAATTCTTAATGAACATATAACCCACCAAAACTTCTTTGAAACTAGAAAAGTGACAACTGTGCAATAATGTTTTTTTTTTTTTTTTAAATAGAATAGTTTAAAAATAGCTTAATACTTTAGTATGATATTACTTCCTGCCTTATTAACTATGCAATTTTTATAAACATGGGCATTGACTTTTATATGTATCCATTTATTCTTTCTCTTAAAGTCAAAGATTATTTTACTCATGATCTTATGCTAATTACCCGATATTTTTAAACTGTCCAACTGGAAAGTTGGGAATCATGGGATGATACATTTTCACATTTCTTTCTTTACTTTGCACAAAGTTTTGTGTCTAATAACATATAATGGAGTACTGCCGGACTCTTTAGATTTCATAACTCTGATGATCCTGTTATGAATATGGGACAACATTCGCACTTAGAATGTCCAAATAATTCTTTTTTATCGCTCGGAGGAAGATTAAATACGTATCGCCCACATAATGAGGATTCTCTGGTTCGATTACTTTTTGAAAATATTTGGAATGTTCCTGTATCGAACGAGAATCAAATAAATAACTTTTGTGAGCTTCGATTCTAGAAAGGAGAAATTCCTTTGAAATATTAAATATTTATTTTGTAATAAAGACAAAATAATTTTGATCGTGAACAAGTAAAATATTAAAAAATAGTATTATTAAAATTGCTGTTCTTAAATAATTAATATTTTCTTAAATTCTTTTATGCAAAAAGAATTACGCATCACTACTACTTTTTAAAATTGTCTTAATAGGTTCACGGGGAAAGCAAGCAAACTAAATGCTTTGTACAAACAACAAGATGCATGCTTGAAATATTCCATCTTGTTAAATAATTCTTCACTAACAATTTTTTTTCTTAATAATTATTTTTGGGAGAAATTTATAATATATATGAATTAGAATTTTTTTTATAAATTCTGAAGCGACGCATTGTAATCTTTGAACAAGATATTATAAAAACCATTCTGTAACATTTGTTTATGTACTGAAAATTTCTTTTATTTTTTCAGAATCTTTATTATCATAATTATTAATATACATAAAGAAAGCATAAAATGCTCATAATTTTGAATTCTAATTTCAATCTAAAATCCGAAGAGTAATTAAATATGCAATGTAATATATTTTGAGTTTTACAAATTCAATTTCATAAAATGAGAACATTTGTTTTGTTAATCTATTTTTAATTTGAACCCCCCCCCCCAAAAAAAATATAATAACTGAATGACATTAAAACAGATATAGGCAAAGATATTTTTGCAAAATGATTTCATAATTCATTTAATTATAAATGTATTTCGATAATAATTCAAGATACTATATGTCCAAATTACAATTAATTGATGAATAGTAGAATATAAAAAAAATTCTTATTCTTTCAAATTTTTTGAAAAGTTATTATCCAGCAATCTGAACTATATTCTTTTTTTTTACAAATAAATTGATACTCTTACAAATAAATTGATTTTAAACAAAGATCAATGTAAAAATCTTCCATCATACTTCCTTCAAATTTCCTCAAAACTGTATCTTCAGGGTTAGGGGAGGAAGAATGCATGATAATATCTCACTTAATTAGTTAATTAAACAAAGATAGAATTTACACCTTTAATTTTTTACAAGTTCTAAATTTGATGGCAAACTAGAAATATATTCTTTTCATGCTCAGCTACAAATTGACGCTGGACAAAATTAATCAATTATTTTCACTATAAGGACACAAAAGCTCAGGAAATTATTCTTCGCTTATTAATTAACGTCCAAATATCCGAGAAGCAAAATTCTCCATTTCCTGGATATCCTAGCATCATAAGCTAAATCGGCGATTTGCCAAAGACTTTTCCAAATCATATTGCATTAACTACTTATCTGAAAAATTATTACCCTAAGCACAAACATACAACTTTAGCAAATTTTAATTTGAAAGATATTCTACTAAACAACACATGATTTATAATAATAAAGTCATAATATATTGGATGCAATCATTACTGAAATACCACAAACGACTTTCAATGAAATTACGGCGTGCTCCAGGAAATCAATCCCTGTTTCGTTAAATATATTTGATTGAATGATCGTGACATTTTAAATTTATCAAAACCGTTCGCACAAATGTTTTAGGTGAAAGACAGGTTTTCTGAGAACTCTCAGAGAATGCCCGAACATTTACTAGCAGCCTTATTACATTACTCACGGGATTCTCTTTATATGCAAAACCCTTAAGAATACGGGATACCACTGCAGTTTATAATCTGGTAGGAGATGTTTCTCATCTATAAAAGAGAAACTCTGACATTCAAGTATTCTAAAGTGCCAGAATTATCTTAGGATTGAAAGAATAAAATGACCGTAAACTTTTAAATAATGTCAAAATGCAGCTTTTATTTTCTAATTTTGCTAAGCAGTAGAGAAACTTAAGTTAAATTCTAACGATTTATCTAATCTTAACAATGTGATTACAAATGAACAGACAACGCATATAACAATTGATAAAAGGAACTTCATTAGGTTCATTAGGAGCATTCATTAGGTCACCAATCAACATTATAACCATTCTGAATTTTATACTGAATTGTAGCTACACCTGACTTATCTCTTTCGAAGTCATAATTCTTGCTCGAGTATAAGAATTCTGATTTCAAGAAAAAACATGATTGCATTATTATCACTTCTTTGATATTCAGATAAATAGAAATTCATAAGAAACTATCCTAAATAAGATTAAAGCAAAAATCAGTAAAGCAGTGCATTTTATATTACACCATGGACAGAAAAAATATTTCCAGAAACATTAAAAAGAGAGACTAAAGAATAAAGAATATTTCAAAACTGAATATCGGATGAATTCCACTTTTCTATAATCATAGCGACATCTGTGATATTACACAAATCGATGTAGAATATTTCAATCTAAGGAATCTTTTTAATGTTAGGAATTAATGTTTATTTTTTATATTAATTCACAAAATAAAAAAAAAATTACAGATATTTCCAAAAGTTTTCAATTTTTTTATATGCATTTAGTTTAAAAATGATTTATTGATGAAACAATTATTTATTAATAATATGGATTTATTACCTAGCATTTTCCGTATTCAAAGAATTGAAACGTTTCAAAAATATGATTGAATATCTATTTTATTTTCATCAGAATGTTCAGAATCCGCATTTTATTTTGCCAAATGTTTCGATTTATTTTACCGTGCAATGTTGTATTTAAATAAAAGTCTGAAAAATAAAAAAAATGCCTTTAATAAAAGTTTTATGCTAATATTTATAAGTGCTTTCTCAAGTTACATTATATGTAAAATTTTTCAATTGTATAATAAAATAAAACTGGGTAAAGAATTTTGTTAAAAATATTATACGTTCAAGAAATTAATCAAATAAGAAAATTGCAGTCTTTATCACATGAAAATAAGAACTTCAGAAAAGATATTTTATCCGAAGATGAATAGTGAAGCAATAAAGAATTGAAATTATAAAATTACTTTATAATAAATTATAACATTATTTATAAACATTATTTCAGCTAATAAAATATTTCATTGGTAATTTGTCTTTATTTACTCGCCTTTCCTTTGATTATTTTAATTTTATTTCAATAATCCTGTTAAATGATCGAAAGCATTTTAAAATTTTGAATTTAATACTTGGTTGTGAGCTTACCTAACAAAAAATACCTCCAGTTCTGAAACTGATCCTGAATTTTTTCAAATCCTCTTGGAAAAATATTTAATGTTCTTAAACATTTTTTTAATCTTTATTATAAATAACGTCCGCAATTGTTTAAAAATAAATGAACATGAAAAGTAATTGGATATGATTATTTTGGTTTTTTTATCAAAAACTTAATTAAATATAAAATTCAAATTTCAAAATGAAGCTAGCAAAGGGTTGTAATATTTGAAATCAAATAAGTAAAGAATTATGGACAATAATTCTAGATATTTAATCATAATCAAGATAAACGTGTAGAGTTAAATTATCTTAAAAATTATGAATAACAAGTGATTTGAGATAATGCTGGAGAAACGTGAAAAAATTTATGTCAACCCAGTTTTTTAGAAATTTTTTATTACTAAGACTATTATTAAGATTTATTATTAATTATTTATTATTAAGATTTATTACTAATTATTTATTATTATTTATTACTAATTATTTATTATTAAGATTTATTACCAAGACTATTATCCTTATTACATACTTTTTTTTAAAATTTAACCTGCAATGGCGGGCCTTTATATGTTGCATAAAGACGTATATGGTTTTTTAAGGGCCAAAGCACATTATTTCTTATCGTACTTTGATATAATATCGTACTTTCATAAGGATTTTCATTTTTGGTAGGGCGTAGGATTCGCGTCACTTGAGTTGCGAGTTTGGACCCCTCCGTCCGAAGACTCCCCGTGTGTGGTGACTGGCGCACGTATAAATCTGTCGTGGTCACAAAGTCCTCCATGTCGAGAGTAATGCCACTGGGGGTACTGGATCAGGGGTGATCGTTCTCTGATTCAGGTCTAAATTACGATCTGTGGATGAGTGAATGCAATTCATGAATGAAGTCCGCCCCGTAAAAAGTGTTGCGACGTGTATGTAGCTAAGTCGTACTCTTGGCGCTAGATGGCGCTACTGTAAAAATAACAGACGCACCCTTGGCTTAAAATCTCTGACTTCTAAAGTCAGTGGCATAAATGTCTATGACAAGTGCAATTAGAAACAACAACAACAAAGCAACATTTTCATTAGAAGATATTTATCTGCTGAGGACACATATATCTTGTTTATTTTTAAATATACATTATACATATTAGAAATATACTTACAGAAAAACCTCTGACTGAAAATCAGTTCCAGAAATTTATCTTCTTCTTTTGAAGGGGATTCTTCAGTTTTTTAATGTACTTATTTATGCATTTTATCATTTCATCGATCATATCAAGACTGATATTTTTTATGATTTTTTTATTTATGTATAAATAAATGCCTTTGGCTCTTGGTTTTAACTCTGGGAGTTTCTTATAATATATTTTTCTCTGAATTTCCAGAAAGGGGGAGATTTTAGTTATTTTTCCAATTCAGAAAGATACAGTTGTATCGTTCCCAGCATAAAAATTATCCTTGACATTATTTATAAAAAAATATTGTATTTGGATAAGTTATTGTCACTCTAATCTACATCACGCCGATCAAATCTTCCGATTCATTATCATCATTATTTTCTGAAATGTAGAATATCTTCACAAGATATTATACATTTATGCATGAGTTTCGATGGATTTTTCCGTGCAGAATATTATGAATTGCAAATGCAATCCCAATAAAAAAAATCTATAACTCAGATCAATTTGATTTGACATTTATATATTTAATGATAAATTAAATTCTTCAGAATATAATTTATCAGTCAGAGAAATAACCACTAGAAAAAAGCATGATGAAGTTATGGAAGATGGAAGTTATGAAAGGAAGCAAAAGATGGCAAAAGAGGAAATTGAACATATTTTAACAACTCAGATGGAGGGTTTCTTGTTTCAGAAGTAAAACAAGAAATGAAACCAAGGTATTTCTTGAGTGACATTTTAAATCTGACTGAGAGGCATGAAAACACACTGGATTTAGAAATTAAAGAATTATTTAAAGAAATTAAAATGCCTCGTTAAATCGATAAAAATAAATAATATATATATATATATATATATATATATATATATATATATATATATATATATATATATATATATATATATATATATATATATATATCCCGGTATTTCCTTTAAGGGCCAAATTAAATAAGATATTAACCAGTTTACAGACATTATAGCCAAATTTTGGTATTTACATGATGGATTAAAAACTATAAAGTAAAAACTGTTGATGTACTATTTACAGCAACGAGTATGCTTGTGTCGCTGAAGGATAAGATAGCATTTATATTTTTAATCTGATTCCTTATCTAGGAAATTCAACAGAAATGGCAGTATTATATTTCATTTAAATCTTACAGTTTTTATATATATATATATATATATATATATATATATATATATATATATATATATATATATATATATATATATATATATATATATTTCTGCTACTAAATTTAATTTATGTATTCTTATACATACAATATAACAAGCAAATGAGCATTATTATATTTTATTCATATATTAAATCTAAATACGCATATACATACATTGGAAGTAGATTTTCTTTTTCAATGAAGCGATATTGCTGAAAGTTTATTTTCAAAATTATTTATCAAACTCATAAAATGAAGAAGCATATAAATATTTTAAATGAAATTTCAAACGTCCATAAGTTATGATCCAAGCAATTATATCCATTCAATATGATTCTAAAGAAAATATTTGCATTTTTAATTCAATAAATGTAGCTATAAAAGTTGTCATTAAACATGTTGCGGAATTAAATATGGAAGAATTCTTAAAATCTAGCTCTTGTCCCATCATTGTGTTAACGATTGAGGTAATCCCACTTTGTAAGAAAAATTTGTTTGAAACAACTCAAAATTTGTTTGTTTAATTTAAACTGGAAGGAATTGAGCTAACGTTCTCCACCAGGATATAAAAATCTAAATCGCTCTATACCTAGACATAGTAGTTAATATAAAGGAATTTAACTTAGTGAGGAAATAAAAGCCATTGAAATAAATTTCTACAATAATTATAGTGCTATTCTCAGAGATCATTTGCGAATCGACTTTTTTAGTTGGAAAAAAATTTGATTTCCTCTTAATAAGACATAATTAGAGAGCATAATTGAATGCAACGTTTAATAACAATGTCTGAATGATGTGCATTGTATGGATAAGTGGTTTAAAATTTTGTTTATTCACAAAAGATGAAAGGTTTAAGTTAGATGGAAATAAATAAATATCAGTGCTTGGAGAAAATTTATAACATGAAATTACTTTTCATATTTTGAAAACTAATCAAAAGAATCTCCCATTCCATTTTGTAACAGTTTAACGAGCACTAACATCAAAATGTAAATTTCATCTTGAAAAATCAATGGCTAATTTCTAACCCTATAAGAATTTCCTTAATATGTATAATTTTTACATATTAAGAATTTACTCTCCATTCAGTTTTCTTCCATATAGGTGGGATAACTTATATCCCATAGCTCTACAAGGGGCCGCGGTGGCCTTGTAGTAAGGTCTTGGCATCGGAACCAGAGGGTTGAGGTTCGAGACCCGATTTCGCAGAAGAATCGTCATGTAAGTCAATTCGGTGGATGCTAAATCCGTCGGGGTGAAATGTCTTGCCGCCGGCGTAGCACAAAAGCTTGAAGAGGGGACGCCAGCCCAGGCACTGCCCTCGTTATCCGATCGTGGCTGAAATTGGCGAAGCCGTCCCAAAATAACGCTAATGTTGCTCTAAATCGGGACGTTAATGTAACTTAACAAAATTATTCCGATCTTCAAGGAGCATGAATATTCACAAAATTCTTCCCCCGTTGGACTTTCATTTAAATAAAATTATGTTTTCTACTCATGTGTTGATTTTAATAAAATAGATGAAAAGGAAATGATGTTTTGTTTTTATAAATTTCACTAATATTATAATCTTGTAGACTGCGTTATCTTTCTTTTATAACTTATCTAAGAATCTCATCATGCATTTTATATTTATAATGCTTGATTCCTACAACTTTTAAACACATTTTTATTTATGTGTCTAAAGAATATATGTTTTAAAATTTTACTCGTCATTTTATATGCCATCATGATCCTGTTTATCTATCATATGTTCGGCACATGATAGCCAAATATGGCTCTTGCGTCATCAAATCTTATCAACCACCTCACCAAGATTTCGAGACTCGTACCATTTTTTTTTCCTTTACATTGGGAGTATTAAGAACATTTAATACCCATTTTCCTCAAATGTTTTCCAAATACCTGGATTTGCAATTGTAACTGAAATAATACGAATTTCAAAAAAAAAGGAATTGTTATATTCTGATTATTAGAAAAGTAAGATTTTCTACAATTAAAAATTCAAAATTAATTGTTAGATTCTGATTTTAGAAGAGTACGATTTTCTAACAATCAAAAACTCGAAATTAATTGTTAGATTCTGATTGTTGGAAAAGTAAGATTTTCTAATAATCAAAAACTTGAAAATAATTTTTAGATATTAATTTTAGAAAAGTAAGGTTTTCTAACAATCAAAAAATTCTTTTGTATAATTTTAATGGATATTCTCTTCTTTGAAAGTTTCAAAACAAAATAGTCACCATTCTTCTAATAATAATATCTTATTAACTTTCTCCGTGTCTTAGAAAGGAAAATATAGGATTTCGTTATCTATACATTTTCTTTCATTTGTTTGGTTCCGATAAAGGATCTAAATACAACAGCCCGTTAATGAGTACTAAATTCAGCAAAGAACAGCATTGATAAATTATTCTTTCCCACGCAGTTGTACATTATCCCCGCAATGAAACTATTCTGATTTCACATTCAATATAACGTAAGGGACCCAGCTACACCGTACATTATATGATATGTCTGGGGAAAACCGGTGTAAGTTTTTCAAAGCAGAAGGGGACAATATAGTGAAGGAAACTTGGACTGTTCGCGAATACATAGCAAATAATCATGAGACAGAAAATAATAGAAAACTAATATCTCTTTTTATATGACCTGCAAAATGATCTTTACTTTAGCAGGTCAGCACAAAATGAGTTCAGGTAAGACATTTTTTAAGATATAAAACGTTGAATAATTATTTGTTACTGTCAAAAACTTTTATTTTCTGTGCTACGAAATACAAATATTATTTTCATTATGTATGTATTTATTTTCAATTATTAGTTAATGACAATTTATATGAAATTCGTCAAGGAAGTTAAACTAATAACAAAATACCTAAACTAATAAAAGCATTCAAACAAAATTAAATACAAATGTTACTAAAATTTAAATTTTGCTCTTATTTGTGGACACACCTTAGGGGGGGATTTTTGTACTGAGTTCTCAATTCAAATAAGTGATCAAAATGATTTTGATGACAGAATTTATTTTGAATATATTTTTTGAATTTCTAAATTTTTTTAGGGACAGACATTTACGCATTATACTCATTTACATGCAATTCAACAACAACAACAAAAAAAAAAATTCCATAATCTTAAAAGGCAAGAATATAAAATTATTTTGTAAATCATTCTAATTTATTTTCAATGCAGTGCATTGATTTGAAATGTAAGAGTAATTCAAATACAAAACAAAATAATTTTTGCTGAAAAATGATAGAAACCTAATTAGACAAAAATCTTAATAAAAAACAACAGACGATATTCCAACTTCTTGTAAAAATATTAAATTTTATTCCTTGCAACAATTGAAAAGTTGAAAAACTAAATCTCAACTATTTTTTTTTATATTTGGGATTACGGGTAGTAAGAAACGAAAGTATGTGAAATACGAAGCTAAACATTTTATTCTGATTAAGCCGTAATAATTAATACTGGAAAGAAAAAGTGGTGATAATAAGAAAATTTACCATCTTTTTCAATTTGATATGCATTACTAGAAACATATCATAATAGACAAAATATGAAGACAATAGTTTGAAAGACATCGCTCTTAGAATACTTCAGGTGAAAAGTTATTATCGCATGAAAAAAATTAGATTAAAAGCAGAAAAATTTACACTCCATAAAACTTACTATTAAATGTCAGCTTACTCATTCAAAATCTAACTCATCTTAGAGCAAAATCAATCTAGTGTTAACAAATTTAATAAATATGAAAATATAGTATCGAATTCAGTTCTCTCATTATTATAATACGATGAATTAAGTGGCGCTTTATTTTTGATTTTCCATAAACAATATCATTCAGAAGTAAAATTACTTTGTTGATTTATAACAGAAATGACAAATAATTACTGTTATGGAAAATTCAAAATCAAAACTTCGAAAATCAACAGATCTGGTGCAGTGCGTCTGTATAGTGAAACATCCAAGAAGATCAATAACAAAGAACGACCCTTTATTATACGAAGATAAGGACAACAAGATATAGCCGAAGTATGCCGAAGAACAGTAGGTACTTATAGTAACAACAATACAAAAGAAACAGCCCTGTAACGTACAACCGTAACACAAAGCACTCAAATAGAACTCAAGAATTTTCTCTTGATTTTGGCAATTTACGGACAACACAGTACACGATTCATCGACTAACTCAATACTGATTAGCTGTTCAGCATATAACCGTATGCTGCATCAACACTCAACAGATTTAACCTTCATCACTCTGCTTTTCATAATTTTCATGACATATTCCGCAAAGAAAGTTCTAGAAAAATCATGATAGCTCATGTCCTAATAAACCTGCCGTCAAGGTTCTTTCAGTCTTTTATTATGTCCTCAAAGTTGCTAAGTTCATTGTCAAGTTGCCAAATGGTTGTCAATGCTGGAAGTCCTCGATAGGCATCCACTCAGCATCCAAATCCTGAATTAAGCAAATATGTGCATTTTCCTACAGTCTGGCCGCAAGAACAACTGACCTGAACCATTGCAAATTGTTTGTGGGATGACTTAAAAGATACCGTATACAGGGTCGTTTGCAAATTCAAGCCAACTGAAAATGCAAATTACGCAACAAATTTACAATATCAGCACGTAAACATTGCAATTTTTTGTGGTACATGATGTTTTGCATTTTCAAATGATAGGAGAAACTGGTATACAGTATATCAAACGTTTCTTAAGCAATTCGTCGTTAACTTCCATTTCTTGATGGTTTAATAAGTTTTATTCTTTCTACTGTTTCTGGCGTAGGGACAGTTAAAAACATAATTCAATTTTGCTTTTTCTATGGTTTGTGATCAAGGAATAAATAAAAAAAACGATTTAATTTTTGTTTTTTTCAACGTTTTTTAAAAATTTATTTAGTTACAGTTAAAACCCGACTTCATTTTTCTCCCTTTCTTTGGCTCTTTCCACGATTTTTCGTTAAGGAACAGTTAAAAACCGACATCATTTTTTTTCTTTCCTAGGAGTTTTTATCCTAGAAATCATTAGAAACCTGTTTTTTTCTGTTCGTTTTAGTACCACCTTGTCGGGGTAAATGGACACTAAACAAAGAGTATTAAACGGCATGTGATTTGTTTTAAATAGCATCTTCTGACTTCTACAGAACTACATATGGAACACATTTGGTACATTTTTTTTTTTCTTTTTCACGCATACCGAGATGAAATATTAGGTCATTCTATTCAGGGACTCTATTTCTGCAGCATTTCGAAAGTGCAACTTTAATTATAATCACCCTATAAATGTTCCTACTTAACAGATAACAATTTATCATTTTACTAAAAGTGCGCTTAATTTTAAAATAAAATAAAATGTGTTTCGAATAAAAAGGGAACAATGTATTTATTATTATTATTGTTATTATAATCATAGTGTTTACTTTTATTAGTAATATTGATATTTTTAGTATCTAATAGAAGAAGACTGATTTACAATAAAAACTTTTGAAGTAAAATTGCAAAACTTTCTGTCACATGCGACATATTGGGTATGTGTAAACTCTCTAACAAAGTTCAAAGATTCTTAATTTAATTTGCCTGAGGGCGAAAAATTTCATCAGACGTTTACTTCACTTAAATATAAAACAAGCACAGAATGCGCCGAGCATTTTGTTGTTTGCCTTTGAAGTAATCTTCCTTTTGAGAAAATTTCGTTTGAGTATATTAAAACGCAATTCCCTGTTTAAAGTTTGGAAAACATCAAAGCCCTGAATTCAAAGATGGGATAAAAAGTAAAAGTGATATATATTTTCACACCGCAGATCGAACGATACCGTTAAAACGATGATACGGTAGACAAACTTAGAAATTATTTCCTTCGTTACGATCTTTTCAGATATGTGATTTAATAATTTATATTTTCATTTATTTATAAAACTGCAATTTTCTTTTGAAATGAATGTTAGACGGAGAAATTAAAAGAATGTTACAGTATGTACCATACAATAGTATAAATATATTATTGTATGGAATAATGCTATTTTTATTATACTAAGAAACATAAACTGAATAACGGAAAATTTATTTAAAATGTAGATTGCAGTAAATAGAGTTTAAACTGATATGAATTTAATAATCTAAAACTCTAGAAAATAGATTCGTTATTATGAATATTGTTTATAATGAAAAACTTTTCAATCAACTTTTAAAATTAGAATTTCTAAAAATTTTTGTTTAGAAAATTAATGAACTCTTCTACTGAATTTTGAATTAGAGCATAAAACTGAATAATAGAATTTTATTAAGTAGATTACATAAAAAAAAAGGTAAGGAAACTCTGAATTATGCAAACAAATTTCTTCGTTTGGTCTGGTCTGATCAAAAAATTATGAAAGTTTCTTGTTCGAATTGTTGAATCAAACGTTTCTCTTGAGTTTTATGAAAGTAACTTTATTTAATACTGACACATGTATTCATAATTTAAATAAAGTAAAAAATAAATTTATTTCCTCTATAAAATAAATGCAAATTTAAACAAATATGGTTTTATTTTACCCTACTTTACTATATTATCACCTTAACTGTTTTGCAATATTTTATTCTCTAATAAGATGATAACTTCAGTTATATGAATGTGCTTACTGATTACATCAAGAAACCATGTAATACTGTTATAAATCTTACTTTATTCCTTGGACAAATCGGTTTCTTATATCTAATTTGCATACCATAGAAAAATGCAGCTCAGTTCAAAGTTATCCTAAACGGAAAATAAATTATCCGGATTTAATAAAATTATTGCGTGAATATATAGGGTGTTCATTAATTATTGTCGGGGTTTACGTACCTCATAACTTTCGAATGAAAAATATTACGCAAAAACCGATTACGTATTCGTAAATTACAACTCAAAGAATTTTATTAATGATATTAAAGTGTAAAGCTTGCACAATTTGCACTTTGTAGGCATTCAGCTGAAGGCGATTATATATTCGTAAATTCGCTGAACAAATTTTGACTCGAATTGAGGATGATGAAAATTACCTTCGGTAATGGTTCTTCAGTGACGAATCCACTTTTCATGTGTCAGAAAAAGTGAATAAACATAACTGTAGAATATGGGGCTCGGAGAACCCTCACGATTATCAAAAGTCAAAATATGTTCAGCGAATTTACGAATATATAATCGCCTTCAGCTGAATGCCTACAAAGTGCAAATTGTGCAAGCTTTACACTTTAATATCATTAATAAAATTCTTTGAGTTGTAATTTACGAATACGTAATCGGTTTTTGCGTAATATTTTTCATTCGAAAGTTATGAGGTACGGAAACCCCGACAATAATTAATGAACACCCTATATATTTAGTATAGATTTGTAAGATTGCTACAGCCTTGGAAATTATCCTAAAATCCAAATTTATTTTTCCTAATGACATTTTACGTCCGTATCATTTACTAAGAAATATGAAAAAATATCAACTTTTTGAATCCAAGTAATATCTCAGTTTAAGTCGTAGTAAAAGAGAATGGGTATTTAAAGAAATAGGTACTTTTCCATTAGCCGGACGCAGGCGAAAATCGCCAATTAAAATCGAATTCCGCCAAATTTGCGTTTGGTTTACTATTGGCGACATTTGCGCCCGACTAGCGGAAAAGTACCAAAAAATATTGATAAATAAGTGTAAATATTCCAAAAATTTAAGTTAATCCTTTTGCTTTCTGATTCTTTACTTCTTGTGTACAGCTGACCAACCCTCCCCTGCTAAACGAAGTATTAACGACGGAATATGTTGTGGCAGACTGTCGTCTTTATCACTACCCAGCTACATCACTGACCAGTCCTCCGAAATAGCATGCTCTAAGGGACGGCCAACATCTCGGCCGACTCTAGGGAAATGTATGTTCGAAATTATCCCGTGCCTGTAGTCTTCATTCCCCGCAAAGCCATTTTTTCTTTCATGGCGGTTGGCCCCCAGACACAAGGTGCTCTATCTCTGAACTTCCTCCTCATCTTCTCTCATACATGTCATACTTTTTTAAGAGGAGCAAGACAACACTTTGAAAAGATTTCCTCAAAATTCTCTACATGCCATTAAATGCACTTCTGTAACGAAAAAGAAGGCAAACATTATTAAACTTTTAAAAGGCAAAATGCTTTCAATTTTCAGCATTTTATTGCATTATGACTTTCAGGGTTTTAAGCCAAGTATTGCATTATGTCTTTCAGGGTTTTAAGAATTACTAACACCCTTACTACTATGCTTAAGTCATTATTTCTAATTTTTAGATTCTTTCGTCTTAACACGAGTTGCTGAGATTTCTTTACTTGATAAGTATGTTCGAAAAATAGCAAATAAAGTGGTTTTTCTGTAGCAAATATCTATTAAAACTCAATAGATTGACAAAAATTAAGATACCTAAAGAAACATTTACCTCCTTTCATTCTTGTTCCTTTCTTCTTGAATTTCAAAATTTTCTCATTCAAGAAAATGCAGTATTTCATGCGATTCCTAAAAGCCAATATATTTCCATTCATGAGTAATGAATAGATCTGGATATTTCATTTAGCTTTTGCGTTTTTCATTCCTTCTTGTTTAATGAGTTAAGAAATTTTAGATGTTAATTTTTTTTCATTGTAACTTATCTGTTTATTGGATAATTTATATAGTGAATATATATTAAGTTATACTTGATACTTATTAACAAGTTATTGTTTAAAGTGTTCATCTTTCATGGTTGTTGCTATAATTATGAAATTAAAAAAATAGCCATTAAGTAATTCTAGGGAAAACTTACACATATTTTTTTAATACATTAACACAAATGCTTCTTCCAATGATTTGAAAATTTGGAATTACTTTTCTCGCTTTCTTTTTCTCCAAACTCGACATTCTATGAGAATGATTTTTGATTTCTTCCACAAAGTTAAGCATATAACTATTTATGGATCATTTCCCCATTTTTACCTTCAAGTACCGTTAGAATCATTGTTAGCTCATCTCTGAAAAAAATCGACTCTTTCAAGAACTCAAGGAAAAAAAAGACTAATGTCTTTACCTTTTTTTGGAATGATACCATTGCAACCCATTTTTCTGAAGTACCTTAGAAATCATTTGATCCCGCTTTTACAAAGTACAATAAAAAATCAATATCATTTTATTGTCATTTCTTCAACAAAGATGGCTTGAAAATTGAAATCCAGTACTTATTGATAACACTATGATCGTGCGATCGTGATTTATGCTTAATATAAAGAGAATGAATGAAGTTAAATGATGTGATTTTTTCAAAAATGAAATATAGCTTTATTTGATAGCGTTTACATCATATTCAGTAAATAGATACCCAATGCGTGGATTTTAATATTGTTTATACATTTATCGCCTGTAGATGAAAATATAAAATATTTCCAAGCAATTTATCTAAATCTATCTCAATTTTACAGTTACTTTTCTATTCATGAAATTAGAAGGGATAGTTATTGAACAAAATATTTTTTTTAGCTGAAGTAACTCAAATGACGTAAAAAATACTTTATAAGCTGATCATATCGCGTTATATCGGAGTTTATTTAATTTTTTGTAAGCTATTAAAGTCTCTAAATTTCTAGTATTTCAAAGAAAACAAATTGTCATACATAAGAAAATAAATTAAAAGAATTGTATTGTGTTTATTTACTGAAGATTATGCACCTTTTTATTTCATGAAGCCATTTCATTTTTACATTTCTTCAATATCAAAATCGAAAAATTTTGTTAAGTTCGAGTAATTTGAATTGTTCACAGAGAATTTTGAATATATTCAACAAGATAAAAAGAAAATAAAACACATTTTAATATTTCTTATTTTATAAAAAATGATGTAGCTACAAGGTAAACACATCTAATTTTGTGGCACAAAAAGCATAATATAAACACTCTTCATTTGAGCTTTTAAATATTTTTGAACAGTCTCTGGAAATAATTAGATGTCTTTTTGTTACAACTCCAGTTCTGGAAAATGTTTGAGCATTTTTTGAAAACCCGTTATGATTATAAGCTGCAGTAATAGACAAATTTAAAAAAAAGTTCCTAATAACATGCGCTGTGTATTGCTTGTTTTTGCATAAGCAAAGACCTAATAAATACAAGGAACTCGAAAAACAAATGTTTATCAGTGACGGCAAAGCGCTTATGATTTAGTAACATACTTCCAGATTGTTTTGAAAAGCGAAAAGATGAAAATAGATTGTAGCAAAATAGCATAGCATAAAAATAGGCTTAGTTACAGAATTCTGAGAAACTTACTAAGGCGCTTATTTATGGCTATGTATTTCTCCTGTTTATCCTTTAATTAAAATCTCTTCTCTCTCTTTCCTTTTCTCTCTTGTAGAAAAATATTTACTTCGTTAATTCAATGCTTTACGAATTATTATATTAGGGGTTGTATGGAAACAAATATATTTTTTTATATTAGACATTTATTGATTTAAAAAAAGGAGTTGATGGCCATTCAGTTTATCATCCATATTTATAATAAAAATGAGGACTTGCATAGATCAATATAATTGCAGAAATATGCCATTTAATTTACATATAATATAAATGGTACAGACAGTTCTATGTAAAGATAACTTATAAATATCATAATATCATATATAATTCATCGACCACATGATTTACATATTAATAGGGATTAAATTTTAGGCATTTTCAACTTTTGTTCAAAAAATGAGCAACTTTTGAGCAACTCTAAAAAGAGCATCAAAATTTGAGCATACTGTTACTAAAAATTTGTTGGCAACAGCATGTTCGCACTTATCAAATTTATTTTCTAAGCTGCCACGATTAATATGTTACGAATTACATGTTTCAAATTACCACCAATTGATTTTATTTCTCACAATAATCAATTTATCTTGCATCGCACATTATCACAAGGTGATTGAAATTTTTTATAGTTTTTTTCAAGAAAGTGAGACAGTTTTTTTTTCTTGTCGCAGCTTCAAGACAATTTTTTGCCCGTTGATTATAAAATGATCAAAATCTCTTTATATTTTTCAACCGAACATGTTTTCTAACAACAATTTAAATATATGAAGCCTTTTCGGTACTATTCAAACTTTTATATGCATTAAATTGCTCAACAAAAAAAATGGTTGCAGATAGTCATAGATAAGTAACAGAAAGTCATAGATCAAAAACATGATCTTCATGAGACAATTAACACATCTGGGATCTATGAATACATATTCTGACTTGAAATGAAAATGCATAACAGTTAAATATACTAACTAGTTATTCAGAACATACAAAAAAAGTATAATGCATAAAGGCAGTTTGCTATTAATGCAAATATAAAGATCAGGTAGATTTTTTGACACACTTTCAAGATAATTTTTTTGCTCTTTAAATATAAAATGATTAAAATTTCCTTATTTCTTGACTTGAACATGTTTTGCAACTACAATTTGAAACACATGATGTCATTTCGGTACTATTCAATCTTGTATATGCATTGAATTGTTCAATAAAAATAATGGCAGCAGATAGTCATAGATAAGGAACAGATAATCATATTCATATATCAGAAACACGATCATCATGTGACAATTATCATTTCTGGCAATTATGAATGCATACTTTGACTTGAAATTAAAACACATATGCATAGATTTAGATAAAGTCAAAACATATAGCTGATTCTTTAAAATGTAGCTAATATGCTTCTATCCGATATTTATTTTATAAATTTACTCATAGATACTTGAGCTTGATGTATGATAGTAATTTGTATTAAGCACATGGTTCTTTGCATCGGCTCGGTTGCTTTGATTACTTTTTTGTACGGTGTTCATTAGTTTGCTACCAACGCGCCAAGTTGGCAAGCGCCCGTTCTAGGGCTGCTCCTTTTTTTATAACTGCGCTGGTCGCGACCCGCCAGAACAGTTTAGAACTCGGAAGACGATGCTTACCGTTGGTAGCGAGGTGACTCCATGCCCCTTCTCATAGAAATAAACCGTATTTTATAGAAGCATCGTTTTCATCACTTATAGCTACACCGCAATTCCTTAGTTTATTTTAATTAGCTACACCGCATTATTTAGTTCATTTCTCAATTGTGGAGCCATCATCGACCTCCACAACATACGGCAAGCTTCATAATGAACAGCAGATGCAGAGAAATTTGTCATATGTACCGCGCGACCCTCATATGATTTTATGAAATGTTCATAATTCTGATTGCTGATGAATTCAGGAAATAAGTGCATGGATAAAAATTCGAAATCTCTGAGACCTCGATGCATTTTCCTAAAGTCCGATTTAATAAAATGTTTTTCGTTAATTTGAATATTTTTTTTTCTTTAGCTCTCAAACTAGTGTATGAATGAAGCATTTTTATCATTTTGATAGCAAATAATTTCGAATTTATTTTCCGCAGCCTAAACTTCTCAGAGTTATTCCATGCTATGTTCTAACAACCTGAATTTGTATACATACGGAGTGGATACTTCTATTTCTTTATGCAGCGAAACTTCATTTGAATAGAGAAATCAGAAGCTGCAAATATAAAGTATATTTAAACTAAAAATTATTATATGTTAATATTTGAAATTGCCTGGAATTCCCTAACGACGAACTTTAGAGGCTAATCGTCATACTGAAAATTTTAGGAATCTAATATGAAGGACATTTTAAGACGTACAATTTTTGTTGTAAAATGTGCTTTTCTAACAGGCACTTTTTATTTCTTTTCGAATTCACTTGTATATCTAGATATTTTAAACTAGAAAAAAAACTATTGTTTCATTTTCAACGGAAATAGTAAATGTTTAATTGTATTTATATAGTATATTCAATCAGTTCTGAGTAAATTATAAATATATATCAAATAAAAAATGTCATGAATTGGTTTCGCAAATTCTTTGGAGGAAACGTCGAAGCAATCTTCTAAACGAATAACGATTATTATAATATAAAATCACTCTAAAGATCTATATTGCATAACCATTGTTCGAAATTGCTATTCAAGGCATTCGTAGCCTCACGCAGAATCCAGAATTTTATGCAGGAGGAGAGTCATAAGAACCTTTATTGGAAAGAATGTGGGAGAGCTTCGGATAGATCCTTATAGCTGGTATTGATTCAAAGCAGGAATAAAATATAATTAATATCACAAGTATATTCAAACAATTGAATAAACTATGAAAATTTCAATTTTAATCAAATATTCATTTCAAATTTTTCAATAATTTTCATCAAGTCGAAGAATAGTGTCTGAAATATATAATTGATTTTACGGTGCTTGTGTTTTAACCGCATTAATTGTCAGAGATGGCAGCACCCTTATTTTACGCCAAATATTTTTAACTATTGTTCGAAAAATCCTTCAATTGATATACAAATGTTATTTTTCTTCATTATATCAACAAGCACAATACCTTTGTGCGTGCGATTCTGAAAATGAAAATCTGAACTTTGGCAAGTTTCATGGCTTTACCTAAGGTCCACAATTTTATATTGATAGAAAAATAAAACAGATTTGTACATTAAATACTACTGAGATACAGCAAGATTGTTTTGACTAACAGAAATCGTCACATATATCTCTTATTCTCGTAGACACAGGATCTTCGATAGATATTCTCGAGCTGAATAGAACTAAAAACACCAGCCAGAAATTTAGAATCTTATTATGAACACTTATTACAAAAGAATCTTTGTAATACACTGTTATTTATGCACTATTTTAAGAAATATTCTTTAAATGTCGTTAATTAATGCTCATAATTATCAAAATATCAAATTCTTGTCTTTATTTCTTAAATGGAGAAGTTCGCTGATTTATTTGGCATAGGTATTATTATTTCAAAATAAAATATCTAGAAATAAAAAAAAATACTCTAAACTTGTGACAATGAAAATGAAAATTATTTATGAGATCTTCATGCGTTGCATTCCAATTATTCTCAATTTAAATTCAATTTATGTTTCAGTGATAAAAAGAGCTAACAAAGAATGAAAAAAAATCATTCAACAAAGCATCCACTTAAATAAAATCACGGGAGAAGTTTTTTTCAAAAGGAGCTGAAAATGGAATTATGAATATCTGTTGAAGGTATCATTCCAAGTGAGCTTTAAAAAGAGCATTTTTCTTTACAAAGCAATTTTTTTCAACCAAAAAGGGAGTTATTTAAAATAGAATTTCTAAGCATTATTTAATAAATTCCTATTTCGTGAAGTATTGTCCTGAGATAATACTATAATTGAGTTCAAAATTTTAAAAATAAGATTATTTAAATGATTTAGATTATGTTTTTCAGTTCTTTTCTTCTAACTCTTTGATGAATTCAAATGTTTATATCTTTTATTATTTTTGAAAATTTGAATAAATAAATAGTTTTATAAATGTTATTCATCTTCATGCAAATCCTTAATTGGTTTATATTTATAATCTGAATTATTTGGACATTTTTATAGACGAATTTCGTGTCCTCAAAGCATTTAGTTTAAATATCAAATATTTTTATCTTAATTTGCAAAGATGGGTAGATTTTTATGGAGTTACTTCTGTTATCTGCCTGATTTGAAGCAACACGAGGAATGTTTGGGGGCGAGCCTTGATATTTCGATCCCAGGTAAAATTGAAGAGAATGTTACCTGAGCTTGCACTACCCTCTTTAGACTTCTCCGCCACAATAGCTGGAAAATGTTCCGCCTCAACGAATTTAGCACTAGGCCGCGTTTATACGATATTCTATCGTTGGTATAGAACCAATTCCGGTTCCAAAGAAGAGAATTTAATATACAGCCATGAGTAATTTGAATAAAATTAATATGTAAGTTCATATTAATATGAGACTACTTACACAAAGTTATAATGTCAGTCATTACATATGGCGTAAATTTAAAAGAAAGGGCATTGAATATTCGTTGGCAGCATTCTTTTTTTACTGTATTATGATTGGGCATTAACAGTGTTTTATAAATTATACAGATGTTACTCGGCTTTGGTGAGGTATAAAAAGTTAATAACGAAAACTTTAAATGGATTATACATGATTAAAACATTGCATTTTGCTTATATAAAAAGGACTTTCTAACATATTAATAACTTAGCAATATAAATGAAAAGTAAAAGTAAGCCCAAACACATTCCTTGAATCCAAGTTTTAAAATAGGTATGAAGCTATGAACTATGGAAATTCACTGATGGAAAACCAAGTCCTCCAGAATTTGAAAATCATCAAGAAATCAAATGAAGCACTATCACGTTGCATGGTAAGTTTAATAGAACCTAAACCAGCATATATTTTTTAATAAGTTAGTAGAGGGTTCATCATAAATACCCATATGACATCTGGGTATCTATGAAACCTGTGTAGCATAAGCTTCCTTTCGTTCCTATGTATGGTAAATAACGATACATTTCTCATCTGACTCACTCACCTTATGGTAAAGATCCTTCTGGTGTTTGATAGGAAAGAGTTCAAAAATGGTTTATATCGATTACATGTGGCAACTTGGCATATGGTGTCAGTGATACCAATTGCCAGGTTGTTCAAAAGCTACTTCAAAACCAAAAAAGGAAGGACTTTGAAATTCACTCACTCACCTGGTCTGAGGCCGGCACTTATATTTGAAGTATGTGCTGTTTCAATCCATGAATTGAAATTTGATCAATCTTGTTTTGGATTTACAACAAGTCTTTTAACTACGTTTTACAAACTATAAGTTTAAAAGTTTCCTGTTAAATAAATAATAAATATTAATTTGAATATTAAATTGGAGGAATTCTTAATTTCACAGACATGACAAATTCCACTTGCGGGTGATTGTAAGTCTGCGATTTCAACTCTCATACATAACTTCACATTCGTAATATATAATGCAAGCCCATGAAGAAAAATTTAAATTCATAACATATTTGAAAAAAATCCTTGATGTTAATAAATTAAGGTTCCAGATTAAATTCTATAACAAAACACAAAAATATTGTGAGAGACTAATTATGTATTGATTCCTAGAGACTATAAATAGTTTTAATTAAATAGTTGATGAAAATGTAAATATTTTGAACCAGGCTAAAGGCATGAAAATTGCACAAGAAGATAAAAAACTGAAGTGATGAATTGTGGGAAAAAAGGATGCATTCATTATGCAAAACTATATAATATTTCCTCAATATAACATGTTATGAGAATCAATTAATACGTCTAGACTATTTTATTATAGAAAATATTATTGGTTTGTTTGCTCTAAATCATTCAGATGGGGATGGACAGATCATATGGTATATTTAAATCAAAAGGGCGAAATATGTTTGATGTTATCAAAACATCAACTACACAGATCAACAATGACGAGATGCACTGTCGCGAAAAATGAAAGATATTGTTTATAATCCACTGATAGTTTTGGATTGCTATTATTTCGTCTATTTTGGAAACTGACTATAACTAATAAGTTGATGCTAAGATCTTAGAGGCATAAAACGGAACTCGAGGGAGCAACTAGATTTCTTTCAAAAGAACATTATGAATATACAAGACCATTCTAAGATTTGAGTTTGCTTAAACTTTATCTATAATGATGCGCAATATCATAATACTATGTTTGATGACTTTTTTTATTGAAGGGATATATCGATTAGTGTGCCCTGCGTATTCAGGTGAATTTAATACCGTAAAAAGTGTATGAAATGTACTTGAGAGCACATTACAGAACGCAATTTGCCAATCTTAACAAAAACGGTCATGTTAGATTCAGGAGAAGAAATATAATTCTTTTGGTTGGTAGATTCATTGGATGTTTTGATGCAAAATCCGAATTTGTCTTTGAATTTTTCAGAATAATCAAACTTATTTTTAATGATATATTACTATCACCATATATACATATTTTTTATTCTAAAAATACATTAAGTAAAGATATATTGAAAATGCCAGTAAACAGTCAATCTATACTTATAATAAAGATAAATGTATGTATGTGTGTGTGTGTGTGTGTGTGTGTGTGTGTGTGTGTTGGCGCTCTACAGGCCAGACCGTTTGACCTATAGCTGCCAAATTTGGTACATATATACCGTGGAGGTCGGGAATATGCACCTGGGGTCCCTTTTTTGAATCTTTAATTAGAATTTTGATTATAAATTAAAAACTAACTTTCCCGTCAAAAATTATTCATTTTCCCACCGCCAAATGAATAAGGCTTCTGTTTTTTCTCCCACGCTAATAAGGTTAGGCGTCACATTTTTCGAACGATTATTTCAAATGATTCTGTTTATTTTCTTAATATTTGATGCATTTAAAATTAAACATTGTTAATTAGTCGATCTTTCAGATTCATTCTGAAGTACTTTTGAATTAAAATAAAACAGAATAAAGGAAATTAAAAAAAAATTCTAATCTGCATAGCGTTACTCCAACTGGTGTAGAAAAATTCACGCATTTGCGTTACCATAACTGTCGTTGAAAATTCACGCATGCGCATTGTGCTCTGATTATTGACAACTATTTTCAGCGGATGCGTGTCGATTTAAATTGTTCTTAGGTTCGTTGTATGCGTTTGTTATTAAATTGTATTTACGTTAGTTATATATTTTTTGTACATGTTTATAGTTTTAAGTACATCGTTTTTTAATTATTTTTTAACCTGTTTTCGACCGATTATTTTAAACGATTCTGTTTATTTTCTTACGGTTTGATGCATTAAAAATTTAGCATTGATAATTAATCGATCTGCTCATGATGAATCTGAGAAAATTTTATTGACAAATTCTTGAGATATTACATAAATTAAGAAAGATATTCTTTGGGATCCATAAGGTTTAAATGCTCAGTGACACTGTTTTCAGTAATCATATTATAAAAAAAATGCTTTGTTTCAGTAAAAAATATTATTATATTAATTGAAGATTAATTATTTCCACTTTAATGTAAAGCATAAATTCTACGGGTGCTAACAGAAAATTAGAGATATACATAATACGTTATGACTGAAGGCATTATAATATTATGAATGAATTATATGACTATCAAAATCTGAAGTTTTAAAATATTTTGATGAAGAAGCTATTAAAGTAGGAATTACATAAAATATTTAATTATTAAAATTTTAACGAGCATTAAGATGGGTCACCAGAGACGGCTTGTATTTAATATACAAACCATTCGATGCCAATAGGTAAGCGAGCAAATTAAACACGTATTATCACCTAAAATATGATTAAAATATCATATATATAGTAGTCGATTGTCACTTTGGAGGATATTGAAAGGAAGCGGGCCCATCTTAATTTCTTAGAGGAAACCTATATAAACTTTTAGCAGCTAGTTCTAGAATATAAGCCGGTCCACCAATCTTATGAATTCTAAAGATAGAACCTTCAACTTACTTTTGCTTTTTCACATTTTTTAGCTATGCCATATGTCGCTATACCATTATCTGGCATTTTTATGCTTATATCTTATGAACTGCCATAGGAATATAGATAATCTACAACGCATGTCTTTAAATATATATGTGGGAATTACCTTACTCTTTTCATTATTATGTCATATATTATTTCTTTAATTAGTTAATGAATTGAAAGGAAATCTATAACTTATTTCCTTGTATGTCTTAGTGCATGAGATTAGCCTGTTTTCAAACGACTTAATCAAAATTCAGGTGGTTTTGAATAAATTTATAATTCGATGAAAATCTTAAGCTTATCTAATGGAAACTCTTAGTTAAATAAAAAAATAACACTTTCCAAAGCAAATTACAAACAAGCTGGAGTAGTCTCCCCAAAACTTTCCCCCATGTCATGCCAGAGAACACCTTACATGGCATTGGCGTACAATAGCTACGAAATATTAACCTTTGGCGGGAATTTATTATTTTTAACTAATCTATCGTGTCATCCTTCGTGAGATTTATGGTGATTTATTCCTGGTATATGGTTAATAGTATCCGAAAATAAAATGGGTGCCTCAGATACATTTTTCATAAATGATTGAAATGAAAATTTGACGCAAAACTGCACTTAATAGTCACAAAATACCAGACCTAATTTTATCTATTTAAGTCATTACACGTTTGATTTATCGCATTTACCTATTTCTGAAAATATAGACCGACAGACAGTCAAGCATATCAAATTTGAATCAAATTTTGATAGGTGTCTAAAATATAGATGTTAAATATCTGTACTGAATCTCATTTGTCTAGTTCGCTTCGTTTTGCAATGATCGTGATAACACATATTCAACAGCAGGACAGACGGATTTCCTCTGAACATATTTTACTCAAAATTTGATATAAATCAACACATTTGCTGAAACGACTATATGCCAAATTTCAACTGTCTAGCTGAAAGCGTTTTCGAATTATCTTTGTCATAGACAATGGGCAGTTTCTAAAAGTGCGTTTTTCGAACTCAGGGAGATCCGAAACGCGGAGATTTTCAAAATCTCGTGTTTGAATTTTTTGACGATTACTATACTTTAAGTAAAAATGAAATAGTGCAATGGTTAATATATTATTAAGATGTGTTTTGGAGCAACAGAAAAGTGATTCAAAATCAGTTAACAAGTTAAACGCAAAATCTAATTTCGCTATCATTCCATCTAAATCATAATATACAGTTTCACTGATCAATCCATGTACAAATTTACTATACAATTTCACCGACAATCAGGTATGTATTGTAAGCAGTACCGGCCTTCTCTACAAAGGGGACCGGGTGCAAAAAACTATTTGAGACTCTAAATTTTTTTGTAACGTAAAAAAAAGTGTTACAAATAGCAACACATATTATTATTACATGTTTATTTAAAACTTAGTTTTATTTTTACTATTACTTACTTCAGAAAAATTATAATTTTTTGCAATTTCTTTTTCAATGTTTAGTATAGCATGACACCATTTTGTGCCCCGGTGCCTATAACACGCAAGTGCATTTAAGCGTTCTGCACACATTATTAATTTTAATTTGCTGAAAGAACGCTCAACACTTGTTATTGTAATTGGGAATGTTTTAACACAGTTAATACATCTATATTGTGTTGAAATGCTAGTAATATGCATTTCTAAATATTTAGGAATAACTCATTATAATTATTACTTAATATGTAATGCAATATATGTTTTGCATTATTTATATCCCTTTTATTTATAATTAAATACCTTTGCAAAATGCTTTCATGGATTAAGTTTTCATTTACACCTTTATTACAAAACGTTAAAAAGTTTGGAACAGTTTTCTAATTCACAATTTTCAAAGTTTTTATATCAATCATTAATTTGAAATACTTTCAAATCAACATTCTATCTGCACAATAACAGTATTAATTACAATGTTAAAAATATCATCTACATTCCTCTACCGGGTTTTCTATAGCCTCATCTTCTGCTATTTCGGAATATAATTTTTCTCTTTCTTGAATTCATTTTTCATTAAAATTCTCTGAAATATTTAAATGACGTGCTGTCCCTTTTGCTTCGTCTAAAAATGTGTTAAATTTTGGATTTCAGTTTTAATTATATTGATTAAATAAAAGCGGACTCGAAGAACAATTAACTTAGTCGAGAACCGTGTGCCTTCCGGCGAGTCTGAGTAGCCAGTTTAAGGTAAGGTTCTTTTCTGACACCCAGAGGGACACTTCCTTGGCGTAGGCATGATTAGATCTAACAATATGAAAACATTTTATAATATGAATGATCGATTATTTAATTTAGGCAATTTAACTTAGTAGGTGAGGTAAATGACTATTAATCTACTCACTTTATGCTTATGATATGTTACAGACTTGCACTAGAACTGTAATACATCTGTAATACCAATTCCATCGATTGTTCCAGTTAAATTTCCTCTTCTCTTCTTTCCATCCCGCCATTGGAAACATTATTTTAGTTCTTCATCATGTTGAGGCTCGTACAATCGCGCTGCCTCTGTGCATAGCATTCGTTCCCCCCCCCCCAGATGGACGACCCTCATTGCAAGTATTTCAGATAAGTTACGAAGAGACTGCAGGTATTTACTTTGGATTATTTTGCGATTTCTAGATTAAAACTGATTGAGAGAATATAAGTTTTAAATGCATTCCGTCAATCAGCAAAGATTAATACAATCTGAATGAAAATTATTTCCTCAGTCAAAGTGGCTGATGTAATCTGAGCGAAAAGTACGAAGTCTCTCACCAATGAATGACGTGATGAGACGGAAAGTTTTGTGTCAGTTACCGCAGAATGACACAGCGCTTAACGTTTTAAATGGTTTTTACTGCGCGTTTTAATATTCTTTTTGACAGGTAGGGAGATAAATGGCCAGAATATTTTTTCAAGCGACCGTCAATCTTTCAAATGGCGGTGCTTATTTTTGCACGAACCGAACGAATGATTCATCCTATTTATGAAGGAATAGCACGCATTTATTTTTTTCGGGGCATTCATTAATTGTACAGGGTAACAAAAAACTTAACAAAATTTATAAAAGTTTCATTAGGTAAAGTAAAAAGAGAAATTTTAAAAATGATTTTACGAGTTTCGGTTGTTGAAAATATATTCAGATCTGTAAAAATCGATACACATTTTTTTCTAAAGATGATAATTACGGAAACTGTAGGAGCAAAAAAGCAAAATAAATTAAAATGTATGGTAGAAAAATAATATAAAATATCCTTTATACATAACCTGCCTAATGAAATAAAGAAATGCGAGACATTTTTAGAAGAATGTTGAAAAAGACATTCAAATTTGTTAAATGTGTGCCTCAATCTATCACTATTTAACGAAGTTGAACTGCGGACATTATACCTTATCTCAGTAAAGTGGTCTTGGTTTAGAGCATGAAACGAATAACACCGTTTTTAGTTAAAAATTTTATAAATAAGATATTTTCTTTCAAGAATTATAGCAAATAGGATAGAAAAACTCATTCCTCAAAGCTTATAGAACTACCTATTTACTATAAAAAAGCTTATTGCCAGAAAAATTATTATTACCAGTAAATTACGTGCAAACCATTCAATGCAATTTTCATACTTTGCAATCATTAGTAAACTAGCGAGAAAGTGTTATTCTTTAAAATAATTGTAGATTTGTGAAATTAAATTATTAATGAATTATGTTTGCAATAATATTAAAGAAATGTTTATATAGAATTTAGCTTCTGAATTATTTCATAATATAGAGTAATGGTTGTTTCAAACTTTCACCACTGAAACTTCAATGTTTCCATAGTAACTTTCGCATGTTTAAAATAATTTTAATTTAAATTGGAAATGTTTCACACTTTTGCAATGCATATTCTTCTTGTTAAAGATAGTGAGATAAAATTTTTCTCGTCCAAGATTACTCTGTAAAAGCGCTGCCACGCTCAGATACCAAGACATTACACAAAATGTTATTTTATTAGAAGTATGCATGGCATCCATCAATACAGCTTTATTAGATCGAATGCCTTTTTGATATAAAAAATATTTAACATACTGAATACGAGTTTAAAGAAATGTGTGTTCCTGTATTAAGTATCGTAGAATACTTCTATCAAACTTTATCAGTCGTAACTTTCATTTTATGCTCTTATGAAACTTATTAATAGTTCCAAAATATGATGAAAGGAGAAAAAATAGTCTCTCTTATTTTCACATATAAATAAATAAACTCAACAAAATTTTTCTTTGATCTTTAGGTAATCTGTTCTTAACATGTAGATCTGTAGGGAGACATATTTATATAATAGAAAACTAGAATGTTAAAAATTTTCAAACCAATTTTTATGGATAATCTTTTTTCATCATATATCATCATATCGCATTGTGTTCTGAAAATAGGAGACTTGTCTACAATTTCTTTTTTTTTTTAATTTTAAGTGACAATGTGGATAGAATACGTAAAAGGGGTGAAATCTAACAAATAATAAATATTTCGATTTTATTAGTTTTCTCTAAAATTCGCATTCCCACACTTTCTCAAAAAGGCAATTTTCACAACCTTCCTGAGGTTATTTCTTTCTGAAAACAATAGAAAGCAGCTGATATTGATGATGGGTGCTTTCAGTTTAGAATTGAAAGTTTTATTCAATATAATCTAGTGAAAGAGTTTCTTTTTGGATTGATGTAATGTGCAGAAATGTGTAGAATAACTATGGGAAACTTTTTAATTAGCGTCGAAATTAATTTTTATGTTCAATACCAGACTATAACAAAAGTAAAAATTTCTACATTTAATAAACAGATTGATAGTATTAAGAAGTTCACGAAGAAGAAGAAGAGATGTTAAAAGAAAATCACGCACAACGTGCCATTTATTTTAATCATTTTCATGGAAGATGATTGAACACATTTCTTTTTGTTAATCATGTTCAAGACGGCACAATTGATTAACATGGCATTATTTTATAAAATTTATTGATTGTGAATCTTCTTTTCGTCCTTTTATTTTCTTGTAAAAGAAGTCTATTGGTATTGTATGCATCATTTATTTGAAATTATTTGTTGATCAATAACTAATTTATAAATATTAAAATTCGTATTTTTTATTCCTTGCAGATCATTTTTAATGAAGAATTTCTTATACTGTGCAGTTTTCCATTGGGGGGGGAGGGAGGTTGGTAATTGAGGACGAGAAGCTTTCGGTATGGTGGTTGGTTCTCGCTCCCCTGTTGAGCAAAGAAAAAGATGGGGATCAGCTCCTCAAATCGATAACTGGATGTACTTCCTAAGGGAAGGGTTGTACCTTGACCGGTGATAGCCATTAGGACTCAACCACAATTCCCGCCAGTGTTGTTGTTGTGGCGGTCCGGTCATTAAGATTTCTCCGGGTACCTTCAGGCTGATCGGAGTAACCGGTTTAAGGTTATACTGTCCTGCAGGTATGACCATACTCAATATTTTCACCTTCTTTTTGAAGATTACTTTTGAGCATATAATGTATAGTCCATACACAATTTCAGTGTCAATTCGATGTCCGATTTCAACAGCAGAACAAATTTAGTTATAATCACCTTGTATGGAATTGACTAAGGAGCATCTGATAGCAGCAACTACATAGCTTTAATTTTGTTTTGGTTTAGTTTAAAAATCCTGAAGGATGAAATGGATTTTTTATATTTAAGATGTTCTTTATTTTTTTTTTCAAAATTTTAAGATGTGGGGAACAAATTTACTAAAATAATTCAAAACTTGCACCAAATAGTTCACATTTATTTTAAAGATTTAAAATGTAGTTATAATTGTTCGTAAAGATATCTAATTTTTAAAGACTCAGGAATTAGTATGAAAATTTTTACATTTTTCATCCCTTTATGAAGTAAAATTCTACAATTCTACATATCTAAAGGTAAATTTTATTACGTTTTAAATTGTTTTATATGCTTTAGGAATTTTATATTATCAACATAAAAGGCACATATATTTATTAATCCAACGACAATTAGTATGAAATAATTTGAATCCCATGACTTTAAAACAAATATCCTATGCCAATTCAATAAAAAAAGAAGTCTAACTAATCTCACAAAAATATATTACGTTAAAAAATTTGAGTGGGTGATTATTAAAAGCGTTTAAATTTCTATATCCCTTGTTTTGACCACTTATCTATGTTATTAAATATATATATATATATATCATTACTCAAATTTAAAAATCACTCATTTTTATCAGATTTTGTCCTTTATTTTTATCGCGTAAACAGTTTCTAAATCTCAATAAATGCAGGGGAGGTTGTAAAAAGTAGCTTTAGTACGAGAGGGGTTTGATTCCTAGGTTTTAACGCACGAAAAAAATATTTTCAGATTTATTTAGTTTAATTCATGAAGATTACTTATTTGATTACACACAGTGACTTTCCAAAGAATATTTTTTCAACAAAACAAGAAGGAAATTAAATTTACGTTGCAAAAAACATTGATTCTGTAAAATATACAAAATATACTAAAATATAAAATATATAAAAGCTTAGTTTTCAGATAAATATTATTTTTAAAATTCCACCTTTAAATTATTTTAAGCAAGGACATTTTCGAAGTATTTTAAGGATCATTGCTGCTTAAAAACTCAAATATAATACTTACACTGAAATTAATTAAAAAAATTATATTATTAATTTGGCAATAAACTTTTGTGTGTCCTTCTAGCAATCCAGCATTGAAATACGATCACGCGAACCTGGTTTCACAGTACCGAATATTTGTTTTCTAGAATAAGAAAATGGAAGAAATTCCTAAAATGCCTGAAGCCAGCTTACAAATGGTTTTGAATGCAGCTACCATGAAACTGGATTTTTTCCCATTGAGAAACCGATTATATGAGATATAGTATTTTTAAAGATGAAGGAAAACTGACTAAGGAATCATTGATCAATGTCTGGAGAAACGAGATTCATCATCAAATAATTCTCGTGAATCTTCAAAATAGTATAATAATGGCACTAAAAATTACTATAAGAAATCTTCTTCTTACTTGAACTTTTTTAGTAACGGCAAATAATCATAGTAAGTATTCGCCAATAAAATAAAAACATTTTAGATTGGTTTTAATAGAGGTAGCATTTTACAGAAAATGTAGCAAGTAAATGCCAGAAATATTGAGAATAGTAGCCGAATAATCTTGAACTTGATAAAAAAAATGTGTTGAGCTAATAAATTTTAAATTTCCTGAAAGGAAAAATTCTGTGAGAATTTCATTCTACATTTTTTGAGAATAAAGACTAAAAATCTTGATTAGCGTTTTAAAAGAAAGCATATAAACAAAAAACATTCCTGTATCTCTTATTTCAAATTTGCACCAAATAAAAATCAAAGAATCTAAAAATGTCTGTGAATTTATTTGCTAATAAGTTAAAATGGGTTATTCACTGAATAGGATGAGGCGAGAATTACGAATAAGCGAATATTGTCCATAATCAACAAGGTGATGGAAAAAGGAACCGATAAACATTCCTCCATCACTTAGTTCGAATCTGCACTAAATAAAAATAAAAAATCTAAAAATGTCTGTGAATTTATTTACAAATAAAGTCGATTATGCACTGAATAGGTTAACGTGACGATTGCGAATAAGTGAATTTCACCCATAATCCACAAGATGACCGAAAAATGAACAGATCTAAACGATAATGCTTATGAACGGTTATTAATTACAAGAGCCTTACGCATATAATTATGATTTACAATAAGTAAGCATACGGTCATTTATGTTCTGGTGCCATCACGATTTATTACGGAAGCTTTCTTTTCACATTTTTGATTAAATTCTCAATGATCGTGCTTTTTACTTTCTCGTATAGATAGTATAGAAAAAGTATAATACTCATTCAAAAACATCCAACTCGAAATTTTGACGAATCTCCACGTTTCAGACATCACTGAGTTCAAAAAGCCCATTTCTGGAAAAAAGTTGATAGTTTGAAATTCGGTATACGGTCTTAACATGAAATTTGCCGATTTCTGTCAAATTTTGAGTGAAATCTGATCAGAAGAAACCCTGCTGTTCAAATATAGATTTATGCGGTAATTACAAAACGAAGAAGGATATACAGATAAAATTTGGTGCATAGATTTAACATCTCTAGTGCAGACACCTGTCGAATTTTGAGTCAAAACCGACTTCTAGTTGACTGTCTGTCGATCTGTATTTTCAGAAACATGTAAAATCAACAATTCGAAAACGCTGAGACTTAAATATGTCAATTTCATATGTCTTTTTGTGACTACAAGTGCATAAATGGGTCAAATTTTTGTTTAAATCGGTTGAGAAAAACCCGTTTAAAACACAAATTAAACTTTTGGGTAATCTGAAAGCATTCCAGAAATGAGTCGCGAAATAATTCGCCAAGGGAGAGGCAGTGGATTCAGTAAAAATGCTAAATTCATGCCAAAAGTTATTGTATCGATACAATTGTATGGCAATGTCATATCATACGTTCTCTGGCATGGCAAGTTTATTAGAGCGCAGACGAGAAAGTTCAGGGTAGAGCACTCCCGATGGTTATTTAAAACTTAATTCTATGATGCCAAAAATTGATACTTTACAGGAACAATATTTTGTTTAACACGGATCTTTTAGCTGTAGAAAAATACCGAATAAAAATAAGCGCTGTATCATTGCCGTGCAGCCAATATAACATAAAATAGGTTCCATTTTAGTCCCGTGGAAAACGTTCAATTACTCTAACAATTTCTTACAAAGTTACACCATTGCTCAAATTTATCAAGCTTATCTGTGGCATCGAAACTTTTCACTATTAGAAACTTTCCCCCAATATGAAACTGGAGGAAGCGACATCCGTTCACATGGGGAGTGCAATAATAATCGCAATTAGTCCCTGCAGTGGGAAACTGATCAGAAAGTGGCACAAAATTATATATCCAAACTCCTTGATTTAAAAATTGGAATCTCAAATGCGCTAACAAACATAAAAGAGCCATTTTATATTTCGAAAAAAAAATCTAGTGACTGATACAAATTTATTCTTAGGACTGATGGGAAAGTTCTTTCGGATCTTTATAAATTGTACTAAGAAAAATTTATTGAGAATAATAATTTATAATTATTTTAGATATGATTTAATAATGATTTACCGTTACTGATAGTGAATATCATATTAAAATGTACTGTTTGATGAAAAAATGCGTAGGAAATATGAAATTATAAATGCAGGAAATAAGACTGATTTTACAAAAAGGAACGCAAGTTTATAGATTTAATTTCCATACATAAGTCATTTAAACCAGAAATCGTTTCATAGAGATTTTTAAAAATTGACATCATAGAATTAAATGGCCAACTTGTTTTGAATGTTGAATTACTTTAAAGAAAAAGTTATAAAATCTAAATTTTTAATTACAATCCCTTCTTATTATAATAAGATTTTCTCCCTCAATGCGATAATTCAAAAATTTCCCACCATGCTTCTAATAAAACTTAAAACTTTTACGAATTCTTTGCCAATGGTTTTATTTATGTTTACAATTTATAATAATTTATTAATTCTTTGATTTCTTTGATTTCACCTTAAGATTATGCATTGTTTAATGTTAAAAAGAAATAAATTAAGATTTGTTCCATGACTATTTGGAATAGAGTGGTGAAACTTTAATTTTAAACTAGGAAAAGACAGGTTGACATCCTTTATTGGATAAGCAGTAGGTATGATTTTCTTCTATTCAAATTTGAATTTCCATTTGATCAAATTTCTAAATTTCCCTGAATTGTTTTAAATAAATTCTACATCAAAGTCACGATTTATTAAGAGATAATGTTGATTTTTTTAAGGCAGTTACTGGATATACGACGTTGGCGTTTTTACAAATCCTGGTATATCCAGAAACTTTTAGGCAGATAATTAAAAATAGAAAATCAAACTTATCTGATCATTTAGATCCTCATCCAGACCGTTGAATTCTTGATTCTCGCTGAGAATGCCTCCTTCTAAAGATAAGCGTTATGCTCTGCAATTACTTGAAGAACCATGTATTAGTTTCTATAGTTTTAATTCATTACGTGTTGCCCAATTTTTGGATTATGGACAAATTCTCACGTAGTCAGCATCGGATGTGTTCTGATTTCTTCCAAGAGATGGAATAGAACTGCTGAATCATCTCTCTTTCGATTTTTATGAAAAATAAATGCAGAACAATAGTTAAATACAGTACAGTTAGTGCAGTATTTGATTTTGCTACTGTTTTCAGTCTGCGGCACTTCTTTATAAATTATTTGAAGTCGAATATATTTGTAAAAGTTTATAGACACATACCATTTTTCTTGAAATCTCAGTAGCCCTTATTCATCTAGCCTATAAAAGTTGTGAAGTCTTCACATGACTTGATGTATTATTTTTTGCCAATAATGCCATAATTTCTTTTCTTCGTTATCATTTTTTCAATTCTTAGCAGTACTGAATTTATACTTCTGAAATAAATGGCATAACATTCTCGGGATCTGGTACCTTTTTTGGTTTTACCTTAAATAATTACATTTTTTATATGGAAGAATCTATAAGCGTATCTACTACACCAACAGTCATCTCCATTTCAAATTTTAGTTGTTGAAATTCCAAAAATTAAAATAAATATAAATTTTTCTTAATCATAAGTGATAGCGAATAATATTATCGCGATAAATATTTTTTTTTCTTTTTTACCTCTTATGAAAAATCCTTCAATAATGTCTTGTTTTCTTTACTGTTAAAAATTTATTAGTGACTACAAAGAATTTTATAAAATGATTTAAATCATCAGCTGCGGTAAACTAAATTAAATCAGATGGCAATAAAACTTCCTTCCTGAATTTCTTATATAATTCTGATGAAGTCTTCTTGTTTATGATCTTAACATCATATGATATCTTTTTCAATATCTTGAAACAATTTAAAATTTACTTGTAATTTCGAGTATTTGGAATTGAATAAATATTTGTTAAAGAAAAATGTATTACTAAAATTTGATTTTTATTTAATTTATTTTATTTATTATACAGTATACAGTAACAATTTCAATTTTTCAAAATCTGAAATTCCTGTAACTATCAAGATGAATGAGCAGATAAATTTGGATTGGGATATGAGTTTGCGAATTCTTTTCTTCCACTGTAATTTTAAATTTGTATCAGTTATTAATAAAACACTAAGAAATACACTTAGCTAATTTTTTAACGAATAAAGATTGATGAGTTGAACATTAGATATTCAAAAAATTTTGCAATCAAATTTTAATAAATTAATTTCGACTTGAAAACAGCGATTAGAAACTATAAAAGGTTTAGCAGTGAAGTTTTCCTTTATTCCATAGAATGAACCAGCTTCTTTAATTCTAGAAATGCAACATACTTCAGATGCTTCAGAAGCATTTAGAGCCGATGGAAGTATACTGGAAAAAATTTTAATCAAGATTTATAAAAAGAAGTATCGATAAAAAAAGTTTTTCTCTTTGAAGTGATTTATTTATTAGAAACACTGAAGGTCTTGTTAAATTTTCAAAAGCTATGCAGGATCATTATAAATCATAAAAATGTAATGAGCTTACCGAAACAGATTATAAAATGTGAATGAGGAAAATAATATTTTAGAATTCCGAATACTCACAGACAAGGAAAATATTACGTAGGAGTAAGCTTTGAAAATAAATTATAACTTTTAGTTAAATTTACAAATAAGATTTGCAAATGAAGGCATTACAATAATTTTTATTAAAAAGATTTTATTTCTTTTAAAATATCCAAACAGTTTATGTAGACATTTCTTTTAAATATATTTTTGGGGATTTTTTTAAAAAAAGTAGCAAAGTACTTGAAAATTTTCATGTAAGAAGAGAAATTTGAAGAAATAATGGAAAGAATATGGTAATTATAGATATTTAAAATTCCAGTGTCAAGGTATAAGTGAAGATTTATCTTTATTATTAATCTTATGCTGAATTTAAAAATTCACCAGACGCGAGATTTAAAGAATTCTTAGAATTACTTTCATGTATTGAAATGATTTGATAAATCGAATGCTCAACACAAATTTTCAAAATTGCGATGTCATACCCGGATAATCACACCATTTATGTCATTACTTGGAGTATTAAAAGAAATAAAGCTTTATAAATTAATCATTTAAATATCCTTAATATATGATTGAAAGTTATTAATCGAAAACGGCTATGAACAGAATGCATTATAAGTTGATTTTAAGCTGACATTAATTATAATCATTCATTTACTACTCTATTAAAAATATAGAAATAAAATTAATAAATAAACAGGCTTTATATTCAGTTGATTTAATTTGGGAAAATACATCTTATCATGTATTTGAATTGTCACAAAATTAAAATTTTACCTCATATAAAGCACTGCAGTTTAATTAAAGATAGAAAAAAGTATTCCTAAATATTCTGAGATATATTTTATCTTTAAATAAATCAAAGCTTTTAAAATTTTTACTGAAAACTGAGCTTTTACAGAAAAAAAAAAGTAATTAAGAATTTTTTTTTCAAACAACTGTTTATTATACCCCTTTTGTTGATGAAATTGTTCCTTTAATTTGCTGGTTTCGGTTTTAAATTGATAAATCATAATAATTGAGTTATAAAAATAAAAAAAAGCTAAAAAGATATAAAAAAAACCTATTAAGAATTTTATTCTGATGTATTTATATTTTTTATTGTGAAGTGTTTCACTCATCATCTTTTTGGGGTATTTTTTTTGTACAAAAAATTTGAAATTTATTCTATAATTTAGAAAATAGGGTGTTTTTTTTCTGTAAATTTCCTGTTAGGCTTCCAAACCATTTAAATAAAAACTGGCTTTACTATCAATTTCAAAAACATCTTTATGTTTCATCTAATTTTCAATTCGTTTTTATATTTTTTTTGGCCAAAATAAAATAATATGTCATATATTAGCATGTAAAATTTTTTTGTTTTACAAAATAATGTAGAACATACATAGTGCATATATCAATGCAATTATTACATTTTTCTACATAGTATAGATGTCAATGCAATTCAGTGATAGATGAGATAATGTTTTAAATCTTCATGTTAATACCGAAAAAAAAACAATTGTTAAATTAAAAAAAAAAAAAAAAAAAAAAAAAAAAAAAACGTTATTGCCCTTTTTTAAAGAGGTTTCGAAAATAATACATTCTTTCAACACTCAGCTAAGATATTTTTTATTGTCTTTAGCATTCTTTAATTTTAGTAAAAATGGTAATCTTCATTGAATTTTAAAATATAAAATATTATTTTGCATTTTCGATAGTGATGCTAAGAGAAAAATTTTAGAACTTTAATTAAATTTTTAAAGAAGTTTTCACATTATGTTTCCAAAATCTTAAGCATTCTTGCTTTTGCATTAAATAATCGAAAAAGAATGTGGGGTAAATATACATTCCAAAAATATCTTTATTCTGCTACTCATTTTTACTAATCTTTTAAAATATGACTTTTAAATTTTTTTTTGTCTAACCAAGGGAATATATTACGTCAAACTTTATATATCTCATCTATCGAAACAATTCGGTAGATGAGATAACATATTTTTTAAACTTCATTTAATGCTGAAATACAAAAATTTATGAAAAAAAATTCGGGGAAAAAATTACTCAGCGAAATATATTTCGAAAATACATTCCTTCAGTTCTCAGCCTGAACATTTTACTAAAACATTCATCACTATTTCATTTTTCATAAACTAAATATGAAGATTTAACACATTTAAAATTACATTCATTTTAAATATTACTTTTTTAGTATAAACTATCATGCTGAATTTTTCAAGCTGAATTTCTGCCTTTAAAATGTTATATGCAGTTTTCTATAGTATTGTTAAAACAAGATAAATTTTTGAACGAAAGTTTCATATTAAATTTCCACAAATTTATGCATGAAGGAATCATTTGCAAAATTTTTGATAATAAGTAAATTATATAACAGTTTTTTTAACTCATCATCTCCATCTCTCTCGTTCATTCGATCCTCGTTAGTGTCATCTCCTGCTTCTTTGCTTAAAAAAAAGATATCAGCTAAAGTATCATTTTTTGGACAACCATCATCTTAGCTGATAGTTCATTGTTACTTTCATCAGAAGCAAGTAAAATTATTTTAATTTCTTCTTCAGTGTGTTCACGATTTCTTTTACTCACAGTGAAGAAATAATAAGCGTTTCAATACAAAAATTACTCTGAAAATCCAAAAACCCGATTCACAGTACGTAAAATAAAGAGCAGAAATTCACAACTGAAGAAAAATTTTCAGAATGGCATTCGAAAAAGGAACTCAGTATTTATATAACTAATCTCACTCTGTGAAGGGGGCGATAAAGAATACTCCCAATCTTTTTTTTTAATGCTATTTTGAAAGCGGTAGTTTGTACTCGGCCTCAGAAATTCCGACAGTCCTTTCATGACAGAATAAGATGTTTGGAGTGTAAAACGACTTCCATCTACAGTAACAAGAGTCGCTACACATTTTGTGAGGAAACTGCGATGTCAATAGGCCGCAATAGTGACAATACAATAGTTTGTCTTTATATCATTACAATAGTCTTAATACTGAAAAGAGATTCTGATGTTTATCCAAAAAATAAACAACTTGTCCGTATCCTTATATATCATTCATCGTTAACAGAGCACTTCAGTGGAAATTTTTTTATAAATGGCCATAAAATCTTTCCAATTTCAAACTAATAATACATGAAAATAGAAACTAAAACCCTTTGAAAATACAAAATATACGCCAACAAGCTATTTAGTGAATTCATCCTCAACCCTTATCGCCCGAAGGCACAGGGGAAACTACTGTGAAAAAGCATCGATTTTCAAAGATAACAAGGACCTCCTGGAGTGTTTAGTAGAGTAGCCGTTTTTAATACCCATCTCCCTTAAAACGGCAGCAAGGGCCCCAAACCGACCCACTTGGAAGTTATAGAGTAAATTCTCAAACCGCCTCAAACGCCCGGCTGGAATTGAGAGGGATAGATATATGATGTAAAATATCCTGTAGATGATATGGATTGAGTCAATAGAGAACAATTAAAAAAATAATTCTTTAATAAAATAAAAAATGAAATAAATTCATGATATGAAAGGTTTTGTTTTAATAAAAATTCTTTTAGATCTTCAAAACAAAAGAGTTGCTTTTCATAAACAATATGCCATTAAAAATGATAAAAATTCTGATAATCAGTAGCTTTTAATTCAGAATGTTCCAATTTATGAACCGAATTTAAATACCATTATTTATAGGAGAATTACAAATGTTTCAGATCCTGCTTTGAAAACAATATTGAAACAATTTTAATTGCATCTTTTACAATGTTTAATAATCAGAGATCATTTATTGTATATGACAAACACAATGATAGGTTCAAATATTTAGCCATTGCATTTGGAATTTTCGATGCTATCCAACTCCTTCCACCTCTGCAAATAATAAAGTCTAATGTGTGTGTGTGTGTGCGAGCGCGAACTGGCGGTCTACAAGTCAAATCCATTTGATTTTCAGCTCCTAAATTTAACACATATATTGTATGATGGAAATGTGCACCTCGGAGCGGTATTTTTAATTAAAAATTTTGAATTTTGGCGTTTTTGCCATAACTTCCAAAAATATTATAGCACAAAAAATTTATACTGTTCCAAAACATAAAAAAAAATATTTTTAATGATATCAATTTAATAGTCATGATATTTTTTTCCTGATTTTTGGTAATTTTTTTAAAATATTTTTTTTGTCCTAAATGAAATACGGTTTCATTATTTTATCAAATATTTGAGTCGTATACTTTCCATCAATGTTACTTTCCTTTCTTGTTGGAACCTAAATACGGATTCTATCTAGCATCTGTGTAGTTTACAAGATAAATAAAAAGTAGAAGTTACAATAACGCGGAATTTAGAAACTAGGTGAGCCGGATCTTTACATTTTTAACAATACTATAATGTCATGGAACCTTTTTCATTATAAAAAGTCATGTGTAGAACGAATAGTACAAATGGAAATGAATTAAAATAATACATCTTTAATGTGAGGCAATATGCCGGGCGGACGTGAAACTTAATCTAACGTTTTATCTAAAATCAAGCATAACCAATATTCCTGAAGAAGCAGCTGATTACTTTAGGCGATTAATTCATACTAAAAGAATGAATCTTTCTGTTAACTTTGATATTTACAATTCTGTGAGCGTTAGCGTAAAGGAAGATTAGTATCTTATTAAAATATTCCTACATAGGAAAAAAAATACATAAAGTAAAAAATATATATAATAATAAAATAACAAAAACTATAGGTAAAAAACAAAGCTTTCACAAAGCAGTTTTGTTTCCTTTCAATGTTAAAAATTAGATGCCTTAGGCGCGTAAATATAAAGAAAGCAGCAGTTTGGGACTTTGTCTGGGATATAGTTAACAGATAGGGATATAGTTCTGAGATATAGTTATACGATGTTATTATATCACATTAAAAAATTATTTTATTAGTTTGAAAGTTATTCTATTCGTTTGAAAATCTTTAAAAAAACTGAATTTACCTTTATTTATTGTAGGGCATCTAATCCCCTTAAAATTTCATTTCCAAGCCTGCATACATGTATAACACATGCAAGATATATATCTTTGGTTTCTAAATGCAAACACGCATTTTTACAATTTTGTCAATATTTATATCATAAAAGGCTTAAATGAATGAATAAATTCGAACTCCTCTTAATAATTATTCAAGATATTATATATTATGTTTACAGTTAATGAAGGGATATCACAATCAGGGAAAATGTATATCTATTCAAAACTTCCAAACGATATAAATTCCATGTCAAACCAATTTTTTTTTTCTTGTCGGCAAAATAATTTTAGATTTAAAAAAATCTAATAAACTTTCATGAGCACAGATTACTCTTCTAAAGGGAAAGGACTCCATGATATTTTCACATATAATTATTAAAGACAAAATTTGGCAAATATGATATTGAATCATGAAAAGTTTTGAAGATGGCAAACGAAAACAATATTATCTTTCCAGGCTCAGCAAGAAACACATTCTTGGTGAAACCAATCAAGTATATTTCCATCATTAGGGGTCCAGAGGGAAGACGTTTCCTCTACTTCATAATAAGTATGCAAGGAAAGTATCTGAAGAGCAAAATCAATATATCGCTATTTAATTATATGGGTTGTATTGGAAATAATTGCATTCAATTTGATAATGGCGTATTATATATTGTATTGCATTAACTTTTGAGCTGAAAAATTACTGTTTTAAGAACGAGCATGCTTCATTATCAAAATAAGCTTTAAAAAATACCAACGAACATGCAATTTATTTTAATAAATCCTTTTTTTTATTGAACTTAATCTGTTTTCAAAATGTAATCAATAGTGGCTGTTTGGTGCGATTATATATTTTACTTATTATTACTTTTTTATAAAACTAAACTAGAAACTAATGATTTCTTTAATCTTAAACATTTGATTGCAAATAAGCAGATATGAAATTTTTATATAAAATAATTAATTATAACAAATTTATCTCCCCCTTAGTTACCATTTATGGAGGGAAACATTACATTCATTCTACATTTTCTATTTCTCCAAGGTATTAATTTAATCTCACCATTATTGTTTTTAAACGATTATAGGAATATCAATTTTTTTAAAAATGTAATAAGATTATAGAACTTGGCAATGTCACTGCTAATGATATATTATTTAGCTTTCCAATAAAGAAAACTCTATAAATAACTACTCTAAATTTAAATGAAATATAATCAGTAAAACATCGAATTTTGCATCGTATTGTGAGAAGGGGAAAAGATTTCAGAGGGTAATAGAACGAAAGTGAACCAAAGAAATGGTTTAGAAGTGTCATTTTGAATGATTGTCAATTTTCTGTGTGTATAATGATATCAAGGAAATTACAAATATCACTCATTCTGACACTCTGTTTTATGCTTGGATTCATAACATCAAAAGTAAGTTGTCCAATGGCAGTTAATCTTAAAAAAACTGAAATGATAATTGTTTTAGGTGCATTTTCTATGCATTTAGTGTATCGATACTTATCAATAAAGAAAATCGTTTTTTTTAATATTAAGTATTTTTAAGTAATCTATTCCGTGTCCAAAAGAATAAAGAAAATTTTTCAAAAAGAGCATTTACTATCAATTTGATTTTCATGTGAATCTGAAAAATCCACTGTATTTTATCTCAACTCTTAATATATCTGAAAAATAAGCTGGAATTGTCATCGTATATGAGGTACAATTTAAAACTTACACAACTGTTGCAAGATAGTTACGTCTAGACAATTATAATGTATATTAAGCAACTTTGGTATTCCCTAGATTCTTTGAAGAATCATGTGCAGAATTAAATAATATTATCTCACACGTAAATAAACTAGCCCCCTAAAGCTTTTACCATATATTAAAAGCACAAAACAATACACGTGCTAACAATATTGTATTCATTGCAATTACTAAATGTAGCGCACACATTTGCACATTACAATACACACATATTCACTCACATACATTTATATATACATACAACAAAAGTAGATTTTGTCCACAGGGAAATGACATTATTGGAAGAGTAGGTTTCAAAATGATTATTCAACTTTTAATATGCAAAAGGATATAAATATTTCTAATAACATTTCAAGCCACCATAATACATCTTCTAAACATTTAAGTCCATTTAATTGCATTTTAGAATACCGTTCACATTCTTAATCCAACTTATCTAGCAACGAAAATTGTCATTAAACGACTATCATGATTAAATGCTGAAGAATCTTTAAGACCTTAGTCTTTTCCCTTCATTGTTAACGATCGAAGTAATCCCACTTTGTCAGAAAAATTTGTTTGAAACAACTCCAATCCATCGTCTATTTAATCTAAGCTAGATAGAATCAAAGCTGTGCCTTCCGTGCACTTACCGAGAATATAAAAAGTTAAGCTGCTTTATGTCCAGACAGAGTAAATCGAAGCGTGCCATCACAGTTATGAAACAGTAGGCAAAGAAACTTCCTGCAATGATTACAGCAACGTTCTGAAAGGTCATTTGCATATTGATTTTCTTAAAATTGCAATTCCTCTTATAATAAATCTTAGGACGAGAGATAATTGAATGCCGTGTTTTATAACTAGGTCTGAAAGATTCCTATTTGGTTATTGATCAATGGTACTAAAATACCGTTTATAAACATAAAAAAAAAGAATGACACATTTTTATAGAAGTCAATAGGGTTGTTTCATTTCATCAAATGAAATTACTTTCAATGCTACAGAAATGAAAGGAGAAAATTCGTTCATTCATTTCCTAAAAGTTTTATAAATAAAAACATTTAAAAAAATAAAAATAAAGTATGACTTTTCCCTTTTATTCAGCTTCAAGAGTTGTTAGGTGTAAGTAAATATAAAGGAATGTTAAGCTTGTTTTATTATAATAATATGCGCCAAATAAAAGGGAAATGAAAAATGATGGCAGGGAAGAAATGTATTGTTGCAGAAAAATATAGTAAAGTATATATGTGCTAAGAATCCAATAAAGTTGATAATGGATAGAACGTTTTATTTAATAATAATACATAACACATAGATAGTAAAACACAGCAGAAACATACAGAAAAGAAGTCCTTCTAGAAATCAACAGCACATACGTAAATATTGAACAACTAAATAGAAAACATTGCACCACAATAGCACACAGATTGCACCCAGAGATCCCTCCGCGAGTAATTCCTCAATGAGAGAATTCAGTAGACCGACTATCTTTGGCTCTATCGCGTCTATATAATTTCTTGTAACAGGGTACAGAAATTTCCAAAAAAATCGGTGAATTTTTATACGTAATGGATATATCCCCATAATTTTTGTAATATCGAGAATCTTTAATTTTGACAACAAATTCGTCATATATATATATATATATATATATATATATATATATATATATATATATATATATATATATATATATATATATATATCATGAAAACTCTCAAAGATATGTTAAAACAAAGTTGATGACGGGTCAATCATAAATTAAAATGCAAATGTTTTCAGCTTTAGTGAAGATGACACGACGCAGGAATGATAAAAAAATAAAATAAAATATGCTTCATACCTTTAGTTTTAAATAAATATTTTAAAATCTATACTTACTGAAAAATACTTTAAAATTTTATATCATGAACTACAGAATATAACTCAAAAATAGCACAGTCAATGATCTTGTAAAAAAAAAAAAAAACTTATGTAATCTCTAATTTAAGTCATTTTTCTTTATGTAATGCTTCCTTAAAGTTATTATTTCTACAAACTTTTAATACTTTTGAACCAATAAATAACAAAATTATTATTTATTTATTCAATCATTACTTTCTTTGTTAATTTGTGTACGACCCCTAAAACACGAACATCCGGCATGATCTTTCCTCTTTGCGAACTCATATCCAGGCATCGAAAAGTGGTTTAAGTCAGCATTTATGTAGTTTCATATCTTTGAGACTTTTTGTGATAAATTTCTGAAATTTTGTACATGACCTTTTTAGAGGATGAGGCACATTTTATTCACTTGGAATTTTTTTGCACGGGGTCCATATAAAATTAAATATTTGTATTTTTTGAAGTTTTATCGATTTTATAACATTTTGCACCTTTTTATGCAACTTTGTACAGTTTACAGTTTATGTCTATAATCAATATTTAAGGAATAAAAGCCGAGGTAGAGGTTTTTGAGACACCCTGTATATATATATATATATATATATATATATATATATAATCTCAAACTGAATGGAAATATATGTACTAACTCGATGAATTAAGTTGCAATCAACTTTTGATACCCTATAAGATATATTTAGCAGCATCACATTGCTGATTTGTAATTTAAACGTTTTTTTTTTGTTTGTTTTTTTTTATCTCTACAGATAATACAGGAAAATACGTGGCGATCTACGGAATAAATCTTTTGCTCTAGAGCTACAAAATTTTGTACGTATATACGTAGGAGTTGCTTAAACGCACCCTTTGAAACAAATTAATTGAAATTTTATTAATAATTTCAGCTAATTATAATTTTTCATTTCAAATTTCACGTTTTCACCAAATTTTCCATGTTTTTCAGACATAACGTGAGAAAATAACTTTTGCAAAATCTAATTTTTACTCCACTTTAAATTCTGAAAATTTTTAATTCTATTTTAATGCCAATATATTTTTCTACATATTAATGCAAAATGTTCTAATGTTTACATTTAAAAAAAAAAGATTATTGTAGCTTTTATAATTAATTTGATTGTTGAAAAAAAATTAAAAAGAGTTTTATTTATTTATTTACTTATTTCTACATTTTTGATACCGCGTGACTTTCTTCCAAATTTAATAAAAGTTCCGGCTTAAAATCTGTGACGTATACATTATGAACAAGAAGGTGCCGCGAAAGTTAGATGAAAGGCCAACCGCACCGTCACGTTTTCAGTGGCACTATGATGTCACAGGATTTTACTTCATGAAAATGTTCAATGCACACACGAAACAGAATATTTGCAGGTTATGGAACTAAAAAATGTTATCATAATTTGTTGCTTGAAAATGAATTGAAAGAAAACTCAATCAATGTTTTTTTGAACCAGCTAATCACCAAAGGCATCTTTATAAATAGAGCATTTTGCTATTGTATTACATCAAGCTTATTTTAAATTAAAATGATAGTTTACGAAAAATAAATAAGATATAAAAAAACATTTTTCAGATTGGTATACTTGTTACAGAAAATTACAACTTTCTTAATTTTAATTTAACTTAGAACTTAACTATCTGTTTACTTCACTAACAAGTAAGATGGAAAAAAAATGTGCCGAGAACTTCGTTGTTTGAGTTCAAACCAATTTATATTTTGAGAAAATTTTGTTTGAGTATATCAAAACAAATTTCCTGTTTTAAGACTGGAAGACATCAAGATTATGTACTTATTTAGAATTAAAAAAAATAAAGGAATATATGTCTAGACAACTTAGATCAAACGATACAGTCACGACAAAAATGATGAAATAGTATACAAAAGAATAGCTTTCCTTACAGTCACATAAAGAATGATGTAACAGTAGACAAAGGAATAGCTTCCTACAACGAGCCCTTTTCAGGGATTTTATTTATTAATTCCTTTTCTTTCTTCGATAGAAAATTGCAATTCCTTTTATAACGAATCTTAGGTGGAGGGTACAAAAGAATGCTGAAATTTATTTCAAATAGCGCTGCGTTTCATTTCTGTGTAAGATAATAATGTCTATCTTTTGCAATAAGAAAGACTGGAGATTCAAAAAAAAAAAAAAAAAAGACTGAAATCTATAGAAAAGAGAATACATTTTTAATTGATAATCTGACAGACTAAGATGTTGAAAGCCAAGAAATCATGTATAATAGAAAATGATATTAACTATTAAATGAAGATTAAACTTCTTTTCTTCCATTCTACCGTCTCAGATATCAATAAATTAGAATTTGAAGACTTTTTGTCTTGAAAATTAATGAAAGTTTGCTTTGATTTTGGAGCTGGAAATATAACAGAATGATAGAATTATATTATATATATTACTTAAAGAATAACTTACCGTACATGTGCATTAATATAATAGATTGACCAATCCTATTACAAAGTTGTTCAATGAATTTCATATAAAATATTAAAATTCTTAAACTTTAAGCATTTACAAAAATTTCATGAATAGGAAAATAAGTATAGAAATTTATGTTTGCTTACTTATTGAAAATTATATAAATTTTATGCTCTGTAAAATAATTTTACTATTACATTGCCCCTAAAAAATATTGGAAACTTTTGTGAGGTTCAAGCAATTTAAATTTATGCTAAGATATTTTAAATTTAACTAATTAGTTTAAAGAAAATTAAACAAGTTTCTATCATTCCTTGAATATAAAATTAATATTGCTGTAAGGCAGTAAAAAAAAAAATCTAATTTCGAGGTACGAAAGCCTGCTTGTGCAGCATTATAAAAACAACCTTTGATGATATATTTTAATATTTTCGAATAATCTAAATACTTAATTGCATTCATGAAAAATATTTTTAACAACTTTGTAAATTCTTATAAAAACCTTCAGTTTCTGTGAAAACAAAATTATCATCCAACAACATGTACCTTGTTTACTTCAGACACACTCAAAATTCTAGTGAAAGTAATGAGCTTGGAAAAAAGAATCTCATGGTTTATCAATTAATCAAATTGTTTATTTTTTGTTGGCAATTTGTTTTAATAAGCAAGAAGAGAAAATATTTTTGAGCAAAATAATATAGTATAAATATAGATTACAAAATGCTTGAAATTTAAGAAAGGTGTTGTTTTGATGGTAAAGAATTTTCTGCAACTTTTTTCTAAATTAAAATATTTTGCAAAAAAAAAAAATACTTTTTTAATTTAATGTTTCTCAAATTGTAATAGTTATCGAATAATAAGGAAAGCAAGGTGATTTAATTATTTCATTTCAAATTTTTAACAGAAAATGGGGATAATCATACATACATATCATTTCATAAATTGTCAATTTGAGATATATTTACTGTATACAATTCATTTGCTATATATGTTATATAGTAAATAATTTCTACACATTAAATGCAGGCTTCCACAAATTCATAGAAAATTTCCTTAATCAGGTATACTTATATAATTTATTGGCTGAGATCAAAAGTTTTACTCGTTTTTGGATATGCAAATATGCAATGGAATTGACCTGACACATGGCATTGTAATGACGCAAATTGTGGATGCCTCACATGTAAATGCATCGTGTCTCACAAAGTTAATTGTCTGAAAAAAATATCAGGAAGTGTAACATTGAAAGAGAGAAGCATGCAAGACATTGTTTGTTATACGATTTTGATAAAAAGAGTACGGCAAATGCATCATGTCGCAATGTTTATCAAATCTATGGGGAGGATGCAATAGACGAAAGCACATGTCGTCAATGGTTTCGTAAATTTAGGGAAAGAGACAGAAGCTGCCACGATCAGGCTAGGAGTGGACGGCGATCACACGTAGGAGAAGACGATATTGAACAAGCCATATGGAACAACCCAAACTCAACCGTGCAAGAATTAGCGGAGACCTTCAACGCACACCGGACAAGGGTCAAGAGACGAAAAAGTTGGATTGTTCGGTTCCACATGACCTGACAGCTAATCAACGGAATGACAGAATCACTACCTGTGTCTCCTTGCTTTCCCGTACAAAAACGACCTATTCTTGATATCCATTGTAACAGGAAATGAGAAGTGGAATATGTACCAAAGCGAAAAGCGTCGTAAAACTGTGTGTGCCCTTCTGATCTGCCTACTTCGACTTCGAAAGCTGAACTTCATCCCAAGAATGTGTTATTGAGTGTGTGGTGTGATATGCAAGGAATAATTCCCTGGAATGTCCTGCCATTCAACCAAACTATCAATGCTGCCTTCTACTGTCTACAGTCAGACAGGTTGCATTCAAATTTGATAGCAAAGGGGCCAAGTCTCATCAATCGTTGCGGTGTTATTCTTCATCATGATAACGTTAGGTCACATGCTGCTGTCATCACTCGACAAAAATAGTCACCTTTGGTTGGGAGGTTTTACTCCCCCCCTCCCTATTCTCCTAACTCGGCACCAACTGACTATCACCTATTTCGTGCGTCGAACAGACAGTTATTTCAGTCAGAAAATCTTTGATGATCTTGATGCTGTGAAAACTGCCATCCAAGAATTTTTTTGACACGAAACCGCCGGAATTTTACCACCGTGGGATTCATATCCTACTAGAAAAATGGCCAGACGTCATAGATAGTAATGGGGACTATGCACAATAATAGGTACTGTTCCTTTCCCGTTTATTTGCTTTTTTTTATGAGTAATAATAAAAGGGCAGAACGGTTTCTTCTGATTTTCAATGATGAATATAAATATCAAAGTATTCTTTCAAATTGCCTAAATTGCATCTCTTATGAAATTAAAATAATCACTCAGAACAGAAATTTGTGTTCAAAAATTTGTTTGGTGTTTCTCTAAAGACAACTCATTTTTTTACATTTCAACTGAGCTTTTTTATTCAGTATTTCCTTAGTACTGCCTAGCATTGGGGGAAATACCTCAGATATTTTTTTTTATTTTTTACTATCACTATTGGTTTACTTTCCCATATACATTATTACAAAACTTTTATTTTGTTTTCTCACATTCTCAGGAACTGTTTGCTAAGTGGTACATAATTATGTATGTAGCAGAAAAATGTAGAAAATGTATGTAGTAACAGAAAATTGGAAAACAGATCAATGCTAAAGATAGAAAACATGATGTTTATTGTACTCTCTGAAATGATTGTACTTTCTGGTAGAGATACAGCATCACTTTGCTAGGCATATATCTTTGGGCCTGGAATGCCAATATGTTACTGACAAATATCTCAGGTTTGTTTGTCAACACCTACATTCATGATTCATGTTTTTCTTCAAATGCTTGGATGAAGAATAATTTCAACTAGAGCTGCTCGATACAAAGTTGCTGCGGTACGAAGTTTCTTCCAACATCCATTTAATAAATGTATTCACCAATGCTTGAATTTGACGATTGGACAGAAATTTGAACTGAACGTGGGCACCTTACATTATACTGGTTAGCGCTACTTTGATTATTTTTTAAAATTAAATTAAAAGTGTGACAAATGACATCTCCATATTAAACAGTACAGAGAAGTTTGGCAATTGTATCCTGCAACAATATATTCATACATATCATTATTCCCTAGATGAACTTAGAAACGTCGTAATTTTGAGTGTCTACGAATTAGATGTGTAAGTTCACAGAACTTGGAACACAACTTGTGACTCCAATATATTTGACAAAAGTACTAAACAATATCGATAAAACATTTTGGATTTGGACTTAACTAATTAAATTTATGAGTACGATGCTTTTAGCAGTTTAAAAATGAAAGATCCCACGTCGTCTTTCAGCAGTCTAAGCTTTTCAAAGTTTTTTTCACTAGTCTTGAAACAGTCTGCATTTGTATATATACACAGAATGTATATCTATATAAGTATTGAAAAAGATTACATTTGAAGAAGAAGGTTAGAACGGTAAAAATAACGTTTAACGCACTAGTATCTAAACGGTATACAGTGGGGTTTAGATAAACGTTACTACTCACGTTTGATACTGCTCAAAATTCTTCAGTGGCTAATGCCTATATCTCAATGAAAAATTTAGAAACCTAGAATTATGGGCACGTAAAAGACCAAGCATTCTGCTGCAGTTTTTCTAAAAGACGCATTTTATATATTTTATACCTCGAAATTCAGGAACCTAGTATCATGGCATATAAAAGACATAAAATATTCTACTTTTGTGTTTTCTAAAAGACACATTTTATATATTTTCATGAGTAACTTGGGTATCTCGATACCTTCATTATAGCATTTTTTTTATTTTATTTTTAATGGTAAAGGTAAGAGGCCAACCGGAATTCAAACAATATTTGGTTCTGTTTGAATTATGAATCAAATAAATGAAAATGTAACGGAATGATAAAGATTATTCTTTGGGAGTGGAGCCAATGTTCATAGCAAATAACCATGCTGTAAATCAAATTCTCTAATGAACTTTTTCAAAGATCTGAAAAATGAATTTCCAAAGGCAACTCAGACTAACAAAATTACTTTTTAATAATAAAGAAATTGATAACGACAACCTTTTTAGAAATAAAGTTTAAATTTGTTGTCAGGAACCTGTGGCAGAATTCTGAGATTTTGGAAGTCAGAAGCCTGTCCTTAATAATGATAGCTTGCATAATGAAATCAATAATACAGGGTGATCAAGAAATAACAGGAGTTGCTCGGAGACCTGTAGCGTTTTATGTACTGGACGAAATATAGCAAAATTTGGCCACCATACACATCAAAGTATGCGGTTTCAATTTATCAAGAAAAAAATTAGTACTAAAAAACGCCGATAGGGGAAATCATGGCACTGCGATCGAAAACTTTATTATGTAATTTGTTTATACGGGTACTTCGTAATATGACATCGAAGATAAAAGGAGTGTTATGGGAATTTAAGTCCTTCTGCAAGTATTCGCCGGTGGATTGCGTTCCCACTACGTGATCGCGCCTTATTAGTCAAGTTGTTTTATTAGCGGGATGGAAATGCCAATGCTGTTCTTCGTCAATACCGGCGGTTAAAGCCGTTACGCAGAGGACCGATGATCATAACTAACTTACGAAGAATGGTTGAAAGATTTGAAACAACAGGAATTCTTGGTGTGAAACCAGGCCGAGGACGTAAAGGTGTATCAAGCAGGAACAAGTTGAAGAAGTTACAACAGCCGCTATGGATCAGATGAGAGCTAATAAGCAGGGACCAGCACTGCACGTTCAATATCGTGACAAACAGATACCCCGTTCTCGACGATGCAGAAGATATTGCGTAAGATCCTGAACTTTTATCCATATAAGATAACACCCATTAACTGATGACACTGATCTGAATATGGGCAATTTCTGGTTGCGAGGCGGTTCTAGTTCACTTGAAAGACGTTGTGTATCAAGGACCTGTTCCTGACATTTGTACTATAAAAGATCAAATAACGTTACATGTCAGACGAATAAATGCCGATATGCTGCAAGCCACCGCTGAAAACCTCGTGTACCGCATGCAATTATTGGAACATCAAGTTGGTGGTCACCTTGAGTGAAATTTGTAAGTTGCTATAATAAGCGTTTTCCATTAGTATTTGGTGTATTGCTATTTATTGTTTCCATTGGCAGTTATGTACTCTTTTTCCATACGTTATGCGCTTGCAGCGCCAGGATTTCCCTATCGACGTTTTTTGGAACTAATTTTTTATCTTGATAAATCGAAACCGCATACTTTAATGTGTATGGTGGCCAAATTTTGTTATATTTCGTCCAGTATATAACACGCTACAGGACTCTCCTATTATTTCTTGATCACTATTCATTATTGATTTCATTATGCAAGCTTTCGTTGTTAAGGACAGGCTTCTGACTTCCAAATTCTCAGAATCTCAGAATTCTTTGATTTAATCTATTTCAGAGGGCCATCCAGCCTATGAAATATTAGCTGAACCCATACATCATCTCTAGTAAAGGCTCAGGCTTTATCTACTAACTAACTACGGAAGTTCTGAAATGAAAAATTCTCTCCTTCCTCAACTTTTAAGAGAACTTCATTTACACGCTCTTTTCGCGAAATTATCGAATGTTAATTGCTTGAAGGCTCTTTTCGTCGGCTTTTGAAATGATGTGAAAAGAAAGGCAGGATTAAGGGACGATATTTTCCTCTAGTAAAAGACATAGGTGAGGATGTTGATTTGTGCAGATGGGACATCATCCTGAAAGGATACACAAAAGGATCTATTTCATCCACCTTTGCCTATCTACTATTTCCACAAGTACTAATGGCATGTTTAAAGAATTGATGAGCCTACCGTTTCTAATATCCTGCATTTCTTCTCTTAAACAAAATGCGAACGTCTCTCGGGGACCACGTAGTTTAAAGAGTTTCATTATTACTTATTTCTTCTTTTCTAAACTGCACTACAGACTTTCTACTTTCTGTAGTGCGTCTCTAAACTGCACTACAGAAAGATACAGTTGCAGATACACAAAGCATAATTTTGTTGGGAATATTATTAGTGCTAATTAAATTTTTGGATCTTATTATTATCATAGATAGAGGAATTTAAGGGTTCAAAAATATTTAATTGGTAAAATCCCACTTCTATCTTAAGGGTAGTAAAAAAAATTATTATTAATTCTTTCCAGTATGTCATTTTTCGTTGGAAAATGATAGCTTGCATAATTTTCAGCTAATTAATAATGTGATGAATTAATAAGTGAACTAATTCAATACTGAAAATTATCTATTGGTTCAAATGCGAAAAACAGAATATTTGGTTTAACAGAAATTATATTTTGTTTTCTAAAGATAGGTTGCTGATGTGTTGCCGAATTATTCGATAATGAATGTCTTTACATATAAGCTTTTATGTCCAACTAATTTATGCATGTTTGATTCTGACATAACAAATTAGTTATTTAAAAAGAAACTACAAATACAAAAACAATCAATATGAAAATCACCTACACATATTTACTTAAACTAGATAATAAAATATACATTGTATTAGAGAGAGCAAATGCTGCTAACAACTAAAACACAAATGAACTTAACCAAATTAAAATAAATATTAAGTTTAAAGCCAGTAAACTAAAAAAAAAGATATAATGAAGCCGACCTGAAGACTTTCTCAAGGGTCACCCTCAGGCAGGGATTCAAACCAGGGATTTTTTCTGTGAAGGGTCCGACTTTCGTCCAATAAATTGACACCTCGTGACCCGAAAATACCAGGAAATTGAGGTTTTCGAGATAAAAATAGTTTCACAAAATTAAAATAATTATACAGTAACAAGCAAAAACATTTCTAAATTTTTTTTAAATCCAAGTAAGATCGCAGCAAAACCAAAAAACACAACCATAAAAACTAAAACCAAAATCATTAAAATATGAAAGCCAAAACACTTACTAATTGAAAGTCCAACTCTCAAAGACAGTGTGAAGCAAGTAAACTTGCTTGTGCAAATGCACTTCGTTAAACTAAATATAATTTTGAGAGTTAAAGCTATATACGCCTACCACGCTTGGTTATAAAGCATCGTCATCATAAGGAATAATTGGAGCGACATCTATTGAGTTAAAATTTAAAGCGCCATCTATAGAGTTAAAATTCAAAGTGAATAAAATGTAGGAAGTTAGAAATTATATAAATTTTCTCTATCAATACTTCTATATTGCAAAAGGTTTTTGGAAATTCATTAGTAGTTAAGTTTTTAATGAGATGCTTAATTATAAGAAATTTTATTTTTACAAATCTTTTAAATCCTGTTAAATTGTGAGAATGTCAAATTTTTGAAAATTTTAGAGTTTAAATTAAAATGAATATTACTGAGTTTAAATATTTTAAAGTTAAATTCATCACTTTTATCATAAACACCTATTAAAATTTTTCCATTAGAAATTTGTATATTTAAATCTAGATAGGTTGCTTTAAATTTATTTTCGTTTTTTCAGTTAAAACTAAATCTTTTGGGTAACAATAACAACATTAGGATTATCCAAGTTTAATAAAAGTAAGTCATCAAAGTATCTCCAACCAGGTATTAAATTATTTTTAATTAATTTTTTCTCATAATAATATAAGAAAATATTGGCTAAAGCTCTTGAAAAGGCTGTTCACATTTTAATTCCCTTTACTTGTTTATAAAAATTAATTCAATTTAAAACGTAATTTTCGGTAATATTAAATTTGCATTAATCTAGCTAATTACTTTTTGTAATAATATCTCTATTTAAATATTCATTATATATACTAGTATATAATAGTACGAACATCTGTTAATTTTTCATGAGGTAGATTAGTGAACAAATTTTCAAAATCATAAGTATTAAGTTTATTAATATTATTATCTTTTAGAAAATCCAAAACATCTTTGTTACTATTGATTATAAAGTTATCCACATCTTTAATTTTATTAAGGATAATTTTCAAGTATTTAAAAAAATGTTTTCCCGTACAGTAATTGTAACTGTCAGTGCTACAAATTACGAATCTAAATTTTATTGGGTTTTTTTTAATGAAATTTTACTGTTAGGAATAAATAAGGATAGTTTAAAGAGCAAGTCTTAATTTTAGTTTTTTTAGGGAAAGCGAGCATCCTTTTATCAAATTATTTTTTTCGGAACTAATTAAGTGGTAAATCGAATTAGAGTTATATTCATTAATTAAAAATTCTTTATAATAATATTTACAGATTGAACAGAAATTATTTGCCGCTTTATTTATTATTGTAATAATAAACCTCTCTTTTAAATTTCTTATTTCTTTTTCAAATGATTTGTTAAAATAAATTCCTCGTTCTTTAGTTCTACCGTTATCTGTATTAAACTTTGTCTTAATTCCTTCTAAAATCCTCACTTTCCATTCTCTGAAACAATCTGGAGGCCAATGGTACTTCCTAGATAATTTAGAAATAAAAATATCCAAATCTTGTCCGATAAAAATTAAGATTTTTTTATTGTTTACTTTTTCTGTCAATCTAAATTTTGTTCCGCTTTCCATTAGATCTCTTAAAGAGCTGGAATCTATAATTTTCAAATGCCTTGTTATAATATGTCCTTTGTCAGCATCTATATAATCTTTGTAAATTTCTTTGTTACATTTACAATCTATTATGTAGATCTTATCTTATTTAAATTTTTGCTATAGTAATTATAGTTACAAATTCTTTTCCTAAAAGTTGCTGAGTAACTAAATGTTATTGAAACAATTGCATTATCTTTTAAAGGAAAAAAAATCTTTACATGATTACAAGAGCATGATTTTTAGTAACTTTAGGTTTTCGAAGCGAATATCCAAAAATCTCATTACATAGAACTCTTTATTTAAATTAATTTTATTTTTAAATAGTAAATCGTTTTTCCAATATTAAGCTAGAATTTGATTAGATCTAGAGTTATGAACTTAGTGAAAGAATTTTCAAATTTTAAATATTCAAATTTATTATGAATAAACCATTTTATTTTATTTTTCCTAAAGGCAAAAAGATATATATATATATATATTTAATTTTAAGAATGTTCTCACTATTATGTTCAAAGTTGCAATAATTTTGGTCAGATATAATATCAGCTCAGATATAATATCATAATTGCCACCTCTACCTTTACCTCTCTTAAATCTCTTATTATAGTTTTCTTTATCTAGAAAGTCTTTAAAGATGCTAAATTTGTTATAAATGCAAATGTTACCTAAATCCCCGAAACCTTCTCCATTTAACTTACTATTGAGTCCATAAGGAAACAAAGTTTTTAAATTATAAATATAAATATTTTCTATGACTAATCTTCTATTTAAGTCAATAATGTCATCTTCCAGAATGTAAATATTAATATTATCAAAATCATGACATTGAAAGTGTAGTAGCTCAAAGTCAAAAGGCTCATTTTTAATGAAGTTTTTAAAAGCATATCTGTGGCCATTTATTATTTTATTTAGTTCAGTACTAGTTTGTTCTATATCATTCAAATTACATTCTTTACAATTCAACAGATAAATAAAATTTTTGTTTTTACAGAACAACTCCAGATTTGAAATTTGTTTTTGATATATCTTTCTTTTTAGTTTTTTGGCTTCAAACTTAATATTTATTTTAATTTGGTTAGTTATTTAAAACTTATTTAGAAATTACTTGATTAAATTTTATTGTTTTATTCCTGTTTATTACACATAATGTTTGCGTTGGCATGGATAGAGCATTCAATACAAATTTTAAGATCCTTTGTTTTCTGTATTTTAAGAAAATTATTGTATTTTGAGATAAATAGAATTGTTTCAAAGAAGTAAACGTGATGAAATTTTAAAATTATACAGTAAGAATTTAAATATAAAGCTTGCATATCTAAAGAATGTATTGGAAGATTTTATAGATTTTATCTCTTTACATTTTGTATGTGGACAAAAATGTTCTACCTGACTTTTTTTTTTGTTGTTGTTGTTGCAAAATTATTTTCATTTATTGCTAGCAATTGATGGAAACAATTCGAAATTCTCGCGCTTATTACTCAATTAGCCGTTTTCCACGACCATATAGTTCACCGGTACAAATGCTCGATAAAATTTTCAGTTCAAACTTTTATGTAATTTGGTCTTTTGATAGCTTCTACAGCAAAATATTTTTTTTAATTTAAATTTTCTTAGACATATAATTCATAATATTACATAAACCTTACGCCTTCCTGTTCATTGTACTATGCATCTGTCTACTTTTATGCCTATTCCCGTAAAATGTTAACTTTAAATCGAAGCATAAATTAGTATACTTCAATTAAAACAAATGCAATCTTTATCATTTTTTTGGTTTAGATTTTCAATCATTACAATCGTTATTCGGGAAGCTGTTCGCCAAAAATAGTATAGTCCTGCACAGTGCTGTTACATGCATCATCTGTATTATCAATGACTATGTCTGGATCAAGCTATGTCTGGTATTATTACCATTTCCGTTTCATTATCGACAGATACATCGTCCAATGATATTAAGTTGTCTAAAGCTTCATCACTTGTTGAAACATCATTTTTAGTATTGTTGTTGAAGACATGAATGTGAATCCAAATCAACTCGCACCTCGAATTGTAAGTGTATAGTAAAATATATCGTTATCATGTGACTAAAATTCATAATCAATGAATCGAGAGCAACAAAAACATTCTCCGAGCATCAATTTTGTCCTTTTTCCAAGAAAACTGAATTACTTTAGTTTTGTAGGAGGCAAAACAGCGATATTTTAAACTTCTTGCCGAAAACTCCAATATTTTCGTATTAATACGTTTCGTAGGAAGAACAAGGGGGTATGCTATCATCCTATATATGGGTCATCTCCTAAAATATTTGTAAATACTGTTTAAATAAAAACATTTTTTGCCTCAGAATTTCGTTGGCAATAATATACAAGATTTGTCGCCAATGAATTTGTAAGTAATGTTTCTTTTACAAAAGTGATTAAAATGTAATTTGTTTCAAATTAAAAAATAAAAATTAGTCATTTTCAAAAATCTAAAAAAAGATAAAAGTAATTAAAATTGATCTTCAGACTATAATACATAATTTATAATAAATTTGAAATCTATTTTAGAACATGAACATAATAAAAATGTTTGTATTGAGTATGAAAATATAACAAATCTGAGTTGTCCTTTAAATGGGATGATGATAAAATGTCCAAATATATTCATCAAGATTCAGTCGGAAAATATTTAACTTAATTTAATTAATTATTGTCAATTATTTTATTCTATTCGTAATAATTTAACTAGCTATTTAATTTAATATATAATACTTATGATTATTAGAAGATATTTAAAATATATAAGGTTTTTTTACGGTTTTGATATTGATACTCAATCATAGATTATTTGAATTCAGTTTTTATTGTATAGTTCTAGATATAAAAGAAATTTGACAGAGAAGAAAACACATGTAAATTGAAAGAGTTTAAAACATTTACAATACAATCACTGTCAAACTATCTAAATTGTTTCTTTAGTCATTCAGTTAAAAAAGTAATTTGATATTATCTGAATATTAATAATTTTTTTATAAACTTCCCAGTTTCTGATTTATCATTTTTATTACTCACTTATAGTATCATCTATTTTACAATCATTTATTTTCTGAATTTCTAAAGGAGCAAATATATCTAAATATCTCTGTCTCAAAATTTTACATATATCTGCAAAGAATTTCAAAGAAAATAACTTCTATTTTCGGTAAAGTTTAGCAATTTGTAAAGTTTAAAAATTATTTTAATTTTATTTAAATATTTTCCATGCATTAGCAGACCTGAAATGCTACTCGTTACTATTTACATAATTCATAACTTTTTGTAAATATTTAGTATCTCATGATAATTGAAGTCTTCTTTGATGAGAAAGCTGGAATGCGTGGCATTTAAAGCAAACAGCAGTCTTTCAACTTAATAAAAGGAGACATTAAGTCGATTCGTAGTAAACCACCGAGTTCTAGCCAATGTATATTTATTACAGAGGTTCCGGATTACTGCATTATCGGAAATAATCTGTCTTCAGCTCTTGATAAACATAAAGAACGGTAAAAGCCCTTTAGATTTTCTGCATTACTCTCCTATGCAAAGAATTAGCAGAAATTGCCTCCAAATATCAAGAAATAGATGGAAATATTTTTGGTTGCTATTTCAGACGATATAATGAGATAAAATCTGATCTTACCCCAAAAACTAAGTGGTTCTTAATATTTTCAATATTTATTTAAACATTTTAACGGAAATAATCCTCCTCCTTGCTTTTAGGACTATTTCTGTGATGTTATTGTTATTATTCTGTGATTATTTGTTTATTAAGACCAAAAATGCACATATATATATATATATATATGTGTGTGTGTGTGTGTGTGTGTGTGTGTGTGTGTGTGTGTGTGTGTGTGTGTGTGTGTGTGGTGTGTGTGTGTGCGTAGAGAGAGGGAGAGATGCACTGAATTAATAGCATAATGAGAGAACAAATTATTTTGAATGTCCTTCGTGCAAGGCAGATCAAGCCTCCCCTAATCACATTTTTAAATGTTTAAATTTTACGATTTTCGAGAGTTTAAGGGATCCGCTATTGTTTTTGAACTTTGGTTTCATGGATCTTTGGTTTCATGGAGGTGGTATAGCGCAGCTATACCACCTGGGATCAGAAACAACAACACATTATTTATTTCGTATCTATATATTTCAAATCCATCTATTAAAATCCATCTAGGTTAACCAGTTTAACTTTTCTGTTGTTATTAACAAAATTAAACTTAATATTACAGACGTTTTTATTGATTTATTTATCTTTGTATGGAAGTCAGGAGCCAGATTTAACATTTCTTTTTTCTTTCTTTCTTTCGTTTCTTTTTTTTTTTTTGCTTTTTTTTTTTTGAGAAAAATGGCTACAATTTTTATGTAAATGTATAACACAGAATAGCTTTTCATCGAATTAAGTTTAAATGGCTTAAACGTAAAAACGTATTGCAGAAATTAGTTTGAACATAGAATTAGCTAAGAAGAGAATTAGTGTTTTAAAATGTAAACGTTAGTAGAATTAAATCGGGAGATGGCAGTGTTACCAATGGTAACAAATCTGTGTATATTTGGCTGGAAAAGTAGGAAAGCTGACAACTGAATGTATGATAAATACAAATTTGACTCTAAAATCGAATATAAGAAGTTCAATATGATTGCAGGAAATGGTACGATGTACAAACTGTTAGGCTGATACGGGGGACAATAGACAAGAACTTTCTGAACTCCAGATCACCATGGTAGTCAGCTGCTTTAGACGTAAATGCTTATCGGCGTACGACTCTGCGTTTTAATGTGCAGATTGTAAACGCTCGATACATAAAATAAACATTTCTTATTTTAGGATATTACGACCAACGATTTAAAGTATTTTAAAGAAATTAAAATAAAAACACAACTACGTCAAATCCAAGCAACGGCGAGCATCTCACTCGTTCTATTTATTTTTACAATATCCATCTCGTTGCCAGATGCAACAGCAGAAAAATAGTTTCATTTAACACAAAAATAATATATAAAATATTTTTGATGCAATTACTTCAAAAACAAACATGAACAATTATAACAATTAAACAAATACAAAACATTAATAATTATTTATAATATTTACGTGTGAACCACAATAACTTGCGATGATGAGTTGCGTTACTCACAACCTGTTCCTACATCACTCCCTTGCCAGTAACGAAGTTACGTTAATTAGAAAAAAATTGAAAATGACATTTAAATTTAATATGAATATAATGCACTAGAACAACATTTTATGCATCGTCTGTAAAACGCACAGGTCGTTTTATTTTCCTTCCACAACGTGTTTGTGTGGTTAAAGCAGGCAGTTTCTCGTCCTTTATTGAATCACTTAATGCATTCTTATGTTGCATTCTTTCAGTTGAGCCACTTCTTTTGGGTTCACAAGATGCAGGACTGTTAACAGTTGATGGCAATGGAGCATCAGAAGTGTCAAAATGTGTTAACTTATAGGCTGGTTTAATTCGATCAATAGAAATATTTACATGTTCACCTTTGATTAATAACGTGAAAAATTTTTGCGTTCGTTGTAATACTAAAAATGGTCCTTCATATGGCGGTTCTAAGGGTTTTTTTACGCGATCAATCCTAAGAAATACGTGAGTAGCTGTATTTAAATCTTGTGGGACAAAAATGTGTTGTTTGCATTTTTGCTTGGGTATTCTTGGTTTTACTAACTGCATCTGTTTTCGCAGATTATCAACAAAAGAATCTGTAATGGACACAGTTTTCGAATCTTCAAAAAATTCACCAGGTAATTTGATAGATTTACCAAATACCATTTCGGCTATTGTAAAACTACAATCGTCTCGAAGAGAAGCTCGTAAACCCATGAGAACCGTAGGCAACGACTCAGTCCATCGAATACAGTTGTGGCATCTAATGGTTGCTTTTAGCGTGCGATGTAGGCGTTCTATCTTTCCATTACTTTGGGGATGATAAGACGTCGTATGCCGTAATTTTACACCACAAATGATTGCTAATTTTCTGAATAATTCTGAAGTAAACTGAGTTCCTCGATCCGTAACCACGAGAGAAGGTACTCCAAATCGTGTTATCCAGCATTCGTAAAAAGCTTGTGCAACAACTTCAGCAGTGATCTGTCGTAAAGGAACCACTTCCATCCAAGATGTGTGTCTATCGATGCATGTCAAACAATAGATGTATCCATCCGATGGAGAATACGGCCCAATCAAATCAATATGAATTACACTAAAACGATCATCTGGCGGTTTAAAAGTTCCAAATTCGGATTTTGTATGCCGCGAAATTTTATTTTTTTGGCAATAGAGACATGCTCGTGTCCAGTTACGAACTTCCTGTTTCAGTGAAGACCAAATGAATCGTGATGACATTTCTTTAACTGTTGTACGAATTCCGGGGTGAGCTAAACAATGGATTTGTTGAAACATCCGCATACGGAAAGGCTTTGGAATAAAAGGTCTAACCTTTGATGTAGATGTGTCGCACCATAAAGATTTTCCGGATGGAAGTTGACACTGCTTAAATTTCAATGATTTATTGTAAAGTCGCAGTTGTTTCAGTTCGTCATCATCAATTTGGGCATCAGCAATTTGATCATAGTCTATAGATGGCAGGTTAACATTAGCAATTCTCGATAATGTATCTGCGACAATATTTTCCTGACCATTTACATGACATATATTTGTGGTAAATTGAGAAATATACTGTAAATGTCTCAACTGTCTTGGCGACGCTTTGTCGTTCTTTTGCTTAAAAGCAAAAACTAAAGGTTTATGATCAGTGAAGATTTGGAAATCTCTACCTTCCAAATAATGCTTAAAATGTTTTACGGACAAATAAATAGCCAAAAGTTCACGATCGTACGTCGAATAATTGGTTTGTGTCTCATTTAACTTTTTTGAAAAAAATGCGATAGGTTTCAACCCATCAGGTTCGTGTTGTTGCAAAACTGCTCCTATAGCCAAATCCGATGCGTCTGTGTGAAGAGACAGAGGATAATCGGAATTTGGATATGTCAACATTGCAACTTCTGCTATATCCATTTTGCATTTTTCAAATAATTTTACAGTTGCCTCACTCCAAGGCACTTTTCTCTGATCTTTCTTTTTGGCACCTTTTAAAAATTCATGAAGAGGGGCTTGAGTTGCCGCAGCATTTTTTATGTATGGACGATAGAAGTTTAGCATACCTAAAAATGTACGCAATTTTTGAAGGGTGTTTGGCAACGGATACTCTAATATGGCCTTTACTTTTTCAGGCAGAGGCCTTGATCCTTTAGCCGAAATTTTATAGCCCAAAAATTCTAGTGAATCAACTCCGAAAACTGATTTGATGACATTTATGCGAAGCCCGTAATCATTTAAGCGTTGAAAAACTATTTTGAGATGTGAACGATGTTCTTCTGGACTAGAAGAGGCAATCAATACATCATCTAAATAAGGAAACACAAAGTCTAAATTTCGAAATACTTCGTGAATAAATCTTTGGAATGTTGCCGGAGCATTCCTCAAACCAAAACTCATTCTGTTAAATTCGTAAAGTCCAAACGGAGTAATAATAGCTGTTTTTTTCTTGTCCTCCTCTGCAACAGGAATATGAAAATAGGCCTTAAAAAGATCAATTTTAGAAAATATGACTTTGTTTGGCAAAATGTGCTGAAAATCTTCGAGTCTAGGAATTGGATATCTATCTGGGAGTGTTAAAGATCCATCTTTCTTCGAGACCATATGCAGTGGACTGGCCCACTCTGATTTAGATGGACGAATAATATTATTGTCCAGCATAAACTTAAATTCCTGTTTGGCAGTTTCTAATTTCTTCGGATCTAATCGTCTTGCCTTAGAGTACACTGGTGGTCCCCTAGTTTCTATGTGGTGTTTTATAGTATGCTTTACATCAGAAATAAAAAAATTAGGTTTTGTAATAGATGGGTACAAATACAATAAATCTGAATATTTACAGGCACTGTACATTGTATTTACACTGACGTTTAAGGCAGGTGCAACTTTACCTTCAGCAGAGATGTTAGTTATTCCATCAATTAATGTTTTATTCTTAACGTCAACTAACAAATGGAAACGATTTAGGAAATCTGCTCCTAAAATTGGCTGTTTGATATTTGCTATGACAAAAGGCTATTGGAATTCACGACGTAATCCCAAATCAAGGGTTAATACTTTCGTTCCATATGTTTCAATTTCAGTTCCATTTGCAGCATATAATTTATAATCACTAGTTGAAATTTGTTTTGCGGTATTGGGAAAAATGCTAACATCAGCTCCACTGTCCACAAGAAAACGCAAACCCGTTGTTTTGTCAAAGACAAATAAACGGTATTTACGGCAATCTTGATTTACTTCCGCAGCAGAACTCGCCGTTAAATCTGCTGCTGATGCTAGTTTTCCGAATTTGCATTTTTCCACTCGCAAGGTTTCTTGCATTTATCGGGATGACACTTTGCTCCAAATTTATAATGATAAAAACAGTACTTACCAGCAGGATTAAATCGTTTACGAGACGCGCTGCGCCCCCGACTGTTTTGATTAGCAGCTCTGCTCCTTGAACGACTGCGTTCAAGTTGTAAGCGGTTGATTTTACGCTCTAAAGAAACAATTTGTGAACGTAAACTATTTATTTCACTATCCTGCTGTATATCACTTCTAGATGTAGCATATATTTCCCGATTCGGATGCATTTCTACAATACGGTCAGCCATTTCGGCAAGTTTCCGGATATCTTCATTGCTGACGATTTGGATATTTCGGATGGAATCCGGCATTTTTTGAAGAAATAGAGTTTTCAACACATTATCCGAAATCCCATCTGTCGCCAAACTACGCATTTTTTGAAGTAGTTGAGTTGGCCGTAAATCGCCTAACTCCATTTCTGACACGAGACGCTGAATACGTCTATTTTCGCTTTCTTTAAAGGTATTCAGCAATCTCTCCTTCGCAGCGGTATATTTATTTTCATTAGTATCAGTGACTATATCCCATAAATTTTCAACAAATCTTGGTTCCATCTGCGCAATTAAATAATGAAATTTTGTTTCCTCCGATTTAATACCACTAATGGAAAATTGCGCCTCCACTTGGTAAAACCAAATTTCTGGCTTTTCTGTCCAAAATGGAGGTATTTTTATACTAACCTTGGCTACTTCACCATTAGCTGCAGTTTCCGTTGCACTTAGTTTCGGTTCGTGTTTTTCGCTGGTCGCCATTGCAGTTCTGTTTCCGGGTCACCACTTTATCGGCGTACGACTCTGCGTTTTAATGTGCAGATTGTAAACGCTCGATACATAAAATAAGCATTTCTTATTTTAGGATATTACGACCAACGATTTAAAGTATTTTAAAGAAATTAAAATAAAAACACAACTACGTCAAATCCAAGCAACGGCGAGCATCTCACTCGTTCTATTTATTTTTACAATATCCATCTCGTTGCCAGATGCAACAGCAGAAAAATAGTTTCATTTAACACAAAAATAATATATAAAATATTTTTGATGCAATTACTTCAAAAACAAACATGAACAATTATAACAATTAAACAAATACAAAACATTAATAATTATTTATAATATTTAGTTACGTGTGAACCACAATAACTTGCGATGATGAGTTGCGTTACTCACAACCTGTTCCTACATGCTAATTGGTGGCAGGGCTGAAAAGTGGTTTCAGAATATACTTTATAAGTGAAACATCTGAAAAAGACACTCACACTATGAGTATGGCAGAAAGAATGTAACGGATAGCACTAAGTGTATAAATGATTGATAATACTGGCGGGCGTGATGAGAGATAAAGAGTGAAACTGACTCCTAAAAAGATTGTTGAGATGGAACCAGATCATGAATGAAATCTTTCGAATGCCAAGCAGTTAGGTAGTTATCGAATAATGTAATGGATATAACTCCGAGAAGCTGCAAAATCTTCTGGCCAAAGGCTCAGTTCTTCATGAAAGGCAATTATTCTTTGACGAGTATACTGTATAATCATACCTCTTAATGCTGTAACTCTTGGCTAGGCATTTCGAATCTTCAAGACTGTAGTGGTCACCCATTTCGATGAGATTATTCAGATATTTTTCAACCAGATACGAGCACGCGTTTATACTTTCTTCATCTACTTGAAATCTTATGAAGCTTGATATGTATCTATATTTATTTCTAGCGAGCATATTCTATGTTATTTTTCATTACATTTGGTGAAAAATAGTCAGGAATAGTTACTAATTTAGTCATTAACACGACTAAACAGAATTATCTGATAATATGATAAATCGCATTTCAATATATCTTTTCTTGCAAAATGAACTTATTTTGTGAAATATAAACAGAAATCTGGGATTTCTTGGCCCTAATATGATCACTTTATGTAAATTATTGAGATAAAAACTTTCGAAGTTAATAAGAAGGAACACATTTCATTTCTTTTTTATAGTAAAATTCGAAATATTCAAAATTTTGAAATCAGGCATTTTCATACATGCAACCTAAAGACTCAAAAAAATTGATCAAATTAAACGTAAAATAAAACAGTTGTTTATATTTACATATGAGTACAATCTCAAACCAATTACTAAAGCTTTTGAACAAATTTCATGATTTATTTATTGTAATAATATTTATGATGGGGAATGAGCAGCGTAAACAATTATCACACATGTTATTTCCAGAAAGACAGCATTGAACTTATTATATCCTTAAATACTTTTTAATATTTAAAAAAAATTTTCGAAAATATTATTTAGACAAATAGGAAGAAATAAAAATATTAGTTTAGTAATAAGTTTTTTAAATGGTAGGAAATGAAAATGAAAATTCAAGAATAATTATAGCAATGCGAAAATATGCCACTGTAAAATACTTTTATATTATCTAAATTTGGAAATCCATTGCGTGGAAACAGTCTAAACGAAGCAATCAAAATTGGGGCGGGGGACTAAAACGTTTTTGGGAAATTGATTTTTCTGATTATAATATTTGAAAATAGTGGCCTTATTATAAATAACAGTTTCATTATTTGAAGAATAGTTAGTTTCATATTTTTTTAATAATTTCAGATTTGCTGTAGTAAGTATCTCAAATCATTTTCAAACGAACTACCTGCAGTGCCCATTCAAGTTAGTCTGTTTCGTATTTTCCAAACAAAAAGCATGAAAAGTTCTTCAAATTTCTTGGTATAATTTCTAAAAATTACCTATATCACACATAGAGAAATGACATGTAAAATACGACAATATAAAACACATATGAAAGTATTATCAGATTATTACTTTTATTAGCATTATTGGCGTTGAAGCATTTGTTCCATCCTGGATCATTTTAAAAAAGTCCAGTCTCATAGAATGCCACTGTGAAGAGTCGTGGACCTCAAACGTGCGACTTGCAGAGATAGGGGAGAATTTTGAGCCAAATATATGAACAGTTGAGCAGTTGGAATGCACTTTTGCAGGAACTAGAGAAAAATAGCAATGGTTCGATTAATACACACCATATAGTCTCGCAATTGACATCCTCATATTTTCATCCGTTTGTACCAATGAAGGGAATCCTGTGCGGTCAGAAGTTTGACTTTGGCAACAACCTCAAATGGACCATTCGGCAGAAGCTCTTCTCGTAGCTGACGGCATTCTGTGAGAAAAAATTATGTGTAATTTATTGATACTTCCTCGTAGATAACCCAGCTTAGCAAACATTTTATAAAGGGAATCAAGTAATTAATATTAATTCTATGGTGGCTGAACGCTTATATAATCAGCTGAAGGCAGCTATTAATTTCGCAAATAATTTGGATAAAAAAATTGAATGTATAGAAAGATAAATCTCTCAAAAGAAGAAGAAAGCCTTAAAAACCGTTATTGGTAATGATTTATTTCTATCTCCCCTTAAAAATGGATGCATTTCGAAAAAGACGATTTTCGATTTTGATTTACGCAACTTAATAGGATAAAATTACAAAATAATTTCCTTCATAATTTTCAATTTAAAAGGGAAAAATCCATAGAAGAAAAAAAAGAGTGTGTTTTTTCACCAAATATATGCAAACAAAAAGAAAGAAGTGCAGAAAAGAAAAATATTTCTCCAATATCGAACAAAAATTCCTTGAAGATAAAATAACTTCACCGAATGCTTTATCAAGAATAAAGTTTTTAATTTCATCAAATTAGTGGATTTTCTTCTTAAGACATTTCGAATTTTATAAGGTCGATTTTAATTGATAACAATTTTCCTAGTATACTCTAGGCAGCAAATTGATCCATGATAATACTAAAAATATACACTTCACTAATCAGAATTCCATCTTTCAGGAATTTTCTCTTAGCATATTAATTTATACACGCGAAGTACCTGAGGGGCAAAATCAACATCTCCGCTATTTAATTATAAGAGTCGAAATGTGTATAATTGAATTCGATCTGACGATGGCTTCTGGGTATCACATTGCATTAACTGCTGATCTGAGAAATTAACTGACTTAAGCGCGAACATGTGGCTTTAATTATAAATGCCGGTAAAACTCTCATTGGAAAGGGAGTTCACGAACTAGCACGTGATTTGCATTAATAAGGTTTCGTACGCGATGACTTTACCTACTGTCATGAAGTTAATAATTGAAAATTTCCAAGTTGGTTATGTTTCTGGTTTTGAAATGCATCAACAAAATATTGATATCTAAAGAAGCTCATGTCATCCATAAATATTAGACTGCAAATTAGTTGAAACTTTTCTACATAGTGTCATCTATAAGAACTAACACATATGCTGCATCATTCACCACATACAAAGAATATAGAATACAGCGAATTTCAGCCTTGGGTTTGTAAGATTAGTTGGGTTAAAGGAATGGACAAGTTGGGACTAAGGAATAGACTTTAACATCATATATTGCTGGCTAATTAGATTAAAATGCAAGAGCAATTTCTGGACTGACCCCATAAATGATCTGTTCTGAAAATTTAAATAAACATATTTCTATTCGGTGAGTATATCTTTCAAAATCTAACTTTCCCAATTTCCATATTGTGCAATATTTCGTTACAATCGAGGAAGAAATGTCGGTTGACCAATTTAAATCCATACAAAAGATGAATGGTGAATTCTTCAATTCTCTATCTATACCAATAATTGAGTACTGAGCTTTCTGGTTTATTTTGTATTTCAGAAATGTTTGTAAGTTCGGTTTGAATTTACAGCTGATGGTGAATCGACATAAAACTTCCTCTGATATTCAAGGCCTTTCGAATAGAGAAGTTTTGCAAAATCGAGGAACATATTTACAAAAAAATCATAACGATTATTACAAAATAATTAAATATTTTTATTTTCCCTAGAGAATACAGTCAAACATGGTGGTACTTATAATGTCCATAATGAGCCCTACTCCCTGTAGGAAGTGTTTGAGGATATGCTGGTAGTCTCTAATTTGATCTGACTTTAAAATCCACGTTACTATTCTCAACAGCAAATTATTAGAAACACGGAAGGGCATATGATCAGGCGATGTGATTTGAATGAATCATGATTCAATAAATCAAAGTCTTAAAAAAATGGACATCTCTCCATTTTTCAATTATCCATAGGATTTCTAGTTTCTAATTTCCACACCACTTTAGAGAAAGAATCGTTATGTCTGACAGAATTAATAGTTCTTTAACATGGGATATATTTATCAAGGTCTATTCAAGTGAATTCTATTTAATTATACTCAACTTTTCAGTCTTGAAATTGCGTCTCTGCCTAGAGTTTTGTAGCACTAGCATTCTTTTGTAAATATTTATTATGATAAATTTCTATCCCATTAAAACTGGAATGACCGTTTCATTAAAGCATTATATATATATATATATATATATATATATATATATATATATATATATATATATATATATATATATATATATATATATATATATATATATATATATATATATATATGAAAAGATTTTTGCCTTCTATTCCAGAATTCATCACATAGATCACATAGACTAATTAAGCGTGAACCAACCATATACCAGACATTACAACTTTTAAAGTGATTCTCGCAGAGCTTTATGATGATATTTACATTCTTAATCTAACTTACGTAACAAAGAAAACTATCAGTATACATTTAGCCTACTTAAATGTAAATGAGCTCGCAAGACTTTAAGCGTGTTCCTTTATTGTTAGCGATCGACATAATCCCATTTCGTTAGATAAATTTGTTTGGAAGCACCAACATCCTTTCCTTGTTTAATTTAAACCAAAAGAATCCAGGCGTCTCTCACACGCTCAGCGAAGGATATAAAAAATTAAGTAGCTGTGCGTCTAGACGGAGTAGATCGAATAGTGCCGCCAATGCCATGAAACAGTAGCCAAAGAAATAGCTTCCTACAATGGTTATAGCGTCATTCGGGGAAGTCATTTACATATCGATTTCCTTGTTTGGTAAGAAAATTGCATTTCCTCTTATAATGAATCTTAGGCAGCACAATGGAATGTTGCATTTTAGAGCAAACGCTGGTTCATTTGCATCGTGGTTGTGGATCAATGGATCCGATTTTTGGCAAGAAACAAAAGCTGAATGACATTAGTATGACAAAAATCAATACAGTGTTGGATAATTTATCAAATAAGGTTGCTATTAATATTATGGGAAACAAGAACGGAAGCTTCTTTTATATTCAAGGTATGATTAATAAGGAAGGAAAACCGTTAAAAAAGAGTGGTTTTGGAAGTGGATTTTCTTTTATCTTGATTTATATCTCTGTCGTCAGCTATAAAAGTATTTTATATTGACCTTAACACTAGAGATATTATTATGAAATATAATTACAAAATTTTGGTATGGATGCTATAAATGACATTAGTATCAAAATGTTGATAAAGAGAAAGCGTTATAAAGTAAGATGAACAATAGACGTTACTTTTTTTAAAAATTCGGAGTCTAGTTTCATAAATTTGCTATTAAGATTATTGCATATATCATGCCCTACTCCCCTTTTCATTATTGCATAGGTGATTTTGCTTCTTACCTTTACATAATAACAAAGTAACATTTTGATATAACCCTCAACCTCGAGAACTCGAATGATTTTGCCAATTTTCGTCGCCACTGAATTTTGGTGCTTTGTAAGATGAAGTTAATCAACCATAATATCTATTATAATCATGCGATCGTAATTTAAAATACCATCTTCTTTTGTTGTGATAAGCAGTATTTCATTTTGTCGATACGATTATATTAATCAATACTATATACAAAACATCAATATTAACGCCACATCAGCATTATTTACCAGCAGCTAGACGCCAAAGACGGTTAGTATTAAAAAGGATGGCACTGTATTTTTCGATCACCAACATTCTATTATTACAAAAGAAATCATTATTACTTACATTGTCGAGTATTTGACTGATTAGCTATGAGTGTTATGTTGCGAAATTAATTGGCTTGGAATTGTCAAAATCTACCCAAATATTGTGGTTGGGGGTTTTATTGAGAATTTATTTTGCAATATTTCTAGAAAGGATGGGTGGATTAGAGCAAGCAACTATTCATGAAGTATCTAAGTGTCATAAGCTTTCATATGGTATATAAATTGGCAAAATAGAGTTGTAGAACTGTGTTGTAGATGGTTTCCCTCAAAGAATGTACATTAAAGAAGTGTCTTTAAGTTTTTTCTTGAAAAGGAGAAGATTTTAGCAAGAGACAACCATTGATAGAAGAGACATAAAAATGGCTCTAATGGTTGCTGAATGGATGCCGGGCCAATTATTTCCGGCCCTGTTGATAAACTTGGTAACTGTTTGATGACTCCAATTCGAATGAGTAGACTTTGACGTCAAAAATGTATTGTATTTACGAATTTTGTCATTAGGACTCGAGCTCTAGTGTTTGTTTTTAGAACATTTGACACCTTGTAAAGGGAACAAACAGTGTGTCGAAATGACACAAAGAGAGTAGTCAATCAGTAGGTGAGAGAAGTCTCATTTTGGAGTACTGATCTCCTCTGAGTGGTATGTGCTGTTGCTGTTTTTTAATAGCGAGTAGCTGCTTGAGTGCAGCCATTTACTGTAAGTGCTGTCCTTGTGTATGCTTCAACTTGGTTCTGCTGCTGTGCATTCGAATTCGTACATCTTACAGAGCATTTAGGACTTTTTCACCGCACATCAATCTGGCGGGTTTTGGATAATTCTGTAGCAATGAGAAAAGATTGGGGAAATCAGTACAATGAGTATGACTTGAGAACATTATTATATATGTTACCTATAGAAAACAAGCGAGTGGGTGATCATTCTTGATTTATGTAGAATTCATAAGCTTTCATATGAAGTACAAATGAACGAAAACATCAATTTCAGCGGTTGTGGCTGCAAGGGAGGTTATATGGTTTATTATTATTATTATTTTAAATATATATAGGATAAAGTACATTGGAAGGTTCATCTGCCCAAAATATGTAGGCTTGGAAAATAAAAAATAAAAAATATTTTGAGTCTCTTAGATATTAAGTCATCACATTTATATGTAAGTGAAGAATTATTACGTAATTCGAATTAAAACCTCTCATGTGCGAAAGGGTGATTAATAGTCTGTTTAGGGAAAAAGTAACGACTCCATTAATGCACTGCGTTTATGTGGAAGAAATTAACGATCTTCTTTGAAATATTACTGTGCCTTTTTATCTGAACACGAGGTCTATGACTTTGTTCCTAAAATAGAGAATCCGCAAAAATTATAATTTCAGAGGAAATAACATTCAATTATAGGATGTTTCTTGTAAAGAAAAATATATTATCATCTTATTAAGCTCTTGAAAGGAGTACTTTTTAGAAATGTATTTAACTGCAAAACTATAAATAAGGAACGTACATTGAAATTTTCTTTTAGGCGCAGCTGATGCAAAATGAAGGTGGAATTTTGCTGACAAAGAAATTAGAATTTGTAGTGATGATCAACTAATTATCAATTATGAAAAGCGGTTGTATCTTTGTACGTTAATAATGATAATAGTCTACTAATTATAGAACAAGGCATTGGCGATCAGGTAAAATATTGTTATGCAGATTTTTTTGTTATTATCAATATTAGAAACAAAGCAGAAATATCTTTAAAATTATATTCTGCAAGTTTGCAAGATAATAAAAAATAGTTGAAAAAGTTTGAGAAAGCTATGCAGGGTGCAGAATAATGGTTCTTAGAAAATACTCAATGAATGGCAAAATTAAAAATTATATATATTAAATGAGTACCAGAATTGGAATTATATAAAAAAGTGTCACAATTTTCCGCTCAGGTCTGTTATTAAAAACATTACTGAAGCCACTAAAATAAGAGAAGTTTTATGATACCTCAATGTAAGAAAAGAGAATGCTGATTTAAAATTTTTAAGCATATACTGGCTTTAATTTAATCGCAACTCTTATTCTAGCTAATTTCAGAATGTTATTGCTCAGTTTAATACTAGGCACAGAAAAGACAAATTGAAACTGATCCTCATAATAGATTTATCTTACTTTTACCATCCTGTTAGTGAAGGAATAATTTATAGGTCTAATAGGATTGCATTTGGCGATATTCTAATCCATTCATTTTAAGTGCATCAATTGAATATTTCCTTGCTCACGCTCCTGACGACTTTTACTACAAACTAAAAAAATTAAGTCATTTTTTTATGTCATGTGCGTTTAGAGTGTGAATGATGTTAGCAAAAATAAATTATTTCGTTGAAAATGAATAAAGGGGATTCAAGAGATAAATTCCTTCTCTATAGGTGGAAAAGTAATTTTGCATGTGAACATGTATCAAAATATTCTTAGGTAACTGGCATATAGTATTCTGTGTGTAACATTAAGTTAAAAACATTCGTTTGTGAAATTAAAGTTACTAAAACTTTAGTTTAGTCTCTTGTACAGATAACGTTTGATCTCTTTTGTACATTAATCCTAGATACTTTGTTTCCAACCTTCTGTTCAGTAAGAAAGAGTTAAAATTCTTTGGGATGAAAAAATATATAATAAAATTTCTTAAGAAATCTTGCAAATCTTTTTTTGAACAGTGGCATTAATGATGATTTGAAGTGTAAACGTTATAAATAAAAACTATTAGTTATTGACTCATGCGCTCTGTTTAAAGATTTAATCCCCGATGCATTGTCATTTAAAGTAATAGGAATCAGCTGACCGGCATCACTTTTCTTGGAGATTAAAACGAAAGCTTAGATAATATTCATTACCTATTCTATGCACTAAGCTGTTTATCTGGAAGTTGTGGCAACTCTAATTACTGTCTCTTTTCTAACAAACATTTTTCAACCCCCAGATAGGAAGGATTGTCCCAGAACTATCTTTTAAGATAATGACATTAATTTAAAAATGCAAATACTGATTTAGACTGGGAAAAGTCCCAGGCAAATATTCTTATAATTGTCTAAAATTTCAATCCTCTCGCAGATTTGTGACGGGGATTAGTTCTGATTATGGTTCGGGAATGATTAGTTCTTATTCTTATAAATCCTATTGGGACGCTTAGTCTAAAAATTGATGTTATTCCCACCAATGAGATTGATATCGTGAATGATATATTATTGTGTGATATCGCATCTTTTATGAGTTTGCAATTCTTTATTTATGCCTCTGATTATTCAAGCGATTTTATTTCCTTTTTTTAATATCTTTCTGTTTGATTGAGAAAATGCTTATTTTGATTTAGAAAATGTATTTGTATTATTAAAGAAATGTTCTTTTTGAACTGATGCAGAGATACATCGTAGCGAAACAATATTTAAGAAAAATATACTAGGCTTTTAAAAGATTCAAGACATAGTTTTTGGAAAGAGCGGTTGAATCTATTGATATAAAATCAAAGTAGAAAGAAAAATGCTCATGGATCCAAGACTGATGAAATTCTGTTTGATAAGAGCCGATATTAAAAAAGATTAAATTATTTTTTGTGTGACTTCGTAAATCATCTTTATCTAAATAAAATCCCGTATAGCTATATGTGTTTATCATTTAGAAAAGATATATTCCATATCTCTCCTAAGCGGCAGGACAAATTTTAACCATTCTTTCAGATTTATTCTGTAGGTAAAGTGAAAGAATTTCGTCAACTTTTCAAACCGGAAAAGTTAATTGAACATTCCATGAATCTCGGTATTCTGTGAAGTTATACCGGTTTTCAGCAATAACTTCGGAGCAAATTATTTTAAAAGAAATACTTTAATACCTACTTAAACCTCAAAATATTGCAATTTTAGTGACACAAAATTACTTTACAAGTTTTTTTTCAATTTTATTAGTTCTTTTAAAATTTAACGTCAACGAATTATGAAATATAATAACAGTAAGACTCTACGAAAATTTTTGAAATTTCTCTTTCATATGTTTTGAAATATTTTTACTGGTTTTAAATGATTATTTGAAGATGCCTACAAACTGATAGGCTAGTGTATTATATTTATTTATACAAAATTAGTTTTTAAATAAAAATATTTTACATGAAAATGTTTAAATTCCGAGAAGTGCCAAACATTTCAGTAATAGTAAATGTATATGAGTAACTAGCTATAGCCGGCCACGCTTTTGTTTTGTATCAGTCTTGTTCAATGGAAAAGAAAGAGAGGAGAAAGTGCATGTTTCAAGTATGATTAATTTTAAAATGCTTGTGGATACACAATATTTTTATTGCTCCATTATCTATGCACATATAGAGATTGTCTGGTTTGGCCGACTCTAGAACACTCGACATATTGTTACAAACTTGTAATGCTGCTTCCTATTACGAATAGTGTCATCGTAAGAAAGACCGTTTTACGATCTGCCCTGTGAGTGCTGATCGGGTGCCGCGTCAATTATTTCAGAGGTTGGCGACTTTGCGATGAATTTGATGACTTTGGCGACCAAATAGATAATGCTGGAAACTTCGAGAATTTTAATGATCCGTCCAATAGGAACTGAGATACGCCCAGAACCTTTTCGGCCCGCCTCCTGGGAGCAATGAAAGGACGGCAGCCTCAAGCTGAAGACAGTGTGTTTTGCGTTCAACTCTGGTTAATAGTTGGAGCTCTCTCCGTGAATGCTTCGACTGGCGTTGTGCTATTGCGTACTGCTCTGTATTGCTTATGTGCGTATTCGGCTGTGAATTTGTCTTCGTGTTAAATAAAGTGGTCATTTGTCACAGAGGCGATTTGACTGTGAGTCTCCATACACCCACTGCAAGCGAACCTGGTGATCCGTAACATTACATATAATTGCGCATGTGAGAGGAATCCATGTCTAAATCTAAACTGCACGGTTCTAAAGATTATCTCAAAGCTTTGTTGATGGTTATTGCATTCGAAATGGGATCAGCAACCACTTAAAATAAAATGGCATATTTGTTAGAATCACGGAAATGCGAAGAATAAGGACATCCTCACCATTGCAAGGTACTGCCAAGATTGATGCTTCTACGACGCTGCACTTTATTTTTTTTTACTGCAAGCTATGATTATTTCAAAGAAATGGTTGGTTGATAATTCGCAATATGATGAATGAGACGCCAATTTTCAATTGCAATACGTGCAATAACATCCCTCAAGTTATTCTTCTTGTTAATTTACTGCGTCATCTGCTTTCACAATAGTGTCGATGGCCTTGCATGTCAGAGCCTTGATTTGAATATCAAACTAAATAATATTAAGATCACAGATTTCTTTGTCCTTGGTAGCAAGAATAGCTCTTTCACTCAGCTAATCGTGTTTCTTGTAATTGGTTTGAATATCGGAAAATAGTTTTTCAACCAATTCTTCTTTTGATGTCACCAAAATGCAGAAGTTACGAGGCAATAAAATTCGCTTGGAGATTTGATAAACTAGCATCATTCCGATTTCTGGCAGTGCGTTGCTAACAAGTAGAGTATTTCAGGCAAGTACTTACTCCAACCGCTGGTATCAAAAAGGAATTACAGGCAGTGTTTGCCTGAAAATTCCTGCAAGCAATATTCAAGTGTTCCCAAATGATCTGATGTTTCTACGCAAATCTTGCAGCGATAGATTTATATACGTAGATTATAAATTCTCTTATTTCATGATGGATAGTTTTGCGCTGTATGAATTAAAACAGAGTCTCCATTTACCTTGAAATCACTGCTGTATTTTCTGTATTTTTACAGTTTGAATCAATTATCACTGCAATGAATTATCTCACAAAACGAGGGATTAAGAGCAGTGTGAATGAAACTGAATACAAAAAGGAGGTTTCTGAATCTTCTATCAACATTTTTGCCAAAAACTATCAGTTCACAAGATTTTTATCAAAGCTTTCTAATAAACAATTTTCGAGTAAAATTGTTTGTATTTTTGTAACAGTTACACAAAAAGTAGAAAGAATGTTGAAAAAATCATCTAACTTGGAAAACGAAATTAAATGAATATAGAATTCTCGAAACTGGCTCTAAGTCTTTCTTTATCATTTTGTGAATAAGAACTAAGATAGTGGAACTATATATAGATAAGCTTATGTGTTATCTCGTATATGATCTCAAATGTGTAAATTTAAAATGTGTTGTTCAGAAATCAAATATTATGCAAAACATTTTGTAGTTCTTTAACTAAATGAATGTTTCATCTAATAGATCTAAAGATCCTGCGAATCTGGGATACTTCTGATTTCCTATACCTTATATATATTTTTATAAGTAATTTGTTCTTTCAATACAACTTTTATGCAGTTAAGTATCTGAAGACAATAAAAGTTTAATTGACACAATGATAATGTTTTCTTAATACTGTTGAAAATTATTTGTGATTAATGATGGCAGAGAAAACAAATCATAAATAGTACATAGTAAATATATTGTTTAATATTTCAGTTGATGTTTCAACAGAAGAGAACAAAAGAAACTTCAAATTTGACTTCACAATACTGTAATATGTAATTCATCAAGAAACCTCTGAACGATCGTCATTTCTATATTTATCGTTTAATAGTATTTCAATTGAATAAATTATTGATGCTTCAAAGTTTCAGTATTTATTTAGACACAAAGAACAAATTATTGGGTTGCTTTAGAAGTTTCTTTCATTTCCTGACAGCTCATTTAAAACACGATGGGCATGTTTTATCGCTACTATCAACCTTTGAAATTATTTAATAGCATTTCTCAAAGGTGTTGCAGTTGTCAACATTTATGTCCATTTATCCTCAGTAATTGTTCACCTGTGTTTGTTTCGTCTCCACGTAAAGATTTGGTAATGAATTGGGCAATTTAGTCATTTTATGCATTCTAATCATCGAAGGCATAAAAATGTTTTCCAAGTCGTGAAGAAGACGCATGCTGTTTACGAAATAATTCTGTAAATGAGCGACCGAAGCATGAATTCTCAGTCAAATTCAAATGAGACGAATTTCCCGTTTAAGGCAGACAAAAGAATGTTAGATAATTTATAGATGAGAACAACCAAATCAAAGACAAATTACAAATAATTAAGACATTTTCATTCGTAAAATATTTAAGATTGCAAGATTCAACTATTTGTAAACATCCGATGCGACTAGATGTCGATAGTCAATTTGATATTTGGGTATAACGCCATATGAGCAAAAAAAGAAGAAAAAAAAATGATCGCGATAATGACCTTGTGTGCACGTGTCATTTATTATTCAAATACAATGAGAACGATTCATTTACAATAATAAAATGCAACAAAATTCAAATAGAAAAAAAAAACGCCCATTTTCAGAAGATCTAATGAATAATGTATTGTAAATTATAACTCTGAATGAAAGGTAGATTCGAAAGCTGCTAAACCACAAGAGTATCCTAAAACTTGTACCTTAATACTTTTGGGATTAGAAGGACATTGTTTATTAGCAGCAGTGTGGCGCCTGACTAAACAATTGATTGGGTTAAATAGAACAGCCAATCAAAAAATTTGAAAAAAAAATCACTTAGAAGGCTTATTTGTATTTTGTGCCTACCCCTGAAAGATTGAAATTTAGGTGGTGCCCTTTCACCATGATAATTCTGGAGCATAGACTAGAAAAATATTGTTAATAATGTTACAGTCCTGACTTGCTAACGTCAGGCTATCATCTATTTAGCCTATTTGAAAAATTCCCTAAAGAGGAAAAAAAATTAAATGGTTATAAATAGCGCACTAAACCATTCTTTTGCCGATAATCCGAAAAAAAAAACAAACTAACAAATCGTTCAAAACTAGCAAAACCTTATCACACAAAGTGGATAACATATTATTGATTAAACTTCAGTATTAAAAGAAAAAATATTTTTATCGTTGGAAATAATTTACTACCCACTATAAATTATTTATCAATAATAAGTCTTTCATTATTTGTTAACAGCAAGTACATTATATTTCGAAAAGCAAAATATTTTATTTTATTACTACTATTAAAGAGTATGAATTTTAAAAGCCAAAATTCCTATTAATTAAAATCAAGTAAGGAGAATATTGCAAAAATTAAATAAGCCACTAAAAGTAGATCATTTTTGAAAACTATGAAATACCAGATAACACGTCTTTTCTGTGGAAACTAGAATTATTTCCAAAAATGAGATTAATTACTAAAACTGCTAATTTTTTCATATCCCGATTTTAAAAACATGACCATGTTAAAAGATTATTTCCCTCTCATGTTACGTGGAGTGTAAAATCATGGCTATCAATTAATTATAAATAAATGAGGTAACTTTTGACAAGCATTTTTTATGAAACAAAATTAAAGGGACTAATCCTGATGGACTTCCGAGCCCTAGGTAATGAATAGCTCAAGCAAGTATATGTTTAATTTCAAAAAATGTTGATTTAATGTAGGATAATTTATTGGACAGCTCAAGGATTAAAAATCATAAAAGAAATAAAAGTGATTTTTTTCGTTTAATGAATGATGGTGATCAAACGTAAATTAAAGGAAAGATGATTAAACATTTCCATTCAGGTGAATGGTCCTCTCTTGAATCTGTGAACCCGGATTTATTCTCGCATTCTTTCGAGAATTCAACTTCATTTTGATTATCTTCTGCTGATCATTTAAGAAAACGATTAGAAATGTTTAAAATTTAATTATTTCTCTCTTTATCAGCTAAGAAGCCTAAAAAAGTATAAATCATTTTTTGTAATAACTTATTCCATTTAGATACAGAAGAGGTTATATTAAACTACAAATTTTAAGATTTGCAGAAAATACTTTTGTTATATCCATGTGCTGTATAAAAAAAAGAACCCTTTTCAGTGAAAAATTAATTAAGCTTAGAAGAATATAAATTTATTTGAAATTTATATTAGGATGTCCCGAAAGTTACTTTCCCATAGCGCTATGAATAGCCTTATCTGGCTCTGCTTGTGCAAACATGCAAGCTCATCTATTAGCCGTCTCTGTCATTGGTTTCAATAAAACCAAAGCTCTACTTCACCCCCCCCAGATCAATTAAAAGCTGGCACAAAAAAAACCCGGCCTGAATTAATGAACCGACGACAAGACGTTGTTGTTTTTCATCATGACAACGCGAGACCACATATTGCATTAGAGATAGAAAAAAAAACTTATAGGGCACCTTAATATATGTTTCATTGCTATTATTATGAGAGATCACATGATTATCATAAATGAATGGTATCCATTCCTCAAAGATGCTTCGTAATTCCTTCTTCTTGAGAGTCGTTGCTATTCCTCTCTAAATGAGATTTAATAAATCTTTTAAAGAATGAGATTTAATAAATCTTATAAACACTTTGTAAGTCATTATAATATCCATCAGATATGATAAGCGTCCCACATATATACAGCTTATTTCACGAAGATAATTTGCCAAAAATGTATTACTCTCATTTTACTCATATTACTCTCATGTAGGTATTTAATTTTTGGCACCTAGTATTATGAATCAATATGACAAAGCTAAAAATCCTCGAAAATAAATACTTCATGAAAAACATTTTTTTTTTAAATTGCTGGTCGAATGATGTATTTCCTCAATCCATTCAAAAATGATAAAAAATAAAATACTTTTTTTAATAATAAAAACCATGATTAAACTCAAATTGATGGAAACAGGATTCAGTGTTTCATTTTACAAGATTCTTTCCTGAATTAAATTTAAGTGTATGCTGTTGAAGTATTCTTATAACAGGATTATTGTTTTATCCAATGAAATCTTAGAGCTATGAAAAATTTAAAGCTTCTTCTAAATTTGGAATAATATTTACAAGATGAACTTTTATTCTTCATTTTGTAAACAGCGCAGATATTAAACAGAATCCTTCTTTTCTAGCTTTCAACAATAGAAGAAAATCACATAATCAAATATTTGCTGGAACAAGGAAAATGGTTTGAATTGGAAGACGAACATTTATGATATTGTTAGAAATTAGGCAAAATATATTTTTTAATTATCAAATTCAGGAAAAATTTGTGCAATCGTAAAATTAAAATCATTTTAAATTTCAAAATTTTTAATTTTCTCTTAACTTTTTTGGAAGTTTTTGAAGTTACAAGAGAAGCTACAAAATTCAGTTCAATTTTTAGTTTATTAATTAAAATTCCAAAAGAAATCCCCCCGAACTGCTCGTTTCCACCTCTTTATAAGTTCCTCCCACGGGAGTGTAGACTCTACATATATTCAACCTTCACTGTAAATTGCTTCAAGTTATTTCACGAATGAGCAGAGTTTCCCAAAGCAAGTTCCCGCTGCTTCGCAACTTTTATTCAAACTTCAATGGCGAGTTCTTTTGGGAAAGTCATCGAAAACTTAATTGCCTGAACACACTCCTCAACGGCGTGTGAAGCGACGAGGAAAAGGAAATCGACTGGAAGTTGTGATATCCTCCAAATGTTTCAAAGACGTAAACGTAGATTCTGACTGGTGAAGCGAGATAGAACACCGCCCGGGAGGGATGCGGAAAATGACATATCGATCACTCAACACTCCCTACATCTTTAATCGAGCTGCTTCTTCCACAGGTGTTAAAAGAATAGGGAATTCTACTCTTTCTTGTATATTGGAATTCATCGTCACGTCAAAGTTCTGATTACTTCAGGGATTTTGAGAACTTCATTACCTTCTTAGTATATATCTTCTTTCAACATCTGAAATAAAGAAAATATGATCCAAAGAATACTTTGAGTTGCTTAAATTTTAGTTGATATCCTCTCTACTAATAATAATGATCAATGTGTGTGTGTGCGCGCGTGTTCGTTGTAATAGAAATATGGATATTACATAGAATCGAAATAAGCCTATTAAAATAGCAGGGCTTCAATGTATGCTATAATTTGATGCTTAAAATATTTTGTTAAATGTAACATTCACATTAGGTTACATAAAAAAGTTTGAATTTTAATTCATCAAAACCTATAATTATGTTGAATCAGCTTAGCAACAAAGGCAGTTACTCTCTATCTGTAAAAAGGAGAATTTGCCTACGTCTATAAGATTCTATACGTGTACGCGTTGCATTCCAGACCGTTGGACTAAAAATACCAAATACAATTCATATATACTTTCGGAGGTGACAAAGGAATATGGCGCATATACATTTTTCTTCAATGCAATTCGGTGAAATTTGTTTTGGAAATTTTATTTAGAATTTTAGTTAATATTAAATGAAGTAACGGTGTAGAATTTTTCCACGATAGCATCAAAAATTTGAAAAAAAAAAAAATGTTTTTTTAATAAAATGCATTAATAAAAAAAATTTTTATGCTATTTATCTGATAGCTGAGCAGTTTTTTAAAAATAGTTTTTGCTTTATTTTCCAAAAATAGAGTTGTATTGTTGCTCTGAAGAGCAAACCATTTTCATTGTTTCATCAATTTTTTTTTATTTCACGATTTTTTTTCTATTTTTGAAAGTTAATAAATAAGAATACTGTTTAATATCTTTGTTGTTTACAAGTAAAATTTAAAAAGTACTTTCAATATATCGCCATTTAGAAGATAGGTGAGACGCATGTTCGCGTTTTCACTACGCTATGCTGTCATGGGACTGGTCTTCATTAGATAGCTTCATGTGCACATTGAATAAATACGTAAGACAATTCAAATAGCTTGGCATCAACGTTTTACAATTTGCCGGTATCATATACAAAAAAATTATGTCTAAACGATTTAATTAAATATAACCGACAACCCTGAAAAACAACCTTGTTCTGATGATGATTAATAATTAAACAATGGTGAATGGTAAAGAATAATGGTGAATAGAAGATAGGAATGTTTTTTATTCGTAAAATTCTATTACATTTTGATGGAGAAAGTAGTGCTTAAATTATCGGATTTTGCCATCAATGTTACGTTAGTTCGATTCGTTGTGCTTTAAACAAAAGTAATATTTAAATAAGGCAATTGGGAGTTTTATGTTTATTTTTTTAAGGAAATTTACTTTTTTAGTGTTTAGTTGCGAGGTCAGAATTTTTTTTGAAATGCGTTAGCTGTAGACAATAAAAATTGAAATGCATATGTATTGGATGGGTATTGTATTGCTCGGAAAAGGAATTTTTTTTCCTTCCAGCTGATATCAAAAAGGCATTTACCCAAATGTATAACGACAATTTCCAACTAAGTTGTTTTTCATTATTCATGCCTCTCCATTTCCTTATAATATGCACATATTTATTATTGCATGAAAATATTTTTCAAATACTAAAATTAAAAGAAAATATTCTGTTGCAAAAATAAAAATCAAAAATTTCTTTAAATATCTGATTTTTATGATTCTTTCCGATTTATTTCTGAACAATAAATATTTTTTATTGCAGAGTTTTTCATAGAAATTATATGAAGCATTTTTATAAGAACTATATCAAACAAACTCTAAAACACATAATATTTTGAGTTTACAGAATCAACACACCAAACTCTAATGTCTTTGCCAAAAACTTTATCATAATTTTAAAAATTTTAATTCTTCTTCAAAAATTCATTATTTTCAAGTATTGATAATAATAGTGAAATAAGCATGTCAAACGTATCAAAAATATCTTTATGAAAAATTTTGATGATACTTTTTTATTATGCCAAGATATCATAAATTTTAAACATTTTTGCTTAGTTTTATTGATTTCACTTTTTTATTTACCCACTCACGGTAGTAAAAACAAACAAAATGTTTTCATTCCCACTTTGAAAACACCAACGCAACTTTTATGATTCGTCTAACTTCCTAAAGAAAAACTATTCTTTTTTTTCTCATCTTTTGCTCTAACCTAATAAGCACATATTTTTGGAGAAATCATTGAAAGCTAAAAAACGCATATTTTTAGAGAAATCATTAAAAGCTAAAAAACGCATATTTTTCAAGAAATCATTGAAAGCTAATAAACCATGTTTTTGGAGAAATAATTGAAAGCTTAATCACTAGAAAATGCTTTTCGTGGAATTTTGATATAACGTGAGATGTGATATTCGATTTAATTAGCGATCTTTTTTTCTACTGATAGATTAAATTAAATGTTTCCAACGCCAGTTTCAATGTATTGGTGAAAAGGAGAAACATTTAGTGTTGAAATACAGATCTGGATGACAGCAAGTGAAGCGGAATGAGATTTCAGTCTGGGGGGAGGTGTATGGAAATGATATGCGGGAAATTCTTATCTCTCTTGTCATATCTACCATCATAGGGCTTCTTCAACCACCGGTGATGTAATCATGTGTTAAAGGAAACTTTGCTGCTTCTAATATTACGAAACTCACCCTTCTGTCAAAATGCTAATTTATCAAGGGAATTTCATCTAATGAGCTTTACTGCCTTCGTATCAATCCATTACCCCAGGGTGAAAAATGCAAGTGCCAACTTTAGATGGTATACATGTGAAAAAAGGCCAACTCAAGCATTGGAAAATATGATCAAAAGAGAAGAAGGATTTAGCCTCTAATTGAAGAGTGTATAATTAGTGAAATTCCGCTTCACTTTGTTATTTAATTATTATTTTGCTTCTGTTGACGATGTTTCATTTCAATGATGATAGAAAGGGGTAATTGAATAAGACATTGTTGAAAGTTAAACATCTGAAATGAAAGATTCTAGTAACAATAGAATCTTCCATTGTTTCAGTGGTACATTCAAATTCTGACGAATATTTTGAGACTGAAATAACTAAAGACAATATCACGTTCATAAATGAATAATTATCCTTTAGAGAAATACTATACTCGATTTAAAAGATTTTTACAACAAAGTGTTGCATATAATGGTATGGAATCCACTGTATAATGATGAGTTTTCAGATGAATAAAAGTAAGTTAACAAGATTAGACTGATATATGCATTCATAAAGCCAACTCAATCCTTATACAGTCTCTGTCATTCTGTATCATAAAGACATAACTGAATATAGAATTTATATTGGGGTGCTGTAAAGCCTACATTCAAGATTTTATTAAGGGTATAATCTCTATTAATTGAGAATGCATTTGAAACATAACATAAGGGTGAAAACTTTCAAAGGGATTATTATTTTGTAAAATAACGTTTCTTTTTCTTTTACAATTAAATAAGATGTAATATATAATTTCTAATGAAATGAAAATATTTCAATTTTTAGGAAATACATTATTGAAAGAAAAATGAAGCAGTTGAAACTCGATCAAGACAAAAAGAACAAATCCTTTATTTGCTGAATTCTGCTTTTCTTTTGAAATAGAAATCTAATTAGGGAATATTTATCAGGTTACTTAATTACATTTTTGTTGTTTAGCAATGCTTTACATTTGAATTTTGGCATTTCAGTGTGATAATTGTCTAAATCAGAGTGACGCTTAAGATGCATTAAAGGAAAATGGTTCGTTACAGTTCAACTCTGAGATTATTTATGACACTTTATTTCAATTATAATATATCTGCGTGTTAGTTATCGTTAATAAATTATCAATGTTGTTATCTTATTATAAGGTTTTCTAATTAATCAAATTAAATGCAAAAATAAAATAAAAAATAGTATAAAATTTATTATTATTGATTTCATGAATGAATTATAATTTATTTCATAAATAAATTATTATTAATTATTAATTTTTATTTAAATATTAAAACAAATTATTTCAAAACTAAGGGAAACAGTTTGGAAAAAGCAAAAAGAAGTGGAAGAAAAGTGAAGGTTTCAAATCATTCTTATGATAAGAGATGGTATAGTATTCTACATCTACAAAAAGTGCATACAGAATTCTACAAAATGGGGTTTAAGCACCAATCAAATGGTCTTTCCATTGTATAGCAAAAGCAAAATAATAATTACGTCGTGCAAAAACCATATAAAATTTAATATATATTTGAAAATGATCACTAATTTATAACTGCCAAGAAACACAGTATTTACTCTTATATATAAAGAAGCATATTAAGCGTATATAGATTCTGACGAAAAGTCTTTTGAAGTATTCTTTAAGTGTTCCAAAAATTTCATTTTTGTTATTGCCTCCTATATGCTCTTGTATTCGTCATAATACGTACGACTTGTTATTAAAGCAACCAGGTTACTATGTTATTACAAACTCATGGTACCTACATTAAATTTGAAGTTATACAGTTTTTCTAGAATATTCCTTATTTAGTTAATTCATTTACATAGAGACCCTATATACATTTTCTAACCAATAAACTTTATAATTTTTCGGAACCTTATTATCAACATTATTAGATGCAAAGATGTATAGTTCAAAGTCTTGATTTCAGATTTTGTAGCTCACATATAAATTTTGTCAATCAAACTTCCAGTACATGGTATTACAAAGAAATACTTTTATTTAACAATATTATATATTACAAACAATATTATTTTTTTCAAACATAGAAATGGGAAAGATAAATAAAAAATAAATAAATTATAATTTGAAAAAAATAGTGATAATGCTTCATCTCCCATCGGACAAAACCCCACCCACAATTATGCATCAAATGAAAGAAACATAAAACTTTGTTCTGTTTTTTTGTATATCAATGTTGTGGATTTCTACGAATTATTTCCTTTCTTGTGCAGTTTTGCTGTATTGTTTTTAAAATCATGCGATGAATATCAACTTTTTTATGGAACGTGCATACGTGTCTTTTTATCTCCTTTATTGGCTAACATATCATTGAATAAAAATTGAATTTAAGAAGCTGAAGAAATTTGATAGTTTACTTTAAAAGGAAAAAATTAAACAGAAATTCTTGCCAAAAATATTTAGTTTTAAAATAGTTAATATTTTGTAGCTTAAGATTTCCGGCTTGAAAAAAACAAGTTAAAAATTTAACGCAAGGCTTCTTCACACTTTTTAACTGTAAAAATCTAAATTAATTTTTCAGATTTTTTTTATTAATTTGTATAACGCATTTGATATTAATTACGATTTTTTGGCATTCTGTTTATTTTAAATTTGTTTTGCATTTTAATAAAATCTATATTTGATTTTGATTTGTTATAATCTCTTTGTTATAAATCTTTATGATACGTTTTCAGTCTATTTACTAATCTTTTAACAATATACAGTCTGATAACATTTTAAACAAAATTAGATTTTCTTTCAAATTGCTGTTGAAAATTGCACTCAGATTGTAATTTATAAATATTAAGTATCACTTTTTCCGAAGAAAAAAAATGCTGCTCGTGTAAACATCTTGTAGCTTCAGTATGCTTTAATATTTTATAAAGTTCACAAGCATCACTATTTTCTCATTTTTAAAAATGGTTTCGTTGCTTAAAGATAATTTCTTTTGTTGTTAATGATTTTAATTGAAATTAAAATAATGGTACCAAATCACAATTACATTGCAGTCATCTTTAATATGCCATTTAACAAATAAACACAGTAGACTTGTACTTTGCACTTAAAGTTGAGTACCAAATATCTCAATCGATTAATTCATTTGATGTACATTAAAGCTTAAAAGATCTTTAGTAGAAATAATAAAACAGAATAAACAGAAATTTAATTAAAATATAAATAAATGAAAAAAAAACTGTTAATGACAACATTAGTCTTTAATTCGGATATCTTATTAGATCTTATAGTTACATTTAGGTGGCTTTAATGTCACATTATGCTGTTCGAAAAGTCTTATTTCAGTATTCCAATTACTCGAATTTAGAGTTTAAATTAATTAAACTCTATCACCGAAATTGATAATGTAATTTTAATCTTAGAAGGCAAGAAAATCTAATTTCATTAGATTAAGTTGGAAGAAATAACAGTCAAATTCGAAAATATTTAAAACAAATTAATTTAACAAAATTTTCGTGTTTGCTTACGTTTTAGGGGGAGAATTAAATATTAATTAAAATGCAGAAATAAAAAAAGCTAATGAATTAGTTTATTTGAAGCTGAAATCTAAAAGTGAAAAATTTTGTAAAGAATATTTGAACAATTTAGACACCCGAGGTGACTTTTCTCATTGGAGAAGTTCTGAATACACCATTGTCTCAAGAAAATATTCAAATTAACCGCTCTCTTTAAAACAAAGTTTGCCGTCGGAAAAAATGTCTACAAGCATGTGTTAAAATTGTATTAAACAATTTTTGTTAAATCATAGAATGGAATCAAATTCTTTAATTTTCAGCTTTTTCATATATATATATATATATATATATATATATATATATATATATATATATATATATATATATATATATATATATATATATATATATATATATATATATATAGTACATCGATTTGAAATTCCTGCATTTTATTGATTTTAATCACTTACAAATGAAAAAAAGTATATATTCTTTAAAAAAATCTAATACACTTAACATCACATTTAAAGGTTTAATATTATATAAATAAAAGAGAAAAACAGTTTCATTTCATTACACATTCCAGAATTACTGATATTAAGAATCTTTCATTTAGAATGAAAGAAGCTTGTATTAATTTAATAAATTGTCGAAATCTGCGTCGATCGTTACTAAAGAGCTCATATCCAAGTTTCGTTTTTAGTGGCATCCCTACAGAACTGATCCCTACCTTTATGCAAACGAATAAAGCGTTTTTTATGAAACTCAGCGTCCTTTTGTCTTCTCTGTCCAGAAATATATTATTAGAGTAAATGCAATTTCCTAATCAAATAAGAAAATAACTATGCAAATGACATTCTGAAACTATTGTAAGATGGAATTTCGTTGGCCATTGTTCCATCGCTGAGACGGTGCAATTCGATCTATTTTGTCTAGACACAAACAAACTTAATATTTTATTTTTCCTGTTTAAAAAGGGCGAAAGGCAAACTCCATTTATTTTGAAATAAATAGAGAATAAATCCATGAACATAGAAAGTAGTTGAATGGGATTATTTTTCTTCCTAATAATGAGAAGATATGAGTGGGGCATTGCATGATCATTTTTATTTCAGAAAAATTCACAATTGATGAGGAATTTCACTATAATGTGAGGTAAATTAAGGATTAATGTTATTTAGGAGTTTAAATAATATAATTGATTAGACCTGAGACACGCGAAATTCAGAAACTGATTATTCGTGAAACAATTATCATTTAATTAGAAAATTCAAAATTCCAAAATCATCTGATAATCCTTTAAGATTATATCAAATATATTTCAGTTCACTTTTATCTAAGGACCGCATTTCTACCTTGCATTTCTATCATTTTTTTATCTAATACAAATCCAATTAAAAATCATGTTATGTGCTAATGTTTAAATAACTGTTATCGTTAAACTATATATCATTACGTTAATTGTTTATTATTACATAACTTTATTCTATAAAATTCTGTTCACTTTCTTTTTAACCAGTTTAAATAATGTGATGGAGTTTTTTTTTTTCAAATTTCAATAGATTTTGGTTTATTGATAACATAACTTTCTCTTTGAAATACGTGATCCCCTAATTCTAGAAATGTTTGAGTATTTTCTTTTATAAGGCCTCATTGCCTGTTTTGTATTATAAAAGTTCAAAGAGGGTAGATAATAAATCTTTCTTATTCGAACCGTTATTGGAAACGAGATAAATCGGCTCCGAAAGGTCTTCTAGCCGCTCTTAAACTTGAATTAAATCCAACAATGCTAGACCTCAATAATTTAAAATGACTAAAACTAAAATAAGATACACAATTTTATAAATAACTTCTTAAAGAGGTTTTGATGTGCTATTCTTAAAGAAATAAAATGCAGAGGCTTGAAATAGAACGCTCTTTATTTAATAATAAAATAACTCTCTATTTTATTTAAAAATATATGAGAGTATCTACCATTACAGTGTAGACGAAATATACTGAAAATACATATCTTATTTATAACTCTATTTTTAGTCAATAATCTGAATTTTTAAGGTACTTTTAGGTTCTCATTCAAACCTCTAATCATGCATGTATTTGAGTTGCGTTTTTTTTTTTTTTTTTTTGCAACATAAATCATTTTTTAAATGTGTTTTTAATTTTAGAATAGAACAGTTAATATAACATTGTTAGTAAATTCAATGTGCAAATTGCAGTAAAACATCAGAATCTAGAAATCTGTGAATTAATATTCAATTTTGAGACTGGCATTTAAATTTTACTTGATTTCATATATAGAAAAATTAGTATAGAATAAAAACTGATCAGCAGAAATATATATGAAAATTTACTTACTTATGTAGGTACAGATACCATGCCTTATGAAATAATTAAACCGTGTAATTAATATTAACTTTTTAATGATTGTTAAAAATATAATTTATAAATGTATGTCCTCGTTATAATAGTTTCAGCATGATATTACTAATTCCCATTTTTTGTAAATTTTATCTACATACAAAGAATCTTCAGAAACTATTATAAAACTGTTTCTTATTTCACTTTAGAAGTGATAACTTTAATTGACAAATATAATATGATTCTATATTAAATGATGTATGCTTTTATATGAAGCAGTTCGGGTGAGAAGACCTTCTCCAATTCATTTCAAATTTTGTTAGAAAGATCTTGTCCACTAAAATATAATAAAATGCTTCCAACTTATAACATCCCGACAGCAGGTTAAATTTCTGCTCACGAAGCTTTATTAATGCAAATCACGTCCTGGGCCTTGTACTGTCTTTCAAACGAGAATTTTCTCAACCTTTATAATTAAAGCCACGTGTTCGCGCTTAAGTCAATAATTTCTCACATCAGCAATTAATGCAGTGTGATTCCCAGAAGCCATTCGCAGATTGAATTCAATTATACAGGATTCGAGTCTTATAATTAAATAGCAGGAGAGGTTGATTTTGTCCTTCAGGTTTTTTCCCAAATCTCAATTAATATGCAGAGCTGGTGCCTTGGAGAGTTCTGATGAGGAAAATATACTTGATAGGTTTTTATCAAACATCAATTTGTTGCTGAGACTATAAAAAAAATATAGTTGTTTCAGATTGAGTTCAGAGTTTTTTAAAAATATTGAGGGCAAATTGTTATCCACACTTTGTCATTGTTTGATACTTGCATAATTATATATCATGAATAATTATGGAGGTTCATTTCAAAAGAGTTTATTTTAAATTGGGGAAAAAATTGTATCTTAAGTTCTTCGATATGATTTAGCTTCTTTGTTTTAAGTTAGAAAAGTCTTGCTTAACAGTTTATATAATTCTTTCCTAAAAGCGAAATTAAAATAAAGAAATCAAATATGTTTTTCATGGATGAAAAGAGAATTGAAATAACAGCGAAAATATAAAGAAGGGCATCTCCTATTTCAAATTAATTTTTTATTGTAAATATTATGAATTCTTATAAAAAGGTGTAGCACAGAAAAACATTTAATTAGCATCACCTGAATGTAATCAAAACAATTTAGTTGATCGAATGATTGAAAATTAAGTAGCTGAAATAATAAAATAGTTTATTGCCATATTGCAAAATAAGTATCAAAATGACTGCGGGCCTTGGAAAAGAAGATAGAAATAAATTCCTAGCAATTAAGCATTTTCATTGAAAACTTTCTTTTGGAAAATATTTCATTCGCAGAAACTTTCATTTCAAAAATTCAATTTTCATATTAAAACACAACCACCTTTTGCAAAATCTGACTCAACATGGACATAAAAGTCAAGCAACTTAATTAAACTCGCTTACTTCCTACAGATCAAATAAAGAATTTTTCAAACGAAATACTCTTTAATTCTTATGAGAATTCACTCACCCCCACTACCAATTTACGCTTATAAATTCTTCATGTGTAAAAATTGGAGCATCGTCTTTCCGTTCATAATCAGAGATTACACCACATATCGTTTGCACCCACTTTAAGTAATATGGGGGGAGGGGATAGATGGTGGTTATAAAGGCAATAGAGCTCGTTACCGGAAGTTCCCTGGAGAAATTAGCACTTCGGCATAATGATGAGGCTCAGAATATTAGAATCGGCAGATCTCTACCTCTTTTAACACTTGGCAGCTTCACCTGTGGAAGAAACTACACGGAGATGGGTGGTTAATAAGGGTGGAGGTAATACGAGATCGATGTGTCATTTGCCGCATCCCTCAAGGTAATATTCCATCTCGCTTCACACGTTAGCATCCAAACCTGTGTCTTTTAATAGAGGATAATATCGAACTTTCATCCGATCTTTCTTTCCTCGTCACTTGCGGAAGCAGACGGGGAAAAGGCCTTTTGGCAATTAAGCTCTCGTTGACTTTTCGAAGGAATACAGAAACGGGGCGTGAATAAAAATTATGAGAGAGAAAAGTTTTGCATTATGACTCGTAGATCTGACTGGCCTAGCATTAGCAGAGAGGGTTTAAATATGGATTTCTGATAAATTTAATATGAGTTATGTTTTTATGAGTTTGTTATCATTTTATGAGTTTTAAATTTATATGAGTTTGTTATCATTTTATTATTATTACTGAAAGGTACTTTCAAAGTGTTATAAGAAATTACGATTTTGAAAATAATATTATTTAAAGCTTTAAAAAAATGATGTGACAGAAAAAACTGCGTCTCGTCTGTAAAATGCTTATCCAAGAAATGTAAAAATAATTTTGTATTTTATATTTTAATTTTATGTGATCTCGCAAAACTTAATTCAAAGAATTGTTCACGTTTATCTGAAGTATTCCAATGCAAAATGGTAAAGCATAATTTTGTTATAAGATGGAAATTATTTGAATTGAAACTTTAAAAGAAATGTATCGTGCTATATCATATATTGAACATCTTATTTCAGAACTTATAAATTAATTGATGAAATTTTTATTGAAATATAAATTTTTATAATTTTTGATGAAATTTATTGATGAAATAGAAAAGATGAAGTGATTTCTCACTTACATAAAAAATACACTATAAGTGCCGTTTTACAACCAACAAATAACTATTAACTGACACGCACCTTTATATTTAAAAATACGGTATGGTTTCCTTAATTAAATCCGGGAGATCCTTTTGATGTATATTACCTGAACTTTGAAAAGATCCTTTTGAATCAAAGCAATGAGACAGAATTAGCAGACAATTAATTAAAATTGTGTAGGAAAAATAGCTTATTGTCTATATCTGTATATATGGTGAATTATCTCATTAGACTGTGCTAATCAGTGGCTTTGCATCAACGTCAATTTCCGTCAGGGATTAGGTGAGATTCATTTCATTTCAATATCGTGACGAAATGCTTAAAGCTCGAGTGTCACATTCTTTCTTTTGCATTTTATTAGCTTGAGATAGCTTGTAATTAACAGTGATTTTGTAATTGGAGCATTAATAAAACCTAAATCTCTCTTAATGTCATTTAATTTCAATGATTCTTAGTTAAGAAAAGTAGCAAGAATCAAACTGAAATAAACTAACATCTACTGTCAGAATTATTTTTAAAAAAAACGTGCTAATTTATTAAATGTGATTTTCATGCTAGTTTAGGAAGCCCAATCAAATATTGATATTAGAAAGTAGAAATCGCAGAAACCAGACACGAATTTGTTTAGTTGAAAAGCGTAGTAAAAAAATAATTTAAAAAATCTGCACATTTAAGATACCTGCTTGTTTTTTTCATAGTAAGTTTCTCAATAAAACATTAAAACTAAAAACGTTCCAACAATGAAATGAATCACAAGGGTTACTGTGGGAAGAAATGTCCTCAAGCATGTTTTTAAATTGTATTGGAAATTCTTAGATTCCATAAAACAAATTCAAATCCTTTGATATTCAGCTTCAGTGGAAAAATTAGTCGGAAAGGGATTGTATTCATTTTTCCGTTAGTTTGCCTCTTATCGTCATTATTAGTTTTAAAAGTATAATTTTTTTCACTTATCCTTTCTTTTCTTCATTAATAAGACCGATACATTTCCTCTACATTGAATAACATCACCTGAAACAAATTGCATGCCAGTTTGAATTATTCATCATCAAAAGCTTTTATGCTATCGTATCGAAAGAATATATATATATATATATATATATATATATATATATATATATATATATATATATATATATATATATATATATATATATATATATATATATATATATATATATATATATATATATATATATATATATATATATATATATATGAATAATTTAACGGTATCATAAATCTGAACTTCCTAATGATTCTTGAAAATGTAATTCATAATGAAATGGCATCGTTACATTTTTTTTTTTTTTTCGTTCGTCTTTTGGAAAATATTTTTTAATCATTTTAGAAAAGAGGATTCTTATTGATATATTTCAGTTGATTTATCTATAATTTCAGTTGCTTCCACATTCTTGTTATATATTAAAATATTCATATCTACAGTCAAAGCATTTTTTAATGAACGGTAAAAGCTCTTTTATTTATGAAATATGCTTGATTATTTTTATGTAATACAAAATAAATTTATTTACTTATTTTTTTTCTCGTATAGTAAGTGACGAAATTTCAAAACATATGTTTAAAATTCCTTTCTCGAATTATGCTTTGTTATCTGTGAATACGCTTACTAGGAAATGGAAATAGTATTCCAGATTCCTATCCAATTGTTCACTAATGCTGCAATGGTTCAATGTAATATGTTTTATATGCGATATGGACATGATATTTCAGAAATAAGAAGTCAGACGGATAAAATATAATGTATTTTTTTACTCCAAATTAATAAATATGTGATTAATTTTAAACAAATACATCAAAGTATCCTTAGGTGGATTGTTTTCATATTTGTCATTCTGTGTCTTTTAATACTAAAGCATCACATCAGCTGTGTTAAATATGTTACGTGAATTTAAATTTAAATTCGACGTCTGCATCAAAGATATATACCGCCTATCTGTGACAACATATAAAATATAACGTGTTTAACATTTTTCTTGTATATTAAGACTTGTGGGGTATTTTTATTTGCATTATGAATGATTTTTTTTAAAATGCAGATAAAAATGATTTGCAGTCAATAAGGATGAAAGAAACTATCTGTATTAAAGTAAAAATTATGTTTGAAATTACTTATTCTGGGAAAGTATAACCCTATAAAATACCTTCAATGTTTAAATCCCCTACAGCAGGTTAAATCGCTTTGCATGAAACATTATTAATGCAAATCATGTACTGGCCCATGTCTACTTTACAAATGAGAATTATATAAAAATAAATTATAATTAAGATATTTGTGGTAAGTCCCTAATTTCTTGAATCAGCAATTAATGTAGTGTGATATCTAAGCACCATTGTGATATTGACTTCAATAATAAAAATATCAAGCATTTTAAATAAATTGCTAGAAGGTTTGATTTTGCGCTTTAGGATTTTTTTTTAAATTTAATTTAATACGCAAAAAGAAAATTCCAGTCTCTTCAAGAGTTTTGATAAGGAAAATATATTTCATTGTTTTACGAAACATCAATTTGTTGCTGAAACTGGAAAAATAATATAATTCATATTTCCCATGAATTTTAGAGCTTTCCAAAAATTTTGAGCTGGGATTATACTGTTTTCAAAATTTTAGCATTTATTAATAATACTGCAATTATCATACCTTAAATAATTAAAAGGACTCATTTCCAGATATCCTTATTTTAAATTATCATGTTTTTTTGCAATTTAGCTGTTTTAATATCTTTTAGTTATCCCAAAGAGATAACTAAACTTATCTCTATGAAATCAAATCTTGTGTCCTCTGTTGGGGTAGTAATTGAAACAACAGTAAGAATAAAAACAAGGTAGCCTTCGATTTCCATTATATATATAAATTTAGAACATTTCACACATTTTTTTCCTCTTAGTGTATTTCGCTAAGAAATAGGCAAATTTAACTACTGAAACGAAGAGTCAATTTGACTTTTAAAATATAGTATGTGTCATCTGATTTTCAAGAGTCATAATCATTTAAAAATTTCTATATTTTATTTGCTTATGAAAAATATCTCTATAATTATGTAAGTGAGAAAATATTAAAATAGGCTATTTGCTTGTGTTATTACATAATTTATTTAATTTATCAGATTTTTTAATAAAAATCTAACTTATGATGAGGATACCAAAGCGTTTCTAAAAAGAATATTATTTAAAATATCACCAGAAGGAAAAAAAATTAGCTTAAATTATAAATATAAAATATGCATTATTAATTAAGAATTTGTAAAATTAAATGAAAAATATTGTTATAAAAATATTAGATGTATATGATATTTCCTATAGCTTTTTCTTCTTTTTTATTTAAATTCAATTCACAAAAACTTAAAAATAATTATGAAATGGACATCTTTTTTAAATGAACTTTGTACGGAATTTCAGCATGATTAGTTTGATAAAAATTTTATAATTCAGAAGTTATTTATGAAGGCAATATAGTTACTAGTACTAATTCTTAAAATATCATTTAATAGGCCAATAATTCATCAAAAATACAATTTAATCAAAGCAAGAAATATGGAATTGTTCATATGGGTGTTGAAATTTTAAATCGTTTTTAGAAATGATTTTTTACCCCCAATTAAGTGTTTACTTACTAGATACATATTTTCTAATTTTACTCCGTATTTAGCATAATGAAAGCAAAGATATTATGAGTTTTTTTAAGGATAAAATCATTTATGAAACACTATAAGTTTTTAATATTTTGATTGAAAAACCGCTTCCAAAATGTGCAGACGGAAATATCTTATGAAAGATAGGCACTTGAAGCACAAAATGAAAAACAATAATAAAAATCTGCAAGTCTTCAGACCATAAATAAATTCGAAATTGGACATTATAACAAATTTATCGTCGTCAGTGAAATGGAGAAAGGAGAAAACACAATTATAGAAAGATTATATTTTCATTCTGAAGGAAATCACAAAAGTCAGTTGGAATACTTAACTCGGAGTAAACATCAAAATAACAAAAGCTAATTGAACTCACTTACTAACTTCAATACAAAAAGAGCAATTTCTTAATTTATATGTTAGAAACTTCTAACCCAGAAGGAAATCAACCCTTCGGCTATAAATTCTTCATGTGTAAAAACCGAAGCATCGCCTTTTGATACGTAATCATAGGATATACCATATATCGTTTGCTCCCACTTCAAGCAATCGAAAGTAGAAGGTGGTTTCATAGGCAATAGAGCACGTTAGAAGTTCCCAAGAAAAATCAGCTCTACGGCATATCAATGAGGCTCAGGATATTAGAATTGGCAGCCCCCACCCCTTTTTCTTTAACACAAGTGGCATCCCCTCTGAAAGTAACTGCACTGAGATCGGTAGTTTATAAAGGTGGAGGTAAAACGAAATCAAAATGTCATTTGCCACAACCCTCCAAGGTATCATTCCATCTCTCTCCACGCGTTAAAAGTCAAATCGGTGTCTTTTAATGGAGGATAATATAGATATTTTCAACAGATCTTTCTTCCCTCGTCACATCTGAAGTAGACAGATAAAAGGCCTTCAGCCTTTCGATGCTTTTCGAAAGGAACATAAGAACATAACATAAATGGAAATTAAAAGAGAGAGAGAAAAAATTCTCTTTCATAAGATTTTTGATAAGCAAATTCTTGTTTAATTTTTGCAGAGAGGGTTTAAATGTGTAAATTTTTAATAATTTTAAGGTGACATAGTTTTGAAGAAATTAAAATATGGGGAATAACTCTTTTAGAATATTCTTGGCACTTCATTGCACCGTTCATCAACTTATTTTTGCTGCTGTTATTGTTTTATAATTTGAATTGATGAACGAATATACCTCTCAGATTGTTGTAAGAACAGACTCTGCCACTTAAAGTTTCATTAAATAATCCAGAGGAAAATATTGATTATCTTTTGTATGAAGCTTATACAGAAAATGTAGAAATACGTAAGCAGGCTCTAATTTAAATTTAAATAATCTCGTAATACTTAATGCATCAAGGAATTGTGCACATTCCTGTGAAGTACACTAATACAAAATGAGTAAAATATAAGTTTCTTTTGACAGAAAAATTCTGTACCATAATTTTAACAGAAGTGTGTTGTGCAATATCATTTACTCGAAGTCAGTTTGAGAAGTTATGGATTCAGATGACTTAATATTTTCCGTAAATACAACTTTTCTTATAAAATATAGACTCATTAAATTAGAATAAACTGCAGAGCGGCAAAGAAGTTTTTTTTTTTTCAAAAACTTCCTGTTAAAGGTAAAGTTTGTAATTTGGTGATTTAACAATTTAAAGTCACATATCTGAAAATGGGTAAATAAATAGAATGGCACCACAGAATTCGTGACTGAATTTGAATTTTAAAAAGTTTATTTTTCATTATCTGCTTACATACATCATTGCCATATACATTTCATTTCCAGCTAATTTTTCATATTTTATAAATTATTATTGTAACTTTAAGTTCAGGTACATTAAAAAACGAAGAATCATCACTTTAATTAGACGCAGAAATCTAAAATCATTTCTGAATCCGAAAATAATCTTTTTTTCTGAAATTATCAAACAACGTGTATTATTAGGTGTGTGTAATTAAAGAGCGTGTATTGTTTGGAGTACAAACCAATGATAATTCAAAAAGCAAAAACTTTTAAATAAACACATTTTAATTATAAGAAGTTGAAAGTATAGAAAATTGTCAAGATCAATCAATATATGAACAATTACATATTAATACTTGGTGGCATACCACTTGACATCCATAACTGCTTGGCAGCTACGAGGTATAGAGTCAAGATGAAGTTTGAAGGAGAGAGGAATCTTATTACAGATCCTTAAGCCGGGAGACATTTTCATAAAAATACTTGCATTTCTTCCTAGAAGTAAACGCTACAGCTCGTCTTATGTTCCGTCGATGATGTTATGGTCTAAGGATTGGCTTGACCAGACAAAAGGAATCACATGACGGAGGAATAACCACTTCTGGATGTGCATGGACTGGTACTTCAGATCATTCTCCTGTTAGAAAATGAAGCTACTGCTAAGAGTATGCATACAGACGGATAGTATTCTCAAGGTTGTCTTTACCTTGAAACGTATCTACGGTGAAAACTTATTAACGAGCAGGAAAAGAAGCTTCTTTAAATAAAACGTTTAAACGTTTTTACAGAAACATCATTAATAAAACTGTCAGATAAAAAATGCATCACTTCAAATACGATAAACATTCAAATTTTTCAAAAACGTGTTAATTATTATAATAATTACTTTTAAGCATTTTCTCCAGTACATTCAAAAACGAGGAATGGTCACTTAAATTCGCCACAGTAGTTAAAAATAGATTTTGTCAAGACTGGAAAAAATATGTTCAAAAACATAAAGAAATATTTTTATATGTATTATATACAATATTAACATTCCTACATATAAATATACATAAATATATACAATAAATGTATTTTTATATGATTGTACTATACAGTAATGCAGTCACATATCGAACCACGTTTAGAATAAAGTTTGCTCTGAAATTTCCACTGTTATTTATACAATTTGGAAATCAGGGAGCTTTTAATTTTTAAAGCTTCATTATCCTGTTAGTAAATGAAGCAGACAAGTTCATGTTCAAATCTCTGAAAACATATATATATATATATATATATATATTTAAGAATTGCATCGTAATTGGTTTTCAAGTATCATAATTAATATAATTTGTCTCATTTTATAAAATGTTTTATCTACATAACATTTTATTACATGATGTAATCTGCTTTTTTTTTTAACGAAGAATGAAATTTAATAGAATAAGCTACAGTTTCAACAAACTAAACATGGATTCAAATAGGAGTGAAAAACGGAAATTCACTCTCTCTTCACGACAGATCGGATCGAAATTTTTGAATCTTCAAGTCAATCTATCAATTATGTCCGAAGTTAGATTGCCAAGGTTGCTGTAAAACTTATAGGGACATGCATTTCCCTTGTTTATTGATTCATTTTCTAACTTCTTTTCATATTTTTCTTTCAATTTTCGTAGATTGTTATATTCTAAGAGTAAAAATATATATATAAGAAAAGAAGATGGACATTTCTGATTGGAATAGCAGGCAAATTAAATAAAAACAGTGGACATGAAAGTTTAAAAAAGAAATTTCATAGAGGGTTTTGTAGTCTTAAGGGACTACAACTTCCAGACTGTTATTATAATCTAAATACCTTTTCAATAATATTTTATTTTTTCAGAAAACCTCATGAAAAATCTACAATACTCTTCATATTATCTCACCAATTTTTGCATTATCCTGTAAGAATAAAGTAAAATGATTCCAGATTAGCCTTTTAATTCCCTTGAATTCAATTCCCTTGAATTCATATTTCACTCTTACTATTAGGTAATTCTGATAATGTATTTAAGCAGTTTTAACCTGAGTCTTTTTTCATCATAATCATATATTTATGTCCTCTTTGAATGCTAAACCGTTGGCATGCACGCCATCAATTCAATTTTTAAAAATGTTTTAATACTTTCATAAAGTAATTTGTCTAGTGATGCAATCTTATTTCAATTATTTCTATACAATAATATATATATATATATATATATATATATATATATGAAAATCGGAGAAAACATTCTTCCTCTCTCAAAATGGAACGATAGAAAGGAAGCAATAGTTTATTATAAAAAATGACACAAAATGGCAACTTGATTATCATGTAAGAAAATTATATTGTTTTGGTTAGGGAAGTTCGAATTCGTGTAGGCACTGAATAAAGCATAAATGGCAGTTTTCATCATCATCTTTTAATCGCATATATTTTTTTACCTGCTTTTACCAGTATTGCTTGATTATTACGTATGCGTCTTTGACAGCATATATATATATATATATATATATATATATATATTGTTTCAAAAAGGTTAAAACAGGTTAATGACTTAAATTAATTAAGATAAATAATGACTTAAAAAATGATGATGTGCTCACATAATAACTTGAAATTTGCGATCGTAGATTTTTTATTATTTTTACTGTTTACCTTTAATTATTATTTTTACTGTTGTTTCTTTTAATATGCATTTACATTTGTTGTAATTTCTTAACAAAGTATACTAAGTTTTATGCATATTGAAAACGAAGAAATATCGGGAATAACAACATTCTATTCCAGTAATTGCAGATTTCTTACATAATAAAAAATAGATTTAATTTTTAAAAAAACTAAATATGTTTTGCCTTTTTCAGGTTTTTAATGATAATACTCTTATCAGAAAAAGGAAGATAAATTAATAAATGCATATAACATAATCTCTTTTACGTGTATTTGAAAACTTTATTATTTTTATGAAAATGTTATAAATAATATGGAATAAGTCAATAACAGAAATAGTATTTATTACTTTTACATCTAAAAAATACAAAAATTTGGTAAGGAATAATTATTTTTTCTAAAGAGCACAAATTACTCATTTTACACTTTGGGATTAAACAAATTATTTGTATACATTTTTTAAGCTTGATTTTTACAATAAATAAATAAAAATGGCATTTATTATAGATTCATGCACATTTTGAAATGGATATCAAAAGAAAAAGTCTTGCTTATTCTAAATTCTGGATATCAATTCGAAATGAATACTATATTTTAAACTATGCAGAAACATACAAATTAATTTGAACACGTGTTAACAATTTCAAAAATTAGACAAAAATAAGTTTTTTTTTAAATATTAAATCTCATTTATTTGGAATCTGAAACAAATTTATTTCATCAAATCTTTACTTAAGCATTACACGTGAGCAAATGAGCTTACAGAAAAAATTATACTTCTATAAATTTTAGTAAAATGAAAGATAAAATATATATCAACAATAATTTGTTTATGATATTTCAAAAAAACAAAAAACAAAGACATGTCTGTAAATATATATTTTCCATTTAACACTCTTTTGGTTGTAATTACAAAATAAAAGTAGAATTTACTTATCATAAAATTTGGCGTCAATCTTTAGGACGCCATTTTGTCTTTCTACACAGCTTCTTTGATCGTTAATATCTCTACGAGGACTACTATCTCTCATTATATTCATGGTATTAAAATTGCAATGAGTGAAGCAGAATATACCAGCAGAAATAAAAAAAAAAGTGGATAATGTCTATCGGGCGTCCAAAATTTTTCAAGAAATCATTGTCATGATAACTATTCTAAATTCTTCAAACGCTCATAGCTCATCAATTTTTTTTTTTTTTTTGTTTTGTTTTGTTTTTTGTGCAGAATCACAAATTTTTTTTAAATATTTATTTATAAGCAACTGCTATTGATATAGCGAAATGCATTCTGGAGATAATTCATCTTAGAACACATCAGTTATAAATTAATAATACTAATTAACAATTAATATCTTTACATGAAGTAAACACATTTTTGTTTAAAAAATGTTAGTTAAAAATCATTTATTTTGTATTTATTATTGAATTTGTTCATTTATTTTAAATTTTAAATTCATTCACTATTTAGTTAACCATCAAATTTGTTCATTTATTTTTAAATTTGAATTCATTAATCTTTCCTTAATCTAAACATAAATTAATCTATTTTATTTATATTTGTAAATATTTATTGATGAAACACATTTATACAAAATATCACAACTGCAGTTGAAATAATAAAACTAAGATGTTGTTACGGCACTTCTGCCACTAAATACGTAAAGACAACTGGCTCGCTTGTAGTGAGTGGGTTATGGAGAAACAAAATCAACATACTTCAGTAACAAACGACAAGTTTTATCAACACGAATACACAGACGACAAATGTACAGCCGAAATGTACACAAGCACCACACAGCAGCACACTACAACAAACAGTACCTACAAGTAGTAATCGGAAATAATAAGAATCACGACAAGCAAAGCGGCCAGACAGAATTCAGCAGGAGAAGAGATTCTACGTAGCTACTCTTTACGGCCTCTCCATACACCTGCGGTTCTCCACTGTCTCCTCACTTTAGCTGTATCCAACTGCCGACCAATTACTACGCGATTGGCTACTCCACACACGATTCGATGCTGCTTCTATAATAAACTCCAGGATTTGCCCCACAGCGCAATTCACCAATTGCTTGAGTTCCACTTAACGCCTACTCTTCGCTGGATTGATAAAACTAATTCGCAATTGGTTCGCTGTATGACTCTAAACCTTTAACTACACAACTGTCTTCAGCTCAGATTGCCGACCTAATATAGTCTCCGGAGCACGATAGAGAAGGTTCTGGAACAATCAAGCGTACCTCGGCTCACATGGCTTCTATTACATAATTCTTGAAGATTCCATTATTATCTATTTTGCAGCCAAATTCACCAAATTCGTCACCAAGTTGCCTAAAACTCGCCAAGTTTGCCCCAAAACCTGGAGGTCACTATCCGGCATTAGATAAACCTCCAATAGAGCTGATAGTAAAACGGTCTTTTTTACGATAGAACTGTTCGTGTGGTGCTAGCTTCATAAGCCAGTTAACAGCCTCTGGACAGCGGTGATCACTTTTGTCTAGTGGTTATGTTACGCAGCTACGAAGCGTAGCATCGCAGATTTCGATCCTCGCTCAGGCAATAGCCGCATTCGTACTGTGATGAACATTACAATATTATATTAAATACACATTCAATTCATTTCTTATATTCGAAACTTTACTTAAATTTTTATTTATGTTGGAAAGTTTGAATATTAATTAATTAACATAAATGGATTGTGTTTATTGGAGTTATAATCGGTTTAAAATTATTTTTTCGGCGAAAATATAAATATCATTTGGTTTTACGTGATTATTCAAAAATATTCATACATTGAAATTATGTAATTCTGTAAAATGTATTTAGATTCAAAATGTCGTCTTAGCAAACATTTTATTGTTAATTTTTCAGTTACGTCTATCTTAATTTTTGCCATTATTTTTAAGTAATTAATTAAAAACTTTCGATTGAAAAGTTTTCCATTAATTTTAATTGGAATATAAATTGATTTTAGACTAGTTTTTATTCATAAATATTTAATTATTTTTATTGTCTTCCGAGAGATGCGATCACAAACTTCCTTTGTTTTTCCAAAAAGAGTTAATGATTACTAAAATTTATCAAAGAACATTGGAAATCTTCTAGGTAAATTACAACTTTTTTTCATTCGAAAACTGAAACGAGTGCAGATGTGCTATGTGTATATGCACTGTTGGGAATCGATAATAAACATAGAGCTGGTTAAAAAAATTTCATATCCCCGTAATTTTAATATAGAAATTGTTTCCCTGCAAAAGTTTTCATCTAGACTTCTCCCAAGAATGTGCCACAAGAGATTTCCCGTCTTCAAAAGTCATTTCGAAGACGACCTGCTAAAATGTAAAGACTGTTTGAAGACTGCTACAGTGATATGTATAGAAAGGTCTCATTATCGAATTCCTCAAGAATCCAACTTCACTGCAACTGTCATGCCATAATATATAGACCTTTTTATTTATACATTTCATGAACTGAAATATAGATTTATAGCATCGCATTTCCATCCTTAGCATTGGCTGTGAAAGATAAGACAGGGCAATTTTCAGATAAGGAAAACTATTTCTATTTGTAATATTATTATAATGAAAAGGGCTTTTGAATAAACATTTTGCCAAATTCAGATTTGTAATTGCTAATTAACAGTTATTGAAGAATGTTCACAAATTTTTAATTAAAAGTCATGTATTTAACAATATCCAAGCTTAATCATTTGCTGTCCTAAATTATTTGTCAGGCATCCCAGAAAGGAATGTGAGGCATTTGAGTTTAATTAAAACATTTAAGAATGTAATATGCCTTGAAGTTAACCGAGGCGTGTAAGATTGCTTTTCCTTATATTTTCCAAGAATATGTATAATACATGATAATAGTTACTTGATTTAGAAATAATGTGTCCTTTAAAAAATTCCTTGAAAAAAGAATAGAAATAATATGCATAGAATAGAAAGGAAATAATAAATGATAAAGTTTCCAGTTTCTCAATGCTATTCATTTACTAAACCAAATTACGAAGTAAATACTAAATACTCTTTCTCTTTAAAAGTACTGCTTGCTGATCGACAATGACTTAAATTAATAAAAATTATGTTTAATTATTGAGTGATTTTTACTGACATAAAGTTAATAGTTCTTCATTTAAATAGTTTGAGAATTAAATATGTCTAATAAATAGAATTTTATTCAAAGCTTTCAGAATTTCTTTATTTTACAAGATAGAAAAAGTGATTTTTTTTCAATTGCTGACAAAATTTATTTTCTAAGGAAAAATAAAAATAAGTAATGTACACAAAACGCACTCTATTTATTTAATAAAACAGAAAAAAAGATAAGAACAAAAGCATACATTTTGCAATTACTTTCCTGAGACGAAAGAATTTAATAATTGTTCCAAGACAAACCAAATTTCTTTTTAATAAAGCTTTTTTTTTGCGTTTTTTAACAAATAAAGAAAAAGAAAAAAACATTTCAAAAAACTTATCTCTTTTTGAAGTAGAAAGCTTTAGACAGCTTCGGGCTTCTAAAAACAGATAAATAAATTTTTCAAGGAAGGGAAAAAGATTTCGCTCGAGTGCTTTGCCCTTTTGTCTTTGTCCTAATAAGCGTGTTTGTCAACAATTATAAATGCTTTCTGTGCATTGTTTACTTGTTAAAGTCAATGGAAGTAAAGAAAAATAATCTAGTTTTAAAATTCTAAGGGATTTCTTTAATTTGTGGTATGCCATGGAATAACTTTTATTGGACCTATTCAAGCAATTTATTGTTGATAAATATGCTTATTAAACATATATTAAAAATCCTTTCAAAAATGTAACTTTCCATGATTTTTTTGTGTGTGTGTGTTTGTGAAAATTTATTTTTTAATATTTTTTTTTTCAGTTTTGCAGTAAAAAATAGAATAATGTTTTAGAATCGTTGGTAATGTATTCTGAGCAACATTATTAAGAAAATTTGCTTTAGTTCATAATAATGCAAATTGAAGATATCTTATAGGATCAAATAGGAAGATATCTTATGCAATCAAAAGATATCTTATAGGAAGTTTCTAAAAATATTGCTTTTATTTAGAATAAGACATTCGATTAGCAGTTTTTCTTGCCCAAATTTATAATTTCAAAGGTTGAAAGAGTATACTGCTCATTTATTATTAATTGTATAGAAATACATAGAATTAAACTCACGTACTTTACTCTGACTGAAAACTATGATGGTTAGACAAACAGTTGGCGCATTCTTCCTTTAACAAATGCACAAAATGTTTTGAAGGAAAAGTTGATCATTCATTTGCACACTGTTTTGCGCTGCACAATAAAACAATAATGGAATTTCAATCACTTTTTTATAATATTTTTCCTTTTACCTTATTTATTACTCTTCATACCTGCACTTAAATGTTTATTAACGTGAGTTTATAAAAATAAAATGAATCCAGAATCGCAAAAATAAAATCTTTCTTTTATATTTTTCAACAATGGAAGAAATTCACACGATCATTGAATTGATGAAAAAATGAAAATGGCTTGAAGGACAGGGCGATCATGTAATATATTGTCAGTATTAGGCAAAATAAAATCTTTTTTTAAAAACAAATAATGTAACAAAACATTTGCACGCATAATTGCAGCAGTATTTACATATAAGTAACTGTAACAAACAAGAAAATACTGGAAATAAATTTCCCACAAGAGCGAACTCATTAGAAATTTTTTTTTAATAATTATTTAAATTTGAAAGGAAAACTAAACATTTGTATAAATTGTTAGATTAACCATTAACCATATCACCATTAGATACTCAGGTTTGAGTATAAAAAAACAAGAAAAAAATCAATATGTATTACACTCACTCATCTTTCTGATATGCTTATTCAAGATCTGCCCGCTTTCAGGAATCGCCAAATTAATCATTTTCTTTAAACCAATAACTAAGAGAATGACTGAATACCCAGCGGCATGTGTTAAGATTCTATCCGAAATTTCTAGATAAATCAGAGGACATCTTCAGCGCCTTTAGTTTCAAAGGGAAAAAAGCATGTGTAAGTCATTCTCCTTTAGTTCATGCTTAGTCAGCGTCAGTTCTTTGAAAAAAAAATCATTTTTTTTTCTCTTATCATTTGTTTATTGAGAGGAGCAATAATGAATGCTTCATTAGGCAGAATATTTTTAAAAGGAGTTAGTATCTACTTGGTTTATTCATTGTTAAAAGATCGCAATTCTGTTGAATGTAATTTTTTTTTCAAGGAAATATAAGGAAAATCCCTAGTCATAAATTAACTTAGAGGGTCATAATTATGTAGAAGTTATCAATCAACATTTTTTATATTCATTTTGTTAAAATGATATAAATTGTTATTATAAATACATTTTAAAATATTAAATAAAAAAAATCTTAAAATGAAATTAATTAATTCTTTTTAAACTGAAAAACGAGTGCAATCCGTTATAGGAAAGGTTTGTAGCATAGCCCTTGGTGCTGTGCCGTACTAGGGCAATCAAGAATTCCGACACCTTGTCGTTCCTGTATTATTGAAGATAAAACTGAAAAATAATTATAAAAGAATCATCATCTTCTTGAATTGGTCTCTATCGTTATCGTATGAGAGAACCACCACTAGAGGAACACGGAAACTGTGACTTATTATTTAATAATGATCACGGAGTGCTTCTGGTAAAAAAAAAAAAAAACATCCCATACTATAAATGTCAGATATTTATTCGACGAATTTTAATCAGCGTTTTCTGGCTGTCTCCCTACGTCGCCCTGGTGGGATACTGAAGCAAACTTGACATCCGGGATAATAAGAGGAAATTGAATATCTAATTGCCAGGATTGAAATTCAACTCATATTCACCTCGACGTGGCTCAACACTCCCGTTGGAAGAACGTTCTGTCATATAGGGTGTGTAGTGGACATATCGAATAAACTGAATAGTTAATTTCGTATTAATCAAAGACCTGAAGATATTTTCATTCCAAGCAATGCTGAGTAACTCACTGATAATCCAATGAACGGCTACTTTTGTTTAACAGAAGGATTCACGATTACATATTTTAACAAGATAATTAAATAATATATCTTTGAAATTATTAGATGAATCACATATCCGTTGTAGCATACATATATTGTGCGATATTATATGATATTGAACAACTGAGCAATTTTGTATGATAATGATATTATATATATCTCACAATTGTGTACAGTGTGGGGCAACAGGCTGTTCTACCTAAGTAATAAAGCATCTTATAGAGATTTATGTAAAGGAATGAAAAGGAAAATGTCTGCAACACTTTTTTTAAACATATCTTAACAAATTCGAAGGAAATGGAAATTAATTACTTTGTAACAAAGTGTATCCATTTACAGTTCATATGAAATGAAAACTAAGTAGAAAGCAGAATGCTCATATTTCAGATTAAAAATATTGAATAACATTGATGCTTATTATTCGTATTTCTAGTTACTTAAATATTTTCTTTTATTGACAAAAGTCCTTAAAATAATATTTCTTAAGAATTAATTTAATAAATGTGAGTAAATCATCCTCTTTTCATCACGCATTTGGAATTAATTTAATAATTTTTTTTTTCAGTAAGAAAGACGTCTTAGCATTTTATCTTCTAACATTAATTGGGACTTAATTTTATGAATTGTCCAGAACTGCATTGATTTCTATTAGACTATGGTCATTCAATTTTTGTTTCTTAACAAAAGTCCCCATCAATGATTCATATTTTAATTTTAAACAAATGAAACATCGTTTATTATAAAACTCAGAAATCAATTATGCTGTCTGACCTTCATTATAAGAGAAAATGCAGTATTCTTCTGAAAGACGGAATAATTAACACCCCAGACAGAAGCTTTAGCAACTGCAGAAAGCGATTTCTTTGGATGCAATTTTAATCCTATAGCAGAAGTTCGAGTTTTGTTGTCTGTACATACAAAGTAATAGATTATAATAATATACGTAATTTTTTATACATTGCCATGAATGAAAACGGATACAACTTCAATTGTTTTAACCCTTCATCACACACACCAATTTTTTTTAACATTAGCACCCAAACTTTCAAGCAATTATTCCTTATCTTATTAGCTATTTGTATAAAAATAAAATATGGTCAGAGTATATTAATATTTTTTTCGTATAAATATGTTCTATTTAAGACATAGAATCGATTTTTAATAAGAATAACCAAAATTGACCTTAGCCCCTTTTTTCAATGTCTTTTTAGCATTTATTTTTCTCCTATTTTTATTTATATAAAACTTTTTATTTTTAAAATAAGTAGTTTTTTTCCTGTATGAAAATAATGAAAGAATAAGGCAATATATGTTTTGCGTAGAGTTTATGATTTTTTTGGGGGAAAAAGAGATTAATAACCCTATAATACATGATACATCGGCATATTACTCTTTATTAATGCATATTAGGCATTGCTGGCACATTGCCTTTCGAATGAGAATTTCACCAGTGTTTATAATTAAGTTTGCGTGTTCGTGCTTCAGTCAAAAATTTCCCAGATCAGCAGTTTATGAAATGTGATACCTAGACGCCGTTGTCAGATTGAATTCAATTATTTATGATTTGAGTCTTATAATTAAACAGCAGGAAATGTTTATTTTGCCCTGGAGGCAACTAATAAATCTAAATTAATATGCGAAGAGAAACTTTCAGATGTTAAAGTTATAATTAGGGAAGTTTTATTGATTGGTTTTCCCAATAAATCAATTTTTCTTGAAAGAGCAAAAAAGATATCAACTCGTCCGCCGTAAAGACTACGGCTTTTGAGAATTTTAAAAGAAATCAAATTTTCTTCAAATTTTGGCTGCAGAAGCATTTCATCTTTACAAATAATAAGCGCGAATGTGCGTATGCATGTTTATGAGTGTTTTGACATTCTACAGGAAAACAGCATAATTTAGATATAAATCCTTTGCCAGAAATACATTTTAGAGAAAAGGAATATAAATCTTCAAACGCTTATTTTGACATTCTCCAACTAGTATTTTAATTAATTAAATTCAAAAGAAGTTCTGATATTTTTTTTTCTGCATAACTGTTGAAAATATTATTTCGCAAAAATGATTTTTGTATTTTAAATTTTTAATATGATTCGATGTAAATTTTAAAGATGCAAGTTCAATGGTCATGCGTTTTTTAACACAGTATTATATATATTTTTAATTCTATTTATCTCAATGCTGTGCAGAAATTGAAACGTTTTTCATTATTTAAACAAATGATAATTGCGCAATCTGCAGCCATTGTTAAAATGAAAAAAAAAGTTTCCTCTTCCAGTTGTTTACTCGGATTTAGAACAAATTTTAGAAATTTGTAACTGAAGATATCGTAATGTAAAAGTTAGAGCAGTTACGTTTATCATTTTTCATGATTTTTTTTTTTTTGCGTAACTATGATGGTCAATGTTCACAATGAATAGAGCATGGGGAAATCTATTAAAATTGCATATTGTAATAGAAAAGTTGGAAGGAATCGAGCAGTTACTTTTATATTTTCGTGTGATTTTTTTCTGGCTCCCATAATTATGATAGTTAATGTTGACATTAAATGGGACATGTGGAAGGCTATTAAAATTGTATGGAAATAATATTTATCAGAATGCAATGCTTAGAAAAGGCTTGTTGAGAAAAATCAGGAATATCAATTTATGCATAAGAGATTTATCAGAAATTAAATGCAACTAATATTGTCAGTGAACTAATTGATCGCCAAAGATATAATATAATCACCAAAGTAAATATGAAACTAAATTAAATTCATTCTAAGACCATTTTATCAAAATTTCAAAAAGTTTTATCATTCAATACACAGTAAATATAAAAGTTTTCATACTCAATTGATTTTTTTTTCATTTTTGAAGTAAATTCTCAGACAGAAATAAACAATTTCTTGGTGATTATCGCGTATCCGCGATAACAATTTAAAATATGATACATAGATTTGAAAAAGAAATTACATTTTATATAATTGTAGTTCTAGTAGCTTAGCAAAAACTATTCTTTGACTAAGATCTATCATCAGGATTAAAAAAAAACCAAAAAAAAAAAAAAACCTCAATAATTTTAGGTAGATTTTATCTTTTCCTCATTTCCCAAAATACCATTTAGTTTCAGTGAGCTCAGTCCGCCCACCCCTCAGTCAGCATAATGCCTCACCAGATGACAACTCCAGGACCACCATAGCGGTCTCTTTCTGTGATGTTACTGGGATGAAACCGTGTCCCAACCTCTCTACAAACCAACTGCGTTGAGAATCGCTCGTGGCATTGAAACCACTCTCAACAGTAAAGAAAACACTACTATATTGATGAGATGTCCATTTTGTGTGCTCTTTACACCACACTAAACGATGTCGCTGATGGGAAACTTTCAAATGGATGCAGCATTCTGTACAACTGACGAATAGTTTGTGAATGTGTATGGCCACAGCAATCTGCGACACTTATCACCTGTTGCTATACATAGTTGTTGAGCAATGGTGCTTGCTGACTGGTATCGGATTTTTTCGCGTGCAGGGCAACATATCGGTCATCCACTGCAGTTTCATTCCTAGAGCGGCCCCCACAAACCTTTCTAACAACAACTGTACCTATGGTTTGGAAGGCCTACCTAGCCCGCGAAACGACACTTTTCTTGATTCCGAACTCTTCAGCTGCACTGATCAAACTACGCCCCTCCTCCAGCTTTCCGGTCCTTCTTCCACGTATGAAGTCCTTCAAGTGATTTCTTCTAGCCATATTTCACGAAAGAACTTACTTGCACTTGCAGCAAATGTCTTTAGTTGCGCCTCCGTTTTTCTTTTCATTGTAGTCTTGAGCTACGAGCGTCGATCGCACTTGTTTTGAGTACACTCACGTCGCCTGGAACGTATTATTTCTAACATTTGCACACGTATCACCTTTCTACTGAATTGCGTGTTCATTGCCCCTTTTCTGCAATTTCATGGTTATCTGTTTAAATTTTACATTGTTGCTTAAGTTTTGCACTCCAGTGTACTTACTGTCTTAAGTATAGAATATACTTGAAAAGCAGTTGGGAAATCTGAAATTGGACTAATTATTAAAGATTGGCTTTTTAACTGATGGGAAATGCCATACATTTTGAACCTTTTGAGAAGAAATAAATAATACAATTTGAACCAAAACAGCATAATTTATAATCGACACTAACAAGAATAGAATACTCCAACTGTTTGATTGGCAAGACCATTTAGAGAATGGACATTTTTAACGGTATGTGCTAAAACTGAATAAAATAATTGATTTCTAAATAGCATAACAAAAGTTTTATTCCATTGTAATAAATAAAAGGAATAATATACATTCTATCAATGAAACCAATCATAAAAATTCATAATTTGATTTTTAAAGAACTAGCGAATATATATGGGCAAAGGATGCGTTAAAATGTTTCTCATTCTACTGTTTCCACAACAGATTATCTAGCTTCAGCATTATGAAATCAGGGACATTTTCTAGGTCGAAACTCATTACAGATATAGAGAAACATTTGAGAGCATTAGCATTTTTAGCACGTTATCAGATAATTAAATATCAAACCTTTTTTATTTTATAATTCTTCTCAAAGCAGCCTATCTAATCAGAAACCATAAAATAAATTATCCCATTCCTACTTTATATATTGCAATATATTTCGACAAAATATGCAACAACAAAGGCAAGTTAACGAAATATCCTAATTCAAATCGTTTTAATGCCCCGAAAGACGAGCGTTATTTGTTAAAATATACTCTTATTCTATTTGAAATTCATCAAATTTGGTAAACAAAAAAAAATCATTTTTGAAATGGCATATGGAATTGCAGTCTGATGCACGTTAAATCCGTCGGGGTGAAATTTCCTTCCACTGATGTGATGTGGAAGTTTGGAAAGAGAGTGCCAGCTCAACTATCTTCCTCGTCATTTGATTGCGGTTCAAAATTCCGAGGTCAGTCCTAAAATAGCCCTAGTTCTGATTTAAAAACAGAACAATATAACTAAACTATGAAACTGGATGCAATCACATTCCTCATTGCATTTTGCTGAAAGAATGTAACTGATCAGAATAATTTTTCTTCAAAATTCATACTTTGGCATAATAAAGAGATTCAGGATGTTAAAAACGATCTTTTTAACGCATGAGGAAATCCCCAATGGGAAAAGAAACACTGTGATGGCAAAGGGAGATAAGAAGAAAACGACCGAGATCGAAGTGTCCTTTGTCGCAACCCTCCAAGATAGCGTTTCATGTCGCTTCACACATTAGCATCCAAACCTGTATATTTTAATGGCGGTTGATACCACCATTTTCATCCAATCTCTCATTCCATGTCACTTCAAAAGATTAAAAAGCCTTCCGGCAATTACGTTTTCGATGACTTATCGAAAAAAGTGTGGAAAATGAAGGTGGAATAAAAGTTGAGGAAAGAGAGAAAATTTGTTCTCGGAACTTTTGTGACTTGTAAAGATACCGCTAGAGTTTTCAAAAAAAGATTTTATTGTGTAATAGTAATCGTTGATGTAAATGAAGCGTTAGTGAAACAGAAATCTCTCTGTCTCTCTCTCTGTATATATATATATATATATATATATATATTGTAAACTATCTATATAAGATCTTATTTATCACCTACATTCATTCTCAAGTTTTTAATTGCTATTACCTTTTCATATTTATACTTTTCATGAATTTTATAAAAAAAAAAAATGTAAAACGATTTATGAAACTGTAAAAAGAGTGGGGATATAAGAAGCAGTTTTAATTCACCAGTAAGTGCACATACATTTATAGAAATATTTATAGCAAACTTACTATCCTCCTTTTGAATCCATCGAGTTCGTTGGGAAAATTGTCTGATTTTAATTGCAGTTCAATTTCTTAAGATTAGCTCAAGATTTCCTTTATCACAATATTTTTAAGCAGCATATGCGACAAAAGTAAAGGCCGTGTTATTTTAACAGCCTTACAATTGTTCTGTGTATTATATTGAATATTCATCGCTTTATTGCAAAAGATAATTCAGCTGTGACGTTAAACAGTTATTGCTTATACACGAGATACTCACATTATATTTTGTAACAACTCAACTCTCTCTATATAGCTGGATCAACTCAACTCTTCATTTTTTTTGTTTTTGTTTTTGAAACTGCTGTTACGTTTTTAATTTTGAGAAAAATAAGAATTCGAATTGCGTTTGTGTTTGCGTTTGCGTTTAGAAGTCGTTTATTACATTATAGCCATTCCAAATGGAGTCATTATAGTGGCAATTAAAACGTAATTGTCCTGTTAAGGTATCTGTCTACGTGCGAAGACAAATTTTTGAAAAAACTGTTTAATTTTCATTTTCAGTTTATTTTTTAGGTTATTGCAATTCAAAACAATGAATAATACCATTTAAAAAGTTTTATGTAATTTGCAACTCAGTCAAATGGGGAAATTTGGGTAAAAAACTGTGAAAATTGGTGTAAAACGCAAAACATCCTAACAAGAATTCTAATCAAAATTTTCAAATTCTTTTTCTACAAAATATAGTTAGAGCTTTAGTGAAGGCAATGAACTAGGATCTAAGAAATATTTGCATTTATAAGAAAGTTATAGCAGTTCGAGTATTTGAAAATTTATCAAAATTCTTATGCATAAACAACATTAATGAGCTCTAAATAAAAAACTATTCATCTCAAAACTATAATCCTAGTTCATTGCCTTTAGGATAGTATAAATAACATACATACAAAATTTCATTAAAACATATTCATAATATTTTGAGATATCATGTTTTGCGTATCAAAATTTTTACAAAATTAAAGTTCCTCAAAAAATGCATTTAAAGTTTTTAATTGTGTTTTATGAAAAATATCTCTCTTTATTTTTATTAATATTCACCACATTTATATGATACACCTTCTTTGTTAACAATTTTATCTGTTTTCTTCTTTCTAACAGCTCTTAATTTTTTCCTGGCAACTTTTGTTGTACCCAATGACTGCCTTTTTGACGTGATGATTCTTTCTTTATCGAGAGAAAGGAAGTGTCTCAGGGTATAATCCCCAGGAGTTATTCCCAGTTCAAAAAAATTGCCAACAGACCATAAAATCCATCATTAAAAATTATTGCAGTTATTGATGCTCCCAAACGTAAAGTCTGTAGCTCCACAAATGTGTTTTTGGGAATTATTGTCCACAAAAGATTATTGAAGCTTTCATTGGCATTTTGAGTCTTACCGTGTAAGCATTTTTTCAATAAGTTTTGATCGCATAGCTGCATATATGTTGGCTTAATGATTTTAATAATGTTCTTTGGAAGACCTGCATTTGTTTCTTTGAATTTTTTCCACAGGAAATTGCACGTTGATATTTACACCAACTGTCCTTTCCTGTTGGGCACTGTCCATGCATGGGATGTTTATTATTAGAACATGTATGAGCAAATGCAGCAATGGTTGCACTCTGCATTTGCAATAAATTCCCTGCATTAGCTCTAATTGCTATCCCATAGTAATTTTGCAACTTATTTATGAAGGAGTCTGTTAATTTCCCTTTGCCACCAAGAGATTTATTCGATGACTTTAATTTTCTCAAACGAGTGCCTACTCGCTTCTGAATATGGCCAATGCATTCCAGTTTTGAAACGGAATCTTTCCCATAAATGTCTTTAACTGTATCATAGCCCTTAGAGTCACCATCTCCATAGTATTGTGAATAAATAAGTTTACGACAACTCTTGGAACGCTCAAATATTCTGTAAGCACCAAGCACTTCCATACTTCCAGATGAACCCTTATGATTTGCACACTGATGTTTTGATGCACATGATAAATTCAGCTTTTTCGTGTGACACCATTGGCAAAACTGAGACATCACTTCAATATCCAGCACCTTACCACATGTCACAGAGATTGCCCTCACTACTCCATTCAGTGATGAAAACCCTCTCCGTTGCCATGTTCCATCAACAGATACACCACATTCAGTAATAGCAGCAGGGTTTTTATTGTCTTTTAACTCAGTAGCAGCAATATTCATTGAATTTTCTGCAACAGAACGAGCAGCACGAAGAAGCTTCAGTTCCTGCATTCTGAATGCTTGTTTGGAAAGAAAAGATGGAAAATTGAGGGTAGCAAAAAATTTCTTTCCAGCTGTATAACCCTTTCCAATGATTCTAAGTGCACACACAAGAAGAGTGTTTATTTCATTGGATGTGTTTTTCTTTTTAGATGAAGAAAAACCTTTGTAAAAGGAGCAATTCTTGCATTTGAGGCAGAAATTCGAACACAATCCAAAGGTAGAATCCTCTATCAAATACAAGTTGCTTTTGAAGCATAAAGGACAACATAAAAGAGTAAAATCACTTATTAATATCTCGATATCCATAATTCGAAATCCAGAAAGGTTATTTGTTTTCAAATCAGGAACATTATCTTCACATAACTGCGAATTCAGCAGTTTCTTTTCGCTGCAAGTCTTTTGTTTTGAATCTGATACACCAACAGAGTCTGCAGCTTGCATGGAAGAAGAATGCCTATTTCCATGAAACTTTCGTTTCTTACTTCTGTTAATGCTTTTTCCACCCATTTAAAACACTTTTTAAACAAAAAGCAATAAATATTCAAATCAAACTAAGCTGTATTCACTCGAAAAAGCAAAGTAAATAAACATATAACACGAGAAGAGCAGATGTTTTCAAACGTAAACAATGTTCGAGAAGCAGCTGTTGCCAATCTTTTCTGTATATAAAGAGCTGAAAATTAATTCAAATTTAGGTGGCTTGCACATAGTTTTGTATAAATTTAAAAAAATAATTAATTTATGATTTTAGGAGCGTATGTTTGATGAAACGACGAAAAACATTCAACTTCCGGTAAGCACTTCCGGTTTCGTTTTCGACTCTTTTGAATTACATAAATCTTCATATCTCCATTTCTATCAATCGTAGGAGAAAAATAAATACAGATTTAGAAAGCTAAATAAATGCACTTTAAAATAAAAAAATAAAAAAAATTGTGAATTTTGACCAAAAGTGGCCTTTTAGACGTAGACAGATACCCAATCTTCGAATATTATACTGTTTTCTTTGCCGTCTTTGTAAATTCCCCTTCTCATCGAAAATAATAAATATAACTTGTTATTGTTACGTATTATTAAGTGTTCGATGTAGCATTTAAAAGGATTTGTTTTCATTTGCAACAAGAAATGCAACTTTCTTTTTCAGCTGTGATGTTCTTTTATTGTGCAGTTCTACAGACAAATGCTGTGGATTAAATTTGAAACTTTTAATTTAGTATCACACTGTCACCAAAATATATTTAGGCGTGGCTAAGGTATAAGTTTGTGGTGCACAAAAGCGATTTGTTAATGTTCCAAAAGAACAAAAGTTTTCATTTTATCCTTAACTTAACCACTTTTTTATCCAAATAAAAGAATGAGCAAAGATTGGTACTCTTCAATTTCTGATTATATAATAATCAACTACACACCATTATGTTGTCGCGGATAAAAAAAATTAATGCTATTTAACAAAATATTTATGCTTTTTTAGAGGTAAAGTAAAAAGAGAACAAAAAGAAACTTGATTTTTATATCAAGATTCAATATAAAAATCTAAAGCAAAAAAAAAAAAAACACGTACAACTTCTGACCAATCTATACATAATGCTGCCAAAAATATAACTTTTCCTTTATTTTCATTCATTCGACCATATCGCACTTTGTAAGCTATTAAACCTCTGCTCACGTGCATTTATTATTTTTGAAATAATAAATTATATAAATTATTTCGTAGAAGATTCATTATTTTTTTTTTCAGTTTGACAAGATTGATAAAATTAGGATTTTTTTAAAGAATTATTTCAACAAGTCGCTTCAAGAAATGTTTTAATAAATATATCCATTATCACATCTAACTCTAGATTAAGCATTTATTATTATTTTGAAATGTGCTGTATTTGCATGAAGTTTCTCATTGGGATTACAGAAGGTACATCTGTTCATCATCTTCATTGGAGGACTTTGGAAGTCTTGTAGTATTCCTTATATAAAATTTCTTTCATTTGAACCATTTTTTTTTGTTTTCCTATACCAAATGTGTCTTCTGCATCTCTTAAAGCACATTCGTGTTATGGAAATTCATTATGGAAAGTCTGCAGAGTAATCACATGCTTGCGACACTTAATACTCTCTCATGCAGGACTCAATTCCAAAGGACTCAACTTCAAACATTAATGTATGTCAAAAATAAATTTAAAATTCAGCTAGACTTACACAAAACCGAAATTTTTTGTCGTATAGAGGTACACTCTTTTTTTCGTTGTGAAGTTATTCCTCACTAAGACAAAAAAAATTTTTAATTAACAAGCAATTGGAATTCAGAACAATAAAATTAAATTAAAGCTTATTATTAATTTCACTGATATACAATTACCCTCAGAAAATATTCTTTTTTATCGAAGACAAATTTTTTAATACTGAAGGTGATGACATACATTATGAATTTGACTCAATGTTTTCTACATTCTAAACTTCTAAAATTTAAGGTTTTAGAATTTCTTAATTAAATGACTTTTTTCATGTTTAAATGATGAAATATACTTGTTAGGGATATCTACAAACTAGAAAAAATTATCATCAAATTTCTAAGCGAAATTAGTTTTATGTCCCAATTTCTTTACTTAAATTGGTAAAATTGTTGTAAAATTATCAAAATGGATGCAAAGTAAACCTGGATGCGACATTACTGTATTATTTGCTGGAATGGTTTTGGCTGTGGCGGATTAGAAGTCAAAGAAATTATTTGGAGAGAAAATATATATTTTAATTCCTTTAATCATACAAGTACTTCTTATCGAGAATAATTTCCATTCAACAAGTACTTTGAAAAAAAGTGAAGAAAAAAACTGATAAACCCATGAATTAGTATAGTGTTTCAAGTCTATATTTCAAAATCTCGGAATGAAAGCACAAAGCTTATGTTCTATTTTAATATCGCACAAACGTTAAATCTCCCAGAAGAAAGCACAAGAAAAAAAAATTACGCTAACAAAAGCACATCTCAACAAACAACAAAAACAGAGACGACAGAAAAAAAAGCACTTTTTATAATTACTTCACTGAGGCGGGAAAACTTAAAAATTGTTTCGCAATAAAAACAAATTTTGTGAAAAGTAATTTTTTCACCCTGATGGTAACGAGTAAATAAAAGACTAATCTCTTTTTCAAGTGAAAAGCATTAGACAGCTTCGTGGTTGTAAAACTTGAAAATAAATTGCTCAAGGGCAGGAAGTAAAAGAATTTGCTCGAGTACCCCGCTCTTTTGCCTTTGTTTGTTTTTGATAAACGCGTATGTCAACAATTATGAATGTTTTTCGCTCGAAGTTTGCGTGTGAAGGTTAATAGAAGGTAGAAAAAAACAGCTTTAGAATGCGAGACATTTGGCGTTTTTTTCGTTCGAGTTATTTTCACACAACGTAAAAACGTTGTGTGAAAATAACTTTTAGTAGACTTGTTATGGGAATTGTTCAAGCGATTTATTTTTCATAGATAAATTAAAAACCTTAAAAATGAAAGTAAATAAACTTTTAGAAAGAATTTTTAGCGATGCTTTTCATGCTGAATTTGTGGAAATTATATTCATTAATTCTGTTAAGATCGTGTTGAAAGTTAAATGCTTTGCCCGGATTATTGCTGTTGATTTTTTTTCTTGCACAATATTAGGACACAGGAATTTTTTTCGTATGTCCTGGATAACAAAGAATGATGTCCAATGATTAATAATTTATTGCCGATTAAGACAAGAATTATTTAATATTGTTGCTCAATATAAAAAGAAATATTTGCGAGTTTTTTTTTCCTTCTTTTTTATCAAAATAGCCATAAAATGTTTGTCGATTTGTTTTGGCTAATTTTTATGCTTATTCTACTGCTTATATTGAATATAATATTTATACCTTTGTTGGCAAAAATATGAAATCTCTCTTTTTATTTTATTTTTATTCAAGGAATTTCCGGTGTAGTATATTATACGAAATCCGGTCCAGTATTATTTTGTTAATCGAACTCTAAACCACAATTATGATTACAATATATATAATTATTGGTAAATACTAGTACGAAATATTGGTAGTCTGTAGAATTTTATAGAATGCATGCCAATTTTATTCAAAATATGTAAGAGGAGATTTATAATATACCTTCACTAGGCATTGTATATAATTCCTAAGGAAATCATAGAATGATATGGCTGTTGTTTAAAAAGCATTTCTTCCAAAAAATAAACATGTTATTTTGAAAACAAAATGAAAGATCTTTCATTCAAAATACTTTAAAAAATGTAAAATTGTACAAAACAAAACTTAAGCCAAATAGAATATGAACATACCTATGGCACCAATAAAAGAAATAATTTTATTTCATCAATTGAAAATAATTTTACTTCTTACTAGCCGCAATTGGTGACCAACCAGTTGGCTGAAATTAATCACCGTTTAAAGTTTCAATTAAATATTTTATGTAACTTCGTATTATTGGTTTCCCCAGAAAAATACTTTCAAGCTTGGAATTTTGATAATTATATAATTCATATTATTAAAGAAGCCCTGCACTTTTCCTTACATTAGACTATGTGTTTCCCTAATTTTCTATCAACTGTCTCACAGTATGAGCTTTAATTTGAAATGAAAGTGATTAAACTTCTATTAGTACGAAACATTTTTGCTGAAAGCCAAGCTGTTTTATCAAAACATGAGTACAGAAAAAAGAATAGTTCAACATGAATCATGAATCATCAACATGAACAGTTATTTTTTATAATTTGTGCACTATTTCAAATATTTTATTCGCAAAATTAAATTTTCGGTTCAATTTCAAAAGAGTTTAAATAATCTAGAATATTTCAGTAAAATAGGCTCTTAGAGAGAGAGAGGTCTGTTTGTAAATTAAAAGTTCTATAATTAGCCATAGCATTTATTGCCTCTAACTGCATAATAACTTAATTTAAATTATTTTTCGTATTAGATATGCAGGAATATTACTAACTGTTAAGAGCGGAAATCCTGTATATATTAAACTGTTTTGTTACCTTAAATAATACATAATTATTGAATAATCACATAAATACAGAATAATATAGGTCACAGAAAACGTTTTCGTGAATTTCTTACTTCAGAAAACATTATGATTCATATTTATTTTATTCCGCGCCTATTATATTAGTTTATTTTATTTCTTAACCGCTAATTTTATGGTTTTAATTTGCAGTAAATAGTAACTTAATCTTTAAAATCTGAACTTTTGTGAGCGTGAAGACAAAACATTGACAAGAGCTGTTTTTTTTAAATATTAGCATAACGTTTTTTTTTTTTTCATACGTTTTCATTCATTTTTTTTTTCATATAAGCATAACGATCTTGAGCATGATTCTTTTTATTTTCTGCCAATATAGTGTTGAAAGATATGCTTAAAATATGTTTCTTTTAAATTGATGAAAAACTAAAAATAATAATAATATGGCAAATTAATAGGTACAATTAAAATTATAATACTGATGCAGAGTTACCATCTAAAACACCAAAATTTCGTCTAATTTTAATTAATTAAAAGTTTCAAAAACTCGAGAACTCGAAAAAAACTCGTTCCTAACCACCGAAGAATGTATATACTAAGTTTGGTAGCTATAGATCAAACAGGCTTCTCTGTAGAGCGCCAACATACACACACAGAAATGTTTGTTAAAAGTAGAGTCAAAAAAATGTCAACAGTGTGAAATTTCCGATGTCTGTGAAACGGAGTCATCGGAGATGCATTTCATACATCACCGTTTTGCCATTTGGCATTTTATAAAATTCCTTGGAAATGTGTGAAATATCAATTGTGTTATAGTTTGGCTGCCAATTATTGGCATTTTACAGACTGTCGGATTCCAAACTTTGCAAATATAACAAGGTGAACATAGAATAAGTTTTATAAAAGAAAGCTTTCAGTTCCCCAATCATATGTATTCATTCCGTATGGCATATATTATGCGTAGTATTATATTTATTTGCATACATGGAAACAGTTTATCAGAATTCTATGAGTATAACCGAAGAATACGTACTTCAGGTAATATATCAATTATACAGAAACTGAAAGATTGGAAATTATTTAAAAATGAAAAACGCCAGGGTAATTGAAAAGCACCTCATTACAATCTTTTCAACAAAAGTTGTTATAATATGGGATATAAGGAAATATATATAAAAATTTAAATATATTTTGAAATATTTTAAAAATTAATGAGGAACTAAAAAATTAATCAGTTTAACTTAGATGAGATGAAATGCCATGCGTGGCAATGGACTATATAAGCCGTATAGGGCGTTGATTAACCCAAAAGATTATAAATAAATTTTAGCCAGCACTTGATTATTAATAAATTTTGAAAAGCTCATTGAATACTGATTTCTGATTTTAATTTGTTTTGTATGATTTGTAATTTAAAACATTATAAAAACGAATCATTACGTGGAAAATCTTTCATGTATAAATATAAAAGAATGAAACTAAACTAAGCCTAAAACTAAACAAATATTAAAAATCTAAATTTTATTGAATAAAAAAAATGAAACATTTTCTCGCGTTCTATTTTTTAATGTAAACCATTATTGCACTATCTCTCCATTTATTAGCATGACATCTTTTTTTCGTTCGGTGAAAGCAAGGATGCTATGCATAATTTTATTTTTTACTAGCCGCCTTTGGCGACAGGCCGGGTCGCCAATCTTAATGTTCGTTAAAATTTTAATAATTAAATATTTTATGCAATTCCAACTTTAATAGATTCTTCAGCAAAATATTTTAAAACTTCAAATTTTGATAGTCATATAATTCACTCATAATATTATAAAGGCCTTCAGTCATAACGTGATATGCATCTCTCTAATTTTCTGTTACCCCTCGTAGAATTTATGCTTTAAATTAAAGTGTAAATGATTAATCTGCAATTAATATAATAATATTTTTTACTGAAACAGAGTATTTTTTTTAATAATATGATTACTGATAATAGAGTCACTGAGCGTTTAAACTTTATGGGCACTAAAGAATATCTTTCTTAATTTATGTTTTATCTCAAGAATTTGTCAACAAAATTTTCTCAGATTCATCATAAACAGAACGATTAATGAACAATGTTTCATTTTAAATGCATGAAACACTAAGAAAATAAAATGAATCGTTTAAAATAATCGGTCTAAAATAGGTTTAAAAAAACTACTTCAAAAACGATGTACTTAAAACTATAAGCATATACAAAAAATATATATAACTAACATAAATACAATTTAATTACAAAAGCATGCAACTAACCTAAAAATAATTTAAATCATTGAAAACAGGTTAAAAAAAACTACTTAAAAAACGATGTACTTAAAACTATAAGCATATAGAAAAAATATATAACTAACATAAATACAATTTACTTACAAAAGCATGCAACTAACCTAAAAATAATTTAAATCATCCGTTGAAAGTGGTTGTCATGACAACAATCAGAACAATACGCATGCGTGAATTTTCTTCGCCAGTTAGGTAACGCAAATGCGTGAATTTTTCTACGCCAGTTGGGGTAACGCTATGCAGATTATACATTTTTAATTTCCTTTATTCTGCGTTATTTTAATTCAAAAGTACTTAAGAATGAATCTGAAAGATCGATTAATTAACAATGTTTAATTTTAAATGCATAAAACATTAAGAAAATAAATTGAATCGTTTAAAATAATCAGCCGAAAAATGTTAACCCTAGCCTCATGACTGTTGGGAGAAAAAAGAAACTGAAGCCTTACTCATTTGGCGGTGGAGGAAATGGAAGATTTTTTTTTTGGCGAAAAATTTGGCGGTGGAGAAAATGGAAGATTTTTTTGGCGAGAAAGTTAGTTTTTAATTAATAATTAAAATTTCAAAAAAAGGGACCCCAGGTTCACATTCCTGACCTCTAAGGTATACATGTACCAAATTTGACAGCTGTATGTCAAATGACCTGGCCTGTACAGCGCCAACACACACACACACACATTGAGCTTTATTATAAGTATAGATATGTTGATTCTTAATTCAAAAGACAGAAGAGTAAAGTGGTATCATCTGTTTCAAAAAGACTCAATCTTATTTGCACACTTTATGAGAAATGTAAAATAAAATCATAAGAACCGAAAAAAATAAAACGAAATTTCAAACGGATTTATCTTTTTAATTAAACAAAGAAAAGTCGCAACCATTTTGTAATACAAAATATAATCCAATCTTTCAATATATTTAAATATATGGAAAATATTATTTCAAACTTAGTGCAACAATTCATTTTTTTCACATTCCCTTATACGAAATATAGAGGAAGTATTGCAATTATAAAAAATAAAAATTCGAACACTAGATTTTAACAAATCTCCAGTTTTGAGATTGCCTTGAATAAAGTAAGCATATTTTTGTCATTATATCTATCTGTTTCTTCAACATGATAAAATAGAAGCGCTTTGAGCTAAATAGATGAAATTAATTATATGAACTTTAGACTAAATTTGCATATTTCTGTCAAAATTTGAATAACTTTTATTCAGAAGAAGTCTATATGTACGTATATTTGAGTACAAGTGAATTCGTTAATTACAAAACACACACGCACACACACAGATAAAAAAACAGAGATAGAATTTGGTTCACTTGCATAACCACTGGAATATATCAATTATCAAATTTGTCAAAGAATTGACCATTAGCCAGTTTGTTTTTTACAAGCATGTAAACGCAATGGCTTAAATCAGTGAAATTTGGTATGTTAACTTCTGACTACAGCTGTAATTCCGTGTTAAATTTTGGTTTTAATGATCAGTATAAACGCATCCAAAATGTACATTTGCTGTACAGATTCCATGAAAGTGCTGGATTCACTCCCAAAATCTTTATCTCGTAATTATTGTTCGCCTATACCATGCAAGGCATTCGTATCTTTGCACAAGGTCAACCTTTTTATGCAGGAGGAGGGATACTACATTTATTGAAGACTGTATGAAAAAGTTTCGGGAAGAACACTTCAACTGATTTATCTTTACATCTGATAATCTGTATCTATTTTTAGAAGAACAATTCACCCACATTCATCCATATTCATCCACAACCTTTATTCATGAAATTCTTTCGGATTATTATAATACCATTTGTGAAAAAGAGTTCCAGAAATTTCCATAATTCATCTTACATTTACAAACGATGTTTTGATATAAAATAATAATTAAAAAAATCAATGAGATTTATTTTAAAGCATTGAGGATAGGCTGGTACAGATCTCTCGAAATTGGAAGTATTTATATTTGATGAGGAAATTAGAATCCCAAATACTAATGATTAAAAATCTGTACTCCAATAACAGCCATCGTAGTGATAGTAAATCTCCCAAACACTTTCATTCTAAATAATAGCCACAGAAACGGAAGATTACAAAAGGCTTTATCGATCCCTTTTAGTTAATAGAAACATGTGATAATACGGTGTCTCTAATAACAACATTTGAGACAGAGAAACATTAAAAAATCTCTAGAAAAAAAATGGCATTGGAATCCATGTTGACAATGTTATCAATAATGAATCACAATGGCTGGAAAATAACGAAGTTTAAAAAAACAGGAGGGACAAAAGGAAATTTGGGACCTTGTATTTATGTTTTTAAAATGACATTTGATCTAGTCTTGCAAATTAGATTGTAAAGTTGCTCTGTAATTAGAAAAACAGCTTTTACTGAAAATAATGCTGATTTTTTTTACTATAATGATGCATGTTGTTGGAAGAAATGTTTGTATAGACACTTTTACTTATTGGCTACTTTAGACTGATTGCAGAGATTTCTTAAACCAAAGAAATTATACTTTACACCTTGACAAGATCGTCTCCAATGTTCAGAGTTGAATGAAATCAATGCAATGATACGATAGTGAAGGTATTCACTATTGTATACACAGTCATGTTCATACATACACAATTATGAACTGTACAATCGTGGTATTAGAAACAATTTTGGATATCGATTCATTGCATAATGTCATTTTTATATGTTTTGTTTGATTACATTTCACTAGTACCAATGCATTTCGGAAGGAGTTCGATTGTATTCAGAGGGGATTAAAGAATTCAGATTCATTTAAATATACAAAAACATTTGTATTTGATTTTGTATCATTGTTTTGGTATCTGGAAAGTTCCTTTCTAAATACAATTAATAACAAGGGAACCTGCAGTTGTCAGTTTTGTTGTGCGGTTATACTAATCGCGGCCGTCTAATTTCGGTTGCATTAATACACATATCAAATCAGTTTTATATTCCATCAACTCACTTTGTTTTAACATATCCTTCATGTCCTCATAGTTGCTAAAATTGTTTTCGGGTTTATAGCAGTAGAAATGAAGAAACTTGCTGTGTGTAACTATAAAGTCACCATATTCGGTGCATTTGCTTGAAAAAGAGATAATAAGTCAGTGATTCCAGTTACAGTTACAGAGATTACAGAGTTCTATTCAGCCAGCACCAATAATTTATCTCTCTCTGAAACTATGCTGCACTAACACACAAATTGTAATACTTACTGCATTTAATAGGTAAATGGTGGCTCATATGTGCATATTCTATACAGGCATAAGTAACATATGAATACTTTCACATGCGAGTGATGAGTATATCTCCAAATTCGTACATATTTCCAAACCAAACTGTTTTGCTTGCTTATATTGTGAACTCATCTAACTTATCTTCAAACTCTCACATTTTTAATCTTGTCAATTTGTACATATTTTTGTTAGTCAAGGTACTTGTAAAGTAATAATCAACATATGATCAAAAATAAATTTGCAAATGGTTAAGACAATTTTATGTTTCTATCCCTTCTATTCATCTGTGTTTTTTCCTTTTGAACAAAAACAATGTTTGCAAAAATCCAATATCAGCAAACATCAAATCCACTTGCTTTCGAATTGTATAAAAGTATAATACTTCAATTTCCAGAGTTGTTTCTTATTTTCCAGCTTCTATTAACTATTATGATTATTAATGAGTTAATAAAACTGCTTTGTGTACTCTACTGTTAGAATCAAATAGTTTTCTAGCTAAATATAGTTCTTTTTACTTTATCAGATAACAGAGAATTTTCATTTCCTTTCATAGTAATTAATTCCAGAGAAAATTAATGTTCTTAGAATAAACAAAACACGAGAGAAAATTATTAAATATATATTTTAAGATGAATTTCCCTGAAGTAAATTAATTACAGTCAAAAAATCTTTATACGAAAAACGTTTTGTTGCCAGAAATGTTTCTTTACCATAGATTAAATGTAACGAAATGAATTTTGAATCTATTATTATATGATCCAATCTTAAAAATATTTGCATATATAATTTATTCCCAAAAGTAGTATTCACAATAAAATAAAATAAAATAAATTTTAGAAATAGTCTTTACTTTCGTGAAAAAATCTTTTTCTTTATTTAAATGCCTAATTATTATCACTTAATTGTTTTTAATGATAATTAAATTGTATTTCAATAAAATTTGGAATGAAAAAAAGGATGAGCTATTTGTTTGAAATAGCCAGATAAGACGGCATTAATAAGTTTTCTCGAATAAATTTCTTATCATTGCATAAGCCGTTAGATTTCTTGTTTGATCATTAATTTCTACCAATAAAGGTTTAGTATTAGTAGTTAACTTTTTACAATATATCCAAAAAGTCATAAGATTGTCCCTATACATTGAAACCTGATGTAATGTGATCGAATTTTAAATACCTTTACAAATATAACTGACTCCCATAGGCAATATTTACAAAAACTTTTTTAGAAAGTGAATCATGGTTGTTTTTAGGAGGGAAAAAAACGCTTTTCATTATTCAACTGTATAACTTTTAAAATTTAACTGTGTTTTTGTAATTAAATTATATTTCAATAAAATTTGGGATAAGCTAAAAGCGATGAATTGTTAGCTAAAAATATCCAGATAATATGGTATTAATATATTTTTTCAATTAAATTTCTTTATCATTGCATAAACCATTAAATTTAGTTCAAGATCATTAATATTTTCCAATAAAGGCTTATTATTAGTAGTTTAAATTCATTATTTCCAAAGAGTTGTATGATTATCACTATATATTCTAATGTTTTTCTTAACAAACAAAGGCACATAGCATAATCCTTTAATTAAATTTTATGATTATAAATTTCTGCCAATAAAGGCTTATTATTAATAGTTAAGATGCATTATTTCCAAAGTATCATATAATTGAAATTATATTTTCTAATGTTTTTCTTTGCAAGCAAAGGTTTATATTTATTTCGCATGAAAATATAATAAAAAAAAAATAAAGTAGGATCATCATCCTCTTGAAAGATAATCGCTCAGCTTATCTTAAATAGTTTTCTCAATACGTCTCCCTCCAAAGAACTCTTCTTTCAAAGGAAAGTCAGTTATTAATTCCACCAAAATTAACTAGACCTTTTTTTTTTTTTATCTTTCATTTCCAAAAGTGAGTTCAGGAAAATATGGAAAAAAAAGCCCTCTAGAGTGCCTTCATCATGAACTCCATAAAAGCCACAAGACCCTATAAAGTTGAAAGATGTGGAAAGATTTTACTGCTACTCATTCCGACGCCACGTTCAATTAAATTGGATTTTTTGTACACTCTAATGAACATGTTTTTCACGCTAAATTTAGTTTTGCTAAGGAAAAGAAATTTTTGCGTCGAATGTAACAAAAAATATGATGAGAGGAAGGTGGAAAAACGAAGATAAGTTCTGTTTTCCTGCTTTTACTAATTGAGTAAAAAAAAAAAAAATCATACCGCCCGAAGCAAGCCCAAAACTTTTTCATTTCATTTCACACTAAAATTTCCTCGAGTAAGTAAAGTGCGAATCAGGCAAACTTTCTAAAATGTACTTTATTGGAGTGTTAAAAAATAAAACGATGAAGCTGTAAGTAAGCTGACGGTGATTGGCATATCTCATATTCTAAATGTTGAGAAAATTATAACTTTTTATAATATTATCGCCGAATGAGATTAAAAATTCTTAAAATGTGGGATTAAAAAATACATACATTTTTTCTAAAGACATTACTAAACATCACAATATGGTGTATTTGTGGTGTCTCTTGGTGTAAGACTGTTGTTTAGCTGCTATAATAGAAGTAATTAGACTCTTTCAGAGGATTGAAGGGCCGCGGTGGCCTGGTGGTAAGGTCTCGACTTCGGAACCGGAGGGTTTCAGGTTCGTGGCCCGATTCCACCGAAGAACCGTCGTGTAAGGGGGTCAGTTGCACGTTAAATCCGTCATGACCAAACGTCCTCCCGCTGGTGTGGTGTGGTGTGGGGAGGGGGGTGCCAGCTCAGGTGTCGTTCTCGTCATCTGACCGCGGTTCAAAATTACGAGGTCCGTCCCAAAATAGCCCTAGTGGTGCTTCAAACGGGACGTTAATATAACCAAACCAAACCAAACGAGAGAATTGAAATTTTGTTATTAATGAAACAAATCAGTAAAGCATTCAGTAAGAATTTTGGAATATTAAAATTCTTACTGAAAAAATTACTCGTAAAATTTACATTAAAATAAGTGAAAGCCTGCAAAATCATGCTAAGGAGGTGCATTTCAGTATCTGTAATTTTTAAACCTTTCATAATTTAACAATAAACCTCCTGGAGACTTTATAATAAATAAATTATACATCCTCCCTTTTGGTCAGAAAAATGAAAGATAAAATTGGCATATCTGATGTCTATTAAAAGATGTTCACTTGCTAATTTCAAATTTCAGGTTAAAGTCTCAATTAAGAATTATTATTATCACTGATTTATAGTCCAAGAAACTGACTTCATTTTTATGTTTTTGTTTTAAAGGAGGATGGTTATTTTTTTGTTTAAAGGAGTTTCATATAAAGAAAATGTAAAGAAAAAAAGATTTGTTGGCAGTATCCGTGGCTATTTCGGTGGAAGAGTTAGGTCTTGGTGGCTATTGCCGTTTTGGCTGGTATTTGCTTGCGATGATTGGACATGCGCACGTTCTGCTAGAGATTCAATATTTGGATGAATATGGTTCTCTCACTTGTCTAGTTGTCTCCAGTGGGCCATGAGAGACGTGATTGTATTTTCTGGTTTTAGTGTTAATTATATTGAGGTCTCTTAACGCATCCTTGTAGCACAAAAATACTGTACAATATTGTATGACATTGATTAATATTCGTAATATGGCATACTATTGTGTGATATTGATGAATATCTTATAATATCGCACAATATTGTAAAATATTGTGAAACCGGCTGTGCTAACAGCGTACAGCCTATTGCTATGATGGGCTTTGAAATACTACACATCCCTACCTTGCAGCAACAAAAAATCCGGAATTAAGTTTAGATTAGAAATAGAAGTGTTACAAGAGTTCATATTTGTCCTTCATAGTACATGAAAGACTTCTTCGACTGATTATAAAATAGAATATGGCAGAGATCTACCACTTTAATACAAGAATGACAAACTGTCAACACATTTTCAAATTCCCACACAATTTGATATGTTTTTGTACTTTAGATGCTAAGATTGAATGACAAATTTTATACCAACTAGTTTTTTTCGTTTTGTAGTTATCGTATTAACTTATATTTGGCCAACCCGGCAGTTTGACTTTCTCTAATTAATTTGGTTGAATATTTCCTGAGAAACCACAATATTTGGCATTAAGATTTCCTACAAAATTTCATATTTCTAATTCAAAAATTGTTTTAGTGATCATAATTAGCAGACATGATTGCATAATTCATGTTTTTCAGATTCGTCAAAATCACAAGGGCGAATGATTTGATAATAACGATCACTGCACTTTCATTTTATTGGTCTGAATATTACGATGCACGACTATTGCAGTGCTTTGGCATTATATATTTCGTATAAGAGAAAGTGAAAATCGCTTTCTTGTGCTTGACTCAGTATGGCAGCGCTAGACTTTTTTTTTCAGATCACGATCGGAGTTTTTTCAGATCACGAATGCAAAAATCTCGACTGATCAAGCGAATATGAGACTGATGTATGATAAATGTGCTTGGATACATGTGCTTCATTTTTATACTAATATTTGTATAAAAAATTACAAAATCCATCGGCGGGTGATGAACAATGAACATTCCAACAGTCTCAGTATAGGAAACGTATTGGAACTCCACACAAACTCATGATACCTGGTAACAAAAGCAAAGGCTAAAGGTAAGCAAGACATCACTTACAATAAATAGAAGCACACAAATAGAAAATCGGTAATGAAAATCAAAATAATATAAAACGCTGAGAGACATCTTGCTGGAGGTCAATATTCCAAAGAAAGACTTCGCTCAACTACTCTCTCGGACTTAAATCAACTGAGTGCATCTAAAAAGGTATCGAATATTCTTGAACTTGTCGGTACCTAAAGGAGCTGTCATCAAGAACCTCGATTACCCTAGATCTTTCATTTTTGTCTTCAAAATCAGGGTCATTAAATCAGCACCCATAGAACATCCATTAGAACCATTGGTAAAACTTTGCTCCTTACCAAAAACGGAATGCACTGAAAAGCAATATTATAAAACTCGTAGCAATATATTAATCTACCAAATCAATGAACATTTTGTTGAACAGAAATATATTATCAATTCTGAAAATTCTCTAACCATTTACTGTCATTTTTACAAGAGACTTTACTTTACTTTACAGTACTTTAAAGTTTTAATAACAGAAAATATATATTTTATACAATATAATTGCTTTTTAGTATGATTTTAAACAATTTGGTTTTTACAAAATAAAAACGTCAAAAAACTTTCTAAACAATGCAAACTTGTAGAGAAATTTACAGTTATATATGTTTAGATTTAAAACGAGTCGGGAGAAAAATACCTTTCTTTGAAGTTGAGAAAAAATTTGCCTTGAAAGAGAACGTTCACTCATTTATCCATTATTTTACACTTCATCACCATTATTTCTTTAAAAGAATCTCATTTTTCAACTTTATCACTGTTGCTCATCGAGAGGCAATAACTTACCCTACATTAGCCAGAATTTTTTGAAACCGAGTTTACACCCGCTTTGGTTATTTATTATTAAGTGCTCTTTATTTTACCTGTTTCTCTTTAATCCTACGGAAGGTTGGAAAAACGTCTCCTTGTCAAAATTTAGCTTAGGGGCTTGTGATTAATTGAGAATCATGAAACATCTGGGTTTTTCTGGTAGAGTATGGGACTGGAGTAATTTTTACAGCGACTTTTATTTAACATCTTTTAAACGTTATGCAAAAAAAAGGCTGTAATTAATAATAAATATTTTTAAAATAATGATCGTTTTCACAAAGCAGATGCATTTGGAGCATTTTGTTGTTGTTGCTTTTATGTGGTTTAATATGGGGGGGGGCGACATTTGTTTATCTAGCTGAGTTTGTTACCGTATGAGCTTTTTCATTTGCTAAAATTAGATTAGTGAAAAATAACTGTTGAAAAATTTTTTTGGCACTTATATCGAAAAGATATATGTGAGGAGATATAAATCTGTGGTTTTATTTTTCACACAACAGAATAATTGATACATGATATATAAGTGATTACCTCAAACGGTTTAAATATCGCGGATGCTTCATTTTTCAAAAAGAGAAGGAAAGCTAATTCTCAAGAGAAAATAAGCCCGTAAAAGAAATTTGAAAGAAAAGGAAAAGAGATGAATATTGAAGAAAATAATAATTAATAATATCTGAAATTTACTGCATTTTTGAATATTAAAGAAATTATAATCAATGCTATGGATATTATAAACGTTGATTCACATACAAACAGTTTTAAAACATTCTCCATTCTATCATATTTATAGTTTTCAAGTCGTAGTAGAGGATATTGGCATGTATAGACAATATTATTAGTAACTATAAAGTTTTTAACTTCCTAATCGAGATTAAAATTGTATAAGTAATTTTTCGATGATGCTGTTTGTTTATAAATTGTAGGATCTAATACATTTTATTTCTTATGAAACATTCTTACAGTCTTAATTTATATGAAAATAAAATTTCTGCGTATAATATCCACAACATCAAAACTAGATTAATTTGATTAATAATTTTCTAAATCATTCATCAAATTAATTAAAAATTATCAAGCTATCATTTATCTTTGCCTTTTGTAAGATTTTTATATCTTTGATTCATAATAAAGCGAAAAGTAATTAACCGTTACTATAAAACTCTGCATTTTATTGGTTTATTTGCTTAAGGCTCAGTAAAAATCGAAAGGCAATTTTCTTACTAATTAACAGAATCAATATGTAAACGGCTTTGTAAACGGATTATAAACATTAAGGAAACTATTTATTTGTTTTCTATTTTAAGACAGAAAAATATCTTAAGGCATTTCATCAGACACTCAACATCAGAGTTTAACGTCTTTTACTAAAACAAGGTGAAAGCGATAATGATTTATTTACTTATTAAACTGTTTCAGAAGTCGCTTTTTTCTAGTAATGCTATATATTTTAATATAGCATTGCGTTTTAATATTGCATAATGGTTTGCGTTTAAGATTAATTAAAAAATATAAATGATTTAATCTCATTAAATTGATATGTTTATATGTTAATTCTTTAAGTCCATTAATTTAAACTTATTAAAATAACCAGGACTTGGTTTGCTTTGGGAAATCTAACAGAAACAGTCTAGTGTTTGTTTTACATAAATTTTTGGTAATATTTTAGGCCATTCTTCATTTCATAATCAAGTGCTGGCATATTATTATCCCAAAAATATTGCAAGAGATAATTCATTCAAAATTGCTTTCATTCTTTTGAACACACAATAATGTCATTCAAGTATTCATCGATATTTTTTTTTGTTGTTTTTTTAATTTCAGAGGTAGTAACTATCAGTACTGGTGAAATAGACATTTAAAAGTTGATGAATTTCATATTAAGAATACTCTCTGCAGCCTTAGAATGGATTATTGTGTGGATTTGAATTACTTTTAATCAAATACTTTTAATCCTAGCACGAAAGGGGAGTAGATCTGTAGATCTGAGGATAAATTTATTTGTAAATAGACTTGATATAGGGTGTTAGTTTTTTGCTGTTCAATAAACTTCATTAAAAACTGGAATTGTGTCTTTATGTTACAAACAACTCAACCCTAAATATGCTGTATCATCAAGTAAGCTGCTGTATTTAAAACTTATTTGAAACAATTCACGATTTCTTTTAATTTTAAGTCAACTGGTGCTTCCTTCTTTCAGTTATGATGTTCTCTTTCCAAATCATTTTTCTAAGAATTTTCTTTCCCAGCCATAATATTGTCGTTTCATGATTTATTAAAAAAATGAACTTTTAGTATGAGATGAAAAATAAATTATATGGTCCAGTGAAAATGCGAAAACCCCATTATTTACGTACTGATTTTCAATTTCCTTCTTAATGGACACCTTTGTGTAAATAGAAAAAAAGTCGATATTTTGTATCTATCTTAATATTATTTTAGAAATTTAGAAGCTGTTTACTACACAATTTTCTGACAACCATGATGACGCCTGAGAAAAAATAAGTTGATTTTTCTTTTGCATGCCTTAATGATGTGCTCTTATGCTTTCTGTTGATAATGGTTATTTTCAGTCTTTTAAGTTACCATATAAACTGATAAGAATGCCTTTGGTTTTTCTTACAATCAATACTGAATGTCTAAATCTTACACGCAAACACCTTAGTAATTTTAAGAACCTTTCTCTGCTTTATGTTAACATTTTATCACTTTTTCAGAGGTTTTAATAATGCGATTCTCAGAGAACGAAACTAAGAAACTGTATTGTTACATGATCGGCAATATCATTTTAACGTGTCGTTTGATGAAATGCATAATTACCTTATAAATGGAAACATAAAAACCTTAAATCCCCATTTTTGTGTATAATTGTCTTTCATTCACAGAATTTATTTTAAAAGTCACTAGCACAAAAAGTACAGATTACACGAATCTAAGGTATTTTGCTAATGCTTTGCTTGAGGATAGAACTACAGCAGTCAGAAGTTGAAAAAGAAAAGAAATTTGAAAGAGTGATAACGCAAGTAAAAAAAAATGTACTGTATGAAAAACATCAATAATTTTATGATTTTAAAAAATCGCGTAAAAATCTTTGTTTGAGTCACCAAAGTTTGAGTTTGCAAATTCTTTTCGATTATATGAAATATTCCCTAATGTCATAAACATACTCTGATTAACATATGATTTATTGAGTAAAATTAAGGTGTTTCATTCATTTCAAAATTTGTTCAGTAAAATTAGGCAGCAATACTTATTTTATCAAGTTTAAATATTTTGATTCTTTGTATAATCTTCTCGTTGCTTCCTAGCTCAAAAGATTCTTCACGGCATTTAAATTATTTACTCTTTCAATTTATATAAATATTTAGCATTTCTTAAAATAGGAAACTTCGAAACATCAATCCTAAAATGTCGGTGTTTTAAAGAGATTAGCAGTTTAAAATTGAATAGAGTTGAAAGTTCCTTCTTCATTAAAGTATTAAAAGAGTACGATTAAATCTAATGCACTTGAAATATTTAATTAAATTTATTTTCACTAGCATATCTTCCAATATTTAATTCAAGAAACATTTCTGCATTATTGAAACGTTCTGTAAGATAGGTTTGAAATCTTTCTCAAAACATTCCATAACTATTAGACAATGCATCGCATTTTAAGAAAAGGAAATTTAATTCAGTAAATCTATTGTGATTTTTCTCATTCTTCGTGTTTTTCAGAAGACAGTAGGAAGTCTTATCTAAAGATTGGAACATGCTTTGTTATGGATATATATCCATAGATTAAAACTCAAGAAACGGCTTCAAACTGACTAAATGTTTAATCTCTTACTAGGTCGAGTGTCTGCGTGCACAAAATTAAATGTCAAACATGTCAGCTTTTTCATTAATGGAAACTTCAGTAAGCAATGGATATTCGAAAATTTAAAAAAAATTATGAATTCATAAATGATAACAACTAACACTTTATATACGTGAATTAAAGAAATGGTCTGAACCAGAAGCAGAATAATTGTTCGAAATATAATGTAGTTTTCAAAAAATGTGTTTGTTGCTTATGAGTTTTGAAGTAGGTATTTATAAATAATTTTTTCTTGGATTCTTTGTATTTTTTAATTTCAGAAAATAGAAGATACGAATTATACGAAGGATTTTACTTTAATAGTTAAATTATCTCACTTAAAAGAGATTTAAATTAATAACCAATAAAATCTGAATTATTGGCTATTAAACTCAATTAATAGTCAATAAAATCCGATTAATAGTCTATAAATCTGATCACATTTAAAAACATACGACACAATTTATTGTGGAGTAACATGCAACTTATTATTCATTGCCTGAAGCCGTTGATCGATGTTTTTGAGTATTTGAGAACTAATAATTCCTAGTTTTCAGATACCTCCATTATAAATAACTGTTAGTAAGTACCTCTTGTAATTCATGAGATTCTGCTCCAAAAAGTCATAAAACATCAGCAGTTATATTACACATTATATTAAACTTATATTATTTACACTTTTACTTAACTGCGATTTGTTTAGAAAAATTTAATCACATAGAAAATGCGTACAAAAAAGGTCTAACTGCACTATATCTGCAAATATGGCAGTCATTTATTATTTATAATTGTAATTAATTTATAAAAATATAATTGTTTGATGCCATCCTAAAATTTTACAAATCAAGCTAATATATAAGTGTAGGAAATAATTTAGTTGCCTTTTCTTCATTTTGGATTCAAGTTTTTAGTAACTTCTGATTTATTGGAAAAGAGGCATGGTTATAGCACAACTTCTATAAATATCTAATAATTCTATACTCTAAATGGGTTGGCCGTTAGAGCATGTGTTAAGTTGGATACGGGAATGGGATGTAACGGAACATTTCTAAATGTATTGGGATCTTAATGAAGTTTCACGAAAGTCCTTTTATATAATAAAGGGTCTATTTTTAAATATCTTTAAATATTTTCTGAAAAATACGCAACTATGTCTAAAAACATCACTTTCGTTTCTATTTGCGCTGTCTAATGAATTCTTTTGCAAATATAAAAAAAAAAATATTGACAAGAATAAACGATATAATTACAAAGGTTGTTCACTGCAAAAACTTTTTTGCTTAAAAGGTATGCATTGGGAATTGTTATTTGAATAAAAATTTGAAACCGAGTAAAAATATATGAGTACAAAAGTAACTAATCTGCGTAAACAATAATAACTACAAACGTATTCGAAACAATCCATTAAAAAATTACATTCATAAATTTAAATAAATAAGATGTTGTAATAAAGTAAATAAAATTCAAAGATAAAAGAAAGCAAAAGATTGTCATTGTGCTTCTCAAGTGTCAAACATATTTTGAAAAACATTCAACAAGCATAAATGTTTTTTCTATGGATTTCGAAAGAATTGCTTTTAGTCTTTTAAAAGGATATTGTGAGGAGAAAATATATAGAGATTTTTTTTAGTTGCATATTGAAAATTTCGAGCATCCAAGCATAAGTATGTATATTTTTCATTTTTCATTATTACGCAAAAAATTTCTTTTCGGGAGAAAAATTTCTAAATTAAAAAAAAAAAAATAAAGAATAGTGCATTTTTTATCTTTTTCATTCTGTATAATAATATAATACTTTATAATATTTGCAATCTGCTATGTTAGCAGATTGCAATACGCTCTCTTGATACCAGACGAAAAATAGTTATTATTTGACATCGAATTTATTCAATGAAAACACAGGGAAATAACAACATCAGAAAATTCCGAATTTTTTTAAAATTCGAAATTGAATTCTTTATTAATTATTGTTTTTTTATTGAAAAGGTGAATATAAATATATTCCAGTTTTGAAGGGTAATATAACATAATCTCTGCTCCCTTATTTTTTAACGACAAACCAGCTATGAAAAAAATATTTGTAAAATATAGTTTAATATTTAAGAGTTTTAAAGTGAGCTGAACGTTTTAAATAGTTTATTTTTAAGAAATTTTACATTAGGAAATCGATTATTATTTTCAATCGAGGGCCAATGTTCCTATTTAAAAATATAAACCAATTCTGGAAACAGAGCCAAATTTCATAACTAAACTGTTTTTATGTTTAAACCCTCACTGTTATCCCCCTTGCGTTTTAATCCTTTATAGGGCATAATTCCGGTGCATTGACAAATAAAATTTTAGGGTTATCATAATAAATTGATGATGTAAATACAAAAACATCAAGAGTTCGTTGATTTTTCATTTAATTTATGAAATAAGGGGTGGTAAATATGCTTACCAGTGATCGTTCAAGGGAAACCTTACTTACCACTGAGCATTAAGGGTAAAAAATATCATCGAATGTTCAATGATAAATAGTTAACTAAAAACAACTTTATACAATATTTTAGTTATAAATCCTGGAATTGTTTGGAATTCAAATTCAGTAATGTCTTACATTAAAGTTTGAAACTCATTTTACATTTGTTAGGCTGGCTGGGCGGATTGCTACATTGCATAAAAATAAAACTTTGCAGCTGGTAAGAATATATACCAGAAAACTATAAAGGGTTAAAATATTTAGCCAATATCCTAACGCATTTAAAATGTACTAATCTTTGATTAAGAATCATCTCAAAGCCACAATTTTACTAAGTGATGTATCAAATCATATAAAACTTAAAATTTTTTCGTTTCAGTTCTGAGTAGAGAATAGTTACGGAGATAATAAAATTTGCTACAGAAAAATTCCCTAAAAATTCATGATGACTTCAGCATAACGATGAGTTTCAGGATATTAGAAAACGCAGTGTTCTTTTCCATTTTAACACATTGTGAAAATGCCTGTGGGGGAAAGAAGCACAGCGACGGGGAACAATCTAGGAGGAAACAGAATGTTACGAGCTCAATGAGTTGTTTGCAGAATCCCTCCGTGGTAATGTTCCATCTCGTTTCACACATTAGGAATGTACATCTTCATACCTGTGTCTTTTCTTGGCTGATGATATCACCGCCTTGATCCGATCTCTCATTTCACATTACTTCGAAACGATGAAAAGGACCTGCAGGCAATTACGTTTTCGATGACTTTTTGGATAAGAATGCGGAAAGAAGTTTGAATGAAAGTTGAAGAACGGGAGAAAACTTGTTTTCGGAACTTTTGTGGTTTGTAAACCTATAGCTAACGTTTTCTGGAGAGGATTCAATTTTTTGAAGTTAATGGTTAATTGAAATGAATAGTCAGTAAAGTGAGTATCAATTAAAATGGTATAGCGATATGGAATCTTTGAAACCTTAATTTTCTTTCACCATGTGTTTCTTTGTTTCAGTTTTAAGTAGAAAATACTTACGAAGGTAACAAAATACGTTATAGAAAAAATCTAAAAAGAAATAATGACATCAGCATAACGATTAACATTTGCATTCAGCTGTTATTAACGATACTTATTAACACTTTCAATGATTTTTTGGTTATAATTAATTTTATAAAAGATTGCGACATATAATATTAGAAGACTATGGTTAAAGAATTTAATTTTGGATGATGTTGAAAAAATTTTTTCCCAAATGGAACAAACATATTTAGATAGATCCGATTTATAAAAGAACTAGTCGTCTTTTCTGACCATTTTTGGTTGCTTTCAAATTCAAGTAAGTGCCTTAGTGGTGATGTGATATTAATGATTCCTTCAATAAAGTATTCCTGAGCTTCTCAATAATTAATAGTCTTATATATGTTCCATACATAATTCATTTTATTGAAAACATATTAGTTTATCAACATTCCATATTATTTTATTAACATTCCTAGATCCCTTAAAATGTTCTAAAGCCTCAAATGTTTATGTAATTTTCTTTTCTAACTATGCATTATCTTCACAGTACTGGAGTTTCATTCCTTTATAGCTTATGCAAATAATGAAGATAATAAATATAATCCTTCTTCTTGAGTTCCCATTGGAAGATAATTATGCGGTTAAACATTTGATCCAACAAGGTAAACAATAAGATATTTGATTTAACAACTAAAGGTGTAAATTTTGTTAAAAGAAATACAAGAATTGTTCAAATTAAATATGATTAAAAGTTTTTGCCATGATTTTTTTTTTCGAAATTTTACCATTAAATTATTAGCATAGTGAAAATTACAATTTAATGAAACAAGCAGGTATTGTAAGTAAAAATTTTATATTTTTTTGTGTATATTGGCAATGAGAAATTTTTCTATTGCCCTTTAATTCACTAACAAAAACGCCACTTACAGTAGTGGCCTTTGTGTTTGTAATTCCATATTCTTTCTCATAAAGTGCCTCTCTTTTTTTGTGCGTCTAATCTCTTAAAGTTTGACCTATCGCTTTATAAGTAATGAGCCTAGTATAGCTCAGCCATAGATCATTATCATATTATTCGTTGGTCTGAATTCTATTTCATGATTAATTGAATTCTTCTGCAAACTGTAGGGTTTTTGAAACTGAAGATAAAAATTTATACTCAGTTCTATCTCTTAAAGTCAGACCATTTCATTTCTTATAAAGATATGACTTAAAAACTGCGAAGAAAGAGAGGCTTTATAGTGACATAAGCATTTCTTTTTCGCATATAGAATCTGTAATTTTATTTTGAGTCTCTTTTACATAAAATATGTTAAATAAAGTTGGTTTTGTTAAAAAAAATTATATATCTTCCTTCCAGAAAACTAGTAGTTTTCACACTCTGCCAAGCTAATATGTTAAAGAATTTCAGTAGCTATAGTTGAAAGAAAAACGATTTTTTTCTTATTCTTATTCTAAAAATATTTTTATCAAAAAGATAAATTAGTTAATTTAAAGAAGTAGTTCTTAAAGAAATTTTAATAAATGAAAAGTATACATCTTTTATTTTTTATGAAACGTAATAAGATTTGTTTTGATAATAATTTTCACTAAAATTAAATCATGTTAACTATTCTGAAACGGAAAAAATCAAGCAGTAAATTATTAGTAATACATCAATTAACTTTGCTCTATTAATTGTTGTGCTGTTTAATTTTTGAAGTGTGCCAGTGATGTTAAAAAATTTTATACATCAAAGGAAGCGATCCCAATTTATTTATTTACTGGCACACTTTCATGTCAATATTGGATTATCAGATCAAAAGAAACTGTCCAGTTTAGTTTAAAAGATAGGAGGTATTAAATAACTTTGAAAAGGAAACATTATTTTTAAAATAAAAAAGGGAATTTATGCAAAGGGTAAACTTGATTTTGGATGCAGTCTGCATGAAAAAAAAATGATAAAGGAATTAGTAAATATTTTCCTCTCGTGATCCCCTTAGGCTGGAGAAAGTCAAATTCTTTTTTTCAATAATTTGAGTAAGACATCCCTTTGATAAATATTTTCCGAGGTATTCACTAGTTTCTGGTTACACTTACGAATTGTTTGCTCCTTCAGAATCTGTCTATTTTTACTATATTTACCTTATCATAAAATTTCTTGTTACTTTTCAACAAAATATTCACAAAAAATTTATGGTGAAGCCATTTTTTTTTTAATTCTAGGTCTTTCATTAAATGTCTAAAAGTGTCAAAAAGTCTCGTAAAACTTGTTTGCATGCACTTTTAGCTCCCTCAAATTTTAATATGTAGAATTTTGTGATGGATTCTTAACTCACTTTATGATTTACTTAAAGATTTTCGTAAAATTATCATAAGTTAATACTCTAATAAAAAATTTTCCGTTTACTTAGAGCTATTAATTATTTAGAGAAAAATTGAAATCGAAATTCACTTACGTATTTCCAGTTATGAATAATAAATTAAAGCCTGATAAGTATAAAATAAAAAATTAAGAGCCTACATTTTAATACACTATAAAATATGTTATTTTAGAAGTTGTTTTTATTACTTAAAATTATATCTCACAAATTGTCCGCTGTGTAAATATAATATGAGATGCGACGAAACAGTATTTTTTCTTTTTTCATCTAACAATCTTTCTCTTGAAATTAAAAGAAAAATTTTTAAAGTTACTATGATAATTATGAAACCAGTTCCATCTCTCCTTTTGACATTGTACTTTAGTCTCTTTAACGCTGCCACAAAATGTATACATGATTTTAGAGTTTTTTTTCCAGTATGCAGCGTAAAAAAGAGCCATAAATGCTAAGATTTCAGAAAATTGCAATTTAAAATTTATAAGTGTTTTCCAAATTTCAGTATATATATATATATATATATATATATATATATATATATATATATATATATATATATTGTACTATATATATATATATATATATATATATATATATATATATATATATATATATATATATATATATATATATATATATATATAAATTTTTTACAGTTAAAGCAATAATATATATAAGAAGTAGATAGATATATTAGATATTTGTTACAATTCTAATGTAGTCAAGACAAAATAATGCGATTACATCATCAATCTAACAACGATTTAAATAAATTCAGTGCAGTGAGAAATTATAATTTTTTGTGGTAAAAGCCATCTAATAAATGTTTACCTATTGCATATTCACCATATGTTAGAACAAATATGAACTGTTTTAAATTTTTTAATGAATAATAATTTTGCCGAGTTATAAAGTATGGATATATATGAATATATTTCACCGTTTTAGGAAAATTAGATATAGTTTAATGATTATTTTAGAAATAATGATTGAAATAAAATGGAAAACAAGACATGTAGCAATATAACCATACTATTGCAAGGATATTTTGATATGGAGCAATAATAGTTAACAAAAAATTCAAATTCATTGACAAGAAAAAAAGAAAGAAAATATAAATGCCAATATAAACGACGGTATTTGGTTATAAAGTTTATAAAAAATTTAATCAATAAAAATTAATAATTAATAATTTTTCATCTAAAAATAATATTACCATATTTTATTTGAAATAAAATTCACGCAAATGAATTAATTCATGAACATTTCATAATAATATTTTTTATATTTAGAATAATAAAATCATGAAATATATTTCAAAGGAAACCGTAACATTGTGTATTCCATTTAGTTTTCCAGGAACTAAATCACTTGGATTTATAGAAATGACTGATTGCCATGTAGATAATATAGCCGTCTCCTTGTACTATCTATAAAATCTCTCAATTTAACTAATTCTGCTCTTATTCTATCGCTTATAAACAAGAAAAATTAGAAGTAGAGTGTCGTTATTTCTATTCGCGATCTTAAAGTGAATAATTTATAACATTCGGAGGTGGGATATTTTAATTATATATACATTTATTCCAGAAACTGATTTTTTTATTATTGATTTGATAATACGATATTGGATACATCTAATTAATAATTTAGCTGAAGAATACACTCTGACGGTTTTAAAGTTTATAGTCTACTAGCCGCCTTTGGCGACCAGCTGGTTCGCTAATCTTAATGTTCGTTGAAATATTAATAATTAAATATGTTATGCAATTCCTACTTTATGCAAGATTAATTATTTGACTTAAATATTTTCATTTTAAAATAGAAATATTTCATGAATGTAAAGGAAGCTTCAAAGATAAATGTTAAATCTTCTAGTTAATAATTTAATCAATAATTTATATCATTACAAGAACAAGTGCATTCTATTTATCGCATGGTTTCATAAAAATATTTATTTTCTTCTACTCTTAACTATATTGATGAATACACATTCTATTAGTCACATATGGAGAAATTTTCTAATAATAACATAGTCTTTAAAATTGAATTTCAAGTTATTTAAATAGTTTTTTAACTATCCAATTTTATTTTCTAATTTATTAATATATATTTTTAACTCACAAACATGTGTTCAAACATTGTGAACACATGAGACAAACAGAACATGCAGTGTACACTGATTCATATATTAAATCTTCCGCGATTGTGTTCGGCACTCATTTCTTATAAATCTTAACATTTGTCGGAAAATGAATGACAAAACATACAGCATGAAAAAAGAACATTCCCTTTATCTATTGCAAAAGAAAACGGGGCATGAAAAATAACGTTTTATAATTACTTCCCTGTGGCTAGAGAATTTCAAAAATATTTATCGAGAAAACGAATTTTTTGAAAAAAGTAATCTTACCTGCTGTAGGTAACGAGTAAATAAACGACTAATTCCTTTTTCCAGTTAAAAAATAAGATAGCCTCATGGTTGTAAAACAGTGAAAATAAATTGTTCGAAAAGGGAAAATAATAAAGAATTCGCTCCGATTCTTTGCTGTTTTGCCTTAGTTTGTTGTTCTTAAACGCGTATATTAATAAATGTAAAAAATTTCTTTCTCCCTTGTTCCAATGTAAAATTTTATTTTAAAAAAATTCGGTGATGACATCCTCTTATTAGAATTCAAAATTTTTCAAGTATTTTTTATTTTAAAAAAATATAATAATCAAAATCGCGGAAAGTAATAATAATAACATTTTAAAAAGAATGAATTTTTCCCATCTATTTTCATAGAACTGGCTGAAAATTAATTCTTTTATTCTTTTTTAGCATTTCTGCATTTCTTTGGCATAACTAGCATTTTTTTAAAAAAATATAATAATTTGAAAACTCTACTGAAAGAATATTTTCCTTGTGGTCAAAAAAGCCATGCCTGCTGATTTCACGAAATTATCTTTTTATATAAAAGCTCTTATTATTATTTTCAGAATAACTTAATACACACAATAAATACTCTAATTATTTTAAATTATAAACATTTTTAGAATAGGTTTGGTCCATGCTGGTATTTATACATTCTAATTTTTTTTCCTCAATTTAAAAAAGGTTGTTATTTTTCCTTCATTCATATACGAATTTAGCATGGATTTGTACTTGTATGTGTGTGTGTGAATGTGTGTGTGTGTGTCTAGACAAATGTATTGTACATATAGCCTTGAAATATGGCACACAGTTGGTCATACTAGTGAATTTTTTTTACCATAGTTCCGAAGTAAAAGATTTATCTCTAACGTATCCTCGTGTTGCTCCCAACGGATACTTCAGTCTAATTAAAAAGTTAGATTAACTTCAAAATTGTATTTCTAAAATTTGTAGTTAGTTGTAACAACAGGACTTATATTTATAAAATAAATATGAGTCTGCAACTCCTATTTTGTAAACTATTGCATATTCTCTTATTTTATATTCCCCAATTTCTATTTAAATTTATACTTTCATTTGCGTTTTTATTTCAATATTGTCTCTTATGAGGTATTTACTGTATTATAAAACAGTTGCAATATTTATTTAAAATTCAGAAGATTAAATACACAGACAGTCATTATAAGTAGAATTTTCTTTCTATCTATGTATTCTGAAACTTCAAATATGATAATGCTGTCCTTGAGGAAATTAACTTATTATTGGTTATAATACATTGCATAAAAGTTTGAATCACCTCATTCGATTTGGAATAAATTACATATAGTGCAAATTTCGCACGGACTTTTTTCTTTCCACTTCAAGAATAGCATTAGTTGCGAAACCATTCAAGCTCGTTAAAATGTCCTTAGAGAAATGAACAATTCGGTGTAATGATGGATTTTAGATATTAAAAATGGGAAATTGCTCCATATCCCTCTTTTTAACACATGGCAGCATTACCTGTTTAAGCAGCAATGCCTTAAAAAGAGGTTTATACGGAATAGGGATGTTGGGGTGGTTGAGAGACTGATATGTCATTTGCCGCATTCCTCTAGGGTGGTGGTTCCATCTCGCTTCAAACCTGTGTCGTTTAATGAAGGGTAATATAGCCACTTTCCTTCGATCTTTCATTTCACATCACTTCAAAAAACCGATGAAAAGAGTCTTCAGGCAATTAAGTTTTCGACAACTTTCCGAAAGGAGCGTGAGAATGAAGCTTGAATAAAAATTGAGAAGGAGAGAACATTTGCTTTTAGAATTTGTGTGGATCACGCTAGCATTTCTCGGAAACGGTCGAGCGTGCGTGAAAATATTGTTAAGAGTTTCATCAAAAGAAAAAAAAAATGAGGAAAGTGGTATTGGCAATAGTTTGTTTAAAATGTTTCCTAAATCTTTACATTCTTTATATTATTCAGCTTGTTCTTAGTGTAGAATAATAGGAACAGAACGGAGAAGAGGAACGAGATAGAAATACTTTTTTGAAACTTTGCTAAGTTGTTTGATTTTATAAAAGATTTATGTATAAAAGTTGTTGAAAGGTAATCATCGGTAGACATTTTATCCAACTAAGCAAAATTATTTTTATTAATTTATTAAAATGCAGTTTAAATGTATCCTCAAAATCTCATGAAATCTATCTGTCTGTCTGTTTGAAAAGTACAAAATGAGTAGAGATAGGTAGAAAAATTTGATTCACGTGTTTGGCATTTCAAATAGAGATAATTACCAAATTCTGAATAAAATTAATCAAACGATTGACTGGATGTCGATTTGTACTTTTCACATGCCTGTAAGCAGAGAAATGATTTAAATCAATGAATTTCAATACATTATCATGTGACTGTACAACTGTAGACTCATGTCAAATTTTGGTTTTAATCGGTCAGCAAAATGCGTGCAGAATACGTATAATATCCAGTGAGATTTATTAAAAATGCTACATTCACGCCAAAAGTCTCTATTTCAAAACTATACTGTCATAACTACTCTATACAAACTTCTATCTTTCACTGCTGCCATAGAAGATACTCGTGACCCAAGGTCTTCAATTTTAAGCCGAAGAAGGAGGATGAGACCTTTGTTGAAGAGCATGCGAGAAAGTGTATCACAGTTAGGAGTTTTGTATTGGAATCAAGTATCATTTCTGAATTTTGTATGGTCTGTTAGAAATTGATTTATCACACTTTGCTTCTAAAAATCACACCAAAGAATCTTTTTTTGTTTCGGGAATAGAACTCAAAACAATTGTGTCATCTGTAAAAATAAAAGATACAAGTATGAATCGGTTTCTGGAGCAAAGTCTAATCACTACATAAAATCTTTAGTTTCATTTCACGTTTAGATTATTCTTGTGACAAAGTTATCGACCACAGAAAACAATTACTGTTCGTCTAATTTAACATTTTTTATATAAATAAAATAATTTAGGCTGAATTTTCAACCATTCTTTTTCCAAATACTCTAAGAGGGACGATTATATCCTTGCGTCTTCTTTCTTCACTGCTTATTAGTTGATTTTATTCAAGAATTTCATTTCAAGATTCTGAGTTAAATTAATAATATATTGTGCAAATTTTTAAATATAGTTAAAGGAAAACAGCATTGGTATACATTGGCTTGAAATGATGCATTAAAATTTTTGTTAAAAAAATTATGAAAAGATATAAACAAAAGAAAGTCCTTGGATAAAAAATAACGTACCATTTTCGCTGACAAAGTCACGAGATGTCGATCAAATATATCAATGCCGAACATTTTCCAAACAGTTGAAAAAGAGGAAGTAGTTACCAATCTGGACAATTTTTATTTTTCGATAAATAAATCAGTGCACATTTTGAGAATTTTTTAAAATGAGCTTGTTATTTATGTAAATGAATATTCCATTTTTTAAAATAATTCATTTATATGTAATAGACAAATTATTGCCTTTTATAACCATTTTTAAATGTAATTTTAGACCATAAAATATTTTAAATAGTAAGTGTATTTGTGAGCTTAAGATTTCGCTATTTCATAAAACAGTCTTCCAGCAGTTATTCCAATGTCAGCTGTACTTAGTCCTCATTTTTATTAACTAATTTTAATATTGCGGTAACAGCAGCAATTCTTAGGATTAAATAGTAATAGACCCCGAAATTCCCAAATTGTTTATTTTATCTAAGCATTGTGTTTAGTTATAATGGAGATTAAATTTTGATTAAGTTGTCAATGCTTAAATATTTCTTTATCGTTGAATTAATATAATATGTTTAGAAAACTATGATTATTTACAAGAATATATTTTGATGGATGTATCTTTGTTTCAGTGCTTCCCTTTTTACGTGGCATTTTTCATATGAAAATGGGGATATATGTGAAAAAAAGGAGAACAAATAGATGAATAATTATATACAATTCAAAACGCATCTCATTTAGTTATATTTCACAAACAAATTAAGGCCTTTAGATAATGAAATCATTATAAAATATTTTCAACATTGTCCTTACATGCAAAATAACATGCATTTATGAAATATCAATATCTTACTTTGAAAGCATGAATTAACATTACAATTTCAAATACGACGACTGTAGACTTTTTTTAATAATTTATATAAATGTCAAGCAAATGTTATTCAATGATTTTTTTTATTCCTTTCCAATAAAAATTTAAAAATCTATAAATTATTTGGGTCTTTTAATTAAATACAAAAAAATGAATGCATGGAATATTTAGTGAGTGTTATTCTTTTCAATTAAGACTAAAAATGTTCCCATACTTCTCCTTTACATAATAAAAATCTATCAAATATAATGAAAAAATATTCTTTATCATTTGATATTAATTATAATTCCTTATATCATATTTTTACAATTTAAATATTTTGAGTTTTTAATAATTATAATCGACGTATAATGTCATTTAAAAAGCATAAAATCGTTTACTACTACAGCTTAAAAACTTCTCAAAAAAGAATTAACACAATTTTATAATTATTTTATATTTTTCGATATTGAAATTTCTCAGTGTGAATACTCTATTAGTTTTGCGAAAAATCAATTTAGAAGAATGCAACATTTTGAGAAAACAGCAAGTGCATCAAATTGATCGGATATTTTATTATATTCAATTTAGCACATTAATATTTGACGGATTTTTCAATTTTATGAATTAAATTTTATATCGCAAACAATCCAGTTTGATTTTTACAATAAATATTTATTTTTTAAGAAAAATTGCTTTTGGATCAAGTATGGACCTGATTTTTTGTATTTATTTTCATTTTATTGCATATGAGTAGGTATCACTTTTAAACATTAAGCCTTATTGTCATGGTGTTGAATTTTTGTACCAATTTTAGCAATGAGCGACGTCTAATTCAATATGTAACATATAAAAAAGTTTGTGTGTTTTATGTAAGTTAAATGCAGTGCATTTGTTTTAGTGATAAAAAATTAATAATTAATACAACTAATTAATTTATTTGCATATACACATAAATTAAAGTAATATAGATATTTAAGTAGATATAAAATTTATACGCACACTATACTCTTTATTACTCTCTATTTTACTATACTCTTTTTTATTTCAAAATATTCGGTATATTATTCGTTATGAGGAGCCTATAACCCTTTTACGACGGATGCATATTACAACACGTAATATAAGAATGCGTAAAAACTATATAGATTCAGTAAATGAAAAAAAAAAATCACTGAAACTTATGAGATGTAGTAATTTTTTCCAGAACAACTCGTCTTGTGAGCCTTAGTACGTAAAATGAAATCCCCTTCAAAAAATATATTTTATATTTTAAATTCTACAGAAAATCAAATAGCCTTGTTAAATGAACTTAGTTGCATCGAAATAGAAGAACAATTATACTATAAATTATGTTCTTTTAGACGGAGTTTCCAATTTTTTGCATTTGATTATTACATAAAAAATAATCATCAATAATAAAATACATATCGTGTATCACTTGAACCTACTTTCTTCATTTCAGTTCCGTCAAGAGGATAGCTACGAAGGTAATAAAGCTCCTTAGACAATGTTCCCAGGAGAAATTAGCACTTCGGCATAACGACCAGTATCCGGATATTAGAAACGGCAGATTTCCTGCCCCCTTTAATACACGGCAACACCACCTGTGGAAAAAGAAGCACTTTGCGACGGATGCGATAGAGGATAAGAAGTACGCCGGTGTGAAGAGATCGATTCGTTTTCTGCCGCATCCCTCCCAGGTTGAGTTCCATCTCGCTTCACACGTTAGTATACGTGTTCTGTAATAGACACACTCTTTTAAGAAAGGATCCTACTGGGACTTTCGGTGTCTCATTTGATATCACTTCAAAACGCCTATAGAAAGAACTTACAAGAAATTGAGTTTTCGCTCATTTTCACTACTAATGTAGAGATAGTTTCATTAACAGTTGAGGGGAGATAGAAAATTACTTTCAAAAACTTTTCCGGAGAATATCTAAATATGCGCAACGTTTGCGATAATGCAGCTGAGAATGTAATTAAAAGGAATATGGACGTAAATGGTTGAGGCAGCACATGCACACACACACTCAACATGTGTGTCAATATTATTCCTAAATATCTAGACATATATTTCTAGTTATAAAATTTCTTTATATGAGGCGCTTAAATGCATTAAATTCTGTAGAAATTAACAGCGAAGATGTAAAAATTAATATTTTGTAATAATTAATAATAATAAATTAATATTTACTAAAATTAATATGTCTCCTGTAACATAAAAGTCTCAGTTAGCAAAGTATTTTTCTTACAATTGTCAATGCGTGCACGCAGTTTCATATTTGTATTTAAAAAATATGTAGAGATATGCTTATTTTTAAATTTAGAAGGGTCAATCACAATGTAATATGAAATGTGCCAATTTTATCTGAAATTCTTTATTCAATACAGACATTAATTGTATGCAAATATATGTGTGTAATTTACCATCCATTCATCATGACTTCAAAGAAATGTTCTAATCACTCATAAATGCTATTTACTTAGTTGCAATAACGATATTATAAAGAAGTGAGGAGAAACGGAACATTTTAGAGGAGTACTTGAATGGCGAGCAATGAAACTCAACTATCCGTCAGCTCTTGTGTACTTTCTAAAAAAATTAGAATTTTCAGCAACAAGAATCGTTCTTATTTATGCTGTTTATAATCATAATGCTGGTATAGTAGTAGAAGTATATAAATGTCGCTTTCCAAATTACCAACATCCTTCTAAGTAGTGTGTTTACTGTACGGTTTAACAATTAAGAACTACTGGATCCTAACTTTCAAAAAGATGGACGGAAAATTTAGTTCATGTGATGCAGATCTTATCACATTTTTTTTTTATCTTCAAGTTTCGTGTACAAACTGTTCAGTGAAAAATTCAAATTCCAAAATCGATAATATAGATATTATTTCAACGTAATAACCAATATCCATACAATTTTCGTGGAGTCCATGAACTTAAAACAATTACATGGACATCTAAAAGACCAAGGTCTAGAATTTTACAATTTGGTTAAAGTCAAAAATGGTTTCCTGAGAAATGCTAAAATGACAACCGAACTTTGTTTAAGCGAGATAAAAAAAAATAAACCAAAATCGAAACCATCAGTTTTGGAGGGTTAAAAATCCATTTTCGTACAATCATCGTCAGTGGCAGTTATCTATAAATGTGGTATGCAGAATTTTTAGGAATTATTTCGTTGGTTCCATTTTGTAAAACAATATGCTGAATAATAGACGTTATATTCAGTTAATTTTGATTAAAATGAGGTATGAACTAAGAGATGAATAAACGTTGACACTACATGCTCTATAGATGCTTGTCGATGAATTGAAAAAATATCGATCAGATTACCAAAATTATAGATATCGATATAGGGGTTTTGGCTGGTGATCTCCATAGCAAGTATCTCAATAGATAATGTATCGTGAAGGGATTTTTTTCTCAAATATGTGAGTTACAGGAATGCAGGAGACCCTTGGGGATATATCTAAAGGTCATGCATTTGCATATGAAAAAAAAAATATCGTACCAAAAAAGATGTAGGCTGCGCGATTGGTTTATTGTATTTTTTTTTTCTTAACTATATAGATGATTTTATAAAGGAATGCCCAAAAGGGAATTTAAATGGAATTACTGATTACAATTTATAATTTTTTTTTACGAAGAGTACAAAACTATTTATTGTTTCAACGTATTAATATACCAACAACATTTAATATTCATTTGTTTCACCTAGAATATTCAGCATCTTACAATTTCTTTCAACTTTATATGCATAACTTGATATTCAGAGTTCCTCCAATAAAATATTTTTAAATTTGAAATTGAAATAGAAATTTAATTGACTTATTTTCAATAAATCGCTCCTTAAATCAGTTCGTTGAACATTTTAAAATGCAATAAAAGTAGTGTTCAAATCCCATGAGAAACACCAATATTTGCATTAACTGATATGTAGTTGTTCTTTTTTATGTGATGTTGTAATTTCACTTTCTTATTCCTAATACACTGTTGATCCCACAGTAAAAAGGAACTTCCTACGGTCATGTATGAGGCATACAGGCATGCGGAACTTATTCCCCCCCCCCATAAGAAAAATCTTTTCTATTTCATAATTTAGTAATCTATCTATCTAGAGTAATCTATTTTATAGATTCCCCCTAAAAATAAATAAAATGAAATCAGAAAGTAAAATTTCATTACGAAATTGCAAAGTCATAAGAAAATATAAATAGCATCTTCATCCGTTTTGTTTACAATGGAAGAATAACAGAGTATTATGTATTTAAAGTAAACTTGGGGAAAAAAAAAGACCTGATTTTTGATGTCAAGCTTTAAAAAAAGACTTGGGAGGGGGGGGGTTCTTTGCAACAAAGAAAACCACATTTTAAATTATTCTCAAAAATATTGTTGACAAATTGTCAAAATTTGGAATAAAAAAATTATAAATGGAATTTAAGCTAATATCATTAAAAAGATATAATTTTGAATTTTAAAATACTTTTATACTGTAAAACCGTCAGAAGTTATAGTGGAAAAGTATTAAAATGTCACTTAAATTAAAACTGCATAAAGATAGCTCATAGGTGCACACTCCTAACCTGTGAATTAAATTTTTCCAAATTTGACAATTTTAATTAAAATCAATACATTATTAAAATATATAAGGCGAATAGACTTATGCACAAATAGACACCTCTTGATTATCAGTAAAGACAAAGATAATAAAATTTTCGCAGATTCCTTGAAATAAAATGGAGATATTTCATACATATATCTTTTCTTTTTCTTAATTTAGCATTAAGCTTACACCGATTTCTCTCCTAATAGGTTGAAGTCCCATTGACCTATGGAAGCTTGTTAGATTTGGAATCCAAGGATCTCTGCTGCGAGGTCAGATTCTGTTCGATTTTTATGCTGTATTTTTCTTGAAGTATACATCAAAGTTATGTCTATTTTATACTGATGATATTTTTTGACAGGCTATCAACTAAGATGTTTTTACGTCGTCTGATAATGGTCAAATGATCACAATTACAAAAAATACAATACTGAGTTCTAAAAAATAAAAAAGTTCTAAAAGACAAAGAAAAACTCAAACTGTATATTTTGCTGTTCCAAATGATGATTTAATGGAATTTTTACAGATTTTTATAAAGAAGAAAAAAGGACTTTATTTTTGATGACTTTTAGATAAAACTGTATATTTAGATAAATTTCAGTTAACTTCTTTTTACTATTAGGTAAAACTAAGAACAATACGCTTGAGAAATTTCAAGAAAATGGCTACTGTTTCCGTTTCCTTTTAAATGCAATATTGAAAAAAAATAATGGACCGATTGAGTTGAATATTAAAGATCTAAACTGCATTTACTTTCAAAGTTTTTCTTTAAAATTATCGATTTAGTTTTCGGACACTAAAATTCTTTTTTATGTAAAATTCAATCAAAAATTATTGTTCAGTATGATGATGTGAAATTCAAACTCAAAGGTAGTGTGATCCGAAAGTTCGAAGAAAGGGTGCCAACTTATGTTTCTTCTTTGTCACGTGATTGGGATTTAAAACTGCGAGGTCGGTCCAAAATATTTCTAGAGTTCCTTCAAAAAAGAAATTAAAATTAGTGAACAAACAGGAAATACAATCTGAACTCACTATACTGTCATTATATATTCACTATATTATAAATGATATTTTTATGTCATTGCTTAGAGTGAATTATATTAAGTGACGATGCAGAAATATGGAGAGTTTATAGTGTTAAATTAATTTTATAAGAAATTTGCAATTTCAGATAAAACTCCTTTTTAAGATTATTATGGAAGTATTTTAATAGTATTAAACTACTAGTATTTTTATATAAAATCTCCATTCCGAACTGAGGATATTCGTTGAAAAAGTTTCACTGGGCTCAATAAAGAATAAATATGCCATGTTCTACATTAAAAAAAAAAAACGCAGTCGGAGAGTACATGAAAACCAACGCCCAGAATCACACAAGTTGAAAAAACGCAATTGAACAGCACAATCTGCTCAGAGAGATGTCGCCCATCTACTAGAGTTTAATCCATATGACTTTTCCACACTAGTGATTACTGACTATATGACTCTGCTCTTTTTATAATTCTTAAGGCAGGGCGTAGAATTTTCTAGAACAAACGGCGGAATTCCTGTCCTAATGGAGATATCACCAGGATTCTTGAGTATTCTTCCTTTTTGTCACCAAAATCGTCAAACTCATTGCCAAGGCTGGGTTATTCTTTATTGTAGATGTAAAAAAACACCTACCTTACTAGGATACATTGTGAGTTGGGAAACAATCAGTAACGTATTAAAAAATCCATCACTTCTTGTAACGAATTTGCGACAGTCACGATTTTATAAATTTGCAATAGTAGTTTCAGCAAGCTATGGAATATTAGCTGAGTGGCAATTCCTCCTTTTATTCTTCTCTTCCTCCAAAAAAGAATCATGGTAATATCAAGTCTTGAAAGCAAATTATTTAAATAAAGAAATGAAAAATGCAGATTGTTAATTAAGTTAATAAAACGCATTTTTTAGTAATGTATCGTATTTATTGAGCTCCAATGAATGGCGCCTTTTATGTATATTTAAAATAACATTAAATATTGAATTACTTTTTATTCTTCATAAAAAAATGAGCTATTTTTTTAATGCCACGTCAAAAGTTCTTTGGATTTCTACATTTGTTAGCATTTCTTATGTAAATATTAGATTACTGTATCCAAAGAAATCAAAATATTTACTTTAATATGTCAACACAAATAGGAAACGCTAAAAAAAGATATTCAAGGTTCAATATAAACTTTAAAAAGTAACAAAGATTCTAAAGATTTGTTTGATATTTGAAAATCTTCGCTTGAAAAAGCATACCAGGCATCTTCTTTCAATGATCTATTTAGACTTAAAATAGCTTCACTTTTTTATGGTAATTTTATCTGTGAGGGTTTTTTTCCGCTAAATTCCAAAGTCGTCGTCTTTTTTTTTTTTTTTTTTTTTTTTTTTTACACTCACGATAACATTTTTATTTCAAGGTTTATCTACAAAGTTTTCATTTAGCTTCTAATTATAGTTATCGTTTGATAACATGGTACATTTTAACAAAAGCATTTTCAAAATTTATTATTCTGTTCCTTTTATACAACATTTATTATTATTTATTCTGCTCCTTTTTTTAACAGGTTTTCTAATCTTGCCTAATAATTCCTAAGCCTAATACCATTTCTTTCCTATCATAGGAGACAAATGTTTTTTTGTTTTTTTTTTTGAATTTGAAAGGCTTACTTATAACTATTAAAATTTCATCATCAGCTATTTTAGTTTTGATGTAATTTGTTGTTGCTACTATTCAGTGTCATAATTTTTTGTACGTATAGCAAGAAATAAATCGATTTGGCAGCTGTGAAAATAAGTTCACCATAAATATAATTTTTGAAAGATCAATGGGAAATAATTATATTGTTTATTAATTTTAAAGGACATTGCAAATTCAAGTAAATACAAACTTATGACATTAGAAAACTCTGCTTTTCTTTTAGTGATTGTTTTGTTTGTCAATTAATCAAAATAAATATTTTGAGTCTCTTTCTTACTTAAAATAATTTCTTATTTTGGCAGAATGACTGCCGAGTTTGTATGACAAGGAATAGTGTTATCATAATTTGCATCAAAATTATACCATATTCTTCTTTGCGAGATTAGATATGGCAATGTCCCATGTCGATAAGAAAATTGCCAAAAGTACTTTTCATTTATCAGGTCAGTAGTTTTAACGCACTCAGGTCGTAACCAATATTTGGCTATTACTTTTGCTATTATTTCAACCACATTGAAAAGCTATTAGCAACAATTCGAAACAACTAGTCTCATGCTTCCAGTTTTTTCGTAATATTCGTTTACTAAGATTTGATTTATACTAACACAGCTTACATTTTTACTACGTCAACCACCCATATTTTAACTTGTGAATAACTAATTCCATACTAATAGAAAAGTGGCTTGTCTATCTTTCTGCAGTTTGCCATCAACCAATATTATTACATCTGCTTTTACACTAGTCATCAGCCTCCAGAATAAAGTAAGTATAATATATAGTTAAACTTTCATTAGTTTAAAAATATGAAAAATTTAAGTAATTTTAAACTAACATTTACTCTTACTTGTCGAATTTTTTAATCTAAGAATTTTTCAGATTCGAAAGACAAGAGCTCTAATTATTTATTCTTACAAATATAAATTACTTTAATTGAATGACGAGTAATATTTATTTGCCAATAGTGCTATCTTCAATCCATCAGAAAAATTATACTCTATGCCGAAGAGAACAATTTTTTTCTTGAAATTTTCTGACAAATTGAAAATTGACAATTTTTCTTGAAATTTTCTGACAAATTGAAAATTGACAATTTTTCTTAAAATTTTCTGACAAATTGAAAATTGTCAAATTTTTCTGAAATTTTCTGACAAATTTTCTAAAACTTATCCTGCTGAACATTAACCCTTAACTAGGGACGTGCAGTCTGTGAGACCGCTAGCGATGGATTTTTTTATCACCCCTATTATATTTTTAAATCAATTGAATGGATTGATCCTGTAGCTTCCTGTTTTGTAACCTTCAATACGCGTGCACGTTTCCAACCGATTTGAGCAGATGCTTTTTAAAATAATTCAGCTGTTTTTTCGAGCGTGGTCTCCAAGACCGCATCTCCCTGTTAGTGTCCCAGTGATAAACAAGTCTTAGCAGATGGCGCTAAAATTTGGACACCGAAATATCATCTAATTTACTGATCCTTTTATGAAGCAGTGCTCCAGACATCACTTTCTGCTTCATTTAAAAGCAGTGCTGCTTTTAAATGAAGCAGAAAGTGATTTTAGTGATAAGGATCATTGTACAGAAGAGTTTTTCGATTAAAATACGCATTCAACTGATTTTGATATGTATGTTCAAACATAATTATTTTTCTATAATGATAATGTATTTTGAAAAATGTATAAAATATATTAATATACCATGATATATATGTGCAGAATTTATAGGTTTATTTGTATACTAATTCTTAACCTGCATGTTTAAAATGCGCTAGAAAACTGTGCTATGAAAGTCACACAAGCCGATAAAAAAAGGGCCAATTTTATCCATTGTCATTTTTTAATTTTTCCTATAATTGTTGAATTTCACATTATATTGTCTTCTCTATACCTTCATATACTATAAAAATAAATATAATTTAAAAAGTAAAAAGTAATATGCTTTTTCAAGAATATTATTTATTGTAACATGTCATTTGATAAGAACGTTCCAACGCATTTACTTTTTTCAATGATAATATATTTTTAAAAATTTCTAAAACATATCTATATATCAAGAAAAATATCTGCAAAATATGTTGGCAGTTTTTCATACTAATGCATTCATTAGAAAATTTAATTTGAGTGCAAATGAAATGCGGTCTCGTGGACCACACCTCCCCAGTTAAGTCCTAAAATTTCACCTCCCCAGTTAAGGGTTAAAAATTCTGTTTACTTTTATACTTAAGCTATACGCTTAAGTTTCTTAAAATACCACCAACTCTCTTAGTGTGTTTATGTTAAAATTGGGAAGATCAGTCTTCATCTCCTCCTATCCCCTTGATGATGAAGGACGGAACCTCGGCTAACGTATATCGGAATATTTAGTTGCTGTAACTGCGATACTTAAAATGGGCATTCTATCTAAATTGCCATTCACTTTGGATGCTGAAATTGTAGCTTCGAATAGAGAGCAATTTCCTTTCTTGGACAACTAAAACGCTGAACCTCAGAATGTCAGTAATGTTGATTTTTCTGTATTAATTGAATTCCATTTTCAACTTTTCAAACAATTTTAAAGCAAGAAATGTAGTGAAGCAAAATTTGGAAAAGACGTTGAAATCGGCACTATTGGAGGAGTTGGAAAATTATTTGTTCCCATGGTTCAACGAATTTTATACGTTGCTATAAACGGTCCCCTTTTTGAAAGAGAAAGGTATAGAAATTGTTTCTATCTTCAGCTTCAAATTGTTGGGTAGACCGTTTTAAGAAAAGACACAGTTTTTCCTATTACTTTGTTTGTGGTGTATCTGCTGCAGATGGCTCCGAGTCTATTCAAGAATAGATAGAAAAACCATTACCATCTTTGATACAAACATATTCTAGAAATTTCAACGCTGAACGTGATAGGATTGATTTTATCCTTCTCCTTATAGATCACGGTGGAAAACTATTGAAATAGTAATTGATTGTTTTGCTATGCACCAATAGAAGCGGGAATAAAAGTTAGCATCATTAGTTGAAGAATATTAAAAAGAAAAAGAAAAAGAAAATTCTTCAAAAATGTTAAGAGCTGTCTTAGTGAACAGCAACCATAACAAAAAAAATGGATGACAAAAACAATATTGGAAATCTACCTTTGCAAATTGGACAAACAAATGCGCTGACAGAAACATAAGAAAATTTTGTTCATTTCTTATGTTCAATTTTGTTTATTTTTTATGTTACCAGCCGGTCCGCCAGTATTTATGCTCGCTAAATGTTCCATTAATATTTTATGTAACTTGTTCTTATAATAAGTTTTTCATCCAAATATTTTTAAGCTTCACATTTTTATAGTCATATTATTCATTTATACTATTATGTAGGCCTTAAGCCGTTCTGTTCATTGCATTACGCGTCTCTCTCTAATTTTTTATAATGTCCATAAAATTCCATTTTTAATTAAATTGGAAATAATGAAACTACAACTAATATAAAGACATATTTTAGTGAATCCAGCATGTCTTTAAAAAATATGAGAACTGAAAACAGAGTCGTTCGGCATTGAAGTCGTATGTGCACTAAAGAATAATTTTCATAATTTTGAATATCTCAAAGAATTATTCAACAAAAATTTCATAAATTCAATGAAAAATTCAGTTTTTAGTTTTATTTTAAAAAGGATATAAATGCTGTCAATAATAATATATATTCAGTTTATAAATATATTTCAAAAAATTATGAAGTTTGAATTTTAAACTGTCATTTGGCCCTAAAGATTCATATTCTGCAAAATATTTCTTGACTCTCCAACTTTTAAATAAATAAATAAAAGTTTATATTTTCTGCGATCAAATCCGACCGATTTATTAAGTTTTGAATATTATAATATTAGAACAATTGACATTTTCATAATTTAGGCCAAACACTCTTGAGAAACTCTGGGAAATGATTCTCTTCTTTGAGACGGTCGATGAACTGATCTATAATCACCCTTTTTATAAAATGGCGAAGCTGAAATTTTCATAAGTCGGTCAGCTGTAGTGATTTATTTAGTTGATTGGATTGCAACTATTTTTATCTAAAATATTAGTTTCTTAAGAATATTTTGTCAAATATGACTCACAATGCACAGGATATATGTAAAAATTTAAAATTCGTAATGGATCAGCAATTAGTGACTCAAATTATATGAAATATAATTATTTATTTTATTTAGACCATTTGGTAACAGATGTATGTCTGTTACTAAAAGTTTACAAATTAGCTGTAAGGCACCAATCAGAGTAGATATCTTGTACATATTAAACCATTTTTGCCTTAAATAAAACTGTTTGATTGAATTAGTAATATAGCTATTGTGAAAGATCATAGAAAATGTTTCCTTGCGTTTACTTATCAAAAAATATCACGTTTGATATTTATTTCATTTCATACAGACACGTGCTGAAAATTACATTTTTATATATTTAATTTGGAATGATAGATAACTTTTTTTTTTAATTTGAGCGTTTTTTAATATGATGACAGCCCATTGATAAAAGTTAATGTTTTCCCAGTAAAGTGCAACATGCTCGTGCAGTTTAAATTTTATTTTTATTTTGAAAGAAATAAATTGCTGAAAAATATGATTAAATTATTTTTTTTAAATTCATTAAAAATAGAAATTGAATTTGTTCATTAAAACATTAGTATCATTGAAAAGATTATTTTTTGAACTTCAATATGATGCAAAAATCGAATATTGCTATTATATTTTCTGAAATTATAGCTGAAAAACGCCAAAATCTCAATTAATTTATAATTAATTATAAATAAAAATTCAAAAAAAATCGCTCCAAAGTGCACAATCCCGGCCTCCAATGTAAACACGTGCCAAATTTAGTAGCTGTAGGTGGAACGGTATTGCCTGTAGAGTGCCAACGCACACAAACTGAACTTAATTATAAGTGTTAGCCGCTTTTGGCGACCAGCTGGTTCGCAAAGAGTAATGCTTTCTAAAATTTTCATTTAAATACTTATGTACCTTGTTCTCTTAATAACTTCCTCAGCAAAATATATTTAAACTTCAAATTTCGATAGTCACGTAACTCCTATTATTAGATGCCTTATGATAATTTGCTCATTGTACCATATATCTCTCTAATTTGCAGTCAGCTGTCGTGAATTATGTCGAAAATAACACATTTTAGATTTATTCTATAACATTACGCTTCCTTTCAAACCTGTGCTGAACATCACATTTCCCTCGGTTTAGTTTGCAATAAGAGTTAATTTTATCATTTAACTGAAAGACCCGGCCACGCGTTGCTGTGGCTAAGGCTTTTGTTATATTACATAGTAGTAAACTATTCAAGGGAAACAGTAGGAGAAGACCAGTCATGGGGACCACCATGCTTTTTTACACAGATGCCATTTGTAAATAAACATGGGGACCTCCATGATTGATTTTCTACTACAGTTGATATTGAGCAAAAATCAATACAAAAAAAATAAATTTAAATTTCTTTATTTTTTGTACTCAAGTTTATAATAAATGAGTACATTACAAAGTTGTTAGTAAAAAACACGTAACACTTAAACTTATAAATGAGGTAGGTAGGGCAGATAGTTTTAAATCTTTGACAATAATGTTTATTATTTTGAATTATAAATACTTTTAATTTCAATTTAATTTAACACTAATCGGTGCACAATATTTTTGGTTAACCTGTCTTTAGCTAACACAAATAGATTTGATGGTTTTCCTACACGTGAACATGCAACATATAGTTGCCCATGAGAAAAACATGGATTTTCCAAATCTAAACCACAAATGGACATTGTTTGGCCTTGAGACTTATTTATAGACATGGCAAAAGCTAAACGAATTGGAAACTGTAACCTTTTGAAGGGTATCGTAGATTCTGATGGTATCATCGGAATACGTGGTAACAGGACCACTTCTCCTTTAAACTTTCCAGTTAAAATGGTAGCTTCAAGTATATTTCTGGGGATATTTTTGATGACCAAACGCGTACCGTTGCATAATCGAGGTGGATTCAAATTACGCAGGAGAATAATAGGTGAACCAATCTTTAATCGAAGGTTATGTGGTGGCATTCCAGGTATATCTAGTGAATTTAAAAATTCAATTGGAAAATTTACACTATCATTTTCATCAACAACAGTATCGATTGATTTAAAAGACATCAGATCGCCTGGTAACAACTGTTGTATTTGGAAGTTAATTTCGTCAACATCAACATTTTTGGCTGCCAAAATAGAGTTAGATATGAGTTAATATTTTTTTATTATCCGATTAGAGGAACTTATTATTGGCTCGTTCACTTACCGTTTTTAGGATATCCTTAACAAAAGAAATAAAATCATTTAATTGAAAATTCAATGAAGGTAACAAATGTTATTGCCGTACAACATTTTTCTTAGTAAACAGTCAGATAAAGAATCGGAATTCATTCAAAACGTAAAGTAATAATTATCCGTGTGCACCTCCATGTATTTTTCCAAACTTCTTTATAATAAAAAAAGGAGAATTTTAGTATGTTATATTAATCAGTGATCCGTTAAAACGTTTGTAATTAATCATTTTCAAATAAAATATCTTATTTCTGAGAATTGCCACCGTACACAGCAATACAAAATTCAAACATAAATCGTGATACTTTATCCGTTGCAACGTATCAAATTTATTGTATGCATTAAAAAATAATTGTGGAAAATGATATCTTATTCCTGAGAAACGTTTTCGGATAGGATCCTAAATAATTCGAACATTCGGATTCGAAACGTAACGCAAATGCGTGAGTTTTTCTACGCCAGTTGGGGTAACGCTATGCAGATTAAAAATTTTTAATTTCCTTTATTCTGTTTTATTTTAATTCAAAAGTACTTAAGAATGAATCTGAAAGATCGATTAATTAACAATGTTTAATTTTAAATGCATCAAACATTAAGAAAATAAATAGAATCGTTTCAAATAATCAGCCGAAAAATCTTAAGCCTAGCCTCATGACTGTTGGGAAAAAAAAACTGAAGCCGTACTCATTTGGCGGTGGGGAAAATGAAAAGATTTTTTAGGCGGGACAGTTAGTTTTTAAATAATAATTAAAATTCTAATTAAAAATTCAAAAAAAGGGCTATCCTATCTTTTAAGTTAGATCAAACTGCACACGGTGTGCAAATGTGATTAAAATCGGTTAAGTAGTTTAGGAGTCCATCGCGGACAAACAACGTGACACGTAATTTATGTATATTAAGATTTGAGTTTTTATCAAGTGATGAAAACGCTCTGATACATTTTTACCGTGCTTTTTCACGTTAAATTTTTACTTTCATTTTGTGCGAAATAAATTGCTGGAAAATAGGATAATAATTATAAATTATATTTTATAACCTATAAAATATAATTTATAGGTAAAACATTGGCATCAATGAAAAAAAAATTAAATTTTTGAACTTTAATATGATTTAAAAAACAATTTTGTTCTCTAATATTTTCGGAAGTTATCGCGGAAAAATGCCAAAATCCAGCTTAATTTTGAATTAATTCTAATTCTAATTAAAATTACTAATAAAAGAATATTTTGAAAGAATTATAAAGAAATAATATTATTATAAGAGAATTAGAATTATAAGAAATGTATAAAGAATTTTCCTAATAAAAGAATATTTTGGTAAATATGACTCATAGAGCAGAACATGAAAACATTTTAAACTCGTAATTCATCAGTGCATTTATTGAAATAAGTTACATAAAATATAATTATTTATTTCATTTAGACCATTTTAACAGTACTAAACAGTATTATTAAGGATTTACAAATCAACCGTTGGATTCGGAATTGAATGGATATCCTGAATATATTAAACCATGTTTACCTTAAATAAAGCTGATCTATAGAATTAATAATATAAATATTGCAAACGATCATAGAAACCTTTGCATTGCAATCATTTTTTTAGAAAATATCATATTTCTTATTCATTTCTTTTCATACAGTCATGGGCTGAAAATAACATTTTTTCTAGATTTAATTGGCAGTAATAATTAACTTATTTTTTTTAATCACAGCTTTTGTAAATGTGACGGCAACACGTTGATAAAAACTAATTTTTTTATTTTATTTTGTGCGAAATAAATTGTTGAAAAATACGCTAAAATTATATTTTTAAAACTCCATAAGAAATAGAAATTTAATGTATATGTCAAAACATTAGTATCATTGAAAAGATTATATTTTGAGCTTCAATATGATGTAAATTTTGGGCTATAATATTTTCGGAAGTTCTGACGGAAAAACATCCTAATTTCCTAAAGTTATGACGTTTTGTGCTTATAATATTTCCGTCAGCAGCCAAAAATATTTTGGCAAATTAATTAAATTCTGATTAAAAAATTCACAGCAATTAGAATGGTATCATTGAAAAGATTTTTCTTTTTTAAATTGTAAATCAATGTAATTTTAAGTTTAGAAAATATTTTCATAATTTAGGGTTAAAATAACATAGAAATTTTGCTTAGTATTTCATTAATTGAAGTTCAAATAAAAATATCAAAACGTCGCTTCAAATTGCACATTTCCATTTTACAAACTATATCTCAGACAAATTCGGTAATTCTGACTCTAGTGACTTGTCCTGCAGATCAAACACACACACATACACACACATAGATTGAACTTTATTATAAGTGCATACATATGAAAAGCTTTTATTATAGATATAACGTTACAGAATACACGAGTGGAATTTTTCTTGCAAATTCCACACTCATAACTCGACGTTGAGATTTCTTGATGGTACTATCGTTTAAAATGCACTATCGAAATCAATTTTGAAAATGGCCATCTGCACTTATCATAATCAATTTCTAAAAAATAGAATTTGGAAGTACGAAAAGATAATCATGCTGGAAGCTCTTCATATGATTTTATAAGCACGATATTAAAAGTATCCAAAGTCCTTTACTAAAAGGGGTGATTTTCCTGGATATTCACATGAAAATGAATTTCAGAATGAAATTCCTAAAAAAGGAAAAAGTACTTTGTCATTTCAGATGATTTTTAAGGATTATGTAGCTTACGCTATGAATGAGTGTCCTTAGATCAGAGATTTCGACTCTAAGTGATTTTATTGACACGGAAATGATTGAATCGGTTACTTTGTGCAATGATGAAGGACATGAAATTCTCTCTGCTAAAAACCTTCATTTAATCCTTGAAACTAGTGAAAGCGTCCGTTCCAAACAGAGAAGCCGAAGACAAAACGCTTTCAAAATCTCGCATGTATTCTAATGCGATCTGCAATATATAACTCATAAAAAAAGTCATTAAAAAGCAATTTTTTAAAAAATTATGTTCAAATCATTCTGAAGGAAGAAATGAAATGTTTGTAAGCTAAATTAGTTTTTATTTCAATCATATTCACTATAAAGTCAAAATTTATGTTTTCCCTATGTTTGTTGTCATGAGTGATCCAATATGGGTTAAGAAAAAGTCTTATATATTTTTATAAAATTATTAAAATCAAGCAATGGTACTCTCAGAGATAATTTTCCTTTGAAACTGAAAAGTTTCTTTAGAATAAACGAATTTTAAGCTTTAAATTTTAGCTTTTGTTTCCTTTATCAATTTGAAAACAATTTTATTTATCACAAGAATTATACTAATAATCTTTCTCAAATCCGCGCTGTAGATATGAAAATGAAAATCTTCTTTACTTATTTCATATCAAGATTAACGCATCGAATTTCTGATACTGTTCATTAAACAGTAATATTCATATTTCGATTGTTAAAAACAATTTATATTTCTCAATATTGACTACAAAATGCTGCTTATTAAAATAATTCATTGAAAGGGCACGTCTGTTAATATGCACAGAAAAAAGACGTAACAAATGTTTTAACTAATCTTTCATACATACGGTTCTGTCTGAGAGACGCCTTTTTTCTTACCTGCTGTGGTTGCCATGGAAACAGGCGCAATCTCAGTTTTTCTAGAGCGTTGATTCTTGTTTTAATTCTTATCTGTTCAGATTTGTAATATCTAATTAGAGATGTAACTGTTAATGTCTTGGTGTTAGTGTGTGTATTCTTGTCCGTGAATAAATGTTATTCCGTGCTTAATGATATTTGATTATTAAAAATTAGGAAATAGATTTAGATCATAGATAATTAAAATCACTGAATCATATAATAGATTTAGAATGGTGCGATAGCATTTTGACTTATTTGTTGAAAGCTATGGCGCCATATGCATCAACATATACTCTTGAAAAGGTCTGAAGTGAAGTGCAAAGGCTATATTATATTTCTTTCAAAGAATGCTTTTTTTAATAAAGAATTAAAGTTAAAAAAAATATTCTAACAAAAATGTGCTCTATTTTTCTAATTTAAAAAATTATAATTACTTACTTAAAGAGAAATATCTTTAAAAAGTTTTTTGAACATAATAAATGACGACGAACCAAGCATTTTTTTTTTACTTCTAATAAGGAGTAAATGAAAGGCTAATGTCGTTTTTTTAAGTGGAATACCTTAGACAGTTTTGCAGTTTGCAAATAGGAAAAGTAAATTCTTCAAAGCGGCAAATAAACGAATTCATTGTTGTATGTTTTATTTTTAATTAGTTTGTGTTTATGAAAAACTAATGCAATGATTAGAAATATTTCTTTATAATAGATTGCACATATGCGGCATTTAATGGCCCAAAATAATATTTTTTTTTTGAAAAACAAACAAACATTGAGAATTTTCAAATTGCTCAAAAAGTTTATTGTTTTTTACAAACTTACTTATTAAACAAAAACTTTAAATAATAAAATTAATAAAAAATGTTAAAAAACTTTTCAAAAATATATATCAATGAATTTCTTTTTTCTACGCTACATGTTCAATCTTCTAGCATATATTTTTTAAATCTTAACATAGTTTAAAAATTATTAAAGATGACCTAAATTAGAAGCATTGACAACCTTTTTTTATATTTAAAAAAGTTCAATTAAACTGCTTTGGAATGATGAATAATTATATTTGAAAGACTTTATAAGACATTCGGGATTTGCTTTCCAATTGTTAATATTAGATTATAGTTTGGATTGGAAAAAATTGTAGCATCGAATTTGTATTCCTTTGGAACTTTAAATAGAAATACAACATACAACGAAATCAATACTATGAGTTATTTTTGAAAACGGCTGGCAGCTCTCCGAAATTATTATGCTAGATACTTGATATGCTCAAGTTTGCTATCAAACAGAATCAATTTCGAAACAAATTGTATCCTTGAAATAAATTTTATCCGAAAAAGCACTCCTTTGAATCAATGGCAGAAATACAATGGAATCAATACAAGTATCAATACTTTGAGTTCTTCTCAAAACCGTCTAAAAGTAGTCTGAAATTATTACAATGGATACTTGATATGTTCACGGATGGACACTGGTTTGCACTCCAACAAAATCAATTACGAAAAAATGAATTTAATATAGATGATCGAATTCTAACAAGAATAGTAATTCTTAAATTATTTTATAAATAATAGCAAGTATTTCCGATTATTCTAAAATGTATAGAAAGCAACTCAATGTTCACTTCAGAGAATTCGTTTGATTTTCTCTTGATTGGCTATTGCATATTTCATCAATGCAATCACAATCACTTCCTTCGTCTCTTTTGAGAACGTCTGACTTGTAAATAATGGACGAGTTGCATTTAGTTATTTGCTTCCATTTCACTTCAAAATGAAAAAACTTACGAGGTATGATCCTATCCATTTCTACTACTTTGAGTTTCCTTTAGAAATCAGAATGTGCATCGATCTGATATAATGGATAAAACAAATCGTTCTAGAACTATTTTTTTTATGCATTGCGACAAATTCAATATTGAGTTTGCTTAGAAATACAATACACAATTCGGAACTTTTAAATGCAAAGAAGTTTACATCAATATATTCTCAATTAGTTTGTTATTGTCATAATTTAATCTCGATAAATTGTGCTGTATTTTTATAGAATTCTTTAAAAAGAGAAGAAACTTTTTATTTCCTTAATCTTTTTTCTTTTTAATTATAAAATCTTATTAAATAAGCTACACAATTTTATAAAAACACTTTGACTTCTAATAAAAATTTTAAAAAAATAATAACATGTTGGTTGTTAAAATGTTATTCTTGCATTAATTTATATACACAAAAAGTCAAATTTCAACTTTTATTTATAAAATTACAAATATAGAAATATTTCTAAATTAAAAAAAAAAGTTTTCAGATTTATAGATTAAACATTTAATTTAGAAATGCAAATTTATCCAATGCAGAAAAAAAATATTTTTTCAGCTTTGTCATGATGATTGGATGTATATTTCATCCAATCATCATGACAAAAAATGCCAATCAAGTATACTATTGTTCCTTTCGATTGTTCGATAGTTGTAATCTCGACTTTATAAATAAAATAAAATTGTACCCGGAGAAATCGAAGCTATAACATATTTTAGGGAAATCGTGCAATACCGAATTGGAAAATAAAATTCTTTGCCCGCCATTAGGTGCGTGATATTCAGCTTTCCTAAAAAATGATATATTTCAGGTTTAAGAAATATTTTGACATGCTGAATATTTATGCTACAGGCCATCTTAAGACTGGCATGAGCCACAGAAGTATACAAACATCATTTTCTGATTTCCCAGCATATTTTAAGGAACTGTATTTACAGAACACGTTTTGCGTATTTTTCCAGGTAAACTAATCAACGAATAATGAATTTTGAACTCAATATTCTAAAATAAACAGTATAGAGATTCCTTCAATATAATAGCCAATAATCAGATAGCATTCTTTATTCCATGGCAGTTATACTCAAATATTTATTTCATTCGTAAAGAATTTCGCAAATTAGAAATGATAATCGGTACACAAATGCCATTTTTATAGAGAAAGGAGTATCAAAGGTTAACCCGACCATTTTTGAAACCAAAAATTGCTATTTTACTTAATGGAGCTTCATTACCAGTGCTAAATTTCGTTTGAAGCGTGATCTGGAATTATTAGAGATTCATAGACTGGTTCAATTTAGTAAATCAATAATCTGAATTGTTACTAATAAATTGAGCTTCTTTTAAGGGCATTGTTAGTGAACAAATAGATGAATAGGCTTTGGTCGTAATTTTATATCTGAAATTATAATTACTATTTGTTATAGATCTGAAATTATTTTCTCTTGTCTGAAATAAGAATGGTCTATATATATTCATTACAGTCTATATATTAGGTACTATAATGCTGTATATACTATTGACTCTTTCTTTCAGAGAGATATGAAGTATGGCAAGTAAAAACTTAAGCTGAAATGAAGGCTACAAGCAATATCATAAGTTCTTGTGAATACCATTCCATAATGTTTACATTTTTATTTTAGCTTATTGGCATTTAAACACTGAAAAGTTGTAGAATAAAGATCAATAAAGAATTAGCTCCAATAGTTTTTCTGAATTTTAAACTATTTTGTAGAAAAAAAAAATCTTATTTTTATTCACTTACATTCCGTTCATCCCTGAAGACTTTAATGTTCTATATTATGCTATAATTTATTCAAAATATTTTCTTTTCTGGAAAAATAAAATAAAATTTTCATTCCTCCATTAAATGATTTTGATTGTTTCTCAAGTTCTAGTAGTTCCGCAGATCTGAATGAAAAAGCCGTTTCCAGCCATGGCCATGCGAGACATTTTCATTTTTATCTTGACACAGCTTACATATAATTTTCCCATTTCAATTATATTATTCGAATATACAATAATTTAATCTTCTTTTAAAAACAAATACATGAATCATCATAAAAAAAATGGAACTGCCTTATTCTATTAATAGACCCAAATAATCGATTACTTGTAATTTTATGTTGAATTAATACTGCAAATGGAAAATAACATAGGCAGGAAATATAGCGTAATAAAGCTTATTTAAATGTTTGATAATGATTGTACTTAGCAAGATAATAATTCTAACACGGAGGTTTGGCAACATTAATTTTCAGCGAGATATTTTGACTAACTAGAATATAAAATTTTGGAAAAAAAATTCAGGATGTTTTGAACCATGTACAGCATAACAAAGTTGAAAAAATAATGTCGCATTCTCGTAAACATGTAGAAAAATGCTTATATGGGTCGTATCAGCAAAAAGTTACTAATTCAGAAAAGGCAAATTTCCTATATTTATTTTCCTTAAATATGCATTTTATTCTCTTAACGACATAAAAAAAATGATATAACAGAAGCATAAATGAATTTATAGAGACTATATATTTTTTTGAAAACTATTATGAATTTTGTTGCATATTTTAAATTTTTTTCCGATCATGGTGATTTATCTGTCTTCTTTATAAAATGCAACTGAGATTGAATAAACATTTATTTAAGAAATAATTTTTGCTTGCCACTGAGGAATTCCCATTTTAAATTTAAAAATATGGAATAAATATTTATTCACGTTTAATTTTAAAATTATTGAATAAATGCTAGTATTTGTTTTTTTTTCAAAAATAAATACATTTATTTTAAACAAAGAAAAAAAATATAATCTTATCATCATCTTTTTAGAGAATAATCACCCGATTGTGTTTAAGTAATCATATCAATATATAAGGATTTAAATTTAAACTCATTACTTATTTTTATCAATGAGGAGCTACTCATTCAAAAGGACCAAAAGGATATTCGGATATTTTCAATTTTCATTGCAAAAAGTTAGTTCTCCAGAATGTTCTAAAATGGAAAAACTGGAATGACATCACTGAATGCTTCAAAGCAAAGAAGATACTGCATAAAAATGAAAGATTTGGATGGATTTTCTTCTGCACATTTCAAAGTCACGTTCAATTAAATTGGAGTTTTTACACATTCTAATGAACATCTTTTCCACGCAAGTGTGATTTTACTAAGGAAAAAATAATTTTTTCCCCTCGAAACTCCCAAAAAATTTGATGTAAGGAAGTAGAAAAAACTGAGGTAAATTTTACTTGCCTGATTTTACTAATTGAGTTCAGGTTTTTAAAAACAAGAATTTTTTCATATTGGCTTGAAGTAAGGCTACAACTTTTCTATTTCGATTCACATAAAAAACTTTCTTAAATTAGAAAACTGTCAGAATTGTAAAAATTAAAAAAACATATATAAGTCCTAAATAAGTAAGAAGGTGCAATAGTTGAAATTTAATTTCTAGTGGTAGAAATTGGCGTCAGTTTTATGATACTTTGTCTTCTAACTAGGACAAAAATATTCATAATTTCAGAATAAATGCTAAATTATTTATTAGAAGAATATAATATGATGTTTTGACATTAATTAAAGATTGGAAGCAGAATGTTTTGAGGTAAAAATGTGTTTGTTAGAACTTAAAGTAGTAAAAATTTACAGATTATTAATATCAAATTTCAGATACACACAAAACTGACTGAAAACCATAAATTAGAAGGAAAAAAAAACAGTTTACTTTTCTGAAAGTTTCTTTTCCTTTCTTCTAAATTTAGTAATTATATTTTGTCTCTTTATTCTTTAGAGCAATGGTGGTATTATCTTGAAAGAAATGTTATTTGAGTTTCGATTTAATTGAAAATTAATGAGTCTGATAGATTTTTTTACTGTCATGAATATACGGTGATAGTACAAGATTTAGAAATTAGGAAATTGCATCAGTCAAAACTTTTTATTTCGTTTCCGAAAGCCATCTCTGATGAATTTCATGAGAATTAAAAATTTGATATGTTTAATCTGACGAAATCATTCGCAATTCAACCAAACTTTGTTAATAGTGCCGTAAAGTATGATATTACTATTCTTAAATCATTTAAAAGTACCTATAGCAGATCATTTGATCAGAATACGACTGGAATAAGAACAAGCACACTGTCATTCTACATTTTTGCAAACCTATTATATGTGCACGTATAAAATGTTTTTAATTTGCCTGCATTGTGTATTAAGATATATTTTGAATATTAATTTCATCATTCAGATAAATATCCATGTGTTCTTTTATTTCTTCTATAAACAAACATTTTTAAAATTATCTGCATCGTTGTTTACGAAACAGTGTCTAAATTATTAGAAATAACAATCTTGCATACAATTTTTAATGAAATGTAAGAGGGAATCTACATTCCATGTCGGTTTCTTTTATTAAATCACGATTAATCGATAAATCGCTTCATTTACAATTCATTTCTAAATCATATTTTTATTTAAGCTTTTCACATCGTTCATTTTGAAGCAGGTCTAAAAGCATAGTTACATTTAGGAGTTACACTATGACTTTTTTTAGTACATTTAAATGCAGGTTTATTAAGAAGATTTCGTCCATTTTCGCTGCAGTTGATCTCGACATTTTCCAAGCGTAGCTAGCCAATCTGAATACTCTACCATTATTATATAACCGCAATTTAGATTTGTAGTACTTTCTTTTATTTTGAAGCAGATATATTTCATCAAAATTCGCAAACATTATTGAAATAATGTCATTAATATGGTCACCGAAAAGGTGTGGTCGATAAGATTAATATAGTAATGTCAACTTATTTAACTATATATTATCGCAATAAAGCAATAAAAATACAATAATTGCACTTATCACAGAAAAGTATTGTAACAAAGATGCCGCCGGAAAGAACGCTGCATAATTCTGAAAAAGCTTTCGGGTGGAATTGTGATATCTCAATTCGGTGAAAACTGACGGAATCATTTCACTCGTTGAAAAATACATATCAAGAGGTCCTCAGATTATATATGAAATAAAAGTTTCTGAAATCGCTATAGTGTATGGGGTTGGCGATCTATCACAGGGTCTCCCTTGAGAGAAAGAATGAATCAGTAAAGTCTGCACTATCAAAATAGATGTCAGGAATGCAAGTGGAACTTGATGACACATTTGAGGATCATCAGCTTTCATATGAAATTAAAACAATGCAGTGATTTTGGCTGGATAACTCTATTGAAAGATTTCTTCGTAGAAAATATAATGGGAAGTTCCGTTGTTTCATTTAATCTCAAAAATTGTGGGAGGAGGAAGGAAGTCATATCACTGACTCTCCGACCTACACGAAGGCATACGGATAAAGATAACTGAATGACCGGACCGCCGCAACAGCGACACTGGCGGGAACTGTGGTTGAATCCTAAGGGTCATCACCGGCCACGGTACAGCCCTTCCCGAAGGAAATACATCCCGTCATCGATGGGAGGAACCAGATCCCCCACCTTTTTGTGTACCCTCCAGGGTGGCGAGATCTAACCCCATACCGGAAGCATATCATCCTCTTTTCGAGGTGCCCCCCCGGGGGTTGGATGAGGAAGGAAGACTATCATTGATGATGTACAGGGTTGTTAAAATTAAAGTTACCCTGTTTAGACCTACGCAGTGTCCGCTCTAGTGGAAGGATGTCGAAGACACTTGATATTTAGGTTGTATGGATCATGGGGAAAAGAAATCTGCAATAAAAAAAAACTAATTCAAATTTCGACCGATAGATGGCAGTTTTCATGTACGATAAAGGCCATTATCCAAATTTAGAGTTATTTAAAAAGCCAGGACTCACTGCCGCAAAATTATTCTTCTCCATGCCATTAGAGAAGAAAGGAAGAGCTTTACTGATAAAGTTGTTTTATCAGAACAGCATAATTTGTCAGCTGCACTGCGAGAATATCAGCGCTTGCAAGACTTACGGAAAGGGTCTATGTCCAGGCAGGCTTTGAAAAAGATTATTATTAAATTTGAAGAGATCGGAGAGTTGGGTGTGGTACAAGGAAGAGAACGGAAACAGATTTCAAATGAAGAATATTACGAATCAGACGCTCTTGCCATGTCGAAAGAGCGTCTGATTCGTAATATTCTTCATCAAGTGCTCAATCGGTGACACATGATTTGTCCCTCCCTTGGTCTACAGTACGAAAAGTTCTTCGACCCATTGTAAAGTGGTATCCATACACATCCATCATGTGCAAGCGCTGAATCCTGCAGACCCGGAGAAATGAAATCAATTTGCTAGAATGTTTTAGCCAGAATAACCGTTGACAACTCATTGAACATTTTGTGGTAGGACGAGGCTCATTTTACCCTAGGCAGAGCAGTTAATACTCAGAACTGTCGCATAGAGGGTTACTGCAAGTCCTAATAATGTTCATGAATAGTCTCTACATCCTGATTACATTACTGTATGGTGTGGTTTTAATGCTAATTTCATTCTTGGTCCCTTTTTTTTTTCCAGGAGAACACGCCTTATGGCCCTCAAAGGTGTTCCGTTACGGGTGCCCGTTACCACGACCTTCTTCCGCAGCAAGTCATCCCTGCATTACAAGAACGAGAATGTTTAGGGACTACATGCAAGATGGTGCACCACCTCACATTGCTCGCCCAGTGATGGCATTGCTTCGTGCCCATTTTGAATATCAACGGGTAATTTCAAGAAGTTTTAGAACTGTCTGTCATCCGCGTTTTCCGGACTTGAATCTCTGGGATTTCTGGTTGTGATGATTCCTGAAAGATCGTGTCTATGGAGGAAGCATACGGACTCTGCATGAATTGAAAGCAAGTATAACACTTGATGTTGCTGAAATTGATCGAGAAACCCTTCGTGCCACCGTTGAACACGTCATAACACGCTTTGAACATGTGCTTGACGGAAATGGGATGCACATTGAACATATATTGCAATTAAATAAAGTTTTTAAGTTCCAAATTGTGGTTTTTTTGTTTTTCATGCACCGACTTACCACCTGGCGGTTAAAATTTGAACTATTTTTTTTTATTGCAGATTTCTTTTCCCCCTGATCCATACAACCTAAGTATCCAGTTTCTTCAGCATCCTTCCACTAGAGCGGACACTACGTAGGTCTAAACAGGGTAACTTTAATTATAACCACCCTGTATATAAAGATAATGCTTTTTCATATGAACTTAAAAAATGGCACAGTCGGATCAATGATTGGACTCCGGCGACTGTTTCGTTGGTCTGTCTTATTAAATATACAGAAGAAGGTAGTGGAAACGGAAAAAGCAACTTATCTCGAATCATCCAAAGTTAAGTTTATACGTAGTTTCTATTGATCACTTGTAAGGTGTCAGAAAGAAGATACATTATTCATGAATTTGGGAAGATGATATATATACATATTAGTGATCAGCTGAATCTGATAGATTTTAAGAATAGAAATTTGATCTGAATCTAAAAATGGGGTTTTTATCTCTTTTCTATAACAAATGGATTGAGGAATTAGAGAAAGTAACATGTCGGATCCTTTATAGCCGATTTTTCTAAAAATATTTATTATTTTCATTGATTCGCTTGAATTCTCTTTATTCTATTGTTGTTCTATTAAATTGAACTTACTCACGAGCTCTTAGTTATTTTAAGGTGTATTTCTTAGATATTCCATTTATGTGTTTCATAAGATTTAATTTTAAAGGTTATTTCCTAACATATTCTGACGCATTTTTCAGATAGGGGATTGTAAATTACTCCAATTGAAGATATTAAATCATTATGATATTGCATGTGATCCATGAGACAAATTGAATTTTATTGACAAACAGTAAAATAAAGCAGTATCATATTTTCATTAATAATAGACAGTGGAATAGATTTAGAAGTAATAAACAATAGTTTCTCAACATTTTAAATTTATTCTCTTTAATTCAGTTCGGTGCTGTGATCAAAAGCCAAAACAAGTGTTCTCAACTATCCCATAATCTGGAATAATTGGGAACAAATTGGTAGAGCAGATTATGAACTAAGATTAATTATTTAATTTGGAAGTCAAAACATTGTTTAATGAGCTTTTCAACATATGAATATGCACTCCTATAAATTAAAAGGTTTTTTTTTTTCGATCTTATTATTTCATGTATTAAAAAAAATGGAAAATCTACAAAATCCCTTCGGATTTTTTCTTTCTAATTCTAAAAAAAAAAAAAAAAAAATTGGGGGGGGGATTCTCGATGCAATATCTCCTAGTTGAATCAAAATGCACAAAAAAAAATTTAAATTTTCTAAGAAATATTATTTTCAAATGCCTGAAGTGATCTAAATCATCCAAACTTGAACTATTTATATATAATTTTATTATAAATTTATCTTGCATGTTGAAAATTACTCGAAAAATGAATTTAGAATTTCTGTTTAGCTATTTAGCCAGCTTTAAAAGTAGATCGTTTTTATAAACTCAGTGTTTTTTTTTTTTAGTAAACTCCAGATACAGCGCAATGTTTGAAAATATAGTTCTTCTATAATGAAGCCATTAAAGTGAAGTACCTAGACGCCATTAAAAGCCCAAAAACTGCATTTGAATGTATTTAGATTAAAGATAATTTTCCTTATTTTTTGTCATTTTTTTTTAAATTCGAAGAAATAAGAAAGGATTGAAATCTAAGATATAATTTTTTTCAACATTTGTTTCGTTAATCAGCGTGCAAAAACTCAGCTTTTGAGCCCTGATACAGTTCAATACTCAATATATCGATTATTTTTTCTCTCCAAATCCAATGCGAAAAGAGAAGTTATAGTTCCACGAAACACAACGTTAAATCAGAAAAAAGATAATCTGGACAGCAACCTTTTTAATGGAGAAATGACGTTATGGGTTTGCTACTCCATCGCGAAAATTCACGCGCGCATTAAACAGAGCGGTTATTATGCAACTAAAACAGTAGTGTTCTGATATTCGTAACAATTTGATGTTTGGTCACGAATGGCAGTTATGCATAAGCCATTGAATAGAAACTAAACATAATCAATATTCTCGGTGTATTAGCTGATCGCCAGAAACGGCTTGCATGAAATAAAAGTTGAATGGGCTCAACTTGGTGCCCTTTTATTTTAAATTTAATTCTTCCATAGAATGTTTAACGAATTAAAAATATTATTATTAAAAACATATTTTAGTAGAACAATATAATTAGAAATTAAATGTTAAAAGTCAAAATTCAGATATTCTGAATTTTAGCGTCACTGAATGGTAATCGTATATATTATATTTTAAATCGGCTGGCATAGCTGATTCCCACAATAAACATTTTTGAAATTCGTCATTTGTCGCAAGGATTTTTCTTAGTTATTCTGAATATGAATCTTAATATATTAGTGATAATTTTGAACCCTAACAAGTTCATATTTGTAGTATTTCAGAAAGAATAAAATCCAAGGTTTAAAATGAAAGAAGCCTTCCTCGGATTTTGTTTCAACATAAAATGAATTCATAAATGATGAATTCTTGGTTTCTTGATCATGGTGATGAATGATTTTCAAAAATAATTTCATGACAATGAAATTTGTTTAAACAGTTCGCTGGAAGCGCTGTTTAAAGAAGTATTATCGAGAAGACACTTCCCGATAATGGCATATACGTATTTTTATTTTCATTTCTAGCTCTTATTGAAAATATTTATCATTGTATTTATATATACAATTTACAAATGATATTCAAAGAATGTGTAATTGGCATTAAAATATAATTTAATCCTCAAAGTGTATTGAAGGTAAGGCTACATTCTTTGAGATTTTGAATTCGAAGATGTTTGAATTGATCTTTGTAACTTAAAATTTGTTTTCAAATCAATTAATACAAAGCACTAATATATCTTATACTGAACTTCGCGTACCTGAAAATATGCTTGAAAAAGTGTGCAATGTTTAAGATTTTAGCATCTATGTATTAATGACATAAATATCAAAGCAAAACATGCTTAACTGCTATAATTATAAAAATATAGCTTTTTTTATTAAAAATAAGCGATTTATGCATCCATCTTTATCTAATTAATTGCAGTATTTTTTGAAGTCCCTGAAATCTCTTTTTTTTTAAATTCAAGCCATGGCGCCATAGACGTAGAACACAATGGAAATATATACGTAGTATATTTTTCAAAAAATCATAACAAAGTGGAAAAGATTTCATTTTTATTAGATAAAAAATTTCATATCGACCGTGCCAAAAAAAATATTTTGATTGGCGTGTATAGACTTCGAAAGCACTTAGGTGGCCAATAATAATTAAACGGTTAATTATTATTGGGTGGTTTAAAACGTTTAATTATAACAATTAAACCATTGATTATAATAAGGTGACTTTCATAATTAAACGGTTGTGGGAGAATTTAAAAGTTATTGATGTACAGAATTTTTAATAAACTTGCAAAAACTTTACGTATGTAAAAATAATCCATGTACATTCCTATTAACAAAAAGTGTAACACGATATAGCCACAATGTTCTTCAATATTCAGATTCTCGGATAATATTTTATAGATATCATTACGATATTATTTGGTATTTGCTGCTAATAAGGATATATGATTTAAAATGGATCTTCTCCAATTTCAGTGTATTCCGTTACCAAAATATATATATATATATATATATATATATATGTGTGTGTGTGTGTGTGTGTGTGTGTGTGTGTGTGTGTGTGTGTGTGTGTGTGTGTGTGTGTGAAATGCTTAAATATACACATTTTCATCATTACCAATTATTACTCAAAATTGTTTTTCATGGATTATTATCCTATGTATAATCAATAAAAGAGATTACAAATAAAAAATCTTAATAATTATTTTTAATCTTTTTAATAATTTGCATTTTTTTAAATATATTTAAGCATTTCAAGTCAACTGATACGGGAAATTTTTTCGGAAGACATGAATTTGTGAACTTTGCTTCAAGTTTTTTTTTACGAAATTCCAATAACATTCTTGGCTATTTATTTATTTTTTAATAATATCCTGCCAATTTTCAAAGTTTTCATTTAAAAATGTTCTTTAAATTTCTGTCCTTAATTGCAACAATGACTTTTTCTTAAACATAAAAACCCACTAAAGGAAATTCAAGATTATTACTAAAATCCTATTATTTCTATTTTGCAAATTTTTCTGTTCTCTAAAATAGGCTAATAAATGTGCTAAAATATAAATAAGTTTATTAAAACTTATAAATGATTCTACTGAAGCTTCAGAATTTTTAATTCAGGGTTTGATCTGATTTTTAATATGCAAAGAAATTATGAAAAATATATACTGCTTTCTTTCAATATCATGTCATGAGTTTTAATAATCTATGCCTCAATCATTCGAAAAGCACTAAATCATGTATCTTACTTCTCATCGGATTGGGAATTCTATTCTTATTTACACATTGCAAAAGATATCTCGAGTATCATCTCTAATTCATGCGAAAAGTTTGATGCATTTTCTTAGCTTTTGAGGATAGTTAAGGAAAGAAATTTTCTCCTTCTCATTGCAGAGATTGACACGCAGCTAAATTCAAATACAAAATACAATTTCTTCTTTACTGAGATACAAGATTTGTCAGTAGTACTGTAATTATTCTTGGTATGATATTTATAAACTATTTAAACTGACACCACTGCAAATTTAGACAAATAAATACTAATAAGAGCCTTTAAAGCCATCATTACAATCAAATGCAGTAAATATGGAATAAAGAAACGTAGAGAGTTCCATTCTATTTGTGGTATTTTAAAAAACTGGGCAATGTTTTAACTGATGTAAAAAATTATATTTCATGTGTTTGAATTTGGAAATGAATGTCTATAAATTATTAAGCCTACATTTTTATAAAATCTTTAGCATATTTCTGTCGTATTTAGTAATGAGTTACTTACTTATTTACATTTTAAACAAATTAATTTAATTTTTTTACAACTAAACCTGACAGAATTATGAAGCTTATTTTAAGAAAATCAGTAAACGACTTGAGGAAGGCACACTTATTAACTAGCCGATTTTCCGCAAAATAGGAAAAAAAATCTAAAATACATGTATTAAAAACTTCACAATTCTGTCGATTTAATCGCAGAAAAGTGTAAATAGTTTGTTTAAAATTTAATATGTTCGTTATATTGCTACAAGCCGTAAATACACTTCCCTGATATTTTATCCTTACGGTTGGAAAGAGAATTATCTACTACAAATAGATAGCATCTTGCTATCGATTTGTATCATCTTTTACGAGCGCTGTTCTTTGTTTAGTTCTTAGTTAGTTCTATTTTTGTTATTGTGTTCGTGTTTTCTGCAATTATTGTGGTTTGTCATTGTTGTTTCTTTATTGCCAATTTATTTAAATCACTTTCTCTGTACAATTTGCACAATCTAATATATAAAATTCTCGTGTCACAGTTTTCGTTGCCATACTCCTCCGAAACGGCTTGACCGATTTTGATGAAATTTTTTGTGCTTATCCGGTATCTATGAGAATCGGCCAACATATATTTTTCATCCCCCTAAATGTTAGGGGTAGTCAATTATTAATTAAAAACTAACTTTCCCGCCAAAAAAATCTTCCATTTTCCCCACCGCCAACTTTTCCGCCAAAAAAATCTTCGATTTTCCCCAACGCCAAATGATTTAGGCTTTAGTTCTTTTTTTCTCCCAACAGTAATGAGGCTAGGGTTAAGATTTTTCGGCGGATTATTTCAAACGATTCTGTTTATTTTCTTAATGTTTTATGCATTTAAAATTAAACATTGTTAATGAATCCATGTTTCAGATTCATTCTGAAGTACTTTTGAATTAAAATAGCACAGAATAAAGGAAATTAAAAATGTCTAATCTTCATAGCGTTACCCCAACTGGCGTAGAAAAATTCACGCATTTGCGTTACGTAAAAGGCGAAGAAAATTCACGCATGCGCACTGTGTACTGATCGTTGGCATGGCAACCATTATCAACGGACGATTTAAATTACTTTTAGGTTAGTTGTATGCTTTTGTAAGTAAATTGTATTTATGTTAGTTATATATTTTTTGTATATGCTTATAGTTTTAAGTACATCGTTTTTTAAGTAGTTTATTTTAACCTGTTTACAATGATTTAAATTATTTTTAGGTTAGTTGCATGCTTTTGTAATTAAATTGTATTTATGTTAGTTATATATATATATTTTATATATGCTTATAGTTTTAAGTACGTCGTTTTTTAAGTAGTTTTTTTTAACCTGTTTTCAATGATTTAAATTATTTTTAGGTTAGTTGCATGCTTTTGTAATTAAATTGTATTTATGTTAATTATATATATTTTTTATATATGCTTATAGTTTTAAGTACATCGTTTTTTAAGTAGTTTTTTTAAACCTGTTTTCGACAGATTATTTTAAACGATTCATTTTATTTTCTGAGTGTTTGATGCATTTAAAATGAAACATTGTTAATGAATCGATCCATTCATGATGAATCTGAGAAAATTTTGTTGACGAATTCTTGAGATATTACATAAATTAAGAAAGATATTCTTTAGTGCCCATAAAGTTTAAACGCTCAGTGACTCTATTATCAGTAATCATATTATTAAAAAAAATGCTTTGTTTCAGTAAAAAAATATTATTATATTAATTGCAGATTAATCCTTTACACTTTAATTTAAAGCATAAATTCTACGAGGGGTAACAGAAAATTAGAGAGATACATATCACGTTATGACTGAAGGCCTTTATAATATTATGAGTGAATTATATGACTATCAAAATTTGAAGTTTTAAAATATTTTGCTGAAGAATAAACTATTTTGCTGAAGAAGTTGGAATTGCATAAAATATTTAATTATTAAAATTTTAACGAACACTAAGATTGGCGAACCGGCTGGTCGCCAAAGGCGGCTAGTATACTATATAATAAAAAGTGTTGTATTTTTTTTCAGAAATATATTTATTAATTATTATTAATTTATTTCGTTATGTCATTTAAAGTGTTTTCGAATAGAAGTTTAAAAAAATATTTAGAAGTAATTTACTGGACAGCAATTGAAGAATCATTTTGTTCATTCAAAATTACAATTTGTAATTTGAAGTAATAAGATAAATAAAATTTATTTTTACAGCCACTGATCAATTTGAAAAATAATTCTAACTAAATTTTAAATATTTATACTCTATGCAAATAAATTATTCATATGATCAAATTAATCAGGTAATAATTTCTTAATCCAAGTTTTATTCATGAAATCTGCAGTAGAAAATTCCTGTAAGTTTTCAGTTCCTTTAATTAAAAATTAAATAATAAATTTAAGAAAAAAATAAAGTTTTTGTTTAATAACATAAAGTATTAAGAGGGAGGTTCAATAACTGCTTAATATTAAAATGCAGTTTTTAACAGTATTTAATATGCTCGTAAGCAATACTTAATAAAAGAATATTCAAGTTAAATTAAAATTTTTATCTATTCTATCACATATAATTTGAATATATGTACATCTAAATATCCTCGGAAATGTTTGAGAAAGTTCATTAGAAATTATTTTAAGAGAAAAATCAGTTTTGATTTAAAGCAAATTATTTTAGAAAAATGAATGAATTTTTGAAAATATTTTAGAATATATTAACAATGAGATATAAAAATAATAAACGCAATTGGATGTGTTTTTAAAATTTAATGAAAAAATATATGATGATTCTTGATGTATTAAGGATATTTACTTTTTATATAAATTTTAATGAATATTATTTCTTTTTTTTTCGGCAATTACCATTCTTTTATAGATAAATAAATGACGCTATTATTGACGTCAGTACAAACTCAATATGTTTTAAAATATCATTTTTCTTTATTAAATAGTGGCTTTTAATCCACCACTAAAATATTTTCTTCGAAGCTAATATTAGTTTAAAGAATAAAGAAAATCTTACATATTCTTATTGTAAAGACAGTTTTTCAATAAAAATTCATAGAATGAAGGAATAAGGAATAATTATGCAGAAAATGATTTTCAGAAAAGGACTTTTAATTTTTATAAAGATCAAACTTAAGCGTATTTGGTAGTTTTAAAATTAGAAGAAAAGTTTAAAATTCCTTCAAACAATCTGAAAGGAAATAATCTGGATTAAATCATTTTTATTTATTTATATTAAGTTTCATCTTCACACACATGCACATGTCATTCTATATCAAGATCGAAACGTATACATAAAAAAGTTTTATTTTTCCATTTGATAATAAACACTTCTTAATAAACTAGCCAATTTTTAAAAACTTTCATTCAACTCTCAGTACAGTACTTTAATCTGAAATTAGCAAAATTATCATAAATATTTTGATTTTTTAATGAAAAATTTTCTTTTTAGAACACAATTATCCGTAAATAGTTAAAAATATGTTGAATACTATTAATGTAAATAATTAATTGAACGCATTAATTGAGATTTCAAGTATGATTAGTAAAATTTCGATTATCATTTAAATAAAAATGAATAAAAATTCAAAATTCCAAGAAAGCAGTAAATTCTAATACCAAAATAGAAAAATGTTTTCTCTTTTTTCGTATTATTATAACAAAAAAAATATTCGTTCGCATCGAGTATTTGTGCTTCAATGTATAATTTTTTTCGCTCTTCTCTAACACTATATAAATTAGAATATGCGTGTTTGTGTGTCTAAATGTGTGTGTGTGCATGCATGTTACCGAATTTGTCTCAGGTATAGTTTGTAAAGTGGAAGTAAAGTCTCAGGTATAGTTTTTTAGAATTTCAATTAATTAAATACTAAGCGAAATTTCGGTGTTTTTATAGCCCAAAATTATGACAGTAATATCTGATCTAAAAATTACACTGACAAAATTTAAAAAATGAATATTTTTCCAATGCTTAGAATTTAATTAATGTATATTTTTTATCTAAATGTAATTATTATTTTTTTGCCAAAATATATTTCAAGACGTTTTACAACTGCTTGGTCTCCGCGTTTTCCGGACTTGAAACTCTGGGATTTCTGGTTGTGGGGATTCCTGAAAGATCGTGTCTATGGAGGAAGCATATGGGCTCTGCATGAATTGAAAGCATCCACCACATCATTCTTATTGTTCTATTAATATTTAATTCCTATTTTTTCTTCCATTTTTGATGATCAAGGTATGAAAATTCAGCTTATTTTCCCTTGCTCAGTAAGGGCTTGTTTAAGTGTGTTTTTAATAAAATTTAGAACACTGTGTCTATATTACAGTTAACTTTAACTTCAAGAGGAAGCAAGACGAATTCTTCCATTAAAATTCGCACTTTGTTAAACCTTGTTAGTATTTCTTGAAATATATTAGATAAATAATAACTATTTTCGCTTCAAGTTTCGCTTTCTTATCACAATATATTACTTTTTTTAGTGAATTAGAATTTTTTTAAAAATTTATTTAAAATATTACATATATCATAAACAATATTTCATATTAAATAAAGAAAAACTAATGTTATTTTATTATTTTCTATAACTTTATATTTTTAAGAACTTTCTTCAATTTAGCAAGCATGTTATTGTATTGTTATTAAAACTCTTCCATTTTAAAATTAAACCTTATATTAAATGACAGAAAATTGGAAACTTGTATATTAATTGTATGAAACTTAAAGTAATTAAAGTATCAAAGAGTTCATTTTAAAAATTATGCACAAATAATGGGCTTTTTTTATTCTTGATCTATACATATCAGAATTTCATTACATTCCTAAGTGAAGTCTTTATTTTTCACCCCACCTTTTTGTAAGATGAACTTCTTCTACATTTCAAATTTCTATTCAGCTCCTAAAAAAAATTTAAATTATCATTCCAAATTAGCAAAGAAAATCCGTTGAATAGAGACTAAGAATAACATATGACTGCTCTAACAAGCTTAAATGCATAGAAGTGTCAAAAAACTTCAGACAGCATGTGTATGAAAGAAAGTTCAGAAAAGTAGAAAGTTTTCTTACACTGAACATCTCAATAATCAATTAAAGTCAATTGAGCTATTGGTCTTTTAATCCACCTTTAATCTATTTAATATTTATATTTGATATTTTCCCTCTTAAAAGATATAATAGTACATTCACATTTTTTTTTCTAATTGTTGAGTGGGAAAAGTGATCTCAACTGGAAAAGGAGAATATATCATATATCAAAATCATCACTATATCATATATATTAGTCATACATAAAAACTTTTATTTGGCTGAAATCCATCCCGCAATATTCAATCATATTGTCAATATTAAAAATGTCTACAAAGGTTTTGTATGTGATAAATAGAAAAAATACTACACATGAAAGTTCTAAATTAAAATGAATAAATCTTTAAATTCCTGTGGTAAAATTCAACATTTAGTTGACTTTTGTTTACTACTGCTTCTTTGCAGTGTTTATTTTATTAGCTACGATGCATTTTAGTACTGATTATTTGACGCTAATTGGTGACATAAATGTATGTTAATTGGCGGATTTCAACAAAATGGAATCTTAGCATACAATGCTTTACACACACACACACACAAACACACACACACACACACACACACACATACATATATATATATATATATATATATATATATAAATGACATTTTTCAAATTATGTTTTTACAGAAGGGGCCATAAAAAATATTATATACTTATTTAAACTTTCCAATTTTAAATTTTAAACTTTCAATTTTTCATGTTAGTAATTTTGATGCTTAGAATATATTTAATTCAAAATAATTGATTTTTACAAAGGGAATTAATTTACAATAAATGATTAAAAGGTCAGACTTAAATTAACAGAGAAATAGTATGAAGAAAATAATCTTAAAAAGATTGACTATATGACTGATTTATGAAGCAGAAAAATAAAAATAAATAGAGGATAATTATCTTTATTCAAAATAAATTTTTCATCTTAGATTTCCTCATGGAGGTATGTATCTACGCTAATTGCATCATAAATCATTCGTTTATCCGTATGTATATGCCATACATAAATTACAAATCATAAATATAATTCTTTTACTATGAAAGAAATAATGTGTTCTTTTAACATGGAAGGATTCCTATTTTAAAAATAAATATTAGTTTTAAATGTTCTTTATCCAAATTACCACAAAACTGTAAAGACATATCTTAAGTGATTGAATTTTAAATCAATTTATGATAATGTAAAATACCACTTCATATAAATTACTTTAAAATAACTCATTTTAAATGACTTACAAACCACCGCTAAATATCTTTTATCGAGGAAAGGGCTTCTGAGAAATAGATGTTTTTGTTATAGAATTAATATTAATTTTACCATGTGGAGAACACACCACTATTACCCTTGAAAATGCATAAATAAATTAACATATTTCAACTTTTTATCCTGTTAAATTAAATTTTTGTATACATTGCCAACTGAATTTTGTATTTTCATGACAGACAAATACTGAAGCTTTCACAAATTGGTTGTACCTTAATTATCGCATAATTTCAGCATCTTGCGATTTCTCACTTTCAGAGGAGGACTAGTACCCAGAACCGCATGCTCCTTCAACTTCTAATTTGCAAGAAAACAGTGCGCAAAAACTATGACCCAGAGGTTTTACTTAAAATATAGTAAATAACACAATAAACGGCTAAGTACTCAATTAGTCTTTCAGTTTTAGTTCATTATATCCATTTTGCAAGTGAATATCACATGACAATAGAACATGTTTTGGAATGTTCTTTTCAGGAATAATTATGGGTGGGTTTAAAACCAGCAACGTCATAGACAGGTGATAAAATAGACAACGCTCTGATGTGTATTTTGTTGGGGAATATTGTCATTTTACAGAATATTCTATAAACACGATTACATTCTACTACAAGTAGAGAAAACACCTAAGCAACTGTATAATACACTATACTATTCTAACGGCTTTCAGATTCTAACTGTCAGACTGCATACAAAAATTATTCTTATTGCAGATAAGCTCAAAATAGGTTGACCTCGTACCGCGCATACAGCGTTTTAGGAAAAATCTGTACTTCAAAGAAGTTGAAGAATAGTTCAAGAATAATAGTGAAGGATAGTTCGCCTTAAACAGCCAATTCCAAGCGGACTAACGTTCGGCTCCTCAAGTATTGAAACTCGAATAACAGTAATGATATAGCGAATTTAAGAGTAGTTATTGCTATAATAACATGACGAAAATGGTTAAAGTGGAGATATATTGTGGCCAAATGAATCTTTCCTCCGATATGATGGAATATTTAACAGCTATAATAGTTATGTGTAGTTCCAATTCAATCCTTTTGGACACCATCTTCACTATAAAGCGTTTTGACCACTGGGAAATCGATTCCATGTATCACGTTTATTACTACCAGGACACAACTAGGCCTTTTATTTCCTAGGACCTTTTCTTATTGCCCTAGTTTTAATTAGGATGTTGACTGGACATGGGGTACTTGTAAACTGGTCATCGTAATCACCGATTTGACAACGCCGGAATTTTTACGGCATCGTTTGGAGAACATTCTGTAGAGTGCCAGTCCCAATTGGTAGTTCAAATCATTTTTAAAAAAACATCAAAATGTAGTCCACCATACCAGATTTCGCAAAATCATGCCTTAATTCTCAAGGCTGTTAAATGTAACAGTTGAGGTTAAGAATGTTAGGTCTCATGCATGCAATGCTGTTTTATATATTTATAATAGCGATTTGTCTTGTGACAGAATGTGATGTCATCGTTTTATGGATACATTTTTCCTAAAATAAAAAGTCATATGGACATATTTTCTTCATGTCTTCTCTGAAAGGATGTAAAGATGATTTGCATATTCTGTGTCGGAATTATGGTACACCCTTATACAGAACTAATATTAAAGACTTATTAATGTACTTAAGAATGTATAACAATAAATTATTTTGCAAACTTATCTTATCAGCGCTTTTTTTTGCAATTTTCGTATCATATTTCAATGAAAAAATTTAAAAAATGCAATAAGAATTTTTTTGTTTCAATTACTGACTTCATTTACCAGGATAAGGCTTTCCTTAAACAATCATTTATAAATAAAATTTTGATGGTTTTGAAATTTCCCGTGTGATCAAGTCATTACAAAAGGATGCGAAGATCAAAATTTTAATCATTAATAAATGTTAATTATCAGTATTTGAATGATCTTTCTCAGGTTTCCATTGTATGTCCTGACTTCTAAAATTATTTTTCGCAGGATGAAAACAAATGAAAACATTTAGAAAAATTTACCGACTAGTGAAAACTTCAAATTACCAGCGTTAAGAATTACTAGCTTATAATAAGAAATTAAAATATTTTTATCTAATTTTAAATAGGAGGCTAAATGGTAGTGATTGCTTCAGATTGCATTGATACTGATAATGGATATGCTATATTTATTATCAGTATATATATTTCTGCTATATCAGTATCAGTATTATATATATAGTATCAGTATTATATATTTCTGCTTTGTAAATTCGTAAATTCAAAGTTTTATAAACCAAAATCAAATGAAATAGCACTTTTGAATTATTTCATTCTAAAATGGCAAGTGGGGATATTTTTATCATTTATTTAACTTTAAGTTTTTTTGTTTTTTTTCAGAATGTGGTTAATGACTTTGTCTTAAAGATAAAATATTTATCTGTTAATCTAAAACTGATCAAAATATTATTTTTTTTAAACCCAGATTTACCGCATTAAGTTGAAATTGGTATTAATAGAAATTCTATATTCTGAATAGTATTCAATTAAGGAATCCTATCACAGTTTCCTAAAAAATTATTATTTATTTATATTTTAATGTTATGATTTTATTAGTGTTTGCAAATATTGCTTTCGTAAGATTACGCATCTGATGTTTTCGATTTTTGTTTATAAGGGATTATCTTCCATAGTGGGCAATTTATCTGCTGTTAGTGATTGCAAGGAGGCGAATGGTGTCTGCTTATCAGCAGATATGTTGATGAAAATCAGCACTGACATCAACAGAGAGATGAAAATCGTCTAAAGGTGATAAGATAAATGTCGTGCTTTATGACCCTGTCTGATGGTTATTGTCAGAGCGCGCAAGTCGAGGAAGATGAAAAAGAGATAGTTCCCAAAGAGGAGAAGATTCATCTAGGAGTAGGAAAGAAGATACATATCAGTCGGAAATACTCAGCTAAGTTAGTTTCAATTAATTTTCGGTTATGACGCTTGGGAATATTGGATTCCCAGAGCTGTAGGTTAAAGGAGAGTGTGGCAATTAAAGGAGAATAATTTCATAAAAATCTTATTCAAATTTTAAAATATTTGTTTCACTAGTCATCTCTGTTTTTACTAAAAGATCCAATCAATAAAGTAAATAATTCCACCGCCACATAATATTAGAAACAAGGGAATATTTAAACTGAGATTACTGGCGAATGAAGTTTACAGTTTTGTTTTACATACACGTTAAATTTCAAAATTTTCAATCAATCCAAAGTAATTAATGGTCCGCGATATCTTTCAATCATTTTGACTCATCTTTCGATTCTCAAGTTAACTTAATTATTACGAATTAAGACTATTTATCTAACCTATCAGGTGATTAAAATCCATTTTTTCTTCCCTTTAAATATTAGCCTATTTATATTAAAGTAAGACGGAAAAGTGAATTGTGATGCAACAAGTTGCGATTGTCCAGTATCTGATGCATTAAAAGAAAAACGAAGGGGGTCATTTTATTATAAAGAAGGGTCGTTATTTCCTTAACGTTAACAATCCTTGATTTCATAACATAATTTTATAATAAATTAATTACTAACTAATTATTCTTAATCTTCTTATTATTTTGAGACTAAACATCTAACACTAAAATGGAAATTGGCTAAATTCCTGCCAAAGGTATCGATGACACAAAAAAAGGAGTATTTTAAATTGTCTAGTGAGTACTACTCATTAAAATTAATTAAATCCAAAATAATTGTATTCAATGAATTAATTTTTTAAAGCTTCATTTGAAGTTAATAGCTTTTTTTAAACCAGTCGTTATCCAATAATCGCTTTAATATTTCAAGATTGAAAAATCCTTAACATTGCAAACGCATCATTGGTAGATTAGAAAAAGTTATGCTTTGCAAACATCATGGATGGATTCAAGGAATTGGGGTTTTTCGAGATTATAATGGCAATTTTATCTCTAGCAACATGGTCCTCTATTTTTCATTTAAAAATCCATGTTTGCTATTCCTATATACTTTATTACTTTAAATTGTCTAGTGAGTACTACTCATTAAAATTAATTAAATCCAAAATAATTGTATTCAATGAATTAATTTTTTAAAGCTTCATTTGAAGTTAATAGCTTTTTTTAAACCAGTCGTTATCCAATAATCCCTTTAATATTTCAAGATTGAAAAATCCTTAACATTGCAAACGCATCATTGGTAGATTAGAAAAAGTTATGCTTTGCAAACATCATGGATGGATTCAAGGAATTGGGGTTTTTCGAGATTATAATGGCAATTTTATCTCTAGCAACATGGTCCTCTATTTTTCATTTAAAAATCCATGTTTGCTATTCCTATATACTTTATTACTTTAAATTGTCTAGTGAGTACTACTCATTAAAATTAATTAAATCCAAAATAATTGTATTCAATGAATTAATTTTTTAAAGCTTCATTTGAAGTTAATAGCTTTTTTTAAACCAGTCGTTATCCAATAATCCCTTTAATATTTCAAGATTGAAAAATCCTTAACATTGCAAACGCATCATTGGTAGATTAGAAAAAGTTATGCTTTGCAAACATCATGGATGGATTCAAGGAATTGGGGTTTTTCCAGATTATAATGGCAATTTTATCTCTAGCAACATGGTCCTCTATTTTTCATTTAAAAATCCATGTTTGCTATTCCTATATACCTTATTACTTTGTGCACCTAACGCACATCTGTAGCATTATCATAACGGGAATAAGTAATGCTGATAGAAAGTTTTCCATGTCCCGTACCGGCAAGTTTCTCCATAACGTTTCTTCTCTCCTGCATGTATACAAGGACGCAAGTCACTGCTCATTTACTTAAAATCACCGAAAGCATTATGACTAATGTTTATGGTGCTGCTAGTTAATTATTGCCCTCTTGCTTGTACTTAGCTAAATATATTATACTTACCATTTGTGTAAGTTTGGGATGCTATTAGCCAAAGAATTTATATATACATTGATGCCTTGCAAACAGTATATGAATTTTTACAAACATATCCGCTTTAGTATACTGGAAACTTTTTAAAGAAATATTCGTATTATAAATGCTATTATATGAAATAATAATGAATATTATTATCTAAAACGCAAAAAAAAAATAGTACTAGTTAATCAGTAATTTCTTCTCCTTACTTTTTATGCCTTACTTATATAACTTAAAATGAATTGATTAATCATATAATTTCAATGTGTTTAAATTATTATTTCTTTTTAATAGCATTCCAATTTAAAAAATGGAAAAGTATTAGAGGTGATCAGAGTTAGCTGTAAATATGATCAACGAAGATTTAAAAAAAAAATTAAATATGCAGATCTACACATTTGAATACAGAATTAAATTTCATAACTATTTTTTTTTAATTTTATTCTCTTAATTCGCTTATAGATTAGGTTAATTAGGCGAGAAAAAATCATTTAGATATATTCAATAATTTCACTGTTAAACCCGGAATTTATTGTAAATGATACTTCAGGGATTTTAAGAAAATTTTGAGTAACTAATTACAAATCTTGCATTGTTTTTAATACGGTAAGCCATAAGTTTTCGAGATAAAGTGAAAACTAATTTGAAGGTAAAACACACGCCGTATTCGAATTGCACCAAATGTTAATCAATAATAAAATTAAATCAATGCAATAAATCAAAGATAATCCTAAATAGTAATCACTATATAAATTAAAAGCCATGCTAATACATTCTTCTTTGCCAAGTTTAAATTAAGAATTAAAATTAAAAACATAATCTAAACATAGTATAAAATGAAGTCTCGTTTGAACTCGAAAAACTCTAGAAATATTTAACTCATATTGGAGATATTTGTACCATTTAATAGGGCATTTATTGTTGAAGTCATATCAAAATAAGAAAAGGATATTTAAAATTGCGATTTTAATTACTTTCCTATTATGATTCGCGCATGCGTTAAAACAGCAGAATTTGTGCGTTGCACTTATCCGCACATGTGCAAATAGTAAAGCTATGGTATGCATATGCGATACATTTCTTTGTATATGTCTGGTTTTAAACAGCGATTCAAAACCCATTATACCCCAAAAAATTAACTGATATTTGAGATATTTGTACCATTTTGTAGGGTACAAGTATCTTCAATATTGGGGAAAGTTTTAATATATTGAAGTCCATGGACAACTTTATGTATCACTTTCTAGAGTTACATCCAATCAAAATCTTTTTGTTTTGGCATCAGAAGGAAAACTCTCCAATACAGTTTACAAAGAAATATTATGAAGCAAGCTGAATTTTCATATCAGATTATATAGAGTTGATAAACAAGTGTGGAACAGTTGGTACAATAAGTTATTTGTATATTTTTAAATTTTAAAACAGTGTTTCTACTGTATATTTTTAGTGAATCGATGAAATTGTTGTTTTGTTGTTCTTCTTGTTGGTGACGACTGTACACATAGGTTTCTTTACGTTGATATCATGATGAAATATTTCTCATTGTTCCTGTCTAGACTGACCCAGAATTTCAGGAATTTTTTTTTTTAATATCTCTGTGGAAAATGTATTTTTGTTTTTATTAATATCAAATTTTTAAAAAGTTTTTAAGCATCTTTTGACGGATTCCTCATAGTTTTCAGCTTTATGGTTCTCTAAAAATTATCAGTATCTGAAATAATACATGAACAGTAATAAAAATCTATATCATTCAAGGGTGCCCTGATATATAACGAGTTTAAAACTTGGGAATCCATCAAAAAATCCCTTTTTACAGCTTTCGATTGTTCAGTTCAGATTAAGTTATTTACAAATACATCAAAAGCAACAATCATTTTACTTCTAAGAATATTTACAAATATTATCTATCCTTAAACCAATATTATCTATTCTTAAAATTAATTTTATTATTTCATTTAAGCCTCATCACAGTAAATAATGGCTTGACAAACGTTCTAACAGAGGACTCTCTTAGTTGTAAAAATTCCACTTTGTATAGTTTCATTACTTTGTAACATTTGAATACCACTAATGAACAGACATTAGGAGAAATTTCAAAGAAGTTTCCAAAGTAAAGCCATTAAAAGAAAAGTAAATCTCCTTCTTAATTGCTCGTTGCTTAGTAATGAAGCTCATTTCTAAGATTAAGACATCTCTCTCTCAAAATTATTTTCCTCGATTCTTAATATTCCCATCTATTTTGAATAGAAAACCATCTCAAAACAACTCTTTAAAGCTTTTTAATGGATTCAAATTTTTAATTTGATTTGGGTCGAATTGAGAAGCCAGAAATCAAATGATCGATGAACGTTTCCCATCAAAAGCACTAATCATAACGAACATTTCTCTTTGTATGGGAATGAAAGTGTGACTCTTCTAATTTGGATTTAATAGAAAAGCTCCCGTGAAGAAAATGTTTCGATAATTGTAAAATTCTCATTTCAATAATTTTGCTTCAGGTATAATTTCTTAAGCTTAATTATAATTTTTTAAGATTAATTATAATTTCTTAAGCTTAATTATAATTTCTTAAGCTTAATAATAAGTATAATTTCTTTGCCTGGAAAGAAAGTTGCTGGCGGCACTTTTCAGCCATTCCTGCTCATGGCTTGGTGATGGTATTTTTCATATGCCAAGAGATTGTGAGGATGCATTCCGTAGCATAAAGGAGTGCGGAGCCAATCCCACCACAACTGCACTGGTCACTCTCAGACAGATTGAACCTTTTGAGGTAGGCAGGAAAAGGGCCGTGTTCTGAGAAGAAAATAATATTTTCTCTGATCCAGTTAGTGGGATGAAGGTTCACTGAAAGCAGGATATTAGAAACTTTTCTTCCTCTGACACCATTGCTTCAATATCCTTGCCGTCCCTCCAGCATATCTAACCGAAGGAGGGCTTTTATATGTGGTTTAGGAAGCTTTGTTTGCATATAAAATCTCCCATTTCACGTTTCGTCCTTCAACAGTTTGTCTGCTTTTTCATTGCCAATATTGCCTTCATGTGCTTTAACCCATGAGACTTTTACTGTTGATTTTGAAAGCAGGACACCAAAAATTTCTCTTGCTGTTTGGTTTGTATTCTTTGGATTAGAAGATGCCATGATACTAGCCCTATTGTCGAAATGTATTTTAAAAGTGCTGTTGTTTGAAAACTGAGATGCATATTTTACTGCTTTATGAAGTGCGTTGAGTTCAGCTTGAAAAACAGTATTGTCTTCATTCAAGTCATTCAAAATATGGTCCAAGATGGTTTGCGTTGTTTCTTTCAGACTTCCTTTTGAGTCACTGTTTGTCAGGTATGGGATTTGTGATGAGAAAACTGATTTCCCGAAAGCGGCTTTGTAATGTTTTCCATATAGGTTGGAGACTGAACGGCAGAAATTCCTCCACCCCGTATTTTTGTTTATATAATATTTTTTTTTACTCAGTTTTCTCTTTCTTGAAGATCTGGTATATCCACTGCTTTTCAATTGCTGGTGTCCTCTGTGCTCTCTTTCTTAGTTCTCTAACTTTCTTTTTATGTACTTCTAATTTGTCTGTCCACCAGTTTGGTTTCATTAACAAAAGCTGTTTCTTTAATCTTGAAAGTTCTGTTGCAGACATTAATAATAGAGTTTTTAAGAACTATTGTGGCGTCATTTAGTTCTCTGGAATTTCTTGCTGTTGCTATTTTATTTTCTAAATAATAAATATCTTTACCAAGTATATTGAGAAATCTAGGAGGATTGCCATGGCGTGTCTTGTATCTTTTGTAGAACTGGTTAACTATAGTGGATGCTATTGTTGCTTGTATAACTCTATGGTCACTTAAGGAAATATCATCCAGAACCTCCCAGTTAATGGAAGAGTCTATAACCGATTGGGAACTTAAGGTTATATTTGGTCAGCCAACGCTGTTATTTCTTTGGAAAGTTGTTGGTGCATATGATTTATTTAAAATATATAAATTATTTGCTAAGATAAAATCCAAGACTTTTTGCCTCAGTTGACATTGAACTTGTACTCCCAAAGAGTGTTGTGTCCATTGAGATCAGCGCCGATGATGATCTTTTCTTCCGGCAGGCTGATAATGATCTCTTGGATTTCTTGAAGAGTTGTGCGGACATCTTGTGCTGGTGAGTAGTAGGCAGAAATTATTGTGATGGGATATGAGGATTTTGAATTTTTAAAGCTACCACGTTGACTTTTGTTGCCAATGGAGCAGGTTTTATTTGGGCTGATAGGATGAGAATTGCAGCTTTCTGGATTGTTAAACTAAACATTTTCCATGATTTTGGAATTCTGTAGATTTCGTTGTTATAGTGGTATTGTTCTTGCACTAGGATGATATCCAGTTTAAACGTGCTTGCTGACAAATGAAGCTGGTTGGTGGATACTTTAGCTCTAGCTAAATTTATTTCATTTCAACTATTTTTAGTAGGCCTTGAGTTGAGGCTGTCGCGATGTTAAAGGGAAAAGAAGAATTTTCAAAATTATTACTGTACATACTAATAATAGTCCCTTGATTTTTTATAAGATGCTAATTCTTTTTGGTAGCAGGGGCATTGATTGTCGATGGCTTTGTGCCGCACGTTGAAGTTAGTACCTCTCAATTTGTTGTTTTCGGAACAGTTAATGCAGTTGGAATCCTCACTTTTGCTGCTTCTGCTGTGGTGTCTACAACCACGACAACCACAAAAAGTCGTAGTGAATTTGCATTCTTTTGAAACGGCTGTGTGACCATAGGCTTTGCAAATCGAGCACCTCTTGATATGAAAAAAATCCTTCATCTGGTACATGGACCAGTTTATAGGAATCTTTTTAAGTTGTTAAACCTTATGAAGAACCTCACCGGGAGTTTCCAGAACCCAATGACTTGTTCCTTCTCTGCGACCTTTCATTTTGAATCGGGGTCGCAGATCCTCCTTCATATTAGTGTAAGATTTCAATGCCGTTTGGACATCTTTATTTGTAGTGTCATTGGGCAGATTGTATATAATTAGGCTTGGGAATCTTTTCCCTGGCGATCTTACATATATATTTTTTTAAGAGAATCATTAGATTCGATTGTCTTCTTCAATTGGTCAAAATCCTGCTCCTCGTCACATACAATAGCACGCCCTTTATTTTGAAGTTTTTACATCGCCCTGATTTTGAAATTGTTCCCCTCCTATTTCAATTCTTCTCTTAGAATTGATTTTATAATTTTGTCGTTTTCTTCTGTTGAATAGAGAAGCATTGTTGGATTCTTTTCATTATTTTTTAATTTAGCCACCGCTACATAGGAAGGCTTCTTTACGGCATTTGTTGAAAACTACTTTTCCCGAGGCATTTTTCCTTAGCTTTTCTATATCCCTCCTTTTCCTTTATATGCGTTTGAGAAATTGTTGTCTGGATTTCCACTTCTATACCTTTTTCCTTCTTGTTGATTATTGGTATTCTATCCTGCAGAAGGTCTAGGATTTGGTTAGCTTCCATTTGAATTGATACTGGTAAATGGGAACGCATGCCATCTGATGGGAGACTGTTGATTAAAATTCGGAGCCTCTGACAAAGTTCTTTCATTGAAATACTTTTATCACCAGTTGGAATATCTTTTATAATATTTGATGTTGTTGGAGGTATAGAAGTAGAGGATTTGGTTCTTCTAAGTGGTAATAAACCGATATCAGCATCAGGTGGTGGGTCTAACATCATAGACGGTAACTCATCTGTTATTACTTACATTGTTATTGTCTGAAAATATGTGGATTTTTGAAGTAAAAAAGAAGAAAAAAAAGAGCTGGGTAAATAATTGATGCAAAATATGTTCAAAAAAGGCTACTGGGGCAATTATTCCCCTTTTTTTCGACCAAGTGTGTGCCATGCAATAGAGGTCTGTGAACCGTGCAAATATTATATAACTAATAATGTATTAATGTGCGAAAAAGAAATTTCATCTTACTCATTGGTTACAAGCAAATATATATTTTATAGATTTTCCTTTCCCTTTGGGGAATTTACAACATCAAAAAAGAGCCTAAAAACACTTTCAGACCACGCATAAAGAATAAAAAAACAAAAAAAAGACAGATATTTAGCTACCAAATCCTAATACTGCCGTTACCTTGAATTATATCGTGCTTCCCCCCTCACTTTCCCCTTTTTCTTTCCCTTTCTTTCCCCCTTACCCATTTCATTTCAAGAATTTTGATATGGCTGGTGAATTCAGCAGCATTATAAATCCATAATTGTGGAAAGGGATTAGGAAACAGGAAAATAATTACACGAAATATTTAAATTTAATTTGGCTACCGTATTATTATAGCCAACTGCTAAAAAACATAGAAAAAAATCAAGATTAAGAGATTTAAAAAATTTTACTGAAGATCATAAAAAAAGATGAATAATAATGATGAATTTTAACAAGAAAAGCTTTAAAATCTTTTGGTAATAAGAAAACTTAACTTTGATAATATGGAAAATTTTTTGATTTGAAAACTGAAATAACTTTTAATAAAATGTTGATATTTATATGAATAAAAAATGCATTTATCATGCAAAATGATGGTACTAAAATGGAAAAAATTGATTTGTAATGCCATATGTAGATTAAGTTGTAAATAAATAAATAAAAGGAGCTTTCTTTAATATGCATACTCATGCATATAGCATTTTAAAATGAGGATGAGGGGGGGGGGATTACATTCTACTGCTAATATCATTATTATTTCCCAGCACAACAGGAAAGATTTCTGGTGCCTGTCTGGGTTATTTATAATTAAGTGGTATTTAAGTAAGTTACAATTGCAAATTTTCTTATAAACAGATAAAATGTTAGAAATGTGTTGTGAAAAAGGGCGAATTCTTCTTTATGAGCAACTTAAAAAAATTAATTTATCAATTTATTTATATTTACAAAAATTATTTAATCAGATTTGTTGCCTCAGAAGACGTATTATTTCAGAAGAAGTGTTATTTCAGAAGAAGTGAAGTAGTATTTTCCTCCATTCCTCCACTTCACCTCTCTTTTATATACATGCATACACACATGCACATGATCGAGAAGTGAAAAGTAAAACGATTAATGGATAAAAAAATCGGATAACATAAGAACTATAAATGAATAAAAAATAAGGTGAGAGCGACAAACATTAAAATTGCACAAAGGTAGAAATGTGCATGCTGTAAGAAGGGGGGTGGGAGTAAAATTACTATTAATAATAATAGAAAATAAAGAAAAATAACAAAGAAGAGCGCATTTCCGGAGTTCGTCATTCTTAGATTTCCACCTAGATTTCCACCCTATTAGATATTTTACCGTTAATTTTTCCCTTTCTCCCTTCTTTTTTCTTATACGCGTGAGAAAAAGCGTTTGGGGTATAAGAATCCGTTGGCAAACATCTAAATAACTAGTATAACACGATCGTTGTCCAGAGACAGATTTAGAATGGACGAGAGAAAAGAAATAGAAAAAAAAGGTGTTTCAGAGGCGAGGATAAGAAAGATAGAAAATGATACGTGACCAGTATTTTCTTTCACTCGCAAGTTACGGTAGTGAGAAGTCATCGTTCCTCTGCTCCAAACAAAGAGAAAGCTGTAAACAGCGCGGTAGCGTCCCCTGCGCCATTCAGCTGACTGAGAGTGAACACCTCTTTTACAAGTATTAGAAGTTAACCAGATAACACCTGTATGGCATTTAAACACATTCCCTCTTCTTTCTTTCCCACTTTTTTTCTCCTCTCACAGTGCGGAGGGAACATTGGTTGGTTTTAAATTTACTAAGTAGTTGGAATCGCTTGTTATAACTATTTCTACTGTGAGTTTATGTTGACATCCATCTTGAAAATTCTTCCCTACAATCGGGGACGAATAAAAGACTTAATGAGGTTTTGCTTATAACATTTTAGTTCAAATATTTATTAAAAATCCCTTAATAAAGTAATTGAATCGAGTTTGACTTTACTTGATTGCAAATACCTTGCTAATAAACGCGATGAAAGAGTTATATTGATAAAATATTTACTAAAGAAATTAATTCAAGTTTTCGAAATGTATTCTAAAGATTAGTGGAATTGAAGAGAAACAATGATTTATAGAATTATTTAAAAATAAACAACGAAATAACCAAAATATATAGATGATATTTTAATTGCCTCCTTGAATTCTCATAAGTTTTCTAATATGATTTATGGGCATTGAAGGAGGTTGGGAACAAGAAAATAAATTTTGGAGAGAGAATAAAGTCGACAAGGGAGATAGGCAATATAACCAAATTCTTAACATTTCCAAAAAGAATGGGATTTATAATTTAGATTTACAAATGTACTTATATTGCTTGAAAAACACTAAAGTTCAAGATATTTTGAGAACACTTACCCCATTTGGCTGTAGAGGTCTTAGCCTAGTATCTTTGAACAGCAATAGATATGAGAAAATTCAATTTGTCCTCTGGATGAGACTCCAATCGACGCATACAAAAGCTCTGGGGTACAAGGCTTGTAACGGTCGAGTAATGAGTGATCTTGTAGCAGGCACAAAACACTGTACATAAACACTAGAATCACTATCGAAGTGTAAAGAGATTAACCAAAGGTAGATCGCAGTCTGAAGTTCACTCATTGCGAAGATGATGCCAGACTGAAGTACGCTCTTTGAGGAGAGGACAGTAAGCACAACCGCTCTCGTTGACGGCGAAGAGTCGAATAGAAATAAATGCACAGACATTTTATTTCTTAGTTGCAGGTATTATTATGATCCTTTATTTACAGAAGGAAACGCATTTGAAGTAATATTTATATTATGTAATTATCATTTATATTTAATTGAATTTTAAAAAATGGGACTGAGAAATTGATTAGATATTAATTAACAGTAAAAATCCATTATTATTATTATTATTGTAAAATGTACTTTGTGTTGTGTACTCAACTGAAGGATATATACATCGAAACAACTTATAATGTAAATAATGGTTTCCTAAACAAACTTTTATATTCTAAATCAATCGACTGATAAACAACTTTTTTGACAAAATTATGTTATGCATTAACTGAATCATGTTGAGTGCTTTGTTAATTATTTTCTATTCAGTGCTTACTTACACCATATATTTTTTTTTATTAATTTGATTATATTTCTCTCAAAGTCTCTGGAAGTTTACTTAAATGCCTATATATTCCATTGGGTGTTTAGCGAATTTATTTAGTAATAAACTCGATAACTCTATTATAAGCAGAGTTTCACATAATATGAGCGCTCAATTCATGTATCTCTTTATTTTTCTAAAACGATTTTTCATTGCCACCATTCCTTTTCTTATTTTAGATATATTTCTCTACTTAACGTTATGGTAATATTAAATAAACATTTTTAGAATGTCTCTCAGCAGTGCCCTATAAATGTTCTATTTAAAATATTATTTGTAAGCAATCATAAAATATAAAAAGAGTTTTTTATTCTTAACATTCTAATTATACATCTGACTTTTAATACTTTTACTTTTATCAGACTTTAATATTATACAATCTGACAATTAATACTTTTAATAATATATTACTCTTTCTTTAAAACCCATTCAAGAATATTCGGATGTAGAAATGAGAAATTTCCAATATGATGATTGATTCTCACTTCTCTGATTGGTAAGTGATGTGGGATTAAGTTATCCCTCGACAAGGAGGGAACTTACTTCTTACGGGTGAAATTGCATCGTGTCGGTGATGGCTAGCATAAATCAACGATATGCCCTGCATCATTGGTATTCAAACGCTTATCATTATTTTATTCCTTGTATCTTCAGGTTGGCGGATATAGCTCCATGGTAGTTATTCGTTATTTAAATATGCATTTAAAGCAGTTGCTAAATTGACAGTCTATTACAATTCTTTATTAATATGTATAGATTAATAAGCGGTACTTTTAAGAAATATTTCCTTTTATTCTCTTATTGATCTTTAAAATAGAATTAAATATTTAATTTGATATTTTAGAATTAATTTCAATTTATTTCTTATCAAATAAATGCACTCACTCACTGGTTTCGGATCTATTTATGATTCAGCGAGTTTACGTTTATGTCATTTTGCTATACCAAAACAATTGAATGATCTTCCTTAAATCTCCTAAAATATGATCGTTAAACAAAAAAGAAAATATTCATAAACTCTATTCATTGCTCAATGATGATACAATAATTCACTTTTAAAATAAAAATATTTTATTCTTTCAAAATTATCTCCTTTATTCATTAAAATTCATATTTAAACAGATAGCTGATATCTTCTAAGGCATTCGAATTTCAATTTGATGTCCATGATTCGGAAAGAATTCTTGGAATTACAATTGGACCATTCATTCACTTAAGCTCTTGACCATCGATCAGTGTTATGGATCGTAACAATTGAATGTTTTCTCTCTCTCTCTCTCTCTCTCTCTCTCTCTCTATATATATATATATATATATATATATATATATATATATATATATATATATATATATATATATAATTATTATATAGATCTAAGCTATTCCGATCTGCATATTTTCTTTTTCTAAATTAAATTAGATTGCATTGGAAACCTGTAAAGCAAAATGTCAATGCTTTTCAAAAATTGCTCTCCTTATTAACAATTCGTCGAAAACATACTTTCAAGTAATAACCAAGATTTATATGCTTACGATTATAAAAATAACACCGAGTCTACTTAAGGTAATTTATTCCCCACTACTTATAAAAATTAAGTGTGAGTATGCAGGAGAAAGTCGGGGAGTTGAGTTAAAGCTACGTGCTTCTTTAACTAAACAGAAAATAGAAGACGTATACTATTGATTGAGTCTGTCACCAACTCTCCAAGTCCTTCTGAGTTAGTAATGTGTATTTAAGAGTTCTTTTTCTAGCATTCAATAGATCCGTTAGTGAGGAGACATACCAAGTACTACTTAGTAAATACACCCTGATTAGGCGTCAAGAGCTCCACGACCCCCCCCCAATAAAAAGGAACTTCTAAGGAAGAAACTTCAGTAAGTGAGACTCACAAAGTTTTGTCTACAAAAAATGTGTCTAGGTATTCCAGTTCCTGGAGTAACGAAAGAGGTACGTATATTTGGTACAATTTATCTTACTGGGAAGAGTATAAAATGAAATAATGATTGTAGAATCAATTATTACTATACAATTTGTTTTTGAATGACTGATATTTTTACTTCCTCGTATACATAGTATAAAGAAAATGCAGTAATTGTCAAAAAATTCGAACTCGAAAATTTAACGAACTCCACGTTTTGGTTCTCTCTGATTTCGAAAAACACATTTTTGGAAAATGTCTGTCTATAATAAAATTAACTAAAAAACGCTTTGAGCTAGACGTATGAAATTTGGTATACTAAATTCGTAGATTCTTATCAAATTTTGAACAAAATCTGGTTAGAGGATGACTATTTGTATGGATGTTCGAATATGAGTTAACACGATAACTGCAGAACGAAGAGATCAAGATAGATAAAATGAAACAGATTTCACATTTATATTAAAGATGCCAACCAAATTTTGAGTGAAATCGAAGAAGGAGCCCAAAAAAGATTTTGCAAAATAAAACAACTGTCGGTCTGAATTACACAGAAACATATAAACGCGATTACTCAGAAATGTAATGACTGAATTATATCAAATTTGGTACGTGATTTTGCAGCTTTAAGAATAATTTATGGCAAATTTTTGTTTAAATGGTCGGGAAGAATGCGTCTGAAACCCAAATTCAATTTTTGGATTCTTTTGCCCGCATGTCAGAGATTAATTACCAAAAGCTCGCCAAGGATGACACGACATATTCAGTCAAAATGCTAAATTCAGGTCAAAAGTGAATATTTCTTAACTAATGTACGCCAATGCTATGCAAGGCGTTCGTTAGGTTAACACGATTCTAAGAGAGCATTCGGGAAGGTTTTGAGGAGACCACTCCCGCTGTTTCAACTAAGATATTTTGCACACTAAACTTAATTATTAAGCACTGAGATGAATTAAGACAGTCAGAGTGTTTGGTAAAACTAATTTTGAAGATTTTTTTTTAATTCTTTTCAAAAAGGCTTTGAAAATTATCTGCAAATAAAACGTTTCTTCCAGATATTGGAAGGCTTGAAATCTGTATATTAATGAAAAATCCTCAAATCGTATTACTTGACAATTATAATATTGTGTGTGTTTTACACCATGTGTATATGAATAATGTGACTTATAAATGCATTGGAAGAAATGGTTCAAAATGGGATGATTCAACAATCGGCATTTCATTAGAATTTTGTTTCTAAATTTTTTATTCCGTTGTTTTGTAATTTCATTCAGATTTACAAAGTAATGAAAAAGTCGTTTCATGGCTAAAGAAAATTATTGTTAAAAATGTTAAAACTTGGCATACAGTTTTTTCTATATACAGTAAATATGTCCATAAAGTTCTATATAAAATCACATACACAAGCAAATTTAATGTTTGCATCATTGGCGGCTCAAAGAATACCAAGGTGATATTTCAGTTTAATATAAGTATTGCGCATCATTTCAGCTGTCACATGAAGCGGAGCTGATCCTAGCTTCGAATGTATAAATATCTTCAACTACCGTTGTGAACATTCTGCCCTTTATGTAATTCCAAACTTTAAATGAAACAGTAAAGGACGATTTAAATTCGTACACTCAAAGAAAACTGAATTTTTTCCTTCGTTAACGCCATTTTGATGAAAATCGAATGCGAAATCAATATTTTTGCTTTAGTTGTGCTACTTGATGGACTAAACAAATTAAGAACGATCCTATTCACAGTAAATATTTTGCAACATTATATTCAACTAATCGTCTTTGGTGCTAGTTTCCCTGCCAAGATTAAGTATTAATGAGACTGTTAAAGTAACTATTATGTAATGAATTTAAAAAATGAACTTCCAGCTCGTTACTTGAAACTGAAAAAAAATATGGATTTAATTGAATTGTTTGGTAGCATGCATTAGCTTAAAAATTCTGTACAGAGTACGAAATAAAAGCGAATTGAAAACACTACTACTGAGTAGAAGTGTTTGGGGGTCCCTTTTTTGATTTTTTTAATTAAAATTTTAATTATTCATTAAAAGTATGTGTTTGAATGTTTTGATGAACGAGTTCAAATTTCGACATTCATAAGCATTGTGGCATATAATGCTTCAAACAGAATTGAAAATGTTATTAAAATGACAGGAATAAATTGACAGGAATAAATTGACAGAGAAAAAATTGATATAATTAAAAAAAGTATTTTTTAAATATTAATATAAGTTACATTTTTATAAGATAATTGTTTTGGAAAATATGGCCATCCATTTCCGTAGGCGTCATAAAAATTATTTAGCAGGCAACTGTTAGGAATATTTTTTGTGCTAGATTAAATTTTGTTTGAAACCCCTTTTTTTTTATTCCTTTTACATCGTCTTTCTTTTGACTGAATGTACTTTTTTGATATACTTTGAACCGTCTTCAGAACCTTTCCGATAATATTTTGCAGTTCCATTAATTAGCTAAGTGAAGCGTTGGATTCAATGCAATTGTAAAATTTTTTAATTGATGCAGTATAAAATTCATATGATGTTTTGTTTACATTTGACTACTGGCATTTAACTATCTATCTATACTTATATAAAGCTCAATGTGTGTGTGTGCGTGCATGCGTGCGTGTGTGTGTGTGTGTGTTGGTGCTCTACTGGCCAGATTGTTCGACCTATAGCTATCAAATTTGGCACATGCATACCTTGGAGGTCGGGAATGTGCACCTGGGGCCCCTTTTTTGAATTTTTAATCAAAATTTTAATTATTTATTAAAAACTTACTTTCCCGCCAAAAAAAATCTTTTCATTTCCCCACCGCCAAATGAGTAAGGCTTCAGTTTTTTCCCCATGCTAGCAAGGATAGGCTTAACATATTTTCGGTCGATAATTTCAAACGATTCTGTTTATTTTCTTAGTGTTTGATGCATTAAAAATCAAACATTGTTAATTAATCCATCTTTCGGATTCATTCTGAAGTACTTTTGAATTAAAATAAGACTGAATAAAGAAAATTAAAAATTTCTAATCTGCGTAGCGTTAACCCAACTGGTATAGAAAATTCATGCATTTTTGTTACCATAACTGGCGTTGAAAATTCACGCATGTGTTTTGATTGTTGACAACTATTTTCAACGGATGCGGACTTGATTTAAATTATTTTTAGGTCAATTTTATGCTTTTGTAATTAAATTGTATTTATGTTAGTCATATATTTTTTGTATATGCTTATAGTTTAAGGAAAACCGTTTTTTTAAGTAGTTTTGTTAACCTGTTTTCGACCGATTTTTTTAAACGATTCTGTTTATTTTCTTAGTGTTTGATGCATTTAAATCAAATATTGTTAATTAATCGATCTGCTCATAATGATCTGAGGAACTTTTGTTGACAAATTCTTGAGATATTACATAAATTAAGAAATATATTATTTAGTGCCCATAAGGTTTAAATGCTCAGTGACTCTGTTTTCAGTAATCATATTATTTAAAAAAATGCTTTGTTTCAGCAAAAAATATTATTATATTAATTGCAGATTAATCATTTCCACTTTAATTTAAAGCATAAATTCTATGGGAGCTAACAGAAAATTAGAGAGATACATATTACGTTGTGACTGAAGGACTGTATAATATTATGAGTGAATTATATGCCTTTCAAAATTTGAAGTTTTGAAATATTTTAATGATGAAGTTATTAAAGTAGGAATTACATAAAATATTTAATTATTAAAATTTTAACAGGCATTAAGATTGGCTAACCGGATGGTCGCCAAAGGCGGCTAGTAAGTAATAAGCTTGATTTCTGACCGCTTTTGTTCGTCTAGACTATTAACGTTTTAGATTGTCTAATTATTAATATAGGATGTGTTTCTTAAAAAAACATTGCACTTTATAATTTAATACGACTAAAGCACGTGAATTCAATTAAAACAATTTACTGCATTTTACAAAGTTTATATATTTCTTAATAAAAGTGGAAATAATAATCCTGCTATGGATTTAATGATTGCCAAAAGCACAAGCTTGAATGTTTTGATGCAGAGTTTGAATTCCATTATAGCATTTAAAAACGTTGCTTCAGATAGTACATCAAATTGAATTAAAGTATTATTAAAATTATACGAAAATGAAATTTATATCATTAAAAAGGTCCATTTTTTGTATCTTAAGACAATACAAAAACCTTTTTTATAAGATAATTGTTTTGGAAGATATGAGTAGGAATTTCCATTTGAGTATCAATTTCCATGAGTATCAATGCCATTTGACTACTGGCATTTAACTATTCGTTAATTACGGTTAGACTTAAGATTAATAAACAGCGCCAAGAAAAAATTTGGAGCAATTTCTCTCCAAATATAATCGTGATAATTTTTTATTGCAACTTAAAAAAAATAATCGTCTGTTAGCATTTCTGGTATACACACCCAGAATTGCAGACTTTTAGAGAATTTTTAGACGATAGGCAGGATTTTAATGCTCTTGGTGAGAAAATATAAATGAATCTTAAGTCTTAACACGATTACTTATGTGGCAATGGTTAATTCTACTTTTGGACTTGATAGAACTTTTTGTTCGAAGCCCATTTCTTGATTTCTTTTATATCTTCTTTCCTCTGACTGAATGTCTTATTTGAAAATATGAAGGATTATCTACAGAACACTTCTTATAATGCTAAGCAGCTCCATTAATTACCCGAGGGAAGTGTTTAGTTCAGCACAGTTGTTAAAAGGCTTAAGCAATGGAGTAATCATCTGAAATTCGTATGACCTTTTATTTATATTTGACTACTGCCATTCGACATTTAGATTTAGCAATAAGCTCGATTTCTGTGCCAAGTACATTAGCGTTTTGTGTGTGTATATATATATATTGTTCCAAATACATATATATATATATATATATATATATATATATATATATATATTGCTCCAAATATAGTTATATATATGCATTTAAAATTCTAACACTATTGACAAAACTTCTAGGAAGCAGGACGTAATTGTTGTTCTGGCTGATCTTTAAGATTCTGTAAAATCAACCTAAAAAAATCAATTTTCTAATATTTACTACAGAGTATCCACGGCGAATTATAATCTGTAATCATCAAATAATCCGACTCCATAATTCTCATTAATCAAAATATTTGAAGTCAGCCAATGTCCAGAAGTAAATTTTATTCGAATACTAGCCGCCTTTGGAGACCAGCCGGTTCGCCAATCTTAATGCTCGTTAAAATTTTAATAATTAAATATTTTATGTAATTCCTACTTTAATATCTTCTTCATCAAATATTTTAAAGCTTCAAATTTTGATAGTCATGTAATTCACTCTAAATAAGCCACTCTAATAAGTCAGTCCTTCAGCCATAACATAATATGTATCTCTCTAATTTTCTGTTAGTTTCGGTAGAAATTATGCTTAAAATTAAAATGGAAATGACGAAACTGCAATTAATATAATAATATTTTTTACTGAAACAAAGCATTTTTTTTAATAATATGATTACTGATAATAGAGTCACTGAGCGTTTAAACTTTATGGGCACTAAAGAATATCTTTCTTAAGTTATGTAATATCTCAAGAATTTGTCAACAAAATTTTCTCAGATTCATCATGAACAGATCGATTCATTAACAATGTTTAATTTTAAATGCATCAAACTTTAAGAAAATAAAATGAATCGTTTAAAATAATCGATCGAAAACAGGTTTAAAAAAACTACTTAAAAAAGGATGTACTTAAAACTATAAGCATATACAAAAAAAACATATATAACTAACATAAATACAATTTAATTTAAAAAAGCATGCAACTAACCTAAAAATAATTTAAATCATTGAAAACAGGTTAAAAAAAAACTACTTAAAAAACGATGTACTTAAAAGTATAAGCATATACAAAAAATATATAACTAACATAAATACAATTTACTTACAAAAGCATGCAACTAACCTAAAAGTAATTTAAATCATCCGTTGATAACGGTTGTTATGGCAACTATCAGAACACAGTGCGCATGCGTGAATTTTCTTCGCCAGTTACGTTAACGCAAATGCGTGAATTTTTCTACGCCAGTTGGGGTAACGCTATGCAGATTATACATTTTTAATTTCCTTTATTCTGTGTTATTTTAATTCAAAAGTACTTCAGAATGAATCTGAAACATGGATTAATTAACAATGTTTAATTTTAAATGCATCAAACATTAAGAAAATAAACAGAATCGTTTGAAATAATCCGCCGAAAAATATTAACCCTAGCCTCATTACTGTTGGGAGAAAAAAAAACTGAAGCCTTACTCATTTGGCGGTGGAGAAAATGGAAGATTTTTTTTCTGCGAAAAAGTTGGCGGTGGGGAAAATGGAATATTTTTTTGGCGGGAAAGTTAGTTTTTAATTAATAATTAAAATTCTAATTAAAAATTCGAAAAAAGGAACCCCAGGTGCACATTCCCGACCTCCAAGGTATACATGTACAAATTTGGTGGCTGTAGGTCAAACGGTCTGGCCTGTAGAGCGCCAACACACACACACACACAGACATTTAGCTTTATTATAAGTATAGATATACCCACGCTCTGAGCGTGTGTAAGTGAGTATTGTAATTTATCGATGCAATAACAAGAACTAAGCGAAATAAATGATTATAATTGTAGTCGCTAGATCACATACGAATTTCCATTTATTTAAACCAATGCGGTTTTAGGATAACGTGTTTTACATGCATGAGAAAGCACAGATCGATTGAAGGTAAAAACTGGGAAGGGTTTAATTCTAAATTTGGTGCAGATATGGAATTTAGACGAAAAATCTGTAAATTAAATATGATCTTTCTAGCTACTTACATTTTGTAATTATCGTGTTCACTTGTATTCAGACAGCCGAACAGTCGGATTTCTGATTGATTCTAGTTTAAAATTTGATAGAAATCTGCAAATTTGGTGTTATACCACATTGTATTGGCCCAGCTCAAAACTAGTTAGTTGATCAAATCAAGATTTATCGGCCTAGCTAATTATTAAAAACAAAAAAAAAATCTTTGTTGAATTTTAACTATTACCGATGGTGAGCATTTATCTTAGTTAAAAAGAGTATGGAAGCATTCAGATGAGAATACTTTGTAATCTTTCGGTTGATAATTTGCAAGCAACTGTGATTTTTACTTCGAAACTTGAAAAACACCATATTATCACATTTCTGCTTTTCTAGAGAAGAAAATAACAAAATATGTCTGATAGTTTCCTGACTCTAAATATATATATATATATATATATATATATATATATATATTTGTCATTTGAATTATATTGATAACAAGGCATCTGTAGTCACATTTAATCCGAAGACACATTTAAATCAGATATTTCATTTTTACGCATCATTCATCTTGCATAATTTCACTTCTTTAGTTATTTGAATTCTTCACAATATCGTGTGAATAAAGGAGTATTATTCTTTTTCATTGCAAAATACAGTCGTAAGGAATATTTTCTTAAATAAATAGAACAAAAATAAATTAGTATATATCTTCCAAACGAAATGCAGTACAGTGAATTATATAAATGGATAATACCTGCCTAAAAAAGTTTTTCTGTGGAAAAATAATCCTTCTGCATTCTGAAATCATTTTTCTTGCATTTGAAATATATATAAATAATATAAACTCCAGCTGAAGTTCTTTATTGTACTAAAAAAAGTGAATCATTTACGTCTGAAACACAAAAATGTGTAATGTAATTTGCATAATTACATAAGCTTGACATTTTGCTATTTTGTTGTCAGTTTCATATTACCATTGATATAATTTCTTGCATATTTTTATTTCATGACAATATTAAATATTTAGAAAATATTCAGCAATTTTCAAAAGCATTAAAAATTTAATCACTATCTTTTAAGTGACATACAATTACCAGTTTTCCCTTTCTAAACACCCTTTCTATAATTTTATCTCATTCTATTTTAAATTACTATGATCTTCTTGTATTTGATTTGGTTCAAATAATGGCTTTCTTTATGGTTTCTAGTTTTATATTTCAGCAGAGATCATTATCTGTATCAAAAACATCAACTATTTAAGATATCAATTGGAAAATATATAATTAAATATCATGCTAACTGTTTATCTGGTAACTTCAAAATAAACTTTATTATTATGGAGTCATTTGGAACTTTTATCAAATTTAAATAAAAAATACTTTTAATACTTATACAATTTTAAATAATAATTCATGTTCTCTAATAATTATTACTTGTTATCAAAATAATCTTGATTTGTACAATATGAAATAGTAAAAAAATCACACATTTTACATTTGTAATAAATGTAATTAATAAGTATAGTTACATTTTAATACTCTATCTAATAAGGTAGAAAACATAAAAAAAATCAGAGATTTAGTTATTGCATATTTTAGCCGTTATTTTTGTGCCATTATCCTTTAGATTTGAAAAGTCATAAAGCATTTTTCTATCAGAAGATTTCAAAATATTAATATTAAAAAGCATACGTAATATTTAAATAATTGGGAGCACCGTATATCACAAAGAAAATTTAAATTTAATTGGAACAATTTTTTTAATTCACTTTTCTTGATATGCTAAAATGAATATTTTTATTTTAATAATAGTTCTATTTTAAATCCTTATTTCATTTTTTATTTAATATTTAAATATAATGATACATAAAACTAAATCTCCTTTAAATTTACAACTAGATGTCAACACTTACACAGAATAAAAATTATATTAATGAATTAAGTGATAATTCATAAATATTAAAATAAACTATTAGCACTGATAAACACCCTTTTGCAAAATATCAAAAATCTCACACTTTCGAAAGTGAGAGAAAAATCGATTCTATCATTCTACAATCATTTAATAAGGCAAACAAATTTGTTACAATATTTCATTTGATTTCAATTTGGCATATTAATTCTTTATAATATCTTAATTATAATATCTATCTGTATTATCTTCATTAATATTCTTCTTCTTCAATATCCTGGCCTTTGCAACAAAAGAAAGTAATGTAAAATTATTCCCCAAACAAATTAAAAAAATATTTAACCCTCTGGCTGCGTAATTATTTAAAATCACTATTTAGATTCGATGTTTGCAAATAAATTCAAATATTTTTCAAAGAAAGTGAACCGATACTATATGTTACACGATAATAGTATAATATAATAAAAAATATGTAATTGTAAAAATAAACCCTCTAAACTACGAAAAACGCTGGATGCAACAGGAAATTGACTGTTTGGCAACCTGCGGAAATCGCGGGATACGCACCTGGAAGGTTAATACTTATCCTACGTACTATATCTATATTGAAATACCTATCAAATCGACAATAACAACACAGAGAAACAATCTTAGCTTTTTTTTAAATTTATTAGTTTTATCTTTCCTCAAAAGAAAGATCTTACGAATGCAATAGAAACTGCATTTCTAATAAAAAGTGTCAACATGAATTTTGAATACAAAAAGGAGAAAAGGAAGAGAAGGAGAGGAAAAAAACGAATTGAATTCTTTATTATCTATTGAAGTGTTCAACTTTATTTATTTTTTCCACATCGTCATCAAGAATAAAAAAGAAAATGCAATATATAAGGTTGTTTGTTGGGGGTTGTTTCTTTTATGTGAGAGGGACTAGATTTGTGATACGAATATGCAATATGAATTCTTTTCTTTTTCTTCAAAGTGCAATTTCAAAATTTTTACTAGGCCAATTTATTTTTTTTCTGAATTTTTATCTCTTTTAGAATTGTATTTAGAAGAGGATGGCTTAAGGGTAATAGGAAATTCTACTTAGTTTATATTTTTGTTGTTGAAAGTATCATGAACGTGGTAAGAATTCAGATTTTTGGTTTAGCAGTGTGGCAAAGTTTTTGTATTTTAATGTATACTCAGAATATGACAGGACGATATTCAATAGAAATATTATATATACCCTTATACAGAAGGATTATTCGTATCCAGTGTTTAGTTTAATTCTTATTAAATGTTTATCTTTATACAAATAAAAAAAATAACGGAATACAAAGAGTATACTCAGTAGGTACGATATTCAGTAGAAACAATGTACACTTATACAGAAAGAATATTCTTATCAAGTATTTAACTTTTACTCTTATTAAATGTTTATCTTTATACAGAAATATTTACCAGAATGAAGCAGAAATGCATAACATATGGGTTACAAGATACATAAATGACAGCTAATATAAAATAGATACTTTTTTAGTTTTACAATACATTTTCAAATTACATGCACATTTCCATTTCTGTAATAACTGCGCAAAGTCACAACCATTTCAGCTAATAACAGTTTTTCGCTTCCTCTGCATATCTTGTAATAGTCGCGTTGTAATATATCCTTTTACAAGACACATAGCTCATCTTTATCCACTAGTCATGGGGTATTCTGCTCTAGAATAACCTTTTATTTGCCTAACTTTCAAAGAACTTCACACATCCTTAAGCTTTTCTTTCTATATACAATCTTATTTCATCATTTTCATTGCTGGTAGTCACTCTATATCATAGGTCGGCATTCAACTTCTCAGAAATCGTAAATTGTGGAATGTTCTTCTGGCAGTTGGAATATAGTGACTATGAACTACAGTGCTGGTGAACAACGCCTCCCAGCACATCAAATTTCCCTTTCCTGCCCCCAGTAGCACGCATATATTGTACACTATTCTATGATATTAAACAATATTTGCAGTACTGTAAAATATTATATTATATTAAATGATATAATATAATGCTGCACAATAATGTTTAATATTGTGCAACAAGATGTGCTGCCTAGAGCAATGCTATTAAATGTAATTTTGTTGCGATTTAAGAGAAGAACTTTTACATTCAGCTGTGAATCACCCAGTGTACTGAAATCACAATCGATGATAGACGCAGTGTTGCTCATTTTCGTCAATTTTGAAAGAAACTTTTTTTTACCTCAGACGCTAAGATATATATCCAAAAGAATGTTGTTAAAATATGAAATGTCCGAAATTCTCATTGCAAAAATCAGTACACTTACAAATAACAGAATTTAAATTATTAATATAATGGTGGCAGTGTCAATTCTAGCAGAAGTGGCCGAAATTGAGTGATTGAAATAATTCAAGTAAGTTATTCTTTATTTATTACCTTTAAAATAATTCTACACAATTCTTACTAATTTTTTAAATTAATTAATCTGCAACTGCTTTAAAATATTAAATTATTTTATCCATTTCGTGATATAGCTGTGATGGTGACTGAAGGTGCCGTGATCCACAATGCAGAGCTTATGATGAAATTATCAGTACAAGTTACATTGTTATGAGACTAAAGCAGAGAATATTGAATCGGATACCAATGGTTCAAAAATCCAAATAATCAGGACCAATAATTAAAACATTAACCGCTTAACTGTTTTGCCCGAGTACCAGACGTGCATCGATTTATCGAATTTTGATAGTTGTTAGCAAAAAATAAATCATTCATAACGACTATAATTCAATATTGAAATTACTTCGAATACATATATAAGTCAAGTATTCAATGGATTTCCATTTGAATCAAAATAAGAAAATATTCCCAATTTAGAAGGTGTCATCTTAGTAGATAGCAAAGAAAATGAAACACTTAAGTGATTAATAGTGTATTTACTTCATCTTTAATAATATCGTCCAAAATTTCCCGAAGATATTAGATTAGATTAGATCAAATTAAGATTTTCTTAGAATACGAAACAGTTTCTAAGATCCAGGTCTTCTTTCTAACTGCTGTAATGCATGCGATTAATTCTTTTTCAGCGTCATCAAGCATTATATACAAAAAGGATTTCACACGCTTCCATAAGATAGAATGAAGGCATTATTCATACTTTGATCAAAAACGCCAACGCACGTTCACCTTAATCGAATGCCACAATGATCCCTACATTTTTCGACGAAAGTATCTTCCAAAATGTTTATGAAATGATGGTTGAAATATATGGAGGTTGCATAGTCCATTTGCAATACAGAAATTTGCATCGCTGCAGAAATGTTTCCGACGTCCATCAGCTATGATACTATTCGGTACAAGATCAAATGGTTTGCACTTTCTGACGAGAAGTAACTGCGGTTAAAGGAAATGATTCCACATATTTAAGGCTGAAACATTTCCAAAATATTGAAGGCCAAAACATATACCATAAAATGTCTTTATGCTAGCTATATTGTTTCGTGCAGAAAGGAAATCTCTCATCACTCATACATGCACATTGTGGGGATTGAAGATTACCTCCCTGGTGGAGAATAGCCCATCTGTGAACAAACAAGAAGTGCTCAAAAAATAGTAAAAGAAGACGTTTGTATAAATTTTGAAACAACCATTTGCATTTAATATCATTTAAACAAAACCTGAACGAATTTTATATCTCAACAAAAGAAAAATCGAAATTTACAGATGAAAACTGAAGGTTTTTCTTCTTCTTCTTCTTCTCCTTTTTTTTTTTTCTTTTTTTTCAAACAGAAATCATTTATTGTAGCCAAAATACGTAGAATAAAATTTATATTTTTATTTTGTCTAACACAATATAAATTTATTATTATTTTAAAAAAAGCAAAAGATTGAATTAAAAATGATTTAATAACTATTATTACATTTAAAAATAATTAATCAATTCTAATGCCAGCTTGATAAATATTTACTATTCTTAAAAATATAGACCGAAATTAATTTCTATTTCGTGCCAAAAGATTTTCTTCTTATAGAAGATTAGTGATTGCACGCCTGTCACATTTTTCACTTTTTAATTTTTGTTCAGTTTTTTCAAAATAACATAAAACAGGAAAATCATTTCTTTTCTAAGAATGGTCAATTTTTTTTTCTCGAAATTTCTACTAATCTTTCATTAAGATTATTGACTTTTATAAATTGAAAAAAATAAGTAAGTAAAGAATTTCCATCAAACATTTCGGGTAACTGCAAAATTAGTATTGTTACAGAAAAGTAAGCAGTTTTCAATATAGTCAACGTGACATTACATATTTAAAAAGGCTATTGATTGATTAAGTTAGATAGCAGAGGCACAGTTTAGAATTACCGTTTGAATATACAGTCTTGATTGTCTTCAATCTGTTTCATTTTTCGAAATATAGTGATATGATTCAACACCAAATGCAATTGAGACAATATTTAGATGTTAATTTAATTTAAAGAATAAATAAATTTATTTTTAAAATTAAATAACTTATTGAGTTAATAACAGTTTATAAAGTTAAATTTATTTTTATTAATTTCGTAAGTAGTATAACATTTTAAAAATTAATTTTTACATTTATCGCTTTAATTTATAATTTATTATTATAATTTTCACGAAATTTTAAAATTGATGTTTTCTTAAATTTATGATAATTATCGCTATAAATAAGGATTCAGAATTTATTTACATTAATCAGTTAGCAAATAGTTCAATTGCTAAGCACATGAAAATAATATATTTCTATAAAAAAAACTTAAGTCCCAAAAATTATAAAACTGATACATATTAAGAATAAGTTAATACAGTTATGAAATTGATAACCACCAGTTCCTTTTGTAACTTCGCTTTTAAACTTTGCGCAAAAGTGCGTACTTTGTCATGCTAAATTGATTACATCCACAAGTCATATTAAATATATATTCATAAGGCAATTTGAATAATCTTAAATATTTAAATTGTCGATGAAAATTTGAAATAATTTTTAAAATATTGAAACTTTTGTAATTTTATTTGATATTTTTTCTGCAATATTCCGTGTGATTTCAATAACAAAAGTCTCTAATTAAATTTTTTCAATATGTGTTATTTATAATCTTTAACTTTATAATCATGGTTTGATCAATTTATAATGCAGAAAGTACGTATATAATCGTTGTAAGGTAAGCGTAAAGAAGAACATATATTTCATTATTTTAAATAGGGGTAAAAACTTCTTCCAAATTCTGTGTCAACATTTCTAAATATAAAAATATATTGAGATTTCCTTTTTTTTTACAATCCATTCTCAGCTCTTATACTAATGGTAGGAACGATTATCGTTCAGAATATTTCGATTGACAAAATAGTACAGTTTTGTTTCGCAAGAAATTACGAAGCACAACTGGGACGTAAACAAAGAACAACACATCTAAGAATTTTAAAAAATAAAATAGTAATAAAAATTAGAATACAGATAGAGGATAATCTCTCTTCAATTAAGACTTCATTTATACAGTCACTGTGATAGAATATGAAATTTTATAGAAAGTTCTGAATCCTAGTAGAGATCCTACAAAAGTCATAAAGTAAAAATTGTCATAATTCTTCCAGAGTCTTAATTTTTTTGCTGCTGAAGGAGACAATTTTGTCGCCCTATAGTCACCAAATTTGTTATCGAGAGTGAAAGAGTCATCCATTTAGCATCCATTAGGAATAACAATAAAGCTACCTGAGATAAACTACTACGTAAGAAGACAATATTACAGATTTGTAATTATATTAAACTGTAAAGAGAAAATGAAAATCATATTTGAAGGAAGCAACCTTATCGGTATCATATTTTTACAATTATTTATTTAACTTAATTATTTTTATGTTTTTTTTAAATATATATTATTGTTATTTCATTTCACTACGAATTTTATACATAATATAGTCTAAACCTAGTTGACCTACTTTTTCATAAAACAGACATTTTTAGTGGAAAATTAAAGTGAAGTGAAGTAGATTATATGTTATAAAAAATAAAATAAACCGATTAAGGCCAAAACGGTATTCACATCATTTCCAGGTTTTGAATATAAATGAAACATGCAAGTAGAATTGAGGTTGATTTCCATCAGTATCAAACTCTTCTGGAGCATAATAATCTGTGCCTCCCCTGCTCACGAAGTATCGAATTATATATCTTATTTCCGAATGAATTCGGAGTTCCATTCTTATCACTGCATCTCGCAAAGTTATCTTGAATGTCATGTTGTATTCATGAGGAGACTTAACGGCGTTTCTTATCCTTCAGAGGGCTCTCTCGTTACAGCTATTGACAAGGAGAAGAAACAGAATACAAAATGTAATCCATCCATTACTTATAAATCAGACGAGGGAAAGTGGTGCTGTTTTTCTTTTAGCACAGGGTACATCTAGCATTGCGCCAACTGAAAATATTTTAGATTAGCTGCAATAATAATAAAGATGTGTATGTGTGTTTATTTTGTGCTCTCCTGGCTAGATGATTCGACCAAGAACTATCAAATATTTCACGTATGTAATTTGGAAGGAGGAAAGTAGTTGTAGTAGGATTTTATTGCGCAAGTACCAATTGGAGGATCGGAATCTGCAAGCAGGAGTGATGTTTTTGAAATTTTTATTAGAAATTCAGTTAAATAAAAATTAAACAAAATTTTGACGTTTTTAAATCAGAACATCTCAAAAATAATTTTACGTACTATTAAATTTTTTTAAAAATATATATTTTCAATGATACTAATTTCTTACCAATTTTTTTGGATTTTCCGCAATTTTATATATATATATATGTAACAGAAGATGTTCTATCATAACCATAGTTAGAAGATGATAAATCGGACGTTGACATTTTTAATAGTGATACGATGTCATAGAACTGATCTCAGTAAGAAATATTCATGTATACAACGAATGGGACATATATAAGACAATTAAAATAACCTGACTTTCATGTCTGACGATTTGATGGACTATTGGACATGAAGTGATATCGAAATAAGTTATCTGAAATCAGACGCAACCAATTTCTTTGGCAATCCAGCTGTTCATCCAAGGTGGTAATATGTGAATAAAAACCAATAACTTCTTACTCGTGAAAAAAATAAAGTGAAAAAAATCAGAAAAAAAATTAAGCGTTCATACCTTGGTCACTCTTACAAAAAGTATACTTATATTCTTTAGCAGAAAAAATTCTGTGATATATACAACCAAATATTTCTAATGTATCAAAACAAATTTCTATAAATATATCAAAATTTAAGCTTTGCTTACGAATTACTCTCACAGATGTAATTTTTCTCGTTCAGTAATTTTATATTTTTAAGTAATATATTTGGACATTTTATTTAAAAATTGTATAACTATGCTATCTTTTTGTTTCAAAGTAATTTTAAACATTAACTTTTACCTTCATCCCTGAGCAACGTGTCGTAATGTATAAAATAACAATTGAAGCAATAAGAAAAGTATTTCTTACGCTGAATTTAAATTTGTAATTATAACATGGGTGGAGTGAACCCGGTCTTTGAGCCACCGATAGCAATGTATTTTACAGGCATGCATTTATTTACAGAAAGATATTTATCGCTTACAGAAATATTCATCTAACTATGATTTACAAAAGCTCATATGAAAGATATATGAAAATATAGTAGTTACACTTTCTGTTATTGCTGGATCTGTAGCGTTTAGCTTAGAAATATTACAAATGCGTGCTTTTTTCGGGAAACGTTCATATTGTTTATGGTTAATAACTTACGCGAAGCTAATCCTTTAAAGCTGAATAAATAATAAAAACTTAGATGAGATATTTTCTCAGACTCATTCCGCTCAAAACTATTTACAAATATTACACAAGATTATTTATTCACTTGCTATGTATGGTGCCTTGATGATATTGTGCACCATTTAGAGTATGGAGCATCATTGTATAAATAATTTTCGTATAATATCTCTATGCTAATACGATTTTTGATCCCAATCACATGCAGCTACATCTTTACCAGATATTCTAGAATGGTGATGCAAAATGCAAATAACTATTCATTAATTTCTAGAGAAGTAAATTGTTGTGTTTCATTCATTTTTATGAAGTAATAGTAATTAATAAGGATATATATTTAGAAATTTTCAGTGTATTTATGTGTTTCCAAACACGGGATCTCGTATTTATGATTTTGAATTTTGAAATGTTTGCTTACGTTTATAGAAATAGTATATTTAGATTAAGGCTAGAAATCTGTTTTTATAACTTTGCAATAATAATAATTTGAATATGAAAAACAAATGTTTTCAATCATAATGAATTGAAATAGTGCTTTTGTGTCATTTTTAATCTGAGAAGCAGTATTTTTACAAACATTATTAACATTAAATTTCAACAAATTATTGTAATATATATATATATATATATATATATATATATAATTTAAATTCTAATTAATTTTATAATTTTCATCTTAATTTTGCCCATATGAAATCCATTCTAAAATGTTCTCTTATTCCTTGATCCAATTCCCGCTTTTTATATAATTAATTGTACACTCACTATATAAAACTGTCCATTTCAGCATTTTCTCACGCTCCGTGTGAAGGGACAAAAATCTCTAATACTTGAAACATTTTTCTAGATATATCTAAAATTACCTTTCCCAAGACTACACGACTACACTTTTGCACTTGTATCGTGATGAAAATCGACGTCAGTTTTATCCTCGCTTCATGTACATAATATTCCTTCCAAGATAAAATAAATCAAGGTTTAAAATTTCAAAAATTTGATCTTCTTTCTTACATATGTGTGTGTGTGTGTGTGTGTGTGTGTGTGTGTGTGTGTGTGTGTGTGTGTGTGTGTGTGTGTGTGTGTGTGTGTGTGTGTGTGTGTGTGTGTGTGTGTGTGTGTGTGTGTGTGTGTGTGTGTGTGTGTGTGTGTGTGTGTGTGTGTGTGTGTGTGTGTGTACGCGTCTTTCAGAATTAAATAATTATAATTCCATAAAATTTATTATAATAAAATTTAAAACTTGAGAATCGAAAATTAAAAAACTAAGGAGAGGAAATAATTGTGACTTTGAGATTCCATTGGAATTGTGGTTTTTGAATTCGGTAATGGGTGAATGGAATGACTGCTTCATTAATCTCCACTTTTTGAATGTCAATAAAAGTAGTTGAAAGAACGTTAACTTGCTGCTAAGTGATTTCAATAAGGATCACAAATTATACCGAAGTGACCTAAAAGATAGCTACTGATATGCTTGGTCACGAGGCTAAGCAAAATTCAAGGTAAAGGGAATTACAAATACCTAATGTCTTCGAAACTAGTTTAAGGAGCTTACAGTAACTGTGAATTTTTTTTGCATTTTCATTAACATCCCTTGTAATTTATTTTGCCTTTTTTCACACAATTATTTCTCATTTAAAATTTTTATACATTATTGAAGGCTCAAAACAAATTAATATCTGTAATCTGTCTCACTTTTTATGCAGTGTCTTATGTGTCCTTTTTAATTTTATGATTTCGGGATAATAACTCTTATAATTTGTATAGATCTAGAATATATCAATTAAATCTTTCACATTTATAATATTTTTTCCAATTTCATAATTACTATCATCTGTTAATTTAAAATCTAAACCAGCAGAACTAATGAGTAATTTCTTCATCAAAATGAGGAAATAAACAATCATTTAGAAAGAAGGAAAATATTAATTATCTTTTTTTTTATGAAACGTAATTGAATTTCTGTATAAAAGTATTTTTTTCTTGCAAGATAAAATAAAACATATAATCTTTTGAAGTGTTATATATATATATATATATATATATATATATATATATATATATATATATATATATATATATATATAATTTCGAAAATTTATACACTAATCTACCTCATGAAAAATTAATAAAGGTCTGCACTTTTATATATGACGAATATTTAAATGAAAATATCATTCCTAAAAATAACTGGTTTCAGTTATGTAATTTTAATATTACTGAAAATTACGTGTTTAATGGTATTAATTTTTATAAACAAGTCAAGGGCATTCCAATGGGAACAGCTTTCTCAAGTGCTTTAGCTAATATTTTCCAGCATTACTATGAGAAAAAAATAATTAAATATAATTTAATAAACGGGTGGAGATATATTGATGACCTACTTTTGATTAACTTCGACAATACTAATATTATTACTAATTGCTATCCAAAAGATTTAATTCTAAAAGATACAAATAAAAATCAACTTGAGGCTACCTTTCTGGATTTAAAAATCGAAATTACTAATGATAAAACAATAGTTGGTATATACGATAAAAGGGATGATTTCAACTTTAAAATAACAAAACTATGTAACTACCATTAGAATCTAAACTCTAAAATTTTCAAAAATCTAATTTTCTCACAAGTTAACAGGATTAAAAGGGTTTGCAATAATAAAAATTCTTATATTGAAGCATCAAACAACCTCCTTAAAAATTTAATTAAAAATGAACTTCCTAGAAATTATTGTAATGTCAATTTTTTAATTAAGCAAGGTATGGTTTGGGATTAATCCTTTGGCTTAAATAAAAATAGAACTTTCCTTGCATATTGGATCACTCAATAGATGGCGCTGGGAGCCTACATCTGTTTACATAATTTACCGCTAGTTTTTTTAAAAACAGAGAATCACAATCGATAGTTTAAAGTTTCCTTGACTGTTGATGGTATGTACTGGCCTTTTCGTTTTTAATTTTTAATTTTAGTGCTATTTTTTGTTTTTATTGTTATTTTTGTTATTGTATTTTTACTTTGTTGTGGTTAATTTCTTCTAATTTGTTGTTTTATATTTCCTTTCTGTTAAAATGGTATATCTCTTGAGCATAATTTCAGGGGATTTTCGGGTTACGAGGAATCATTATTAGACAATGTCTGTATCTCCTCAGAGAAAAAATCCCTTTCTTTGAATCCCTGCCTGAGGGTGACCCTTGAAAAAGTCTTCAGGCCGGATTCTTTTTTTATATTTTTTATAATTTTTTTGGTTTAATTTTTATTTGATTTTTTGTTTTTCCTATTAACTTGATTCTAATACTTTTGTATATATATATATATATATATATATATATATATATATATATATATATATATATATATATATCATGTTAATCGACTTTTAAATTGCAATCCCCCCCTGAAGTTTTTTCTGATGTGACGAATCGAAACAGATAATTGGATATATTTGTTACGGCCAAAGCCAGAAATCGGCCAATTCGCGAACTGGCCAACGTTGCTGCAAACTTACCGGCCAATGTCCGAACTTTTCTTGATTTCGGGCTTTGGCCGCCCAATTCGCGAAGTGGCTTGGGACGATCCGCCAAAGTAGGAAGAAAGGAATCAAGAGCAGATTGTTTTACACACTGTTAAAAAGGAAGTATTTAAAAATGAGTACTTCTGTGTACTGGTTTTTTTTGTTTCAGAAACTTGTTCAAATATAAGTGACACCTCTGAGTTAAAAATAAGCTTGTAATATATAAACATATGATCTCGTGTTATTCTGTTCTCATATTAAAGCCATAATAGAAATTATTCAGTGAACGTATATACAGTAACAAGATAGCGTGAAGATTAGATTTACGCCCGTCAAAATGAACGAATTATATCGTGAGCAAAGGCGTTGCGTATCGTGTATGAATACAAAGGCAAATTGAGTACTCAGTTTTCAATTACCTTTAAGGGTGACCCTTAGTCTATTTCTGCTCCATGGACCTAATGTTAAAGATCCCAGATTACATTGTCTCCCGAAATATCGCTTCACAAATATGAAATTTTTTGCAAAGCAAATAGCAAATTTAAGGGCTAATTAAAAAAAATATGAAGGAAAAATAGTTTTGTTATTAATATCATTTAAAGATATTTTTTGTTGGCGCCATCTGTCGAATTTCACCTACAACATGACCTTATTTATATTTTATACATAACTGTCATTATATTTATGTACCACTAGCCGCCTTTGGCGACCAGCCGGTTCGCTAGTATTAATGATCGCTAAAATTTTCAATTAATGTAACTTGTTTACTTAGTAGCTTTTTCTGCAAAATATTTTTGACCTTCATATTTTGGTAGTTATATGATTCAGTCATACTTTTATGATGGCCTTAAACAATTATATTCCTTGTACTACTTTCTCTAATGTTCTGTCAGTATCTATAAAATTTCTACTTTAAATTAAAGTGGAAATGTTAAACTGCAGTCAATATAAAAGCTTTTTATATTGAAGCTAACCATGTCTTTTTATAAATATGAAAATTGAAATCAGAGTCGTTTGGTAGTGAAATTATATGTGCACTGCAAAATAATTTATATAATATCTCAACGAATTATTCAACAAAAATTTCTCTGATTCATCGTAAAATTAATTTTTTACTTTCAAAAGATTTAAATGATGCAAATAAAAATATTTTATTTTATTTCAACCAATAAATTAACTTATGAAAAAATTACAAATTTTAAATTTTACACAGTCCTTTGGTTCCAAGAAATCATATTCTGCGATATACTCTTGACACTTTAACTTTTAAATAAATAAATAAACGACCATATCTTCTGCAATGAATCTCAGCGATTGATGAAGTTTTTATGCATCGATTTTAGAACAATCAACATTTTCATAATCCCATGCCAATCACTGTTGAGAAATCCTGGCCTGAAGATAAACGTATCTTAATTGATACAATCGGTGAAGTAGTCTAAAATCGTCAGTTTTTATAGAAGAGTAATATTGAAATTTCATAAATCAGTCAGTTTTAGTGACTGATTTAGTTGGTTGGAGTTCAACAATTTTTATTTAAAATATTGGTGTCTCAAGAATATTTTGTTAAATATTATTCAAAGGGCAGAGAACCTATGTAAAAATTTAAAATTCCTGATTCATCGAAGCATTTATTGACTAAAGTTATATTAAATATAATTATTTAGTTCCTTTAGACCATTTTGTTAGCAAATGTATGATCCAAATTAGCTTATGGTCGCAGTTTAAAATGATTATAAGTATATTAAACTATGTTTGCCTTAAATTAAATTGTTTTATTGAATTAATAATATAGGTATTGTCAAAGCTCATAGAAAATTTTTCCTTCTTTTACTTTTCAGAAAATATTTTATTTCCTTTTTTTATTTTATACAGACACCTGCTGAAAAATACAATTTTATTTATTAAATTTGCAATAATAGTTGATTTATTTTTTAATTTAAACTTCTATCAATGTGATGGCAACACGTTAATAAAAGTTTTTTTTTTTTTTTAATTTGACGTGCTCGTGCAGATTAAATTTTATTTTTATTTTGAGCGAAATATATTATTAAAAAATATGGTTAAAATAGTTCTTTAAAAATTCATTAAAAATCTAGGCATAATTTATAAATGAAAACATTGGTATCATTAAAAAGATAGTTTTTTGAGCTTTAATTTGATGCAAAAATCAATTTTGTGCTGTATAATTTTTAATTAATTCTAATAAAAAATTTTAAAAAATTGCTCCACGGTGCACATTTCCGACCTCCAAGATATATCTATTCCATATTTGATAACTGTATGTCAAACGGTTTGGTCTGTAGAGCGCCAACACACACACACACACACACACACACACACACACACACATTGAACTTTATTTATAAGTATAGATTATCACATCGGGATTCCCGACGACTTCGCGAAATTGCAACTATTTCGGACTTTGGCCAAACCTTTTGGCCAATTCGCGAACTGGCCGTACTTTGGGCTTTGGCCAAACCTTTTGGCCAATTCGCGAACTGGCCGTACTTTGGGTTTTGGCCGTAACATATTCACCAAATTATTTAAACTTATCATGAAACATTGCTGTATTAATAATAAATCAGTCTAGTTTTAAAAGAATAATATTTTTCAATAATATATATAGAAATTATTCCAATAATTTTTGTTGGGGGTTTAAAATGATTTTCTCTATATTCTTCGCCGTTTTTGATGAACAAATAATACATCATCAATAAAGAATCAAATAATTTTTATGAAAAACGTCATCTCTTTCATTAGCTTGAGGGATAACATATATGTACTATTGTACATTGAAGAATGACATATATGAAGCATTGGAATGGGGATGGGAATTATTAAACTTTTTATTAAACAATACGGTTTTTTCCTTTCATTTTATGAATCCAATTCCCTAAAAACTCATGGCTGTTGTGTTATTTTTTTTTTTTTAATTTCACCGTATCATATTTAAATTGTACTCAAAATTGAGATTTTCAACATCTATAATTAACATATTCATGCCTTTATTTCCTTTGAAATTCCTTTCTCACAAAAAATAATCCTATACGGTTTTCTATAATTTATAAAATATTGAATATGTATCTTGAATGTATCTATATATGAACTGTTTTATCATTTATGAATAAATCTTATCCAAATCTTTTCTTACAATCATCAGTTATTTCTAAATTTGTATAAAATCGACCATTTTAAGTATTTCTATTAAAGTTTCTTCATTTTAACTTTATTTCGCTTTTTTCGAATCCACTATATCTCAATGAAAAAATAAATAAAGAAATATTCAGCTTCTGAAGGGGAATAGTCCTATCAGAACGAATATGCCTTAATGCATGATTATATCATCAAATGTCTCATCCAAAAAATCTTTTTGGGGCCCTTTTTTTAAAAGGTTCATATTTTTTTTTTCTTACCAACAGCCCCACTTGTACCTCCTAAGTCCTAAACTTATTAAAGTTAACGCAGAAAATGATAAAATTCCGACATTCAACTTCTTTAATTGAATTTTATCGGCTAGTTTTTTCAATAATTGGTTTAGTTAAATTATATTTGAGTTAAATGCATTTCGTAATTGCACTTTTTAGATTAATCAATTTATAATGTTACTTCTCCAATTTTATAAATCTCTTGATTTTAAACATTTAGGAATGACATAGGCGCATGCGCTCATAAACGTAAAATGGAAATTATTGTGCTATTGTTTAAGACATATTAAACAATTTTACCATTTCTTAATAATCTGACTAATGATATAATGAATTAATATTTTTTAAACATTTTTACAAAACTTATCTTGCATTATTTTCAACATTTTCTCTTTGGTAATATGTTTCTTCTTTAAGAAAAATTAAAATTTTAATATATATATATATATATATATATATATATATATATATATATATATATATATATATATATATATATATATATTTACCATCCGAATTTTAATACCGGCTTCAATACGCTCATTATATTTTTTTAAAGATAATTTGCATTACTTTTTTTCGATTGTCATGATCGCGTATGTCTCATGAGAATTCGGCACATTCTTTATTGCTCTTATTAACAAACTCACTTAAATGGAAAATGTTTTTTCATATCTCCTTTCCTAAATATTTTATAAAATTAATTCTCTACAGACTTCTTTTTTAAAACATTTTTACAGTAACTTAAGAATATTCTTTTTCTATATGATTCATATCATGAATGAAAGACAAACAATCTGCTAAATCTACTATAACTTGTATTTATTCTTTTCGAGTCACATCTTGCTTTTTAAAACTGGCTTTTGAAATTCTTTTAGACTTTTTAATATCTAATTTCGTTTCTAATAATTCTAAATTCGTAATTATTATTTTTTTCCTTATCTCATTTGCTGACTCATCTAAAATCTTTTAATTTTTGCTTCCGCTATTCATTTATTTGTATATAAAAATGATTCAGATATTTCTGAAGTAATAATAATGAAAAAAAAACATTCAGCGAAAAATACGAAAACATGTTTATAAATCCTTCAAATCTAAAATTACTGTGAATCAGAAGAATTTACAAATCTATAATTTGATCTAAATTTATCTATTCCTCCATTTTGGTCATAAATGGCCCGAGTTTCTTCTTCTGGAAAAAAAGTTATAATTTAATTTCGTTAATAATTATTTAAACTCTAAGGGTTTATTAACTTGTAATAAATATTAATTTGAAATTTTTTAATTTACAAGAAATTTCATGCTGTGTCACGGTATTGAATAAGTAGAAACCATTATATATAACTAGATTTTCCATTCTCTATTTTCACATTTATTGAAATGAGTTCATCATCATATTCATTTTCTTCCTTGGGGTTCACTTCTATTTTCTACGCTTGTCATCGTATCATTATTAATAAACAATTTTAGAAGTAAAAAATATTATTATTGACCAGCTGATATCCAGTGCTTTGCTCCGCAGAAAAAATGTTTAGAAATTTCGTTTGAAATTTGAAATAGCTAGCTTATTTAATTAAGGAAAGATAGAAAGAATGATACTAATTTTCTTTTCGATAATGAATACATTCATTGAAATTGAATGATATATAAAGAAGAAGTATTAATAATATTTCAAGTGCTTTAGAGTAGACAATATTTTTTGCTTTACCGTCTTCAGCGAAAACAAATAAATTTCTTCGCTGTCCGACTCGTGAGCAACCAACATAAAACTGACCATGTGAAAAGCATGTATTTTATAGCTTCAATCAACACGCTTGAAGTGATTGACATGGCGCCTTGTTGAGGATCATCGAGAATGCAAGTCGAATGGGGAACTGCAGTGGTTTGAAATCGAAAAGCATGTCGGTGAGAATAAAGGGAATGCGTGGAATGAACACATTATTTGACTTTCTGTTAAGAATAGTTGTCTCGCTTCTTGCCGCATATTGGTCTTCTGATTCTGATGCGTGTGATCAGTTAACCTAAATGTTATCTTTCGATTCTTTCTGCATCTCTCTTACCTTGTTGATCTTCAGATTCTGAAGCACGTGAATTTGCAATTTTTAAACGATCTACTTCATTGCTAGCTTAGCGTTTCTCGTTTATTTGAGAAACTAGAATTTGCTTATTTCTACTTGCTCCCCTCGTAGATCTACTAAGTGACGAACGTTTGAGAGGCATATTTTTTGACGAAGCAATGAACACGATATACACTTGTATAAACGAAATATCGTTTGTCGATTCACTGAATAAATAGAAAAATTACTATTTGCACTGGAAAATTTCCATTATATATAACTTACCTTGATCGTCATCGATAATAATAATTCTATTTTGTATGTGTTAGATAAACTCTAAATAATATGTGAGGTTTGCTTCAGCCAAAATATTGCACATGCTGAATGACACTATCTTGGTGATTATTCATTAACGAAAGTAAAAAAAATGAGCACTTACACCAAATAATTTTGATTTCATTTCACTCACATTGACTGCCATCGATGATAATAATTTTATTTTGTTTTATATATGTCTAACTCCGAATGACACGCACCGTTTGCCGTTTGCTGTTTGTCTTTTGTCAGTCGTCAATTTTAAAATAATGTTGAATAACAGAAAAGTATGACACGACTTGTTTGTAAAATTCATCAGTCCAAAATAAATGCCAATAATTGTACTATGCCTATAATCTTCACTCAAATGCAAGCGATATGTTGGCAAAGTTTTATCGCAATCGGATGAACGGTACGACAGCACATAATATACGAAGAAACAAAAATTCATTTTTATATGTTATATTTAGATAAAATAGTAGTTTTTTTTTAAATAATCAGAATTTTCATCGGTATGCAGTAATAAGCATAATCGGGAAAATACGCTACCGTATCCCTAGACATAACATCGTTTTCTTTAAATGGCAAATTGTTCAAAATATAGGAAAATAAAGATTTGCTAAAAGTCCCGCAATGAAAAACTGTCAAGAATAACTGAGAACCCTATCTTGTTTCTCTGAGGAACTCTAAAAATAAAAATTAAATTTTATTTTGTTTCCTTTATATACCCAATATTTGCAATAAATGTGTACCTTAGCAAGCATAACTACAAATAACCGATGTGAATAACGGCATTTAGAAAGGATATGGCTCCACTTTATTGAATACTGTTGCAATTAAAGTAAATAGACGTTATAATATTTCACTGAAAAAAGCGCGAATGTGTTTATTATCTTCCTCTAGAGTGCCTTAAAGAATGCATATGCTACCCAGCTACCTAAGCCTTGATCGGTAAGCAGATATTGTTTCCTATTACCTTCATTTATTATAATTAAATCTCTTACTATACACAAAATGTCTTTCCTTTACATGTTCTTCCATATTAGTGCAAGAACGATTTATATAACAATGAAATATTTTAATACCTAATTTTCAGATTCATTAAAGCAGCGAAAAATAAGTATGGTTTTTGAATATAATTTACCATACAATTATTTAAATTCTTCTAAGATTAAATCCTGATTAACAATCTACTGGGAATTTATCTTCATTGAAGCTTAAAGTAATTAAAATAATTATAAGTTCTTTCAAGTGACAGGATTGATATAAATGGTAAATAGCTGCATTTTTCTTTTTTCTTGAAAAAATAAATCTTTAATAGTTTAATTTTTTTTTCCTTTCTTCTGTTATATAATCATCAATATTATTACATTTTTTAATAAAATAATCTAAATCATAGACTGCGATAAGCTAATTTAAGTGATATGTCTACAGAAGTATTTTTCAATAAAGTATTTTTTTTAATCTTTTCACTTTCTAGTATATGAAATATGTAGGAATTATTGTAATACACAAAAAATTCGAACTCGAGGTTTCAACAGATCTGACATTTCGAATCTCTATGAGTTCGAAAAACACAATTCTGGAATTATGCTTCTCTGTCTGTCTTTCAATCTGTCTGTCTGTGAAAACGATTATTCAAAAGCGTTGTGTACTAGACACCTGAAATTTGGTGCATGAAATTACGACAAAAACTGTAGATTTCTATTTAAACTGTGAACGGGAACCATTCAAAAGAAATCTGTCTTGCGGTTGTTCGAGTACAAGAAATTCAATAATTACAAAGAGTTTGATAGATAAAATTTGGTGAAGAATTATATATCTTATTATACCAGCATTATATATCTAAAACATATATATATATATATATATATATATATATATGAGATTTTGAACCAAATCCATCAAACGGGTGACCATTTGTAGGTATGTACTTTCATATGCACGCAAACCCATTCATTCATAAATGCAGTGACTTATATCAGTAAGCTATCTTCTTACTGTAATTGTAGGTTTCGTGTCAAATTTTGGTGTCGATCAGTTGGCAAAAGAAGCATAAAAATTCATATTCTCACGACAGGTGAAGTGAAAATGCTAGTTTCTCATCAAAGGCTTATATGTAATAACTATTAGTCACAAAGTAGTTTCCCCCTTGCACATGGTTCTCCTTTTCATTCGGATAAAGGGAATAGCATTTATATTGGCGAGTAGGCGAGAATATTTTGGGGATTATTTGGGGAAATCTAATTAGTATTCCCATTACTAATTAGATTTTTCAATTTTTTTTCGAAAAACAGTAAAGCCACTATAGTTTGAGAGATTGTAAACCAGCATTAAAATATTGTGGCAATGAATAATAGTATCTTATCGTTACAAATATGCTATCTTCAAATCAGTTTTTACTACGATTAGAAGCCAAAATACTTGCTCCCTATTTCACATATTTTCTGGGGCAATTTGGAAACATACTGGAATTATTATGGACGTGAGTGTAACTATGACCGACTAATTAACGAAATAATTTGAAAAAGGTATTGTTTAATGAGCCCCTCCAGAACGTGATTATGCAAGCATGTAAATTATAGACTTATTTTCCTCTTCATTAGAGCATATTAAATAATAGAAAAGGACCACTTTTGCAAAATATGTCTCCGATTACTTAATTGGCTTTAATTTCAAAAGATTAGCATATTTTTATCAATTAATAAGTTTATTTCAAGGAACTTAGGTTTGCCAGTATTTGTATCCATGCCATCAGCAGCATTAGGAACTCGAATTATTAAAATCTTCGTAAAGTGTTTAAACATTAAAAAGATGATGTAGCGTAAAAGGCTTATAAACATTTGTTAAATGCATTGAAAGTTCATATTTATCCGAACAAGAAATATATAAAAGAGAATAGGAATCCATTAAACAATCCATATTTTTACCAAATAAAAGTAAGTAAAACATTGCTGTAGAATATTTATAAAAAAATCTATAGAAAAAACAAAAACTGTTTTGTTAAAGAAGTCAATTAAGGCGTCTATGAAACTATTAAAGGAATTAATAAAAGTGGGGTGTGTGTGTGTGTGTTTTTTGTGCCATAAATGAAATCCTTTTGAACTACACATTCCAGATTGTTGATTATTTACAAAATTTGTCCAACGTTTAAAAACACGGAGGATAAATCTTGTTAAAAAAACATGCCATTGCTGTTTATAGCAAAGTATAAGATATTAACAAAAGACTTATGGCTGATAAACATTTTTCAGAAGATTTGGTTGCAATTATAAATCCAACAGGTACTTTTTACACCTTAGGAAAAAAACACAGCCATTATCAAACCAATTAACCAAACTAAAAAGTAATTAGAATCGGGGATCTCAAAAAAGTTGTTTTCATTAAAATACAAATCTTGTTCGGAAATAAAAGTTTTCAGTTAGAGGATATTAGTGTTGTTTTATTAAAAATAAATAAATCTTTTTTAAGAAAAGATTTAAAATCAACTTATTACCGCTTTTTAATTAATTATTTAGGGGAAAAAATGGAAATAAAATTGGGAAAAGATGAAAAAGGAAGAACAATTTTTTTAATTGAGTAAGTTATTTAAATAAAATATAAACATATTATTAGAAAAAAATAAAAGAACAATGTCTGTGTCTCATCATGGAAAACTGATTTTTCAAACGCCGAGATATTTTGTAAATATGATGTTGGAACCAAATATCTATTAACAGCCAACTGATATTTTTAGTAATTATTCTTGAAATTTCCTGTAAAATGAAAACTTGGAGAGAGAATTTTCCTTAAAATATATTTAAAGAAGAATACATGAAAACTGCAAAAATCTAAAAGAGTAAAATCTATCAATAAAGTCTTTTTAAAGATTATAATCTTAGGTTTACAACTGAAAATGTTAAAATGAAACGTTCTATCTTTGAACGTTTAATGTAAAAAAATAGAAATATTTAGCAATTATCAATACGAAATTTTTTTGGATGAATTAATTTTAAAGATTATTATAACCCAGCTGAATACAAGTAGTGCACAATGTATTGTAAAATATTCGCAGTATCATATATTATTGTACAATTTTGAACAATATTGTGGAGTATCATACTGCTGTGCTACCATACCAAAAATCTATTTAAATAATGTCATAATAAAAACATAAATGTATTTCAAAATGATACCTGTTAAGGGAAGAAAAAATAAAATGAATTTTTCGTCTATAAGAATTTACTGAAAGAAAAACAAAATCAACTGAAAAATGAAATTTATGAATATACTCAAAATTGCATGTTAAATCGGACTTTTTAAATATTTATATTTTGAAAAACTTCTTTTCTATTTTACCAAAACATATGATTTAGATTCTTTTTAATATTTTGGAATTCAAGGAATTTTAGTGTTGTAATGCTTAAAATAATTGATATACATTTGAAATTAATAAATAGTTTAGATATAATTTTGGTACCCAAGAGAAGAATAAGAGTGTAATAGCAAATATGGGATATTTATGGGAATAAATGAGTATTTCGCTTATAAGGAATTTTATTTGAAGAATCAAAATAAAATTTCATATATTTAATTACATAAACATTATTTTTATGATTTATTTAATTAAACGAACTTTATATATGAATGATTAATCACATACAGCTGCACATCACTTCATTTAATTTCTTTCTCTAAACATATTAAATTAATGTTAATTTCAATTTTTAAACATTTTCTCAAATATCTATTCACTTTTAACTATTTATTTATAATTGTTCTTTTCTCACTATTCTAGCAAGTGGTAATGTACTTACGTAATATCATATCATAGTAGATTTGCGATTTCATATAAAAAATAAAAAAAATACACTAATTAAAATAAATATATATAATTATAATTGGAAAAATAGTTACTAATAATGACGAAACATAATGACTTATTATTTTATTTGGAGAAATTGTCCTTCATTTACAATTATAATTTAATCGATTTCCCATGTCGAAAAGGTGCTTATTTTCTAAAATGATCTTTGATAGAGATATCATGATGTGAAAATGCGACTGTTTCGATTCGAGGATCTCAAATATGCTCAGAATCAGATCGGAATTGAGAAAGTGAATTCCGGAAAAATGTGTCAGTTAAATAACAATTACATTCCAAATCATGGATTGCTTTACGGGTTTTGAAAATTTAATTAACTTTATAAAATGAACTTCCGTATTCCAACAATTTCAAAACTTTCTGTCTAAAACCAACAGAAAACTGAATTTAGTCTATTACAAACTGTAATTATAATCATTAAATTAGCAATTCATTATATTAAATCAATCAATTAATGAGGTATTCCATCAGCTATAAGATATTATTACAAATCTTTTTGAGTGACTGATTTTCAATACAGAGAAATGGGTGGAAGAATTATAATTATAATCTCCTCTTGTGCTGAAACATTTGGTTTCAAAATATTTGACAGAATATAATGAAGTCCTCCGATCTTTTTTAATGAACTTTGGGTATGACGATTACAACAAGTTTCAATATTATCATGCACTTTGAATATTTCTTGATCACTTTGAAATAATAGATTTTATCAAAATTTTATTTTACGTGCTAATCCACTTTTAATTAAGTGCCGAGATAATAATGTCAAACTTAACTAAGTAAGGCTTGAGAGAAAAACTGAATAAAAAAGACATCACTAGAGCTCTCATGTCAAAATTTCGATGTATGGCCTGCGGTACTAAATTTGGCAAATATCAGTCCTTCTGTCTAATTATTATCTCGAATCATCGATCCTAATCCCGGCTATGAACCACTAGGTCATCGGGATTCTCAAAGGAATCTACGTAATTTCTTTCATCTATATACGTACATTAGTGCCATTTTTAGTGGTTGGGAGAATCCAAAATAATTTGAAACAGACTAATCGCGAGCTGTTTATGCCTTTTATGGTGTTTCTGAATCAACTGTCTTTGAACGTTTCTGGAAGATAGTGTTTGTTAACATTTGTTTATGTTGGTATAGTCGATATTTGTGGCCTTTGTTGCGTTACTTCGTATCGAAGTTCTTTCTGTTTACAAGTAAGTACGGTTTTTTTCCCCTTGACATAAATCTTTATAATTTTCTTTAAAAATGTGGAGTGATCTATTTTATTTGCATTAATGTCTTTCATCCTTTACGTGTTGACATTTATTTATATTATAACATCTGAATTGCTTTAGAATTGGAAGCTGTTTCAAACTTATAGCGTAACGCTGGCTTTCGCTTATAAAATGCATTCATTTTAAAATGTCTCGGGAATTACTGAAATGAACTTAATTAGAAAACTGACTCAAGTGATTCTTTTGTTTTTCAGAAATTATAAATAAGAAATACTCTACAAAAAAGTCCTTAAAAGTTAAACACGCTTTCTTTACATCGTTTTCAAAAGATTCGGTTATTTCGTAATTAAATAATCATTAATGTTACTATTCTTGTTGTAATGTGGCTTCTTTCCCAAATTTCTCCTACAATGAAATATGATTGCGCGGAATTTGCCCATTTCCTCCTTTAAAGTAATTTCAGTTCTCTTGCAGGTCATGACACCTGTTTAGTCACAGCAGTCATCAAAGGACCAATAACATGCAACTTACTATTTGTGCATGGAGAACATTATTCCTCAGTTACTATATAGATAGGAGTTTCAGGAAGACTTAAAATTTGGCAATTCGTAAAACTCGTGCCGGGCATTCCGAATTCATTTATTAGAATTAAGCCCCCTATCCTGTATCTTTTTTTTTAAAGTTAGTTCACATTCGTAAACCTAAATGTTATTTCTAAACTGTAGAATATTTATGAACTTAATACAAATCGGTTCTGTTTAGTAATTTTCTTTTACTACTCTTAATTCTTCATTTCATAGATAAGCAATTTGTCTGACACTGAAATTTCGGCAGTAATGCTCTTGCTAACCTTTTGACTTCAAAATATACACATAGAGAAAAGCAATTTTTTAGTGTGGTTCAGCAGGGACAGTTTCAAATTTTCATCAACAGGGTAGCATTGTAGAATGTACATACTGGTGCATTTTTCAACGCATCGATAACGAAGTTCTTATACACAGGATATGCTTTCGTTATTGAGTATGACGGTAATGCTGTGAAAATTTCCAGTTCGATTGCAATCCGCAATATTTCTAATTGCTATTTAGATGCAACTATTCTAAATTTCAATTAATTTTGAAATGAAGTGTATTTATATGCTTAGCTGTAGTAGTCGTAATATAGATTTATAGTTGGAAGCATAAACATTGAACACGCTATCCCGAATAAATCGAGGGATGGTGTGATCGAGAGATTCATCGAGTTGATGGTGTTTAAATTTTGTATAATTAATAGCTATGCACTTACTTCCGAATCCCACTATATTGCACATCAAGCGCATTTAAAGAAATGGATTTTGATAAAATTTGTCATATTTTTTTTTATTCTTACAATTAGTGATTGGTTTCTATTGTATGCTTTTGTGAAATATATACTAAAATATTAGCTTGCGTATTTCTGATACAAGACAAAACTGGATAAGCTGTATAACATTTACCCTTTTTACTTACATGGTAATTGGCATTCCGGACAGGTGTAACATCACCCGTTTATCCACACATAGTTAAATGCCTACGGACCGCCAGATGTGGACCTTTATAGTAGTCATTTTTCGTATTCAAGTGAAAAGCGACGGACTTCTGGCTCGTCGAATATATCGTTCAAATATATCCATCATGTCTTCAAAGGAGAAAAACGTCAAAACATTCAGATGTTATTTTTATTCGTTTATGAAAGGACTCCTCAAATCTTTAAGAAGCGATCATTCACCAGTAATTATTCTGCTGGAAAGTCAGGCCGATTGTGGTATCCGAACACGTTCGGAGCACTCTTCTAGAAAAACATTATGTAGACCAACTTCAACCCTATTTCTGGGTATAAGACTACTCAAAATTAGCAATAGGATGTCAATATTAGAAATAAACAGTAAAACTTTTTGAAAATTAGCATTTAATAGCATAAATTTAAGCAAATTCTTTAAAAACTTCAAATTGGCTACACCAAAAACTATTACTCTCATCCGAACAAAACTTATACCAAAATAAACTACATAGTTTTCTCTAGGGAATGAACTACAATCGTATGGTTATAATGATAAATAAAAAAATTCGAACCAGTCGAAGCTTTATCATGAATATTTTAGTAAATTTATGTCGTTATTAATCAAATAATAAGCTGTAAATTAAAAAATATATATTCACTCAATCTAAATTCTTTTAGTTCATTCCCTAGAAAGTAGTATAAAGACAAATTCCGCCAAATTTCATAGTAATATAATTTTGAGTTATTTGATTTGAAGTGAGCAAAAAATAAGTAAAAATTCATTTTGAGAAAAATGCATTTAAAGTATACAGTAGCATGTTTTAATAATAAATTATGTGTGTACATGCTTAGAATTTAATACTTAAAATTTTAATGCAGAAAGTGGTAACCGTAACTGTTTCGCAGAAGGGTTTATTTTGTCCGCCATCTTTATTGGCGACTTGACATCCTTGGCGCAGCAAGGGGTACACTAAGCTACACTTTTGCCGAAATAAAATTTTGTATTTTTGTTTTTGTTGGTGTAGAGAAAGGAGTGTTCGGAGAGACATCGGTGTCCGAAGAAGTTGTTTCCGATTTTATGAGAAATTCCGTATGATTCGGGTTTCTGTGTTAGGATCCACCCAATAGAGATCGCTGGATTTCTGGAGCCGACCTTGGAGAAGCCGTTTTGAGCTAACCTCTTGGCGTGTTTTTTTGTCTATTCTCCGATTTGATAGAACTATTTCATGATTAAACTTTCAACTGTTGTGTAAATTTTGTAGATAAAATTAACCTAGATGAAAATAATCCTATTCATCCTTTTCTCTTCTGTAACAATTCTTTTCACTTAATACAATATTCTTCAAAATGTATTAAGATGCGTAATTATGCGCATGTAAGTATAAATAATACTTAGTTCTCAAGGTGTTCAAATTATAAGTTTGTTACAATTCAGAAATAAAATTGCATCTTTTGCTTTCATAATCATTATCTAACAAAAACGTGGAAAAGATGCTTCCGTAGAAATAGCAAGACGGATGGAAGAATTGCAAAAGGTTTAACTAATGCAATACAAAATCAATCTGTAGATTTCTATGCAAAGTGATACAAATTCGGTGGTGCTTATGTCTTGACTTTTGAATAACTTAAGAATACTTTTAATGGGGGCGGGGAAAATTTGTCAATCTGTTTTCCTTCTCTTTAGTATTTATATAAAAAGTTATTTACGAAATGGGAAATCCTATAGGTAATTTTGTTCCATACTGAACTCCAATAGAAGCTAGCGAATATATATATATATATATATTTTTAAATTGAACGAATTGATAATCTACGACCAAATGTACATATTTTTTATTCATTCTTTAAAAATTTTAGCATTAAAGTTATCAGTAAGGAAATACTCAAATTTAAAATTTTATGCATTTGTCTAAAGTTAATCTTATCAATCCTTTAGACATGTTTGTCATTTTTATAGAAATAATATCGAAGAATAAAGCCTAAACCATGGTCATGTTGCGCTATTTTGGACAACATATTAAACATTGAGACGCATTGAGAATGCTTAGTCGTATGTGGATAATATTTTTGAACCTCCTTTTCTGATCCCATGGCCTTGGTTATTTGTACTGGTAAAATGGCCTAATCTATCACGTTTAATGATTACTACGTTTTTAAAAGTAATAAAGGAAAGGTATTAAAACTTATTAAGGAAAAATCAATTGTGTATATTGAAAATATATATTCATTTTTATATATGAACATCAAACTTACCGATTATGGTGTGTTTGGCTCTAACTAGGAAACGAAAGGTAGACTAAAAATGCAGAATATAAAATGTCTTGCACGCATTTACAAAGCTAACACTATTTATGAAGTTTAAACTGCAATTTTTCGAGGATTGTTCTTCAATGGGTTTTATATTATTTTCAGAATTTCTTTTCTCAATTCCCTAACAGGTAATTTTTGTCATTCTAGATCCAACGCCTCGATTTTGAAGGAATTGTAGAATGCATACGAAATTATTCTCCATTATATTGTATTAACACTAAGCTTAACACGAATAATTAATTGGCTGTTTTCCAAAGGCATTTCCAAAGAATTGGTTAAGTGTATTTATATTTAAACAATCTTCATATCACTCGTATTACAAGAGTTGCTTTCCTTATTTGAGTAGATATTATTGTTCAAAAAAAAACCCGAATTGCATAAATCCATTTCCGGGAAGAACATGGTCTATGCCCTCAGAAAATGCTCTTTTTGCACAAAACATTCCTGATGCTGAGGGCTCAATGTAGGAGTGAAGAGCGTATTGCATGCAAATGAAATAAAAACGACTGAATAGTAATTTAGTGCATTTCCATATTGAAATTTGCTCAGATTTGTCTTCAATAATTTCATTAAATTTTTCATAACATCTTAAAACTATATTTACATTATTACGGAGTTTCTTGCATTCTTTTATTGATATTATGTATAAAATTAGATAAATTTATTAAAGTTTTGTTCTATTTTTTTGAATAAAAAATTGTATTGTGGCCGAGTTTAAATAGAATGGGAAATTGCCCTCTTGTATCAATCTTGAACAGGAAATCGGGCGATTCATTATGAATCCAAATGAGAAGAAACTGCGTAAGACTGCGTAAGTCATGCTCATTACGTTTAAAGTTTCCCAGATTTGGTTTTAGTTTTATTAAAGTCCCGTTTCAAAGCAACATTTAGGGCTATATTTGGACAGACCTCGCAATTTTGAGCAGCGTTAAGATGATGAGGATGACACCTGAACTGGTACCACCCTCTTCAAACTTCCACACCCCACCAGTGGAGGGACTTTTGGCCCCATCAGATTTAGCGTGATCCAAATCCACTTTCATGACGGTTCTTCTGTGGAATCGGGTCTGGAAACTGTAACCCTCCGAATCTGAGACCTTACCACGAGGCCACAGTGGTCCTGAAGTTTCTCAGAAGATATCATTTAAGATCTTTTCGGCAAGTAAGTCGATTGAGATTTCTCAATGTTTCAAATATCGGGAAGTTAAAAACCATAATATCTAAATACGAGACAATATCCAGTACTGTACCTTCTTTCAAGAATTGCTAAATTTAACAATTCAATTATCTCGGTTTCATTTCTAAATTTATTTGGGACGGAAAACAAACAGACCTGATAAGCTTGTTAAATGAAATCATGCCAAATGTGTGTATCCTGAGTGTCTAAGTAGTTTAAATTCCACGATTATCGTATATACGTTTAAAGGTACAATTCACTTGTGAAAGCAGGTCTGTGACTAAGACTGGAGAGTCTAAAACTTCAGAGATCTTGGTTGCTGACTTTTCACATGTGTAAAGGATATAGGTGAGATTATGATTTGGGAGTGAAATTAGCCTTTTAAGATCATATATATTCAAAATAAAGTTGGATTTGAAGACTATACTATACTTTATCTTCAAATTAAAATATTTTACTAAGGAAACGAGTCCATAGGCGGTTTTTACCAAGCTTCTTTCGGTGGTGAATTATTAAACTTAAATACATATAAACTCTGATATTATGAAAAGATTCTTATTGTTGTGAAGAAAAATACAATATATTTCAAAATATGAAATATATTGGGAATTCACATATTGGCCTGAACAAATTTGGCACTTTGTCGCACGATTCGCTCGTGGTTACCAAACTTTCTAGAAAGAACTCCTTATGAACTATAGTTGAAATGGCAAAGTGGCCATCTGTTTAAATCATCCGAATATCAAGTGAGTAGAGGAACTGATCTCATTAGCATTTGTATTTCTTGGCATTGGTTTTGAATTCCCCTTTCACTAGTGTCAGATTTTATGACTGGAATAAATTTACCTCCTACAATTTGCTTAACTCATGAATCTCATTTTGTCACTCAATTTAGAAACTCTTCTCTTAATACATTAACTCCAGTCTGAAGTCGTTAATCAAACGTAATCCAATTAAATGAAGTGAATGTTTCAATGGCAAATTCCGAAAAGTAGCGTATTAACAAGAATTTCTTCGAAGGATAACGTCGAAATAAAATTTGCCACTTGTTTTATATAAATCAAATTAAAATCGTGAATTCATAGAATTAAGGATTTTATATTGAAGCTTGGGAGATATAAATTTTTAACTATCAACTTCTCTTATTTATATTCCTAATCTGACAAGAATAATTATAAACTCCAGATCATGGAATAAGTTCGAGAAAGACCTAGTTTAATTAAAGAGCATAATATAGTAGCTGAAATTTTTGCTTTATTCATTTGCAGAATTTTTTTGTTTCAGATCTTCATTTTTAGACATGCACGAATACCGTTTCTGGAAAGTTTAAGTTCAGAATGCTGAAGTACCGCTCACTGAGTTTGACAAAGTCCTAAATACCGAAATAGTAATCATGCTGCTCTTTGAAATAGATCTTCAGTTAGCTGGAAGCTGATTCATTTACTAGTATTTTACGCAATTGCAAGGCAAAGTTCTCGCTTATTTCAAATCTTACTCGTATGCTGTGAACCCGAGTTATTGTGGCTCTTTCTTATTCTGATGATATCAGTCGATGCTATCGTAACTGTCAAATTCATTCTATAATTAAACATAAACAAAATAAGGGGGTAGGCAGAATCGCGAAGAAAACTTCTAAGAAATTCTCTCAAAATATACAATGACAGTGACGTTAACTTTCATTTAAATAAGTTTTTACACCATTTTATTTTGCTACTGTAATGTTCAAATGAAATGAACAAAATGAATGCAAATGATCACTTCAGTTGACGTAAGAGCTAACAATCACGTTTGAGACTTAATTTGAGTCCATAACTATTAAGTAAAACTGGATTGTTTATTTAAATTTCGCAGCAGCATAAATTTGGGGATGAAGGAAAGACGATTGGTCTGGATACTGTTACAGTACCTAATAAGGTTTAAGTTTGTCCTTACATAGTTCTTGAGTATTTAATATATTCCGTAGTGTTACTTTCAGATTATTCCATTACAATATTGAATCAAGAATTGATTATATTACGATAAACTATTCGTAGTTTTTTTTATAACATTTCAAAAAGCAAATTCGCTTGTTAGGAATATTTTTCAATCTGACTTGCTTATCAACATTCAGCTTTATTTCTTCGTGTCAATAATTATTTACCGATTTCACATAGTTTTAACTATGCCATTTGGACCTTTCATTTTGTCACTTAGATGGCTTCAGAAAATCGTCCTTTTTAATTCCATAATCTCTGAAAAATGTAGGAATACAAAAAGTATTTTGGTACAAGTCATTCTTTTGTATTCATTTCTACATATAACTTGCTTTCACGTCTTAACCAGTTCTTAAACCATCATAACTTCTAGAACAGGTATTCGTTTAATGCTAAACGTCGTTAAACTCGTGCAATTTTATGAAATAATTTAGCACAAATAAATCGATGCAGCTTTCGATTGTAAGCTATGCCAGTGATGAAAGTAGAAAATGCACTTGCTTCTTCAGAAAGGATTCGATCACTCGGATAGTTTCAAAACTCAGATAACGTGGAGATTAACAACTCGATATGCTGGTCCTTGTTGCCTTTTTGTTGAAACATCGTGAGACCGACTGCCTAAACAAACAGTTCCGGTCCCCAAGGAACATGCATTTACGTGTTAAAGGGCTAGCTGTAGTTTTGGGAACTGCGATTTCGTGATGAACGCTAAATCTAGGGGTGTGTAGTAAGGATTAAATTATACACATTCCTTATCAAGATCAAGAATTTGAACTTGATGTAATTTTTTACTTCAAGTAGTGACAGCGAGATTAAAAATACTCTATTACGTTTAAAATTTAAAACATTAGATTGTATCAAATGTGTTGGTATTTTTTAATGCAGTTTGTGATAGAAAAAACGCGCTTCGTCGTTTTACTGTAGTAAATTTTTTACGTTTTAAAATCGCATCCTTAACCAACCCATGACTTGCATATCCCTTTTAACTGTCGGATTAATCCTGAACAGTCTATCTGTAATATATTAAATTGCTCTTTTTTATAAATAAATTGTCAGGAATCTTATATTCCTTAGTAAGGAATCGGCTTGAGACACTTATCAATTTATTCAAAGCGCGGTCAAAACTAATGGTTTAAGGAAGCTTAATGGCGAATCAAACTCCACCTTTTTATCAGCTTTATTTAATTTTCCTCTCGCCTATTCTCACCAAACGTATCCCATTTTTTCCAACAGATGTCTTTTAATAATCCAAGAGTTTCTTCATTCAATATATAGATAAAATTAGAAACGAGCTCAACATCATACGCGAGATTTTGGACGGATTTCCAGTTTCATAAAGATCAATTATTTGCCGATATCCTTCAGGAAATTTTTTGGTAACTGTTTCACCATAAATTGTTTCATCTAGTTCTCAGTGTCATAAATTCCACTAAAGTTTTAATTGTCCATTTCATTTAAACCTATCGAAAGATTTCTTTAAATGCTGATTTAAACTACAATGCTAAATGTTGTGCAAGTTTTAGTTAAATTTAATTTCCCTTAAGAAATTAATGTGATATGTCGCACTTCGTAACTGCAGGTTCCTTTGCTTTAGAGAAACTTTAACGTAACTTTAGGGAACTTGAAACGTAAGTTTTATTTTAATTAAATTTTCAGTGCTTGGATATATTCTATAAATCAAATATTTTGCACTTAAAACATTGATGTTTTATATCTGAAATGTAAGCTGTAATCCGACTCTACTTTAAGTGAACAGAGCTGTTGATGCCAAGTCTCGCCTGCAGGCTATTCTCACGATTTGATTAACTTAATTCTAGTAAGTTCCAAATATCAGTCGAAAGGACTGCTATTTCCTGGAACCAAGAATGTACATTTCATCTAAATTTTATCAAGCATTTCAATTTACGTGAATTTAAAAAGTGGGTTATATACATTCTAAAGAGTAGGTTTAAAACTATGCATTTTATAAATATTTATTCGTAAAATATTTATATTTTTAATATATATAATATGTCTTGAATGAGTTTTGTGAGAATTAAAAATATTTGAAATCTTCATTTTAAATGTACTAAATTTTATTTCACTGTAATCTTATTGAATTCTTCAATTAAATAAGTTTTTGTACCAAATCACTAAATTCCGCAGATACTTCTAAAAATTTAAAGAGCAAGTTTCAGATGCATTTTTAATTAAAATCTCTAAAATTTCGGTATTAGAAAACTGTTTCTAAAATTCTAAGATTAAAAATATTAGCTTGCTATTTTATTGAACTGAAATTACTTCTAGAACACAGAACGTTTTTTTTCTTTTTCATACCAGATTAGTTTTTAAACCGTGGAAAACTCAAAGCTCGTAAATTACAGATTTTTACTATTTTAATCAATTTATTTAGCAAAATGTAGACCTTTAGTTACCATCTACTATGTTTCAACCCTTTTTAACCTCTTGTATTGCAAAAACTATATCGAATTAGTTTCGCAACTACTCTGAAAATTGAATTTGTCAGAAGTAATAAAAGGATTTTCCTCTGGAATCGAAATTTCAAATTTCAATGCTACTACAATATTTTGATCACCGAGTGATAATTGATTTACTGCAATATTTTGTGCAATAAATGCCTTTTACTTAGCAGAGATCTGTTTGTCAAAAGTCCCAATCTTTGAAAGCCAATCATACATTCAAATCCTCAACATAAGTAGATATCTCCACTCATATCTAACATTCAAGGTGTTTTATTGATTAAAAAAACCCCGAAAGCTCGCACAGATATGTGTTACAACACGCATATAGGACGACTCGTGCGATGCGAGGTATATGAACCAGATAAATTATTTTTCCATCTGAAACTGCAAAATTCATATTTTAAAATTTTTGCAATGCAATGGAATTTCCCATTATTAAGTTTAGATTTTATTAAACTTGAGCTGTATTCACGAATCATCTTAAACTCTAAAACGAAAATTATAGAACGTTGCATTCTAGAAATGGTCCGCAGCTCGATGGTAAGCTAGAAGACCATCTTCAACTTCTAGCGAAACTCGAAACTACCTAATCGTGGTGACCGAACAATGGATGTGAATTATGTTGCCAAAACGTAAAATAGGTTGCTGCACAAATTTTGAATTGCCTTTTCCATTATTCTTTATAAATTTTTTAAATAAAATTTTATACATTAAATAAACGAAAGCATTTAAATTACAACTTATTCCGGAATATTTGTTCTTTGATTTGATGTTAGTTATATTATTAAAAGTACACTTTATTAAAAATACAATTTTTGGTACTTGTATTAAATTTGTAATAGCGATTATTCACCCAAAATAATGACACGATATATTTGCTAAATATATGTTAGTCAATTCAGTATGTTCGCTAGTGAAATAAATACACAAGTCCCAAAATATAGTTTATAAAATATTTTCTAATAACCTTCAATTAAGATTTATTCTATTCAATTAACAGTTTTAATTCAAACGCACGGAAGATAATTAATGTGGGACTTAATGTCTTAAGGAAAGCAGACGGTTTTTATCTCCAATGTGGAACAATTAAACTATAAATTCGTTCTATAATAAATAGGCTTTCGCTACATTTCGGCAACAAAAATAATTTCTTTGAATATGTTTAAAATGCAAATATAAGCTTTTAGTTCTTTCTGGCATAAGCCTTTACGATTTGCTAAAAAGTTTTAAGGTTTTTCAATAATATAAATTCTTTTAACAATTCTATATTTTAATATTCCTTACTTTAATAATACTCAATTTGCAATTAATACTGAATTGTGTGATGACAATAAATTTATCTAAAGATGCTTCAAAATTTCATATTTCATAGTTTTTTCTGTCTAAGGATTGGAAGGAATTGTAAAACAGTAACTTACTAGATGAAAGGAATTTACTTTTGCCTTCCATCTTGTCTAGAGAAATTTGACATTGTTTTGAAATTTCACATGCTTATGTCTTAATTTAATAAAATGCAGCCAGTGAAAACTTATTAGCAGCGACAAAGTTATCATTTAAATGTCTGAGTGTTTTCATGAACTTTGTATTTTCACATTATATTATGCGGATAAAGTCCAACAAATTTTAGCAGATAAGATGATTAAAAAATAAAAGTTCTTAAATAAATGTTTTGATTTTTTTACATAAAATTAAAATGAAATCATCTATGAAATTTCTCACTTTATAAAGACTTCAAAGAATATTGCATTCATACGGGATGTCAAACGAGGATTTTTTTTTCTTTTTACACAATACAAATTACAAAATAACTTCGAAACAAATGGAAATATCTTCGTGTATCAACCTAGACAGTTCCCCAAAAAATATTATATAGTACTGAATTTATGAAATTCTTTTAAATTGTAAAAAGATTAAATATTCGTGGGAAAAACTTTATAAGAATAGTTGTTTTAAGGGTAATAGCGTTACGGAATATTTTATTTCCATTCTGTTATTAAAATATCAATTGTTTTTTATCAGAAGCTATTCATTTACGGTTAGGGATTTTGTAACATTTCAATTCGGATTTGGTATTACTATTAAAATTTCTAATTTTTACAATTGGCTAATTTTCGATATTTAAGAAGAATTCTTACTTTTATTAACTATATATATTGTGAAGAAGATGCAAAGAATAACAAGTCACAAAGTATATTCCTTACGAAGTTTATTAGCTTTAAGCAACTCGTAACAAGCAGGCGAAGAATTGATTCCACTGTTTGTGGAATTTTGAATTTGTACCTTTTTAGAATAATCTAGAATTATAAAGAAGGTTATGGAAAGTACTAGACGTTTCTAGAACATTAACAAATAATGAATAATAAGAAATTCAAATTAAAGTTCAACCTTTAAATAAGTGTGTACTTTATCTCTGAGCCATACTGACTATGTGCAGGTCTTCCTTTTGCGATAATATAATTATAATTATTACTACTATATGAAAAATATCCGTTCTTTTTCATAAAATCTGTCATTTATAATCTCATTTCCTGCATTTATTAATCAATATTAGCAATACATTTTGCATCGCATGTATTTATCTTCATTAACATGGAAATTATTAATTTACTCTTTAATAATGTTAAATAATAATTAAAATCTCAATGAAATTCCAATATATGATTATTAGAAATCCTCGGGTTTAAACGTCGGACTCTTATAAAGTGAATGTTCTTTTCCATCATGGTAAATGTCTTCTCTTAAAATAAGTTTTTTTTTATTCATTAAAGTTTCTAATAAAATATCAATTAACGATGATATTTTGATAGAAACCTTGATAACTTTCAACTCTTTCATTTTTCCAGTCTAAAACAAAAGTTTCAGAGGCATAACATTGAGCCATTTTTGAATCATCGATCGCTTTTCCACTGCAGGGACTAATTGCAGTAATTATTACGCTTCCCATATGAACGGATCTCGCCTTCTCTAATTTTAGACTGGAGGGAAAACTTTCGGAGAGGGGAAAGTTCGGATGATGCGGGGAGAGAACGCTTGAAAAATTCCAGTTTTACTCGAATTTAGAACATTTTTAAAGTGCGAATGAGAGTCTTTAGAAAATCTTAAATTGCCTGCCATTGATATTACATCGGACTATATACTTTCGGACATTCATATAGACTAAGTTACTTTAATCAATTTTTCTATAGCCAATAGCTATAAAATATGTATTAAAATATGTATAAGTTTCCTGCGTTCCTTTTCCATGCAATTAAATCACAATAAATTCTCAATTATAAGCAATTCTTCATTCCAAAATATTTTTAAAGAAACGAGAATTTCAAATAAAAGATTGAGTATTAAAGGCACGAAAAATTAATTTTTATTGTAAAAAAAGAAAAACTCGTAAGAGCAACATTTATAAATTTCAAGTCATAATTGTATAATTTATAAAGTGCCATGCTAGTCAAATGCATTTTCTTTATTTGGTATTCAATTCTTTTAGATCAATCTGCTGATATAGGCGGAATTGGTTTATTCGCGATTATTACACTATCCAATTCTACAAAATAATAAAGATACTCCTACTTTTATTGAATTCAAATACGGTATTTTTTACTTCATAAATTTTCTTAATTTTTTTTTTTTTTCAAATTCGTATTGAGAATTGAGCGAATGATTTTTGTAATTATCATCTAGAATAAGGAACATTTTGTGTTTTATTCTTTAAATTATTCAACAAAAAGCAATGTTGGTGGCCCAAGAACAAACATTACCGAATTATAAAATTAATGAAATACATTTTTTTAATCTAATAAAATAAATATAACTCACGAGAAAATAATATTTATTATTCCAAATGCTTCGTTAAACTGAGATCAAAAATATTACACTTCATTTCTAGTAAATTTTCATAGAGATGATCACAATAATAATAAAATATGCTTAATTCTAGGCAAATTACAATAATTATACAGCTATTGTAATTATAAGAATTTAAGTGGGAAGGTTTACAGTTTCCATTTTCTTCGAGATAAACATTTATTTTTTTATTTTTTTAATTAAATTATCATAATGAAGCAATTCTAGTCGATGAATCTCGTTAATCTGAATATTGATCAGATGAGGCGAACGGTAGACTGAATCAGCATCTTGTCTAAATTTTTACACCACATTAAGACATATATTTTACATTAAAAAAACAATTTTTGTTCAAAAATAATAAACTTAAATTAATGCTTTATCTAAAAGCCTTTGTTTATTTTCTCAAAGCTATTTTTATTTTAAGTCTTTGATTACTTGAAATGAATTTTAATAAAACTTACAGCTGAAAATTTAAATTTTAACAATGTTATAAACAAGCGTTTTTGATATTTCTGAGTTATTTAAAAAATGTCTTTCACGATTTATTTTTGAAATTATAAACTAAATATCATTTTAAATTGTTCTCAATTTGATTTTTGTTTGTTTGTTTTTGATAGCAGTGTTCCAAATAGTTAATCCTGAATTACTAAACTGTCTTGATTTATCTCATGTTGTAATTTTTTACAATAAATGCATGGAAAGCATTTAAATTATTTATTGTATTTGATAAATATGATCTGATAGAAATATCTATAAATTAACATTCAATTTTAAATCAAAAAGCAGAGAAAAAAAATACTGCAGACATCCGATGTCTGCTTCATAACTGATCACAATACTCATTAAACAACGAACCCCCCCCCCCTCAAAATTGCAAATTTAAAAGAAGGAATTAAGCTGAAAAGAATAGACTATAAACAAAAAGGTTTGAAGAAAATTACGTCTTCCATCTAACTGAAAATTGAAAACAAACTTTTAAATTACTCTTCTCGAAATGTACATTTTTTTAAATTTCGTTTTTCAAAATCGATTGCTAAAATACTATTAAAATATTTTGTCTGAAATTCTCCGTGCAATTAATTTATATCATTATCTAGGGAAGGGATTAAAATATAAATGCAATGATCCGTTTATCATACTAATGTTTTTCAAAAATTTATTTCTTATCAAATATTCGGATCACATTTAGTTCTGAAAACTAATTTTCAGTGAGGATGAACGAAGAATGAAGGAGGAAAGTCCAATAAATAATAAATAATCCGATTTCCTTTAGTTTTCTCTAAAACTCGCATTTTTGCTGTTCCTCAAAAATGCAATTTTCCCAACCTTCGTAAATTTTATTCTTTTTGAACAAAATTATATATATAAACTACTTAAATTTGAAGAAACCAAAATTGATGCTGGTTGTTTTTATTGAAGAAAGTTTTTTTTTTCAACAAAATAAAGTGAAAGACTTACTTTTGCAGAAGTTATAACAAACAAAAGTATGTGGCAGAAGCATTGGAAAAGAATTTAGTTTGCTTCGAAATAAAATTTTATATGCAGAACCTACCTGTAACAAAATAAACTACACTGGCGGAAAAAAAATCTCAACACCAAGAAAAAATTATTTTAGAGTAATGAAATTTGGACAATACGTTTGTCTAGTTGACATGTTTAAATGATTAAATTTTCAAGATCACAGGTTAATTTAAGCTCAATAAAATGCATTTCAATTGTCAAATGCTGTTACATTCATAGCCGGTGTAACCTCCAGAATTTTGAATGCAAGCCTGCAAACGTGCATGCATTGTGTTATACCGGTGCCGAATGTCACTTTGTGGTATGGAGTTCCATGCTTGTTGTACCTGTTCTGTCAATACTGGGATGGTCAGTGTTGGCTGTGTTTGATGCTGGAGTTGCCGTCCAATGATATCCCTATGTGCTCAAATGGAAACAGATCTAGAGATCTCTCAGGCCAATGTAACATGGCGACACTCTGTAGAGTACGTTGCGTTACAACGGCGGTATGAGAGCGAGCGTTATCCTGTTGAAAACTCCTCCTTGAATGCTGTTTATGAATGGCAGCACTACAGCTTGAATTACCAGACTGACGTACAAATTTGTAGTCTGTGTGTTTGGAATAACCACGAGAGTGCTCCTGATTTCGTAGGAAATTACTTCCGAGACCATGACTCCAGGTGTAGATCCAGTGTGTCTAGGCCGCAGACAGTTTTGTTTCAGGCGTTCCCCATGCCTCCTTCTGACTAACACACGGCCATCACTGACACCTAGGCAGAACTTGCTTTCATCAGAAAACATAACAGATCTCCACTCCGTTCTCCAATTAACTCTGGCTTGACACCACTAGCGCCGCAAAAAGCAACGACTTGGAATCAGTGGAATGCACGATGTGGGGTGCCTGGGGCAGAGCTGCCCTTGAAGTAACCGATTTCTAACACTTCGTTGTGTCACTGTGGTACCAACTGCAGCTCGATTTTCAGCCGCAAATGCAATACGATGCGCCCCAGCCGTACGCTCCCAGCAATCATGCACAATGGATACATTTCGGCCAAGTCTTTCTGCAGTATCGCGAAAATAAAATTCACCTTCTCGTAGTCCTATTACACGACCTCGTTCAAACTCGGTGAGCCGTTCATAATGGTTTCTTCATCTTCTTAAAAGCATTCTTTTCTAACATCAACTCAATACGTCAAATTTCAAAAATAAATAACGCTCATGAACTTTACAGCACGCATTTAAAACAAATCTGATTTGCACTTACGCACGAAGTGCGAAATTTGAATCGATGCCATCTATCAGATGTATAAACACGTCTACAAATTTTGTTTATATAACTCATGTCTTTCTTGTTGTTGAGATTTCTTTTTTCCACCAGTGCATATCAATTTCTAAGATATAAAAATATATATATACCAAATGCAATATTTACTTAAAGTGCTGAAATATTTTCATTGGCAAATGGCAAATTTTGAATTATTTTTTAGAACAATATGGAATTTGTTTTGAATGAAATTTTTAAATGTTTAGTGTTTTTAAAATGTTCTTTTACACTCAATCGGCGACTCTGTTCTGTTCCTTTCCACTATTATATCAAAAATATTTAATATTTCACAAAATATTTCATTAGTAAAATGATAATTAAGAAAAATATGCAAAACTGACAATTCGTTCCATGCTGCAGCATAAGTGAAAATGGACTTTATGTTCAAAACTGCGCTTCATTCGAAAACAAATTATCAATAAATTTAGTGGTTTATTTTTTTGTTATTGTTTAGTATTTTTCATACCTCTTTATTGTATAAAATATTTTTTGCGTAATAATTGATGTAAAACATGTGGTGTGTGTGTGTGTGTGTGTGTGTGTGTGTGTGTGTACAGGGTGTTCATTAATTATTCTCGGGGTTTCCGTACCTCATAACTTTCGAATAAAAAATATTACTCAAAAACCGATTACGTATTCGTAAATTACAACTCAAAGAATTTTATTAATGATATTAAAGTGTAAAGCTTGCACAATTTGCACTTTGTAGGTATTCAGCTGAAGGCGATTCTTTGAGTTGTAATTTACGTATTCATAATTCTTTGAGTTGTAATTTACGAATACATAATCGCCTTCAACTTAATGCCTACAAAGTGCAAATTGTGCAAACTTTACACTTTAATATCATTAATAAAATTCTTTGAGTTGTAATTTACGAATACGTAATCGGTTTTTGCGTAATATTTTTTATTCGAAAGTTATGAGGTACGGAAACCCCGACAATAATTAATGAACACCCTGTATAATATTGCCATTTTAAACTTCTCATTTTCTTGAAAATATTGTTAGAATAAATTTAATTTTTCCAGCAATTATTTCTGAAAATTGAAGCCCCTGAAATAGTTTCTAAATCTTTTGTTTTAAATTTCAATTTACCTTACAAAACTTTTTGAAAATCTTATCTATGTAAAAAAAAAATATCAAAAATTTGTTATTTTTGTTTTTAAAACGGATAAAAGTAATGAAGCATGCTAAATATGTCAATTTCCCTGAATATATTGTTTGTTGTTTGCGACTTGTTTGAAAGACATCTATTTGTCATTTCTCAGCTTTTCTTTCAAAGAGAGCACTGAGATGCTATACGGAACTTTTACAGATTTTGAATTATTCTTCCTCTTATTCCGAAACATTTTACCAACGCATTTTTAACTATAAGTTAAATAATTAAAATTTTTTGAATAATTTCGGTATTTAAAAGTTGGAATCAAGAAACGAAACAAGATTTAGAAATTCTGTCAGGAATCGTAATTTTAGCACCATATGAAATTTAAAAATTTTCTTCATCGTATTACATGTTTGATTTCAAATTTATACGAAGAAATTTTCCAGACGCGAGCTATTTTGTTTTATCAGAGGATAGCACGCTTTTATAAAGCTGCATTTGAACGTCCGCGAGATATTCCTCGATCAAAACTAAAATTATTCCGTGGCAGCCAGATGCTACATAGCAACTAAAGTATTAAAAGACGCATACTATATGACATTGACAAACGACTGACATTTTAATGTAACATATTACTGTTCCATTAAAATGTTTGGATTCGTTGTACTTTTTCTAGTTTTCTCGAGAATTTTGTACTAATAGTAAATTGAATCCAGTTAATTCTTCTGGCATACCATGTAGCGGTCAATTTAATTTTAATACTTCCTATTTAATTAAAGGCTGTTTTTTGAAATCCACTGTTGTTTTGACTAAAGCCGATGCCATAAAAACTCTCATCTTTATATTAGTATATACATTTGGATAATTGGCGGCATTTTTAACAATCAGTTATGGATTTTATTTTCAGTAGGTTAATTACTTAAGATAATAAACTGTGACATAGCAACGAACCTCAAAATTTGCAATTGTATATTAAACAACACAAATAGGAACTAATGCTTTATCTGTGACGTCAATTGAGGAACATTATTAAATCAATGACTGTCAATGGTTGTTGGAATAAGGCACTGCCATTGTAATATGAATTGACGATTGTGGTTTCTATTTTGTAATTTCATGTGAAATGGCATGTGTTTTAGATTTAGATTTGTTTTGAAAAGATATAGGAATTTCCTCCAACAGAAAAGTTACGATAAGCCTGTTTTCTCTGAAAATCCGGCAAACAAGCAACCAACCACCTTTTATAGGAAATTAATAATGAAAAGTGTTTGTTGATTATGAATATTTATGTGTTCATTCATATATTGATTATCGACTGGCGTCCAAAATAAAGAAAGTCGACCAATCCAAAGAAGAATACTAGAGTAGTTTACAAACACGAAAGCCTCTACAGCTGGATATTTTAGAAGCTTTTATACTTACTATATCTTATAACTTCAAACAGTATCGATACAATATAATATAAAATTTATATAAAATAAATGGAAATTTAGGAATTTCGATATCTACAATTATAACAGAATCTTGGAAAGAACTTAAAATTAATAGTAGGGTTTAAATAGTGAAAAAAAATAGGAATGATAAAGTAAAATGCCTAATAACGAATATAATGCAAGAGATAGAATAATAATAGAAAGTACAAAAGAAAAAAGAAAAAAATATATGTAAATATATAATAAATTCCAAGAAGAAAATGGTATTAAAAAAAGAACCAATTATTAATAGTATTTTAAGTTTATGATTAATGATATATTTTTTTACTGATCGGAGTCTCATTATGTAAGTATTCTACCCTCTAAATATGACTAAGTAGACGAAATTCAAATATATAGAGTGCTATATAAAATTAAACATTATTTGTTTTATAGAATTTTCTATGTGTCATGTTATACTATTAAAACAATGATTATGCATATACTTAAGGACAAAATTATTTTGTAATCAAAATAAGTTAGATTATCCAGAAAAATTTTAGGTAAACACTGCCAATTATATTTATGCAGCATAGCTGTATCTTTTATGCTTAGTCGTGGAGGAATGCTCTCTGCCACGTATTTTCACAGCATATATCTATCAAAATCTATAATACCTACTGAGAACGTATGCTTATGCAAGTCGCTGCAATATACGTTTTTCTTTATTTTCAAAATGATCCATACGCTTCGCACTGCGATATCAAACGTATAAATAAAGATGAAATTATTCGAAAGAAAAACATCATTCCAGCAGCATCATAAAAGTTCCATATTTAAGGCTATAGAATATACTAGAAATAAGCTTATGTATTCATAGTGTTCCTATCTAAGAAACACAGTTGCTACTTTAAAATACAATTTCATAGCACCAACATGTCAGTAATGGCCAATTTTTAGAGTAGGATGTTCTGGATCCAAACCAAATAAATTGGCAGCAGATAAACACAGTTTGTTTTCTCCAGTGAGCGGTGCTTGCTTTTTGATAAATCCAAATGATATGTATGCAAAGCCCTTCAGAATCTTCTGAATTGTGACTGAAATACTTCATAAAGCAAATCTAAATGATTTACTTGCAAACAAAGCAACATGATTTGAACTCCCTTTCACAATGGCATTGTTATACTGGTGTTCGTGCTTATTTATATTTCTAGTGCTAATTGAAAGCTTTTATTCTATGGCTTCTATTTTTTTTCTAAATTTCTATTGAGTGTTTTTCATTTTCAGTATTTTTTCAAGGCCGATTACATTTGATATCTTGTAACTGTCTAAATTTCATAAATTTTCAAAACTGTCTGGCTACACATTTGGTAATTGTGAGTTCATAAGCAACATGTCAAATTGAACGGCCTTCTAATTTTTCCACTGACTTTCATGGAATAATCATCTAGATTTTTTTATTCATATAATATTCTATATGAGAAGAAAACAAGCATAGCATACTAATACTTTCGAAAAAAGTATTAGAATATACTTTCTAACGAATTGACGCTTCCCCCCTATGCTTAAATGTATGAACTTTCAACAAGGATATGAATATCACGATTGGTTATATTTTTATTTTCATAATATCACACGTAAGCTTTACAAAATTGTAAAGAAAAATTGCACACAAAATTGTCACAAAATATCTATCTATAATGGGAATCTAGCACTGCGCACTTTTTTGGAGATTTATCACTGCCATGCTGTTAATATAAGTACATAAAATCAAGTATTTTGGAAGCAGTTTCTGATTGATTAAAACCTAAATTTGGCATCGAACTGGAATTATTACTCCAAAATAGTGTACCGTTTCAGGTATTTAAATCGCTGCGTGGTTGAGTTAATATGCTTACGTGCATACAGAAGTAGAGACTTGGATTAACTCCTTGATGGATTTGGTTTGAAATCCGTAAATAGATCTAGGTTTCAAGTGCCAAAGATATACTTTGTTGAATATCTTATTTTTGTAAAAATTAAACAAGTGTGTGCAAAGAATTTTATTTTCTAGTTAGGCATTCCAGTACTTCGCTGAGGTATCTAAAATTTTCAATTTCTCAAGTTGCAAACTCTCAATTTTTTTAAGCGAATTAAACTCTCAATTTAATTTGATTATCGCAATATTTTTTTGTGATAAGCAAATTTTTGAAATCATGATGATTGGATGACATGCTAATTGATAAATATTTAGCATCTATTAATTGGATAGATTTTCATTTCTGAATTAAATAAGATTTATATACGGAAATGTTAAGCTTTATGTCTGCAGCGATGAATGTAAGAAAAACGTTTACTCGCCGACACTTCCTCATTTTGGGAACCATATAAAAATTCATCTAATTTTTTTTTATTCTTATTACCTTTTATACAAGCCAAAGTGTTTCCATTCATTTGCTCACCTTATTTAATAAAACTTTTAAACTTGGAGACATTTGCCTCGATACTATATTTAGAGAATAAAAGCTTGTTCCAGGTTTGAAGGAACTCTGAATATTAGAATATATATTTATCATCTGTCTTACGTAGTACGGGGAATGTTAGTCTCAATGGTTTTCTAAGAAACTTCCATCGAAAATTGTTATCACTTTCTCATGTAATGAAATTTGTAGGAAATACAATTTATAATTTGTATAACTATGGACTTGAAAAATAACATTCTGACCGAAAATTTCTAATAATAAACAAATCTGGCATGCCTTTTTTAAAAAAAAAAAAATTGGGTTATTTTTAATACAATTATCTGCGCAGAATTTTTTTTCTCAATTATTGATAAATCAAATTTGCATCGAAAAAAAAACTCAAAGGAAAATAACCTAACTAGGATTTAATATCAGACTTTAATAAAAGACTGTATGGATCAATTTCTTCCGCTTTTAGTTGGAATTATTTTTTTAGATTCTGAAAACTTTTAAATAATGAAAATGGTAGCGTTGATGAATTGTTAACCATTTTGAACTTTTTATAATGTTGACTCTTTTGAACTTTTTATAATATTGCCTAGGCCTTGTGTCTTGCGTTCGAGCCAAGAATTGATTGAATTTTGATGCGAGCTCCTAGAAGTGGAACTTTTGAAGTACCTGCTAAAATTTGGCTAATATATATATCAAAATAACTCCGATCTGTAAATCATACGAGAAAAAGAATACAAAAATATTCAATACAAAGTCAGTAAAATAAAATACATTAATTGAATTAATAAAAAATAAATGCAATCTACAATATATGTGCGCAAGTAAAATGACCGTAGTTCCCACGCACATATCCGCGCACATAAATCCAATTGAAATTCAGTTAAACAATTACGAATTTAAAAGTTATTTGCAGTAAGCAGAATAACATCCTCCTCAAATACACTAACCATCTAGGAAAAATTCCAACAACTTCTTAACCATAAAAATTACTACACAAAATAAATCCACATGCATTTCTTAGCTTTTGCAAAATTGTATATGTAGAATGTTCCCAAATAGCTAACCCTTGCCTATAATCACTCCCATTCGAAAACGTGTGAAACCTGTACAGTCAAGCATGAACTCCGCTTTCAGTGGCTCTTGATTTATAAAGAGAAACTTCATAAATAAATTTAGCGTGTATTTAAAAAGATGTTAAGCATAGTTGAAAGGTTACGTTAGATTAAAATACGTTTTGAAAGAGGAAAAACTGATTTATAGATCGAACAATGTTTTCTTCCAACGTGAGGGTAGCTTCAGTTAAGGTTCGTAAGTGACATTCATAGTCACTTTTCCTTGCCTCTAAAAAAAGTTCCGTTAAGTAGTTCCATTGTCATGCCAAATTCCCGCATGTAAACTATGCAATTCATCTTCCATATCGAATACTAAAAAAAATTTTATCATAGAGATAAGTGAGTCAATATTGCAATGTTATCAATGTTTAGACGCTAAATCACAAGGCTTCATAGTGTACCTCGTCGGTTTACCAATAAAAGATGGCAAACGTTTTTATCATAATGAGTTCTTGATTCAATGATTGATGACATTAATGAACCGGGGAATAATAAAACTGCTACGCCTCTTCAAATGGCCTCATTTAGGCTCTAATGCTATTTCAGAGTCTCAGAACTATGGTGATATTTCGACGAATTCTCGTGTTTAATGGTTTATATTTGTTTCAGAATTGAATCTCAAGATATATGAATACCTTTGCTTCGTTTGAATATTTATGGCGCAATTAATAATTAATTTGGAACTTACTTTCATTTAATTTTAGATGAAAAATGAGGATGAAATCAAAATAAAATGCTTTATCCCTTTATTGTCTAATTTTAAGCTTTTGTTAGAATCTCTGTATTTGTGATTTTATATCAACAAAGATAATACCTAAACGCGTTTTAAAATATTGTGTTAGTTTGATAAAATATCATAATTTTTAAAAAATAAGGTTAAGAATAGTCATTCAGTTTGCTTGCTTTCATTTTCAGATTTAATATAAATCGATTGAAATTATCTTCATGTGTATGATGTGTAACGTTTATCTAAACTTTGTATATTTCTTCGATTCAAACAAATTATTTTGATCAGAAGTGGCCTGGTGGTTAAATCCTCAGTTTCGCGAACAGAGGACCAGAATGAATTTTTACCAGGCCCTTTGAATGAATGAAAAGAACATTAGTTTGAGGCAATCATCATCAAACTAATGTTATGTGCAATTACGTGGAAGGAGTGCCAGCTCAGCTGTCGTCTTCGTTATATGATTGCGGTCCATTTCAAAATACTCCTAATTTACTCTAAAATAAAAATCAACTCAATATAAATCATAAAATTAATATCGCAAACTATCATCTACATATCTTATATTAAATATTTTTCAAGCAAAAAATAATTTACATAACTATTTTCTTCTTTAATAATTCAAATGGTAAAGGATAAGTTTATACTATTGTTATTTACTAAATCATGCAAAATTTTGCATGCAAATGAATTGCATTTATAGAAATATTTATTTATTCAACTTTTCAAATGTTGACATGAATATTTGAACAATCATGAAACATTTTTTGGCAAATTTCTCATGAATAAAAAATACACTTCTTAATTTATTTTTAAAATGTAATCTTTTCACTGGTAAATAATAAAGAATGAGTGCAGTATCCTCGGAGGAAAATATTTTACACGGTCATATTTTATTCAATAGTTGTAGAAAAGTTCTTTTAAATGGAAGTTTCTTCATTGCCGAACAAAAAGTTGCAACTTTATTAAGAAAATAAATGCTCTTTCATGTTCATGGTAAACAGATACCGTCAACAAATATTCATAATTCCGTTTTCAGTTCCTTTTGAAAATTTTCTTTCAGGGGATACTTTGTGAAATGATTTTTCATTCTTTGCTAGCTATTCCTTAGCATTGAAATATAAATTGGATTTACGTTCGGAATAATAGAAATGCATTGCGTGAAAATCACAAATTATTTTCTTTTTCATTGTTGCAAGTTTGGTGTTTTATTATTTCTCGATTTTTTTTTAAAATAACGCATATGTCATAAATATCAACGATCTTCTCTAAGAGATGAATGCGAAAAATAGACATTTTTTCTAACTGTAAGCATTAATTTATGACATTCAAAGAAAGCTTTCTGAAACTAAGCAAGGAAAAGCACAGTATAATAAATATTTTTGTAAAAGCGATTATAAAAAGAAAAAAAAATCAAATTTTCTTTAAGAGTCTTTATTAAGATTCTAAGAATGAGGTTGGTGTTTTTATCATCGTTCCAAAACCCTGAGTTTGGTTGATTGAAAGGTAGATTTGTGACAACTTCTAATTGTTATAATGATCTTGGAGCATTCAGTACTATTTGAGGTAAAGGTTTGATTTAATTTTATTATCTCGGAGTATTTTACTTTTAGGTGAGGATGGGGGTGGCGGGTCCAGTGGAAACATGGTCACATTGGCGGTCTGTTTCTTCGGATGATTTTGCGCTTTATCTGTTTGAAAATCAAGGAGATGGTTTCTCTTTGATGAAAAACAAAAAATGAAATTCATTGCAATAATCCATAAAACGGGTTGTTCAAGTTTTGAATATTCTAAAAATCTGAACAATTTATTCATATATTTGTGAAGTTGCATGCTAAATATTGAGGGCATAGATCTGTCGAATTTTATATACATAGGCTAGCATAGAATAGCTTATACCTCTACTGCCAGAGTGGTTTTTTACCTTGTAGTCCCATGAGAAATTTTTCTACCTGTTTTGTTGCACTGATCAAATTGTGATGAATTTATTGAATGCTGTTTAGAATATAAATAAAATTACTGGCGATCAAAAGGAATTTCCAGTGTTTTAATGGCAGAAATAGAAAATCGTTTTTTTTTTTTCTTTACCATGCCTGATAAGAAAAAAGTCATTTCCTCGCTGGTATAAGATTAAGAAGACTCATTTTTATCTTTTTTTGAAATACACAATGCTCTACAGTGCCACTTCAAATAATTACTTCATGAAAATTATTTAGAAAAATTTTAAAAATAGGGATTTGAGTTATTTAAATTTATATATGCCGATCGCCATTAAATGCTTCCCCATTAAAATATATTAATACAAAATGTAGACTTCAAATAATTATTTTTAAAATATGTACTAAAAAATTAGAGTACAGATATTTTGTCCTTGTCTTAATATAAATAAGATATGCGCCTTTAAATTGATAGGTATAAAAATATTTAAAAATTTCTTACTTGTAAACAATTTAAAAGTTCACCAGATAAGAGTTTGTGTTTGATTTAAATCTTTAACTATAGAAAGAAGTGATTTAAACTCGTTGACTGCTCTTACCTTCAATCATACATGTCTTGCAATTTTAGAAAGAACGAAGTTGTGATTTTATAGTGTCAAAGGATTGAATATTTAACCTTTTCAGTAAAGTTTTATCTGTTAAGCCAAACGATTTCAGCATTAATTCCCTCATGAAAAACGTCACGGATATGGAGTAATATATATTTCATTTATTATCACTAAATCGCATGATCTGGAGCAAAATATTGTGAGGAGTTCGGCTCTAATATCTATGGAAGATAATGCAATAATTCATCATGTATTAGGTTACATTCAATATGATTAGGTATTATATTTAGATGTGGACTGAATGAACAAGAGAGTGCCGGAAGTGTCCTTCCCTCGTTTTTCTAGTGTATCTTCTAAAAAAATTCGAAAAAAAAATAAAAAACTTTTTTATGGTGTTTACTAGATTAGACTTATTAAATGAATTGAGTAGATTAAAAAAAAAAGAAATCTCTTCGGTTTTTTTGACGTATAATTTAATTAGCATAATAACGACGGATCACTTTGAAGGATAATAATAGCATATCGATGGCATTTAAAAAAACATTTAATAGTAGTTTTTTTTAACATAATTTCCAGGGATAATTATAGAAATATATTTCTGAAGAAGACGCAAAATGCATCATTTTCAGACACATTAAGTGAGTTATTCAATGAGGTCAAATAAAAATTACTGTCATTTCCATAATGCTTCTAAAAATTAAGTTTTTAGTAGCGTTCATTCAAAGACACATGCAAATAAATGCATTTAATATTTCTTCTGGAAAATAGTCACAGCTTGCTGGCATTTAAACAAAATATTTCAAAATATATGCAACATTTTTCTTGTAAATGAATGACAACATGCATTTTAAAATAGTATTCATAAATACGATAAAAGAGAACCAGTGAAAGAGTCCTTTAAATTATCTACTGATTTTTCATGCATGATCCTGTTCTAATAAGAACTCATTAATAGCACGATCTATAAAAGTATTGTTAAAGCGAAGAAAATCTAATGAACAGTCCATGTTTCTTTAAAATATGAGTGTTATACGCTGGGAATGCTTGTGTTGTGACTGATCACACATTCAGAAACTTACTTTTAAATGCTGAATCATTGATATGTATATTGTTTCTTATTTTCTTCATTTTTGGAATTACTTTGTATCAATACTTCAAACACCCATTCTATTGCATAGTTTGCTGTTATTGGTCTTCTCTACTTGATTCATATCATAACAGATTTAAAAAAAAAATCAATTTATATTTACGAATTCAGGATTATTTCAAAAGAGTAAAAAAAAAAAATATCATTAATAACAATAAAAGAAAATGGACCCCTAATTTGGATTATATTCCAATGACGGAAAAAAATGAAAATGGCGTTTCAACAACCGTTCTTTGAGAAATCACTGTAAGGTTTCATTGCGGCTTTCAAGTGTATGGGCAGAGAAAAATTTAATAGCTTAACTGCTATTTTATAAGTTATACGCATCTATAATAATTCACTTAGATTCATAAGAACAAAATTCTTTTAAAAGTATCAAAATATTCATTTTGACCTTTTAACAAAACCATTTCTCATTTTATAATTTTGATGAATATCTGTTGACGCTTTTGCATTTGCAAACGGCATCTTAAAGCCTTTTTTTTTCTAAACCACCATAAAATTCAAATATTTTTGCTATATATTTCATATATATTTCCCACATGAGTTTTAGAAATTGATTTGTAATTTTAGTCTTAATAATGTGCACAAAGAGAGCTGCTTAATAAATTTCTCTGTAGTATGACATAAAGGATTCAAAATTGAATATATGAACGAGCAGGAGTGGTGTTCTCAAAACTTTCTCTAATACACTTTAATGAACGTGTTATCCCAGAGAACGTCTCGCGTGGCATTGGCTAACAATAGTTAAGAAATATTGCCTTTTACATGAATGTAGTATTTTCACTGAATCTATCGTGTCATTCTTGGCGAGTTATTTGGCGATGAATGCCTTGCATGCGGTTAATAAGATCCGAAAATAGAATTTGTATTTTAGAAGCGTTTTTTCCCAAACGATTGAAAAAAAATTGACATAGAATTGCAATTTTAGTCGTACAGTCCCATCCCAGTTTCACAGATAAGTCATCGTATCTTTGAGTTATCACTATTACATGTTTCTTACAGTACACACCGGCAGACAGACAATTCCTTGTTGGATTTGGCTCAGAATTCATATAGATGTCTAGTCTAAAGATGTGAATCGAATTTTATCTATCTCGCTCTCTTCAGTATGTAGTTATAGTGTTAAATTAAATTCGAACAGCCGGACAGACAGACTTCCACTGCTCAAAATTGGATAGAAATCTAATCATTTGGTATATAGACCGTATACCAAATTTATTTCCTTTATATCAAAACGTTTTCAGCGATATGTGTCATAGTCAGACAGATAAAAGGATATTTTCAAAATGTGCTTTTCGAATTCAGGGAACTCTTCAACGTAGAGATTTGTCAATCTCAAGTTCGAATATTTTAACGATTACTATACCTTCTCTATAACGCACACGAGGGAGAAGAAAATGTATAATTTTATACTCAGTATGGAAGATGATGCAATATCTTAAATAGGCCACGGTAGCCTGGTGGTAAGGTCTCGGCTTCGGAACCGGAGGGTTTCAGGTTCGTGACCCGATTCCACCGAAGAACCGTCGTGTAAGGGGGTCTGTTGCACGTTAAATCCGTCATGACCAAACGTCCTCCCGCTGGTGTGGTGTGGTGTGGTGTGGAGAGGGGGCTGCCAGCTCAGGTGTCGTCCTCGTCATCTGACCGCGGTTCAAAATTACGAGATCCGTCCCAAAATAGCCCTAGTGTTGCTTCAAACGGGACGTTAATATAACCAAAACCAAGCAATATCTTAAATAACTATTAGCATGTTTTATGAAAGCAACGTGTTTTTTTCCCCTTTCTTAATTTTTATACTATAGTTCAGAAAATGTATCATTGGAAGAAGTATTACTAATTTATTTGCCCTGATTGTTATTCATATATAGATGCAATTTTGAAGTAAAATTCACATTCCAAATATCTATGTAGTTTGCTACGTTTGTCAATACTCCTGTTCTTGTATACATGGTGAAACAGAGAAACAGCCTTCTCAATGACAGATATGATCCGAAATTTTATTCAAATCTACAATTTTAACGCAACAGCCAGTGCAAATTTTTAAAAAAAACAAACTATTTTGATTTATTTCTGAGATTTTGTGCTCACATACACATTAACTAATACAATTGTGATATTTTTTATAAAAAATACCAGTTGCAGTGTGTAAACGTGTATATTTGTGAAATTTTTGATGCTGAATGTTTTGAATGATTATAGAACTTTCTATTTCCTCAGAGAAGAGAAAATAGCTTGTTCTACTTAAAATGAAATGACTATTGATTGGTATGGAGTTATTCTTAAAATGAATGTTGTTTTTATTTTGGAGCCTAATGTGACGTCATTAAAATATATTATCAAATTTAATCGAACACAATATAGATTTATAATTCTTTAAATAAATGAAAAAAGAAACGAAAATAAATCAACAGAAGCAATTCAAAAGAAACAATTATGAAAGGTAACAATTATCAGAAGGTTTTGTCATGTTAGATATATAATTATCATTTAAAAATATGATTGAAAGTTAATATTATCTTTCATAAATAAACATACTCCGCTAATTAAAAAAATTGGGCTATATTTAAACTTTGCAATAAACTTCAAGCCCATGTAATGAATAAGACATCAGTCATGCATCGAAGTATCGATTCTTTAATATGCTTGGAAATTAAACAGCAGTGAAATCAAAGACTTTAATCATATAATCATTCTCCAATATCTTGGATGTCTTACCCATCTTAAATTAATGAAATGAATATTAAAGATGTTAAAATATTAAACGCTAAAAATAAAATTAAATATTTTTGCAGTTGAGGCACTAATAAAATCATCTGAAGATCATGAAATTAAAATTATTATATCCAAATCAGATAGAATTTAAAAATGTATAAGTAGTTTTATTTTCATCTGACTCTAATTACTGAAGACATTAACCTGGTTTCCTTAATATTACATGAAATTAATCCTACCTGCTTCATTCAAATAATTTATTGATAGGGTGTTATACCAGCAGAATGGGACCATTATAATTATGCCAGCATAGGAGCGTTATTACACTGAGGGTTTTTGAATCTGGATTTATTTTATTAAAATATTGAAAAAATGCTCTTTTCAATATATAATTAAATATGCATTTATATTCTATATTGACATAAATTGAGTTATATATTATAGTTCAAAAGAAAGAAAATATACCAAAATGGAAAATATTACTTGCATTTCATTTTATAAAAAATATTCAATTCGTTTCCTACAGAAAACATATCTGAATAATTGCTAATTAGCTGATATTAAACATTATTTTATAAACATATTTATTATGCGTATAATGAGTTTTCCTTCACTAATATGATATTCTATCAAAATAGTTATTCTTTTCGATTATTTATTATGTAGTATTTAATAACTTATCATTATCGGCGTTCATTTTGTGAAAATGAACTAATAAATGTAACCAATGATTTCTTTCTAAAAACTATTAATGATGCATTTGCATTACTTATTTATACCTTATTTATTCTAGACCAAAAACAAATGCACAATTTCTTAATTTGTGTACACTCCTGTTTTTAACAAAAATAAACCCGTTTCTTGAAATTGATGTTGATTCGAATAATTTGTACATAAAAAAATATCCTGTGTTTTTGTACTACAGATAAATAATGAATGAATTAAAAACTGCTATTAGAAAATATAAGTGACTATAAACTTGAGACATATTTTCTTTAAAGTATCTGACCAAAAATTCGAAATCAGTCTAAACATTCAAAGCACAATTAAGAAAATATAAATCTATTGAGGTAAAAGGTATATCACAAATCTTCAGAAAAAAAATAGAAGATTCAGAGAATAGTGATGAAAATTTCATATACTAACAATTAACTCCGAATAAAGAAATCTTACTGTATGAAATAAATAGTTGAAGTAATGAGATGTTTATCTATATTAAAATAGTGCTATATAAATTATGTAAATATATAAACAGCTACCTAAATTAAAAATATTTATTTATATGGCTCATAGACCTGAAAATAAATGCTATGAAATGTTATTTAGCCTTTCTGCAGTAAGTTAACTTCGAAAATAAATAAAACTTTGCACAAAAGTGTATTGTCAAATAATCCACTTTCCGTAAAAATGACTTATTTTACATTATATTTCACAATAGTTTGCTTATTTTTGAAAGGCATTTAATAGACTCAAGTATACTCAATATTTTGAAAAGTATTGAAAATATGAGTATGTTTAACTTGCTCGTATTTTGATTGTACATAAATAGTTGAGACCATTGCCGTTACAGTTAGAAATTGATCCGATCAAAAATTAAAAAAATACAGTAATTTGAATTGAGTCCCATTATAAGCACTTGGTTTTTCACTGCACGTTTTAGAAAGTCTGTAGCCATTCTGCGAAAATGTTGCTTCTCCGTTTACAAATAACAGCTTGTAATTCCATTTTGTAAAATAATGTTTTATGCATATGTTAATTTTTAATAAGATATACGCATCATTATTATTAAGAGAAATGTACTATATTTTTGTAAAATTCTCCGCTTTTTCTTAACAGTTTCCCAACTTGGACCTGAATTATTTCTTATTCGTTTAAGTATAGTAAATATAAAAAAAATCGGACTCCGAGTTTTTGACGAATCTCCACGTTTCAGACCTCCCTCACTTCGAAGATCACACTATTGGAAAATGTCCGTAGGTCTGTCTGACAAAGATAACTCGAAAACATTTTGATCTAGAAGAATGAAATTTGGTGCAGGGTCTTAGTGGAAAATGGGCAGATTTTTGTCCAATTTTCAGCGAAATCCGCTCAGAAAATGTCTATCTATCCGGCTGCTCGAATGCTATTTAACACGATAATTACAATAGGAAGAGACCTAGGTAGATAAAATTCGATGCACAGAATTAACATCTATAGTCTAGACACCTTGAAGATTCTGAACCAAATCCAACAATGGATCGATCGTCAGTCAATCTGTACTTTAGGACATGTAAACGTGATAACTCAGAAACGCAATGACTTAACTGTATCAAATTTGGTAAAATAGATTCTTTATGACAAGAGTTGTAGTTCTGCACCAAATTTCCATTTCAATTGATTGGGTTAAACGTGTTGAAAACACGAATTTTATTTTCGGATACTATTGACACATGCCTGGGACAAATCGCCAAATGCTCTCCATGGTTGACTCGATAGATTCATACCAAATTGTTTTCGTAACTGTTGTAACTGTAATCAAGGTTATATTTCGTAACTGTAGTAAACCAGTGCCAAGCAAAGCTTTCTCTGAAATAGCACTTTTATTAGAGAGTCTGCAAGTAAGTTTTGGGGAAACCTTTCCCACTGGTTTTCATTGGATATTTCAGGAGAATTATTTTAACGCAATAATTTCCGTCGAGTTTCACACTCCTGAAATGAATACAAATGTCTATTAGTATCATTCTGTTTCATGATTCAATTTCCTTTTGAGCTAAATAATAAAAACTTTTGTAACAATTAAAAGTGTCCTGCATTTAAGAAATCGTTTTTAATGATCCATCTCAAATAATTTCATTACTTCTGCACATTATTAAAGATGAATATTCTTCGATTTTGTTTTTCCTAATTTAAAATTTTAGACTTTTCCCTAAAGAAGGCAATTAAATTCCTCGTAGAGCAAATCCCCATTTGGGTGATGATTAATGACGAAGTTGTCTTTTTATTATAATAAAATTTTCCTATTCAATTCCTATGAAATTTCCCTCTTTCGCTTAAAATAAATTGCAGACTTTGTCAAATTTCTCTCCAAACCATAGTATCACTTTCAAGCAATGCATCGGTGATTCCATTACATTTGGATGTAATGTATTAATTATAGTTCTTTCAATAGAAATGGGAGGCATAAACTTGAACCACCCATCCACTCAGCAGATCCATCCAATCAGAGTTTTCAATTGCAGTTCTAATAGGTAGTAATTGCATCCCATATATGTGAACGAAAGTGTGATTCCTCTAATTTGGAAGTCGTTGGGAATTCTGAGAGCGAAAGTTTTGAATAACATAGAACAATCCCATTTAATTTATTTCAACGGATTTAGCCTTCCTTCGGATTCAACAACTAATATTAAGAGTCACTTAATAGTACTCTTAAAATATTTGACAATGCGTGCCATACATATAGCATGCCGTATAAAAATACGACACATATATATGGTAAGGTAGGTATATAATTTAACGATCCTGATGATTAGGCAAATGTTGAACAGGAAATGGATTATATATGATATAAAGTGTGTGTGCAATTATATCTCTTAATCTAATTAAAATACTAATTTAGTTCCAATTTTTATTTTAATTTAGCCCATAGTAACAATTTTAAAATGTTCTATTTCCTTATTCAATTTCCACTTTCTTATTTAATTAATTCTACAAGCGCTCTGTAAAATTGTTGAATTCAGAAGGTTCTCAAGTTCCATGTGAAGAGATAAAAAATCCTTAATCCTTACAACATTCTTTTAAAAATACCTAAATTTCAAAAATCTACAGGTGTCATAGAAATCCTTATCAAAATCTAGTGGTAAAACTACTGTAGGGGAAAATTGGGCTTTCACTTCTGAACTTATCACTATGTAAAAGGACGTCAGTTTTATCATCTCCTGTTGGGAATAAAAGGCTTTCCATATTAAAATAAATCGAAATTAAATTTTCAAAAATTTCTTTTTCTTGGCCACGCATTTTCTAAAATATGATCCCATACACATACATTCAATGTCTGAAGATAACAAAAATATTACTTCGATTTTATTACATGCTGGCCGTATTTGGTAACCAGTTGATTCGTCAGATATATTGGTTAATTAAAATTACAATCGAACCTTTCGTAAGCAATACAGTCTTAATGATTTCCCAAGTAAAATACTTATAAATTTCAAATCTGAATTTGCAAAAATGTAATTCAATGAACCAGCGTCATTTTTCTAGTTTGAAAGCTGATAACAGTAAAAAAAAATCAGTTGTGAAATAATACTGTATAAAACTTAAAGGAATACCACTTATTTGTTGGAATTGAATATTTCTATTTGAATAAATAGTACCTTTTTGAGATTATCGATACTGCTTCAGTGTGCTAAGTGTTGGATGATTATAATGTGATTCGATTGAGAGTAAAATTACAATCTTTTCTATTAGTGGCCATCCAATTTCCTTTTCAAATCAAATTCCTCTTTAAACTTATTGCTTTTCCTCGGAAGAACACTTCTACAATAATAATGTAATGACTTTTCTTACTTTAAATGTCCCATGATAAAATATAATAAAACTGCCAACAAATCTGAAAATTTAAAAGTGTGAAAGTAAATATTTTTTTTCAAAACAATGTTTTTTGTTTCCGTAATTTGTATTAATTTTATTATTATTTTTTTAACTTTTTGTAACATTTATAGTTTTTTTTTTATAAAGTATTACTTCAATATAATATATCACCTTTCAATAAAAGTGAAAATGTGTTACTATGAAAGATAATACATTTTCATAATAGTATTTTCTTGGTCAACGTATTTTCCATCAAAGGTTTATATTATTAAAAAACAGGCTTATTTTCTTTGCAGTTAAATTACAATAATGGTCAAAATGGAATGAATAGTTATTTTATTCTTTCATTAATTGAAATTTTTTTTCAATTATGACGAATGCTTTCAAAAAGTAATCAGATGTCTTCCAATGCATTTGAATATTCCTATATGATTGATGAAGAATTTCGGATGGATAGATAAAACTTTTTCAGCTGCCGATAAGTTTTCCTACACAGATAATTCTAACAATTATCGGTATACGAATGAAAATGCAAATTCATCTTGAAATTTGTAGAGTATTCCAGCCTAATTCTATTCCTTTTCATCATCTTGAAAAAGAATAGAATTGGATTGAAAAATTCTAGCCTGTAACCTCTTGAAGAATAACAATACTAATATAAGAGAAAACTTTAAAAAGTGAATGATGTTCCAGTGAATGGACAGTACACGTTTTTAAAGTTGTTCCACTTTCATTCTATATCATTATAGATTGTAATAATATTGAGAAGAATCTTTATATTATTATGAATTTATAAGGAATATCATTAATGAATTTATTATTACACCATTTTTTATCTATATTATTATGGATTTACATTAGATACCTTTCTTATTAATGAATTTAATATGTATCGAGGGAAATTCAAAAAATATCACTGATGGGAAAAATTGTTGTTATAACATCAAAGAGACTTCAAATTAAGTATGATCATTTTAAATACCTTATAAATTCCGCAAACATTTATTTTTTCCGATTCTGAAGTCTTCTACCATAGATTGTCCAACATCTAAATTAATTCCTGTAATATTATCAGAATTCTGGTACTTCGCTTCCGTTAGAGGCTTTTCATAGTAAATGAAACTATCTCACTACGAATGCAAAAGTTCCAAGTAGAGATTTGATTTATTTATATTCTAAGAATTCCCATTTTAGATTAATAGAATACTATGCACATATTAATACTGTATCCTTTGCAATATTTATATATTTTATATAAAATATTACAACGACATAATTAAGAAAGCCATTTTCGTAATAGTAATTTCATGTTTCACATATTTATGATGTAAGATTTATATTTAAAAACCTGCGTATATTTTGTTGCAGGTGGATTTCAATAATGATAAAAATGGATTGAATATTTATTTTCTTCATTAAAATGTTTCATCGAAATAAATCGAACACTTAAAAAAATGCTTAATGTCTTTTAACGCATTTGTTTATTGTTATTTATATTTTATGAATTTTCATTTTAGATTAAAAGAATGTTATACGCATATATTAATAGTTTTTTCTTTTGTTATTTAAATAAAAAAAATAAGTTGAATGTTTATAATGTTCCAAGAATATTTAAACAGAGTGTTTTCATTGAGAGCGCAAAAGTGAAAAATTTCGTAGCATCGACATATCGTGATATAAGGAAAGAAAAATTTCGTCTTTACAAACATGAAATAAATAAAATTATTTATTTTTATTTTTTGAAATAGTTTAGCTTTTAAATAAAAATAATAGTAAACAAAATATTTATTTCTACTATCTTGAATTTTTCCTGCATTTTACTGATTTTTTAACATTCTCTTACATTGCTTCATTTAGGAAAAATTAAAACTACCGATTGAAAAATATCGCATGTTCTAAACTTTCATGCTTCTTAAACTAATTAGTCATTAAGTTATTCATAACTAAAAGTGCATAAAATTCTTCTGTTTAGTAATTTTAGCAAATCTTTATGCGATGAATTAATGAGTGTGCATATTTTGCATATCCTTTAATTCTTTTATTTCTTATTTTAAATATTATGTGAGGTTTAATTCTTTTATAAATTAACGTGCTGTTTTCAAAGATAATTAAATACAATACCATATCGCCATACGTTCTTCTTTCCCTTTTATATTTTTTACTTAAAGGTCTTTAATATTTTTATCTTTCAGTAACTTTCATGATAAAGATAAAAAGTTTCTAAAATCCATGTTTAAAATATCTGCTTTCATTCCTGGTGTCTTCAAAATTTAGGCCTTTTTAAAGACGAGCAGAATATAAGTTTCATCTAATAAATGTGAACTATTTGGTTACAATTTTAAAAAATAGCAATCTCAAGAGTTATTTAAAATATGTTTCCCATGGTAAAAATAAAGAAAGAACAAGTTTTCATTTTATATCAGAAAGCTCAACCAGCAATTCGTGATTTTTAAGCTAAATCGAAACTAAACGGCTATTTATTTATTTATTTAATATGTCTGATATATTCGTAGTTAGATAAGCGATTTAATGCTTCTTTTCATGGTATTGAATAGATTTTTTGCCAAAGGTTACATTTAATGTTTAGAAGAAAATACAACTTAATTAGTTTCCAAGGAATTTGCCGTTTGTTTTAAGTAGTGAAGAGTTTTTGATCTAGATACGTCAATAAGTGAGACTTGGGGAAATTTGTGATTTGAAACTTGAAGCATAGTGGTATATAGAAGGAAAGGCAAACTTTTATTCACTTCATTTTGAAAAATATCGGAAAGTTTATACAAATGATACATTTTTTTAAAAAATTTAAATATGCATCTAACAGAACTCGTATTTTTTTCCCCTTATTCAGCTGAATATTTTATTTAAAAAGTTTTCATCATTTAACTAAATATTTTATTTTAATAATTTTTTCCTACCAGGATTATTATTTATGCAATGAAAAGATTAGAAATTTTAGTGTGTATCTTACAAAAACGAATACTTTCATTTTTTGAGCAGAATTGATATTTTACACTTTGGAGGATTTTACGAAAATTTAATAGCATGGTTAAGATAATCCCAAGATTAAATTTAAACATTAAAAAAAACAGTAGTAGCATTAATTATCTTGTGATGGAATGACATTGAAAATTTTGAATGTTTTGATAATGCAATACCATATCATCAAACGTTTGCAATGAAATTCTTATTTTTTAAAAGAATAAGAATTTTATTTTATCTTTTATTTTCATTTCTATTTCTTTTATTAATGATTGTTTAATAAAGTAAAAAAAATACTTATTATATAATTATTTGTATACTCAAAAAACAGCCAAAGCTCAATAATCATTTATCATTTATCAATTCAGTAATAATAATTCGAAATAAATTCAGAGTACCACATTTATAATAAATGATACATATTCATCTATTTTATTTTCAAACTGAAGTATATTACACCTTTTTAAATATGAAATGAATGAGATAAAATATAGCCAGAAATTTTAAAATTACAGATATAGATCTTAAAATAGAAACAAATTTTCCTGCATGTTCAACCTATTTTTCTTTCGTCATTTAATTCTTAAACTGATTTTTTTTTCGGTTACCAAGATTTGAATGCATTTGGTTTTAAAAGTTTATATATTTCACATTATTTGCTTTGGGATAAAAAGTCTACTATATATTCTTATATAGTACATTAATATCAACATTATTAATAATAAAAAAAAACATGTTTAAAATAGTTAGAAAATAATAGAAAATAAACTATTATTATACGGTATGCGAACTCACTTACAATTATGTAACAAATTACGTATGACTAAAATAAATTACTTTTGAGAAAAATGTCTTCATAATTTTTTAAATAAGAAGCAGATCGCTAATTACCAGCAGAATTTAAATAATTTTTCCCGACAGTTGTTTTTTTAATCTTGAATTTTGAAAAAAATCAGCTTAAATCTGTTTACCTCTAAATTCTGTTAAGTAGGTTTTCAACCAAGCATTTTTTTAACAAAATTTATATTTTTTCATACATGCATGTTTTCAGCAGAAATAGTTCTGCATAGAAGCCATAGAAGCGACCCCAGTGACTCTGTATTTGATCATCTAAATATAACTCTGATTTTCTGTATGTAATCGTTATTAACTTTTAATCTATTAGCTTCGACATCAGCAAGATTATCCAGTAAATAAAATTTTAATTCTAAAATGTGTTCATTAATGATAATTAATGTTCATTTGTATTTTAAAGAATATTCAATCTTTCTTTACATTTTTAAGCGAATTATAACCGAATATTTTTTTAAATATATAAATAATCATCTTCTCAAGTCATGTTAATTAAAGAATTGCTTCGAATTAATAAATATTTTCTATTATTACTATGTGTTCTGCACTTCCTCAATTTCTTGTAACAATATTATAAAGCATACTTTTTTTACAATCTTCATCGTGGCCACCAATTTTGGTCTAAATAGGGAATTATTGCAATTAAGAATTTATAATGGGGCATTTATTTGAATAATTAGATTAATTATAATTTACAGCAGAATTTATATTATCAGGGAATAATGTCTGAGGAATTTTTATATGCAAAAACTTTAATGTTAAATCTGTTTTACAGTATTCCTATTACTTGTACTATATCCTTTTTTCATCTATCCTTTGATTTCAAAAGCAAATTTTCGAAACGGGCATACTACACTTATTAAAGGAACTATAATTCTTCGAATGATTATGAATAAGGATTTTTATTTTTAACTTGATAAAATCCCACAACAAAAAAATCGTTATCATAATAGTCTTTATATGCAAAATTTTCAAAATCTTATTGTCTTATTCAAAATCTTATTGTATTCCAAACGCCTTAACAGATGCAAACAACTTGAGTTGCACATGTTCATCAGTAGTACGTAGAACGACTCCTGGGCTATTAAAAAGTTTCTATATGTTTCTAATGGAACTGGAATTGAGGTTGAAACGATTACGTTTTTCTGCTATAACCTTTGAGCAAATCGTCGCACAAAAATTGTTTCGCCATCTTAATTTTTTTAACATAAATTTGCTTTGACCTTCTCTACAACTATTTCCCTAATTTTAATTAATTTTTCAAAATTAATTTAAACACATTTTATTAAAAAAAATTGTCTTGTTCCCAGCTAAATAATTGTTTTAATTTTTAATTACTTTTATTACTCGAGATTTTGCCAGTGTTGAAATTAATTTAGTTTCTTCAGTTTTTTTAAACTCTTGCTTTAGTTACAGATTTTTTAGTTGAGTTTGAGTTGAATTTATAAAGTAGTATCTTTTGATACGTATTTTAAAGATTTTAAACTATTGCAATTTCTTGAATTGTCTTACCGAGGGATTTTTCACATTTTAGTAATTATAGCATTTTAATTACCAACGTACAAGTCCGAGGTTCGATCCTCGGGCTGGGCAAGGTCGACTCGGCTTTTCATCCCTTCAGTGGATCGATAAACTGAGGACCAAGCATGCTTGGGAACTAAACATTAGGGGTTCTGTGTTAGGCTGTCCACCTAACAGGGACATATGCCATGCACCCTAAGGACCTTGGTCAAGAAAGCAAATATGGGCAATGTAAGCCTTGGCCTACATAGGTTGTCGTGCCATTGAGTTTTTTTAGCATTTTAATGTTCTCAATTAGGATATCATACTAATTATATTTTACTGGTTATAAATATTTTCCAAAATATATGTGTGTGTAATTATACGCGATTTTGCATTCCAAACGCTCACATTGCATGTAATTCAATTTTGTTCTCTCAGTTTTGGAATTGCTGGAGTTCTATTTCAGTAGCAATGATTAAAAAGCTTTCTAATAACAATTACAGGTTTTATGATATAATGAAATTCTTTCATCAAATTCATCTTACAAATTTCATCTTTTATTTGGGGCTGTTAGCGATCTGTCTGTGATGAACTCTCATTTCTAGAAAGAAAATATAGTTTCTGATGGACAATTCCGGTCTTTTAAACCTTGAAAAATTTATCTTTTAAATCGCCGAGAGTTAATCATAAAATTTCTAAATAAATTCTTAATTAGAATAAAACTAAAACAAAAGGTTCATTTGGTTTGGATTCTAGGACATTAAACATTTTTTGAAATATAAAAGCTGAATTATGTTACATAAACGATCATGGAGCCGAATGCGTACTTTTAAACAGTTGAATTTGAAAATATTATTACGCATTAACAACAAATCTCATTGCAAAATATGTACCAAACTTAATAAAATCACAGATACCATTAAATTCGAAGATATATTTAGTCTATCTTATCTCTTAGTATAAATTTAAATATAAGATAGAAAGCAGTATCAACAAATGTAATTGCCCGGATAAATTTTTCCTGTTCTACTAAATCAACTTGAACTGGATGATAGCCCTTATTGATTTCCAGCAACTAAATAAAGGACTTCTACAATATTATTTTAAACTATTTGAAATATGCAACTCCTAAAACAAACCAATAGAACAATAATCCTAACCAAAAATTAAAATCGCATGTCAAATTTTTTAGAAGAAACAGTTTTTAATATAAGTTGTCTGCAAATTCTCCTTCGACGATAAAGGACTTTTGATGTACACTAATTTTATTTCTTTGCACTAAGAAAGTCTTTTTTTGTTGTTGTTGTTAAAATTCCCGCCAATACATAACAAAAAATTATTTTTAAATATCTGAGCCAAAGAGTCAGTTAAATTGCCTTCTCCTGATATTGTTATTCTTTAAAGTTAAAATTTAATCCTTATAAAACTTTTAACTTTAAAGAATAACAAGAATAATCTTTAGAAACTCCTAGTACCAATTACATGTAAGTATATTTTAAAGAGGAAACTCAGATACATTTTTGCATGTACATACCAAACGCAAGAACTAAAAGCATTTCTATCCGCATTCTTAAGAGTAGTAATCAATTAGGATTGAAATTACAATCTCTTATTAATTGAATATGAAACGTCTACGCTTTAGAAGTTTGTATTTCGCTTTTTCTTACTGCTTATGAAAGAAATAACCGCAGGTTCGAGCTGTGAGTACGGTGACTAATTTAATAATAAAAATAAATCCGAGTTTTCTTTTGGAAATTTTAGATTTTTAAGAATAATTTAATAAGATTTTCATGAAAAATAAAATACAGATCATAGATATTTCATTATTGCGTTTTAACATTATTAGAATCAATTATTTCAAAAATAATCTCTAAATATTTTTATGATAAAAAAACATTAATAACACTTTTTTTATTCACATTTATTAAGGTATATGTACACACTTAAAATTTCGAAAATCTAACAAATATCGAATATTTTTTATTGCTTAATACTCTTCTCTGATCCTTCAGCTTTCAAACGATACCAAGATGTTGTCGATATTCGAAAAGAAATCTCGAGTTATAATTATTTTTCTTGAGATGCTTTCATTAAAAACTCTAGTTACGGTTCTTTTAAAACTCATTTTATGAAGAATGATATTTTTCCACTATGTTCCTTCATTCAAACAATCATAACTCTAAGAAATTAACCAAAAACAATTATTTATATATCAAAATAATCTGCATGAAACATCGGGTGTTTTGTGCCTCAATCAAAGTAATATTTATAGAAATAAATTTTTAATAGCTATTTAAAAGTTAAAATTACAGAGAAAGTCTCGCTTTTTCTATTCATAGTTGATGAAAAAATTGTTAAAAAAAAACTATATATTTTTATAACTTGATTGAGGCAGACAACATGAAGACTAATATTTGGCATAATTTCCAACTAGAATTGTGTGTCTGTACAATCTAGAATTTAAGATATCATGTTTCAAAAAATAGGCTAATTAGCCCAATAAATATTATTTAATTAATAACAATTAGTGTCATATGGTTTTCTCACTGAAATGAGTTGAAACACATATTAAAAATAAAACGTATATTAAAAATAATAAAATATTAATAATATATAAACTGGATTTTTAAAGTTAAAATTTAGAAAGAAATCTTCTAGTGTGTACGTACTCCTTAATCTTGAATATTTCGACATCTTATTCAGTTTGTCTAAAAAATAATTTTATTTTAATTATTTGAAAGCAATGCGTAATCTATGGCTTCTTAATGCTTCAAAGATATGAGTATTGATTTCTTATCTACATTTATTACACTAGATGGAAATCAGTAAAGTCTGCCTCACCGAGAAAATCATGATTTTGAATTACACAATTTATTTTCATTTCACGACCAGACCAGGCTAGACTAGACGAATTCAATAGATTGAAAGTCAAGTGGCTAAACTGAATTTAATAGAGTGAAGTGGATTAGACTAGATTTCAATGTTAGCTAGAGCGAAAATCACTGAAGACTGCCGCATCATGAGAAGTCACAATTTTCATTTTAAATGACTCCATTTACCTATATTTCAAGAAATAACTTCTTCACTAATGAAATATTTTACAAATTAATATATTCCCACAAATAGGTTTATAAATATATATAAATAATCACACACGGAGGTTTATAAATATATATAAATTATCTTAATAAATGTCAAAGTTTGAACATACTGCTTAAGAAAATTCTTTCCTTTCTGTTTCTAGTCGTATAACTACGCTAGATAAATTGGAATACAATGAAATGGGTCTTGGACAAATAGGGTTCAAGACAAATGAAAGTTTTGAGTTTTTTTCCTCAAAAATTTTGCAGATGAGTATTTCTGTAAAGAGAACAATAAATATATATTGCTACCATGCAGATGATTTTTGCGTATATCTATTTGCCTATATCTCTTAATGCATACATGTCCTTTAATGAATGCATGAATTTCAGAATCAAACACATTGGAATCAAACATACAATAAGCATTTTTTTTTTTTTTTTTTGCATTATCTACCACTGTGTTTCTCCAAATTCATTGTGTCATTATTCTCAAACACGAGAAATAATGACCTTAACCAGGCAATTGCGGAAGATATCTTCTGCATTTAATGGGCTGCAATAAATTTAACGAAATTTTGCATATATATATATATATAATATAATATTTAAAAGAAAAATATTTGCGTATATACAAAGAAAAATCAGAATTAGTTCCTTCTATCTAAACAAAACATTTGCCTCATAAGCCATGAATACATTCTGTTTGCATATCAGTAGTTGTAACGAAATACTCATGATTTCGTAGCCCTCTTCAATGCAAAAGGAAATGCAGCTAACTTTCCTCATGAATATAACATGACATCCGAAATACCTTTTGTAGAAGCATCGATAAGAAAGGAATTCCAAATCCGAGGAGAAATAACATACATAATTTAGTGCTTTGTGATTACTTGAAGGTGTAGATCATTATACAATCGAATGTTCTAATATTAAAGGAATAGAGTTTGTCTTGATTTTTGATTTGAATTTAGAATTCTCGTTCGTTTTATTTCTATTCGAATCTATTTGCATGAACGGAAAATGAAGGAAATATGTCAAGGATTTCGGAGATAAGAAAATCGTTTGCTTATTTTATCGAATACTCTTCAGTAGTTTTGACAAAGCAATTTTCTTTTATGATTGATTTTGATTTGAATAAGCAATGCATGTTTGTATTATTTGAAAACCGATTTTAGTTTTGATACAGACTTTTGTGATGTCTACTATCATTTCTATTTTGTATAGCAAAATTTAAAAAGGCTTTCTTTAAAAATGTGATGTTTAAAGTTTTTTTTTTATTTTATAACTATAAAGAGTTTTAAAAACATTTTGAAGAAATTATAGTATCAAAGAATAAATATATGAAGCAGCGACATGATTAAATAAGTCACAAATTCTGAATTCACACCAAGCTGTACAATATGTCAGTCCATAAAGCATGTTATGTGTTACATAAGGATTAGTACAAAAACGGAAAGATTTCAGATTAATTCAATTAAATATTTTCAGATCAATATAAACTTACTTAAGTAGAAAATCAAATAATAAATGTACGATAATATTATAGTGAATTTTAATTTCTTTTTCTTTAAAAAAAGTACTTTTTTTACAAATAATTTGTTGAAACCGATCAACAGAATATGATACTGTGAACATACAAATATATTATGTCTATTGTTTTTTTAAAAAATGATTAAAATAGAGTACATTTTAGTAAATTAGTAACATTAATAGTTAATAAAAATAATGTTTGTATATTACTTAGGGCTATTTAGAGAAGAAACTGTGTATGACAAATTTGTATTTACCTAGTTTTCTTCAAATATTAGGAAAATAATACCAATTATCTATAAATATTTCAAATTTGGACATCACAAGATGAAACCAATTTTCATGATTTCGCATGACAAAAGTTCAATTGTATTTTGATTGCCATGTGTGGATTTATTATTGATTTTTGACATTTTACCATTCAGAATATTTATTGTATCATGATTACCAGTTAATTTTTATCCCCTTTACAACGAATGTTTTCAATTAACACGAATTTTATTTAAATTTGTATGATTGTGTGAAATAAAGAAGAGAGTGGCTGTTTAGCCTGACTGCGTATTTCATTGAAAGTGATATAATAACAGTTAAATCGAAGTTATAATTAGCTATATTCCGTAAATAAACTCTGACAAACCTTACAGTAAGGTCTTCTTGAGGGTGGAAGAATGAGATGTTTGAAATCCGATTCCATTACAGATCCGTCATTTATGTAAAACTGACGCATGTCAAATCTAATATCATCATCCAAACCTTTTAGCTTTCGTGTGGTGCAGAATTTTTGAGAGAGGAGCGTCAACTTAAATGTAATATTTAAAGGGGCTCAAAATTGCGAGGTCCGTCCCACAAGAGTCCTGTTCTTGCTTTTAAACTGAATGTTAATAAACTAAAATAAACCCTAACTAAGTTCAAAACACTTGAATCATTTTTATAATTTAACAGCAATGAATTTACTCTATTATTTAGCTATGAGAGAATTAATTTTGTGAATTTTATATAACATTTATTTATAATTTTAGATTTATCAAATAAAATTTTCGTATGTATAATTTCTTATAGAATTATTCGTATTGAAATGATTTGATTGGCGTTCGATTGGAAATCTCGGCATAATTTGTTCGACTCTCGTTCTGATGGCCCTTCTTAGAAAAAAAGATCATGTATATGTGAGTATATAATAATTTTACTATGTTATCTTTCATAAAGATAATGATTTGGAAAAATCTTTTCATTATGGCATAAAGAGAAGAGTCAGAGGATAGATAACTATATTTATCGAATCTTGTTCAACACAGGCATATGAGAATTCTTTGGAAGAAAACGTACATGGAGCCCTTTTTCTTCCGCTTTTTCTTAGCCGAAAGGCTTCAAATTTTATGAAGTTCGAGGAAGAATTATTTCAGAAATCAGTTTTTCTTTATATATATATTTATTGCAATAAAGATGAAAAGAAGATTGGAATAAAGCGAATTATTACTTCTTCATAGCAAGCAATTTTGGCGATGACACGCTTTCAGTAATAAATATCTTCTAGAAAATCTACATATAGGTGCTATTCATCTTATAATTATTGCCTCTTTCTAGATAAGAAATATCAATATTTGTTTATTCTTGTATAAAGATTAAATGAATTTTACTGATCTTAATATAATTGAAGGGTAATCTATTCCGATACTCTAAGAGGAAGAAACTTTTTTTAAAGCTAATATTTAATGCAGGATGGTCCAAAATTCAAGGGCAAAATTGTCATATATTATTGAATACATAAAAATAACAATTTTTCTTGCATATTAAGCATGATCATAATTCTGAATGATGAATCTCCAGACAAAGCAGTCAATAAAAGCATTAAGCCCTTGTTTACAAAGCCATCATCATCTCAATTTTCTATTGTATATTATTGTTTGTTTTACTATTTTGATGAAGGTGGATATGCATGAGAATATTAAGATATCCAAAGTTGTCCCGAGATAAGAAGGGAACACTGAAATGTATGTCACCACAAGTTACTGCATGTTCTACTGACTTGCATAGGACTCGAAAGAATCGATTCATTTAAGTCAAAACAAAGCAAAAGATTGAAAGCAAATAAAGAACATAATATTAAATATGCTTAATACCGAGTCTTTATAAATTAGCAACTAGCTGCAAATACAGCTTTAACTAAGTATAGCTAAAGCGCCAAGTATGTGGTGCATGCACGAAACGCCATTGCTGCAAATGCATTTAAGGCGGTGATTATTTCTATGTCTCCAAAGTTTATTGCAAAAAATTTCAAGAAGTCAAATGAGCCAGATCAAGAAATTTCAGCAGCGTCTATAGATCTATGGTAAAGGCATTCAGTTACAGTATAAAATATGGGACTTCCAAAGATGCAAGAACACCATGCACCATGTATTGCAAGATGCATTATGAGTAAGATAATATTAAATATAAATCTCAAATAACTTTTCTTGCCTAAAAATGCACCAAATGAAGCTTTAACATGCAAGACTACATTCATCACATGTAAAGAGTACAAATTGCAAGCCTCATATCAATTTTTTACCCATCTCTACGCTCTGACTTAGCTGAGTCGGATGTTCCATATGCCCAATCAGTATTAATAGTGAGGGCATTTTTAGTACCTACAGTCTCCCGTTAAACAGCAATGAATAAAAAAAGATCCCAACAGATAAATTGTATAAATAGCATGACAATACGTGATGACATAACGCGTATTGACAAAATTTGAAAGAATATTTATAATAAATGTTTTTTCAATATGAAAACTGCCTATTTAAGACTAATTGGTAAAGTGCACACTTCATCAACATTTTTCGTAAATTTAAAAAAAATGTGATTCCTGTTGTTTAGCCCTATCGTTCCGCCAAGAGCATCGAGTATCTTGCTTTAGATCTCTCCCCATTAACCAAATGGATCCAAAATTACTGACACTTTTATAATTTTGATGACAATATCGTGCACAAAATTACATTTATCTAGCTAGTTGTCTTTTTCAAGTATCATACTCACAATGTACGCGGACAAATAAATAGAAGCACAAATTGCACATGAGTGGACTTTAATTGAAATATAAACATCTACAATTTTGGAAGGATTTACATTCATTTATTTCCTCCTCTGAGTTACCTTTCTGATTTAACATGCCTGCATGCACTCTATACACATCCCAAAAGTTAGTTGACAACAATGATTGTATTTTAGTACAGATCTCTATTTCTGCTGTTAAAATCGCAAGCAAAATATATCCTTTCATCTATTTCATCACTTTTGTGAGGACAAGTTCATTGACTGATCGAATTTATTTCAATAGATTTCATTAAAAATACGTGTTCTGTTCAATTTGTTTTTCAGTTCACTTTTCTTATAAACAGAGAGGCATAATTTATATAACTATACTTGCGCTTGGGTAGGGGGTTGCGTACACGCGTAATGGAATACGCTTTCTATTTTACATTCCTGAAACTGAAGATACATCAATCTTGACAACTTTTTGACAGTATAAAACTCTATCTTCATACGGCGCATTCCAGAAAGTAAATCATAGCTATAGAAGGATTTAAAGCCCCTTACATCTTAATTTTTTTTTAAAAAATAAAATAGTAAATTTTTCTAAGCGCTGTTTTATTTTCTTTAATTTTTTTTTTATTATTTTATCACAAAAGTGCAAAGCATTTTTCATTTATTTGTACTTTTTATGGATTCAGAAAGGTTACTGATAACATAATGAGACTATCGTTATTATATATTCTAGTATTTGTAAAGATGAATTATGTATTTTGAACTCAGTACAAACCACTTGTTAATTTCATATTTTTATAGTGTAAAATTAAATCAAATACTTTATGGGAATCCTTCAAATATATCAGTGGAAATATTTTTACGAATTACGAAAATCAATAGCAATTCATAACTATAATAACAAATACATCAACTTTCTAAAATGTCCCCACCCCCTAAAGGCACATTCACTTAGCATACAAATCTAGTGGCAGAAGAATTTCGGATCGCAAATTAGTCTTATGAAAATTTTCTACTTTGAAAGAACTTTTTCTTGAATATTCTGATCACAAGTATAGTTGTGAAAAAAGGAAAGACTTATACATATATTTCCTCCCCTTTATTCGCAGAAGCGATGTGGTGAGAATAAGTAAACAGAAAAAAAATTCAAATAAATAATAAACAATCCGATTCTTCTTATCTTCTTTGCATTCAAAACTCGCATTCCTGGTCTTTCTCGGAAATGCAATTTCCGTTGCCTTCATAAAACTAGTTATTTTGGAGAGAAATAAAATTCATCAAATACAGAAAAAATTGTTACTAGTTTCTATTAGTTTGATCTGAAAAATTTTTAATAACATACTTAGAAATTCCTTTCTTATATCTGTGGTTAGCAAGTTGTATAATAAATAACAAGTACCTATTAGTTGGTATTAAGATCAGCTGTACATGTAAAATAAACAGACAAATAAAATTTGACGAATATAAATATGACATTTATTAAAGGTATTTCGATAAAGAGAATGCCTTTCATTGTGAAACATTTGAAATATTATGTTCTAAATAATGTAATTAAATTAATTATAGCATTGTTTTTGTCGACACATACTATTTCATAATAATCGCACATACTATTTCATAATTAATTCAAATTTTTCTTCCCATATATGATTTTAAATTGAAAGAATATTGACTAAACGGTTTGAAATTACATTTCTATGTCCATTTTTACATAATTCTGGTTTGAACTGAAAACAGTTTTATAATATACTTACCATTTATTTTTCTTTTATCTTTCTTATATTTGTGATTAGCAAATTTAATAATAAATATCGAATAACTATTACTTTGTATTAAGATCAACTTTACTTGTAAAATAAATGGGAAAATAAAATTTGAAGAATGTAAATATGGTACTTTATGAAAAATATTTCTGCAAAAAGAGCACGTTTCATTGTGAAAGTTTTGAAATATTATGCTCTAAATAATATGATGCAATTAATTTGATTTACTATGATGTAATTATTAAATTTACTATATTTTTGGTCGACTTATATGTTTTCATAATTTGTATACATGTTTTTTCTCCATATATGCTTTCAGATTCAAAGAATAGTGTCTAATATAATGTATAACATGTTTCAAGTGACATTGATGAATTCTGATTCATAATTTGCTTAAAAACTATCCAATAAAATATACAATCATTTCAAAAACAAATTTATATAAGATACATCCTAAAGATATATCTAAGATTTGAGTTATGTATGAATTATTTAACATTAACGAAATCGCATTTAGTGCTAATTATAAAAAAATTAATAGATTTCTAAATCATAGATTAAAAAGCTTTTATTAAAAGCAGTATTTATCAATCGGTTGTCTTTAATGCATTTCTGATTCTATTCTTTACTGAAAAAAATACATTTTGTTATATTTAAACAATAATTAGTTTAAGCATATTTGACAAATTCTTGGGTGTCTTTTAATTTTAAAAACATGTATTTTAGCACGGAAATAAAATAAGAAGAGAATGAAGGCTAGAGGAAGAATTTTAGGAAAACCCTTTTAAAGGATTAAAATATTGCATTAATGAAAAGGATTAAAAGAATTTTCTTAATCTGTTTACTCCAAGAATAAAGGAAATGACTTGTTTAACAACAAAATAATAAAACGGCAAATGTTTCCTAATTCTATTAGAATTTTTTCTATTTGCATTCTATTCTGTGTTTGATAAAATATGAATTTATCCCATTTATCTGAATGCATTTCAAATTTTCGTTTAGGTAAAATGAATGACTTTTTTATGCAAATCAAATTCTTAATGAAAATGAAACATATATAAATATATATAGTCATCTAACAAGATTATTCTTGAGTTTCCAGATTATGCATTAGGGCAGAACATTATTCCTAATATTAAGGAAATCATTGTGGCTATAAAAACTATATATGTATTATATTCCATATCTCGTAAATAGCTGGTCGAATTCAACCAAATTTCTACATTTATTATTTAGGACAACAGAGGGAATAATTTTAACATTTCCAAGGTTGAAAAATTATTTAAATAGTCATTTAATTACAAATTAACGAAAATTTGACTTTTTTACAAGGAACGACATTGAAATTATTCCAGAAGAAAGTTTTTATATCATTTTAAGACAAAAAAGTTTACAATTTCAAATAATCAATTAGTATTATAATTACGATTATTATGGTTTCAACTGTTATTAATTAAAAAAAATTAGCTGTTTAAAATTAATGCTAACTTTGAATTACTACTACTGTTTTTTTTATGTGTTTTATTTAATAATTCTTTTGATGATGCGATTGTTTCAAAATAGTGATTTAACAGTGTTAAAAGTAGGCATAAGAAATTCTTCAAACGGAGCCATGAGTACCAATGCAATTGTGAATAAATGAAACAGATGTTCATTGGCAACAGCGGCTTCAGTGTGTGAAAAATTAACCGAAATTTTCTATTCCAATATTATCAATATGATATACTAAGAGATTATTAAGAAAAAATATTATTTCAAGATGAAGATTGTTGCGTTTTCAATCATTCCAAGTTAATTTTTCGCACTTTTTATTCTCATTTTTTATTAATTTCTTAAAAACTTTAAGGCGTACTGTTTCGAAAAAAAAAATTATCAAGTATATTTTATGAATTATAAAATACTCGAATACCTCGACCTAATCTACCACTATGTTTCAAAATTTTCTTTCATTTTAATACTATGTCTAATTACATATTATATTTTATATAAAAGTAGTTGCTATATTAAAAATTGCATATTAAATTATTTTAATTCCAAACGACTTGAGATATATTAACTCATTCATTTACAAAAATAGATTAGGAGCTTTCAGTTTTCTAAAAAGACACAAAAAAATGTCATAAATATCAAAACAAAAGACATATATTTAAGTATATAGCCTTTATTATTTCTACATATTCTTGAAAGGTGAACCAAGGCAATGAAGAGAGAAAGTTACGCGTGTTTTTTTTTATTTCAAAAGAGAAGAAAGTCAAATTGAAATTGATCAACTTTAAAATAAAAATGTGGTTTTCTTTTGTACAAATAATTATGAATGTAAATAAAAAAATACTTTTTTCAAACATTTTAAAAATAAGATAATCATATAGTCATTATATGAATAACAAAATAAATAAAATTCAGTTTTCTATGAAAATTACTTATTTGGATTATGCAATTCTGAAAAAAAAATAACTTATTCAGTTGCCAAGATGTATTATAAACAAGACAATTTTTTTTATTGAAAACAATGAAAAAGATTTTTTTAATTGAATTTAAATATTCGTTGAAATATTTTTTGCTCTTTTGGGATTTATAATATGAAACGTGTGTGTGAATTACAACATAACTGGAATTTCATGTTAATTAGTAATTATTACAGTTGCTATACTTTATATTTATTTTCTATTATTCTGTATATTAAGCTTCCTTAATTTTTTTGAAAACTATATTCTATTATTTGTAATATTTACCAATTACCCTAAACTCTCGTAATAATTCAAATTAAAAAATTAAATTTATGAACTAGCATTCACTTGCTCTCAAAATTGAAATTAAGATCATAACAGTATTATCCATATTTTTAAAATAATACAAGCCAATGAATTAGTCATCCAAATCCAACCATTTGTCCAATATCGCCAATTTTTGTTTCATATGAAAAGTTATGTTCATTAGGTATGTCATTTAAGGTCCACTAACTTCCAATTGGAGGAAATGGGGGAAAAATCAAAATTCTGCAATGCGTTCTCTTTGGTGAAATCTTGCATTAGATTTTCCATCCAAAACTCCTTTCCTGGTTTTGATAATTTTGGTATCCGTAATGCATTCTCTAAGGAAAGATATTGTAACAGAGATAATCATTTCCAATCATTGAATTGATTTCAAAAATAATATTTACTTGTGTATCTCTTGACCCTTAGATATGTCATTATGGTCACCTATTTTCCACTACATTACATTTTCGAAAGAAATAGAAAAAGACAAAACTCCACTGTACATTCTCTAAGGTGGGGGGGAAGAATCTTGTTGTATAACCAATTCTTAAACCTTTTACTTCCCTTAGCCTCAGCATCTAGATTGTTTTCGCCAATTCACACCGCCAGCTTGGCGATTTCAACTCTATGAAGCATAACTAAACAAAGAAAATGTTTTATTATTATTGTGCACCTTTTACTTGTATTATTGCCCCTATTCTTTTATTATGCTTTATTTTGAAATCACATGATTAATCAAGGTCAACATGACTAAATTAATCTTATAATTCGGGCATCTTCAGCGACCAAACAAATAGGATTATTATAATCATGCAAATCGGTGAATTTTGATGAAATAAATCTCCTCTATTTTATAACTGCATAATAATGGGAGGGTCTTCCGAGGTATTAGAAAAAGCTAGTAAAATGACGAAATCAATTGGTGAAATCGGTCCAGTTTTTGAACTTAAAGGTTTAAGTTAAGTTTCTTTTTCCAATAATTCTTGAAAATGGATGTATAAGAGACTGATGTTTCCTCATGTCATATCGAGGAACTTTTGATCAAAAATGAAGTTGGCAAAATGAGTGCTTTAAACATATTTTTTAGTTATTTTGATCTTTAGTTAGTAAATTGGTTTAGTTATTGAGTTTTTAATTAGTTACCTTAATTAACTGAAACGAGGATTTTCCAAATAGAAACTGAGCAGTGAAGGAATATGTTGTTCTCGAAAAGTTGTGAGGGAATTGAGTGAAGGGCCTCATCGATTTGACAAGAATGGGGTCAATTCACGGTCACGTGTCAGGTACCAAACAAATCGCTTCTGTTCAATTTTTAACCGTTCTGCGCATGTCGGGATGTCTGCTGATAACGTTGATGAAATCATTGTTTAGTAAATGTTGCGGTAGCCGATCAATTATTAAAAACTTTTGATTTTTTTTAAAAAAAGGAAATTAATATTTTGAATTATTTTCTTCAAATTTTCGTAGATTAATTAATTAATATTGCTTTTTAATTCGTTTGGTGCCGTTGTATTCTTTCTTTTCCAATATCTTTTTTTTCCCTTTCTTATCCAAAGGATACGTCTTGACAAATGACTAAGGCAGTGGTTTTGAAAAATCACATATGTTCTTTTTTACATATTATTTAAACATTATTGAATGTTGAATCTTATGAATACGGTTCTTTTTAAAAATAATTATTACCCTTAGATAAGTTAATATTTTAAAGCTTACTAATAAAATTATTACATTTTTTTTCTTATGTATTAATTTTTATTAATAATGAGACTTTGACGTTTTCAACTTGCTCAGAGAAAAGAACGTGAAACTCAAATTAGTATATATTGAATAAATTATGTTTACAATTTTAAATTATGTAATATAAAAGGTATAGATACCTTTTTTTTTTAATCTATGGAACTTATGGATCAGTTATTTCATTTTAATTTATAGAAATCATTAATGGGAAATAAATAAAATTAAGATTTCATAATTTTTATTTACTCGTAAAAAAATATAGATAAAATATATATATTATTATTTTTAAAAAATATGATCGAATGGATGTTTTAATGTACTCACTAATTCAAAAAAACTCAAAACAATTTACTATTTATCAACAATTATTTTTCTAGACACTTAGAAATAATATAAACACAGTATGACAAGAATGGCAATGAAAATGATGAAATTAATTTTATTCAACATAAATTAATTTTCCAGCATCCTAGATACTAAACAACAGTTTTTTTTATCACCAATAAAAACATAATGTTGAACAATATACTTTTAAAGCAAAACATTTATGAAATTGTTTTTAAATGCCAAAGTTACGTTGATAAAAATTGTATTAAATAAATATCATAAATAAAAACAAAAAACATACAATACAGTAAATTTAATAAACAAGAATAAGTCATGATATATATATATATATATATATATATAGAGAGAGAGAGAGAGAGAGAGAGAGGAGTTGTAAGAAACACTTTTATACTTTTACAGAATTTTATAATTCAAAATTGATATGTTAAAGAAATAGAAAAAAAAGAGTGAAACATCCATGTAGCAATGAAGTTGGGAATAAAAATTATATAATAAATGCTGATATAGAAATTGATTTTCAATGAAAAGACCTGTATTTATTAAAACAGAGATCAATGAGGTGCACAATGGTACAGCATGATATTATGATAGCAGTCAGTTTCAGTTTAAATACAATAAACAAATGACATTTCTTTTTTTGCAACAGAAAAGTTGTTTGACATAAATTCACTTTGAATCCATCACAAATCTGCAAATGTAATTAGGAAACAAGTAATAATGCTTTCTGCAGCCATCCATTTTGCTCTTTTTTATTAGACATGATTATCCAGCAATAATATGAATTACTAAGAAATAAAGAAAACTTTAAGGTTCATAATAAAAAAGTAAAACCTCATAATGCATTTTATTATAATGCTAAAAACTAAAAATCAAATGCAAAAATTATTTGACGTTAATTAAAGGTCTTTGAAAGTTACACAACATACAAGTAATAAAATATTCAGAATTGACATTGTATAAACATGTATAAAGGGGAGCCCCTGCAAAATATTTGTACATTTTAATTCTTGAAACATTTCTTTCTACTGTAACCCTCACACTAGATATCTTGCAGATATCGATTCTTTCAGTAATATTAAACTGAATACAGTTCTTTAAAAATTTCGGACACATAAATTTATATTCTATTTTTTGCAATTCTTGTTCAATTTGGAAGCCTTTATCTGTCAGTATAACATCATTCGGTTCTAATACATCCATCAGATGTCTTTTAACGAAAAATTACTTGTCAGATATGCTACCACAGTATAATGGTGAAATGAAGCTGATGGCTCCTGAAGGCATTACGACTATCATATCTTTTGAAGTATTTGTTTTCTTATTAAAACTTAGACATTTGCGGTTCTGCTGGATTACTAGCTTTCTATATAGGAAATTTAGTGCAGTCAATAATGACTCTGGAATCTTTACTTTCAAACCTAAACTGTTTTGTCATGGTTTAAATAATTAATGACTTTGGAGAAAATATAGGTAACATTTTCAACTTTTTCATAAAAACAACTGTTGTTGCAAAATTAAAATACATTGAAACAGTAGAATCTGAAATTTCAAACAAAACAGATAAAAAAATTCATTTGAAATTCCAGTTCTTAATTTTACAAATAACAAAACTTATAAATCAATTGGATGCTTCGACAAATTTAATTTTTGAAGATCTGCTTCAGAATTCAAAAAATGAACATATAGAGAGAAAAACCTTTCTTTAGTGAAATCTGTCAATGCCTTCATTTTCATATCATTAACAATATTTTCTGGAATGAATCTCTTTCTTTCTTGCAGAATCCTGAAGTTCTTGTAGCTCATTTTGCAAATTGCTGATCCTGTAGATTATTTCAAAAAAAGTAATAGTCTGGGAAGAAGCAGAGCACATTCCACTGAAATTAGAATTCATATTTTTGCTTAGTAATCAATTCTCTTTCATTTATATACTTAACTAAATGGCATGTGTTTTCAAAACTTATATATATATATATATATATATATATTATTTATTTCTTTATAAATAGAATTCAATTTATCAAATTAAAAGCACTTTTTAATAAGATACATCAATTATGTATATATATATATATTATAACAGTCAATATGAAAATTGGATTTTCAGAAGTTAGTAAAGGATTCACTTATTAAATAAATCTTGAAGAAATTTATTCACTTCCACCTAAGTTTAGCATTATAGCAGTTGTTATTTTTTCAACGGGAGTCTGTTTACTTACATTAATTAAATTTAGATTAGATTTTGTAGAAAAAATGCAATGTAATATCCATGTAAATATTTTAAAAGCTTCTAAGCATATTCAAAATTATCAGAAATTTCATCAAATGTGAATAAAGTAAATTAGAAATGCACTCACGATGTTGTTTGATTGTTTTGACGTCAAATCGCTTACCGATTTCATTTTCTTCGAAGACTGTTTCTAAAAAATTACTGGAACAGCTATTTAATGAATGGAGATACACTGAATGAATTCTTCAAAATGATTGGAGCATATCGACTTCGAAGGCTTGAAAAAATCTATAGCAAAGCTAACAACCCAAGTCAAGACTGTTGAACGGAAAATAAGAAAACATTTTATCATGACAATCACTCTTGTGTTTCGCATTAAAGCATCCATCAGCACACCAGCATTTCCTCTTTTAACACATAATAAGAGGAAAGAAAATGACGCAAAATTATAACTTCGAATGTAAACAAAAAATCCGCTTCATACTTGGCGGAGAACGTTAATGGCAGACTAGTCAACGAAAGCGGTGCGGATGAAACTTAAATGCCATGCGCAGAAGTTCATGACATGTGACTTTTACGTCACATGAATTGACCCCATTATATGGGGATATTTATGTAAATATTTTAGAATGAAATTGGCGAAATCTGTATCAAGCTTGTAGCTGGAGTGATGATTCTTTAGAAATGTGACTTATTTTAAAAACAGTTAATAAATAATTGTGCGAACAGCTGATTGCCAGAGGCGGCTAGTTATTTTTTTAAATTAAGACTATTTAAAGAATTTTCTTTCGTTGTTTAAAAGAATTTTATAATCTTTATAAAATATTATATTCAATAATATTCAGTCTTAAAATAATTATGTGCTTATGCATTTTTGTTAGGAATAATTTTGATATAATTCGCTTATGCATTAGGGGGAAAAAAACATACTCTAACCATTCGAAATGCCAGTGTAGGCACAGGTACTTCAATAATAAAACAAGACCTCAATTTAAAATACGTTTAAACATTGATTCCCTACAAGGCTTTGGGATAAGCCCTGTTTATACAGTTTAATCTGTGATAAAGGGATGACTGACACCCATCAAATTATTTAATCTTTAAATATCCATAGTAAAATATTTTGCTACCTTTAATTAGAGCTGTTATGTCTTAAATTTGAAAAATACAAAAATATTAATAATTTTGATAACTTAATTCAGTTATAATATTCAAATTACTTTTTTTTATATTAAGATTGTAATGTACGCGCAGGAACTTATTCAGCATCTTATATCTTACACTAAAAAAATTCGTTGAAGTTAGTTCTCCTTAAATTTTTCGATGAAATAAGAACAAAAATATTTCAGTTTTTTGGTTTAAATCACAAATCAATGTTTTAATTTATGAATTACTGATAAATTCGTAACGTTATTTGGAAATCAAACTATACGAAGAAAATTCTTTTTTAAAATAAGCTATTTACAGAAACATTTTTATTGTTCATATCTCGAAAAAGATGACTATGTGATCAACTTAAAATATTTCCACTGTTGCGCTTAAAAAATACTGTATTTCGCCTAAGGATATGACAATTCAACACTATATTAGATAAACTTAATTTAGAATAACGCATTTTTGATATGATAATTTTACCTTTAAAATCGTTGCTTCAATTTTTCATTTAAAAATATTTGCCCTTTACAGAGAAAAAAAGTTCTGAAACTTTTCCTTGTTTATTGAAAAAATGATACCATCTGAAACTTTTCGGCGATCAACAAGAGATTGAAACACCCCTTAAATAATGAAGGAGTATAATGCATACTCTCTTTACATGAAATATGATAGTTATTTCAATTAAGGATTAAAGAGTAATTCTTAATCAGCAGTCGAGGATCCAGTAGTGGGCCCGATTTTACGCCATTTAAGTTTTCTCGATAAACCGAAATCAGATTTGAAAATTTGAGCAGATGAAAAGTGTTGTTTGGAAATGATATTTAAATGGAAGCTTTAATGACAGAGAGAGGTACTTTTGAAAGGAAGACGTTGGTTACTTTAGTAGAAATCAATTACCGTTTTATCATTAAGATGATAATTTTCTTTACTGTCTGCTTGTCCTATTTTTGAAAACTTTGCGATTTCTTGGTTGCAAAATCTTGTAAATTGTCGGCCAATAATGATAGCTGTTTGTTTCGCAGAAATAAGATTATGTAAATGAGAACTCTGCCATCATTTTCAAGCTTGCTTTTATCAGTAAAAATTTTTACTTTTTATTTGATTTTTGTTCAATCGAGATTAAATCCAGGGGCTTAAATTGAAAAGAAGCTTGTACACATTGTTTCAGAATATAGATGAATAATAAATTTACAAAAAAGAATAACACAATGTTATTTTAAAAGAAAGCAGTTACTTAGGAAATATTTATTTCAATTCACACATCATGAAATTGCGGAATTTGAAGTAATGAAAATAAAGCATCGGGTATTTCAAATATGTCGCACATTTACATTGCATTTCTACATACCGAATTAATTTCTTTTATATTGCATTTCTAATTGCTTGTGTTTAACATCTCAAATTATTAAAATTCTGCCACTATTTCTACTATTGTATTTATTCTATAGCCTGGAAACAATACCATCCATCGAGGGTGTTTAATCGGCAATGTTTTATCTTTTTATAATCGGTGTATTTAATTTATCGTGCGAATTATCTTTCAATGAAGTTTTGATGAATTGTGGGAAAATATCAGAATAATTTCTTTTGGACATTTATCTGTGCATAGTGGAACAATCTTCTGAATTCACAATGTGAATAATCTGAGATGAAAAAATTTGTGAGATTTGTTTCTTACCAAAGCAATTTATTCATAGCTGTAAATATATATAGCGCATTGACTACTCTGTCCCGCCCTCCGGCACACGGAAAAAATTGGTAAATTAGCATTGGTAGGAACCAAGGTTGAGTTCTAGGTGCCAAGTGCAACCCTTTCCGTAGAAAGCATTTCCATCATCGTTAAGGGGTTATCGATCCCACACCATTCTGGTGAGAATAAAGAAACATACTAGAAGCTTCTCATTCTCATATCTGAGGTGACTCCAGGTGGAGCTGATATATAATATATATCATATAAATTCATGATATGCCGCTTAAACGTACAGATAATGATTACCAATTCCTAAATAATTCGTTACCATCCTGCATAAAATTGACATATTATCGCTCATTTATTTCATACATTTTTATGATATGTGCATATGTACATACCTCTTAAAACTCCCTTCTATTATTATTATTTGATGTTTAGTTATTTCTGTATGTCTTTATTCATATTTGATGGCAAACAAGATGTCATCTTATAACGAGAATAAAAATAAGATGAAGCTATCTAGTATAAATTTTAGTCATCTTAAAATATATAACAAAGCTGCTTTTAATTTTTCAAATGAGTCTGAATTTAATCATTTTTTTTCCTATTGAGTGGAATAAATATCTTTAATATAGCCTGTTCTATTTGATGTTTCATTAGCTAAGACTTTTTAAGAGAATTAAAAGCGATATAAAAGTATTTTCATTTTACAAATAGTATATACTATAGTGTCACGAAAATATTTGAAATATTTTATAAATATATTTTGCAATAAGAAAAAATAACCGTGGATGCCATATTTATAAAAGCATTTATTTAAAAAAAATTACAGATTATAGAAATTTCAAGTAGAAAGGTGGCGTTTGAAAACTTAAGAAAGAATTAAAGTAAAACCAAAATAGTTATTCAATAGCTTTTTGAAAGCATTATAGCTTTTCAACTTTGAAACGCATTTATCTAACTTCCAAACGATTAATCAGAATTAAGTTTTAGAATTTTTGAATTTTATCTCAATTTTATCTTATTTTGAAACATATGAGAAAAACTGAATTTAAATTCTTTTCTATAAATTTCAATATAGTTGAGATTTCAATAATCTATAATCAACCAAATACAAAGAGCTAAATTATTATTTATTTTTATCAGTATTCTTTTCATAATCATCATCCAAAACTATAATTTTATTTTATTTAACAATAGATGATTTTAGAAGATGACTTTGAAACCTGTAAAGTCCATGAAATCCATTTGGTTTTTTTAATATGCATAGATTTTTATCAATGGAGTATAAGAATTTCTGTCCTTCATATATCCGAGAGTTTATTTTATTTCATTCGTTTACCCATATTTTCTTTTCTTTTTTGTTGAAATGCAAAGAATTTTTATAGAATTTAAACATATATTTCAAAAACATATTATGTACCTGATTCGTTAACCAGAAATATGTAAAAAAATTTCCAAAGTTTATTATGATAAATATAATTATGATTTAGAGCATATCATTCAAAACTACAATTTTATATCATTTATTACGGGTGTTAAAGATTGCACTTTATATAGAGTAATTATAATGACTGTAAGGATTACCCAATCAGAACATTTTATTCCAACATATGGCGGAATGCTACACAAAATTATATTCCTTCTCAAAAAAATATATTTTCATATTTTTAATCCGAGATGAATGCGTTTTGCTTACTAAGAAACAATACAAAATACATCACTTTTCTTTGATAAATCGATGTTGTAATAAGATAAAAATGTCAATATGATTGTGAAATAAAAAAATAAACTTATTTATTAACAGAAGATTGTACAAGCTCATATCATGTACATTAAATAACAATTCTCGCAAAGGAGAAAGAAAGGAAGGTAAAACTACAATATAATTATAATTTTCATGGTATAAAGGTAAAAAAAAAGTTTATAATGTTATATTTATTCCGTATCCCAAATTATTTTAGAATTTAAAACAAAGAAAAATTTTAAATTCAATTTTAAAATACTGTTAGTGATTTGAAATCAAAATCATAGTAAAAAATGTCTCTTTAATGCTTAATAATCACCAAAAATGCGGTATGACTTCAATTATATATTTTTCATTCAAATAAAATAATCCTTCTTAAATATGACATTGCATGACTAGCTTAATCACAAGAATAAGTTCCTCCTTCCTCCTCTTGTTTCCAAGTGGGACTTTTTATAGATCATAATAGGAAGAGAATTTAATTAATATTATCAGAATGTAATTCTGCTGATTTTTATCGATACATTTGAAATATTAATAGTGAACATAATTCAAATATCTTTCTTTACAGTTAATAAATATTTCTTTAAATAAATAATTTCCTGGGTTTAATGAGTAATACTTATGAAACATCAGGTCTTAAAAATATTCATTAACATAAGACTTATAAAAAAATTATTCACGTGTTTTTTTTGTCGTTGTTGTTAAAACGTAATCAAAAATCATATTAAGTCTCAAAATTCAAAAGAAAATAGGTTGCTTTCCAACCCCCCTCCCACCTGTAATTCCTGTATTAACAATTTGGGAGGTAAATTCTACATAAATAAGACTAAATTTTAATTGCTTGAAATTAAAAATAAGCCTTAAAAAGAAAAACTAGCTTTTATATCATTGTAACAGCACTTATAATTTATTTGAGAAAAAATAACAAAAATATAATTTTCTACATGTCTATAAACGGTTCTACTTTTCCTTTGATTTATATCTATTTTTAATATTCACCATTTATAATTTTATTTTATATCTTACCCTTTATTTTCTTAGTATATATCATGAGAGACAGTTAATGTTAACTTTAATTTGAAAATTAGATAAAATTCTTTTTTTACAACATATTAATGTAATTTAATATATTTGATTATATAAAATTTAAATTAAAGAGTGAAACGTATTGAAATTGTTTTATTTCTTCTAGTTTGAGATACTTAAATTTGATACAGAAATGTAATAATCATGTTTAGAAATATGATGAATTTAAAATTATATTAACGAAAATTTTGAAATTATAAAAAATATGAAGATAGAGTTGGTTAATAAAGAAGCACATCACAGAATTGCTGTTATAACCTATATAATTTTATTGTTAATAATGTAATTCATCAGTAGCTTTTTTTTATTGAACATAATAAAATGTAATTTCCTGAAATTTTGTTGTGAGAAAATATCAGATAACCTCTATTATGCTTTCAGAAATAATAGAATACCGGACTGTTATTTTTTCTGGAAAAATAATACCGAGACTAATCATAAAAAGAAAGCCTTAGAATCATCTTACATTATTTCATGCTATAAAAGTCTCAGACAATATCGATTGAAAGATTTCAGACGAGGTCATTTTCACAACAGTTTTTATTAATCATGGTAATTTTCTAAAGTTATCAATTCTTGTAATATTTACAGTATCCTCGGTATCAATGACTATACATAATACTTAGAAACTTACATTCATTTATTAAATATAAATGTTATTTAACATCTATTAAAATGTTTTATTCAGTTATAATATGGGGTAATATTCTTTTCTCTCTTATTTGATCGCAAATAATTTGAAATTAAGTTGGATTAAACACTTGATTAATGACCTCCCATCAGCGTAGGCTGATTCATGCATATTACAGTAAATATATTATATAAAATTAAAAATTTGGCTAATCTTAAATGCAAATCCTAAAAAGACTCAAACTAAATCCATTCTATATTTAGGGTCATTCTAATTAGGGTTGTAATTTTAAAATGCTGTAAATTTAGAATAACTAATCAGAATGATTTTATTGCATTTAAAACAAAATTAATTGGCTTCATGAAATAAAAAAATAATTATAGTTAAGGATATATTATATATATAGGAAGGAATATAGGAATATTTAAGAAGTTCGAGAATAGATTATCTCTATTGGAAAGTTCATTTATGTAGAAAGTTCGTAAATAGATCATTTCTATAAGAAAGTTTATTTATATAGGAAATTCGTAAATGGATCATTTCTATAAGAAAGTTTATTTATATAGGAAATTCGTAAATAGATCAGCTCCATAAGAAAGTTTATTTTTATAGGAAATTCGTAAATAGATCATCTCTTAAAAAGGAATATGTTATATAAATATGGTAATGTATTAGTCATAGGAAAGCAAATGTTTGTTTTAGAAAAATGGCAATATTATTTTAAGAAGTGATATAAATTTGAACATTAGTGAAGGTTTTAATAATATCATGAAAAAACAGTCATCCATAAATAGCTACGTTTTTCTGAAGAAATATTCTTTATGATGCCTTTCTATTTCTGAAATAATAATTTTTCTTCACCATATAAAATCCCATTGTTACATATGTATTGAGATCGGATTTTTTGTCTCTGTCATGTGATTCTTAATTAGCAGTATTTTGAAATTGTAACCTTGGCTATAGTTACACTGTGCAAAAACATTTTCCATTTTCTAGTCTGGTGTATTCAGATTTATTTATCTCTATTTCAATAATGAAGTTTTGATAATCTGCTTATTTTATAAAAGATTTTTTTCTTTCATATAAATATATTCTATTATTTAACTTCCTTTTCCTATTTTAATAATAAAATTTCAACGATAATTTTTGTTTAAATAATAATTATTTGTAAGCATTTAACAGATTTATTTCATAATTCTTTCAACTAAATTGCATAAATTATTTAAATTTTTAATTTCATTATAATGTCAAAAAATGTTTTTTTTTCAAGTAAAAAAGGGGAAGCGATTATAACAATGTATTTAAGTTCTCAGAAATTTCATAACTTTTTTCTTATTTTGATCATTATACTATTGTTTTTTCTTGGATTTAAAATACCTCCGTACTTTTCTGCAAGCGCCAGGAGACGTGTATTTCCTTATAAAAGGGCTAAGAGGAAATATTAGAAATGTTTATTTTAGTAATAGGGTGAATGAACTCAAGTTAATCAAAAAATCAAGTATAGTACTAACTGCTAATTTGTCTGTGTATCACCCATAAGTTAATCAAAAAATCAAGTATAGTACTAACTGCTAATTTGTCTGTGTATCACCCATAGCGAAGTACAATCGTAGCTAGTCTTGGGATCCTGAAATAATAAATTCAACATCACTGAACATAATGAACCAAAACATCGATATAAAGTGTACATGCGTAAACTGATTGTTCTCTTCAGTAATCCAAATAACTTATTCATTTTCTTATAATTATGCTCATAAATATTAGGAAACCTAATTAGGAATTTTTTAACCAACTGTAATGATAAAATTATCCTGTGTCTCACAATATTCCATTGTCTTGTCTCTCTTAAGGGCCGCGGTTGCCTGATGGTAAGGCCTCGGTCTCGGAAACGGAGAGTGTCAGGTTCGAGACTCGATTCCACCGAAGAACATCGTGTAAGCGGATCTGGTTAGATCCGTCGGGGCCAAAAGTCCTCCCGCTGGTGTGATGTGGAAGTTTAAGGAGCCGGGTGACAGGTCAGGTGTCATCCTGGACATTCGACCCCGGTTCAGAAATACGTGGTACATCCTAAAATAACCCTAGTGTTGCTTTAAAAAACGGGACGTTAATATAACTAAACTAAACTAAGCCTTTTTTCTCTTCGGAAGGTTATCCAATTATATTCATCTTGATGTTGCATTTAATTGGTTTCAGCCACGCAGATCTTCGTTTCACTTACCAATGATTTTTTTTAATCTGTACAGTGAATATTATGCATGAAATGAAGGGATTTAAATAGGTTTGAATAAATGAATTTAAAAAAATGAAAGAAAAACTTTTTTTCATTAAAAGATTTTCTCTTTAAAAAAGAATAAGATTTCACAAAGAAAAAAATTTAAACGTAAAGACTGGTGAGATCAAAACAGGAAAGAGAAAAAAAGTCAGTTAGTATCGAACACAAGAACTTGCTGATATGAATGCGTCTCCATATGTATGCTCCTGGGAAGTGATTGCAAGAAATTTCAGGGAGTGGGAAGTGCTATGGAGTACCTGTAAATTAACAAAGAACTTCAAGAATTAAAAGCGAAAAAGCAGATGAAGCTCGCCTTTTCATACAGAAACATAATGAAATAATTTTGAATCCCTCTGCATGTATTTATCTGTTGTCTCCAGTTTATCTGGGAATCTTCAAAACTGCACGAGTCCAAATGATTCCCGTTTCGATAAAGGTTACAGAGAGTTGTCAATCTGACTCCGAATTTCCATCCATCATCATGTAAGATGAACTAGTCCGACTCTTGGTCTCCATTCTCAGCACTTTGGAAAGTTGCCATCATTTAGCGTATTTTGGTCTCTATCTAATAATGAAAAAGAAAATAGAAGGTCTTTATAATAGAAAAGCTATCCTACAGATAAAATGAATAAAAGTTTAATAATTAACATTTTAGTACAATTATCGACATCATATCGGGGATTTTACTTAACTTTTTTGAAATTATTTTTTTCCCTTTAAATTTCAATAACTAATTAATAGATACTTATATAATAGACATTCATTACACTTTTCTTTTGATCAATTAATTTATGAAAACAAAACAAAAAAAACTTTTTAAAGAGTTAATAACGTAAATTTATCACTTCTTCAAACTTCTGTTTTGCCATTCAAATTTTTGGAATTTTCACTTTTAATTAATTCCGATTATTGATTTTTGTTTCGCATATGAATGATTTTGCGTATCTACAATATCAACATATTCGGTTTTGTTGGTTTTGAGCATATTATTTTCTTTGAAGGAAAATAATATGAAAACAATATTTTCTCATTTTTTCTTCGTGTTATATTCTTTTTATGATGATAATTTTGGCAAAGAAAAGAAGAAAATGTTTTTTTCCTTTACAGCATTTGAAGTCAAGGGTAAGATATTATAGTGCATCACATTGATTGTAGTCTTGAATGTTACACAAAAATAGTTAGAATTTGTTTTAAATAAGTACTGTATACTTTCTTTTATTTTAAAACTGACCAGTTCATCTTTACAGTGCTAAAAATACAATTTTATAACCAAAAATTTCATTTTTTTTAGTACTTGCATTTTCAGAACATTACTGTATGTAATAGATTCAGAAATTTGTACTAGAAAATGTCATCTATTCAATACTTGGAAGCAATTGGGGCAACATATGGAAGCATCTGCCACTTAATTTAATGCTTCAACACATCAAAAGAAGGTTAATTTGGATTTAAACAAAATTGTCCCATGCCTCCAATGAAAAGAAATATATGGTCTACTATATCATTCAAATTTAATAAAAAAATGTCGATAATATTTGCATCCCTAGAAATATCGGGATAATTAAAGTGTTTTGAATAAGACATACAACGTAGAAATAAACCTTGTTTTGTTTTTATTATATCATAAATTCATACCCAGGAAAGAATATTTTTAGAAAATACTTAATTTTAATGAAAAGGCATCTCATCAAGAAATTCCTAATCACATCATTAATTTAAAATCTAATTAAATTATTTCAGAAAAAATGATTTAATGAAGATTAGAATAACCACTTGTAACTTAATTGCTAAAAATTAATTAATCTTTCTTTGCATCTCTTATCAAAAGAAAATCTTTTGAATAAGATTCATTATTCATTCATTAGTGGGTTTTTTATAATTATTTTTCAGGTTCATTAATCCAATTATGAAAGACATTTTTAAAAGTTTCCAAAAATGTGAAATAAAAAAAATCACTTCTTTTTAAATTGAATTCCAACACCTGAATTTGATCTGCTTTTTAATGTGGATGGGTTTCTGATTCAAAATATGCTTTCTTTTTTATTACTGACTCATATTCATTTACATATGAAATATTAATCATTAAAAACCCGCATCTTGCAAATAATTTATCAAGCTTGACTTAGGATTAAAACGGAAGTTAAATTGTAATATTTCAATTTAACACATCATATATAGAATATCTGAGAGCATCTGTTGATTTTCCTAGTGCACAATTAGATAAATGCGTCCTTGAAAAAAAGTAAAATATTTGAAATCAGTGGACAAAGAAACTGAAATTGTGATTTACTTTTATCCTAATCAACTTCAAAATTACGAAATGTTTCTCTTAAATGACAGAAAGTATCAAAATATCTAGTAAAAAATGATATTATGAATTCGAAAATTGCTAAAGAAGATGGATGTCAGATGAGATATGGTTTTATTTCTAGAATCAATATCCATTCAAAGTTTTATAGCGAATTCATTAAGAATTTGATTGATTGTTGGTTTATCTCTTTATCTGTATGTTAAAAACATAAATCGCAATCAAAATAACATGAATTTTAATATATAAATCTTTAGAACATCTGGCGATAACTACAAAAATGAGTTACTCCCACCATGCCTGAGCATCTGGGATTCTGTTTATAAATCATATATCAAACGTCATCTATCTTCTCTGGTGTCTTTCATTCTCTCTGTGTTCATGTAATATTTGATGTCCAGGCAAACATTCAATGAGGCTGATACAATTCTATATTCCATAATTAGAATTCTGTGTTCCATAATTACTATTCTATATTCCATAATTGTATCAGTCTGATAAAGAGAGTATCTCCCAAATAGAAAATGGAATATTTTCGCTATTTGATGAAGTTTTATTTACTCTCCCGTTGATTTTTTTTCTCTACTATTAAAACTATTTTGAGAGGAGTTTATCTTATAAAGGGTCACTGCAAATTCATTTTTCAAGCTTTCTGCAAGTATGTGACTTATCATGAATTTCCCGATTCTGATTAAAAATAATCATCTCTATAATGATTCCCTTTAAAACGGTTTTCTATACAGTGATTAATTGTGTTGCGACATTAAGCTGTTATCTTTAGTTTGTTTATACGTTAATCAAACAACTATATTACACTTATAGCGGGCTTTGGGGACTAGCTAATAGCTTAGGAATATTAGTTATGTTTAATTCGTTTAGGTTACATGTTCATGATTTCATCAAATTATAGGGCATTAAATCCCTGTAATTTTAATAGTTTATATTTGTTCTGTCATCGTTACATGCATAACATTTCATAATATAGCTCAGACCGTTGGTCTCATAACACTTTTAAGAACGTAACTGTTCTGATAATATTACTTTTAAATTTCGTGGTATTGAAAATTCTCTTTTTCTTCGTCTTCTAAATTTCCCAGATACTAATCAAAATACTTGTTCTTTAGATTTCAAAAATTTATCAACCCCACCACTCTAAAACCCTTCAGGGGCCCACCTTCTTTAGATGGGTAAGTGTGTCCCAATCCCGAAATTCCAAGGGATCTATACTTCCTTTATGGTTTGTTCTCCCCTACACCTTCTTCTGTCTGCTTGATCCTTCCATCCCTCGACGACAAGTGAGGGAGATCTCCATGAGAAGCTGTTGCCGCTCTGTTTGCTTCTTGCTTTTCATGGACTGCCAAAACCCCACGTGTTGACCGTGCCTGGCGACCCATTAGACGGGTGGTGCACTGTGGTCCCCGGTGCACAGTGCACCACCCGTCTGTGTATCAATCTGCTGGTAGTTAGCCTCTTAAGTGGTAAGCTTGCTAGGGATCAAGCGAAGAGGTCATTCTCTTGGGCTTGGCGTTAAGGTTGGTCACTGCCCCTGGAGGTGACTCCGAGCGTATAGGTACTGGTCAGCACTATGGTAAGTACCAAGGCTGGGGAAACCCAGAGCTGGTGGCTGCCATCCCTTGTTGAGCTCCGTGGTGTGTGGTGCAGCCGGACTCGAATTGCCTCCAATATTAGATGGGGAAAAAAAGAAAAAAAAATTCTCTCTTCAGTAGGAAACAGAAGAATATTAACTTTTTTGAAAACCCTTTCGAAAATTTCTTTGTTATAAAACGCATTTCTGAAAAAAATAAAACATTTAACAGTGTTTCACCATTTCTAGTAGAATAAGCAATGACAGGAGCACTTGGAGAAGCTGTAACAACTCGGAAACTTCACTCTGGGACTTACCTGTAGAAGTTGGTAGTCACAAGCAAGCTCAGCAAATAATTAAATTGACGGCATTAACTGTTAGTATAAGTGCTCATACGAAATTCTCATATACAATTCTTCAAAAGGCGTTATAACCTGTGGCGAGTTATTCAACGACACCTTCGAAAAAATTACAGCAGAATTGACACCCGAAGGAGTGACGCACGTACGCCGTATAACAATTCGGTGGGATGGACAACTCCTTCCAACAAAACACTTTGTTTTGACATTTAATAGACCTAATTTGCCAGAATGCGTAAAAGTTGACTATATGAGATGAGCCGTGAGGTCTACATACCAAATCCTCTCCGGTGCAACGATTTAGACACTCGAAATCCAATTGCGCCCGTTGTGCAGTGAAGGGCCACGAAAGTCAACAGTCATCAGTGTTCCGATGAAGAAAAATCTGTGAATTGCAATGGCAATCACATTTCCTTTTCTAGATCTTGTCCACATTGGTTGATGGAGAAACAGATTCTAATCCCTTACTCCCTTTAAAGAAAATATCCCTTACTCTGAAGCTACGCGTCAATATCCAGACACCGACACCTGGTGTAACTTCTGCTTCCGTTTTGCAAAATTTTTTGTGCAAATTGCTCTTTCACTAATTGTGTTAAAAAATGTCAATGAAAGTAAGTCTCTGGTGAAATCAGATTCTGATGCTGAAAAATCCGTAACTAGTGCACCTGAAACTGTAAAATCTGAGATAGCTCAACGCAAATGGAAATCGCTGAAGCTTAAGCTTTCGAAGCGTGGCGTTTCCGAAAAACATCTTTCCCAAAAGATGAAATCATCAAGTTTACATAATTATGTCACTCTGGGACTTGCGAATGAAGGTATTGTCCAAACGGATCTATCATCCATTTTCAGTGGCGTGCCAAAAAATCCCGAATTTATCGCACTACATCCATCCGAGGATGAGGATGAAATCCAAATGAGTTGCGATTCATCGGCAACTCGAACGATTTCCAGCACCATTTATCTTATTTGGCGATTTCAATGGCCATAATACCTTGTGGGGTTCGCATAGCACAAATTCTCGTGGGGACAGATAGAGTAGTTCATTATTAATGTCTTAAACACCACTCATGTAACGTTTTCTTGATGGGTCATTTCCTTTCTTGGAACTGTCGTGGTACTCGGTCCAAGCTAAATGAAATTAGGATCTTTCTTAAAGAATTTCATCCAGCTTGCTTCTGTCTTCTAGAAACTTGCTTGAAATCAAATATGCCTCTTAAATTGAGGGGTTATAATGCTCTTCGGAAGGATTCGGACAGTAATTCGCATAACCCTGGAGGCTTTTGCATTCTGACCTCCAATTCTTTTCCGAGCACACATCTCTCACTCCATATTGATTTGCAGGCAGTGGCGGTTCAAGTACATATACGAACATTAATTACAGTCTGTCGTGTTTATTTACCACCTAATAATTCAATTAGTCAAAAAGATCTTGACAATTTAGTAGAGCAATTTCTGGCACCATTTATCTTATTTGGCGATTTCAATGGCCATAATACCTTGTGGGGTTCGCATAGCACAAATTCTCGTGGGGACAGATAGAGCAGTTCATTATTAACAATGCTCTCTGTCTGCTGAATAACGAAGGGAAAACTTACTTCCAAGAACCCTCGCCTACCTTTCACAGTTTAGATCCCGCCATATGTTCCCCAGTGCTTTTTCCGTTGCTAAATTTTACAGTTGGAAACAATTTATTGGATACTGATCATTTTCCTGTAATAGTATTTCATGCTGATGATGGTGGTATCACTCAAGGTCAACCTTGCTTCCTATTCCAGCATGTGAATTGGAATGATTTCTCGCAACTGGCCAAAATTACTGAAAGTATGATTAACACAGCAGATATCTCGACAGCAGCACAGATTGTCTACGTTTGCATTATGATTAGGTATTGCAATACCGGTATACTGGGATACCGAATACCGGTATTTTGAGTCATTTATACAATTTTATAGTACCGGTATTCACAAATTTAAATACCGTTTTTTCGGTATTTACTAGAAATTTTTTAAATTGTCTCCACTATAAGTTCAGGGATCGCCAACATAGCAAAATAATATACATTTTTGATATTGTCTTCCTAACGGGTGAAATGAGTGAGAACGTGAATACAAAAATGCCTCATACAATCAAGAGAAGTGATAAAATATGTGAATCATCCAAGGAAGCGAGTCAAAACTATCCTATTACAGCTCCGAGTGATACTGCACACGCGCAGGATTATTTGGGGAACCATGGCCAACATGTACGATATGCCACAAAATTTTAAGTGTACGTCATGTTTTAATAATCATCGGTTATGATTTTTTAATGCAGTTCCCATAGACATACGTGATACTAGTGGGTGATAGTCTTCACCCTAATATTTTTAAATTTTTACAAACAATTGGTTTGTTGAATTTTATTTAGTTTCTTTATCTATTTCAAAAATGGTTTTCATATCTCTGTAATTTTCCCGAATGTTTTTAAATAACCGTTTTAATGCATTTGCTTATTTTTTGTACTTTTACCTCATTTAAAGAATTTAATTTTTACCATTTGATTGGCGGAACATGGTCAGATCTGGCTTTTGTGCCAAAAAACGTAACTAACCAACCAACCAAATCAAGCTTAAAACTTTAATGAAACAATGAAGAAATTTTAATTACAAATTGCAATATGATTAATTGTTAGAAATTAGGCAAAACAAATATTTTTTTAAAAATTGTTAAATATAAGAAAAATTTTAATTACTTCATTGATATATTTAAATGATTTTAATGGTGTTTTTTAAATGGTGTAAATAATCTTTATTTTGCAAGATTATTAGAAATTATTGCGGAATTAAAACTGTACATGATTTTTAATAAATTATTAAATTTAATATTAAATTAGGAAAATTAATTATTTGTTTAACTTTTAAGAAACACACGTGCAGTTCTTAGGAGGGGGACAATGTTACGAACCTGCGATGCGGCTTCCCAGCATAGTGGGTTCCATAGGAGATCCCAGAGCTTGGCGACAAACTTGGTGAGCATTTGGCGACTTGGTGACGAATTTGGCGACTTTGGCGCAAAAATAGATTATACCCGAAACATTGAGAATTTTCCCGTTTCGTCCAGTAGGAACGGAGATACGCCTCGAACGTTCCTGATTGGTTGAGAGGCTTCTAGTCCCGCCTCCTGAGACCTATAAAAGGAGCAGCCTGTCGCTGCCGGAGGGAAGTCGTGACCCAGCAGTGGGGAACCTGGGAGTAGTCGAAGAGTTGTCGGAAGCGACAGTGCGGAGTCGTCGTTGGAGCGACAGTGGTGAATTGAGTCGTGAACCGGGACGGTGAAGTGAGAAGAAGTCGGAAGCGGCAGAGCAGAGTAGTGTGGACCAGTGGTGAATTGAGTAGTCGGAAGCGACGGAGAAGAGTTGTCGTGGACCAGTGGAGTCGTCGTTGTTGTGAACCAGTGGTGAACGGACGGTGAATTGAGTCGAAGAGTAGTCGGAATCGACAGAAAGAACTGACCTTCCAGGGACTAGCGGAGCAGCGACCGAGTAGAGCTGCTGTGTATACTGTTGTATGCTGCACGTCTCGGCTGAAGATAATCGTCTTCTGTGCTGTATATAGTGTTGTCTTTGTGCTGTCCTGTGTGTCTTCGTGTAAATAAACTTCATTGTTTATTTTCTACTGCCGCCTGGTGATTGTGCGTACTTTACACCATGAAACTCCCACTATCCAAACGAACCCCGCAAATTACGTAACATTTGGTGTCAGAAGTGGGACAGTGGTTAACAGTGTATGGTGAAAACGAGATCCCAAGTAAAAATGGCTGATAACGGTAATGGTCAGTTACTGGCTCTGTTGGCTGAGATAAAGAAAGGACAGGAGTAGATGAAAGCCGGATTGGAGAAAAAGATGCGCTCCGGTCAAGAAAGATTGGAGAAAGAGATGCGCTCCGGTCAAGAAAGAATGGAGGAGATGAAAGCTGGACAAGAGAAACTTTTGCAAGAAATGAAAGCCTTTATGGAAGAAATGAAAGCCTTTATGGAAGAAATGAAAGCCTTTACGGAGGAAGCAGCGAGAGCCAAGTGGAGGAAAAGACTGAGAATCGAATGGAGACCGTGTCACCGAAAAGGAGCTTAGGCATCCGGAGGATGAACCGAAGTTTAATGAGGAGAGGCGCGAACAGGGAGAATGTCAAATAATTACGGAACTGAAACAGTCTTCTCCGAATGAGTCCCCTGAAGTGGAACCGAAAGTGGAGATGGAGAAGATGGACTTTCTTCGGACGGGTTTGTTGGTGGCGACCCGTGCTCGATGCCTATGGGTGCAAGAGTTGATGCGAACCTGTTTGGATTGGATTCGTCCCAAAGATTGAAGGGATTATCTCTCTGCAAGCCTCTTGGTATCTCCTGACATAGTGACACGGAAGAAGACTACGTGGCTGGAATCGCTGATCTTTGTTGTCACTGCCTCGATTTCCTCCAAGAATTCGGCTTTGCTGTGTATTCTCCAAGGAGTGTCATGCAAGTAGGTGCCGAGGAATCTCTTGTGCATCTGGACATGTTAGACGTCGCAGAAGGACCCTTTCTGCAAAAACGGATGCGCTCTTTAGAAGATCCAGTGTGGAGAACTGCGGACAATTCTCAAGTGTCGAGAATGAACCGGGATTAGGCGGAGATATTCCCGCGGAAGCTTTGGCGATGAAGGCGCATACCAGGCTTTCGAGTGGACTTCAGGAGGCACTGTTGGATCATCCTTATATACGATTGGTTCGATGGAAGAAGTTTAAAGTGACCAACCTACCAGCCTGGCAAGAATTCATTCCGGAGGCCTCTACTACGATCCAGCGTTTCGCTCCATGGGACACATTGCATTTCAAGAAGAGGAATCAAGTCTGGATGTACCATCCGAAACGACGAAGAGGTCCGTGTCAAAAGCATTGAGAAGGTTCGGATGAATCGTCGCCAAATTAGTGAATGATGTCATCTTCGAAAGTGCGGAAGTCGCCAAACGCATCAACATCATCACATCATTCGGAAACCTACACCAGCTGTTGGATTGAAGTGGGACTGTCCGATTCCTCCAGTAGGAACGGAGATACGCCTCGAACGTTCCTGATTGGTTGAGAGGCTTCTAGCCCCGCCTCCTGAGACCTATAAAAGGAGCAGCCTGTAGCTGCCGGAGGGAAGTCGTGACCCAGCAGTGGTGAACCTGGGAGTAGTCGAAGAGTTGCCGGAAGCGGCAGTGCGGAGTCGCCGTTGGAGCGACAGTGGTGAATTGAGTCGCGAACCGGGACGGTGAATTGAGAAGAAGTCGGAAGCGGCAGAGCAGAGTAGTGTGGACTAGTGGTGAATTGAGTCGCGAACCGGGACGGTGAATTGAGAAGAAGTCGGAAGCGGCAGAGCAGAGTAGTGTGGACTAGTGGTGAATTGAGTAGTCGGAAGGGACGGAGAAGAGTGGTCGTGGACCAGTGGAGTCGTCGTTGTTGTGAACCAGTGGTGAACGGACGGTGAATTGAGTCATGGAGTCGAAGAGTAGTCGGAATCGACAGAAAGAACTGGCCTTCCAGGGACTAAGGGACTAGCGGAGCAGCGACCGAGTAGAGCTGCTGTGTATACTGTTGTATGCTGCTGTGCATGCTGCACGTCTCGGCTGAAGATAATCGTCTTCTGTTCTGTATATAGTGTCGTCTTTGTGCTGTCCTGTGTGTTTTCGTGTAAATAAACTTCATTGTTTATTTTCTACTGCCACCTGGTGATTGAGCGTTCTTCACACCATATAACATCCACTATCCAAACAAACCCCGGAAATTCCGTAACAATATATATATATAATATAATATAATATTATGCCTATTTCTTAATTGTAGGTGAAATGGTGTGGCTTGTAGAGCCCTAACACAAACGCAGACACTCACACACATTCATCTTTATTATTAGTAGAGACAATTTATAATGATTAATGCAATAGATATTGGTCTCAAATAAAATTTTTCTTTTATACTAATAATTGAACAGATTCAGGACATACCTTTATCAAATATGCAAGATATATTGATCGATATTCTTCAGTTTCAGAAATATTTGATTTCTTTTTTTTCCCTTCCCAATTCTAATCTAATTATATCTGTCTGCTATGTGAAAAGACATGGCAGATTCCTAATTAATTTGAGACAAATATTGGTATACAAAAGCGTAGATCTTGCATCTTAATAAGATCCTTTATAGGTATTGACAATAAATATTTTATAATCAGATTATATCTAAGCAAACAACATATGTCATATGACAAATCTGTTAATTAATCTAAATAAGAATTTTGGGTTTGATTTATTTGGTTAATTCTCTTTTAAATAAAATGTTATAAGAGAATTTTTTAAATTAATAGTTGATATCCCTCTGATTCAACTTCTCATTTTTAATTTTATTTGTATTTTAATTTATCAGCTCTAATTGATGTGTTGGTTGGTTTACAGATAATATTTGCGAAATAATGTTTTGAAACTTTAGTTAACAGAATTTAGTGGGTGCCAAGACAAAAGATTTCAGGCATATTATCCTTTCAAAATAAATGAAACTGTTAAACAATTATATGTAAAGTGCATTATTGGTTACATAAAAATATATTGCTATTATGTCGTCTAATCTATTTATTTTTAAATATTTTAAACCTTTCAATAATGCTTTACCGGTTTTAATTTTTGCATCATGATTATTATTATTTTATCAAAAATTCTAAATGCAGGCTTTTATATCTCAAATTAATACATTAGACAAAGTGTATTAACAAGGGGTATTAACAACAAAAAGTATTTTAAAATTATAAATGAATTTGATTTTTTTTTTAGCAAAATGGTATATAGCTATTGTTGCAACAATATGTAAAAGTTTTAGGATATTTTATGAAAAAAATATAAACAGTTATTCTCTCGATAGATGATTTCGGGATTTTTTTCGATTTCGATGCGGTCAAGTTATTAAATCATTTTAATTTTTACATCATAATTATTAGTTTATCAGAATTTTTAAATGTATTTCTAATTGTAAGCTGAGTATCACAAATTAATGAATACAGTGGAATCTTTCAAAATGTATTAACAACAAAAGGTATTTAAAAGATTATAGATAAAATGTGATTTCTTTTTAGAAAAATGATATGTGTAGTTACTGTTACAACAAAATGTAGAATTTTTAGAACATTTCATACAAAGGGAAAATCGATTTTTCTGTAAATAAATGATTAAGAAATAATTACGGAATTTAATATCATCTTTTAATTTTCTTTTTTAAGAAAGTGCCATAATCGTTCTATCATCAATCCGCGGAGTTATTTTTTAAAGAGGAAATATATCTGATTTTGCAAATGTCGTTTTATATAAACACTCCAATGAACTTTATAAAATATACATTATTTAAATTCTACCCTAATAAACAATCCATGATCATTTATATTCTCATGTAGCTTATCATTTTAATTTTTGATTATTATTCATTATTATTATTATAATAATTATTTTGATTTTTTTTTGTTGTGTGACTATTTTCTTAAGCCAAATTTTTGCGCAGTAGCTTCTGAGGGTAAAGACTCCTGAGCACCCGAGGGCAGAAGTCTGACTTTTAGCTCAAATGAAGATAGCACACACACACTCGCTTGCACAACCCCTTTTTAAAGGGGGACTCATTCACGCACCTCACAAAGGAAGAGAACAATCATGCCCGAACCAGAACTCGAACCCGGAAGCCTAGATCACGGGGAAGACGCGCTACCCCTAGGCCAGGACACCAACGATTTTTTTTTAATAAAAGTAATTTAACCATTGCGGAACCCATTTGATAAAAAGTGATACCATTATTCCATTAAATTTAATGGATTAATTTTTTTCCTTTAAAATAATTTATTTCTTTAATTTCCAACATCAACTTTCGTGCAATTGAAATTTCTTCAATCTCTAATTTTAGTTTATTGAAAACCTAAATAATCTTCTCTATTATATAAAAAGAGCTTCAACTTACTTCTGTGGGAAAAAACACTTTTAATTCTGAAATTTTTAGTGTACTTAGTTGTATTACCACATAATAAATGGTTTATAATTAATGATCTCAAATTTACGAAATTCCCCGGCTTTAAAATCTGAAAGAACTTTTAGAAATAAAGATCATTAGACTGAAAAGAAAATCGTCATCGTAATTGGTCGTTGCTCCATGATAAAGCAATAATTCATTCTTTAGATAAAAGAATCTTTCCTGCAAAATTATTTCCCCCTCCCATTAAGACTTTCATCCAAATATCATTTTCAAGCAATGCTTTGATGTTTTTCGAGGCATTCGAATTTCCCAATCTCAGTCGTCATAAAGAGTTTCGTGGCGTCAAATTGAACCATCCAATGAGGCTCGGAACCATCGATCAGAATTTTGCACCGCAGCTGCTAATTGCCGTAATTATTTCGCTTCGCATGAGAACGGATGTGCACCTTCTCTAATTTAGGCATCGTGGAAAAGTTTTGAACGACACGAATAAATTCCAGATGAAGAATTCAAGTTTAACTCTAACTTCGCGGATAATATTTAAACAGAGATTCAAGTATTTTACATTCTTGTAGCATATATATATATTTTAAGTGAATGACGTGATTTATTGCTACCGCCTGCAATTTTTTTTATATACAAAATTATTTATGATATTTATTAGCAGAGATTAAAAAAAATAGTTTGAAATTAGTTGAGGATAAATCAAATAATTTATGATTTGAGCTCTCACAATTTCTTAGCTATCTGAATTCTAAAGAAAGAAATGCGTCTAAAGTCGCATTTGTTTCTTTTAGCTATGTTTCTATTCCGCATAATGTATGTGATAATTTTTATATTTTAGAAGGTGTTGAAAAATAATTTGACATTAAAAATAATCTATGTCACACACAAAATTTTAAAACTTTTACTTTCATAACCATTTTTTAAGATACTTTGCTACATAAATTTGGGCATTTTGCAGCTTAGTATTGAAATTGATTTAAATAAATACTGGTAAAGGCTAAAATTAAGATACTAAAAATTATATTGCTCTAACGTTTGAGAAAAATTAAAGAAAAATTTTGTGAAAATAAATGATGTTTGTAAAATTGTTCACATTTTATGCTTTTGTAAATGCCATCTCTTATGCATACAGTCAGTGAATTCTTTAATAAGGTTACGACGGTAATCTCTAAACATAACAAAGACCCACTAGTCTTGAAATCAGTTCTCCAATTCAGAAGTAATATGATTGAAGTTCTTCGTATGTTAGTCGCTTACAGCTTCTATATTTTCTGGGAAAAGATTTAATGAAGCATTAAAATATTATTGTTCAAAAATATTGAGCTTCCAGAATTTTTGTAATTTTTTAACATGCCTATAGCTAATTTTTCCTGTTTAAATTCCGTTATTTCTTCAGAAATGTGTCAATAAATTTTTTAAATCAATCCAAGCTGTTGTCTTTTCTAGATCACTTAAAAAAAATTTTTTTAATGTCCAGTTTAAAGTACCTAATCTGTAAGCCAAAGAAAATAATCTCTTAGTTTTTCAGCAGATTAGCAATGGAAAATGTTCTTATAATTATTGAAATGCACGCATTTCCTAGTTCGCTTTAAAGAGATTTTTCTTGAATTCCAACTTCATGTGCAAAGGTTGGACAATAAATTTCATTTTATAGATAATAGGGGACATTCTGGATATTTTTTTTCAGTTGCAATATATTTTTTCGCTTTCGTCACATTGCACGTATAAGATATATATAAGGTTGATATTTATACCGGCTACCCCACTTGTACATGAAATATCAGTATTTTATATAAAATAGCTGCATGACTCTGAGAATTACAGTGAATTAAAATCTGCACACATCTATACTAATTGTGATTTCATGAACCAATATCTTCCTACTTTCATAAGATTATTTTATTGTGCAAAATAAATTATTAAGACACACTATTTTCATTATTCTATAGATAACCTTCAAGCTATTGATAATCAAGCTGTTGAGCTATTGATTGAGCTGAAGAGATATCGGTCAATGGATATCATAATTTTTTCAAGGTATATTGACAATATACTTGTCATAAATTCTATTTTTATTCTTTGGTAATACGTTCCTTTGCCATATTAAGGAAAAAAGTATATTATAAATTCTAATAGACATTGTACATGATCCAAAACTTATAAATCTTTAAAACTGTAGAGTAATAAAGAAAGAGTTTCACTAACATTTTTTTTAATAACAGCACTCCAAAATTTATAAGAAATTCTCTATCTAAATTGAGAAGAAGAAAATTAGTTAGTATTTATTTTCAGTGAAATACTACTTAACTATTTAAAACAGTAATTTTGAAAACCTTATATATCACCCCTTTGCTTGAGGCAGTTTTCTTTACGCATCAGTAAACCCTTTCCTAATGTGTAAAGGTTTTGAAATATGATACATTAATGTTATGGCTTTCAGTATGTATAACTACATAAAATTTTTATAACATTTAAAATTCATTAATCATTTCTTTTGAATTTTATTCTCTTGCCCAGTGATATATGGTTTCTAATTAGTGAGAAATTGAACCAAAATTTCTTTATATTTAAATGCTAACAAATCATTAATAGAAAAGTAAAAAAAAAGAAAATAAAAAATATATTTTGATAATAAAGATGAATACATAATTGATGATGCTATACAGATCGCATCATTTAAAATATTGCTATCAAATCTGGCTTATATATAATATGGAAGGGTGGAAATGGGTACCCCTAAGAGAATTTTTTAAATTTTATTAGCTTATTAATTTATTAATATTAAGCCGAATTTTGACATTTATTCTGCGATAATTTCCAAAACACTTATGGTACAAAAATGTATTTTATCTGGTTCAGAATTTAAGAGATTGTCTTTTTATTGATACCAATTAATCGATCAAGTTTCTCCTGAATAGATAGATGAATAAAAAATAGAATAGAATAGAATAAATAATAGATGAATAAAAAAAATTAAAGTTACAATGAGATAAATGAATTGCAAGTCTACGTTTCTAATAGAGATATTATATCATGAGAATAATTTTTCAGTAGGAAAGTTCATGCACACAATGAAAGGAGCATGGTAAAGAAAATTAAAAGAACACGGTTTTAATGCCTTACACTTTCATAGAATCCTAGACATAAAAATATAACTAAATGGCTTAACCAGTATTCTTCATGAACAAGTTATTCACCAAAGACGACTTATAGAATAATAAATTACATTATCATATGAGTGTAAAAGTGTATGCTTAAAAACGGTATTTATTAAATTTCATTTCATTTTGAAATACCATTAAACTATGACACGAAAAGAGGAAATTCTACAGCTTTGAAATGAAATGAAAAGTTAGCGCTAAGGCTGAGAAATGGCTCTTTCACCATTTTCTCAATTAATAGCAACATCTTAATCCCCATGATTCTAATTTTTAATAAGTATGAATTATATTTTTACTTTTTGACTGTCTGTGTAAAATCATATAAAGTATTGCAAGGTTATATATTTTAGTTTTATAGTATTTACATGACATCAGTACCAATCGATTTATGTGATGGTTAGGCTTTTTGGAGAGCTTATTTGAAAATATTTTTTCTACCTACGCAAACTGTAAGCGGTGGCTTCTTTTAAAGATTCCACATTGTTTTCAGAAGCTCACAGGTTCGAAAGCCTTGAGGATCATACTCAATCTATTGGCGTCTAATACTTCATGTGCAGTGTGGAATCCTGGAAAAGTATTGTTATCATCAATTGACAAAATGGCAAAGCATATCCCTTAATAACTCTCGTTTAGATGGAAATAGAGCATTTATTTAATTAAACTAAATTTAAACAAGATACATATGCATCATGATATTTCATATTTTCCTTTCAAATAAAATTACAATGAACGTAAAAGATATTTCTATATTAACTATTATCATTAATATCTAGGAAATGTCAGCTAATATAAAAGGGCAAATTAACAAAGTCTCTAGGTGCTATTCTGATTAACAGAGAACCGAAACCAATTCTTTAAACTTTTATTTGAATATTCTGTACGAATTCCTTCTTTATAATCAATTTATATCTTTGAGCAAACTTCAAACTAAAACAGTTGTATATTTATATGAAGTCAAGAAATATTGAGCGATGCCACATATCAATAAACCGAAAATATTTTTTCAAATTGCAAGTGCTCATACGCTTTATAATTAAGCTTTCAAATATTTTATTTGGGGAAAATAGTAATTTCATTTTACCAATAATGAAATCAACCGTCCATTCAATAAGACTATTGTGGATGTTCGGCACGCCTGTACATCACTATACGGTATTTCCTTCAACTTTTGTTAAGTTCCATTGATTCAATTCCCATGGCGCATGCTTTGTTCACCAGAGTCGCTTGATCCGATGACTTTGGGATATAGGTTTGTTTCCTGGGTATTTCCTCAAGTGATGCCCGTACTTACATTTGCTTAACAGCCATCAGTTAAACGAGGGCCTTATTTTTTGTATATCAATCAATTAAGAAAGGGGGCTTTCATTACGGTTTTTAAGGGAATAGGAAATTGTTCCCTCAGGCTTTCCAGTATTGTGAAGTTACTGAACTCCACTCATTTCAGGAATAAGAGGGTTAAAGAATCAACAGATTTGCTGTCCCCATGCGTGAAATATGTTCCTCTACTTAGCATTAGTTTGGCTTTGATATTATTTATCCTTTCCATATCACCACTGAGAATAAAGAGGGAAAGTTTAGAAGTTTTCATTTTGAGTCATATTTCTTGTCTAAATATTCAGCAAGAAAAGTACTTAATAAAAATAAATGAATAAAAACTTTCGTAGACTAATTTCCAGTTCCACAATTTATTTCGAAATCGGGCTTATATTAAGCGGAGATACCCTAAGGGAGATGAAGCTTTTTGAATTCTTATATATTTGTTATTCTGCCTACAAACACTTTAACATTTTTAATTTAAAAGTTTCAGTTTGGAATTATTTCAACGAATTTATTGTATCACATGAATACTTTAAAAATAGAACTGCTTAAAAAGGCTTATACTGTTCTTTAGGCAGTAAAATGTTTTATTCATACGAAATGATTAATAAAACATACTTTGCAACCTTAAAGAAAGTTTTTTAAGTTTTTTGTGAAAGCTTATTGCTTAGAATTAACCTACTTTATATTTTTGCCAAAAATACACTTTTTTTATTCATAAAATAAGAGATACAATCATAAAAAGGAAAATGTATTCTTTTATATCAGTTTGGATCTTTCTTTGTTCGGCTTGTAAAATGAATATTAATTTTGCAAAGAATTATTTTTTAATGTGAAATATTGAGCGATAACCAGAGTCTAAATAATACAGTACATAAATTTGTCATTTGCAAGCAACAATGAAATGATTTATTTATAAAATACAAAAATAATACACTTTTTATGAATTTTTCTTACCAACTATTAATGAAATGAAAATTAAGAGACTTTCATTAAAATATTTGAGACTCATACCTTACTAAAATAATTATCTCTCGATATCAAAGTGCATCAAATAAACCTCAATTCATTTCTTTACTTTTAAGATTACTGACGCATTTTAAAGAAAAACAATGTTCAGTCTTTAACTTCACTCAGGCAGGAAATTTCGGATGATTATTTTTTATTTCAATAAATGGTTTCATGATTTGTCAATTCATGCAAAGTATAATTTTAATTCCGTTTGCATAACATTCAAGTAGAGAAAAAGAATGAATTCTGAGAGAGAATTCGCAAAAGCTTTATCTATTTCTGTTGCATGGAATCGAGTTTAAAAGGGGGAAAAAATTAAAAGATTAAAAAAAAACATAATTAAAATTTTTGCCAAAATGTTTAAAGCTAAAATCAGTGAGGAATAAATAATTAATAAATAATTTTCGAAACTTCTCTATTGTATATTCCCGTGATGATACAATAAAGTATTAAATAGAAACAATTTAGTAATGCTAATTAAGATTGTTTTCTAACTTTTACTTACCTACAATGCCTTCATCTTAAATTATTACCTTTAAAGATCTAAAATATAGTTACATATTTCTACTTATTATTTTATTTTCGCAATGTTGCGGAAAAAAGCTATCATAGGTTAGCCGTTAAATGTAGCAGCCGTGATTTATTTTATTCATTCCAATGATCACTCATTGCATCATTAAGTATATACAAAGAAAAATATTACAATCATAAAAAAATGAATTCAAACTCAAGGTTTTGACAAATTTTCACGTTCCAGAGCGTTCTGAGTTTGAAAATCACATTTTTGGAATTATGTCTCTCTGTCAATGAAACATGATTTCTCAAGAAAGCTTTGGGCTACTCAATGAAATTAGCTACAGGCATAACACCAAATTTACAGATTTTTGTCAGGGTTTGAACGGAATCCATTCAGAGGGTATCCATCTATCCAGCTGTCCAAATAAAAATTAACACGATAACTGCAACCAAAGGGAGCTAGATGTATAAAAATTGATGCACAGATTTAACATCTAAAATGTGGACAGCCATCTGATTTGGAACCAAATCCGTCAAGATGTTGACAGCTTATCGATAAATACGTTTTCAAGTATATTACCGCGATAACTCAATAACACAATGACTTAACTATATGAAATTCCGCATATGTTTTTGTGAATACAATTGTAATTTTATGTCAAGATTTGGTTTCTATCCGTCCGAAAGAATGCGTCCAAATAAACATTCCAGGTTCTGGTACTTAAGTATTCATCGCATCCTAGCGATTACTTGACAGAAAAATAGTCTAAAGATTCCTTACAAATAAATTCTTTTGTAACTATAATTTGCCAACGCTATATGGTTAATAATGCACAAGCTCGTTCATTACAATATACAAGAAAGTTTCAGGGAGACCACTTCCACTCATTTATAACTTAGGTTCAGTGCCATCCGTTGACTTACATCAGTTTGAAGCAATAACACCTTATTTTAGAAGTGATTTACATATTTATTTTACCTTATTTATTTTGCTATATATATTTTACCTGATATCCTTATAAACTTTCTTTGTTTAAATTTTATATGATACTTAAATACTGTTGTTTCAAAAACCTTATCAATGTCGTCTATCTGGAGAGTTTTCCTTCGTTGAAATATGTATTCAGTGGTTAAAAAAATTTTAACATTTTTTTTCGTGTTCAACTAATGTTTTAATAAAATTTAATATAATCATCATTAAATAATTAGATAAAATTTAGACCTGTATTAAATTCTTTTCGTTACTCTATTTTAAATTTAAGATACATTAATTTTTGCTTTGCTAGAATAATCTTCATTTTAAATTGTACTCTTTAAGTCGTATTTGCTACTTTGTCAGGAACTTCTAAAAACATATTATGTAAGAAAAGAGAGTAAAACTGTTTTTAATATTTAATAAACTTTCATACCTAATATTCTCTCTGATAAAAAGATGTGATTATTAGGGATTGCAATACCGGGATACCGAATACTGGTATTTTGAGCCATTTGTATAATTTAATAATACTAGTATTCACAAGTTTAAATACCGTTTTTCAACATTTATTAAATTTTATTAAAATTGCCTCCACTATAAGTTCAGGGATCGCCAACATAACACCTCTCCATGCCCCTGCGACTATAATCTTGACGATTATTCTAACAGTTGGAGACAAGGAGGATCGCCAACATAGCAAAATAGTATACGTTTTTCAAATGAAAGTAAATGGTGAAAAATTTAGTCTTACATTTGATGAATGGATAAGTGTAAAAAATAGACGCTATTTAAATATAAATATTCATTCCGAAAAAATAATTAGAATATAGGACTTGCACATGTCTCGGGAAGTATGCCAGCCGAAAAATGTGTGAAAGGGCTTAAATTTAAATTAGCGAAACATGGATTATCCCTGAAAGAAGATATTGTATCCGTAACGACTGATGGAGCAACAATTATGAAAAGAAGTTGGAAAGATGATTGGTGCAAATCAGCAATTGTATTATGCTCGTGGATTTCAATTAGGAATAATAGATGCATTATACCAAAAACTAAAGAACAGAAGAATCCAATACTGTGAATAAGGAAACTTCGGATTCCAACTTTGAAGAGAGTGAGAGTGGTATTGACAATGAAGATAATGAAAATGCAATTGTTGAAAAAGATATTGCTAATGAGGGTGAAATGTTAACCCATCTATATATATTATATATTACATTAAAAAATCTCACAGAAGAAAGGCATACCGAAATAGAAAATGTCTTATAGAATTGACATAATTATAGAGATTTTAAAAATGAGAAAGAAAAAGAAGAAAAGAGACTAACCAATTCAAATCTGATCAAGTTTATAGTAAATGTTCTTAAAATGTTTTATTTACAAATCTATCCACATTCAGAAGAATTCGGTACAGTTATCGAAGATTATGATGACATAATGTCGATAGTGAAAAGGAATTGTCTCTTGAACAAAAATTAGAATTAGAGATAAATAAAAAAATTTCAACAAACCAAAATATAATAGGGAAATCGGCTATATCCAAAACCAACCAACGAGAAATCGATTTATTTAAAGATGAGGGATTCAGAGGTAATTACTTGGAAAAAGTACATCGCGCGTTGCTAACAGTACTAATTAGATGCCGAAAGAGCGTTTTTGACAGGCTGTAATTTTTGCACAAAATTACGTTCCAGGCTTAATGACAGTACAATGGATGCATTATGTTTTTTAAGATCACATTTCAAAAATTTGTAATAGTAGCATAGACTAAATAGTAGTATTGACACTTTTTTGTGATTTAAATTAATAAAATGTTACTTTACTTTTTTGTGATTCTTTATATACTGTTATAATTCATAAGTTATATACTGTTATAATTTATAAATTATTTTTGTGATATTTACACTCTCTAATAAAACTGGCAAATAAAACAAAGAAACATATTTATTTTCTTTATTTTTCTAAAATGTCTATTATTGGTATTAAAACCGGTATCCCAGTATTAAATCTAACAAATACCGAATACCGGCATTGAATTTTTGGTCCAATATTACAATCCCCAATGATTATTTTCCACTAAATATATTAAAAAATAACAGTTTCATTTCTTTTACATGCTTTATTTGTCATTCTAGTTTGTCGCTCACACAAACATCACTAGTTGAAAGAAAAAAATTGTATATAAATAAAATTTATTTTAAAATTAATTTTCTCTAGTCGAGATAATGCAATTTCGAGATTTTATTTTACTTATCTACAATATTATTACTTATGGGACAAAAGCTGTCTTTCACAAGAAAACGAGACTTTTCAGGAAATATTTCAGATTTAAAACTTATTTCGTTTAATCATTCTCTTCTTTCACACTGAACTGTACTGAAATGTACACGCTGACATTTTGGTCACGAAGACAAACATCCAAAGGTAGGAAGGATACCTCTTCATCTATTTCTTTTCTATTTGTTCTCCTCTGGGCTAATTACTATCAGTCCTAATTATAATAAATTGTTCCCTAATAAGATAGAGATGGAAATCTACTCTTTACTTTGAAAGAAAATGCTGCTAGCTTTAATTCTTTTCCTTTTTGAGCACAGAGTTGTGTAAACCTGAATCTTTTCTCCATTGACTAACGAGAGGTAATTTAGAATTTTTGATTCCTGTGATACGGTCTAGACTGATTAGAGCTATTCACTCTGAAATTTTTCTAATTTTATAGGGCCGTTTTTATTGAATCGTTAACTATTCTCTATTTCCCTAAGGTAACTCATTAAGCACTTTCGTCTTTATAAGGCACAAATGTGGAAAACTCGGTGTTGTAGTAAGGATATGAAAGATTTAATTTCATGAAGAGTAAAATTCCTCGAAATGGTATAATTTAGGAAGAAATTTTAAAAACATGTTTCTTGAAATTTGTGTCGTTAAATTTACTAAATTTCATTGTTCTTGTAAATACAGGAGGCTAATCCTATAAAACTCGCATTGTAAGCAAATCTATTGATTTGAATTTTGCATCATTGTTTTCAGAGATTCGGCACTTAAATAATACTTGCTTTTAAATGCGAGTTATTGCAAATAAGATAGATTGCAAAGCAATCATCTAATAAAATAGCGACATTGCACGAAACGGAAGTAGTATAATTTGTTTTTCAGTTAATGGATTTTTCATTGGAATAATATGGAAGTTGTGCCAATACTTTTTTTCCTGTCGCTTTAAGTATTGGATGATGGAGATGACATACCACGAAACCGAGATTTGATAAAACCAAAGGGAATGATTTGTTAAATAAGATGGTCTCTCCAAACCCTTCTCATATTCTCTATAACAAAGGTTTCTTCCTTCGCAAATATCGTATACAATTGTGGACTTTGGAATCAGTCATGAATGTTATAGATGTTCAAATCTCGTGCATGAGTCTTTCGTGCTTCGTAGTAGAGTGAAGGAAAGCTCTTTTTTTTTTGATGAACTGAAACCATCCTTTAGCATAGAATTACAATTATGGTCGCAAGATCATGTGCCAATCTTATTGGATTTGGCTTCAAATTTGATACGGATTTACATTTTAGATTCTAACCCTGTGTACCAGTTTTATTTATTTCGTTCATTACATTTTGTTGTCGTATTCACTTGTATTCCTTTCAGCGGGACTGACAGATTTTTTCTGAATGCATTTCTTTCAAAATTTGAAACTGTGTGTGTGTGTGTGTGTGTGTGTGTGTGTGTGTGTGTGTGTGTGTGTGTGTGTGTGTGTGTGTGTGTGTGTGTGTGTGTGTGTGTTCGTTCAGACTCGGCGAGGTCTGAATTGTGGAGATTCTTCGAATAATTGAACGATTATAATACAGTCTCGCTATGTATTTCGTAAAAGAAAAAAGAAAAACATATCATACAAAGCAAATGAATTTTTCAGCTTTTTCTTACAGTTAGTACAATACCAGGCAGACAGACTTTCTCTGCATGGATTTCTTCCAAAATTTGAAACAAAAATTTACATATATGATGCACCAGCGATGTACCAAGTTTCACTCTCTTGCTACTTTAAAGTATTTTCGAATTATCATGTCCACAGCCAAGCATAATTCAAAATATAATTCCAATAATTGAACTATTTCAACGATTGTAGTACATTTTCGCTACGTATTTCTTAAATGACAAAATAAAAACATATCATACAGAGCAAATGTATTTATTTAGATTTTTTATTTTCATTTTAGTATTGATCAAATAAAATTTTTCCTTCATTGCAGATGAGTGAAAAGGCTGCATTACTAAGCATTAGGACTTTCATTAGGAATTAAATTGATCTGTTTGTTTTCCAATAGTTCAGTAGAGAGTTTTACTTTCTTGTCCTATTATATCAGTGGCTGGGCACTGAAATGTTTAAGGAAAATCACAAAATAGATAATTGAATCAAATGGAAAGGAGTGAAAATCTTATTATCTTTCTCGGAATTTTCACTTAAAAAATATACTTTGAAATTTTATCCATCACTCTCTGACTTAATTCCTAAATACGATTTTCAGTATGATGCGGTTTGATTATTTATAAAACTCTAAAAATCAATGAAAAAGTGATAAGAGACTGAAGTTTGTATATTAAGCACGGCATCTTTATGATTAGAAAACCCTTAAATTTGAATTACACGGAAAAAGTTCCTTATTAATGCAAAGTTTTATCCGTTCATTCCTTTTTATGTCTGTTTTATACTCCTTGAATATATATATATATATATATATATATAAATTTGGCTTCTACTTTCACGGTATGTGAAATAGTTTGATCGTGCGTATCGACAATGAATCCTGCTAACCAACATTCATTTCAGAATGACAGCTATTGTGGAAAGCATGGCATCTAGTTACATTACAGTAGACATGCGCTACTCGGTGAGAACAGTTAGAAGGTCTCTTGGTGGTAAACATCAGAGTTAGCTTTCAAATCTCGAAAACAATTCAGTTTGTACTTTAAAAGCTCATACGGAATTGTATAGCGCCTTAGATTTAGTAAAAGTAAACAACTTGAGCGCAATAAAGCTAAGAACGAAGGGTAAATTGTTCATTTCTTTGGTCACGATGTTCCAAACTTGCTATGCAATAGCACGCGGCGAACGGAGGAAAGATAATCATTCGAGCAATAAATGTCAATCCGATAATGTAGAACATTTCGAACACCGGAAAGAAAGACATGCTGATAACTAATTGATCTGCTCTTTTGGTAATGGTTTTAGGGCATAAGAATATTGGAAACTGCGATCACACAATGCGCGTTTTGTTCTTGGTATTATTGCACATAAAGCGTATTTTCGTAGTAAGCCGAAGATTTAAAATATTGCAATGGTTAAATATTGCAATGTTTCGAGTTATAAATGGTACTTCTGCCGCCAGGTGGTGCCATATCCGATATCACCAATTCGTGCTTGGTCATTTTATTATACATAGATATCAAGTGCATGGCAATAATTGTCGATATTCTCAAATGAATGTAGAATAGAAGGGCTTTAATGGACACCTTAACCATAGATAGCTAGATAGATAATGTTTGAAAATTTACTAAGGAAGATAAATATTTTCTAAATGAAAGAATGATATTTTAAATTTTATATTAATACATATTGAGATATAAAATCCAATTTTAAGACTGTCATCTTTAAATTGAAATCCAATATATATAAATATTTATCTATTATTTTGGCTTATAATAAGCTTTAAAATAAATTACCATAATATAATAAAATATTTGCAATGAAATTAACTTTGTGTTTGAAGTGAAATTATATTTGATAAGGCCTTTAATCTCATCTACCGTTGCGAATTCGGATATATTGATGGAAAATTATATGCAAATTTTTAAAACACATGAATCTCCTGATCATCAGCGCCTCACAGATTTAGTAGGACCAAAATAGTCATGCATATGTATTTACATATGGTTACCAAAATAATGAAAACGCCTGAAAATAAAAGCGACCTTTAACAATGCGCTTCAAAAGAATTAAAATATAATCCTAGCAAACATTATTTTTTACTATAAAAAGTATATACCAGATAGTATGAAGTAGTTTTAAGGAAATCGTAAACGTCTTGTATTTTTGTCAAAAACGTAAAATGCTAGACCTCATAGAATTTATAGAGGCTGGAGCATCCAAAACATCCTATCTTTCAAGTTTTTCTAGAGTCACGGTGTATAAAGCCATGTTAGTGTAGTGAAAGCTTATAAGCCAGTTAACAGCTACACTACCTCAGCAATTGCTTTTGTATTGTTGTCGTGTTACTGAACTGCAAACCACAAGGTCCCAGGTGCTATCCTCGCTCGTAACAATCTTCCACAATAGCCTTATGTATGCAGCGCATGTAGTATTTATTTGCCTATAGTGTTAACTACTAAAGGTAAAAGACAATCCCAAGCATTAAAATAAACAAAAGAACTGAGATCAATAAAATGAAATCATAACAATCTGAATTGAAAATGTATTTCACTAAAAGAAAAAGAAAAGCATCACAAGAAGTTGATATATCTATTATATATTGAAGAACAGCACGATGGCCGGATGTTTACGGTGTACAAAGTAAGAAAACTTTGAATCCTAAAGTGAGTATTTTAAGAAGAATCAATCCGATTAATATTTTAACCATTTGATTCTCATTGACTTTATTCCTTTGTTTTGCTTTTAACGATTGGGGTGAAAGAAGTGTGTTTTCGTTTTAACGTCCTACTCTGTCTGCAGAAATGGCTAGAAACATCTTATGCGGCTAGGGTTAAATTTATTTTCCAGATACGACATTAACGTTCTTAATTGCAATACTTATTTTTGATTATTTAATTGTATATTGATTTATGATATATTTACACGGTGATTCTAAAATTTCATAGTATTTCATATGCACAGTTCTTTTTTTTTTTTTGCCACATATTTACCCCTTTTTTTACATCAATTTTCCTTGCTTGTTTATATCTCTGCTGGTACATTTCGCTATTTTCTTCTTTATTCAAATTTACCTTTGATATTTAATTTTTTGTTTATCGTTGCCATTGTCGTATACAAATAAGCAAAGAAGATGCAAATAAATGTACTGTATAACAGATTTTGTTTTAGCTCGAAACAGCTTGCGTTAAAAGAAAACAAAGAAATTATCCATAAATATACTCAGCATTAATATATTTTAGAAATGTTCTACAATAATTCTGAAGAATTTTAAAGAAAGATTTAGGATTATAAAGGTTATTAAAAAATAAATATATTTTTGAATTGAAAAGATTATTCTTGCATTAGACTAAACAGGTCGGTAAACTAACCAAGAGACAAACTGCGACTCAATGAACTACCAACTGAGTTTCGAGGATTGTAGTAATGATTTATTTATATAATATTTTGCTGTTTTTAACAGTAATATTTTTGCTGTTTTTGCTCTTGATTTATATTCCCCTTTGTGTATGTTATCATCAAAGTATATCTGTCTCCACCATATCCACTATTATCTGAAATAGCTTATAAAATATAATATATAATAACTTATATAATGTAAATGGAAAGAACATATTTTGCATTTGATTGCTTATGGAATGTTGAAAAATCTTCATGCGAATCAACTCTTCAAAGTATGATTTAATAGTACATAATTATATATGATAACGTGTTCTTGATATCAGTGTATATACATGATTATGTATGAGGATATAAAAAAAGATAAATTAGTTTTATAGATTTCGCAGAATTTATTGATCTAATAAGATTGGTGATTTAAAAAAAAACATTTTTTCTCTAAGAAAACTTTTATTTGTTTTTTTCTTTAAAAAAATAACACTTATAACAAAATGTTGTAATTTGTTTTATTTTAACTGCTACTGGGAAAATGTAAAATAAATTCATTAGACATGATTTGACTGTATCTACGTAAAACACTTTTATAGAAGAATAAACGTCGTTCTAAACATTTTAGTAATACGTGATATTTTATTTAGGATATAAAGGAAAACAAATTAATAAACAACATCGATATTTCAAAAGTTATAACACCATCATTCAAGAGTTATAACCAGACAAGAATATACAATATCCAAAAGTTATAAAATATAAAAGTTTTAAGTATAACTGAATGAAAAGCGAGCATCATTATGAATATCTCCAAAAATGGACACAGAAATTTTTAAAAATTGAACATTCAATCTGATATTTTCTCACATAGATGTTAGTTTTTTTTAATAGCTTCACATTTTGCCAAAACGACAATCAGTATCATTTTTTCATTAAATATAAATCCAAATAATTCTTATTTCAAAGTACTGCCTTTTTAAAAAAAAATCAATAAAATAACACTTATCAGGAACTGTAGTGAATAATCCTCTCTTCCTCTCTCTGAAGAGAATAATCCAGCGCATTGTGCCAGCCCTGATTACATCAGAGTGAAAAGAGGAAAAGCACCTAATCCTGTAGTGAATGCAAATCGAAGACAATGAAATTAGTCCCTCCAACGTTCCAGGGGCAGTTACACATTCAAGAAGAAGCTTACTAAGAGTTTCCTAAGTCCGAAATGCATTAAATATTTACTACCGGTGCGTGTAGCTATCCTAACTGATAAAATAAGCCCTTTAGAGAGGAATAAATTTGAACTTGGACGTTAGGAAGACAATTAGGAAGAACTAAAGGCTGTCTCTCATTGGAATTTGCTAGTCACCAAGAGGCTAGGATTCGCAGCCGGTTTATTGAATAAAGCTGAAGACGACATTACTTTCGTAATTACCGAAAACGGAGACTCGTGTAGCATGGAAACTTTTACAAACAGCAGTAGCTGAAATTCTGCTTTTGTCCTTAGCTGCTCATTTTCCATGTTAGTTGAATTATGATAATAATAAAAACGGATAATGGGTTAAACGGAGTTTTATTACTTGAGAAATATAAATTAAATTTTATTTTGAACTAATGGACCATGGAAATGGTTCACTAAACATTTCTCAATTATTTATTTGAACTCGTACAGATTTCTTAAGTTAGAAATAAATTCAACTAGAATATTCTTGGTTTTGTTCTCTTTCTTCTTTTTTCTTCGTTCTGATTTTCAGATAATCAGATTTCAATATAATCTTCGATATATAGAAATTTCCTTATACGTATTATATTTTATACACAAACATTTACTCTCGGGAATTAAAAAGAGTTATCAATAAAAAAATAACTATGAATAAAATAGATGATAGGATAATTTATATATAATATTAATTGATAAAGCATAATTTTTTATCCACCTAAAGAAAAAATCAAATAACATAATTCATTTCAATTATTTTCCTGTTTTTAGATTAATTGATCTGTAAAATCAAAATATATTACTTAATGACAATGAAAAAAAATCAATACAGACTAGTTTGATGACTCAGATTGGGCATCTCGGATCGATTTTTTAAATATTTTAACTAATTTGAAGAACAATGAAGTTGTGGATGTTTTTCCATAATAACTCCAAAAAAAGATTATTGCTTGAAACTGATTTTAATATATTAGATTTGCTGATTTGTCGTTTTAAATATCGTTTTATTTTGAAAAAATTTCTTTTTGAAAGTTGGCAATTTTTAAAAGCATTTTATGCATACATTTCAACAATAAATTTCACTGTGAAATTAAATTATTTCCATTTTTATCAAAATTCAAAATGTTTTCATTGTTTCATCAAAAATCATTTCATCTGGATTTTTTCCATTTTCAAAGCTAATGAAGAAAAACTTTAGCACACCTTCACTCTTTTCCATGTACATAATTAACAAATAATTTTCACTGTGTGCATGCCTAAGCATAAGGAGAAATTACATAGAAATGAAGAATAGTGTGCAATTTAAAATAAACCACCCAGACACTAAGATCCAAGGCTTGTGTCTATTGTGCACAATGAACAAAAAATAGGTGCAAGGCTATGAAACTAATGCGACTTTAATATCTAACACAATCTGATTTTTAAGAATGTTTTATAGAGGGAATTATGAGTATCATATAATACAGGAGAAATTTAATTGAAATTAACAATTTTACTTTTTATTTTTGTATTACTTAATTTGCGATTAACGTTTCAATTGTCTCTTTTGTCAGGACAGGAGTAATTTATTAGATTATTTCAATAATAATAATAACCGTTAAAAAAAAGAATGATTAGCCTGCTCTAATTCGTTTTATTTTTTCTATATTTATTTGATTAAAGCTTAATTTTTTTTATCTATAGAAATCTTTTACATGTATAAATTCATTCTTCATATGATTCTATAATTCATGCCACTTTTAAGCAAATAATTTTCTGATAGTCATGTTTTTAACTAAAACTAAGGTTTAATTTTATACTATATGATTTAAATGAATGTGTTTCATAATTATTGATTAAAGAAAAGCACATTTACTTATGCAAATATATATTCTTTATCTCTTTGATATTTTATGCAGATAGTGTGTAGATGCCAAATTTTATTAGGTAATATAATTTTATTTTAAGAATTATATCTACATTTTTTTACAATATTCATGCGGCAAGAAAACCAGAATATCCATTAAAAATATTTGTTAGAATTTGAATAGTTTTCCTCTCTTTGAATTACAATTTGTACTAAACGTAAGATGACTGAATACAAGGCTTTCAAAGTTCCCCAAAATGCCCTATCCACTATGTTCTATTATGCCTAGTTTCCTCTAGTTTGAAACTTTAGAAATTGGATATAAAGTTTTGGAACGATGCATTGATATTGGTTGAAGCCGCAATCAATATCTAACTTTTCAACTAGTATCAATGCATGATTTCAAAACTTTATGTATTGTTATAGATACTAACGATGAAATTGCCATTTTGCCATGAATGTTTGTAGATGCACAGAATGTTTACTCAATATACTGCTAAAATGCATATATTTCATTTAGAAAGACTTAAAAGAAAACTTCAAACCAACTCATTTTTAGCAAAAATGCTATATCATCTAAACTGTTAAGTTTTGTTATCGGTTATGTGAATGAATTATATAACTCTTCTGAAATCAAAACACTATTTCATTTGATTTGTCGTCAGAAATTTACCAACTTAAAATAGTCTTCTCATTCAAAAATGTTTTTCTTCAAATAAAAAAGGTAAAAGTATATGTGTTTGCTTTATACAGGAAAACCCGTTTATGTTATTATCAAATTTGGGAAAGATATATGTTTTTTATATTCTGAAAGATTTGTATTTTGGAAACTAGCAATGCTTTCATGCCATCTCCAAAAAATTAATGATATATATTAAAATGCCGTGCAATTTTTTCCCCTAAATTTCGACATTTTAAAAAAATGGCTTTGTTTTCAACAATATATTATATTATTGCAATGAAATTAAAACCATTTTCATCATTTCACCAAATATTTTTGGAATATTTTTTCCGGTTTGAGAAAGAAAGGAAGGAAGAATCACTCTGTGTAATATCTCCGTAGTTTACGTGAAGAAAAAGCAAATAAAGTAAGCATATAACGAAATTGAAAAGTTAAATAAAACAGATGCTTATTTTTTTAAGCTATATGATATCATGAGCCTTGATTCAATTAATATAGCTCTTATAAGTTATAAACAGGAAAGGATAAGACTGCTAAACTAGCATGAATTTAATGTTTATTAGGAGAAATATATTCACCACGAAATCATGAATACTTGCTTACATGCAAGAGATTCAATCAAAAATAAATGTTACCATGTTCTGGAGAAGCAGCTAAACACCCTATTCAATTTTTTTTTTTATTTTATGTCATTAGCAATAAAAAAATGGCGCAAAAAAGGATTTTGAAACAAGGAACTCATTCATATCACGTATTTTTTTTTTAGTAAAAAAAATTTATCGTCCAAATTTATTTCTGAAAAAATGAAGAAATAAATATTAAGATGATTACAATTTACCTGAAATAACACTTAAGAAATAAATTTTCATATGATATTTGAATGTATATATCTCATACTCACGAGAAAGGCAAATGGGAATTATACAGGAAAAAATAAATCTTACAAACTTTTATAGGCACACAAAAAGGAAAAAAAAGATACTTTCTGAAATTCAATTATTTTATGCTTTTTAATCTGTAATATATAATTTATTATAATAAACACTATCCAATCATGCAATCAAGTTTTTTTTTTCAAATTTATTACGAGGAATATGGAATCAAATAAAGAACATCGAAATGAAGGTATGAAAATATGATTTTTCTTATTCATTTAAAAGCTTTTTTACGTTTCAATTTCCGTAATTTATAATTTTAAATAATTTTTCTCCTTATCATGCAATGTCTTTGTAATAGAATCAAAATTAATATATTTTAATAATTAGCTGATAGTTAGGATCTGAAAACTTCATAATCAATTAATGGATAACGTAAGTTACATTTTGATTTTTATTACAAAATGTCATTCTATCTGAGACGCAGCAAACGAATGATATGGTGTAAAATTTTCAAACGTTTCCACATAAAGAAGTGGATAAAAATCAGTTACAGAATTCCTTTTGCTCCACTGAAAGCAATCAAATTGCACAAACGCACCTGAAGACTCGCGAGTTTCGACAAAATTTTAACGCAAAATGGATGTTCTCCACCGGCAAATATTTATTTTTAATTACATTAAATAGCGTTGAAATGGAAGTCATTAGTAAACAAATCTTTCTTTACAAATAAAACTTTTCTCCCATATGTTATTTCTCAGCACCTCCTGAAACAAAATATTGGCATGAATTCATTTTCTTCTACTTAATGAGCTCTCTATTTAAAGTTAAATATTTTTCTTCCTTTTATTTTTATACTTATGTCTCTCAAAAATACTTAATGACTTCGCTCTTTGTTGCATTTGTTTTACTTCTTCCTTTTTTTTAACCTTTTTCAAGAGAAGAATTATTAAATGTGATTGATTTATATTTTTCGTAAATTAGTTTTTAAAAATTTCAACAAAAGGAGGAACAATTAATTCATTTATAATTAAATCAGTAATGACTTTTTAAATTAAAATTTTAGCAATCTAAATGCTTATTTAAATGAATTATTCAATTAAAAGATGGCAAAAGAAAATGCAGTGCATATATTGATTGTTTGCTTCATATTTTAAATTATTTTTTAATTAAATCATCTGATGAGAATAATAAATTGGCAGTTCATTATACGGATTAAAATATAAATGACGGAAGTTCTGTTTATAGAATGCAAGAGTGGTTTACATTATTTGCAAGGATATCCACTGATGAAAATTTAAATGATAGAATTGAAGCAAATCTCTACTGTTTTCGACTTTTCACCTTTTCACCTCATAATATGTGATATATTTAATTTATTCAAACTTTGCCTTATAGATTTCCAATGCTTCGAATTTCAAATTTTAAAATTAAAAACAAAGAAATTTCTAAAGAATATCAGTCTGTTAAAACGTGCGGCCTTGCATAGATGTATTTCGTATTGATAGAAGGGCAACAGTTCATAAATGAATTTTATAATAATAAAAGGGTTTTTTTAAAAAAGAGAGAGAGACTGAATATCGTAAATATTAAATAATTATGATATTGCAATTTCCATATAAAAGTAAATGCGAATTAATTTTCAGGGAAAAAAAATTCCTTTAATTAAAAATTAAACTCCTACTGTTTTATAAAATAGTTATTACTTATTGTATGCAGATTCGCAGTATGATGCTTACTATTACAAACAAAATAAATGAAAGATTTTTCATTTTTTACAATCAATTTTTTGAAAAAGCAACATATCATTTATTTCAGAAGTTTCCTGTAGTTTTAGTTTGATCAATATCAGATTGAAACTAAACAAAGTCGTCGAGCGCTGAATGAAGGGTTCTAGCTAGTATCTTTGATACAGAATTCGATTATTAGATGCCGCCTGGTCTACATTTCCTACTCTAATGTCCATGCCACACTAGCGTGAAATTTCTTGATCTTCAAGCATTTAACTTGTACTAAGCTTGCTTATACGATGAATCAGCTTGTGAATTAGGCCTCAAATCCTGATAGTGTTTTTTTAAAATGGGATTTTTTTTTCTTGATCTCCGTAGTCTAATTCTACCAAAATAGAAAATAAGTTCAAATTCTCATTGTGTAATTTATTACCAATTTATTATGTTAAAATCAGTTTCTTGATGTGCGTAACTTCGAGTATATTTTTATTTTCTTTTTAAAGAATGTTTCCCCAGAATAAATGTTAAGGTTGCACTTCTTATAAGTTAAGTTCCAGTTGGTGTGGTGCAGAAGTTTGGAGAGGCGGTGCCAGCTCAGGAATCATCCTCGTCATCTGACCGCTGTCAAAAAATTACGAGATCCGTTTCAAAATATCCTTAGTATTGTTTTAAAAGGGGCTAACTAACTATAATATAAGTCGGTCACTGTTGTTCGTGGTTTCATTCCTAGGCATTGTCCTTATTTTTTTCTCTTCAAGTTATGACTTTAATTATTCTCTTTAATGACTTAATATTTCTGACTTCAATAAGTCTGATTTTTACTGATTTTACTTAAAATTCTCGACTAAAATTTACTTAAACACATATAAATTTCTTCATAAAAACTATAAATTTAAAAAATAGGTTTTATATTACTTGAATGTAAACTTATTTGTAACTAAAAGCGATACTGCAATGAAAATAATAAATATATTATATAGAAAATGCTTGAAAATAAGATGAAAATCCATAGACTGAAAAATCAAATTCATTCGATGAAAAGCTTTGATTTCATTTTTTTTTATTATAAAAATATTTTCAAGATTACAAAACAAAATAAAGGTAATAAAATCTTTACTGAAAATACATTCCAGGTATTAAAAGTTTTTTCACAGATTTTGATAATTTTTTTTCTCGTGCTGCATACAGAAAACCTTTAATGGTCATAAGTAACAATGCCATTCCTTATGGGAGAATATATGAAACAATCGTTCTATACATAATCGAAGTGTTATGCATTAATCTAAATACTTGGAATAGCATTTTATTTTATCTATTTACTTAAATCACACGATATTTACCTCCCATTAGACTGCAAACACTTGAAAATATACAGAAAAAATTAATAACTACAAAAATGAAAATAAAAATTGATGAACATAAAGTAAAAATTCCGAAAACATTATGGAACTAGAAAGTAAAAGCCGTATTATATGTTGTAAAAACTCAAATTCTGCCACTGGAATTAAAAATTAAGCAATATATATATATTTAAAAATATTTACAATACTATCTTTTACGTGTTCCATATTTCTTTTAAAGTTCATTAATCAATCATTTTTATTTTCTGTTGAAAATTTTATTTGATAAAAATCAACTGTAAGTATTTTTTCAATAAGTAAAAAAATACATTTGTTAGGTATAATTTTTATATAAATTGGATATTCTCTTACATTTTTTTATTTTCTGTTTATCAGCTTTTAATTTATTATATCTGATCATAAATATTATGAAATCTTAGTGATATATCTTTTTTCCAAATCCGTTAATAAACAGTGGAATTAAAATTTAATTACATTATTCAATTAACAGACAATTATGTTCTAAGAACATTAAAAATAGAATAGTGTGAATGAGAGTACACCTAATGTATAAAGTCTCAAAACTCTAGAACATGTGAGAGTGAGTGAAAAATTGATTACGGAGCTCTATCTACATGAACATGAAGTTAAATGAAGCTAAATCTATACTTTTAATAAAGCTCAATGTGTGTGTGTGTTGGCGCTCTACAGGCCAGACCGTTCAACCGACAGCTACCACATTTGGTACATGTATACCTTGGTGATCGGGAATGTGCACCTGGGGTTCCTTTTTTTGAATTTTCAATTAGAATTTTAATTATTAATTAAGAACCTGTGTGCCCATGAAGTTTAAATGCTCAGTGACTCTGTTTTTAGTAATCATATTATAAAAAAATGCTTTGGTTCAGTAAAAAATATTATTATATTAATTGCAGATTAATCCTTTCCACTTTAATTTAAAGCATAAATTCTACGGAAGCTAACAAAAAATTAGAGAGATACATATTACTTTATGACTGAAGACCTTTATAATATTATGAGTGAATTATATGACTATCAAAATTTGAAGTTTTAAAATATTTTGATGAAGAAGCTATTAAAGTAGAAATTACATAAAATATTTAATTATTAAAATTTTAAAGAGCATTAAGATTGGCGTACCGGCTGGTCGCCAAAAGCGGCTAGTAAAACATAAAGATCGACGTCACAACGGAAACCACATAAATAAAATGAAGGAGAAGAAATACAAAATTATGTATTAATAGATATATCAAATAACAAAGCAAATTAAATATTCGTTTTGGGTCAGCTGTAAATTCCTTTACTCTCTTTCTCATTTCGAAGTTCAGACAATTATATTTTCTATTTTTTTAATATATCTTGTTATATATATTTTTTAAGAAATGAATCGGACGCAAATGTCTTAAAACCACTGCAATTATAAATTTTGCGAAGTGGCACTCCATTTCATTAGCTAAGCTACCCGTGAATGCTTCCTCTCCAGATAATCATTAGCAGCGAAAAATATTTCTTTTATTTTTAAGGGAGCAGGGGACTCCGAAATAAACAAAAATGGATGAAAACATGAAATTTTATTCTTATTATTTCATCATCAAAATATGTATTTATATTCAACTAAAATAATGTTATTAAATGTATTGTACAGAAAAATAAGTATTTGAAGAGCCTAGAGGAAAGAGTACATCTTAATAACTGATATTTTAATTAGATTTAAATTTCTTTGAAATGTTTCAGGTGTCTTAGGTTTTGAAGAATTTAAATAGAATTTTTAATAAAGATTTCGGTTAAATATTAAAGGAAAAGTGGGTGCATTTTATATTTCGAGTTATTTTAGATAGCTAAAAGTCAATTTTAGTTCAGAAAATCATAAAATTGTTATGAGAATTCATTAAGTGCGCATAAAAATATTTCTAAAAAAATAGCATTTTATTGGAATTATTCACAAATAAATTTATATTGGATAATAAGAAAAAAGAAATAGAAAAAATTAAAAATTAAGTATCTTGGAACATTTTGAAATAGTTAGAAATTATATTATATAATTTTTTAAAAATACTACATTAAAATACTACATAAAAAAGGTCAACAAATTTGTAGACTTTCAATACCATAAAATATTTCATTACCCTAGCACCTAATTGGAGTTACAGAATCATATATAGTTTTATTCGAATAAATTTATATTGGGTAATAAGGAAAAAATAGTAGAAAAAAATTACAAACTATGCGGCCTGGAACATTTTGTTGTAATTGTTGAAAAGTATACATATCTTTTAATTTTTTAAAAATAATATATTATGTTTTATTACGTTAAAGTATTTTGAAATTTGTCGTAATTTTATTTTAATACATATGAAAAAAAAAATTCTATTCCTAAGGGAATCATTCACAAAACTGGATAATATAGTTCACTGTCCCCTTAAAATGAAGTTAATATTTGGAACTTTTCGACGTTTACGTAGATGAGTTATATGAAAATACATTAATTTTGAATCATTTTTTTTAACATCAGGGCAAAGACATAAAAGCTATTGAAGTATCTGATAAAGTCAATGTTGCTAACCATCGGATCAAAGAATATGATTAGTGAGAGAATAATAGGATCAATTGACTTTATGCCAAATTAAAAGACAGATAAGGACAGAAAATAAAAGACAACCAAAATTCCACTCGCTATATTTTGCCAACGATATTCTGTCTGGCTTCATGCACTTTCCAACTAGCGATTGGGAAAAGAAGATCATCTCCACGTCGTGACGCCGTCGATCTGAAAAGTTGTGATTAAGGGGCGTCTCTCTTGCAGGGTGTCGTGAGCGCCCCCTCAGCCCTCGCCAGAGGAGGCACAAGATCAGGATAGCTCGGCTGAATCGGACGTCCTCTCACTTCTGGCCTCCTCACATTCCCAACTGCGGTGGCGAGTCGGTAAGTAAGCTTTCTCGCTCTGGATTTTGCTGATGAGAGAATGGATGCATGTTTTTTGAATAATTGGTTGTTTATGTTGGTGTCTCCTTTTATTATTTTGATTGGTGTCTCTTTTATTGTTTTGGAAATGTAGAAGTTACTTTTTGATGTGCGATTCGAAAACTTTTATCATTTTGGAAATTCGGAAAGTTGTTTGAAATATTATTTGAGGGATGTCATTCTTTTTAGTATTTTTTATAAAATAAGACTTATAGGAAAGATTTGCTAACAAAAAATATAATAGCATAGTAAATGTCTGTAAAGAGCCAAAAATATGAAATTAATGACTATAACTATTCAAAACAGATGTGATCATGAGATATGATGGTATGATTCGATAAGTAGTACAAGTGTTTATTTTATCAGACCAGTTGGTGCATCGGTGTACAAATGAAAACGTTATTTTGTGTATGAAACAAATTTTATAATTTTAGAAAAGAAATTTATTTATATAAATTATTGTATTTTATTTTATGCCATATTAGAAATATAATTTTGTTTTGTTTTCATCTCTTAATTTTCCATTTTTTCTAGGGAAATTAAAGTGAAGGAGATTATATGATAAGAAAGAAAACATGTTAGTAATATAATAAATGTGTGCAAAATATAAATCTAAACATTGTCGATATATTTTTCATATAAGCTCCCTAAATACGAATGATTATATATAAATATAGTTTGTGAATTTCAGAAAGGGATTTGTTTATCAATAAAAACAATATTTAAATACAAATAACACGGCAGAAATAACTGAGCAATAGTTCTTAGATATAAATCTAAAGAAATTATCTGGTGTTTGTTTCAGTAAGTAGCATATTTCCAGGTTTAAAAAACATCAAAAACTGTGCTTTGCTTCATAACTAAACTATTGGTAGAGATATCTTCGTTGCAGAGTTTAGGAAATGGAGAAATTGTTTTTATGTGAATATACTTAGGGAATATGATTGTTATATTCCCTAAGTATAATTTAAATATCATAGCTTTAATAAACTGAAGATATATGAATTTGTGCCATTTATGAAAGTTTCTTATAGTGGTGTCATTCTAAGGGCGCTTTGGAAATTAAAAGAAGAATATTGCAAGATTTTAATTCTGTTCATTTTATTATTCGTAGATTCTGGAATAAATTCCCATTCCTCAAGATAAAATGCAGATACAGATTTGGCTTTTTTTACAAATAACCCCATTGATGTTGAAATATAAATAGCTTAATTTAAGCAACGGAACAAAGCTGGAACTTATCAGTTTAATAGACGCAGATGGATGAATTAGCGTTTATTTCAGAAAGCATGATACTTCTAAGTTGAAAGAATATTCATTCTTTTTATACATAAAATTATTCGTAGCTTTTTCTTAGTCACAGTATTTTCGAAATTTGGCATCTGTTATTTGACACTTATTTATTATAATTTTTTCATTTTTGTTAGATATAAAAAAAAATATTTTACTTTGCAAAGAAGTTCTCTATAAAATTATTCGTATTCTCTAACACATATTAATAAAGTTTTATAAAATAAAGAGTGATCTAACCAGATTAAAAAGATAATTTTTTTACATTTTTAAAAGTATGTCACTTCTACGTAAAAAAATATCTGTATATATGTAATAATTATATTATAATGTTTTTCATTGGGATCTTAAATTGCATTAATGACATTCAGAGGTTGACATAATATCTATAAATTGTCATGGGATATGCATGATTCAAAATTTGTTCCAAATGCTTTGTGGGGTCGTTCGTTGAACCCAGAGCAACCAAATTAATTCTTCGAATTTCTTTCTTAGACGGTGTTCCCTATAAAATGGTGTGCATCATGTTAGGTTTTTAATTCATTTAATAGTAATAAAAATTTAAATTTTTTCTCTGTAAAATTCGAGTGTATTATTATTAAAAAAGTTTTACAGTGTAAACCTTTGGACTTAAAGACCAAATTCTACTCGTATCTTTTTTCTTCGGCAGTAAATGCATCGTAAAAAAGATTTATAGCACGATATATTTTTAATTCTTTTAAAATGAATCGAAATTTAAAGTTTTGCTCAGGACCTTTCTAATATGTTATAGCATAAGTCATTTTTAATCACTTTATAATTTAAAAAAATATTAGGACTTCATTGATGTTTTTTTTTCCAACTACACCATTTTTCCTTTTTAACTTAATTTTTTTAATTGACCTTAAGTACAATTTTATAATAATGAGTTTTATGCATATAACCGACTGAGTCATTAGATTGAAAATAATCACTGTGAATATTTGATTAATTTTCGCGTAATTACAGAAAGATAAACATTATATTTTTCAGGGTTTTTTTTCCTTTTAACTAGTGCTTTAAGAATGCTTGAAAATATTTCGAAACTATGGATTTTTTTTGAGGGGGGGGGCATGATTATTTTACTCTGGCATTCTTTATGTGAGTTTTGCGATGGGAAAAAACGCAATATTGTTGCGCATCATATTCCGGATGAAAACAACGAAAGAATCGTGTTTAAAGCGTTATCATTTTACCATATTTCGGATTAGAAGTCCTATTTTCTCTTTATATTTTTAATATGCATTAGAGACAAATTTTTACTCAATAAATAGGAATTTTATTTATTAACCAGTTAATTGCTTTTTACGAGTATACACATCATGGAAAAAGTACAACATTTTGAGTTATGATGAGTTAATTCATCGATCATTATTACATTTATATAATAATTGTTTAATTAGTTTAATCACTATATTCATATATATATATATATATATATATATATATATGCTGTGTGTGTGTGTTTATGATAATTTAGATAAGCATTTTCCGAAGAGGTTGAAACAGTTTACTGGTTAAATTTGTAATTTATAATATTGAATGAATATCTGCATATTCAAAAAATCTATCTTAGTCACCGATGTTGACGATGGTTTTCTAGGGGTATTGATTGAATTTAATTGCGATTAAATGATCAATTTAAAATGGAAAAAAAATTAAATGATCTCAGTGATCATGATTTCCTAAGGAAAGCATTTTTAGATTAAAAAAAAAACCTGTTAATATATTAAAGCCGTGTTATTGTGAAAGTCTTACATCTGTTTTGATTATGTTTTTCCTCTTACTAATGAATTCGAATCCCCTGACATCTGAGTGCTAATAAAAACTTAAGTGACTCGGTAATCTGTTTCAATTACACTTTATTCTTTGCGGTAAGATAATTTCACTTAATGATTCCTCATGTAAGCTGCACATATAATTAGCAGAGCCATTTCCTAAACTTTTAGTAATAGAAGAAAATCCCGCGATTGCATGTTTGATGTAACAATGAAACATATTTGATGTAACTTTACTTCCTGTGCAACAATTAAAAGTATTGTGGAAAATTATGCTAAAAGTATTATTTTTAAAAGTTTAGAAATTCAGAAATGAATTGCACAACAAATAATTTGGCAATATTAAAAATACATTTTTTAATGTGGATTGTTAAAATTCTAAATAAAATTCTAAAATATCTTTCCAAGGTGTGCATATTTTCACACTCCAGTGTATATTTTGGTCAAATTTGTTAGTTTTCATCCACAAAATTTGGCCTCTAGAGCGTCGATAGACACATGACAATTATATTCTCTTTTACATTGATAGATATTATGTGTATATAAGAAAATTTCTCTCGTAATTAACTGAATATACATTTTTCCAAAATGTGTGGCTTATGCATTCTGATATCACAATCATTATTTATTTTTTTTGAGGGCGAGATTTTTAAGAAATATTTTAAATAATATTTTTAAAAGGCATTCTTTAACGAAAACATTGTTCTTAGTTAAGTTTAAAAGGATATATTTTCAAAAACTTCTTAGAATATTTTACTAAAATGTGTCTAGAAACAAATTAAGTTTCGTAAAATCATAATTATATTACAAATTTCTTTTATGTTTGTGATTGCATTGCCCAGAAATTCTCTTTTTAACCAAACAATTAATATACTGTTTCATTTGACAGCAAACTATTGATAGCGGCTGAAAGTAATCATGTAATTATTGAGAGTTAATTGAGTGCGCATGATTACGATTCTTTTATAAAGCAATAATGTCTGGAAAATCCAGTTGTTACAACAAAATATGCCATTTTAAGGTTCAATAGTTGCAAAACTTCTGAGTAAAGCTTTCATTTATTCATTCTGCAAATCCTATGTGATTAATTTTTTTATTTTTTTTATTTTCGATTTAGTTTAATATATATTAAGCTAATACAAGTTGCTCAAACGCAGATTTCATTCATGAATTCCTTTGTGCTAATATTTACTTGCAAATTCTCCTTTTGCCAATGCAATTAGAATTTGGCTTCCTTTGAAAGCAAACTGTAGATGTGCTCCATTGGCTTCATGTAACTATTAAGACTTAATTTCCTTGATTAATCCCGTTATTTTCTTCTATTCATAAAACAACTTCGAATTTCAAACTAATTTAGTAGAATGCAATGTTCTGTTTGATTGGTTCGGGTGAAATTGTAGATGTTCGTGTTCAGCAGCTTTAAAACTTCTGAAGAGCCTATTCATGAATTATTCCAAGTAATACCATTTTCATTTCCTGACATCGATTACCTATGATTTGTTCCTGATTCGCAAACCTGGAGTCATATTTTAGTAAAGCAATACTCTTCATCAGTGTTAGTAAAAATGATTAAAGATGACGGTAGTGAATTTCGATGAAGTGATCGAAGATGATTGAAATGTATATATATGGTGACTTAAACGGAAATGGAATTGTTAAACATTGCTAGCATTTACTTGATGGGCATGTTTTGGAATATATTGAAAGAAATCCTATTATTTATTGAAATTGACGTTGAATTGCTTTTGGAAGTACAAGGGCTTTAACTTCTTTATGACTCGATGCTAACTAAATACATATTCTCTTGCGTTTTTTTTTTTTTTTCGAACTATGATTTCAATTTGAACTGTTCGTCATCCTGTTCAAATTGTCATCCGTCATACTCTCAACCTGAACCATCTACTTTTGTAAATGTACCAAAAATGAATTTAGTTGTCTGTTTTAATCTGAACAACTATTTTCAATGAATTATTTCTCAATTTTTCAAGATGCAAATATGTTATGATTTGAAAGTCAGTTCCAACGCTTTTCATCTTAGCGACGTTGCATAAAGCAAGAATTTTCTCATCAAAACATAATATAGAAAATTTGGTTTACTCTTAGATCTCATTCAATTAACAAAAAATATTTTTATGTCCTCGTATACGTGGTACAGAGAAGGTTTAGTAATACTTAAAGGATTCGAACTCGAGATTTTGACGAATCTCCCTGTTTTAGACCTCCCTGAGTTCGAAAAACACATTTTTAGAAAATGTCCGTCTGTCTATATCTCGGTCTGTGACAAAAATAACTCTAAACCTCTTTGAGCTAGATGGTTGTAATATGGTATACGGTCTTTGGAAATTTCTATCAGATTTTGAGTAAAATCTATTCAGAGGAAGTCCACCTGCCCGATTGTTAGAATAGAAGGTAACACGATAACTACAAAACGGAGATATAGATAGATAAAATTCGGTAGACAGATTTAACATTTATAGCACAGACTCCAGTCACAATTTGAGCCAAATCCAAGTACGGGTTGACCTCCTGTTTCTCTGTACTTTCAGAAACATGTAAATTCGATATATGTCAACATGTAAGACGGAGTGCCTTAAATATATCAAATTTGGTATGGATTTTGTGACTGTAAGGGAAGTTTTGTATCAAAGTTTTAGTTGAATCAGTTGAGAAAATGCGTCTAAAACAAAAATTATATTTTTAGATACTACTAACGCAATCAAGAGATTAATTGTCAAATAACTCGCAAAAAAACACTCAACAGATTCAGTAAAAATACTAAATTCATGCCAAAAGTTAATATTTTCTAACTATTGCACGCCATTTTGCTAGACATTGTGCGAGAAAGTTTTGGCGAGACCATCTCAGTGGTTTTTCCGGTGATAGTGAGGATCCAATTCAGTTAATTATACTAAAATCCTTCTCCGAAGGTCACGCGAATGTACCGGAGACAGTTTGGGGAAATTTTGTAGGATTTTATTAATTAGATTGGCGAACAAAACGTTTCAATAAATGATGTAAGTTTTAGAGATTTAAAAAAAGGATTAAAAGGAAAGGAACTCAAGTTTAACGGATGAATGAAATTTATGAAATTCACTTGCAATTTTGTGTAATGTTTTCCTGGTACATTTTCTGATAAAAAATTATTGATACTTAATGTTGTTAACGTAAGTTTACATTGTTAAGGATTCTTTAATTTTATAAATTATGAAATATATTAAAAGTCTGTAAGGTTTATTAAACTTGAATAATGATTTCGATTTTAATCCTGATTTCTTAGAAAAAGCTCAATAATTTAATACATTAATAAAAATGAACAAAAAAATAGAATATATTCAAACTATATTTCCCATTAATCATCATTGACTTTAAGTAAGAATATTTTAATTTATACCAATCGGCTCAGGCAATGAGTTGGCCGAGAATATTGGTTATATTTAAATTTATATTAATTTTTTTTGCGACTTCATGTTCATGATTCTTTTAAATATGTCTGACATTAAACTCGTTTTATATTTATTGTCGTAGTTAAATTCTGTTTACTGTGTGGCTGAACCTTTCTAATGGAGATAATGACATCGCATCATAGTGCTCTTAAAAGACTTAAATATCCTGTTAATCTATCTTCTAAATTACAGATTTTAAAAAAAATCCCAATTGTTTATAGCCGTCTTTAGAGACCAACTGATTCATCAGGATTAATTGTTACAAAAAATTAAACATTTTCAGTAACTATATACTACTACTATATATACTATGTACTATATACTACTGTGTACTATTACTAACTGCTATAGTTCCCTCAATAAAATAGTTTAACATTACTAAACATTTATGATATGAAATTTGTTGTGATGATAACTGCGATGTTTTTGCTATTTCATTTTTTTCCTATTTATTATTTTTAATTGATTATTTCTTTTATAATTTAACTTTTGTTTGGCTTTAACTGTACGTTATCTCGAAACTTTTGAAATAATTACTGTGCAGAAATATTTTACAACCCAACTTAAAGGGTTGTTGCCCTTATTATTAACTGAGTTGTAAATTTTCATAATAATAACTTTAATATTTTCACTTTGATCTGCATTTGAATTTGGGATTTGGTTTTTCTATATGTCGTTGTGAGAAGTGTTAACATTTGTTGTTTTATAATAATAGCCATTTGCATTAATAAAAAGTTTTTTTTTTTAATTTTATAAAAAAGGGTAGCATATTCATCAAAAAAGGAAAGGTAAAAAATAATGCGATAATAATAATTAAAGATTCAGGCAATACTTTTTTTCTGAAGATTTATATACCTGAATATAAATTTAAGTTACATTTGGTATACATTTACTTAATACAGTCATTATGTGAAGATGAAAAGTGCAAAGTTAATACTTTACGAACAATAGAATATTTCAAAGCAACTATTTTCAAATTTCAACGCTTTTCTTTTATGTGTTTTCTTATAGCACATTTCGTGGGCGGAGTGTCGACTCCGTATATTCGGCGGACGCTATTGATTCGAAAAAGTGCAGCATTGTTCCTTTTTTCATCCTCTCAGCGTTTTTTAACCAAAAATTTCTTTTAGCATATAATTTTGTTTTAAAGTTTTATGCCTGTAAACAATTTTTTGTAGACAATTTGTTAACCTGGAATGCTAGAGAAATACAGTATTACATGGACTCTAGGCGCAAGGAAATCCTTGTAAAGTTACGTTTAATCTTAAAAAGTTATGCTTATACAATTTAAGATATTAAATTAAATGCTGATTTTCGACTCCTGAAAGAGTGTAAGTATTAATTATATATATATGCTTTAGAAATATATGTGTTCCTACCTCTATGATTTTTTAACGAAACATTTGCCTAACTGTTTTACCAGAAAGTTTTATATCTACAAGATTTTCTATAATTTTTATTGTTCTGTAAGAATATTTTGATTAAGTTCTGGAGAAATATCGCATTTCTTTCATAGAGACATGTCTATAATTATAATCTAGGATAAACATAATTTTTTAAAAAGTATAATAACTTTTTATGCTACTAATGCAACACTTAAATTAAAACTTTCGTTTTCCCAAAGAATATGGCTATATGCTTAAAGACCAGAAGATATTTAATTCGAGGTTATTAAAATATTAGATCCCCAAATATATGAGTATTTGATCTATATAGCAGGAGAAAAAATAAACTATTTAAGATTTGATTACTTTGATTTTTCATGTTTAAAATGTTTTTTTTTTTTTTTTATGTTGACAATATTAAATATTTTGTGAGTAAGCTTTGAGGTAAGAATGTATTTCCACAGAATCAAAATGAAGCTTTCTGTTTAAACATTATGGAATTACTTGATGAAATTGCTACTAAACTAGAAAAATATAAAGATGTTTATTATATGTCTAATAGTTCAAATATGTTTATCTTCAAGAAGGCTTTAAATTTTTTGAAATTAATCTGATGATCCAAGCTATTTTTGTTTAATATTTTTATGTACTGAATGAACTGTTGAAATTTGCTTTTTATTCAACTTTCTATAAAATAATATTTTCTAGAATATTATTCTCTTTAAAAGTCAGTGTCATTTTCTCAAAAGGAAAAAAAAAATGTTTTAATGAACGTAATAAAGAAAAATTAATTGACCAATGCAACGTAAGCAGTTTCTCTTGCATTTTCAAAAATAATGGTAGAGAAATAAATTCTAAATATTTTGATGTATTAATTTAGTTTAACAGCTGATACAAACAGTTATCAAAGTTAATAGGAACCAAATCAATTTATTGTTCATTACTCCCCAATATAAGAAAAAAATCTCAGATTAATTTCGTGTTTGAAGGTAAAGCTCCAGATTGTTCCGTTGTTAGATATTAGCAATAAATCATTTATGATAGTTTTCATTTAAAATTCATTTGATTTAATGTTAATTTCCTTAATACAAAAGAAGAAGAATTAAATTCTAAACACAAATTACTCTCATTTAATCAGTCAATAAAGTAATCAATATTTTTTCATGCCCCTTTAATTTCCCCGATGCGGAATTTCGCGGTGATAAATTTTTACAGTCGGAATTAGTAATCCTATATTTTTAATAAAAACTGACAGTGCATTAAACCATATAAAATGTAATAAGCCTCTATATATTAAGGATTAACCAATGGTATTTTTGGAGCAATATTTGTGCACTAACGAGTTTGGCAAATAATCCCCCCCCCCCCCCAGACACACACACAAAATAATTTTTTTGTAGCAGTACACCAAATTACGAAGCAATACACTTTTGTGCTTCCAAGTTTATCGGTTGACTGTTTCATAAAAAATCGGTTAATTGTGTTCTTCGGGTTGAAATGTTTCTTTATTTTTATTTCTGAGTGAAATTTTTAATAGCATTTTACTACAAGTTGATGCATTGTTCCTCCAAATAATGAATAATGCCGTTAATGTGTGATAAAATTCCGTCAAAACTCCTTTGGTACAGCAATTTATTTTCTGCTTCGTCCACAATTTTCTCCAAACCCATACCTAATGCTCCGCCTATAATTTGCTCATTATTATGATGCTCGGAGCCTGGATCACAGCGACTACAATTAATCTACTCAATGATGTTCTCTTCATCAATATCACATCCTCTAGCAACCAATTTCACTAAATTAGATTAAAAGCCGAAATTTCTCTTTCCTCTACAGATTCTACCATAGTACTTTACACATTTGGTGAAATATTATTCAGGACTTTTCTCAAGCAGATTGTGTTCTAAGCCCTCTTTATGTATTAAATGCAGTTCATGATTGTATAAAGTGATTGATGGTTAATAGAATGTACTGAGCTCAAAACCTTTTCAAACTTGAAGTAAATGCTAAAATCAATTAAAAATACATCTTATTCAATGAAAAGAAGACAATCAAAAATTTTCTATACGTTTCAATTTAATAAAATGAGGTAAGTGGGTACCAATTTCACATCAAATGTTAGATCTAAATCTAAATTTTTTTTGAAACTAATGATATATTGAAGTAAATAAATTTATTCATTTATATCTAGTTATAAGTACTCTTGTCAACATTTTTTCAAAGAAATTTAATTCTCACCCTCTAAAACTGAGATATATAAAAGCGAAAAAAGTACATATTCTAGAATGTCGGATGTTCTTTTATTGTTTAGGAATATTTAAGTATTATATTGATCTATAAAAAGTTGAAATTTAAATATTTTTATTACAGTTATTAAAGGAAGGATCATATTTCTTTATTTTAATATTACACTGCGAATGTTTTAAATATTCTCAACTGAATTGTACTGAGACAATTTTTAAACTCATATAATCACAAATCAAATATTCTGTCCATCTGTCTTTTCTTATAACAGTTTGTGATCTACCCGCAAGGCAGATCGTTGAAAAGCCCGATTACCTTGATTGAGCATAAGAACATTTATGTTTGGTTTCAAAAATTCCTATATATCTATCACCCATATGTTTAATATTACTTTCACCGTGAATAATGAAATGCTCATCCAGTGTAGATCTCGAATTAAATGGGTCTGAAGGCTTTTAATTCTTGCTTATATATGTATATATATATTTCCTTTAGGTAGGTTTTAACATTTAACTGAGGCTTAAATATATTCTGAGCCCTTTTCCTCTTTTATATTAAGCCTTTTCTTTTTTTAATCTCGCTCTTCGAAGATTTTTTTTCCCTTTTTCTTTCTTTCCTTTATGAATCTTAGATCAATGAAAAAACCAAAACAGCATGAAATGTTTAGGGTGGGGCTGAATTTTTTAGTTCTAGGAAGTAGGGCAGTAGTTATTTCCCTGTGCTTTTATGATTGTAACAACTTCTACATCTCTATGATTGTAACAGGCATCTCTAAGATCGTTGACCACACTAGTTTTGATATCTTATAATTACATCACTGTTGAACATTTTTTGAGTTCAATTGCTAAAATTTGAAGACAAGGGAATATAAAATAAAGTGACTTTTCAGAAGTGAAATTCCAGATAATTGCTAATTGATTCGTAATTAGTTTCACAATTCTAGCACCCGCTTGCGTAAATAAATTTTATGAACGAAGCAATTGGACACCTCGTCGTCATATATTAATTTATACTGAATAAAAAACAAATTGAAGTATCAATGAAATGAAAGCTAATTAGTATATCTTTTTAGTTATTTATTTTTATTTTGATAATAAAATCACACTTATCACTCTAACATGAATTAAGAAACTTATAAACAATATATTTTTTCCTTCCATGTATAGCCTGAATTCTCAACTACCATACAATAACTGGATACCTGACTATTGTAAAGTTATTCAATGTTACTAATATATAATTTGGAAATTTTCTTTTTTTACATTTAAAAAATAATAAGCGGAGTCCAAATTACTATTTATCCAGCCTTAATCAACAAATTTACAAGTGGCATTTCAATTCCTCATCTCATTTCAATTCATCTGATAAAATTATGCTACATGAAAATTCATTAAACTTTTAAAAATTTTGACAAATTTTAAACGAAGACACCAAATACATACTTTGATGAAAATTTTATTTATTATAAAGGCGATACAATATAAATTATTTCAATTGGATTTATAAAGTAAAGTCAAACAAGAAATGCTCTTAATATTTCACTTTCATTTTTTATATCAATATATTTCTTTTATTGAAAAGCATTTTTGGAATCTTTAACTCTTGCTTCTTTTCTAGTATTTCTATTTGGGTTTTGATTTCGTATTCAGACACTTTTAAAAGGTATTAGAATTCTATTCTATTTTTCAATAAATATTTTAAAAGATATTTTGAAATACAAATACAATCAAAATATAAAATGTAAACAATTGAACAATATTTCAGCTCGAATTATATTTATCAGATACATACGAATGATTTTAGACTTTCTAAGATACACTATATTTTTATAATAATATACTGCTTATAATGTTGGTAATATTATTTAAAAAAGAAATAATAAGATTCTAAATACGTTTTTTAAAATGTTCTTAAATTATGGATAAAAATTCGTTATTAAATATAATTAATTATTCAAATTCAAATTATTTCTACGAGTGCATATGTTTCTAAAATTTTGGAAGCATTGATTATCAAAATACAATAATATTTTTATTTTTATGTGATTACTTTTATTGCCATAATTTTATTTCCTTTATCGTTATTTTACTATTCCGTTTATCATTTTTCATTATTTTTACTTAAATGAATTATTTTGGTTTTAATTTTATCATTATTTATAAATTTTTATTGCTATATAAAATTTATTATTTATTAATTTTGAATTATAATACAGAATGAAGTTACCCAAATCCTTAGTCCATGATTTGGAGAGTCTCGAATTTTTCTTGAAGAATATTTATTCGTTTTAAATCAAAAATTCTGCACATATTTTTTCTTCAACATCGTTAAAAAACTTCTGTCGAAAACTTTTTGATCGTTAAAGAATGTAAACATTCCTCCAAGAAAACGACAAATTTGGTTCTCGGATAATGTGATGTCTGAAATAAGTGTAAGGGGAAGAATATTTTTCCTATAAAATTTAAAGTCCTGCACTTTTCGTCATCATTTTCCGATCCAGTTGCTCATTATTATGACAAATATGGCATTTCTTATCCAGTATTATTTATTACATAATAATTACAGATATATGAGTTCAGTGTTTGGTAAAACAGTAAGGAATATCCTTATCAAATTAAAGAAACAAAACTAATAAATTAGAGAAAAAAGGCAAAAAAATAAAATTGACAGTTCATACTGGAATGATATCGTTTGGTAAATAAATTTAATTTCTAAGAAATGCAAAATTTACATATTAGACAAAGTTAAACGAACCTGATTTTATATTTTCATAAATTACTCAACAGTTATATAACAAATAAAATTCCATTACCTGCTGATAATACTTTTTGGAAATGACAGTTCCTTTCTAAATCCAAATTCCTTTTCTAAAAATCATGCACATGATTAACAGCTACTCCTAACTGAAATTTTGATTTCAGCTCTAAATAATTTCAAAAATACAAAAGTAAGATATTTTTTTTAATTATATTTAAACCATATTTCATAAAATATGCATTAAAATTTGATTTTATGAGCTGAAATATTATTTATTTGAAAGAATCGGTATATATGTTACAATGAAAACCCGAAATCAGTTAAAACGCGAATTAACTAGGGAGAACGCATTTTAACTGACAGTGCTAGGGAGAAAACAAATTAACCAGTAAAAAAGCTTTCCAACTGACAGCGCTAAGGAGAACCCGGTTTATTCGTGTTTTGACTGATTTGTTCGACAATATAATTAAATCCCAAATTACTGTATTAACATTATACATTCTAATACAGTGTTTAAGGAAAGAACCCATCGTTGAAGAAACTATACTTTACTTGAATATTGCTTAATATAGTACCGTTATTACAAATTACTTATTTCGGCATGGCAAATTACTGTGTCACTTAGAATTGTAATGAGAACCATTTTTCGAGCAAATCGTTGTCCAATTCCTACAGTTCCTTTTCTTGCTGCTGTTCTCAGCAAAATTTTCTAATTCGGTATTCGTTCTTGAGTCAAGAAAATTTGAGGCGATACATCGAATTGAGATCTGAAAATCAGTGAATACATTAAATTTCTGTATCAAACTTGTACCCTGATTAACTGTCTGTAACCTACAGTATGAATGCGTATAAAGTTGCATTAATATTAGTTAAATATTACAAGTAATAACCGTATATTTATTGAAAAATAACTGAACTAAGTAAGTTTAAATATCATTTCTTACCTCGAATGCAGTTTGTTAAGGATTCCATTTTTCCTTCCAATTTTGAACAGACCATCTTAATTTTTTTCAAGCGCTACACCGGTGAGATTTCGCAAATCAGATTTTACTCTATCACATCTGGAATGGTAACAACGAGATTATCTCCAATATCAAATGGAGATAATCTCGTTGGACATCTCGTCAGCTCAGGATGTGTTGTATCGGAGATTTTTTTCATTTGTTGCTTTATTAAAGTTGCAACTTGCTTTATTAAAGTTTCTCTGGCTTCCTCTCTAATTAGAAAAATGTTTGTCGACTTACTAGCAAGCATATGCTCCCTTGATTGTGCTTATTCAGTTTCTTGCTTTTCTGCATTCATATCATGGAACATTTCATCCGAATTCTTCGTCTTCGTGATTTTTTATAATATCTGATGGCACGGTTGAGGTTGTCATTCCAACTGTTGGTTTAATCAAAAACATAGATTTGAATGGTGATTGTTTAATTCCTGAATCTAGAGCACTGTTTTTCATGAATTGTACAAAACAAAGACCATTAAACCATTTTGTAATTTGATTATCCTTCATCCATGAAGTCAACATATTTTCTACGTCTGGGTTGACCCTCTCAACCGAACCCTACGACTGGCTATGCCGAGGTTTGCCATGAAAAAATCTTCATTCTGGCCAATACGTAAATTACTGTCGTATAACGGAATTTACAGACTCTCTTCCATTATCAGATTGCAGTGTACAAGGAGCCCTTAAGACTAAACTGGAGAGGTAAAATTTTAGGACTTAACTGGGGAGGTGCGGTCTACGAGACCGCATTTCCTTTACACTCAAATTTAATTTTCTAATAAATGCATTAGTATGAAAAACTACCAATATATTTTGCAAACATTTTTCTTGATATATAGATATTTTTAGAAATTTTTCACAATATATTTTCATTGAAAAAAGTAAATGCGTTGGAACATAGATTTTCTTCTCAAATGACATATTACAATAAATAATATTCTTGAAAAAACATATTACTTTTTACTTTTTAAATCATATTTATTTTTACAGTATATGAAGGTATATAGAAGGCAATATAATGTAAAATTCAACAATTATATGAAAAATAAAAAATAAATTGACAATGGGTAAAATTGGCCCTTTTTTTTATCGGCTTGTGTGCCTTTCATAGCACGGTTTTCTAGGGCATTTTAAACATACAGGTTAAGAAATAGTACAAAAATCAACCTATAAATTCTGTATATATATCTCTTGGTATATTAATATATTTTATAAACTTTTTAAAATACATTATCACTAGAAAAAGTAATTATGTTTGAACATAATATCAGAATCAGTTGAATGCGAACATTCATCGAAAAATTCTTCTGTACAATTATCCTTATCATTAAAATCACTTTCTGTTAAATTTAAAAGTGCCTGGACCACTACTTCATAATAGGATCAGTAACCTGGATGATATCTCGGAGCCCAAGTTTTAGCGCCATCTGCTAAGCCTTGTTTATCAATCCTTGTTTATCAATATGTTACAGGATCAATCCATTCAATTGAGCTAAAAATAGAATAGGGGTGACCGAAAATCCATCGCTGGCGGTCTCGCAGACCGCACGTCCCTAGTTTAGGGTTAATATCAAAAAGATATCAAATACTTGCAAAGCAACCTTTTCCGTTCCTTTGCTCTGAAGTGGTCGTAGTAACACAAGCTTCGTTAAATGTTCCTGGAAAACCAGAACAAATCATTCTATACATTTCTGAGTGAATAATAAGTTTAGAAACTAAACTTTACTTTTTTTATATTTTTTTCTGTTGGCATGTTTCATACATCGATAAAAAAAATGTGTGTCCTCTCAGTAGTTATGTTAGCAAATTTTCTTGAATTTTCAAATTTAAGTCTATCTCTGTCACCATGTCCTATGATGACATGTGCAAATTCGATAACCTCATAAATTTCTTCAACTGATAAATAATATTTTATGGGCTCATTTGAAGAAACCAACTTTTTTACTCCACTGATTTCAAGAATGCCAAACCTTTTTAATCTGCGGTACTGAACTGAAGTCTTGCTAATGATAGATTTTGCTTCTTCAACCTCAAATACGATAGTATTGCATTCATCATGTGTAACAGCTTTATAGTTATTCTGTTTTTTTTTTTTTTTGTAAAAACGGTAATTGTTCAAGAAATTTATTTTCCCATTTATAGTGCAAAAAGCATTAACATTTTCTTCACTCACTGTAAATAAATGGACAGCACAAACACGTTCCAGGATGAATAAAGCTAGACGAATGCACTTACTTTGAAAATATCACAAGCAAGAAATCTAGATTCATTTGATTTTGATTTGATTGACAACACCTGAAATAACTAGAGAAAATCGGTTGTCCCTAACGTAGTCAGTTAGAACGCGTTTTCCCTAGTTCATTCGACTTCTCCCTGGCGCTGTCAGTTAAAACGCGTTGCCCCTAGTTAATTCGCGTTTTGACTCATTAAAGGTTATCACTGTAACATATATATGAAATTCAAATTTTGTATGCACCTTTTCCTCTACAATATTATAATCATATTATCAATTTACAATATTATAATCTTATGAAAAAATATAATATGTAATTAAATATATTACGAACCGAAACTCTTACTAAATGTAGGTATGTATTTTTTTTTTTTTCTTTTCTGAAATCGCAAACTAATAATTGAATTTAAAATGTGTTAAAAACAGTAAGTCAAAAGCAAAACTCAAAATAACTACATTTATTTTAAAAAATAATTTAAATATTAATTTTATTATACAATAGTTTCATGACAAATAAATTTTTTTTACAATAGTAAATTTACTATAAAATAATAATTTAAATAAACATTTAAATTATTATTATTTTTCAACTGTTATACACAGCGGGATTGAATTTATGTAGATGTCTTTCAGTTTTATTTCTTGAATATTTTATTTTAAAATTTTAAGCGTATTAATGTTAAATTAATTAAATATAATGTTAACACCCTCTTATGTTTTAGAATGCATTTAAATCAATTTTCACTGTTTAGGCATTTTATATTATAAAATTTCGAAAGAAGATTTTGTAAAATTTTGATATGCAGTTCAAAAAATTTTAACTAAAAAAATAAATTTTTATAAATTTAAGAAATGGAAAAGATAATCATATTTCATCAATAAATTAAAATATGATATCTTAGTTTTTGAAAATAGAGTAAGCGGTGAGTATCAAAAATTGAATATTTTATGAAATTCAAGAAAATACATAAAGAACGTTCATTATATTAAAACATAGGAAAATGGAAATACTGCTCCATGCATAATTGTGTTAAAAGAAAAACTTTATATAATTGACTTAGTCACATTAATTCTCATTATCGCTGTTTATGCTCAAGAAATAAAAAAATAAAACTCAGAATTGCGTAATTAAATGACACCAGTTCATATTTTATGAAAAGTACAATTCTTTGTACTACTGCTAAAATCTTATCTATTCGATTAATACTTAACTCGCAACAAATAAAATTCACTGCCTCAGATTGAAAGATATGAAGCTATAACTGAAATATCTCAACATTATGAAATAAATTTTATGGCATTTAATTTTTTATTATTATTTCTCAATATATCTACAATTGCTGAAGATCAATGCTGTAAGAAATCTGGAATTCTGGCAAAAAAACAAAAGTCATTTTCTTTTTAGAAATTCTTAAAAGCTTTTGTTGCTTATAGAACTGGCCGCTCATCACATTAATACAGTGAGAGTATGATTAAATAAAATAATGAAATAAACATAGCTCTGCAAAATATAATCTCATATATATCTCTCTGAAGAATAAACTATAAATTCGGTCCACGATCGTCATTTTATATTTAAAAAAAATCTATATAGAGATCATAATTCTGAGAAGAATGAAATATTTCAATATATAGTTGGATTGAATAAAGTATAATCACAAATAAATGTAGAAAGTTAAAATATCGTCTGATGAGTTTTCAAATTTGTTTTTCTCTTGTAAATCAACTCCTTTAATTACAGCGTTTTGTTGGAATAAGATACGAATCTGATCGTCGAAACCAGTCAAAGTCATCTGAGTGCTTTCTTAAGGATTTAAACTAGTGCCGATTTAGAGTAACTTAAACTCTTGATATACAGTTTTCTTTCATGATTTTTGTATCATCTCAAACCAAACTCATTAAAATAATTTATCTTCGCATGAAAAAGTTTAGACGAATTTGCTAAATGATAATTTTAACTGAATTTTATTCTATCATTGTTATTTAATTCTTTATTTTCCTATATTTATGGAAGCTTTGGTATTCGGGATCAAGTGATATTTGGAAGAGTTTTCTCCACTAAATTATACATCGGATGTAAACAAAATTGATTAATATGAGGTTTTGCAGTTACAAGAGGCCTATTTTTAAACGAACCTCAATCGTTAAACCGTGAACAGATAGAAAAGATTATACCTGGACCAGAAGCGGATTTTCCATGCTTCCGCACTCCATAACATGAAGAGCATGGGCACTTCATGATTCAACATGCTCCAAAGACGCACAACAGAACATTTCTGGAACATAGATGGAATATACAGGGTGTCTCAAAAAACCTTGACAGCGGCTTTTATTCCTTAAATATTGATCATAGAGATATACTGTAAATTACAAAGTTCCGTAAAAAAAGGCGTAAAATGTTATGAAATAGATTAAAATTTTCAGGGGATTTAACTTCAAATAATACAAAATTTAAATTTTCACGGACTCAGTACAAAAAAATTGCCTTGAGTAAAATGTGCCCCATCCTCTAATAGGGTCATGTGCAAAATTTCAGCAATTTATCACAAGATCATTTATTAAGTATCAAAGATATCAAACTACATAAATGCTGACTTAAACCACTTTTCTATTCCTGGATATGAGTTCGGAAAGAGGGAAAATCGTGTCGGATGTTTGTGTTTCAGGAGTCGTACACAAATTAACAAAGAAAGTAATATTTGAATAAATAAATGATAATTTTGCTATTTATTGGTTCAAAAGTATTAAAAATGTGTATAAATAATAACTTAAGCGAAAGATTACATAACTTAAAGGAAAGATCACATAAAGGAAAGATTACTTAAAGGAAAGATCACATAAAGGAAAGATCACATAAAGGAAAGATTACTTAAAGGAAAGATCACATAAAGGAAAGATTACTTAAAGGAAAGATCACATAAAGGAAAGATTACTTAAAGGAAAGATCACATACGCTTATTTACAAGTTCAATGAACGTGCTATTTTTAAATTATTTTCTGTAATGTATGATATAAAATTTTTAGGAAGCATAGATTTAAAAACGTGAATTTAAACTAAAGATATAAAGTATATTTTATTTCCTTATGCTGCATTCCTACGTCATAAGGAAATAAAGCACTGCACTGAAACTGTAAACACTTGCATTTTAATTTGTGATTGACCCTTGACCAACATTAACATATCTTTAATATTAATTAACACATATTTTAACATTTCACCCTTAACATATCTTTGAGAGTTTTCATGACAAAATTCTGAAATTTTGTACATGATCTTATTACAAGATGGGGCACATTTTACGCATTGGGAATTTTTTTGCACGGGGTCCGTATAAAAATTTTAATTTTGTATTTTTTAAAGTTTAATCCCCTGTAAATTTTAATCGATTTCATAACATTTTGCACCTTTTTTTACGCAACTTTGTAATTTACGGTATATGTCTGTGATCAATATTTAAGGAATAAAAGCTGCAATCATGGTTTTTGAGCCACCCTGTATATCGCAGAATTTATAGTGTAACTCATTGCATTTATGATTTACACTATTCACAGACAGACAAAGCCTAGACGACAGTTAAAATTCTCATGCTTGATTGTTTGAAACTATAAATTGTAAAATATGGAGGATAAGAAGGTAAATTTATTTTTAAGATTTCAATAATTTCACAGCATTTGACAAAATAAAATATAATTATTCGTTCAAGTTCAAAAATTCTTTCTAAGAAAAAATCTCTATTTAACAATTGCATATAATAGATATGTATTTATTTATATTTGATTAAATGATTGCGACGAAATACCTTTCCCAAAGTGTTTTATCAAAGGGTAGCGTTTCGATTCTGAAAGAAAATGATCAAATATTTAATATATTAATGAGTTTGTTTCTCAAACAATATGCAAAAATTTTATAATATTTTTCTTTATTTATTTTAAATCAATTCAGTAATTAAAAGACACTTTTAATATTAAATATATATAGCTTAAATTTATATTAATTAATCAGTAACGATTATTAATTAATATATACGAATTATATATCATTTCAACTTCCGTATGGTTGAATTTAATTGAATTATATTTAATATGTTTATTTCACAATATTTATTTTAATAAATGACTTTCAATAATTTAGAAATACTTTTGTGCATAATACTATTGTGTGTTTATATAAAATTAAGAAAGAACCTCCATGACTTTTCTATTTTTTTAACAAAAACCAAGTTCCAGATTTTCTTTTTTATATTATTAGCTTTACATTCATAATAAAAGCTGCTCACTATGATTTGTTTTTTAATTGTTTTACAACTGCAAAAAAAATTTCTGAATTATCTGTTTAAAACCCGTCTTTAAAATAGAACGTACAATTTTATTTAAAATATTAAAATGCTAAAATAATTAATAATTAAATAATTTTAATAATTTTAAAATAATTTAAAAATTAAAATATTAAAATGTTAAAATATCTTATTTAAAAAATCACCGTTACCATGAGAATCATATAAAATAATTTCAATCTATAATAATCCAAAAAAATTCATTTCCTAGATAGAAAATAAAAATTTAATAATTTATTAATCAAATTCTGTAGGCAACATTATCAAAACTAAAAACATCCCTCTTTGTTCCCATATATCAACCTTTCATTCTTTGAATAAAACCCAGAAGCAACAGGGGAAAAAAATCCAGGAAATAAGAGAATATTCCGTCCACGTACAGACTGTACTATGAGACCTCTGAATTGCGTTAAGTAATTGTCCGTCTCTATGGAGAGTGCTCAACCCTTCGCTAAGAGCAACATCTAGAACAATAGACAGCTCGCAGACCCAATATTTGCTCCCATTTCTGTCTCTGTCTCAAGTATTTAAACCGAGTACGTCTCTTTTGTTTTCCTTGACGCAAAAAAGAGCGCAAACGGATCAGTCTTCATTATCCATCTAACAATATTTAATTATCTTTTGTGTTTAATCTTAATTTCATTGTGTGTCTTGTATATGTAAGGGGGATGTCAGATTCTCAGTCAGTATGTATGCTATATACGAGATTAGAACTATTAACATAAGAAATGCTATTTCAGTGTAGTTAATAGAAATGGAGATAATGGTGGTTTCAATTAAAACTCTATTTACTATATTACATTGATAGAAACATTTCCTTGCAATAGAATCATAGTCACATAACATAAATGATCACATCGTGTGACTGCACGCGATCTTGTGTTATGCTATGATAGAATTTCTTTTTTATTTACCGTTATATAAAGAGTACACAGTGTAATGACTGTAATCTTTAAAACAATTCGTTTCTGAGACGCTGATGTTTCTCCATTTTTTTTTTTTAATTTTCAAAATTCTCCTTATTTTAAAATGTCTACTACATGTACACAAGATAACTCTAAAACGCATTGAACAAGAATAGAATTTTCCAAGTATTCTTAATGCCACCTTGAGGATGGAATTTTCCTCACAAACCGTCATATGGCATTCTATCTGCTTGCTAAAGTGAACAGAACACAAAAGCACAGAAAACTGCATAAATATCCAGTTACAACTGACGGAATTATACCTTAGAATTCCATCAGTAGTTTATTCATCTGTTACCAAAGTTTCATCCAAAACCATTGTCTGCCCATGCACTTGCTCGAGGGCCTATGAACACGATAAGTAACAAAACAAAAAATAACTAGGTATCTGAAATAAGAGCTCTAGATTTCACTTTCAAATTGCAAATGTGTATCGAATATTGAAAGTACTTGATAAAGAAGTATACCAATAAGAAGAAATGAAAAGCATTTTATTCTCTTCTCTATACCAGCGCGAATTGTCTCTCCAAAATTTTCTCGCATATCCTTTGCTAAAGGTGTTATCGCTCTTCCAACCGCAAAAAATTTTGAACCCTACCCAAGGCTATGACCGCCAATATTTTTTATTTGCAGAGTCACTCAACGGAGAGTTGTGTGCTTCAAAATATAGAAAAGGAAACTGGTATTTGGGTATTCATTTCATGGAATTGGGGAACAATAAGTATGAAATATAGATATTTGGCGTATGTCTGGCAGTTTTACTTAATCTATCACGTGACATCTTTGGCGATTCATTAATGATCAGTATTGTAATTTGGGCGCCTGTTTTCCGAGTGTCTGAATATCAAAAAGTGATGCATAATTACAATTGCAATCCAAAGATCACATACCAATTTTCGTTCATCTAAACTTTTTTCAATGATCGTGTTTATACAAACGTTAAAGTACAGAGAAAGTCACCCTTTGACGCATTTGATTTTAAATTTAATATGTATCTACATTTCAGATACTTAATCTGTGTACCAATTTTTATTTATGTAACTATTTACAATTTCTATTTATCGTCTACGCTGCATTCGAGGGGCGGGTGAGTAGCCTTCCTCTGGATGGATTTTTTTTCCAAAATTTATTAGAAATTTGGAAATCTAGTGTTAATTCCATATACCAATTTCCGTTATTCAAGCTCAAAGCGTTTCTGAGTTATTGTTATTAATACTCTCTCTTTGAATATTAATTTCGGATAAGAGAAAGCAAAAACTAAACACAAAATGCCAAATTGTGAAATATACGAGAAACTCAAGGAGAAAACTATCCCATTGTTTCTCCTGATTAATATAATTTCACTGAATAAAAAATTAGACTAGCGTAGACACATGATTAATACCATAAGAGCTTGAATGAACTACATTTCCTATCATTTAGTTTGAATCGTATAATAAAAGCGCCTTTAGTCTAAACGAATTACAGCTATTTTAATCTTTAAAGTAACACTTAAATGATTGCCTGTCAGAATTTCAGACCGAAACCACAAAAAGATATTTTATATGTAATTCAATTATTGTTTACTATATCCTTTTTCATGTTAATTCGATAGGATAGTAATTTCAATATCGGATGAAATATCATACAGAATGTAAAATTCTACTTATTGATTTTAATACAAAAGACGATTATTTACATAGCAGAAATATGTGAATCAGCGCTTCATTCCGTAATATTTCTCGCGACACTGGTTAGAAATAAGGTCGATTTTCAAGTTTGGGATAGAAAAGAAAGGTATTAAAGGAAAGCATATAAACATTAATGAGACTTTTTATTTAGAATTTTAATTAATTGTTATCCTAAATATCTAAAAAATACAGCAAAGTATCAAGCCACTATATAATTATTTTTAATTAAAATGCGCAATATCTATTGCAATAATGTCATTTCAAAAAAATGTGAAAGTCATATAAAACATTTTGCACTCTAATTTGGTTAAATATGTTTCTGTAATCCTTAACACTATATATAAAACTATAGTGTATATTATTATTTCAATATTTTAAACGTTAGCGAAATACTTTATGGTGTATAAATCCCTCTTATTTCCCCCCGGGCGGTTTGGGGCGATTTGAAAAATTTCTTATAACTTCCAAGTCTGTCGGTTTCGGGTGCCTGCTTGCGTTTTAGGGGAGATGGGTATTAAAAGCGGCTACTGTACTAAGCACTCCAGGAGGCCCGTGTTATCTCCGACAATCATGGCTTTTTCACAGTAGTTTGCCCAGTGCCAGGCAGTAGAGTTAGGAAGGGATTTACGAAATGGGTTGTTTGCACATATTTTGTGTTTTGATATTATGTGTGATGAATGATATGTAAGGATATCGGCACTTTGTTTATTTTTTGGATAAGCATCAGAAGCTCGTTTCAGTATTAAGACTATTATAATGATATAAAGAAAAAATTATTGCATTGACTCTGCGGCCTATGCACATCGCAATTTTCTAACAAAATGAGTAGCGACACTTGTTACTGTAGAAGGAAGTCGTTTATATTTCTAGCGTTTTATTCTGACATCAAAAGACCATCGGAATTTTTATTGCCGAGAACAAACTACGGCTTTCAAATAGCATTAAAAGACCTTAAAAAGATTGGGAGTTTTTCCCCCCTCCTTCATGGAGTGAAATAAGTAGTATAAATGGCGGATTCCTTGCACAAATGCCATTTTGCAAATTTTTCTTCAGTTATGGATTTCTACTTATCTTACATATTGTCTTTTTTTTTCTAATTATCAGGATATTTGTTTTGTATTCAAACCCCTACTATTTATTCATTATGAGTGAAAATAAACTTAAATTTACTGATGAAGAAATTAAAAAAAAATTATCTGCTACTGATGAAAGTGACAGTGATCAGTCAAGCGAAGATGATAGTTAGCCAGAAAATGCTGTTTTAGCTGATCGTTTGAAACATTTCTTCTAATTTCATTTATTTTTCTTATTTCATTGTAAAATGAAGTTTTAAAATCATTCCGTCTATTTCCTGAATTATTTTGATGTAAAAAAACAACAACTAAGCAGTAACATATGGCATATTATCTACGATTGACAAACGATTGTTTATTAAGTTTAGTAAGGAAAATAAGTTTAATAAGGATAAGAATAAAAATAAGGATTTTTTGTGTATATCTGTCCCAACTTTTATTTCAAGGATCAAAAAGTGATTTTCTAAAAACTTATGCGTGATTCATTCTTGAGTGAATTTGTGGAAACTTAATATGGAACTTTCTTTCAAAAATTCATTTTATTTCATTATAATAAGATTTTGTCTTAACAATACTATTGAAATCACAAAATAACATTTTAAAATCAGAAATTCATTTCGAAAAATTTAAGAGGATGGTTTATACTAATTGCTTTGATATATGAGATATATAACGTTTGACGTAATGTAGTATCTTGGTTTGACAAAAATTTTAAAAGATTAGTAAAAATGAGTTGAAAAATAAATATGTTTTTGGAATGTATATTTATCTCACTCTCTTTTTCGATGATTTAAGTCAAAACAACAATGTAGAAGTTTTTATAAAGAAAATGTGAAAACTTCTTTAAAAATTTAATTAAAAATCTAAAAAAATCTCTTTGCATTACGATCAAAAATTCAGAATATTTTATATTCAAAAATTCAAAGAGTATAGCAGTTTATATTTAAAAATGTAATAGTGAAGATAATAAATAAATGAATCAATTTTTTTTATTCAACAGATGTTTTTATTTCAGTATTAAATGAAGATTTAAAACATTATCTCGTCTATTACTGAATAGCATTGACATCTATATCATGTAAAAAATATCCTAATTGCATTCATATATACACTATGTATGTCGTATATTACTATGTAAAAGAAATGACATTATAATATATAATGTATTATTTAATTTTGACGAAAAATTGAATTAATATTCTAAAAGTATATCGAAAATTAGATGAAAAAAATAAGGATGTTTTGGAAATTGATATTAATGCCAATTTTTATTTAAATGGTTTGGAAATCTAATATAGAATTTTAAAACAACTATTTTCCAAATTATATTATAAAATAAATATCAAACATTTGGTGATGAAAAAAAAAATACCTTCAGAAGTAGATCAACGAAACGCTTCACGCAAAAATGTGTCAATACATTAGAATGAAACTCTTCGGCTGGTAGAAAAGGCAACTCGTGGTGGGAAAACCGCAATTGCTCAGAGTAGAACGATGACAAATTTATTACTTCGGACCCCAGAAAGTAACTTCCCCTCAGCTTGGAAGAGTCCATGTCTTCCAGAGACACGCCGAGAAAGTCTGGATGTTAAAGGGAGTGTCACATGAAAAGTGCTTGGATGTTAAAGAGATAAAGAGTAGAGAAAGTAATGTAATCGTCAAAAAATTCAAGCTCGACATTTTGACTCATTTCCACGCTTCAAAACTCCCCCAATCAAAAAAAAAAAAAAAAAAAAAATAGAACCTTTTTGTTTGCCTCAAAAAGCTTTATAATAGACGGTTAAAATTTGGTATACGAATGTAACACCAATTTGTAGATTTTGAATGAAATCCTTTCATAGGAAGTCTGTCTATTCGAGGTAAGTGAACTAAATAACTACAAAACGTAAAGAGTTAACTAGAGAAAATGTGGCACACAGCTTTAGCATCTTAAATGCTGATTTTTCTCAAATTTTTGAACCATATCCGCCAAAGAATGGACCATCTTTCAATGTGTTCTTTCACAAACCTATAAACTCAAAAACTCATAAATGCAATTACTTAAATCAATGAAATATTGTTATCACTACAACTGTCATTCCATATCAAATTTCAGAAAATATATATTCGGATTTCCATGTAAATTTTCAAAAATTATCAATTCGTCGGAAAAAAGCTTCTAAAAGATCTATTTTTACTTATTCTTCGCCAATATTACATTACGCACGACATTCGGGATCTTCCTAAAATCTACAATTTTGAGTAGGGCGAGGTTGATAAAAGGTTTATTGGAAAGGATGCAAAAACGTTTCGAGGATATCACTTCTTCTGGTTTCCTCTTATGTAAAAAGGTGAAATATCACGACTTAGAGTAAAGAAAATTAGCTATTTTTATACTACCTATAAATGGCTGAAATGACAAATTTTATTCTTTTACTATCACACAATACGTATACAATAATATTATCAGTGAAATAATGATAAAAAAAATATTGCAGCTATGGTTTCCCAGATCTTAGAAAGTTCTTGAAAGGTCATTATAGAGATTAGTGATGAAATAATTCATTGAATTATTATTTTTTAACATATTTCATACCAATAATTATTTTCACAAATACAATTATTGAGTAACAAATAATTCATGGAAATGGTCTTGTTTATGAAAATATTATAAAAGAGAGATGTTATTACCTTAAAAATTACAAAACTGATCTGGTTGTCTGGAGTCTTGAACTAGTCATCTGCTCAACTGCAAGTTATTCTCATCCACACTGTCTTAGCATTTCGATGGGCATGATTGATTATCATCCTACATAATTACCAAGCAGGAACGTCTACTATAACACTGACCTCCGATAAAGGGCTGATTATAATCGTCCTAATCAATCATTTATACATTACGAAAATGACTCGATATATCAGTCAAAATCAGTTAAAACTTAATTCATTTTTAATTACGTATGGAAGCATTTTGGATTTTACAATTTAGCTCCTTTGTGACAAAATATTTCTATAAATCCTTACTTACATATTTCTTTTTAAAATTATTTGTTGTTTTAACAACAACAACTAAAATATATTCATAGGCATTTCTGACTCCGACGTTTGGCTCTAAAGAGGGATTAACAATATATGGTAAATAATAGTTTGTTCTTATTGAGAAAGGTTGAAATAGATAAATCAAACGTTAGTTGTGTTAAAGGCATTGATATAAACTATGTTTATAACAACAGAATTTCTTTTAGACTGCTTGTGAGTCTTTCAAAATCCAATTACCAGATGATATTTTCGTATGAATTGTCTCGTAGTTTCTTGGAAATAAGTAGTGCTATTGCTTTGATTGTTCTTAGTCTTGAATTGTAACATTTTTTTTAATAAAATGCTCAAAAACATATAAGAAAATGTTTAATTCGGTGACGAAATTTAAAAAAAAAATGATACATAAACATTTTTTTACTGCATCAAATACTGAAATAAAAGGTCAATATTAGAAGAAAAAATACACTCATTGCCTTTAGTATTAGATAAAACTGCTTATTTAATGAAAATTTAGCAAAATTTTTAATGCAATTTAAAAACAGAGTACGTTAAAAAAATAATTGAAATGTTTAATTTTTATTTCACCTATATATAATTCAAACTATATAAAATGTAATTGACCACAAGATAAAAATTATTTTAATAAATAAATATCTTATGAGCATTTGAAGTTAAGGTTAAGGATTTTTTTTTTGTCAAAATTTGTCTGTGTTTTGAACTTAAAGTGTCTGTAAAACATGTCTAAACGAAGTTATCTTAAAATCTACAATCTATCAACCTTTCAAAAGCTTTGGATAAATGCCTACCAAATTTCATGAAATTTTATTGAATTGATTTTGAAAAATCATGTTTTCGATAAATCAATTACAGTGAAATATTCATTCTTCAGAAAATGAGTATATATATTCTACTTGTAAATTAGTTTAACCAAATGCTCTGGAAACAAATTTGGTTTTCATGCTTTTGTTTAAACAGAAATGCCAGAAATAAGGAAACTACGGCTGAGAAGGTAGAGAGTTAATATAAGCATATTGTTATCAATTTCACCCCCGGGTTCGCTTGATAGTGGGTGTATAGTGTGAGAACACAATCAGCTGGCCTCAGTAGAAAACAACAAAGATGTTTATGTACGCGAAGACAGGACAGCACAAAGATTACAAATATTTACAGCCGAGATGAACCACAGCAGTACACAAAAACAACAGTAGTCCACAAGTAGTAATCAACCTCAGCATACAAATCGTCCAGACAGAATCCAGCAGGAGAGGGCATCCTCGGAGCTTTGATCTACGGTCTCTCCAGAAGAGTGTTTAGCTGCCGACTCAATACTTCTCACAATTGGCTTGTACACACACAGGACTCGACGCTGCTTCCACAGTAGACAACAGGATTCGATGCTCACAGATCAGTTCAGCAATAGCTCCACACAACGCAGGAACTCCACCGTTGCTTCTCTATCTTCTTGAAAACTCGTTACTTGTCGGTGACTTGGTGACAGCTTGAGATTGCCGGCCTTTTATAATTCCAGGGAGGGGGGCCCAGAACCTTCTGGGCAAATCAGGGCGTATCTTGGTTCCTATTGGATGGATCGTGAAAATTCACGAAGTTTCTAGTATTATCCATTTTACCCAAAGTCGCCAAATTTGTCTCCAAGCTCTGAGGTCACTGACGCGTCACTCGATCAGCACCCACAGGGCTGATCGTTAAAACGGTCTTTCTTACGGTGACACTATTCGTGCTGGTAAGAAAAATTGCAGGTTTATAACATTGCTCCCCTCTTCAAAGGATTGAGGTCCCGGCAATCCCACATCATTCAAACAGCTGGCGTAGGCTTCCGAACGATGTGAACGATTTTTTAAGCCTTCGTCGTCAAAGCTTTGAATAGAATATTTCCAACTATTCCCGACTTACTTTTGACAATCGAGAACTGTCCGCAGCTACAACACAGTATCTTCTAAAGAGCCCATCTGCCTTTGCGGGAAGGATTTCTCTGCGATGTCGTAACTTATCCGGATGCACAGAAGATTCGTCGGCTCCTTTTTGCATCATACTCCTATGCAAATCCACAGCAAGGCCGAATTCTTGAAGGAGATCGAAGCCGAGACTACATGGATCAGCGATTCCAGCCACTTAGTCTTCATCCGTATCACTATGCAAGGAGGTACCAAGAGGCTTGCAGAGAGGTTGTCCCTTTAACCCCACAGGATTGCATTAACTCCTGCATCCATAGGCATCGAGCACGGGTCGCCACTAACAGACCCATTCAAAGAGAGTCCATCTTCTCCATCCCCAATCGCTTGTACTTCCGATTCCACTTCAGGGTACTCATTCGGAGAAGAATGTTTCAGCTCTGCAATTATTTGACCGTCTCAGTGTTCGTACATCTCCTTATTCAACTTTAGTTCATCCTCAGGATGGCTAAGTTCCTTTACGGTGACACCGGTCTCCATTTGATTTTCGTCCTTTTCTTCTCTCACTTGGATCTTGCCATTTCCTTCCATTTCTTCAGTGATATCTTGGACGTCTTCGATTTTGTTATCTTTATCTTCTGAAAGTTCTTTCCACGACGAAATTTCTTTCTTTAATTCACTCTTCAATTTTTCTTGTCTGGCTTTTATTTTTTCTTGTCTGGCTTTCATTTCTTCATGTCCGGATTTCATTTCCTTTTATCTGGTTTTCATTTTTTCTTGTCCGGCTTTCATTTCTTCTTGTATTTTCTTTAATTCATCCAATAAAAGTCCATATCGACGTTTTCCACCATTTTTTCTTGGGATCTCGTCAGCAACATACACTGTAAACCACTAACACACCCCTGACACCAAATTGTTACGGATTTCATAACCGGGTTCGCTTGATAGTGGGTGTGTGGTGTAAGAATACAATCATCAGGCCTCAGTAGAAAACAACAATGATGTTTATGTACGCGAAGACAGGAGAGCACAAAGACGACAAATACTTACAGCCAAGACGAACATACAGCAGCACACAACAACAACAGTAGTCCACAAGTAGTAATCAACCTCAGCATGCAAAGCATCCAGACAGAATCCAGCAGGAGAGGGAATCCTCGGACCTTCGCTCTACGGTCTCTCCTGACGAGTGTTTAGCTCCGACTCACTACTTCTCACAACTGGCTACTACACACACATGACTCGACGCTGCTTCCACAATAAACAACAGGATTCAATGCTCAATTCAGCAATAGCTCCGCTGAACGTTGGCACTCCGCCGTTGCTTCGCTATCCTCTTGAAGACTCATTACTTGTCAGTGACTCCGACTACAATTCAATCCACGACGACGACCTGCATCTTGAGAGTGCTGGCCTTTTATAATTCCCGGGAGGCGGACCGAGAACCTTCTGTGTCAATCAGGGCATATCTGAGCACATCTCGGTTCTTATTGGATGGATCGTGAAAATTCTCGAAGTTTCCATTTCCGAAGCATTATCCATTTTGTTCCCAAAGTCGCCAAATACATCACCAAGTTGCCAAATAGTCCCCAAATTTGTCGCCACGCTCTGAGGTCACTGACGCACAGCACCCACAGGGCTGATCGTTAAAACGGGTCTTTCTTACGATGACACTATTCGTGATGGGAGGCAAAATTACAGGTTTGTAAAATATCAAATATTATTTTGGAGAATTTTACAGTGAAAATAAAATAAAGACTCATTTTCGGTTAAAAATACCACTGTTTCTGATTTCCTTTTTATTTGTAGTATATTATTGAAACTACTGTATCTAAAGTTCTGACTTATGTACAGGTGGTTTTAAAAATAATGGAAACACCTAGATTTATTAAGAATCCTTTATTAGTATGGTATATGACCGTTATTGGCATGTAATACAGATTGGATTCGCTTAGGCATTCATACTAGTGTTGAATAGTGTTTAGAGGAATATTGTACCATTCCTCCTTGAGATATTGTGAAAGTTCTGGGAAATAAGCTGGTGGATTTTATCGATTCCGTATTGAACGCTCTAAAATAGACCATAACGGTTCAATTATATTGAGGTTGGGTGACTATGTCAGCCAACGCTGACATTTAACAAGTCTCTCTGTATGGATAGGTGCAATATAATCGTGAGAAATTCCATCTATTGCAGGAAACAAAGTTTGAATCATAGGATAGACCTGGTCAGCTAAAATTTTTCTATTCTTCTCTCCAGTGATCCTTGCTTTCAGACTAATGATTGGTCCAGCAGAAAACCACGACATGGCTGCTCATATCATGTTGATCCATCTCCATGCTTGGCAGTTAGAAGGAGACAATCACGATCATAGGCTCTTGCAGGCGTTCGTCCAAACGTGCATCCAACCTGTTGTAGGGAAAAGTGTGAAACGCGATTCGTCAGACCATATTATTTTCTTCCACTTATCAATCGACCAAGTTTTGTGAGTGTGACACCATTGTGTACGGCGTTAACCATTAACATTTGTGACAAATCGCTTGGGAATTGCTGCTCTGCCATAAATGTTCTGTTTATGAAGGTGCCTTCTAACTGTAATCACTGGCACTGGAGAATCCAGATGGGTATTGAGCTCTGTGATCACTTTTGCTGCAGTTGTCCAATTTTTAGACATTACAATCCGCTTCAATACTCTTCGGGCTCTTTCACTGGGTTTCTCTTTTCGTCCGCTATTTTGCTTTGCCGAACTTGTCTTGACGCGCTGTAGGTATGCTGTCATGACTTGAGGCACCGTACCTCTAGAAACGCCTAACATTTGGGATGTTTCGGTCACACTTGCTCCAGCTAGACGGGTTCCTACAATTTGGCCACTTTGAAAATCTGGTAGGTCAGATATTTTACGCTTTTCAAAAAACCAAAATCCAAAAATTACAGAATATCAATAAAGCTAGCACATACTACTATACTTTAATATTGCTATTTATAAAAGAAATTGGTGACTATTATTATATTTTAATGCTCACGAAGCACATTCAAAAAGGTCACTTTTATTGGCAGGCGTTTCCATTATTTTGATAACTCCCTGTATATTAAAATGATAACCTGTTTAAAATCTGCGAAGTTTGGAATTTATTTTCAAATAATAAAAAAGTTTCACATTTTTCTGAAAAAAGCATCTTTACAACTTAGTCGGATACCGTAAATAAAAGGGAAGAGTTACTATGATTTAATGAACAATCTCTTGTAGAATAAGTTTATTCGAATTTAAGAATGTTCTAAAAATATATATGAATGTATAAACTCATACATCGATATTAAAGAAATAATTAAAAAATGATGAATATTAAAAGTTAAAAATATTTCTTGTAATCTTTATTTCTGAAGCATTTTTTTTTCTAAAAACATTCGGCATCATTTAAATCAAAAGCATTGAAAAAAGGAATTGTCATTAATTATCTCTTTTTAATCTGACAATTTTGTGTGTCATTAAAATTATGATTTGTTCTGATTTTCAGAACTTGAAGCATATAAACTGTTATTTGAAACATAAACATCTATTGGAAAGAACTCTAATGAATTCAAGAAATTTTCAGTCTCCGAAATCAAATATCCTGTTTAACTTCAGCGAACATAATTAAATGCACTGTTTTACGAGAAAAAGAAAGTAGTTTTACTCAACTGATGGATAAAAGTATTAACAGCCACTCTTGACTTTTTTATGTGCCAGGAAACAAGAACACTTCCGTTATATCAATTCCTCGAGTTTCTTATTACCTAAGGAATGAAACCATGTTTAAATTAATTCCAGAACTTTCTTGTTATCCTTGATTGCCAACAACCGTTAGTCAATAGATTTCGGATGGTTTAATCAAGTTTATCAGCTTAATTTTAAATAAAGAAAAGGAAATGGATTTTGCGTAGTAAAATAGAAGGAAATGGCGGTAAGGTATACTTTATATGCAATCTTCTCGCTGAGTAAATATAGAAACTAATTAATCAAAATATTTGAAACTCTAGAAGAATTTAAAAAAGTAATTTAAGCTTGATTTTCATTTCTTTAAGTGTCCAATGAGTTTAGCTTGAATGGTTTGAATGAATTGAGACAGCATCTATTGATTCTGTCTTAATGCGGCTTGAAAAACCTTGCAATTCTTGTCTTTTAACAACATTCGACATTTGGTCCAAAGTATACCATAACCCAACTGTGCACTGTGTAGCCATTTGGTTATACATTTTTATTTCCATCCATAATCTTCACATGACTGCTATAAAGGGAGACATTGGAAATCCTTTTTTAATGCTTTTTGAAAAAACATTTGTTGGAAAAACCGATATATGATCAAAGCGGTGCTAACGTAAGATTTTAACTGGAAGCTTCGAAAAACATAAAGAGAGCACTTGTATAACTAATTTTACCATTTTGAAAAAAATTCAAAATATTTTTAAATATAATTGTAAAAAAGGATTTTTTATATTATTATTTCACAATTGTTATAATGGTATTTGTGACACCAAGATAATGTTTAATGTAGTATTGGCCATAAAGTAGCCGTTTGGTGCATTATTTTTTTTTCTTTTAAGTTTCACGAAAAAGATTTTAATAATTTTCCTGGATTATATGCAGCTATTCAAATCACATATGCTTTTGTTTGTAAAAAAAAGATCAAATCATTCTAAGGTTTAAAACGTTTATAGTTTTTAAAAATAGATAATATGTTCCGAAACTTCGAAAGAGTCCATTTTTTACATACCACTACTCCATATTATTTATTTGAGGATTTGCATTAGTGTATCATTTCGAGAAAAAAAGCTTAAATAGGAAGATAGTTGAATATGAACCTTTTGGTTTATCACAAATTATCAAGAGGGATCCAAAGAACAATATAAGCTTCTAGGAAGTGTAGTGATGGAAGATCTTCAGTTACAAGTACCATAAATGATTGCTATTTTCAGTTAATTGTAAGGAGGCTGTGGTCAAAAGGCTTCATAAAAGAGGATTCTAGGCAAGACATCCAGTAGTTTGCATATCCTTGATACGATGCCACGGAAAGGAAAATCTAATTTGGCATGCATATATGTAAGTAAATTGATGTCTTTAATGATGGGTCCATACCCCGAAATAGGAATGCAAGCAGCTGATAATATTCCAGTTATATGCAGAAAAGAATTGATAAATTCAATGCATTCATCTTCAGTACAAGTAATTTTTTGAATGACTATATCGACCATCGCAAGAAAAGCATCGTTAGGGCTCAACCATAGAGAGAGTGAACTCTAACTATTATCTGTCCTTCAGGGATGCAATGCAACTCTTCACCCTACTAAACGGTAATGCGAGATCACACAGTTGTCAAACAGATAATTTCTTCCTTTAAGGAACTGTTGTAGGTTATAGCCTAGGAAATTATCTAGAACTAAGAACAATATAACTAAATAATGGACTTCGCTAACCGTGTTAATAAATACTGCCATTCTCAACATGGAAGATATCTATTGTGCCGCACAGATTTTAAAAGTGATAATATTCCATATGGAAGCGGATCAGAACTTTACTTGGACATTGCGTTTTTAGTTTTTCATTTTGTGTATTTTCAAAACTGACAATTAGGCTATAGATTCCTTCGTTTAAGTTATTTTTGTGAAATACCTTTTAAATAATGTTCTTCCAGATTTTATTTAACTCTAACTAAGTGAATTCTACAATCACACTTTCTCTATGTTTTTATTTTTTTTATTTTTGATAAACAGGTCTGTTATATATAATATTTGTTGCCATGTTATCTCTACTAATTATACAGTAGCTCAAACGGTTGCCCTGTAGAATGCCAAGACACAGACGAGCACATGCACACACGTTAATCTTTATTTTAAGTAAAGATAGAAATAGATGCAAAGTTAGATAAATAGAATTTAAAAAAAAATAATAGTAAGATAATCTTTTGAGAGCTTTTGTTAAATTCATATTTCTCAAATCTTTTAATATTTTTCCACTGAAAATCTTTGGCTATTGTATTGGATTTACTGTTTCGAATAAATCATTTGATTTTGAATAAAGTTTGAGACAATGAACTACCATTTACTCTACTTCTCGAAGCTATTTCTTAGGTTTCTCCTCAACGTAACAAATCCATTTCATTGAAATAAAAGCAACCATTGAAAATATCCTGCTGTCAGATCGCATTAAGCCGACTCGCTTTCTGAAATATTCAGGTTCCACTTTATTCGCAATGTCTGCCACTAAGCGCTTTTTAATGGTCTTGGTTCCTCTCCCGATGCCAACAGTTTCTGGTAAGGTCATTATAAATATGGAAAAGTAAAGAGAAGTTAGTGTAGCTAGACCAACAAATACAGTAGTTGAAAATATCTGTTACTGATCATCAGTGATTTCTCACAATGCAATCACTTTATCAATTTCAGATTCTAGATAAAAAGATATATATAAAATTTTTACTGATAAAAAACATAAATTCTTAAAATTCCTTAAAATTTCAAGCCGTTTCTGTTGTTTTTGGCAATTTAAGTAACGATTTCATTTTTTGTCGTGAATGCTTTATTACTTCTGTCGAAAACTTCCCGTAAATATAATAGAAAGAAAGAGATGGATTCTACGCATGTGCATTGCAAAATTCATACAATATGAACCGGAACATTGGGAATTTTAAGAACTTGACCCCCTCCCCATAGTTTCATAGGCTCATAGCACCAACAAAAAAAATTACTAAGCTTTTTTAGATCATTAAAAATTTAATTATTCGGAATCTAATGACTTTTATTATTATAATTTCATTTTTTTAGTTTAATTTAGTTACATTAACGCCCCATTTTAAAGCAACACTCAGGCTATTTTTGGACAGACCTCGTAATTTTGATGGGTCAGATGACGAGGGGAACACCTGAACTGGCAGCCCCTTCTCCACACCACACCAGCGGAAGGAAGTTTGGCCTGTACGGATTTAACGTGCACCAGACCTGCTTACATGATGGTTCTTCGGATCACGAATCTGAAACCCTCTAGTTTCGAAGCCGAGACCTTACCAGCAGACCACCATGCCTCCCCTTCCCCCCCCCCCTTTTTTTGAGATTATCAAGTTTTGTGTTGACTTTTGAGACTATCATGTTTTGTGGTTTGAATACTCCATAATTTCTTCTTAATCCATTTGTAAAGATTGTATTAAACCGTTCTAGGACCATGGGAAGTAATCTTCCCACCAAATTCATCAATCTTTGCATGAATTAGGTAAGTTGGCGTTCTGACAAATTTTTCAGTAAGACAAAAACTTAGGTACTTCATTTCCTTGTTTCACCCAAAATGATGTGTCTTGATTTGTTACTGAATTAATAATTATACAAATTAATCATTAATCAAAATAAATGTATCTGATAAGCTAAATGGATCCCTAAAATTATTTTAATACAGCAGGACTGGGAAAAAAAGCTCTTTAAAAGGATTAAAACAGATAGGAACAAAACATATACTGAGGGTCTTTGTCCCTTTATTATTTATTTACTTTTTTGTTATTATTACTTCATTATTACTTACTTTATTTTATTATACTGAAACCGTCATTTTACTGACAAATCTCAGAGCAAATAGGGAACGCTAGAATCGTCTGTTTAGTATCTTGGTGTGTGGAATATAAATAGAAAAAGAGAAATACTTAGTAATTCGTAAAGGAGTATGTCCTAAATGTCATGCGAAATTTTTACATTCGTGGCCCATTTATCGTGGATGATTATTCTTACGACTTTTATATTATCCAACAGAATATTACCTCTATATAAATGTAAATCTGGCAAGTATGAATTAAATTGAATATAAATTTAAATCTGGAACATATTTAAGGAACATTATATCCACATACGTGGAAAAGTTATATGAAATGATTACTTTTATTTTATTAATCATCTTATAAATCATAAAATAACGAATACATTTTGAAAAATAATCACTGCATTGAAGAGATGATTTTGTTTGAAAAGGTTAAGGTACAATGGCAATTGCTCACCTTTAACACAATAATTTATGCAGGATTATGAAAAATAACAGCTAGTCAAATTATTCTATATAATGAATGTTTAGTTCATGAATTCAGCTCAAATTATAAAAAAGAATCGGTTTCAAATTTATTCAAATAATTATTAAGAAATAACTCTTGGGCTTGTTAACATCTGTACTCAAACCAATATTATCTTCAATATTTGCAACCAGATTACTACAAAAATTGCAATAGAAATATTTAAAATTTCAGATTTGTTAAATTGAATTTTACTATACACTTGTAAAGCAGATATTCCTTGCATTCTACAACTTTAAAGTTCATTTTATATTGGTATTTTACTTAAATATATGCTGCGTCAAGAAATTATATTATTACCTTTAAGACTATAATAAGTCCGAGAAACTATTATTCAAGGAATATTTTCAGAGAAACAGAACCAAAATTGGAAGATATTTGTAATAGTTGTATAAGAAGATGCCAGAAATAATTTAATTTAATATTTATAATGTTGTGAAGAGAAGCCTGATAATTATGATACAGGAGGACTATTTAGTGCTATTGCAAATTTTGAATCGTTTTATTTCATACTAGCCGCCTTTGGCGACCAGCTGGTTCGCCAATCTTAATGTTCGTTAAAATTTTAATAATTAAATATTTTATGCAATTTCTACTTTAATAGCTTCTTCATCAAAATATTTTAAAACTTCAAATTTTGATTATCATATAATTCATTCATAATATTATAAAGGCCTTCAGTCATAACGTAATATGTATCTCTCTCATTTTCTGTTAGCACCCGTAGAATTTATGCTTTAAATTAAAGTGGAAAGAATTTATCTTCAATTAATATAATAATATTTTTTACTGAAACAAAGCATTTTTTTATAATCTGATTACTGAAAATAGAGTCACTCAGCGTTTAAACTTTATGGGCACTAAAGAATATCTTTTTAAATTTATGTAATATCTCAAGAGTTGGTCAACAAAATTTTCTTAGATTCATTATGAGCAGATCGATTCATTAACAATGTTTAAATTTAAATGCATCAAACACTAAGAAAATAAAACGAATCGTTTAAAATAAACGGTTGAAAACGGTACAATTTATGCTTTAAATTAAAGTGGAAAGAATTTATCTTCAATTAATATAATAATATTTTTTACTGAAACAAAGCATTTTTTTATAATCTGATTACTGAAAATAGAGTCACTCAGCGTTTAAACTTTATGGGCACTAAAGAATATCTTTTTCAATTTATGTAATATCTCAAGAGTTGGTCAACAAAATTTTCTTAGATTCATTATGAGCAGATCGATTCATTAACAATGTTTAAATTTAAATTAAATACAAAAAATACATAACTAATATAAATACAATTTACTTACAAAAGCATGCAACTAACCCAAAAATAATTTAAAACATCCATTGATAACGTTGTCATGGCAACAATCAGAACAGAATGCGCATGCGTGAATTTTCTTCGCCGGTTACGTAACGCAAATACGTGATTTTTTCTACGCCAGTTGGGGTAACGCTATGCGGATTAGAAATTTTTAATTTCCTTTATTCTGTTTTATTTTAATTCAAAAGTACTTCAGAATGAAACTGAAAGATTGATTCATTAACAATGTTTAATTTTAAATGCATCAAACATTAAGAAAATAAACAGAACCGATTGAAATAATCCGACGAAAAATTTTAACCCTAGCCTCATTACTGTTGGGAGAAAAAAAAAACTGAAGCCTTTCTCGTTTGGCGCTGGGGATAATGGAAGCTTTTTTTGGCGGAAAAGTTGGCGGTGGGGAAAATGGAAGATTTTTTTGGCGGGAAAATCAGTTTTTAATTAATAATTAAAATTCTAATTAAAAATTCGAAAAAAGAAACCCCAGGTGCACATTCCCAACCTCCAAGGTATACATGTACCAAATTTGGTAGCTGTATGTCAAACGGTCTGGCCTGTAGAGCGCCAACACACACACACACACACACACATTGAGCTTTATTATAAGTATAGATATATAAAATAGAAAAAATTAATACATCAATATAATGAATATTATAAATAAAAGTTTAATTCGAAATACTTTTAAGTGAATAGACTTACAACGTATCCAAAATCATAAATAATATCTTTCATCCATCAGATCAGTAATTTTATATTCGAATAATTTTAAAAGGTATTCTCTCCCATTTATTCTATATGGTATTTTTAAAAGAGTTACAAAGTCTGTAATCCTTAGAATTTTCTTTAGCCTTAAAAACCCCTCGGATCAAAAGGATTTATTTATATCTGAAAAAGAAATTGGACAATCTTCTTATTTAACAAAACTCATTTGTCAAAACTTATTTGTCATGCTGTCAAACTTATTTTGATTTAGGTCGGTAAGATTGTCCTGCATTTTGCTTAAATATTCAAGAGTTTACAGATATGTGCCCAGTTAAAACGTTTCCAGTTTAAATAGTTAAAGATATTACCTGTAGAAAACAATTAAAGAGCTCCTAAATCATCGTCCTTTTCAATAAACCAATTCCAAAATTTTATTTCATAGAAATATCGTCAACAATAATTGAAAATTGCTAGTCGGACAATAGAAAATAAGTAATAATTTCATTCCAATATAGAAAATAAGTGTTTTAAAAAATGTGTTCAAATTAATATTTATTTTCTGGAACGTTCCAACATTTTGTAGCCACTCGGTATTTGTGACTATTTGCAAAATCCTATTTTTACGTAATTATAGCATGAAAATGTTCACTCCCTTGCATGATCTAATTGACATTCACTTACTACCAGTCTGGACCGTCCACCATTAAATACGTATTTAAACACTAGAGTATATAGTTATCTCCAAATATATCATCGATGGCCATTCTACTAGCTATATTTCCAGTACCTCACTGCTTAAATGTTGCATGCATCAACTCTACGGAGTCCATCTCTACTCAATCTCTCTGGGCAATCCTCTAAGTGCGAATCTCCCCTCCTATGTCCCGTGTAACGTGAAAGGCCAGTACACACATCAGGGGAGGAAACCAAGCAACCCATTGTCATTCTGGAACGAGCTGATTGCCTAAGCGGTGGAGTCCATGTCCTCACTTAATGCATAAATCTATCACCCTCTCTCGCATTCCTGCTCGCGACGAGCCTGGTTTCAAACTGAGCGTGATGACTGTAATTAATCACTGAGCACATCTTCCAGGAATAGAGAATAGTTATTCTGACCCTCAAATCCGTATTCTATGTCTACCTGCTCAGCAATGCGGTTGCTGTTGCTGATTTTGCCGCATATAGTTCATTGTGTCAGGAAAGCTATCAGCAGTTCAGAGGAAATTATCATGCAGGCACCCATTTTATTGTCTAAAAGGTATAAAGGAAAATTTAAAAATATATAGAAATGAGAGAAAAAATACTTACTCGATATCGCCGTATCTGATGAAAATAAATTAGTTATAATTATTACCATCTGAAATGATATTCTTTTGACATTTTTGTACACTTAAAAAGATAACGCATTTTGAAATAAATTTCGTAATTTAGTATAAAAGATCGAATATACATATCGAACCTCTTCATATGATCCAATTGCATAATAAAGTGAATATATATTTGTTTATCTAAATTATTATGCTTTTGGGTTATAATTTCAAATAAAGGTGAAAATATAGTCCGCCCAAGTTTATGGGCCGTAATCTTACTTAACCAGTAACCTGGTGATAAGGTCTCGGAGGGTTTCAGGTTCATTCGGGATCCGATTCCACCAAAGAATCATCGTGTAGTCTGTTGTACCTTAAACAAATCTGGGCCATATGTCCTCCCAATGGTGCGGTGCGGAAGTTAGGAGATGGGGGTTCCAGCTCAGGTGTTGCCCTTTTCATCTGATTGTGGTTCAAAATTTCGAGGTCCGTTCCAAAATAGTCACATTGTTTCTTTAAAACAGGACGTTGATATAAAGGAACTGAACTGCCCAAGTTGATGTATTTACATCAAAATTTTTAATACATATCAACAATTTCATTGTCAAGATTACAATCCTGATTTAACTTCTACAGATGGCTTATTTGCTTTCACAAATATTTGAATATATTTAATTATAAGATCAAATCTAACTTTTTGCGGTGATTAATTATCACGAACATATATGCATATGCAATCTTTTTGCAGATATTCAATTCACGATTTTTATCCAAAATTTGAGGCATAACTGCAAGTATAAGGGCTTCAGTGTAAGACCTCCATACAAAATTTTATAGTTTTAATATCTTGCATTTTTGAGTTATTTCCAGACAAATTGGCAGGCAGATAAATTTCGAGACATAATTTCAACTTAAAAAAATCTCCAACAAGAAAATCCATCAAAATCTGGACATTTTCCAAATTACTGATTTCCTGAATGCTGTTATACAATATAATAAACAAGCAAAATGAATATCACAGACGTTGGGCTCGTTCGTATTCTTGAACAATACAAAATTTATGTATTTCTTTATTTTTCCTCTTAAACTTACTTATACCATAATTATTTTTAATATTGTATCGTACCATGGTACTGAAGACTAAATTACCTTTTTTTTTCTTTGGGCATTTATAAAATAAAAATAAAATAATATAGGAAAAATCCCCAACTAGTGATAAAAGTTTCCTATAAATTAAATAAAGCGTTTTTCGCTGCAGAATTCTTAAAATTCAAAAAGAACGTAGCAGTAAACTTGAATTAATTAATTAGGATTTTTAAATAAATTATGAAACATCACACAGTAATTAAATTAGCGTCATTGGATTATTTCATTGGCATATTAAAATATGCATATGATATTCAAAAAAATATAAGAAATAATTGAAGATAATATGCAATTAAAATAATATTTTATTATTATAATTTTATAAATGTTGAAAACATGTTAACGAGGAATTTAATGAAATAATTGATTGGTTGGAATTTAATTGCTTAAACTACGTTTTAAATAAATTTTTAATTGTTTGTTGAAGAAAAACTGTACCGCAATTAGCTAGTGTAAGAAAAAATTTCTTTGATAATTATTTCCGAAGCCATTGACAAATAGAAGTGAAAATTATCTCATATGTCTTTATTTTTAATTACTATTTTAAGAATTTAATTTTTAAAAACTCACGATTAATCTAGAAATTACCCCCAAATGCCATATAATTCAAATCACTGCTATTCGCTGCTTTGGAGGTGTAAATGCGTCTGACAAATACACACTTTTATTTCCTGTATATGTTTTTTTATATATATATATATTTTACAATGTCTGGAGCAGCAAACAGATATATTTTTTTTTACTCCGCCTGTACCAATCCGGGATAAATGTTATTCAGATAGTCAGTCTTCTAGTCGAGTATATAATAGAATTTCTAAAATTATGCTGTATATTTTTTTTAAATGTGACGGTTAATAAAAGCGATATCAAGAATTATTTTAATATGTGTAATGAATATAAATCGTCTACTCTAATCGCTTTACTATAGTTATTTTCTGAAAAAATAAAGTCTAAATTATGATACAATCATCCAATATTACTGAGAGTAGTTGAGTAAAATGTTTAAGATATGTCGACTTTTTGTCGAAAGAATTTCCATTCTTCAGTGATCATACCAGATCTGGCAGTGTATTTTTCAATAGCACTTTTTATTCAACTTTAGAGCATTTCAATGGTTATTTAGAAAAAGCGTAGACGTTCATTGATCTAAAATAATGAAATTCCAATTTTCATGACTTGGTAGATTTAGATCATGGACGAGAGAAATTTCTCTTTTTAAAATTCGGAATTTTCAATATAATTTATAAAAGTATTACAAAAAGAAAATATAATTTTTTTATACTTAATGGTTTCATCGGTATGTTAATTGACATAAATGACTGAAGATAAAATTCATGTCATTTAATTGTATTTATCCAGTTGCATCTAAATGCTTATTTTAACAGTTTATCTATTGAACACACACACACACACACACACACACACACACACACACACACACACACACACACACACACACACACACACACACACACACACATATATATATTCCATAATTCTAAAGAATTCTATTTCCTTATTTTTCAATTTGAATATAATTTTTTGGAATCATTCATGTCACCAACACTTTTGAGTAATATCTCAACATTTGGGAAGAAACAGAACCGAACGTCCGCAACCGTAATATTTAAACTCCAACGTAGAAGATAGAATAGAAGGAAAAATCCGTTTCAGATTTTAAAGTGAAAAAAATGATATCAAGTGAAACAAGTTTAATACAGAAATACAGAGCAGTTAAATAGAGAAATTGGCCCTATTTTTATTTTGTACCACTTTACAGTATTGATGAATATTTACAATGACAACAAACAAGCTTACACAACAAACAATTGCTTTTTCAAGAGAATCTGTTGTGAGATCCGAGATTCATCGAAAGAAATCATCATTAGTTAAAAATTAATAAATAAGCAATTCTTAGAAAGAAAAGGATTTCGTTCAGTTTTCAGCAAGCAGTTCAGTTTTCTTTGCCATCCAACTTAAAACCTGCAGCTAGATTCAAATTTTTGATGTACTTTTGTGATCAAATGGTTACGATTGTAAAATGAAATAACTAATTTTAGTAATATCAAAACAATTGATTATTCTAAATTCACCTTTTAATTAACTAGATCAGTATTATATTTATTGCGATGCTAGTAGTTTCACCTCTCAGCCAATAAACGAACAATCATATTCATTCTGTTTTGCTGTTCACATTTGTCAGCGATTCCAAGTTTTTGTAACTTTATTTTTTATTTTTTGACAAATATATATATATATATATATATATATATATATATATATATATATATATATATATATATATATATATATATATATATATATATATATATATATTTAATTTGAATAACTGAATATAATTTCATAAAATTATTTTTTCGTGAAATAAAATAAAAAAAGTAATGTAATAGAATGTGCCAAATGGCTACATTCTGAATTAACTAATATCTCACAACAATCAATCACACAAATCTAGTCCCAAATCACATTATAGTAATTACGCAATAAAAATAAAAATCCTTTCTCATCAATATATATGTATTTAATGCAAAAGAAAAAAAATATTTCAATAATACTTTTAATTTTAGAACTATTCATACAACAGCAATCTTGGTATAATTTCAAGCTTTCAGATTATTCTATTACCGCGATTGACATATATTGGTCTTTTCTACAAATATTTATTAAAAATCATTTAAAATAGGTTTTCCAATGACTCTTTATTGCCCTTTGGAACAATCATTTGAAGTTAAAAATGGAAATAAAAACTTTTAGCCAAATGGCTAGACGATGAACTGTAAGATTAAATAGGCCGTTATGCTTTCGAATGAATTATAATATAACAAAGCGGAATTTGAAATTATCAGCAAATTCGTATCCAAATATCTGCTGTATCAGTTATCTTTTGACCTTTCTTTTAAGGTCGAATTATATTTCTGTACTAAGTCTTAGGTCTCTTCTCTTGGTTCTTTTCTTTCTGTAATTCTGCACGAATACGAGCAAGATATTCGGGATTAGAAATAACCTCATATATTAGACTCATATTTAATTTTGATTCATAAAATAGATTGTGTTAGTGAATTTTTATAATTGTTTTTATGAAACCAGTATACAAAGTAAATGAATATAATAAATCCATAAATAAATAAAAAATACAAAATAAATTAAAATAATGAATCCACAGAGATTCCATCTGTTAAAATCTGTTTTATTTTTACATGAATAAATGGACATACTAACTGACTTCGGTGTATCCGTTCTTGTAAACCAGTTCCTTTCATTTCAATCGGAATATTATTCTTAAACTAATTAGACATAAAAAAATTGCACGGTTGTTCGAAGCCTAATATTCCAGATGGCAATATTCCTTTGCAATAGGTCGTTTTAATGTGTTCCATTTTTATGAGAATGAGCAGAATCATTTGCAATACCATATTTTTCTAAAATTCCACTTCATTTAATGCGAAGACTACAAAGAAATACTTTACCAATCAACTTCTTAAATCATACCGAAAAGATGAATGGAGTAACTTTATATCTCGGCATAATAGTTCAGCACTTAGGACCATATATTCCTAAGCGACATTATCTGACGAGCAAATCAGGATTATAAGCATCATTATTAAAACAAATCTCTAAATCCTCATCCCTCTGCTCACATCGCACATAAATGTCAGTCTATGGCAAGTGCTCTCTTGTAAAATATGCAAATGTTCGTAACTCTCACAATCTATAAATTAAAATACTAATTGGCTCCAGGGGATAAACGATCTCATTGTTCTTGGGTAGGCAGATAAAGAGATGTGGAATGCGTTCGAGAGTGTTCTAGAATATACACTAAGTGACACATTGAATAACGACCTCGCATATGCTTAATTCTGTGGATTGTCAAAGCCATCTAAGTTGCAATAAATTAAGGTGAAATGCTGTACGGTATTTGAAATTTGCTTTCCAAGAGCAATAATGAACCTCACTTTGACAGGTTTATCACCTATACGCTTCTACATAAAGTGCATTCAACAGTTTGCTGGTATTCAGTTTCCTGAAATTTCTGGAACGTAGATTTAATATTCATGCCGTCGGATTTTCTGAACAAGAAAACACAAATAAAAGTAAATAAGGAGAATCCCATGATCTAACAGAGTGACCCATAAATGTATCTTACCAGGACGTAATTTTTTTTATTATTATTTTAATTTAATAGCAAATTTACTATGACAGTTGAAATAAAAAGAATTCACTGTATCTGATGGACGGACAGAGTGACACATATCTATATAATTCCCCAGTACCCGGGACGTAAAAAAATTGTTTTTAAAATTTTTTAATGGAATAGCAAAGTCACTTTGAGAGTTGAAATAAGAAGAATCCCAGTATTTGATAGACTTGCAGATTGATACATAACTATATGATTCCTCAGAACCCGGAACGTATAAAAAAATTATGTTTTTTACTTCTTATTTTAATGGAATAGAAAAATCATTATGAGAGTTGAAATAAGAAGAATCCCAATATCTGATGGACGTTCAGAGTAATACATAGACGAATGATTTCCCACTACTCAGGATTTATAGAAAAAAAATAGTTTTTTCTTTTTCTTTTTATGCTAGGAAAGTCACCAAGAAAGTAATTTCATTTATTCTTGCAGGAATAAACGAGTGAATTTCTTTTACGTTTTGTATTATGATTTTGTATCAGTGGCAAGTAACGTTCTGGCTTCAAATCTAGATAGCTTTACAAAATTAGTGGCAATCAAACGACAATTGCACAAATAAATTAACAAAGATAAAATTAGGGAAATTGCTATTGAGGATGAAATTTTTGAAATGTTGCACACATATTTGTACATCCTCAATTCCTTGAACGATTTAGCCAGAAAAATTTGCTTCACATAAGTGGAGCGCGATTCTCATCGTTTCTTGGTCTAAATTTGATTTCCAAGAAAATTATTTTGACAACCACATCGATGAAATGGATTACGTATTCATCACCGAAAAAACTGACTATCGCATTCATTCGATATCTTTTTTTAATGTGATTTTTTTCTTATTGGATTGAGTGAAGGAAGAGATATATCGACACAATCCTATAACGTCGATGGACCTGGAGAAAATTAAAAAATTATTAATGGGAAGTTTTTCTATTAATATCGTTACTGGACGACAGTGCTGAATCCCTTCTTTGCATGTGTCATGTAAGAACTAGGCATAGGAAATAGTATAAGTATTATGTTGTTTTTCTGTTACCGAGTTATTGAGATTTTTGAAGCTGTCAATTACTTTCTGAAGACCCCAAAATGATCATCTGGAAGTTAAAGTGTTACTGATCGTTAATTGTTTGATAAATATTTTTATTGCTGGTTAATGGATAAATATTACTGGAACATCTTTTGTTCCCCGCCAAGTATAGGAAATAATTATATTGTTTACTAAATATTGTATATTAAAACCGTCTAGCTTTCTTATTGAAATATAAATACTATAGTATTTATATTTCTTATTGAAATACGGATAATATAGATACTTTTTTCTTTAAATATATATTTTTATGATATATTTTAATTTCATTAAATTTATATCATAAAATAATGACGATATCTTCTATGATCTTTATGCAATTAAACAGCATCTTCTATTTCAAATTCATTACATTCAGGGGGCAGAATAAATTGTTATATAATAAATTTGTTTAGTAGTTATCTTTTTAAAGTAATTTAGTGAATTCTGCCTTCATGTAGGGTGTCAGAAAGTTCCTTCTATTTATATTAGAGAAAAAAATCCATAGTGAATGAATTTATATGAACTTCATTGTTTATGAACAAAAAAAAAATTGTTTCTTTTAACATTTATTTTCATAAAATTCAATAGAATTTGTAGTTTTCTTGCCAGTTCAGGTGTTTCACCGATATATAAATTTATTAATTTTAACCGATGCCGTGAATCCTATAAAGTAACCAAATCTATAATATTGCTTCTTAAATCAAGTCAAAAGTGAAATAAATATTACATAATTTACTCCAAAATAATACGAATAATAAACAAGTTACAAATACATATTTCTAAATGTAATAAAATTGTTTTTTAGCATTAACCTTTGAATGCTAATCGCATTAGTATCAAATTATGTCAGAATGATTACTGCATTGAAATTTGTATAATTATATTTTAAATATATTTTCCAAACTGGTTTACGTGCGCTTTTTTATTAATTTTAATTACAATGTACAAAAATTTGTGACAGCCTATTCACGTTATCAACGAAAATATAATTAGTATTGATACTAACATGACAATGGATTTGCATCCTCAGAATTACATTGCTTCAGTTCTAGTCTCACTGTTTATTGGGATCACAATGATCTTATCAAAACTTTTTTCTATGTTAGCCCACCAAAAGAAGCATTAAACATGCATTAACTAGTTGATTATATTTTCAAACAAAGTTTGTTCACTAGGAAACATATATGCATATTGTGTGCTCATGAATACAAATGTCAAATGCTTTTTATTTTCTGATAAAGAAATGCGTCTGCAGTCATTATTTTTTCGGTATCAGTTGAGAGACTGCTATAAGACGGTATTGATCAAGACTGTTCGTATTGTTTATCACTCTTCATAGATCTTCTCGATTGTTCTACTTAGGCCTCTAATAGAACAGACTGTAGCAAGATGATGATATTAAAATGTGACAATTTTTATAAATCCAGATTTTTAGTTAAATTTTTTCTTTGCATGTTATTAAAATGTCTTTTTCTTCGCCATTAAATGAAATTGCATATACTTTGACAATATTCATAAATATTACTTAATTATACTTACTTCCATTCATTTTAAAAGAAATCAACCGGTTCAATTCTTACTTTCTTGAATACGAGAATATAGAGAAAGTATAGTAATTGTCAAAAAATTCGAATCTGAGGTTTTGGCGTTTGAAATTTAAATTCGAGTTTTAGATACTATCGATCTCATGGCAGGGATCAATTGCCAAAACACTCACCAAGAATCATGTGGCAGATTCAGCAAAAATTCCTAATTGACTCAAAGATGAATATTTCGTAACTATTGTACGTCCCGGTCATGCAAAGCGTTCACTGGAATAACATCTTTATTAAAGAGTATCAGAAAGTTTTGGAGGCACCACTTTCGATGATTTTTGTTGTATTTATTTATTTACTGAATGTCAGTCATGAGTAGTGAAATCAAAGAATGGGTAGTTGTTTCATATTTTAAAAGAAATATAGAATAATGTTCTTCGAATTACATGATCCAAAATTTGATACTCAAAAATATCTAAATATAACAGTATGGTTGTTTTCAGAAAGGGATATGGATGATGTTTTTAGATGAAATTGAATATAGTGGTTGCAAAGAAATTAGTTATAAAAGATAAACACATCCTTAATTAATAACAAGAAAAAAACTTGAAGATGAGACTGTCCACTTAAAATCAGAAAAACGTTTGACATTATGAAAATTTCAGATTTCGTCATAATGATAAAAATAGGAAATAATTAATCTTCTAATGATCACAGAATGAACCATAAAGGTTAACCATAGATAATTTTCAGTAAAGTTAAATTTGAAGTTCTGTAAACCTCAGTAAAGTTTCTTAACATGTATATAAACGAATCCATTGATTCATAATGCAATATTAAGAAAACTTTCAATAATCTAAAGGAAGTGAATAACTGTAATCGAGATACGATGAAGATTAAAAGAAGCGCAGTACCTTCTTACAAAGAATGCAAGCAATTTCTTCCACTTATATATAAAAACTTCCAACTACGGATATTCAGTGCTGAAATTATTTGCTACCATGTCGTTACTTCAAATTTAAAAAAAGAATTTATGAACTAAAATGTCTTATTATCTTACTTATTGATAACAGATTTGTCTTCTTGCATTTTGATTAAATATTTAATCTTTTGATTGAAGATTATTCTTTTATAGAACTGGATGAATTCCAAACATTTTCAATCTTTCGATAACGTTAGATCTTTACCGACCCTGGAATTATTTTTGCAACTTCAGTAAAATCTAACTTTAGACCAAGAACTGAAGAAATAAGTTAAATTTGGTTGATAAAATTGAATTCCAAAAATAATTGAATTTTCCGTTTCCTAATTTGATAGTTCAAATTTATGTTCATAGTTATTGCAATTTTGCAATGTTCCGATTGGGGAAAATTGAATTTGATGATTTACTTAAAGAAACCATTGCACAAATGTCTTATTTGAATTTACAATGATGATATTTAAAAAATATGGCATGGAATGGATTTATATTTCAAATTAATGTTCCTTATTTCAACTATTTATCAATTACATCATTCCAATTATATAATATTCCTGATAACTATTTTTTATATTAAAGATATTTAATGAACGAACTTTTTAAATTTAAACTTCGGTTAACATGGTGATAACATGGCGGTTTGCCAGAATTATTTATTATGTTTACTTTCAATTAAATCCCTACCTGCCTACAAAAGATTTTTAAACGTCAATTTTTGACCGATATTAAATCCATCTTATTTTATTACGGTGATGCCCGTGTCAATCGCATTCATCTGACAGCAAAAGTTTTCAGTCTTTTTCGAATTTGACGGGAGTAGCACAAACCTATGTTTATTTTATATCTCCTTATTTTAAAATGCTGCTCAGAACGTGAATCGCCTTTGATTCATGCATACTATCTAATTAGATATTTACGTTTGCTACTAATACTGCTAATTAGATATACTACTAATTAGATATGTACTTCTCTACTACATTTAAAAGATAGCAAATAAGTAAGCATCTTATTCGATAGTAATTCGAATCATTGGTATCAATGAAAGAAAGCATCAAACGTGGTAACAATCTTGCATTTGCTCTGAATCTTCTTTAATGTGCAGCATGTGAATCTTCTTTAAGGTGCAGCAGTCGCTCTAATCCTAATGGACTGCATTGTTTATAAGAGTACTACGACGACCCAAGACAATGAGTGTTTTAAAAATGAAAGTGTTTGGCTCATCTATGTTCTAGCTTTCGCGGTACTGCAGCTTCTCTTCTTTATTGTTCATATAAATAATACAAATATTGTACAGAATTCTTTATCATTAGCTATAAACAATAAAAGAAAATTTCGCAGTTAAATATTAGCTGAAACAGAGTCTTCATCAAATAACTTTGAGATGAGAAATAAACAGAAGCTAAATGAAATCTTTCAAAAGCAACCTTTATTAACATTCTTTACCAGTAGAGATTTTGAAACTTGGAAAAAGGCATTTATAAATTTCTGTCAATCGGGAATTGCTAAAAGATCAGCTTGTTTATATATACTTTGTATTATTGCATGGCTTCTTTAAATAGTAAATTCTACAAATTAGATTACAAACATGGAAAATATGTTATGTACAATTGTCAAAAACAAAAGAGGGACACCTCTGTTACCTTTTTAATTTACTGTTGCATCTTCACAAAATGGGTGTCGATGGAAATGGCTCGAGAGGACAGGTTTATTCCAACCAACAAACTGATTAACCGAGTTAATTAATATGTTTAATTAACTCTATCTCTAAATTTTTCCGTTACGGAAATCAAGATTTTTATCTGAATCGATTTATTAGCTTGTAATTAACTTCCAAATAAAATTTTATAGAATTCTGATGATAGGTTTGTCGAAAACGTTTTCCGGTTGGAATAAACCTATCAACGCGTGCCATTTCCGTGGACACCTATTTCGTGAAGATGCAACAATAAATAAAAACGTTAACGGATGTGTTCCATTTTAGTTGTTGTTGTTGTTGACGACTGTGCCATTACTGAAAAAAAAACTAAAATGTGTATTAATATAAATCTCAGATCTAGGATTTTATTAAAAGATGAGAATTCTTAGAGCAAGCGTGAATTTTTATTACAAAGAAATTAAAATAACGCAATTATTGTGGAAACAAACTTCTAGAGAACAATTGTTCTTCTATTGTGATGGTTTGAAAGTAATTAATTCCCATTTTATTCTAAACTGCGAAGCGGATTTTATTTTTAAGTCTGAATATTTGTATTCATCTGCAATACAAGAGAGGAGTAATCTCCTCGGAGAAATTCAGACAATAGTTCTATGGAAAGTAAATGTCTTGAAGCTAATTTCCTAGCATCCTTTCTCGCTTCAAAGCAACTTTTCAACTATCTTTAAATAATAGGAATTTCGATTTAAAAATGGACATGCTTATATTATTTACATTAAAATAGACGAAAAGAATTTGATGAAAATGTGGAAGGCCTAAAATTTTTACGCGGTTAACATTCTAAAGTTATGCGAGAACTCAAATAACATATGTGTTTAGTGTAAAGGTTTCCTCAAAAATAGTTTATTGTTCTATTAATAAAAATGGGATACGGTTTATAAGGATTTCTTTGTTCCGCATTATATTATATTAAAGTGTGTAATAAAACAATAAATTATTTCATTTCCTTAAATGCGTCTTATTATTGTGAAAACGAAGGGACAATTATGTAATACTTTGAGTTCCATTCAGCAATAACTCTCGTCTGCACATAAATTTTGAAACTATTTAAATTTCTTTAAATATTTCGTTTTAATTATTCTTTTTAGTTATAATTATTACCATGAAATCACATCTGACTTCTCATGAATTAAAACTCATATTTAGTACGTTTTATCTAAATAACGTAAACAATTGAAGAGTCCATTTTCTTATGAGAAATAATTGTAGAAGCGTAGATATAATTTTGTAAACTATTAGCATTAGAATAAATTTTAATTCTATTTAATTCAGATTGAAAATTTCCCGCAAACGCTAACTAAAATCTGTTCAATGTTCCTTAAGGAAATAATTTTACCTTAATCTATTAAACTGGGCTACTGGAAATTTGCAAACGAATTCTTAAAAATAAAATTGGAGAATAAAAATGGGAGATTTCAATTTCAGATTCTGTAGCTGGAGAAATGATTCTTTGATTTTGTCAATTATTTAAATTTCGCAGATAATCTGCATTCTATGAAGACTTCATATCTAGTAGATTCTATTATTAGCCAATAGTTAGCCCAAATTATACTCATCGACTTACTGTAAAATACTACTTAGTGCTAACATCATATAATATATTTTTAACTATCACAATTAGTTGGAACTATCTGATTTATTATCTATGTTATTTTTTGTTGTCTATGCTATTTCTCCATGTTAGAAATATGGCGAAATCAGTTTAGCTGTTGAGACTGGAGGAATCCTGTTAAACTTATACTTTGCAATATCTCTCGAAAACGGATTATAGTTGAATACAGGCGACAGATGACAACATATCCAAGTGTCATAAGATTTTATATAAAATAAATTTTGGTAGAATCGATACAATGTTGTAGCTGGGGGTGGGTGATACAGCCGACAACAAATGACGAGTCTTGGCTCCATGATAAGTATAAGATAAAATAAAAATTGTGGAAATCAATCTAGTTATCAAAGTTGGTAGAATGGTTCTTTAGTGTCGTGCTTTCTATTAAGTAAATGTTTTTTATTAGTTTAGTTAATTTCATAAATAATTTATATCGCATACATATTTATTTTTAAAAGAAAACTCAGCATGATAAAAACCCAAAGTAATAAGTTACTATATGAAACGATTGAATTGATAGATTCTATTCTTCTATAAATTAAGTCCATTTCAATTTTTCTTAATTTTCGAGGGAAATGCAATTTGAATTTTTCTTTCCATTCTTAAGGCAAACAAGTGGACTTCTGTACTCTGATTTCGAGTCAGATAAAATTTATGGAATATGAATGTTTATCTTGGTGTTTCTTTAATTTGAATTCATTAATAATAATCATATAAAATCAATATTTCCTTTGCGATGTTTTTAGAGCAAGAAGTATAAATGCAAGAAAAAGATAGATGCAAAGTGTATTTATGCATTTTTAGAACGATTCCCATTTATATATATATATATATATATATATATATATATATATATATATATATATATATATATATAAAAGTAAATGTTTTGGAAAGGTTTATGACATCGACTTATTTTTATAAGTGACAAATACCGTCTGCTACTTTTAAAAAAAGTCTTGTTTCAAAATGACGTGTGTAAACAAATTGTGAATTGAAACAAGCCCAGTGTGTGCCTTGGTTTTCTTTTTATTTAAATAAATTGATAACAATTTTATAAAAGTTGTTACTTTGTTTGCGTTGATCACAAAAAAAGGATATAGAGGATATTTACACATGTTTAGACCGATTTTCATAAATTTTGTCTACTTGAAAGCTATTCGACAATAAAAATAAAATTTATTTCCAATCCTAACGGACCGAAGGAATAATAACCAACATTAAAATTAAATGTAAGAAACTTCCGAAATATACCATTTTTTTCATCTTTAAAATCCGTTTTCATTTCTGAGCGGTCTAGCTTGATTACAAAAAAGAAAAACTCACAAAATGAGTTAAGCCAGATGGGGCAAAATAGATTGGTTAGAAACCAGAGAAAAAAAGTTTTTATTATTATTTATCTAATGGTTTTGGCTTAATATAAAAAGACATCGATTTATTTTTTTCAAACATATTTATGAAAAATGAAAGAAAAGTTTGCATATTTTGTTTAAATGCTATTACGTGTATTATGCTGTTAATATGTAAAGAAATTTTTCGCACCTTTCCAAGAATATTGTTGGGAGAATTACAGAAAAAGTGTGCAAACATTTGAAGTTGACTTTAAAAATATAAATTCATTAAAAGATTCATCGGGTTACTGATAATTTTTATGTGTTTTTTTCCCAAGAAAGCTAAACAAATCTCATAAATTAAAAGTATTAGACGAAGGAACCTAAAACTTTTCCACGAAACTGCGACCAAACTTTCCTGTTTGCTGCCTTTTTAACGATATATATCTTCATATATTCATCTCATCTTCACTAATCAAGATATATATCAATATCTTCATGAAAATATTTAAATTATTCTTATAATTCAAAATAACCCTCAAATTCAGATAATTTTTTTAAATCAAATATTTGTTCTCTTCCCACAGATATGCTTCGACATAATACTAAATTTTATCAAATTACCTGAGAAATGTATGCAAAATGTTATTTAAGTGATTTTCCTTATTTTTGTAGCCTTTTGTTTAAAAAAATATTAGTATTAAGGTGAACAAATAAATTATCGTTCGTTTATCAGCTTAAGCAAGCATTGATAAAATAATTTAGTTTCTATTATTTGCATTCATTTAACACAAACTAAATTTAGAACAATCATAATCTTTTTATTATTTATGAAATACTTTTCAACCATCGATTTTCAATATCAAAGATAGATAGATAGAAACACCCCAGATTTCAGACATGATATCAAACGGCCACATTTGCTTCACCTTACAACAACCGGAGCTAAATTTTGCCGTAATATATTCTGTCAAATATAATTTCAATCTAAGATGGACTTGCACCACTTTCATAATAAAGAGATTTTTCAATGCTGTTAAGAGCTAAAACTTCCATCTCCCAAATACTAGAATCTGATTTTTTTTTTACTTTAAATTGTTTATGCTTAAAAAAATCATAACAAGTCTTATCTATAACTACCATTATCTCCATTTTTTTTCAAAAATAGACTTGCCCCGCTTTCAAGATAAACGGCTCATATATAAAAATGCACATTTATTTATAGAATTATGTACTCTTATTTTGCATTGTAAAATACAACTAATTTATTACTTTATTAAATATGTTAAATTTCTTCAAAAATGCTTCATAGAAAACTGAAGAATGCTGAGGAAATTGAAGAAACTCACTATTCGAATAGAATTTTTCTTTTGAATTAGGAATGGTTATTTTCTACGATACACCACATCGAATAGCCAGCGTTAGATTCAGATAAAGAAACCGTCTAGAAACATTCCAGATAGTAGGCTGTTTCGTCTGCAAAATAGATTTTCAGCTCCGAGCAACTTCAGCATGACTACACAAAAAGAATAAACACGCAAAATAAACTGAACCAGATGTGAAAAGAGATTGGTTAGACCCCGGAGAAAAAGGCTTGCACTATTATTTATGCATTTTCTCTGACCAAATATAAAACGATTTCTATTCAAGTTTTGTTTATAGATCAAATATGTTTATGCTTTAGGGAACAGAAAAATCATATATCCAGAGATTTAAAAAGTGTCTGCATGTTTTCAAGAGATTTTGAATGGAAATATTCAGATATTTATATAATAAATATTCGGAATTTTCAAATCACCATTTTAAATTTTGATGCTTTAAAAGTATAAAATGAAATGCTTTCTAATATGTTTTGCTTTTATTTATGCTATTTTGAAATTGCTACCAATGAGAAATTAAAATAATTCATGGAACGCACTTGCTGGATTTGTCTTTGCGTCATGCTTTTTAAAGGGCAACTAAATTGAATTAACATACATTTTTAGAATAATATAATAAATAAAATCCATTATTTTTAAACTATGAATTTGAATGATCCGCTGAAACTTATTAAAAAGGATCATTCTCTTGAACAAATAATGCTTATTTAAAAACTAGCAGGAAAATTTATATTTTGAGGGATAAATGGATTACCAATTTTGTGTATATTTCGTGCAATTGGAGTTTTCATCTTAGAATTAATATCATAATATGAAACGAAGATACTAAGTTGCTATTTAATGATTATTTTCATTGCCTGCTCATCTTATGTATGTGCATTGCCTATCTTTTAAATTTATATCAACGCTGACATCGATAAAAATGTACAACTTTAGAAACATTTGGTAAATAATAGTATAATATATTAGATATCAATATTTTGTACCTCAAATATAATTTAATGCTTCTGCTTTAATTCTAAGTATTTGTTAGGAAAATATCTTAACTAGTTTATAATCTGCAAATACATAGTTTAAATTCGTATTAATTACAACTACGGTAAAAATAAACTTTGTGTTGTAAGCAGATAATACCAGGTAACAAAATGTGTGTGCATTACATGTATATATATATATATATATATATATATATATATATATATATATATATATATATATATATATATATATATATATATATATATATATATATATATTTAATTCTGATAAATAGTTTCTTGCAAAAAAAAAACGAATTAATTTATTTTTGATGAGGGTATTAAGCTAATTCTTTGTATCCCATGTTTAAAAGATGCTATTATATCACGTAAAAATGTTATTTATGAAAGAAAAAATGCTGTTTTAGAGTGATAAATTGTTGTTTTTGCAATTTTAATTATAGAATTTTAGAATGACACATTAAATATGTTTCGTTAATTTCATACTAACTTTGATGAACTTTACTACTTAATAGAGCAAACTACTCAATTTGGAAGTGTCATTAAATATATTTTGAATTTTTTATATATTTATTCCACATTTTTCCTTGTCGATGTTATTAAAAAATATCAGATAATTGAAACTAAATAAGAACTGTTGTATTTTTTTATTGATGAAGTTAATTATTATGCGACAGCGATGATTTCAAATTCAGTATAATTGATTTTGACCATTTCATTCATCTGCTGTTGTGTTGTGATTTATGGTATACAAGCAAGCTGACAGTTATATGTCTGCGATTTAAGCCCAGTGAGCGTCTCTTGTTTTTTCAGTAGCGCCACTTAGGACCAAAAATACGACTTAACTATTAACTATTAACTGCGTCGCATTTGCTTGCACAATCCCTTTTTACAGGGGCCACATTCACACCTCACAGACAGAACATAGAAGAAGAAGAACCATGCTCAAACAGGGACCCGAACCCGGGGCGTCCAGATCACGGGAAATTTCATTAATCCCTTCCCTTTTTATGAAATTCATTACTTCTCTTAAGGTTATTTAATCCGTAAGTTGTCATATTTACAATTTAAGATCATTCTTTTATAATTACACGATAAATACTATCAATCTTCTTTTGAAATTATCCATTAATTCGAATAATATAACAATTTTTGCATCAGTCCTTATCACATTTCTACTTAGTAATTTAAATTAATATTGCTTGTTTTACTGAAGCAGTGAGGTATTTCCTCTATGAATAATTGTATTAAATGATAATGATGATATAAATTTACCTCAGTCATTTAAAATTACTTCTTATGTATTTAAATAGCAATTGTTTTAAATTAGTTGCATTCACGCATTCAATTAAATAGAAATGCTTTAATTCAGTTTTCTAATAAAAGGTCTGTTATATCTCTGGATATCAAAGTTACTATTAATATACAAAATTATAAACAGCTAGAAAAATTCTTCGAGTTATCAGCGTTTAAAGGGAAAAAAACAAATTTTGCTTTTTATATCAGAAATAATTCTCTTAAATTTTTATATCTGAGTATTTTACTAAATATATGCTTTTAAATGGACGAGAGAAATGATAATAATTAATACATTGCAAATAAGACATACAATATTTTCTTTGTAATCTTACGTAATTACTATTAATCTCTTAATAAGATGAGATTTAATTAAATAAATCTGATAATTAAATATTGTACAATTTGTAGTACCATCAATACTCAAACCGCTTCATGGAAACAATGAACCTCGAAAATAATTTATTGAAATATTTATAATTTACTAAAGAATTAATTACCAATTTCACATATTTAACTGCAACAAAACATTCCTTAATTTGATTAACTTGAAGACAATCGAAAAAGTTCCTAATCGAAATGTTTGAAAGTTCCAATTAGTGAAATATTTCAAAAAAATTTATTAGTATATTACCTATTATGGCTTTAATGCCCATTTTATTTCTTTTAATACTTTTATACTGAGGGTTTCCTGAATAAAATTATTTTACATTAAAATCGATTAACATGTTCAAAACAGAATCGTAATATATACTCAATATAATAACGAACCAAAAAGAGTCAGTTCCGGCTGTGCATTGCACGTATCGAAGTGATTCCAAAACTATTTCAAGTAGTGAAATCTGATTCATTAAATTTGCTTCGAAATATCATGTAATTCAAATATCAAAATTTTGCTACAAGTTATCATTCATTTTAGAGTAATTAGGAGTTAAAACGAATGTGGTAAATGAAAAAAGTTTAGCCATAAAATTGATCCGAGACTTTATTAAAATGCAATGTTATCATACTGACTAAGGTACTTGACTAAGGTAATAGTTGATCTATTAGCTATATGACGAAATTCGAAATATGTTTCGAAATTATGTCAACAATTTAAGCACAAGTCTGCTATGAAATTGTCTTGGGATTCATTGGCCTGTTATTAAGATTCGGTTGATGATTGCCTGATATTTAACAAAATATATTTCATCATTCATGGTTTTATCAAAAATCAATTGTCTAAAAAAATTGAACATTTTATATCTAAATATAATGTTAAATAATTTGCAAATATTTATTAAATATCTGTCAATATATTAATATTAAATATTAATATATTGACAGATCCTAAAAGATAATGATCTCAAGGTAAATTCAATCCAAGAATTAAAAATGAAATATAATTCATTTAAATCTTTCTAAAATAAACGATAATAATGAAAATCGGAGAAACGCGTATTAATAATTAATTTATAGATGCATGTTTGTTCTTCACTCTCTACTCTTTATCAGTTCCTGTTATATTTCCTACTATTCTATCAAAATCTTTTTTTAGGTTAATGCTGCACAAATGAAAGGAAATAACTTCATTTTCACTGATACTCATTCAAGATTCGTATTTAATAAAACTGAGCAGTTAACAGTCATTTAAAGATGATTATTGTGTTTTTTTAACAGAAATGTTAAATGAAATTACTGTCTTTTCTTTACTTCAAGAACAGCGAAATAAAAGAAAAAAAAATTATATAAATAACATTTGGCAAAAAGGAAGATATTGAAACTTGTAGCCAAAAATTTGATTTATCCATTAAAAACGTTATTTCTATGGCTTCATACGCAACGCAATTAGATCGTATGAATTACAATTTGTTAATTTTGCTAATTGTAGTTTGCAGTTTGTTAATGGATTGCTAAAAGAAGAAAAATACTTCAAACACCATTGTCAGCAGTTACAATTTTTTTTTCAGAATAATAGTTAAAGGAAGAAGTATTTACAGAACCTTATGTTAAAAAAATGGATAAAACATTTGAACTCAAAATGGAAAAAAAGATTGGAAATTATTGAAACTAGCTGTTTCTTTGAAAATAAAGAAGCTCAAATTACAAATTTATTGAAAAAGTGATATTGGCGATTTTTTCGATATAACACGTAATATGGGCTTAAGAGTTCAATTTCTCCATTTATACTTGGACAATTTTCCTGAAAATTTAGTTGAAGTCAATAAGGAGCAAGACCAAAGATTTCATAAAGAAGGAAACGGCCCGATTATATCAAGACTTAAAGATGATGAACATGGTAGTCACTTGCTGAAGATAAATAGAGACCTAGCAAATTCATCGAAATAAACTCGAAACAAAAATTGGCAATCTCCACCAGTGATAATACTTACCTCATTTTTTAAAATTTTTAAACAAGAAGAAAAGAACGAATTGTTTGCAGACAATAACGAATATTTATGATTTTTTTCCTACATGTAGTATGATTATCTAGTTCTATATTTGTGTCACATGCTAGAAAAAAAAGACAGAAATATCTATTATTGATTGTGAAAAATTTATTTTTTCTTCCTTTTGTTTATTTGTAAACCTTTGAAAACTGAGATAGATAGTGCTTTTTGTTAAACGACGGAATAATACGATAACAATTTCACTTTTTAAGATAATAATTTGATATTTAATATATTAAGAATAATTTTATTTTGTCATTTAAATAATAATTGTATTACTAATATAAAAAAAATTAGATGGATTTATGAGATAATAAACAATGTCAAAGATTTCGATTTGAAATTGTTTTCCTAAAACCTGAGACCATTTCTCGAAGAAAAGTTATTTGAAAGGAGTGAAAAACATGCTTCATCATTGCAATCAGAGTTAAGGTATGTGATTACGTTGAAAAGTCGATTTTATTTTACGAAACTATAATTTTTTTAAAAAATATTCTTATGTTTGTACAGGTTTCTTTATAAAATTGTTCGAATTTTGTTTATAAGTCTATTTTTTGGAAAGTTACACCAATTTTTTATATTTGCATTTACATTGGTTTTACTGCAATTTTACATCTTTCTCAAATATATAATCTGACAGAATTTTCTTACAAAAAACTTCATAAACTAAAATCTAATGCATTTTGGTCTAAACTTGATATAATAATTTCTTAATATTTTCTGTAGTTCCTGTAAAAGAGAATAAGTGTTTAAAAATAAACAGTTTAGAAATATTTTATATTTGTTTTAGTGCTTCACAATGTGAGAAAAATTGAAAATATCGTGTTATTTATTAGAAGAACACCAATATTTAAGGAATGGATAGAAATAAGTTCTTGTTTTTTAAATTCAGGATTTAGATAATATATTGCTTAAGTTATCTGCAAAATTTTAAACAAGTTATTTGATAAATCTCTAATCTAGAAGATTTTTACTTCATACTTCTTTTTAGCCCCAAAAGCTTTTTTTTACCAATTTTTGAAAAAACTGATATATTTTGGCCCTTAACTGGTATATTTTGGTTTCATAGATGGTTTTTCAATCTTTTTTATGCAGATATTCAAAAATATAACAATTTCTGAACGCTTTACAAAAAACTCATCCCGAACGCAGTCACATACCTTCAAAATAATGTAAGAAACCAATTATCAAAACTAATCAATTCCTAAGAGTGTTTTTCAGTTGATTAATGTGATTATAATAAATTATCGACTAATCTTTAGAATCTGAAAAGCATTGTTTTCCACATGATTTTGATATATTTTCATACATCGTAATAATTTTAATTCCTTCTTTACCTTATGAAGGAGGCGACATCAACATTGATAATTGCTGTTGTCTAATATCTTGATCACGGCAATACCCTTAAATAACCAAAACTCACATTTTAAGACAGACTTATGCTGCTTATAATATTAATATTATATAGTAGATTTATTTTGCAACCTTTTATTTTTCAAAAATAACAACTTAGAAATATTTCTATTCCTATAAATTTACTTGATGTTGCATATTTTATTCAATATTTACCACAAAAATAAGTATTTTGATGAATTTTATCTCTTATAAATGAAGAAATCAAATACCACTATATATATATATATATATATATATATATATATATATATATATATATATATACTTATATTTTTAAGCAAATTCCATACTTTTTATCTTAACCAAAGCAATAACCAAACTTACGCTCCGCAGATTTGAGCAAAATTTACATATTGAAACATAAACATATTTAAATTTTATCTCTTTCTAAATAAGAACATGCATCAAACTATTTGAAGACATTTAAGATTCCCCGGAACATTTTTATGAAACAATTTTTGTTCGTATCTCGTTATTCATACTCCAGAATCCAAGCACGTAGAAAAATGGAATAAATATTTCAGATATTATTTTCGTTGGCTTCTTCTTACGCATACGTATGGGTGTAAATAAGATTGAATATGATGCTCTCAGTCGAGTATTTGATACTGTTCCCTATGAAACAGGATAAAAGTTACTGAACATTGCTGGAATATGTACTCAACAAAATAGCAGATTCAACAAAACAAAATTCAAAATGTTTGCTATGGCAGCATTATTCAAAAAATTGTTAAGCACAAAATAAAAAAAAGGAACTTTGTGTGTAAAAAAAAAAAAAAAAAAAAAGGAAATTTCATGGTGTTTGAATTTTATCTCTTGTTTTTCGAAACTTTTTAAACTCTGAGGCAGTGAATTGGGTATTTTATTGCACGTATATTTACTCGAATAGTTTATAGTTCTGAGTAAAGAGAGTAAATGTATTATATCTGTTGAATATATTTGATATTATGGAGTTTTTATTTGATCGTTATTGGCTTGGCAATGTCATTTTGTGACAGGTCTGAAAAACAACTTTTATTTGTAGAAATGCTTTGTATCTAAATGGTGTCACCATATAGATAATAATAGTAAATTCATTAAAACTATTAAAAATTTAATTACACCAATGGGCTCTTACAGAAAATTAATATAAACAGCGGATATTTTAGCATTCAGTTGTATATATTCCGAGTTAATTTTAGAGACATGTTGGCTGCAATTTTCTATTCTCAACTTCCTGATATACTGACATAATACTCTATTTTTTTGTATTTCATTCTTCACAGAGAAGAAAAAAAAATCTTTATACCTTTTTTATGGCTTCCTTTAGGTCATTTAGACCGGTGAATTAATGAAAATATACAACATTGGGAACAAGACTGCATATCATATTTTCTTAATTCTAGATATTTTAGTACAAGCACTCGCGCTTTATATTGAGTTTATAACAATTGAAAGAGACTTATTTTATCTTTCGTACCTCTATCATTTAAACATCTATATTCATAATATACCAGCATTATTCAGATAAAGATTGCACAGAAGAGTTGTTGAAATCACATACAAAATTTCCTTCATTCTTTAATTCCTCATAAAATTACAAACTGCTCACGTTTTACGTGCAATTCGCAGTACCGCCCATCTACAAAATATACTGATACTTTTTATTGGTAGTTATCTAAAGAAGTTAAATACAAGAAAAATATCTTTTAATTTAGAAGCATATCCTATTAAAGATACGGAAATTTCATTCACATAAGGGGTCATCTACATATCTAAAACTGCATAATCATATTTTCTAATAGTAGTCCAAATCTTTTGGTGTTTTAAATGATTCTGAATCAAAAAGAAATTCTACGGTAGAACGTTAAAAAAAAAATGGACTCACAATTACCGGAAATATATTGTGAAGAGTTTTAGGTATCGTTTCAATATATACAAATGTAGCAAATAAGTGGCTTTATTTTTATTTCCTTTTTTTCTCCATTTTTCATTTCCTTCTAGCATGATATCTACGGTATAATAAAGATATTTTTAACTCTCCATTCGGAGCGAAAATACATTACTAAAACGAATTCAATATGCATATATTTTGTTTGTATATATTTTAAATAATAAATAAATAATCGTTAAATAATATTATCGAGGCATATAATTTTAAATATTCAAACATACTGAATTAGCAATTAATATTATTAACCAAGCTTAAATAAATAATTTCTAGCCTAGATGAAATATAAAATGCAGGTGGTTTTTTCATGAAATATTTATTTATAACTCAAATATAAATAGCACAATAGCATTGATCTGTCTGTCCAAATATCTTCAAAACGATCCTTTAAATCATTTTAAAGAATTTTTTTTATCCTCAATATTTTTTTAACCAGAAAAAACATTGATTATTCTTAAGAGTATTAATAATATTTGAACTGCAGAAAAGTTTTTTAATTTTTTTTTAAATCTATGTTATCAAAATTATTCGCACACTATTGCATTGATATTGTATCACTTTTAGCAATGTTTTATTCATTTATACATTTAACATAAAAGTCACATGTTCGAGAAGTGTCTGCTTTTAGCTTGTTTTTTTTTTTTTTTTTCATTGATTTATGAATAACTGGAATTATTCATAAATCAACTATTTATAATTCAAAAATCAACAAATTTCTTTCTAGAAGACTAGGTATGCATTAAATCTATCGTAAGGAATTAAATTCTTTCACATTGAAGCAGAAGACTTGAAAGAATGAATGGTGTTACGCATTATGGTATATCTCATATGCTACATACCAAAATAATTGATTTCCATGAATCGCAAAAAAACTTTAAAAACTTAGCTTGAAATGCCAACGCCATAGAATCTGTTACATATACGGATGCCCCCTCTCCTATTTACATTTATTTCAATATATATATATATATAATATTAATGTAAAACAATGTCGAAAGGCTTATTTTATTTTCCTTTCCATTTTATCGATTTCTTTTTTTATTCCTGCGAAGGAATCCATTTGTAAAAATAAGATGCCCTCCAAAAAATATATATATCATGGTGTATTGAAAGATTTTGATTCTTCCTATATCTTAAAAAACTATTTGACGTATCGTATTAAATTTAGATCATTAAGATTAAATTTAGATCATTAATGCTTCAAATGTTGCTCTTTCCATTGGGATCAAAGTTTATGTGTGTTTCCATTCAAAAATATACTTTTATATTTTTAAAATGGCATTACTTTTGTCTTTTTTGGGGAGGGATATTAATATAAAATACGAAATATTATGAAGGATACATTATATCTTGAAGTATAATTTTAAATTCTAGTACTTTGATTTAACATCAGGAATTTGACATTTCAATTGTTTGTAACTCATCAACCGTTTACTCAATACTACAAAATGTTATATGGTTTTGGTATTTTAATCTGTAGAAGTTGGATAAATATTCCAATTCGGCGTTTCTTTTTGAAAAAAAAAGAATTTGTGTAATTCTAAATATGAGTATTACTCCTAATAGCAAAAAATATATCATACATTTATATTTCGGAATTGCGAGTATCGATCGGATAATTTTTAGATCAAATGTACACGGAACAATATATTTTTGTATCTTTAACCAATCAAATTCTTAATTTGATACAGAACTACAACATTGGTGTCCAATAACAGAAATTTTTCACAGAAATAACTAACGGCACGATAACTTGACGTACGTTACTTTGTACACCCTAACTCAATCTTTTCAATCAACACACTGAAAAATCTCCTCATTAATGGAATAATCTGAGTTTAGTTTAGTTATATCAGCTTCCCTTTTGAAATTAATAATAGGACAATTTGGAAAGAACCTTGTAAATGTGAGTCGTGGTCAGACGACGAGAATGACACATAAGCTGATTCTAAGATCGTCTTTTATGTTACGCTATATGATATTATTAAGTTTTAAGCCTAGTAAACAAATCCCCTAACTTGTTGTAAAACTAGAAGTTCAAGGCTTAATATCCCCTTTAAAGAAGATATGAGGTACGCCCAACTTGCTGTAATTAAATATTTCCTCACTTATGAAGAATTTCTGAAAGGGAATGGCGACTTTAATGTTACCTCCGCATCTAATAACGGTTTTAAACTGTTTAAGATAATTTTCATCAATTTCAAATCAGGAAGTTATTTAATAAAAATGATCATCAAGATGCGATCACTCACATGTGGCGGAAGGTTTCAGCTTCATTGTAAGACTAGGTATGCATTAAATCCATCATCATGATTTAAATTCTTTTACACTCACTGAAGCATGAAGACTTGAAAGAACGAATTGTCTTATACATCATGGCATATCTCATATACTACATACCAAAATTAGAAATATAAATTGTGTGCATAGCAAATAAAAATAGTAAACAAAATAAAACTTAATTATTTCATTTCTGCACGTCTAACCTAAAACAATAATTAAATAGCAAATAAAGGAACTTTTATACAGAAAAAATGAACATTTTCTGGTTATATGAATCGTTTGTTCTTAGAAATTTAAAAAAAAGGCAAAAAAGCAAAACACTTTTTTTAACTTGAATATCATATGATTTTTTTTAATAGAAACACTGAATTTCAGTTAAAAAAACAGAATAAAAGCGATCTTTAAGCCATATGTAGTCATTTTATTTATTTATTTGTTTTTGTAATTTGAGTAATATCTCTCAAAAGATAATGAAATCTTTTAATTGGAACTGTTTGAACACTTACTTTTATTCAGTCAGTTTTTTTTCCTCATGTTCGATGAAAAATGACTAAAAATAATAATATACTAAAATTAATCATAATGAAAGCTGTTGGTTTTGCTTGTAGTTGTTTTTTAACATCATATTCTGGCAATATACGAAAATATTTTATTTTAATTTAATTGTTCGCTACAAAATCTTACCCGTTTTAGTTTCATAAATAAACCTTCCAAAAGTATCAATAAATAAATAACTAAAGAAAATAAAAAAGAATAAAATTGTTTGAGTTACTATGGAGGTTTTAACACTCAAAAACAATTTCTTATCCAATATAATATATTCTTTGAAATTTTTCATATATTGTCTTCTCTTTCCTTCTCATCCTCGACGGCGATGGTATTTGTTAGTAGGCATTTTCTGATCAAAAAAAAGCAAACAGAATTTTGATTTCAATAAATAAAGCCAAATCTTAAAACTGCCAAATATGCTCTGTATTTAAAGACTGCTTTCAATGCATAAATTTCGTTTCAAAAAAAACTAAATTATTTAATGTATGCCACTTGCAGAATTTGTGATACAATAATCCAACATCTGTGTTTTAAAAAAGACAAAGAACTTATAAGAAACATCGTTAACCTTAATGATAAGTAAACACATTACTCACCCTTTAACTAAAAATATTTGAAAGAGTTTTAGGCTATGCCATTTGGGATTTTTTAAATACCATTTTAAAGCGAAATACTGAACCTAATGGTAGAAAACCTTCGAGTACTCAATGATAAAGAAAGAATGAAAAATTATTGAAATTAAACATTTACGGTTTTTTCGTTACTTTTTTTCCAATATTTTTTATAAATTTACAATCCTAAATTTCTTTAGAAAAAAGATTTCTAAAAAATTACCCCTCCCCCAAAAAAAAAAGACTGAAAAAAAGCCATCCTTTACAACCGTGCTCATGGCTTTGTTTATGGCATGGGTTAAAAAATTTACCTTCTGGAAGGAAAAGTGGAGAACATTATTTTTCCAAAACGAAGGAGGCATGCAGACTAGTTTTCGTTTCGCTTAAAGAAAGAAAGCAATTTCTCTTCATAGAGTGAAACTGGCGAATTTGCGGATTAACGTGAAACATATCTCTTACAAACGATAAGTATAATTGAATAGTTATTTATAACTATTCGGTTAAACATGTTTCAAAAAAGGGGGCATTTGCAATAGGAAATCCAACTCGATTTGAATGTTTGAAATGCAACTCGAATTATATATTTGAATTATTTTACTTTTACGAACGTATTTTTTTCAATTTAATCCCATTTTCAGCTATTTTAAAGATTTTAAATAATTGATTATACAACATACTTACTTGGAACCATTTATGCTGAAAGATAATATTTTAGTTTCGAACTAATAGAATCTATCTTTCAATGCCTTTATCTAGATACATTTCTTAACCTAAATGATAGCAACAATAGAAAGTAGATGTCAGAAGTGCTGAAAGCATTACATAAAAGATTAATCTATGATGAATATAATAAGAAGATTTTGTGATTATTTATTAAAATTCTATTTGTAAATATTTATTAAAATTCTTTTATAACTGTTATTCAAGCGGATAATGTTTCCTATATAATAACATAATAAAAATAATAATGATTGTTAATAAATGATACATTGGCATTCATATTTTTGATGGAACTTCTTTTTTCTGTCTTTTTTAAAAGTGAATTCATCAATGGATCTTAAAAAATTTATATTTTCTTGGTCACCGTTTCCATCTTTTTTTTTATTAAACTTCGTTAAAATTTCGATAAATTACATCATCGAAATTTTTTGTCTTCTTATTTCTAACTGTTACAGTTTCGTTCATATATTGCATCTCCCGTCATTCTGGTCACTAAAGCTTTAATATTTTCTACGTTAAAGAAGTTCTTATTATCATCTTTAGCTAATCGCAGTAAGGCATAAATATGAATATCCTATTTATAAAATTATTTTCTATTATAAGAAGTGAATATAAACGGTCTAATCGTATATCAGAAACGCTTCGTCAAAGCCCATTTCATAATCCTTCTATGTCATTCATTGCACACTTCCTATACCAAGAACGATTCTTAACCCCAATCTTTGCAGTATATTACTCTTAACCGTATATACTTCTGCAGACCATATTTCTTTATAAAGTTTCTTATGTACCTTTTATTTATATATTTAAAAATATCTCATGAAAAAAGATAAACCTAAAAATATAATATGCAATTTGATGTAAATTTTATAACTTAATTACAGGAAAAATAAAATCATATTCACTCTACAGTATGAATATATTTGCTTCTTCAAATAAATAACAGAACTTTAATAAAAAGTGTCATCTTAATTCTTGCAAAAACTAATTAAATTTATTTTACCGTTCATTGAAGAAGGATTACCCTAATCTGGAAACCTTAATCCTTTCTTTTTCAAATCCAATCAAGGATTACCAAAGCAAAGACCATGAGAATCAAAACTTCAAAGATTTGATGTTTCGATGTCTGAACTTGAGTTAGAAACATAATACATTACCGTTTGTTGTAGAACTATTGTTTGAAAAGTCTTAACAAAGTAAAAAAGGTGTTACTTTACCACGGATAATTTTAATTAGGTTGGATGATCTAGAGTTTACATTATATATTCTTTTAAATAAAAGTTATTAAAACGAAAGTTCTTTCTCAGATAAGCCAAATTCATACATTCTTTATCTCCTCTTAGAGAAAAAGGATGTGTTTGAGACCAAGAAACAACTCATTATTCATTTATTCTTTTTATTTGACAGTTTTTCCTCTTTATAATTCGAAGAATTTCTTTTTCCTATTTGGTAACGATTCGGCTTCAATATTCAAAATAAATCGTTTGGAATTCTGTATTATTCGTTTAAAATATTCTTTACTTATTTTATGTTTTTTTCCCATAGTGGTAAATAAATTGCGTAACACTCCTATTTAATATGCTTCAGCGTAACCTGAATATTTATTTACGTCCACAGACAGGAAGGATATCTCAGTAAATGTCCATACAATAGAACTTTAGAAAAGGTAATCGTGTATAGACAACACTCAGTCATAACTTTTCAGGTTTAAAAAAATAATAAAAATAAATATTAAAATAATAAAATATATAAAAAAAATTAATAAAAACAATAAAATACATGAAAGTAATAAAAGTTTTAAAATGGACAATGGAATTTTAACAATGAAAAATTTAGAAAATAATTGCAGAAGATATAGATTTGGAATTGCTGATCTATCAACAATGAATTATTTGCAAAATCACAAGTGTATTTACTACATTTAGCTAAGGCTCTTTTTAACGAATTTCATTAAAACTATTCTAATGCTTCAAACATCTTCAAATAGTGCAGCGTTCAACTCAAAAAATCAAATACAGATTTGCACGGATTTTTTAAACAAAGCTAAAAATTATAAGAAAACTCCTTAATAGTTCATAAGAATTTTTAGAACAATGAAGTAACAAAAAGATTAAATTAAGCAAAAACTAAATATTTTTCATTCTAAAACTACATTATTTTTCTATAAAATAATGATAAGTTTTTAAAATTAAAATTAATGGTATAATCACGAAAATAATATTGTAGTAGTTTGTGTGAAAAAAGACAACAAATCGGAATAAAAAAATTTCCGTTTGGTGACTTTAATATGATTTAAAATCTCGTATTTAATGCCATTGATCTGAATATTTCTCTCGAAAAACATTTGAAACGATCTTAAAAATTGAAACTGATTGTACAAATGATTGGTTAGACTAATTCCTATTGTGAAATCTCATTTTTAAAACTATTAAATAATTTTTAATATACTAAGTGAAAACAATAAATGAATTTAGTCCTCTAAATGATATGCAAAATAAAGTAAACAATGAACTTTCTGAAGTTCAGATTATTAAATCAAAAAAGCATAAAAATTAGTAAAAGATTAATTTGGACGATTTAAAACTTACAACTTAACAATGGATTATGTAGATTATTATAAATTAAATTTTTTAATTTAAAAATTTTATAACTTCCAATTATGAAAATTAAACACTCTAATTATAATTATCAAAAACTCATTCCTTATTCAATGGATCAAAAAGTCTTGAAAGAAAAATTTTATTTTAGTATATACCGCTCTCTTTTTTAAAGCAATTTTCAGTTTGAAAGAAACCTTCAATTCTTAGCATCACTACTGAAAAAAAAAAAAAACTATTCTGAATTATTTACAATTTGAATCATATTTTTCCCCTTCGATCATTTTTCTGAATTTATAATCCTAAATATCTTTAATGGAACCATTATTAAAACTGGAAAAAGTATAAAAAAATACAATGGAGATATTAAAGGAAAAAAAATTATCATTATTTGCAACCATACTTAAGAGTTTTGTTTTCGGCTGCTTCACATAAATCAGAGCGGAAAAACAGTTGCCCACTGAAGCAAGCATTCTTTTGATTAATGACACGGGTTAAAAAATTATTCCTCCGCTTTTCGAGAAGTAAAAGCAGTAAAAATAATTTTTCCAACAAGAAAGAGCCTTGTAAACGAATTTTCTTATCCTTTAAAAGGAATAAGAAACTTGTTCATGATGTAAGATGACATGTTTTAAACTTAAATTAGGGTTACTATATCGGCATTTTTGAACTCAAATTTTGGATATTAAGTCTATTCTCAAAATATTCTTAAATAAGACATTACATTCATATTTAGACATTATCTCATTTTAGTTTCCTTTGTAATTTGTAATAAGTTTTTAAAATAATTATATGGTATTTAAAAAATAATAATTAAAACTGTGCATTAATATTTGTTGGAGTGTGAAAGCCAAGATTCTATTTTGGAGCAATACCTATTCTTATTATATATGTTGCTTCTACTTCTCAGTGCAAATTTTTTCATGAATAAAATTTAGTACTTAAAATAAATAAATAATCATACCTCAGCTATTTTATTGAATGCGTGGGGTATTCTTCCGAATTTCTTGAATTTTTTCATATGTTCAACAGTATGACTCGTTTTGTAATTAAATTTGTCGTAGAATGAAAGTCAAGAATCTATTTTAGAGCAATATCTATAGTTATTATCTGCACTACTTCTTTTTTTCAGTGCAAAATTTGATATGAAATTTGTTATGGTCTAAATATAGAATCTGAAATTTATTTCTCTAATTTCTTGTATTTATATATAACAGTAAGCCATTTGCAAATAAATTCTTAATTTGATGTATATTGTAGCTAAAAGAAATTTGTCTTGTTAGTTGTGCTAACAGTATTCTAAACATACCTTTCAAAAGTGAATGAATTTGTTGTTTCAAATTATAAAGCAACATTAGGCCGATTACTATAAGAATATTTGAATTATAATAGGACATATCTAATTCATTTATTGTATTTTGTTGCTTTTTTTAATTATCGAGCTTACATAAAGATTAAAAAAAATACAATCACCCTTTCTGCAGGCTACCTCACGATCAACCTTTTGATTAATCAAATTTTACAATTTTGAAGATGTCCGAATTTCATACATCTACCTTATTGAGTTTTAGAGTTACAGCATTCAGATATGTGAGAAAAGACAAACATCTTTTGCATCTGTTAGCAAAGACAGATTGCATCTCTTCAACTTATTTGTTTTTTGAGTTATCATGTTCTCAAACGGATGCACATAATTGCAAAAAAACACCTATTTTTTAGACAAAGCTGAAATACAAAATTTGATAATTCATTACAAATCTGAAGATCACAAGACTGTTTCTTTCATGATTCGTATATTAAAGCGTGAAAAAATAAAAAAAAATCACGAATATGATTTTTGCTCATTTTACTTAAAAGTCCTTTCCAGAATGTCTCTGCATAAACTTGCAATTACATTTCATATCAAACTATTTGCAAGATACCAAAAATGCCTACTACCAAAACCTACTATTAGCTTTTTTTCTTTGCTGAATTCTGGTATGAACCATTATTCATTATAAAAAGTGAAAAATAAACTAACGTAATTTTTTTTATTTCGTAGGTATGTTAATGGTATGCGTAATATGGATGATGGATATATAAAAGTGTAATGCTAATTTAAATATACAAAAAGAGGAAATATTCCAAGTAAAAATGTATTTTAAATCAACACAAGATTATGAAATTAGAAAAAAGTTGAATATTTTTAATAATATTCTATCAATTACATTTAATCTAGAAGTTTTTGAAATGTTTATCGTTTTTAGAAAAACTGTAAAATCTAAATTAGTCTAATGTAAGCTATATCATAATTTCGGAAAAATAACTCTTCCTGTAAAATGATGTGAATTATAATTTAAATCCAGCATTATGAAATAAACATCACATAAAATAAAATTTGCTCGGACAAATGCCTCTTGAGAATAGCAAATAAAAACATACAAATATTTGAAGAAATTAACTATTGACTTTTTTATTTAATAAAGCCAGTCTAGAATAGGAAATTACAAAACTATATATATATATATATATATATATATATATATATATATATATATATAATTTAATTCATTACTTCTGAAAAGTTTTAAATTTTTTTCCGAAAATATCTACATCTTTTGGTAAATAAGTTTTAAGTCAAATCCTTAATCAAAATCATCTAGTGATATTTTTTATATTCCATTTATTATAGAATAACAGTTAAAAAATATTATTGCAAGCAACATTTATGGAACAAAAACTGCATTAAAGGAAATATCTATTATTTAAATCAAATGAAAAATTCATTTCATCCTTTGTATTTTTTTAATAATATTCATGAACTTACAAATTTAAATTTCATGAGCGAGAACATTTTAATATTAAATACAAAACTATACCAATAAAGATATAGCTGTAACAAAAATGTAAAAAAAGGGGTTTTCGTCGTTATTTTCAATAATAGTCACGATTTTATTTTCAGATTATTGACATGAATTAAAAATGTATTCCCTCATAGAAAACATATACTCTTTGAATGGTGGTACAATTCAAATAATCATTTCTCTGAAAGGATAATGGAATAAATATTTTCCTCAAAAATAAAATTAAAATAAACCTTTCATTAGAAGTAGGAAAGTGATCCATTTTTTAAACGAATAGGCCACCTACACAATTAAGCATGAAGTAGAACTCAGAAATTAAATTTTATTTGATACTAAAATCATAAAATGATGCAAGGAAACAAGTATATTACAAATGTTTTCAGTATAATTTTATAAACAAAATACTGTATAGTTTCTGTTTAACAAATGTTGAGAATAGTGATGAATGAACACAAGTTTCTAACTAACATTATTAAAACTTCTTTTGTGTACTTTGGCATTACGTTTTCTGATCATTGTCATTTCAAGACAGTTCATAATTTTTTCTATGAAAGGAGAACAAAAAAACGGAAACATTTCCTATTATAAGTTATACTAAAACTCAATTCTGTTTTATAATAAATTACAATAGTCAAAAATCCAAAAATAGTATTTAAATTTCATTAATAATAATGCAATGAATGTCCATGCTCTACTATGTTACATATTAGTTTACAATATTGTGATTAAAATATTATTATAATATTGTACAATATAGTTTAAACAGTGGTTTTTAATATAGTATTTACCAATATTAAATGATATTATAATTATTATTTAATATCATTCAGTGTAATATAATATAAGTGTAGGGTGAAGTTGTAACTTTATTTCATAAACTTCCTAGTTATCTAGTTTGTGCCCTTGCGTTTGAAGATTTTAATGGAATATTCGTAAATGATTCTAAATTTTAGAATTTCGGAGTGTGTGATAAACCATTACACCTTTTTTTTTCTATTTACATACATTTTCTTATTTCTGTGTATTATTATTTGCGTCCGAACTATTATTTATTACATTAGCATTCTTTACTAATTTTTGTTTTTGTTGTTAGTCTTGATTCTTTTTCTACAATATTTTCTACATTTTCAGAATGTTGGCATGCATGTCACATGTTTTAATTTACTGATACTATGTTTTCTTCATGAGTTGTAAAATCTATGCTTTGAAAATCTTCCTTACCAACTTTTTAGCGCCGTACACTCTTTTTTTCTGACGAAAGGTTAAAAATAAATAAATAAATTGAGTGAACTAGAATTGTGCAAATTACACTATTGGCACAAATATTTTTTTAATATCTGTACAGAATACACAGAATCTCTAAACGGGCGCATCTGGATCTCAAACGGGAGATTGGCAATCGTTTAATTTCCTGATATTCTGTTTTCTTCTTAAGTTGTAACATTTATATACAGAAAATTTTCCCTGAGAGGTTGTTATGCTTCCACGCATTACCCTTCTTACCACTTTTGGGTAGGAAGGGTTAAAAAAATAACCTCACTTCACAAGAAATGCCCTGATTATACTATTTCTGCAAACATTTGTATTTTATTATCTGCTACAGAATATATCGAACCTGAAAACGGATGCCTCTGGATTTGCCTTTCATTATTTTTAAATCATTAAATATCATCAGGGGATGCAGAAAAGAATACTGAAATGCAATTTTATGCCTTCGGCATCATTTTCTAAATACAATGAAGAATTCTAAAGACTGTCTTCAATACCTACGCTGTATTACTTAAAATAATGCTGTAGTTAATCTACAAATCAAAGTCAAAATCCATAGATGTGAGACAACATTCTATAAAAATATGCGAAATATGATAAGGGTGTTAAGATATTAGGAGGTAAAATTAACTATTTTAAATAAGCAATCTAAAATCTGAATTTTTTTAAAAATTCAAATGATTTTAGCAGATTTGGTAAAATTATATCTTTTATGAATCAAACATTTAAAAAAACAATATACCTTAAAAAGATGTATTTGAAAAGTGTTTTTCGATGTTAGAGATGTGTTTTTAAATAATCTAACTTGTGAGGCAAAAAAATATTCAAGCCAATAGTTTGAGTTTGAGTCATAATATCAATTGAACGTTATTAGAAAATACAAATTAAGAAAATTTATTATTAAATTTTAAAAAAATTAAGCATTTTAAAGAATTTGAAATATGAAGCTATGATGACAAATGCAAGTTTATTATATTAAATACAATTTCATTTAGAGAATTATTCCTGTTTGCGAAAATATAATAAAAAAATAGTGCTTAGAAAGAGAGTAGAATTTCTTTAAACGAAAAAAGAAATTTTTCTCTTCTTATTATTAATTGTTCTTAATAAATAATAAACAACCAAACAATTTAGCCCAAACTTCTGCATCATTTCCAAACTAATTTTCTTTCACTTTCTTCCTAATGGGTTTTAAAGGTAATTTCACATAACGAAACAAAAGCTTTTTTACCAAAAAAAAATTTACTTTTAAATTTCTCTAAGCTGATAAAAAAGACGTCCAAAAAGAATTTTTTAAATTTATGTAACAGAAAAAAAAATTATTTTTGCCGTACTTTTTTCAATTTGTAAACATAAATTTCTTTATTAGAAACCATTATTAAGACCATAAAAGATTAAAAAAATTTCAGTGGAGTTGAGAACGAATAAATATGCATTTTTTCCCCATCATTTACCTATGCTTATGACTGCCGTCAGATCACTCACGTAAATCAAATCGGGAAAGGGCTTCTTCCCAGGAGCGAGATACCTTGCAATTAGCTAAAATTATTTTTTTTAAAAAGACGCATTGGAAATGAATTTTCCTTTTCTTAAAGACATGAAAGTGATTGTTCTTTCAGAAAAGTCTGACACTCTCTTGGTTGGCTCAAACTGATATAGCCCATAAAGTTTGTGTTTTCTTAGAAATGTAAAACATGATTAAAACCTGTTTGGAAATTATCTCAAATATTAAAAAATAATCTTATAAGATGGAATAGTTTTCACTTCACTTTTAATGGCTTTCCGTAGATTAAATTATGAATATTCGAATAGGTTTTGCTTTAATTACATATTTAATTGTATTTAAGAAAAAATATTTCGTTTTCTAATTTTCTAGTGCATACTTCTTTTACACGGTATCTATAATTTGCTTTTTTTTAAAATCTGTCATTTATACATTTCTTTATTTAACTTGAGTTGTTTTATATCTGTTAAGTTATAATTCATAATTAATTTTTCCTCCCTTATAAAAAAGTCTTTTATTTTATATATATATTTGTTTTAAAGTTCTTCTTTAGGAATTTTTTTTATTTATATCATTGTATGTTCCGGGTGACAATACACTATTTTAATATTTTTAAAATTTAATTATCAGTTAACATATTTTTTTTTCATTTTACAAAGATAACCTATATAAAAAAAGCAATGGTTGCAATCTGATTTCAAATATTAAATAGAAGAAGTAGTAAATTGTATATGCGTTTGCACAGAAAAAAATAGCCTTATTTTATACACACTTCATCAAGTATTTAATTTTAACAATTAGATAAATTATTTTAGAAGTTAATGAGGAAATTTGAATGTGTGAAATTTTCCATGGAGTTTGTTGGTTTCATAAATTTTTTCAACCAAAATCGTTTTCAAATTGAAAATGAAATCTAAAATATTTGTTCGCAGTTCATGCTCTTGTAGAAGCAAACGAACGAAACAGAACTTATTTGTCACTAGGTGCATTTATCCCTCTTGTTGTCACAACCCGCATTGGGATCGGCATGTTTGAATTTTCTAACTGCAATTTCTGTTGAGCAACTTAGAAGAGGATATGTGGCGTGTTACTACAAGCAGGAAATACATAGTTCGTGAAGATGAATTTGTAGCGTGTTCCATCTATTGTGCATGTCATTATTTGACAATGCTAGGCTTTATCCGTTCATGTCATGTCTTCGAAGAATGTTGATTAGATATCTAAGCGATTCATAGTAATATTGCAATACTTCTCTTTCCTAACAATTAATTTCATTTGTAACATAAAGGAATTGAATGGTACGAATAAGTATTCAGTTTGCTCTAGATTCTTGGAATTTATTCATTTGAAACTCTACTGTCTACTCGTGATGTCAAAGTTTTGAAAATCGCCACCAACAAGTACGCGGATTATCAACTCTATTTTTAGCAGTAATTAACCTGTGTTTTTGTGCTGCTATATGAATGAAACTACAGAAACGTGCAAGTATTTCCTTTCGTTCTCGTATTTTGTATCTTGTTCGTTATAGAAACAGTGACTTTGAATTTTTAGTTTTTTTATTTCGAAATTAATATTTTGGTTTCTGAAATGATTGAAGATTTGGGGAAAAGTATAATTATTACAAAGTAATGGAGTTTCCTTTTCTGTTACTTTGACAGTTGCTTTTCAAAATCTTTTTATGTTATTTTTTTATTTTCTTACTTTTTATTTTATAATTCATTGGTATAATAATAATGAAATCTTGTAATCCATTTTTCTATGTTTATTTATCAAATAGTCATACTGAATCAAAATGAATTAAATACAGGTATTAATTGATTATTAAATTCTGAAGATATCGAAATATTGTATTATCATTGGAAACACACAACTGCGCACATCAAACTTTCGAGGTTATTTGCTTCGTAACTTTCTCGATCTCTCAAAAACTCTCTAATAAAGAGATTATCCTCCTACCCCCTCAAAAAAATGATCGATCTTCGGCAATACAATGAATGCCATTACTAATTTTTTTAGAGTCCCAAAAATGAGGGTTTGCTTCATAGAATTCTAAAGAAGATTATGTATAAATATATCAAAATTCATCGATCTAGTTCTAAACGGTTTTGAGTTATCGTGTTTACAGATATATCTAATTCCAAAAAAATGCAGGTTTTTTTCTTCTTTTTTTTGGAACTCACATAATTGGAGATTCATTAAAATCTCAGTTCGAATTTTGTGACGATTACAATATCACAATTACAAAAATCAACAAAATAAATGAAGTCAAATTAAATAAAAGATTGCGGAATTAAAGTCAGTGTAGATATGAAATTTAAACTCAAATTATAACGATATTTACTACAAATCTAATTTCAAGTTATCTCTTTGGAGAAACTAAACATCCTACGTAATATAAGTATTTTATTCATTTCACGTATTAAAATATGCAAAACCAGTTATTTAAGTGGAAAAATGATCGATTATTTACAATCCACTTATTTTCAAAATGACGTTTGATGTTTGAAGTAATTCTTTTGGTCTGGTATCGATCTCTGAAAACCAAATCCCGGGGTTGTGCTTGTTAAGCTGGATATAAATGTCTGATGTAATTGACAAAAATAAGGTGATTCTAGCTTTGAAGTACTTTCAAACACTAGCATTTTGAACGATTTCAATAATGCTGCCAATTTTGTGAATAATAGTTATATTTAGAAAAAAAAAATCATATTCAATCAAAAATATATATTAGTTATTTCATGACCTCGAATTATAAATACATCGTTTAAAAATGCTTTATGACACTTAAAATAGCTCATTATTTTGACATAAATAGTCATCCTCGGGAGGGTCTTTCGGAAACTTTCTCGCATCTCCATAATAAAGATGTTATACTCCTTCGCCTAGCATAGAAACTGTAGACCTTTTGTTAAAATTGTTATTTACAGAGCCCCATAAATGAGCGTTTTGTGATTCTTACTATATAAAAAAATGAGTTTAAAGTTGGACGCTTTTCCTCGATAGATTTAAACTAAAATTTGATATAGAACTGCATAATTAATAAAAAGATGACATACATAACGAGATACATTTATTGAGTTAGTTTGGAATTATTAGATATTATGCTGGCGAATTAATAAGCAGGCAGGCCAACGAATCAACGAGCTAAATTCAAACTTTGGTACGTATTTGTTTTGTAAATGATAAAAATGTGCATTAAAATTTTATTTTTCTAGCTTTTTCTAGCATTTTGTCCTTAATGTCTTCACTTGAAAACGGTCAGATAGACAGACAAAATTCTTACAAAAGATTTCTCTCAAACCTACCGATTTTCTGCTAAGATCGCACATCAAATTTCATTCATTTAGGTTAAAGTACTTTTAGGTAATCGACTTCATAGACAGACACAATTCCAACAATGCGATTTTGGAAATAGGGAGGTCTAAAATGGGGGGATTCACCAAAATCTAGTTTCGAATTTTTTTGAAAATTCCCTTTGTATATTTTATATACTAGACAGTTAAAAGGAAAAGATTGTGATTTTGTAGCAGATTTTGTGACTGAAACTGAATAAAAAATTTTGTGAAATTTATAACTTGGAGGACATGCATTTTAAGTGAATATCTTAAATTGGATACATTTACACATTTTAATGAGTTTTCGATCATTTTCTATTATTTGTAGGCTATACAATAAGATAATTTTTAAAAATAAAAAATATTTTTTTAAATATATTATATGTATTTAAATTATATGAGATAATATTTCACAATCAGGAAAAAATTATATGTCTGCACAGAGCCGGCCTTCTTTATAAAAGGGCGTGAGTGCAAGGGGTCCTAAATTTTTATAAAGTAAAAAAAAAAGAAATCTACAAACAGAATATATAGTACTATTGCGCGTTTATTTATTATGTGATTTTGTTTTTGCTATTAATTACTTAAGAAAAATTACATTTTTTTCGATATTTAGTAAGAAAAAATGCATTTAAGAGTGTTTCTGCATTGTCATTGCAAGATGGTACCATTTGTGTGGAATTCTCTTTATTTGCAACACCTGAAATTGAAGTAATATCATTCACAGAATTACTTCGTAGACAAGAAAACAAATCTACTTGCGATTTCTTGAAATTTAGCTTTTATTCTTCTTCCTTTTGTGCTAATTTTCTTTTTTGATACCTTGAGGGATATTTCCATGGCATTGACACGATTAAACCTAACAATATTTAACATTTTATGGTATGAATTATCATAATTTTAAATGCAATCTAATCTAGAAGATGAGATAAATGACCGTAAATATACTTACTTTATGTTTATAATTTGTTGCACCCTTACAACTGATTGTAATATATCTGCAAACTTCGTATATTTCCAAACACGTCAATTGTTGCCGTTAAATTTCTTCTTCTCTTCTTTCCATATGCTATTATTATTCAGTACATTATTTTACTTCTTCGTCATTCTGGGGCACTCTCAATCGCGGGGCTCAGTACATTGCATCCGCCGTACCCCTCAGATGGCCGGTCCTGAGTCTGCAAAAAAAAACACAAGCAAGGGTAGGTTAACGCATTAAGACTGTTACTTATGACGCTTTTTAAAGCACATTGAAAGAAAAATAGTTTTTTTTTAATAAGTGTAGTAAATTTTTTTTAATTTTATTTATCATTAAAATAATGATTTTATCTTTTCAAGTGGGAAAAATTAATTTTAAAACTTGTGACAACAGTCCAATTAAGAAAAGTGAATTCTAAAACGGGACCACTCATTTCTTTAAATACAATTAAAACCAAAAGAAACTACCAAATTTCCATCAGCATACAATATATGGACCCGAATATGACATTTTATATACTGTATCCCTTTTTTCCTTTGTTTCCTCACGTATGATGCAAAACCAAAAAGTTTCAATTTTCGTTCTTTTTTAATCGATATATAATTAGTTTAATGGCTTTTCTATTTGTCCTGATGAAATCCATTTTCAGTGTCGAAAATTTCTTCCTAGGCTATTCTTTTAGTTCGAGAAAAAAGACTCACTGATTTAACCAGTATTTAGATAACTGTTTGTTATCAAATCTTATCAATTTCTGAGAAAAAAAATCCTCTCATTTTATCTTTAAAATAATTTAATAAGATTATTACTATAAATTATGCCAAATAAGTTTCTTATTCTGATGATATAATAATACATTTTGGTACTTACTTTAAAACAATATAAGGGCTATTAGCCTTTTATTAAAATATTTAATGAATGATTTTTAAATCTAAACTCTCATTCTTTAGCAGTAACTTCATCATATTTTCTCTTGAAAATTCTTTTATACACCACATTTAAATCGTTACAAACAATTTATAGTGTTTTACGTCCCAAATATTTAATAGAATGGATGTTACAATATCAGACAAATCTGAAAACCAAGCCAAATTTTGCAACTCTCCCAAATTTTTTATTTTACTTCGTATATTTACTTAAAAAATTTTTTAATTTTCCGTCATATATAATTAATAAAAATTTTCAATTATATGATTTGGATTTCAAATGTGAAAAATATTCTCTATTATTCAAAGATTAAAAAAAATCGTTTGATCATATTATGTATAGTATTTATTATATATTCATTATTTACATAATATATTTGCATCATTTATTTTATATTTTACATAATATTTTATATATTTATTACATAATATATACTATATTACATATTATATTTTGCATAACATCTGTATAATATGATTTTTTCAACAATATCAACGAAATTTACTCAAGTCCATTTCTGTTTGAAATAAGCTTGATATTTTCTGCTTTAAAAAGTTATTTAAATAAAGTTGAATAATTCCGAATTCTAATGCAAGTTTCCATTAATAGCCAATACTAGGTTATGAATTCCTAAAAGATGTTTTATTTTGTTACGAAATACACCATTTGCTAAGAAATTTTAATACCAGGTGTGTTTCACAAAAAAAAAAAAAAAAAAAAAAAAAAAAATCAAAGTCAGAAAATCCTTTGAGAACAACCTGTGAAAAATTGGATTAATCAGTGCTTCAAGCAGTGCCCATCTCAATAGAATTCTCTACTTGTCTCAAATTAATCTCACCGATCAAGTGAAGGTAATTGAATTATCACTTCGTAATATAAGTTCCTGGGAAAGGAAAATCTCTATTCCATTCACGCGCTAATAGATTTCTGGATAATTCTTCGACCTTATAATTCATTCATTTTTTATTTCCACTGTAAAGGTAAACAAATTTCCAAATTGAAAAAAATTATCCCAAATTGTAATCTTAAATTCTAAATTTGATTTGAATCCTAGTTTAAATGAATATCCTGCATTTAATTTAAATTTTAATTTATACATTATATACGAAAACTATAGTTTGAATAAACAGAAAGAGTCACTGAATCAAGTTGTTTGATTTATCGATATCTTTATTGATACATTTTTATTATCCTTTAATATTGTTTCATATATCCTGTCCAAAAGAAATTGGCGCTGTCAATGGTGCTCCGATTCCAAACTAAACAATCTAGAGATATAAGAATAATGCCAGCAACTCATTGGACTTTTACAAAAGCACAATATCCATCCCAACTAATTAGAAATATTTTTAATGACAAGTTAACTTTTCGTTCCAAGATTTACGAGTTCTGAACATATATAAAAATATATGGGCAAATATTTAAAAAAAAAAAAAAATCTCAGAAGTCGCAACTCATCCTTTTGAATTCCTAACATCCCCGATATTAGCAAATGAATAAAAAATAGTATGGAAAAATAGATTCACTTTAATCTAAGGCATGTGCAATTGTGTTGCCCACATACGTATGTTCCAAGGAATGGCGTCTCGAGCTCGCAATCTTTCTGATCCATGACTAGTACTCTACCAAAAGGCCACTATAATATTCGTTGAACCACGCGCATCAAAGCTGCAATATATATTAAAAAGCATTTGATTGACTAGTAGGTGTATTAACTCACCACTTTTACAAGGAAGTAGATGTTAAAAGAAGTCAAAGGTTTCTCTTTTTGTAATGAGACTTTTATTCGCTTGATGAAGATGGATAATGAAGATTTTAATCCCCATTATTTCACGTCCCTTTGATTTGGATGATTCATCTGAGAAATAATTTGACTTAAATCCAATGTATATACATATATATTAGAAAATGGAATCTACTTAATATTTTCTGCCAGTTGTAAATAATTCTTACATTTGTTATGCTGAATAATCCTTCAGTGAAAGAAGAATTTCAGGGAGAGTTTGTCAGAGTTTCAAATGACAATAACATTGCAAATATTTATTTTGTATATCCAATTAAAATATACAAATATATTTAAAATTCTTACTTTATTAAATTTCTCTTCGTAACATCTTTCTTTATCTGAATTACTTTCAGTTATCAGCTAATATTTTCTTTATTAGCGATATCTTCAGAAATTCAGTGAATTTTTGGCAATCAATTTACCTGTAAAGAATCTGGAATTCACCTTTTATATTTTAATGATTCAAGCCCTGCTTTCATCGTATAATTGGGCATTTTATATCCCTTTCTTAATCTGCAACGCATATGCGTGTTGCCAGTTTGATTGTTAATAATAATATCAATTCAAAAGGTTGCCAAAGGAAACAATGGACCTTACCTTGCCTTTAAAAGAAAGGAAAGCATTCCCATGTTTCTTCTTCAAAATCCCCTAAGTTTTAATTCGTCTCAAATCCCACAAACAAGACAAATGAATTCAGCTGTAAGTCTACATGGTTGTTTTGTCTCCGGACTTGCTGCTGACCAATGTATTTCCTAATTTTTCCGGCACAGTCTTAAGCAGTTTGATTCAAACATCAGATTTGAGATCTAATAGCCACAGATTCAAATCTCTATACTAGATGGTATTAATATATATATATATATATAATCTTGGAAAGGCATCTTCCAAGGTACCTTATTTATTATTTGAGCATGGTTAAAATTGAGATGTCAGTTATCTAAAGCCCTTGAAATATAGAATGGTAATTAAACTTATCTTATTTGTATATAGTTGGAAGTACGAAGCCAGTTACACAAAGAACTAGTTAAGAAGAACGTTAATTTAACAGGTTTCATCTGATTATTAATAAAATCAGGATATCGGTAACCTAAAGAATGCGTATAGAAGAATGTTAAAGAAACAAATCAATCAATCAAATGGTCTTTCAGGAAGAAAAAAAAATGCTTTAAAAACTAACGACTGTAATAAAAAAATCATGAAACTTAAAAAAAAATGGAATAAGAAAAATTAAGTGTACCATATAAAAAATAAAGATGCATAATTGTCTTTAGATATTAGTATGCGAACTCGTTGTTAATTGTTTTTAATTATAAATTTCTATATTAATTTTCGCCAAAAGCAAATGAAATAATGAAAATCATTTTAGAATGGATTAATTTTTTAACGACAATTATTTGTATTTTTTTTTCAAAACATAAATCATTTGCACATAACCTAATTTAAAATTTACATTTTAAGCTACGAAAATAAATCATCTTTTCATCTAAATTTCTTATTACAGTTTTAAAATAAATGTTTCTCTACAAAAGTTTAATCATAACACTGTAACAGCTAACATAGTTGAATTATTTTTATCCAACTGTTTTTTTTTTTCGACTGCATCTTATTAAAAGTCGGCATCACTTTTGAACAGTTGTAACTTCACGTGCCAGAGCAAAAGGAAAAAAAATGTAGATGTGGTTGAAATGAAATTCCAATACAAATTATTTTCCAATGCAAAAGATAAGGTAACAGACACATTTTTTCCCGCCGGAAAAATCATTGACACTTTTTTTTCTCTCCATAGAAATCACGGTCCGCCGCCGTGTCATTCATCCGATATTGGCAAAAGTTTTCTTCAGATTGTTAGGTTCTGCTTCAATAGAAATAAATTACAGGAACTATTTTTTGAAGTTAGCTAAGTTTCTTTTCGTCGGAGAATATTCTGAACTTCCCTCATTAAATCTGCCTTAGTTTCTTTCTAAAAATGTCTGTTAAATTTTTCTCTATAAGAGCTTTTCTTTAATTTTATTGTTGATGGATACTCTTTTGCAACCATATTTAAGCCAGCTATTTATTCTTTTACATAAATATTTGAAATTCTAATTGCAATTTTCTTAAAATGTAATGCGATAATTCATGTATTCCTTAAAAAATAACATATCTTTAAAAACATTAATAAAAAATGCTACAAAATTTACAGTTGCTGTTGATTATCACTTCAGTAAACACTAGTTTCTGTTTGTTTATATTTTTACCTCTTCTAATACTTGAAGAAAAGCATATTTAGATGACATTGATAGTATAGATGACAAAGAGAAGTTCTAACTAACATTCTGCACTCCGCCTCTCAAAATCAGAAATACATTTTTTAACTCCTCTGTCTATTGGTGTATCTGTGAATTCAATATTATCTACGAATGTTTGTGAGTATGATAATATCTGAGAATATCTATGAATATGATAATATCTGTGAATATCTATGAATCTGATAATATCTGAGAATACCTTTGAATATGAAAATATCTGCGAATATCTATAAATATGATAATATCTGTGAATACGATAATACCTGCGATTACGGTAAGTCAAGAAAGAAAAACTAGATAAATGAATTTGTTATGTTAGTTTTCAGCCGAAATAATAATCAAAGTGTGGGCGAAATATGTTAAAAGTAAGACTGTATACTCATACATGCCTATTCACATTCAGATGAGTATAAAAATTCAAAAATAAATTTAATTTGAGACTGGCGGTTTTAGCATCAGAATTATTAATCTGTTACACCAAATCGTGTACTAAATCATTACAGGAAATATTGTCTCTATATTTATCGATGTATATTGAAGGACGATAAATTAATAACAGAACGAGATAGAAAAATGAAATTGGCTGCGTTGTCTTTATAAAGCTATTCCAAATCTGAATCAAATGTGGAGCATGTGAATGCAACTCTCGAAAATGCATTCATGATTCTTCTTACTGTATGAAGGATCTCAATGCGGACATTTTATAAAATTTTCATATTTGTATCCAATTATGAATATAAATAAAAATGTTTTTAGAAGAATCATCCGGTTGACTTAAACAAGGAGAAGACACCATTTTTTGCTCTTCAAAATGCCAGTTTTAAAGGGAAAGTACAACCTAGCACGTTTGATTTGAAGATGAGAAGTGCGAATACTTTTTAAACTTTTGAGATCCCATGTTAAATGCTATTTTGAGACTTTATCCCAACTTTAAGTTTAATCAAATAAATTGCATAAGTTACAATAATTCCTTTTATTTGGAATATTTAACTGAAATAATGACATGAATGTAAATAATCTCTAGAGACAAATACGACACACAATTTATATTTGTGATTTGCAGTTCTAACTCTTTCTGATTTAAATATGTATAGTGGTGGCCAAAATTGTGGACACTTTTGAAAATCGTTATGTTTTCTAACTTTGTATGCTTATAGAAATTGTTACATTTCACAAAATGTAAAATTTTACGTATCATTTTAAAGAGAATCAAATGCTGATTTCAATACAAAAAGCAAAATTCAAATACTTGCAGTACAAAAAAGTTATTCTTATTTTAATCTGAATAACAAACACAGTGATGAAGTGGATTGTAATTTCTAACATTCTTGAAAAATCACTGTTCTTGTTCTGGGAACCAATCAAATGTTATTAACTGCCAGCAGAAGCTGGCATCATGTTTAAAGTTGGAAAAAGTCATTATTGTGCGTATTCTGAAAAAGTATGATGGTTTTTTATGTAATTAAATTGTAAGTTAGAAGTTTTGTTAAACTTTTTAGTATGCAATTGGAATTTTTGTAAATATTTCAAAAATGTAGTCAAGAATCAATGACATCAAATAAAAGAATATATTGGTCTCATAGAAAGAGAACTAAGATTATTGCGATACATGAATGTGGTCTTTCCTATGCTGAAATTGCAAGACAGGTGGGTGATTCAGTGACTGCATCTGGAATCCGAAAATTTTGTTTACGATATCAGGAGAAAAATTCAATAAAAATCAAAGCAGGAAATGGCTGTAAAAGGCGCATCACATCCGTTGATGACAGAAAAATAAAAAAGACTATGTCGCCATGATTGAAGAATATCATCAGCGGCTTTCAGAAGTCAATTGTGTGATGCTGGCATTTATGTCAGTTCAAGAACAATTAGGAGAAAATTATTAGATGCTGGACTAAGAGGTAGAATTGAACAAAAAAAATCCTTATCTCAATTTAAGCAGCTTATAAAAAGATTACAGTGGGTAACGAAACGCAATAATTGGACGGCTGATCAGTGATCACAAGTTATTTGGAGAGATGAAACTTTGGAGAGAGAACTACATCCTCACTGCATTCCGGCAACTATGAAGAATTCAGTCAGTGTTATGATTTGATCATGCATGTCAGCAGATGATATTGGTCTCCTTCATGTTATCGATGGGACATTAAATGCAAGAAAATACATTAACACTATTCTAGAGTCAAAATTTACACCTCTCATCAGTGATCTATTTCCCAACAACGCATCGTTTACTTTTCATCGGGATTCAGCTTCTTGCTACATAGCAAAAATATCGAAAGAGTGATTTAGTACAAAGAGCATTGAATTGTTATCATGGCCAGGAAACAGTCCTGACTTCAAAATTGTTGAGAACTTATGGCACCATTTGAAAATTCTTGTACATATGAAGCGTTCGTCAAGTAAAAGAGAATTAATTGAGGTTATAATTTTTTCATGGTATCCTGTAATAACAAAGGACGAGCTTAAAACTCTAGTCGGCTGAATGAAACATCAAATTGAAGCTGTAATAAAAAATAAAGGCTATCCTATGAAGTACAGATAACTCACTACAGTCATCAGCTTCTAATGAATGTAAATAATTATTACCACTCAAATTTTCGTATTGCAAATATTTCAATTTTGCTTTTTGTATTGAAATCAGCATTAAATTCTCTTTCAAATGATATGTAAGAGTTTGCATTTTGAGAAACGTTACATTTTCTATAAGCATACAAAGTTAGAAAACATAAAAATTTCCGAAAGTGTCCACAATTTTGGCCACCACTGTATGTATAATTTAAGCAATGGGCAGTAAAAAGATTAAATATAGGGTTTTCTAGTTATTCTCAAAAGAAATGTTCTTTACAGGAAGTCCCTTCAAACATAGATGGCATTGAAAATATTCTCTATCAAATTACAACTCCAGAGGAAAATTTATCATTTCTCGAATTGATAAAAAGAAAAATATATATGAATTCTCTTTTAAAAGATGTTTCGTAATATGCATTTTTTTTTTCTTATTTTCCTTGAAAACTTCAAATCAAAAACATTTCTTTGAATTCAAATTTAGATAGAGAAAATGCTGGAAAGATACTGATTTCATTTCTGCATTTTGAAAGTTCTAAGAGAATCTTAGATATCATTGGAATCCACATTCTTTTCGCTAAAATAACTATTTTTACGTTGTTAGAATTATCATGTAAATCACGAATTTTTCTTTTTTAAAAAGTGAAACTATTTTTAAAGTCTATATGCAATGAGATATTTCTATCAATAAACAGGTACTAGATAACCAGGAATTTCTATTTAGAAAAAATGAAATAATATTTTTAAATTTTTCTGAGAATATTTATTGATATCAAAAAAGTACAAAACTGTGATCGCGAATTGAAATAACAGTTAATTAGTTCTTTTTTTAAGTATGAGTTATCAATCTGTTTATAAATAGTTTTATAAATAGTTAGGCAAAAATCTACAAATATATATCTATACGCTTTTATATGATCAATAACATGAGTACTGAAAATTTTTCACCGTTGAAATAATAAAAATAAAAAAATTAAATAATTAAAATAAAGAATTAAGTTAAATAATTAAAAAATTAAATTGAATTGTAGAAAATAAATTATTTATTTCAGTTTGAAAGCTTAAAAATTGAAACACTTTTCGAAGAAATTCATGACGTTGCTTTTAGAAAGTGTACAAAAAATTATATCTATGATAGTATGATACTTTAGTGGAAATAAAAAAAGAATTTAGAAACTCCTTTTTAAAGGAACAATCGTAACCATTAAAATTGAACTAATTTCCCTCATTAGCAATTTATTATAGCATTTTTTAGAAAATTTAGTCTGTTTAATTAATTCAGTAAAAGATAATAAAGAGTATCCCAAAATTAAGCAAGATATGATTTTGCCACCATTCTTGCAGTAAAATGTTGGCAACCCTAATAAAAAAACCATTTAATAGCTAATAGTTTAGGATTAATAAAAATGTAGCGTTACACCACAGATCAACATGTTAACACAAGATTTAAATTAAATCTAAAACGCAGTTTTTTTCCTTTAAATTGCCTTATTTTTATTGAATGGTAAAGTACACAGTATAGTGTTATGTATGGAATAATGCACAGGCCAAATGACTTCCAGGACTTTGCTCGCACATACGCACTTCTTTTGTCAAAATTTCCCATGACCATTTTGCATAAATATGGCTGAATTTCTTTGATACATCGTTGCATTTCTTCCTTCATTGGACCCATGATTGTGAGTTTGTTGGCATAGACATTTGACAAATATTAAAAAGAAATCCAATAGTGTGAAATAACACAATCTAGGGGGCCAATTCTCACATTTTCGAGATGTGGTTGCCAGACATTCATTAATTTTAAAATATTGTTCAAGAATGAAAACATTTTGATCTATGGTGTAACGCTCCATGTTTACTAACCCTACACTATCGGCTGCCAAATGGTTTTTTTAATAAGGCTGCCAATACTTTATTATACGAATGGTGTTAAATTCAAATCTCCCGTTAATTTCGGGACGCTTTTAGATATGGGTACCCTTTTTATTTTTTTCATACTTGTAATGGTAATTCTACGAGAAATTTTTGGGACTTGCCAGAAACTCAATATTAATATTTCGAAGAATCCATTCCTCTTATAAATTCTTAAAATCTATAAAACTTCTTTTTAGAATCATCTCAGTCTATGTTTATATGAACGTAAAAACTCACAGACAGAAAGTAATTGAAAGATGACTTTTAGTGACATAAATTTTCTATATGAAATAACAGCACACTTAGACTGCCTTTCAGTGTACGCGTGCGTTTAAATAGATATGTATGCTTGATTTAAATATATTACTATATAAAAATAGCATTCTCAGTAAATTCAATTGTTCAATATCCTTGGCAGTAAGATGGAATATTGATTATAGATATAAAAAGTTTTTTAATACTTGATAATATTTACTTTATATCAATCAATTCACATCATTAGACAGAGTACATTTTATGGATATTTGAAATGCGTAATGCAAATTAGAGAAGTGCTTGTCTCAATAATCAATCAAGATCCAAATCCGTGAGATTCATCTCTCACTGTCTATGACACATAGTTTATGATTGCAGGCGGAAATCAATATATCATATAATATCACTCACACTCAAGTACTTCACCCGTCGCAAGTGGATTGTATTGTAAACAGTCAACCAGCATCAGAGTATCAGATCGATCAGGTTTATTAGATCGCAATTCTCTTTTATTTCTTTTAGTTGGTCCATTGTCTAATAAAACTAGATTTGAATTATGTTTACTGAAGAAATCATTCTTCCGTATTTATTATTTATTTAAAATACTTTTCCACCATGCTGCTAATTCTTTTTCCCATAAAAGTAATCTATAATATAATATTGTATAATTCTGTGAGTACAGATATTATGAATTTAAAATATTTATAATATGATTATGGTAGATATTTTGTTTAAATCATTATATTCTTCTAATAAAATAAAATATACCTTGTATAAAGATGGAGCATTTTGTTAGCTTTTATTTCAACATTTCACACAATCTAATTTGGTATGTCATTTTTTAGTTCAATTATCATCAGTCACAATATATATATATATATATATATATATATATATATATATATATATATATATATATATATATATATATATATATATATATATATATATATATATATATATATATATATATAATGTAACTAAAATTTTAAACTACTTTGAATTAAAGATTTATTTTATGTAATTCGAAATGTAATCGCTTGTTTCCCAAATTTCTCTTACGTTACACACAGTTTTGGAAATGCATTCCAGAAACATTAATTTCAATCTCAAGTGCATTTATCTTTATTATTTCTTTTGAAAAATTGCAGTCATTACTAGTGTCCGAACAAGCTCTATATGTTCACTGAAGTTAGCTATACTTATTATTCAAAAGCTGCAAATACCAACAACAACCCCCTTTTAATAATTAAAGAATAAATATGATAAGTAATTACGGAACCGTAATAAAATAATGAGTTTTAACATTCAAACTCTAAGTTTCTTTATTCATCCTCTAATATTAAAACAAAGAATATTTACTCAAATTTCATATTTTAGATTTGCCATCCTTCGTTAAAACTACCACGCTTTTTGTAATGTATTGTTATTGCCTTTATTGTCAAAAAGATAATGCATTTTCATTATAGAGAAATATTCAAAGATATCATAACTTACAGTACAGAGCATCCAAATACACGATATGGAACATGTTTTTTATACTTTCGCCAAGAAATATATTTATGGACTGATTCCAGAAAGACGAAATCCAAATCTTTCATAGATATACGCTTTTGGGGAAAAAATATTTTGAGTTCAACGCATGCATAAACTTTGCCTGCTTTGCAAGACAGTCAAAAGACCTGAAAAAGCCTCACTATTCTTCTGGTCCTTTTAGGAAGCAAGCAAATGCATATACGGAAATTCCCGTTTTGCGATCCTTCTACTGGAAATAATACCCGTACTGAATACAGAGATGCGCGAGGATTGGAGCCGAAATCCGAAAAACATGACAGATCTATTTCTGATGAAACGGGTAACACCGAAAAGTTTTTCTGCTTAACTTAATCCGAAAGAAAATTTTGTTTCTTACGTTGGCAACGTTAAGATGAATTCTGAAGAGAGTTTGGAATAAAAGTCGGCAGCATAAATGGAGTATAATAAAATGCAAGATATGATCAAGTTTGCAACCTTGAGTTAAAAGTAAGCAGCGTATTACTTATTATAAATTGTATTCGTCTTCTTTATAAAATCTTTATAAAGAGTTCTTTTAAATGTATTCGGAGATAGAAAATGTATCTACTTATTTAGGAACAATTAAAGTTCATGAGAAAAAAATGAAAATTTAATAAGCATCTTTTAAAATTTGATTCCTGAATAAAGTAATCAAAATGTTTCTTATTTAGTGATGAAAGATCATTAACATAAAGTATTATGTAAATAATCTAATAAATAATGGAAATTTATGTAAAATTAATTTTCTCTTACTTGCATACGCAGTATAGTAATCGTCAAAAAAATTGGAATCGAGATTTTGACGAATCTCCACGTTTTAGACTTTCCTGAGTTCGAAAAACACACTTTTGAAAATGCTCGTCCATCTCTCTGTCCGTCTGTGACAAAAATAACTCAAAAAGGCTTTGAGCTAGATGACTTAAATTTGGTATAAGGTCTTTGAATTAAAATTGCCGATTTATATCAAATTTTGAGCAAAATCTGTTCAGAAGAAGTTCGTCTGTCCGGTTCTTCGAATATAAGTTAACACGATACTACAAAACGGAGAGAGCTGGATAGTTAAGATTCCGTGCATATATTTAATATTTGTAGTGTTAACAACTGTCAAATTTTGAATCAAATCCAACGAAAGATTGATTTTCTGTCGGTCTGAACTTTTAGAAACGCGATCATTCTAAAATGCAATAACTTAAATATATCAAATTTGATATGGAATTTTGTGAACTATAAGTGCAATTTTGTGTCAAATCTTTGTTTCAATCGGTTAAGAAAAACGTATCTAATAGCCAAATTTGATTTTTGGATAGTATTAATGGCATGCTAGGGAATAAATGCCAAAATACCCTCCAAGGACAAGACGGTAGATTTAGTAAAAATTCTAAATTCTAGCCAAAAGTTGATATTTCCTAACAATTGTACGCCAATTCCATTGAAGGCATTCTCTGGTATGACAAGTTTATTAGAGAGTGCACGAGAAAGTTTTGGGGAGACCCCTCTCTCTGATTCTGAATTTATTCAGCAATGTATAATTCATATTTATCTATGTAAAAATACAATAATTTACTATGTTTCTTGAAACTGTGTTTGTAATCCATTAAGATATTAAATAAATAATTATGATCTTGAGAACTAAAGAAAAAACGATGCATTTTAAAGACGTTCTTCTGTAATCAAAATATAATCTATTTATGTTCATATGATACACGTTTAATAAACCACACTATTACGATTTTCGAATCAGTTGTACATCTTTGAGGAGGGAGATAAAAGAATAAAATTTAATATCATTTGATAGATGGGCAAGAAAAAGAATTATTTTTTCCTCTTATTCATTTTGTTTACTGATTAGATACATTTTGAAATCTCAAACTTTCTTAGAATTTTGCAAATCTTAGTCTAAGGTCTCAGACAAGAACAGCAAAAGAATTTATATCACATTAATATTTCATTGTGGTAAAGTGAATGATTCTCTATCAAGTAACTGCTAGACTTAAAAGTTATCTTAAGGATAGAGAATTACTCCTAAGTACCCAAAGAAAATTTCCTTTATTCATTACCGGAAACTACTATAGTATTCCAACAGCAATATACAGACATTGCCCTTCATCTTACCTCTTCCCATGCAAAAGAGATGATGTTTGCGTTTAAGTGGCACTGTTGAAATGAAAAGGATACATCCTTGGAGAATCATTTTTTTTCTGAAGAGTTCTAGGCCAAATACCTCTCTCTCAGATTACATCTTGCTAAATAGGATCTCATCAATAGAATTCATCTATATTCTCAATACTACGGTTTCAACATACTTAATATAAATTCAGATTGCCCTAAACAAGCAATTGCATCAGTGAACAGCTAAACTACAAATCAGAGAATAGCGTGATTCAAGCAGAGTTCTTCGCAGTGAACATTGTTCTGATATGAGTAATACAATAAAGCAAGATTTTGCAATAACTGAAGTGATATCCAATTCAATCTCTAAGGGATCAAATCTCTCACAATTATCAGCAAAATAGCTAAAACTATTCAAACTTTGCTCTCTCAATAAAGAAAATCTAAATTGCATTAATACTCATGATAATCATTTTGGAAACCAAAACATTGATCAGCTAGCAAAACTAAAATTCACATCATTTGAAGGGACGCCTACCAATTTGCAATTAGTTATCAAGTTAGCTGAAAAAAAATCATTAATTCATTTATTCATGGAATCTTCTCAGAAGAAATGAGAAGAATTAACAACTAATAACTATACTTTGACATCTTATCCAAGATCTTGACTTTTTCTTTGCAAGGGTCCAAGAAAGAATTTCTATTCATAACAGGCTATGATCCCTTTCCAAGCTATTTTGAAGGATTCAGATTGGATGAGAAATTTATGCATGTTGTCCTCATGCGGAAAGTTCAACTATCCGCTATGTTAGTCTACTTTTGTCCTCTTAATACATCTTACCATTTCAAAACTCCTTTAAATGCTCATAAAAATGAACACTTTATTCAGTTCATGCATTCCAATGAATTAACGTAAATGTTCAGATGCTGAAATTGTAATTCATTGTTATTATGCGAATGCAAACTAAGACAGAACGTTGTGAAGTTCATTCAGGATTTTAAACGTGTTTTTTGAAATTTCTAATTTATATCTATTTTGTTTGGATGCAATAACTAACATTATGTCATTCACGTGATTATATCAAGATAAACCCTTGCTGTTTTTGTTCAATTATTTTTCATCTATGGTTAGATATTTTTAGTAGAACGTAACAAAAATATCTAATCGAATGTAGCAAAGGACATAGAATCATAGAGAAATTTATCATCTTTCTGGATTTCGAAAGTAACAGATATTTAATGAAAATTACTCTCAAGAATATGAAAAATGAACAGAAAGAAAACACCTTTATCTCCAAAAGCTTTTAAATCGATTAAAGTGTCTGCTCTTGAGAGACATGTCCACTCGGAGAATGTTTGTGACAGAGCAGCAAAAATAATAAAGTCTTTTAGACTAATAAGACAAAAATATCAAACCAAACAACTTTCAGGAAATTCGTATTCTGCGATTCCCGATTTCGCAGGGAAACCAGTACTTTTGGTTTCTCTTTCTTTTTCCGAAAAAAGAATTTATTTCTATCTTACAAATTGCAATCAGAAAAATGCATACCTGATTTTGCTGATAAGTTAAAAGAAAATCCTATTTTTATAGTCGAAAAAGAAGAAAAAAAAAGAATACGTATTTTACAATTCAAATTCTTTCTCAGTCTAACGCTCCTGTGCAAAATTATCGTCAGGATTGGTAAGTGAAATAAAATAGAAGCACGCGATTCAAAGCATTTTCATTTTCAGTTAATTAATTTGGAAAGATCAAATCTCATTTATAAATAAAATGTTAACATATTTTTAAATTTCATTTGCATTTGAAATGCAGAATTTCATTTTTCTCTTTATGCAAAAATGATAATAAAATTATTTATTAAAAATTTAATTATGCACACACACACACACACACATATATCTATACTTATAATAAAGCTCAATGTGTGTGTGTGTGTGTGTGTGTGTGTGTTGGCGCTCTACAGGCCAGACCGTTTGACACACAGCTACCAAATTTGGTACATGTATACCTTGGAGGTTGGGAATGTGCACCTGGGGTTTCTTTTTTCGAATTTTTAATTAGAATTTTAATTATTAATTAAAAACTAACTTTCCCGCCAAAAAATCTTCCATTTTCCTGACCGCCAACTTTTCCGCCAAAAAAATCTTCCATTATCCCCAGCGCCAAACGAGAAAGGCTTTAGTTTTTTTTTCTCCCAACAGTAATGAGGCTAGGGTTAAAATTTTTCGGCGGATTATTTCGGCGGTTCTGTTTATTTTCTTAATGGTTGATGCATTTAAAATTAAACATTGTTAATGAATCAATCTTTCAGATTCATTCTGAAGTACTTTTGAATTAAAATAAAACAGAATAAAGGAAATTAAAAATTTCTAATCCGCATAGCGTTACCCCAACTGGCGTAGAAAAAATCACGTATTTGCGTTACGTAACTAGCGAAGAAAATTCACGCATGCGCATTCTGTTCTGATTGTTGCCATGACAACGTTATCAATGGATGATTTAAATTATTTTTGGGTTAGTTGCATGCTTTTGTAAGTAAATTGTATTTATGTTAGTTATATATTTTTTGTATATGCTTATAGTTTTAAGTACATCGTTTTTTAAGTAGATTTTTAAAACCTGTTTTCAACCGTTTATTTTAAACGATTCGTTTTATTTTCTTAGTGTTGGATGCATTTAAATTTAAACATTGTTAATGAATCGATCTGCTCATAATGAATCTAAGAAAATTTTGTTGACCAACTCTTGAGATATTACATAAATTAAAAAAGATATTCTTTAGTGCCCATAAAGTTTAAACGCTGAGTGACTCTATTTTCAGTAATCAGATTATAAAAAAATGCTTTGTTTCAGTAAAAAATATTTTTATATTAATTGAAGATAAATTCTTTCCACTTTAGTTTAAAGCATAAATTCTACGGGTGCTAACAGAAAATGAGAGATATACATATTACGTTATGACTGAAGGTCTTTATAATATTATGAATGAATTATATGATAATCAAAATTTGAAGTTTTAAAATATTTTGATGAAGAAGCTATTAAAGTAGAAATTGCATAAAATATTTAATTATTAAAATTTTAACGAACATTAAGATTGGCGAACCGGCTGGTCGCCAAAGGCGGCTAGTATATAATATAATATAAACTAAACAAAAGATTTTTGGAATAAAAATTTTTAATAACATGTGAAATAAATACAACTTCCAAGAAGTGTTTTCTGTGGGAATAACCAGAATCCACAAAAACTTAGCAAATTAGTGTTAAAAAAGATTTTTTTCATTAGAATATCTAAATAAACAAACATTGAATAAATACTTAATACTAGTGAAAATTCTTTAAAAAATGATTTCCTTTCGGGATAAAAATGGTACAAATTACTAAAATTTCTCAACAATCTAAAATGTGAACGATTTTTGATGTTCTGAACAAAATTTAAAAAAAAAATAATTTCAAATAATTGGTTATGAAATACAATTTATACTGTCAAGTTTTATTAATTCTTCATTTTAGACTTGTTTTCCTACTCAACCTGATTAATTTCACCCTTCATTAAATACATTTTTCATCTTAAAAAACGATATTTATTTTCATTTCGTAACAGGTCATCAAATGAATGTTTAAAATGCTATTCCATTATATATGTGAAAAATAAAATTAGAATATTAAGAAGTTTAAAAGTCGATTATATCAAAAACAGAATTTAATGGCTAGAATTTTATGTATTTAAAATTTTACTGAGAATCATCAGTTATCTTTTAGAAGTTGAAGAAAATTAAGGGTTTATTTTAAAATTAAAAAAAAAAAATGTTTGTAGAAAAAGATAAATTTTGACTGCATGTTTATTGCATAAATTTTGAAAATCTCTTCCAAAGAAAATGAAAACAATTATAATAGAAATGTATTAAATTTTAATAAATTTCGTAATAGTGTAAGCATATAAGAAAATAAGTTCTTCACTTTAAAAATATCTTTTTTTACATTTTTTAATAACTATTAAAATAAAATTGCGATGGTTATTAATATTTATTTTAAATTATTTTCATTTGAGAGAAACGCAAAACTTTCAAAAACTTATTCAAAATTAACTTCCCAAAGCCCAGGATTACAAATTTATATGCTTGCACAATTTTCTGAATAATCTCTGTAAAAATGCTTTTAATTTTATTCTTAGCGTGGGTGTTTCATGCAAAATTCTTTGAATAAACCTGTACTATATATAACTAGTTTCTTAACTAGATGCAAGATTATAAAAGGAACTTTTATGCGAGAATGCACTTTTATCGAAAAGTAACTACTTTATTTCATATTGAATTTCTTATATATTGAATTTTTTTTTCAAACGATTTTCAATTTTAAGGATTTAATAAATATAGAATATGTGAAGATAAAAGAAATTATAATATTTATAATATTGATTAGAATAATAATCTTGAGATTTTATATAGTGAAACTTGCAAGAAACTTTTATATTATTTGGAACTTGTAAGAAAATCAATAAAATATAAGTTTATAAATTAACCTCATTTTTATATTATTTGATTTAATTTAGATTTCCACTGATATATAATCTAATTTATAAGTCATTTCATAATAACTACAGCATTATAACTCGATTAATAAAATACATAAAACCATTAAATGAAAAACCTTTAAATATAGATTTTATACCAATAATTTGACTCAAAATACATTAAAAGGGAATCAATGAAATCAAATAAATATTTCATTTATTAAGAGAGTATTTTTATTTGGATATTGAACAATGCGTATTTTCTTTGAAATAAGTTACTATTTGAAATTGAACAGCTTTAAATTTAAAATGCCCTTCTGGAAAATAATCATTGTCCCTGAATATTGAACATTTTTTAATGAATTTACACATTTCAAAATTAAATTTTCTTTTATACTCCATTTAATAAACATTAATAAAAATTGAACATATTAATAAATATTAATTGTCAGAACTTATGATTGCACTTTTAAATATTTATGATCGATCTTTTTCATCACTTGATGTATATTCTTCTGAACACAAAATTATGTATATAAGGCATACAGAATTAAGACATTTTAATCATCAAAAAAGCGCACTCCCTATATTGAGAAATCTGCAAGTTTAAACCCTCTTCCAGCTCAAAACATCTATTTTGAAATTATATTTATCTGCCAGTGTGTATGCCAGTATGAGACCACAAAAAACCCTGAACACAATCTAGACATAATAAGTATTTTAAAAAGAATTATTTTTAATTATACAAAATTTTAAATCCCAATAAAATTTTTATTTAACATTTTTAAGCATGTTTGTAAACTCGACAATCCAAATACAATCATAATCAGGAAGAAAAAAATATTTTTGCATCAAAATATTTCAATAATACAAATTTCACATAATATTTTGTCAATTAGAAGATAATCGTGCTCATGCATAGGCATCTGATCACAAGGATTCAAAAGCAGCTGACTTAATGAAAATTTCAGTAAAATTTTAGTTAAATATCAAATAAAGGTCAAGAGTGCAAGATATAACTTTCGGATACTGAATCTTCTGCCTTGCCCTTTGAAAATAAGCGAACTATTGCTATATTAGCAAAAAAAAAAAAAAAAGAAAAATTGATAGTTAAAGTAATTAACTAACTGCTGGATTAATTAACCACATAAGGAGAGTTATGAATTTTTAATAGTTCTTCCTAATGCAGTTAATCTCAATATAAGAAAGGCAAATGTAAGAAAATAGATTCACTAATATTTTTAGTGGATATTGTTTGGCCTGCCAAATTAGTAACTTGGCATGCCATCTTACTGATACTTACCAACTTGGCAGGCTAATCAAAAATGTATTTTTAAATTTTTGGTGACTTGTGGGGAAATTAAGATTGACGATATCGACGATAAAATGGAAAATTCTTAAAAATGCTGGAATTGTAACGGTGTCTGTATTAGAATACGAGGTCCATGAGTTAATTCTTCTAGAAAATTATTTGTCTTCTAAGAAAATTCTGCAAGTATGAGATAGCCAAATTGAATCAGTCAATAATTTTTCTTTGAAGTGTTAATCACAAAACGAGCTCTCTAGCTGCATTTTGAGTGCTTTCTGCTGTTGTTGTCTTTGTGTACGGTTTGGCTTGGCTACTTTTGTATCGAGCTTTCTTCAGAAGAAGGTGTTGATATGCGTAATGCATCTTGTTAAACTTCTTTTACTATACAATCATTAGGCGAGTTTTCGTAACATCATAAAGTTATTCTGTGTAATACAAATTATTCTTATCATTTTAGTCTTTAAACTAAATTGAACGTTATTTTTTAACCGTCTAATGCATTTTATCATTTAAATTATTTGATATAGAATACTTTCTGCATTAGCGTATTTTAAGATAAAATTTCATTCATATATTGTTCCATGAAGAGGATCGCCTACTTCGGCGCAGCCACATTGATCCGATCCTTTAATATTGAATCTCTTGAAATATGAAGGGAAAGGGCCTTGGCCAGTTGCAAAGATAATGTCAAGCCTATTCCAAGATGATGGGTTAAAGGACACTTTCGAGATGATTTGATGGATATTTCTGCCAGTTGAGCCATTGTCCCATTCTTCTTGCCATCGCTGTAGGTTCAATTCATTTAGAATACTTTTCAGATGGCTTTTAGGAACTGGGTATTGAACGGGCGTACCTGCAGAAATGGCCTGTTTGACTAGGGAATCTGCAACCTTGTTTCCGTTGTGGCCCACATGTGCTTTAACCCATCCTAACTTAATAGAAGGTTGGGGGAGCAGAATGGCTTGAATTTCCTGAACAATTGGGCTTGAGGTGGAAAATGAGCCGATCGCTTTTAAGCTGGACTCGCTATCACTCCATATATTAGCGTTACGATCGTATTTGCTAGCCCATTTACATGCTTCCTTAATGGCCAGCAGCTCTGCCTGAAAGACAGAATTCTTTTCGTTCAGTTTGCCGAGCCACTGATGAGTAATTTGTTCGTTTTGAAATGCGCAGTAGGCAAAGCCGGTTTTTCCCTCGATTTTGGACCCATCTGTAAAAATATATGTCTTATTTGTAGGTTGGAATTCTTGTTTGAGGGAAATTCTGTCCTCAAGAAGAAAGTCTGAGGGGAAGATTTTTGTGTCAGAGCATTTCATCTCGAATTTCTCGGGATAGAATGTTATATTCTGAAAATGGCTAGGTAATTGGAGACGACTTACTCTTACATAGGTTGCTTTTGCTTGCGCTTTGATGCTTGTTAAACTAAAGATTACTATTACAAGTAATTTCTAACAAGTATCTGATATCAAATGATTTATTTTTCTTCCATTGTGCTCTTTTGGAGAAACATCCAGTGCGATTTAAAAATGAAGACTTAAAGAATTATAAAAAATTAAATAAGGAATAAAATATTTTTCAAACTATGCTTACCCTGCAAACTCTTAATGGAAAGCAAGTTATATTTATTTTTATAATTAGTTTAATTTTGAACTTTAAAGCCCTATGTATTGAAAAAGAACAGTTAATGTTGGACTAATAGAATTAGTAATCTAGGTAGATGGTTAGTAAGAGAAATGTTGAAAATGTCATTTGTTCAGAAAGCACCATTACATAAATGGATTTTTTTAAATGAAAATTTATACGTAGCATAATTTATAATTCAATCACTTGGTGATTTGGAAGTGCGATACTTTCATATGTTAAAATATTTGTCGGAAAGGCATCTTACACCTAGTACATTACAGTCGTTGAAAAGTACAGTAACTCTCATTCTGGAACACAAATGTCAATTTTCTTGATTCTTTTCGAATCGCTATTTTACAGCATTCTACATAGTTTCAGGTAGTATAAAAGGAAGTAATAACATAAGAATTATTTAATAATGGGAAAAAGAATATTTACTTATTCGATTGCTGAACTTCCAAAATGAAAACGACATACTGAACACTTAAAAGCCCTTATTTCAGTCAGTATTTTAACACATTTAATTCATAGTTTCATTAACTACTGAGGCACAGTATGATATAGAATGCAAACTATATAATTAGTAAATTCTAGCCATGATAAAAAAAATGAATAACTATATCATTTCCTTTCTTCCTGCGCAAATGGTATCCTTCTACCTAGAATCGTTCACGGAACAGTGATTTTTAAAATTCCTTTAAACTTTTGAATCATCCTGTATTTTATAAACAAGAGATGCAAAATTAAAATAAATCTTAATTTTGGATTTTTTCACTAATCCCATATCTATTGTTATTTACAGAAAGATATTTCAATTGGATGGTAACTCTCTATTAGAATTTTTAAATTATCCGATGGTTGTCAGCTTTATATTCGGATGAGCTCTTTATAAGGATTCATGTTGCCACATACAAATCTCCAAAATGCGGCTGGCAATTTCTACTCTCATTCTTATTCATACAAACATCACTTGTCTTTGTATTTTATAAATTCTTCCTTTATAAGAAATCATACAACCTAGTATTCATTTATCTGAGTTCTTTTCTTTTTAAAATACAATATTACTCTAAATTTCTAAAATTTCGCTTTATGTAAATACAAATAAAGCTTCTGCAAGCTACTTTAGAGTCTGGAAACTCGGTGCACTTGCTATAAATATTCCTTATTCCGTCTGGAAGTGCTTTGCATTCTATTCACAAATATTTTCCTACTATCGTATGCGGAACATCTTGAGAAAACCAGAATACATATGTAAAATTGTAACATTTCTATGTGTCTAAAAATGATGCATTCACAAAGAATCTATTATTTCTACTAAATTCTTACAACAGAATAAATAAATTTGTTGTATGAATGTATCTGGATTTATAAGGATTGTTTCTGATTAGGGAAATGCATATTAAATAGAGTTTTCTCCCCTGCTTCAGTATTCAAACTCGTTTTTTTATCATGTGAGAACATGATATCGTTTTGGCTTGAAGTTTTCGAAGCCACAAAATGCGTAGGCGAGAAAATGTTGAAGCCTCAAAATGCGTATGCAACAAATTGTTGAAGCCTGAAAATGGGTAATCAACAAATTGGCGATTTATTTATTGGTGAAAATATTACAGCACAAAATTAATTTTTACATCACATTGAAGTTCAAAAAATAATCGTTTCAATGATACAAATGTTTTGATTTATAAATTAAATTTCTATTTTTAATGAATTTTTAAAAATAAAATTAAAACATATTTTTCAACAATTAATTTCGCACAAAATAGAAATTAAATTTAATCTGCACGAGCATCGCAAAAAAATTAGCTTTTATTAACTTGTTGTCATCACATTTACAAAAGCTCTGATTAAAAAGTAAATTAATTACTACTGCAAATTAAGTCTAGAAAAATGTAATTTTTAGCACATGATTGTATGAAATGAAATAAATAAAAAATGAGATTTTATAGAAATGTGATAACAAATTGCCATTTATCGCTTCTGAGGCGTCAATTTTTCACTTTTAGGGTTATTAGAAAATAATGCAGAAGGTTGTCACATTGGCTATTTATCATCAAATAAAGTTACAACTTGATTTTCAAATTATTCATTCTCTGAATTCTTACGAATTGTCTTAGTTGATTTAAGTCATTAACCAGTTTAAACCGGTTTGAAACAATAACGAGACTATCAGATTACGCATGCGTCGATATTTAGAAAAACGATGGGTGTTTTTCGTCTCAAAATCGGTCGAACTCCAAACTTTGTTTGTCAGCTAGTAAAATTGAAAATGAGAGTTAATTAAAACAAATAATGACTTAAAAAATAATAATGTTCTCACGTGATAACTTGAAATTTGTGATTGTAGAATTCATTTTAATTTTTTTTTTTTTTTTTTCGGAAGGCTTATGTTAAGTGGTGAAAATGGGATGAACAGAAAATGTTTTTAGGTTGTGTTTTATCTAAAATGGTTGAAGCACATGAAAAATAGTAATTCATGGAATCAGCCGTGGTTGTTTTCATATTATTAAAGAATTTACTTTTAGAAACATGCATACTTTTATGTAATTAACCATTGCTTATAAATTTTATGTCCGATGGTAGAATTTTGTTTTTATTTTGCTTTCCTAATTTGATGTGCAATACTAGAACGTTATATGTTTGAAATCGTGTGTTTCTCGATAACGGCAAATGATATAAATATCTTTAATATTTTGTTTTTGTTGTGATATCAATTACCATTTTAAAATATAGTTTACGCAACTACTTCAATTAGTGGTTTTATTTTTAAATTTATTTTTTTATTCTATTTAAGAAGAACCATTTTGTAGAGATGTTTATAAAGGTCTCGCAACACAATTATAATAATGGATAGAGAAATATATTAAAGAACAAAGCTTTGAAACAGATAAAAGCTTTATTATTTAATATAAATATAATAAATTTCTTAATATTAGAAAAAAAGGACTAAGAAATTTTATAACTTTCTTAAAAAATAGAAAATATTATTTTTATCGAAATCCAGAAATCATAGCACATTATGAAAGCTTGAAAAACTGAAATCGAAACTATAAATTTTATTTTAATGCTAACAAGCATTTGTCTATAGGGTAATGATATCGTTTCAACAAATGGAATATTTGATGATGTCCAAGAGTATAGACCTAATTTACAATGTAAAAATTGAACACACGGAAAAACTTCTATAATTTAGAAAATGGCTTTTATGGATATTTAGTTTACAACATTCTTTCAAATACAATAGAATTATGAATAATTTATCCTAATAGACTACAATGTAGCTTCATTTATGCAAAAAAAAAAAAAAACAGATTTATCCCTAATAACGGGATGTATCTTTCTACAACTTCATGTTTTATGAAGTCATCAATATAAATCGCGTTCAGTTCTGACCGTTAATCATATGCTGCACTTTATGCACATCAATTAAAATAACAATTTGTTGATAGTAGAATTCTTTTCCTAGCTAGTCAATGCTTTTATCAATATTTTTAAATTAAATTACAACTAAAAGCCATCTTAAAATTACCATAAGTAATAACAAAAAAATGCATATTTGTTTAAATCAGTTTAATTTTGTAATTAAATTTTCGTTCATTTCCTGTTCTTTGGAAACTTTAAAGATGAATTTAAAAATTAACTTCTTATGTAATGAACAATTAAGATACCATTTTCCGAGCTAGTGAAAATTTTACAAGTTCTTTACTTTTCCTTCCAATTGAAGTTCTTTGTCCCTGTAACTTCATTATCCTCATATAAATTCACAGCTTTATAATCTCCTTTATTTCGTTATTGCCGTTTAATTGGACTTCTTTTACGAAGAATTTTACCGTATAAGCAAACTTGATACAAAATCTTTCATTTCTGCTCATTCACTTAAGTAAGCATTCAACTTAATTTCTAAATTTCTAGAAATTTTAATAAAAAAAAAATTCTTATCAAGAAAGAGTTTTAAGTATTTTTAACCAAAAATAATCGGCCCTTTTTAACATACATCTTGTTAAAATGTGTCTGTTATAATGTGTGAAAGAATTTTTAAGTTGTAGAAAAACCACAATATTCTATTATGGATTCATCTACAATTTTCAGTAATGGGATAAACTAATATCAAACATAAATATTTGAACTGCTGTTAGATTTTCATACACACTTAGTGAAAAATAAAAAGATGTGTAAATATTTACTTACATAAAATAAGTTTTTATGAAAATCAGATTTATAAAAACCTGTTTCTAATTTAAAATTTATATTATTATTATGTTTATTATATTAATTACATATTGATTCTAAATGTATGCACATTTTGATAATTTACATTTTCAGAATTGTTCTACAGATAAAATACGCAAATTATTTGTTAAATTTTTTCTAAAAAATAATTTAACTGAATATCTTATAAATAACTAAGAATGGATGTTTTATTCAAAATGTCACACACACACACACACACACACACACACACACACACACACACACACACACACACACACACACACACACACACACACACACACACACACACACACACACACACACACACACACACACACACACACACACACACACACACACACACACACACACACACACACACACACACACACACACACACACACACATATATATATACTTCCCATGATGGTGATTATGATGAAAATTAACTTTGTGACTCTTAATAGTTATAGTTATAAACTGTCGAATGAAAACTAGACAATTTCTATCATATTCATAAATGCGTTTTAAAATATCAATAATAATAATAAAATAAATTATTTTTAAACTATTTTTATGCGCAAAAAAAATTTTCAAGAAAATATTTTTTCTTTCCAGAAAAAATATTCTGATGGCCAGTGATCTATTTGAAATTCTATACTATAAAAATATTATGTTATGTAAAACTATTTTTAATATTCATGCGACAAATGAAGCTATGACAGCAATTCTAAAATTGCTTCGTGATATAGTTGAAAATTGGGCTTATTAACAATAATATTATTTTAAAACATGTCATATATCTGTGGTACACCAAATATAAACCTGAAAAGTAGTCAACTATCTGGTCAGGGGTTTTCCTTCATTACGTTAAAATTATATTATAATTGAAAAATGTTTATTTAGAAATATTTCTTAAAATTACATTCTTGAATCAACTGATCCCTTTAATTAAATTCCTGCATTTATACATTTTTTTAAAATTTGAATTATCAGAAGAAAAGATAATGGTGTTTTTATGAAAGAATTAAAAAAGCAGATTTTATGATGAAAAATGCAAATAAATATATAATATACCATTCCACAAAAATTTACAAGAAATCAAATTTTATCAAATATTTTTAAATATTTATATATTTTGTTTATTTTCATATATTGGAATTTGCAAATGCTAGAAAAAGTGATTTTTATTTGCTAGAAATTAGAATTGCTAGAACTAATTTTGCTAGAATTAGACTGTTACTTGCTAGAAATAACAGTCTAAATATGTTTTGAATACAAATTGAATCCTGCAATTGAATGATAATGAATTTCGTATTATATTAAGAAGCTGATTGAATTTATTATTTTTATTTCAATTCTAAAATTCATCGCAATTAATATGCATTGAATCACTTTTAAAAAATAAACGATATCTCAAGATATCTAGGTATGTATGTATCTCTCAAGGCAATTTTATTAAAAAAATCAAATACATTACATATCAGCTTGCCGATACCGAAATCATATCACGTCTACAATTCGAATACAAAATTCTAAAAATTACTATTGGGAATTCAAGGAAAAATAAACCATTCCATCCTATTCTTTTGTAAACAATGAAAATAAAAGAACAAAGAAAAAAAAATAAATCAATGTTTATTGTAGAGCAAGAGTATTTTTTTTTCCCTCATTTACTTACCTTTTTTTTTTCTTTTTGAAGTTACACGGCAAAGAAGAATTGCCGGAATTGATAAGAAAATAACTCGGGGATCTCATGTTTTTTCTTTTAATATGCTGCAGGTGAATTCTCCAGAGATCTTTTGCTTCGTTGAATATCCCTTCTCCACCCCCTCATTCGATGTTGTTAACGCTCGCTCTTCAACCCCCTGAGGCTCTAAGAACTGAAGACTTGTATTTTTAAGGAATTTGCTTCAATTCGTCGGGAATCTAGCTAGATTCTTTAATCTGAGTCTTGAATGTCGCATTTCCTTGTCGGGCGCGTGCTTTGGCCGATAAAACATGAAGTGATTTGATTTGCTCGTGAACAAGAGAATTTGGAAGTAAATAACTTTTGGAATTGCATTTCTTGTCCGTTTTAATCATTTTTGCTTTTCCTCGCTGCGCAACAAACACTGAAACAAATTTTTCATGTCCCGCAGGGGAAATGAAATGATTGATTTTAACACTAATGTGACTTTGAATTTCTATTCATTATTTAGATGCAAAATTCTGCTGTTAGGTTAAAATTTATTCTATCATATTTGATTTTATTAAGGAATTAACAAATTGTATACGTTTCATTCAATGTAATTAACAAGTTATTAAAATAAATAATTGTTATTTATGAGTAACCGAATTTTAAAATCAATGATTATTAATAATGAACATAGTTAGTACTAAAAATAGTAAGCTTTCTTATTTATTTTAATAGCTTTCTAACAGTTTGTTTCTATTTATTTTAACCTTATTATGAAAAATGTGTTGTTTGATGGTTGGATATGTTTCATTTTGAAATATCGGTAATCTTTTCGAAATGTTCCTTTCTGCTTTTATTTATTAAGAAAACGGCCCAGCATCAACCAAAATCTTGTTTATAATATTTATAATTTCGCCTATATAATACATTTACACTATTATTATTTTAGTTAACAAAAATATTTTAATCAAAATGATAATCAATTGCATTAGAAACGGAAAAACTTGAGAGAATACATATTCTACTTTCACCCTCGCATGGAAGTTACCGGAGTACAGAGCACATTAACGTTGTAGGATCTAATTATCTCCACTCCAGTAATGAGACGTACTTCCTGTAAAATAGATTGGACGTATCGGTAAACTTGTGGCCTGGGATTTCAGATCCTAATCTTCTATTGTCATAATAATGTCCATTTAGATTTCCAAGTGCTTAGGAATGATGATTTTTCATGAATCAGATTCCAATGTGGTTCTCTGTTGAGGTTTCTGACGAAAGGAGGAAACACAATGAATATATAAATAAAAATTCATCAAATTATTATCTAGATTTTAATTTTTTTGTCGAATATAGTTATGTTGAGGGGGGTTGAATTATCACTATTCACTGACGAAATGTGCTGTCTCTTACAAGAGTAGATGCCCCGTGCCATTGATATCCGTTAACTCTGCACTTTTAATTTCCATCTATGATGTCCTGAAACGTTCATTGTGATTAATGGGAAATCCAACTTCCTTTTTCCTTTTTGCTTCCCATGCATCTATACGGTTAATTGTATGTTCCATACAAACTGTTATGCTTGTATTTCATGCCAGTCTAAGGACTGATTCAGTTCAATTAGCATGAGACATTTACCATTTGGTAAATTTCAAGCTCACTTATTGCCTTTGGGCCTATGTTTCACCAAGATAGATTGAAAAAAAAACATCATATAGACGAAATAGTTTATATAATTTGTTGGATGGAACAAAATTTTCATTGTAATTCTAGTTTTGTGGTATAAACGGTAAAAATTTTATTTCAGCATTTAAACGTATGAAAATATGAAGACATTATTTAAATGAAAAAAAATATATATTCATTTCCTCAATAAAACCATTTTCGTAATTATCATGAACACATATTCCATCTATAGGCATAAAAAACTCAATTTCGACCTTTAGAATACTAATATATTAAGATCCATTATATCAATAAAAATAAAGTAATAGCGCTATGCCTAAAAATTTATTTTACCCTGCTGTCTGAAAATATTTGAAAGTTATCGTTAGATTTGATGTGATGGGCTAAGAATACGTGGGTGCTTGAGTTAATGATATTGTTCATAATTAAATTAATTAATTGGCTACTTAACGAAAACATGTTACAAAATCCTATAAACTGTTTTATTTGAAAAATATCATTACAACTTTGTCAAATAAATCTATTTACCTGTCTGTTAAAGTGTTCTTTTCAGAACTGAAAAGTTTATCTAATTGAGGAAGTTTTGGATTTTTCTTTTAATATATTCTTACTTTCCTATATCTAATTCAGATTATTTAGCATATTTATATAAGGATAATCCTCTTAATCACTCCTTAACATTGGTTAAATTGTTAATAAGGCCAATAAGATCGTCCCTTGCAATAAATACCTATCCCCCCCAAAAAAAAAAGGAATTTTGCATCAAACTTTTTTGAATGATGAAAAACGGACAGGAAATAGTTTTATCAAACAATTTAAATGAATTCTCGAGCAACAAAGAAAAATGCAGATAGTTTAACTTATTTTGCTTTCTATTAGCATATGATAAATCCCTTGATTTGTTTCTTAATAAACTTTCAATTATCATAGAATTCAAATAAGAAAATGACCAGAAACTTCACTTCGAATTTCGACTTCAATTTTGAATTTATGTCAAACGAAATAATGTTAACAGCCTGACGATACATTCAAACATACTATGGAAATTACTTGACACTATTCTAGCTTAAGAACTTCTAAAAATTCCTTTGAAGTAAAAATTTCTTTATATTTACTCTGTTTACATTACACACTTTATTGAAATGCAAGTGATTACTTTTCCAAAAGGAAACTTTTAGTAAGGCTGAAATAAATCGCATTAAAACCTTTTGTCTATTAATCTTATATTCCTGATTCGAAAGAAAAAAAACTGAATTTGCAAGTGAATACATTTGATTGCAACGGTATCAAATTGTACCTTCTATTGCAAAATACCCCCGAGCTCATCTTACAAGCCGTCTCGAACTTCCAAACCCCTTTTGAAAGTTCTTTTAATTTCGAAGAAACAGTTCCCGTTTGTTTTCTCCTTTTCTCTGGCTGAGTTGGGTCGTGAAGAAGAACAAAATGCGATGTGAAAGGTAATCTAATTTGCTCTGATCCGAAAGGAAAGGTAATCCACTTTCGATTTGATGAATACCTATCACATCCGTTTCTACTCTATAACTGCCCTATCGCTTTAAATGGAGTTTGTTTTGCACATTTTCCTCATAGCTCTTCTTCAAGACTAAATAAGGCAAAGGTCAGAATCTTAGAAGGCGGCTTTCAAGTCAAATGATTAAATCAATGTACTTTCATTCTTTCTTAATGGAAGAAAGCCCTAATGTAAAATTCATAGCTGTTGCCGCCGAATCTTCTATGGATTCTATTCGGATTGAACCCTTCTAATTCGTCACGTGCTCGAAGAATACGAAAACTGTTGATATCCAGAGAATGCAGTAAGAATTCGTGAATAACAACCAAGTGGGGTTTTAAGTCTTCTGTTTGAAACTTTTTATTCTTTGAAATTGCAGCATGCAGAGAGTAAAATTAATTATTTTAAAGAATAAGGGAAAACTTGTTTGCTTACTGATAGAATAAAGTCTAATGGGGACCTATAAAATTTCTTTATAACTTATTCCGTTTTTTTTTTTTTTTTTTTTTTTTCATAAACGGTCCCTGAGTTTTGAGTGTCTCATTTCAATACTAAACACATTCTTACATTAACATTGTTCTACAGTGTTTTCCAGTAGATTTTTTTTTATTTATTTATATGCATAAACTCAGGTTTATGCTGCTCCAGTATTAATATGCTTGTTCTTTGATGAATCTGTTGATACAATTTCTTCATTTCTTCCTTTATCCTTTGTATATACTATTTTATGGCAATTTAAATTTCGATAGATATACCGCTGAAAGATAAACCAAAATAAATAATCAATAATTGAAAATCAGTATACATAAGACAATTCATGTCTTCCAACTCATTAAAAACCCTTTGATAATCCTAATTTCTTTAAAATCTCCCTCGACAACTGAACTTTAATTATCTATTTTAATGACTAGAAATATGAATATACCTATTTTAATAAATAAAAATAGGAATTTCAAAATTAGTTTTCAAAAACAGTGAATTCTATTCACAATCATATTCATGTTTTATGGAACTGTAATTTAGAGATTATAGAGAGTTCAAAATTTTTTATACTTTAGATATGAAAAGTATTTTAATTATTATTTTATTAAATATTTTAGATATTAGATTATAAGTATTTTAGATTCTTAACAAAAATGCTTAAACCAGAAACATTATCAAGAAATCTAGTTAGTTTCAATTAACAGAATTCATAACAATATTTATGAAAAGATAATCATAAAAATTTAAAGAAATAAATAGTTATGAATATCTCTTCGTCATTACTAACCTAAGCAATCAATTTTATAAACTTATCTATTCTTTTGAAATTCCCCTCAGTCGTGAAATTTTTGATTATTTATAAACTTTTACAGTTCAAGAATACGAATTTTTGAAAACCTTGTAATTCATAATTTATAATATTTTAGCTACTTAAAAAAATCATTAAAGTTTATAGATGAGTTAAAGAATATAAATGTTTGGAAATTTTTATGAAAGTCTTGTAGTGCATAATTTATAATATTTAAACTACTTTCAAAAAAGATAATTCATTTGTACAGACGTATGAACATACATTAACTATTGCAACAAAAAAATAGCAATCATCTGCTTCTTCCCTAACTGAAACAAAGCTAAGAATCTTAGAAGTGAACTCCGAAGTTGGAAGATTAAATCAGTGTACCCTCATCCTTTCTTAATCGAAGAAAGCCTAATGCAAGATTTATAGCTATTGCCACCGAATCTTTTATGGATTCTATCCGCGTAGATCCTTCCAATTTGTCACGGAGGTAGTAGTAGTGGAAAGTTGTTGAGAGTCGGCGGGAGGCAGTGTGAAATACTTTTGTTGATTTTTACTCCATATGCTGCTAGCTTCACTCGAGGGCAGAAACGAACATATCTCAAGGATCGATTCCAATAATTAAGGGGGAACGATGCCCCGGTTCAAGGAATGCGATCGGCAATCAATACTTGAGAATGGGCAGTGGCGCGAGAAAGGACGAGAAGCAAATTTTTATCTCTCTTTTCCATGGATGGTTCTTAGGAGAGTTATCAGCGGCGATAATTCGGACGGGGATTAAAACGATACCCAAACTCATTTGCGCAGTTTGTTTTGAATGTAACAGCATCGCTGATGACCTTCTCGGGACGTTGGAGATTTTGTTTGGGATGTGATATTAACCATTTCGACATTTGAGTGGAGTTGTTTTCGATAAGTTTTCTCGAGAAGTAGTATATGGAGAATGACACACACACACACACACAAAAAAAATGTTATTTTTTTTTTTATTGATTCAATATAGAAAAGGTAAATTTTAGAGTAATTTTAATGGATATTTTTGCAATAAAAAACAAATAAAAGACAATAAAAAACAAATTTTGATCTTTTAATGATTCAATGTAAGAAAGCTAAATTTCGTAGCAATTTTATTGAGTGTTTCTTCATCAGATTGCTTGTTTACTAAAACTGGAAATCTTTACAAAGTTGTTTTTACAATGTTGGAGATTTTGATTGATGTGATATTAGCTACTTCGGTATTTGAGTGGAGTTATTTTAGATTTCGTATGAAGTGGAGTCTTTCAGTTGATAACGAAAGGAAATATTGTTCTTTTCTGTAATTCAATACAGAAAAAGTAAATTTTGGAATAATTTTGTTGGATATTTTTGGAACAGGTAGGTTTGCTTTGTTAGATAGAACATGTTTGCTTATTTACAATGATTATTAATAGAATATATTCGATTTGTTTTTGGCAACAAGACTCAAAGGGAAATTTTTTTCTTTCCTAACCATGAGTATATTGATTGTTTTAAAACGATCTCATCGATCTCCGACATCATAAATATTGGTATAATGTTTTCATCGATTTTGGTTCAAAAATTGTATTGGTCGGGATTCAAAAGCCTCTTCACTAATTACTTCATTAATTCACATCTTACAAACGAAAGCGAAAACGACAAAAATGCAGTTACTTATGCATACAACATTTGAAATAAAATAATTTTCTTTTCATTACAAAATCAATGATTTCATCAATTTTGTTACAAATATTTATCGATCAGATTCAAAATTTTGATTTAATTGAAGATTTTATTGACCTAGTTTCAAAGTTCCCATTGATAATTTCTTCAAATATTATCATCTAAAATTTTTTATTTAAGATGTAAAGATTTTATTGACCTAGAGGCAAAGTTCTCACTGATAATTTCTTCAAGAACTTTCATCTAAAAACGAAAACTTCAAAAATGCACTATTGCTTTACATATCAAGCCTGAAATAAAAAAAATGCAAATATCAGAGTTATTTTACTATTATAGCTATTCCATAATTTAAATAATAAAATCTAAGGAATATTTGATGGAACATGCATTGTTTGCTTAATCTTCGGAGAATAATTGATGTGATGTTCATAATAAACCCTTTCGATGTAATTTTCTATGAATCATAGTTAATATTATAATTTTTTAAAAAAATTGTTTTTGTTTTTGTTTTTCATATTAGAAAAGTTTTAATTATTGAGAAGCGTTTATAAGAATGTTCAAAAACTTTCTATTACAAGCAAATTCTATTTTTGATTATTCTGAACATTAATATATTTTGCAAAAAATATTCCCCAACCAGTAGGATTAGCCATAATTCGAACTATCTGTTTAAATGGGACTCATCTGGTAATTTTAAACTTAGTCTCGATATAATTTATAAACATTGCATTTTCATGATTATAAATTAAGATTATGAATTTTTTTCGATTAAAATGAATAGTTCGGTGAATAAATACACTTATTAATTCAAATACTTCTGTATAAAAATAAAGAAATATCAAGACAAGAAATGTATGCATTATTTTTTCACTAGTACTTTATATTTTTCACACATTCATGAAGAATTTGGAAAATACTAAACATCTAAAAAGTGAATCGCACTCGTAATTTAAGTATGTAAAGAAATTCATAAAAAATAGTTTAGTTTAGTTATATTAACGTCCCATTTTGAAGCAAAACTAGGTCTGTTTTGGGAAGAACCTCGTAGTTTTGAACCGTGGTCTGAGGATGTGGACCGCCCCTGAGCTGACAATATTGTTTAAGCAATTTGATTTAATTATTGCAGTTATTCAGGCATCCTATCCATCATATTTAAGTATGACATATATAGAAAATAAATAATAAGTGTAAAACAAATAAAGATGCCATTTGCGAGCTAAGCTGATAATATTTCTCAAAGTTTCAAAAAACGGATTGCCATGCATTCAAAGGGAAAAGCTTTCTAAAAACGATTGGAACAAATTTTAACTTAAATACAATACGTGAAAAATTTTAAATTTTAAATAGCATATTATTGGCGGTAAAGTAATATAGGATGTTTAAACCTTGTTTCTAAAGTTCCCTTATACTAAATTGAACCAAATTTGATTTGCCTTCAATACCGTCCAAAAACTTTTAGGTTTATATAAAAAAAATATTCAATTACAGTCATGAAATATATTATGGATCTAGCTGTACACGCCTTTAACTTAGTTAAATGAAACACTAAAAGGAATCACGAAATTTTTCAATAACTTTACAACAAATTTAATTTAGATAAAAATATCTAATTGCAAAATGCATCGGTTTTAACGTTGATGTGTATGACTTATAGTATTGTGCAATCCATCAAGGAATATAGGTTTTCAACAACTCCTATGTAAACCACATATTTAAGGTAAAATATGCATGTATTTGCATAATGACACCCATTTGTGCATTTGGAAAAATTAAAACTCTAGCTACTATTGTTAATGCAAATTTCATTACTTTGTGGGAAGCAATGCTAACTTATTAAATTGCATTAATGAGAGATCTTCAATAATCAAACTTTGAAGCGAATTTTCAACTTATTTTCGAATAATGCCGTCATAATTCGATATCATAAATAGATCGTTTCGCTATAATTGACTGAATTGGTTATTAATATCAGAGTTCTAAACATTTCCCATCATTTTATGGCTGCCTTGTATGGTAGGATAAAAATGATTTTCATAAAATGAATAATGCTAAGAAAATTGCGTATTCTTCAACTTCGAACAAAAACGTATATAAACCTACAAATGATAAGAACATACAAACGGAAAATGTGTTAAATTTGTAATCATTTCTATCAAAGTGGTTAATGTAATATTTAAAAGTTTGATACACCCCCCTCCACACACACACACACATAAAGCACACATGAAACTAATCCGAAAGTCCTATAATTAACCTGCAAATAATTTTATTTGCCTATTCTAATGTATTACTTCAAATTAGACTTACGTATTTTCTTATTTTTCTGTGAGACTCCTAATTTTAGATGGTATAATAAAAGCACATACATTTCTCTCCAACGGCAGATGCATGCATTCCACTACGAAAAACAGCATCTCCTTGTAGTATATAATGCAAATAATTATATAATATTTAAGATATAAACATAAACCTTTAACTAAAACCCTGAAAAAAGTTTATTGATTAATAATTTATAATTTAAATTTTTACAATCTTCGAATCTCTTGTGTTTTTATTATGTGAAAGTCTAATGTTAAGGTAATAAATTTAATCATCTAAAAAAGGGGGAGGGGCATGATGGCCTGGTGGTGAGGTCTCGGTTTCAAAACCGGGGAGTTTCAGGTTCGAGACTCGCTTCCACCGAATAGCCGCCGTGTAAGCGGGTCTACTGCACGTGAAATCTGCTGGCGCCAAATGTCCTCCCGGTGGTGTGGTTTCGAAGAATTTAAAGAGGGCTACCATTTCAAGTGTCACCCTCGTTATCGGACCATGGTTCAAAATTACGAGGTCTGATCCAAATAACCTTAGTGTTGCTTTAAAATGGAACGTTAATATAACTAAACTAAATTTTTAAAAATCTAAAAAGGGCTAAATTATTTCATAAAGAAAGCCAAGATTACTTTTGTTCATTAAAATTGATGAAAATTATATTCTGTCGGGTGAATATTCAAGCTATTAATTCTACTTATTCATAGAAATTGTAAAAAATGAGAATAGCTTAAATTGGATTATTATTCAGTTTAATATAATTATACCTTTAAATAAATTCATAGTAACTTGTTTTATAAAAATAAACTTACCTGCAAAATACTTTCCATAACTGTTATGAATATAGAGTACTTATGAAACTTGCTATATTTGAAACATTTTATCGATTACATTTTTTTCTTTAAAAAAGTCTTCAAACATGAAAGAAAATAAATTCTCGATATCACATCTTAAGCTGCCTGATTCCCTGAAAAATTGATTTCTAGAACCTTAATTGTTCAGATATTTTCTTTTCTATCAGAATTTATTTAATCTCTCTTATAAATTATTTAATTTCATATTTTTTAGCTTTTAATGTGTTTAATTTTGGATCTTTCAAGTATTCAAAAGATGGGAACGTCGAACCTGCTTTAATACCATTTTAAAAAAGCTAATTACATTCATCGATTTAGGATCAGTGCTTCTCTTATTAATTGGAAAATTACAGCTTAAAGGACTTTAATGTATTCAGAGTTGCACTTTGAAGAAAATTTGAATTACAATAAGGAAAAACAGTTTCATTTGCCTGCGTCAGGAAAATTGAATGAATTTCCAATTAAAAAAAAAGATTTTTTCCCCCGATGAATTTAAATAAAGATGAGTATTATTAATTATTTTAACAACCAGGAACACACATTCATATCTAATTCAATCCATTTTCCGTTTAGATCATTAACAGGTGCAATGAATTTATATTATTAAATCGATTCAAACCTTTTAAATAAATATCTTATAAAGTTTCTGAAGATATAATTTAACTCTGCAAATATAATATAATGCATCTGGGATAACACCCTAACATTTTCTCAAATACTTCTTAAATATATTGTTATATCCCCACCTAAGTTTATGGAATCCTTCAAACTTCCTCACAAATGCCTTTGATGGCATTGGTGAACAATAGTATAGAAATATTTCCTAATTGCGAATCTAGCATTTTATTGAATATATCATGCGAATATTTATTTTTACTTTTAAATAAATCTATTATGACTTGTCTGAGCATATTATTTAATTGTCTTCAAATATGCCCAATTGAAAATTTTATTGTTAAAATAACCTTTTACTTAAGCAACGCAATGGCTTCCTGAAACTTTCTCGTACACTTCTTAAATAAAGTATTTATTTCCCTGCCTAAGTTTATGGAATTCATTAGACTTTCCCACGAATGCCTTTCATGGTATTGGGGAACAATAGTTACAAAATATAAAAAATATTTATCTGGTGCGAATCTAACATTTTTATTCAATAGATCAAGCGAATATTTATTTTAGGCATCTTTTTTCAGTCCATAGAAACCAATATTTATCTCGGAATTATAACTGATAACCAGATAACGCGTCGAATTTCATTCATTTAAATCATTAAGTTTACATACTTGTGAATGAATGTAAAGAACGACGCCGTCAACACTTTGGCAGATTTGGTTCTAAATTAAATAGGAATCTACATTTTAAATACTAAAGGTGTGCACTCAATTTTATTAAAGTAGCTCTATGAGTTTTTTTTTAAACTTTGGAACTCACTTATACTCGAGCAGATCACCAATTAGACTTCCTCTGAACGTATTTTCTTCAAAATTTGATAAGCCTTCATTCAGGATACAAAATTTTATCTATCTAATTCAATGTGGTTTTGAGTTTGGAGATCGACATATCAATGCGAAAAATTCTTTTCTCGAATTCAGAGAAGTTCGAAACGTGGAAATTCGTCAAAATTTCGAGTCCGGTTGTTTTGCCTATAACAATACTTCGTATATCAGAAAGTAAAATGATTCTGCAACACTGTGTCTATTGATTTATGACAATATTCACATTTGTATTCTTCCAAAGAGCTCATTCGTATTTAACCAAAACCAAAAATCAACCGTTTTAATTTCTGGCATACAAAGAGAAACTATCAAAAAGAAATGTAGATTTTGACTCATCCCCCTGTTTCAGATCTCCCTGAATTAAAAAAACACAACACAAAATACAGCACCTATATCAACGAATGTAGAGTCACAATTATTAATATCTTAAAGTTATTTTGCAAAAATATTTGAAAAAATAATTTTTACTTAATTTTAATATCTATTTGTTTTTAAAGATTGCTTTCATTTTTCTATGGTATGCATTTTATATGCTAAATGTATGCAGTATTAAAAATACATAAATTAAATAATAGATTAAAAGAATATTTTAACTTTACTATATTTAAAATACCAAGAAATATTGAAAGACATTTCATTAGATTTTTATGCTTCAATTTTATCATTCTCTAATATATCCTATTTAATGTATTGTGTCAAATGATTCAAAATAGTGATTCCCCCGTTTCCAGATTTATCAGTCTTGCTATTTTAATTTATATTTAATTATCTCGATATGCTTTTGTTCTTTCGCGTGACGGGAAATGCTCATAAGGAAGTAATTACGGAAGTTATTTTAAGAATTAATCATCAAGAAAGTAATTAAGATTCAACTTCTCCTAAGATTGTAATTAAGATTTTAAGTTTTCAGAGTGATTTATTCATCAAAGGCAGTGTCCGTCATATAGGAAACATTAAAGATATCGATTTTCAAATTGGAAAAGTTCTTCACCTTTAATATATACTTTTTATTGTAAATTTATTTAAAATGTGAATGGATTTCATGTCATATTTTCCTGTCATTCATGTCTGGATCATTATTTTCCTCAGTCCGTTTTATCTTTAAAATAACTTTTACATTGTTTATAGAAATGTAATTTTAGTAATGAATCCATGTATAATTTAATTAAAATATTATGATCTTTATTTTTTATACAAAATGGCAAATTATTTCTATAATAGAATTTAAATATCAACGGATAGACTTCTCATTTATCTGAATAAATAATATACAATTTCTAACACAAATTTCGCCAATTTACAATTATAGTAATAAAGGAAATTGTTTTAAAAGTATTTAAATAAGTAGTGTAATCTTAAAGTGCATTGATTGTAGAAAATTGTAAAAGTCATTTTTCCTTTTTTTTTAAAGTTTGAACCAAAAAAATAGACATTTTTAAGGGACAAATTTTGCCTGTAACTCTTAAGCCTTTAACAAATTTCAGCAATCATCACTCATGTATTAAGTAATGGTATTTTTAAAATTTATTTACGAATTAAAATGAAGTCATTCAGCAAAATTATAATTCTATACAAATTGTAATATCTTGATCCTGGCCAATCAAATTAGAGAGGAGTGTAACAATTAATTCTTTTATTTACAGCCTTATTTATGTACACAAAAACAACTTGCTCTCATCTAGGTTAATACTATTCACAAAATTCACACGTCAGTGGAAAGTTAATCATGAAATAGTTGCTCGATCAATTCGGAGAAAAATCACCAAAGAAACACTAACAGACTGTTAGGTCAAACGGCTACTCCAGGGAGGGGGGAGGGCATTCCAGAAATCCACCGATCTTTATCGCGTAGGTTCTAACACAGTAACCGGAATCACACGGAGTTTCTCACAAAATCAAGAACACCTTCTTCGAACACCGACGTCTCTCTGAAACTTCTCCTTCCACACCTTTCACCATTCTTTTATATTCTCTCCCTCTTTTCCAAACAAAAAAAAAATACTGTCTCTGGCTTTCTCATTAGTGAACTTGAGTTTCTTATCTCTCAATAGCTGCTCAGCAATGCTTCCTCAATGGTCTCCAGTCGATCGTAGGAATATCTGTTAATAATCCCTCTTTGTAGCTAACCTTTCCCGAACACATGTTAACTATAATCAATTCACAGCTAGCACCGGCTAAAGTCCATCTGATTTCGACACTTAATGGCAATGATTGCTGGCAATCGATCGCTTTCGAGGGTTTGAGGAATCCTTTCATAATGAGATAAAAAAGTTTAACATCTGGATATTTTCACCTTCTTCCCCCTTGAAGATATGATGGATCTCTTTGAAACGACGAATCATATCTGGGGTCCTTCATCTGGGTACAAAAACTGACTAGACACAATGACTCTACTGGTGAAAACGGTCTGGCGGTGGTAAACCAGGTGACGTTACATCTGGCCGGAGTGGCAATTGCCATGTGAGGAAAAAAGGAAAACGCTACAAAATTTACATCAAATTCATAAACATCTGAAACATTATAAGAATTCTTAATTGCTAGAATTGACAAGACATTCCTAAATGGGAATACGTTGTCTCATTAAAATTAGAGAAAACTGAGTAATAAAGTTCTTAAAGATGCTTATGATGGATAGAACATATATTATTATACGCCTGATTATCCATTTAATTCAAATTATATGGTTTTATTCAACAAATATTTATACTTTTATGTCTGAGCAGTATATAAAAATTCGGAGCTGATCTTTGAAACTCATCTATTATAAATAAAATCAAAGATTATTCAAACTAATTGTTTTCCAATAATTAAACTTATTACTTGTGAAAACTAACACACTGCTAGATTGTCTACTGGAAAAGCAAAGTAGCTTAAATAAAGTTAGAGTAAATTTTGCTTTGCATAAACATTTTTACTATCTGTGAACATGATGGTTCGGTTGTTTTGGTTTGAGGTTTTTGAAGTCACAAAATGCATGGGCAGAAAATTGACGATTTATCGATATTCAGACATAATTTTTTTGCTTTTAGTATTATTAGAAAATAATAATGAAGGTCACATTTGGCGTCTTATCGCCATCAAAACTTTACAACATGGCACTAATGTCCGCCATATACCCGATTCTCCTGTCTGGCCAAGAAAGGCCAAGGTCGTAAAAAGTTATTGCCTAAGAAATACAAAGTAGAAAACGAAAATCAACACGAAACAGCGAGGTGATGTATCCAAAGGTGTTTTGAAGAAATATATATTTAACATTTTGAATATATATATATATATATAATTTTTTTTAAACTATCATTTTCAATTTTTCTAGCTGGAAAAAGTTTTAGAGCTCGAAGGATTCTGAGATAAAAAAAAAAAAACAATCGCTTTTCCAAAAATGAATGATTGCGCAATACAGTATTCACAGGATCATTCCAAACCAGTTTAAATTTTCAAAAAAAAAAAAAAAAAAAATTTCTGTCTTCGAGAAAAAAGTTTTGGAGCTGGATTTTGGGATTAAAAAAAATCGGGTTTTTTTAAATATCGTGCTTGCGTAATTTGATAGTCCCATGATTGCTTCAAACCGGTTTAAGCTGTTTAATGACTTTAAGGCAAACGGTGTCTTAAAAGTAATAATATTCTCACATGATAACTTGAAATTTGCGATATCAGATTTAATTTTTTTTCATAATATATCTCTGATGAAATATCTTAATAAATATCTGTTGCTGTATTTTTAAAGTATGTATTTATTAAGTATTTTAACGAAATAAAATAATTAATAAAAGCCTTTATAAACCATGCCATTTAAATTTTTGAAATACACATAAAGAACATAAAATCCAAAACATTTTAAAACATAAACATGTGTATGAATTACGGCTTCCGTCGCATAATATTATTAGTCAGTGCGTGATCAATAATTAAATAAACCTTAAAATAATAAAAAAAATCTGAAGTCTATTTCTTAAAATAGTGATATTCATTAGAAAACTGAAACTTATTTACAGTGAAGTGTATTAAAACTGCTTATTCTAAGTTCTCAAATAAAATTAAACTAAGAAGTGTTGATTTAGACGCCAAAGTAGTGGAAGAAACTCATTTCATTTAATCATTAATAAACTTTCCGCATTCTCCATTGAAGTGTGCGACAGCCGAACACTTGTCACAACACAAACAAAGGCGCGCATCAGACCCTTCTGCCACCTACCATTAGTAGAAATTCGAGACATCACATTCGGTCTTTTCATCGCTGCATAATCCAATTAAATATCTTTCCAAAACTTAAATTTCATTAGGAATAAAAAAATCGAATTCTTTTTATTCTAAACTTTGTTTTCAGTGGGGACGGAGAAAGATGAAAAGACTATTAACAAGCCACCCTTTGCTCTTTTAAAATTATTGCTCCACCGAATAGGAAATAGAAAATAGATAAAGTCTGAAAAGAATTTTTTTCTTCTTCTTTTTTGTCTTTTAATGAGCTCTGTTTCCTCTTTTTATAATGACCCAATTTTTTGTTTCATTATTTCACATTTAATATTCGCGTACATGAGTATTTTAAAAAGTTCGATCGTAATAAAATATCGCAAACATGTTTTTTTTTTTTAATGGATGTATCTGATGTCCAGGAATTATTTTAAAAAATAATTTTTTATGAAGTTTTGCTTTTAATTCCTTCTTATGGAAACACTAATTGTGTAAAAAATAAAATAATTCATTACATTTTTAGACTACGAAATATATTTACAGGAATAATTTTAAAAAAAGAAACTGTAAAAATTAGTATGCTCTTATTCTTTTTTCATAAAAAATGTAAATACAAGTCTAAATAAACCTCAAGAAAGTATGTAATTCGATATTCATTGACATCAAAATATAATTTTGTTGTCATATAACAAAATTTAGTATTCCAAAACAAATACTGTATTTGCGTCATAAGAAACAAAAAATTCATAACAGTAAACTAATGGGAAGAAGAAAATGGTGATAAAGTACTCTCGACTGATAGGAAAGCGCTGTTTATAGCTTTAATTTTTTTTTTTTTTTTTCACACAGCCAAATTTTTTTTGGAGAAAAATTACAATAAATTGTGCTGAAAGACTGGCCAAGAATATTTGGGCATTTGCACCCCAAATTTTGCATTTTCTCAATACATTATTGAAATGAATTGGAAATTTTTTATACTTTATGCTTACTTTTACTTCACACTTTTATTTATTTATTTACTTTACATTTATACTTACTGCAATTAACTTTTAACATATTTAGACAGATTTTTAAAACCATAAAACTATTAGAGTTTATTATATTAAAAATAAATTTTAGAAAGCAAACACAATTCCTTCTTTAGATCAACAGCTTCGCAACTTTTCCGATTCCGGTCCTTGCTGTAACCAAAAGTCCCCATTGCGCCCCTTTTTTAAACACCAAAAAAATTTCTTTAATTTTTTGCAAGAACATTCCATTTCTATAATGGTTAGGAAAATATTTTTTTTTCAAAAAAATATACTTTAGATTTCAAAAACTTATGAAAATTTATAAAGATAATCCCAGAGATATAATAATCAATGAAATGAAGAAGCTGCTAATTACTACACATTTCATCCAATTGTTCTATAAGATTGGATGTAGCCCCTCACCCTTATATGCTTTTCTACATTGATTTTGAAGCAATATTTAGATTTTCTAGCAATAATAACTAATAAATCAATTTCTCTCAAGTAAAAATTAGCTAATGGAAATAAAATTCTGTGAACTTTATTACTGCTGAAATTTATATAACATCTCATTTCTCCTCAATGAAGATGTTTTGCAAGGCATCTCGACACACAATCTGGTTATCATTGTGTTAGATTTATGATTTCCAGTTAGATGGAATCCTGTCTGTATGAGAGTTGATCAGAAAGCTTTCTTCCCTTTCCATATAAAAATAAATACTATATATGGTACCATTGAAATTTAAACCCAAAAGTCCAGTCTTGCTACTAGAAAAACTACAATCTGGCCCTTGGTCAATAATAATCAATCAATCGGCGCAATTCTCTTTCGATTTTTTTAAAATTTCAAATAGTTTCTTTCTTGTTCTCTTCAACTCCCTGGTGTAATAGCAGAAAGTTATTTTTGCTCGAAGACTAAAATATGGTTCCCTGCATAAACTGAAGGTTCTTTTTTTTTTTTTTTTTTTTTTTTTTTTTACTTTTTCATTGTTGGTTGGTGTTTTTTTGGCGCAAGAGCCATATTTGGCTTTGCTGCGCCAAGCAAATGGTAGAACCAAACAACAAAAATAAAAACACACATGCTAAAATTTAAAAGAAAGTATCAACATTAAAATGATAAGATTAGTTTACTTTCTGATATACGTAATACAGAGACACTTAAGTAATCACCAGAAATTCGAACTCGAGATTTTGACGAATCTCCACGTTTTAGACCCCTGAATTCGAAATATAGATTTTGGGGAAATGTACGTCTGTCTATTTGTCTGTGACAGAGATAACTCAAAAACGCTTTGAGCTAGGCGGTGGAAACTTGGTTACGGTCTTTACAGCGCATTTTTATATTTCTATTGAATTTTGAATAAAATATGTTCAGGAAGTCCCGCTACCCGGCTGTTTGAATATAAGTTAGCGTGATAATTGCAAAATGAAGAGAGCTAGATGGACAAAATTCGGTAACATAGTTAATATCTATACTGGAGACATCTGTCAAATTTTGGGATAATTCTAATTAGGGGGGTGACATTCTGTCAGTTTGCATTTTCAGAAACATGTAAGTGCGATCATTCAAAAACACAAGGACTTAATTATACCAAAATTTGGTGCGGGATTTTCTGGCTACAAGTGTAGCTTTATGTCAAACTTTTGTTTCAATCGATTTCAAAAAACACGTCTAAAACCCAAATTCAATTTTCGGATGCCATTAACCATATTCCAGGATTAATCATCAAATATCATCACACGATAGATTCAGTCAAAATGCTAAATTCACGCCAAAAGTTAATATTTCGTAACTATGGTATGCCAAAACCCATTCTCTAACGTGACAAGTTCTTAGAGAGTATGCGAGAAAAATGTGGGCAGATCACTCGCATTGGTTGTACTCAAGGCTATGAATTCTGAAAGCTTATTAAAACAACAGTTTGATCATCCTATAAATAACGGGAAATTTCAATTGATAAAACTGTTGCTATTGCAACTGAATGGTTGATGTTGCTTAATCATCATTTTGAAATAAATGGAAGTTTTGATAAATGCATATAATAAGCCTTGTAAATTAATTTGAACTTAATTCAAATTGATTTTTCACACTGCTCACTGAACCATGAGGAAACCTGAAATGTGCCATAACAGAAAATAAATGGGGACAAAATCTTCTGTCACATTCCTTTATCATATTTTTGATGTCTCAAAGTCGTTCGATTTCAGTCTATTGCATAATCCAATTACGTATCTCTAAAAATCTTTAATTGCATGCAGAAAACAGAAAGAAAGTAAGAAAATTTCACTTTCTTCGCCTTGTTTTACATGGGAAAGATGATTTGAAAATTATTTTCATCCTTTGAAATTAATACATTTTTGGAATATATATACATATATATATATATATATATATATATATATATATATATATATATATATATATATATATATATATATATATATATATATATATATATATATATATATAGAAAGATTATGAAAGAAGTGTTTTTTTTTTCTCTCTCCCTGATTAATTTTTTTTCTTAGTTTAGGTTTAAATAAATGAAGTTCCACTTTTATAAAGGTCTGATTTATCATTTTAATCTTCAGTGTTCATTTACCATGTTACTCTGAACATGACTACTGAACAATAAAAGGGATTTTAATATTTTGAATCTATCTCAGTTGTTTTGAGACATAATTAAATTTGGAACAATGTTGGATATTAAGCATCATTATAAATTTTCTTAAAAAAATTAATCATCATTTCAGTCAATTCAGAGCATTCTAGCATTCTAATTAAAAGAAAAAGATGTGAAATGCTGGCTGTCTCAGTTTCGACTAAAATGAATACCAAAATGATCGAATTGAAAAAAAAGTGAGTGCTTTCAGAAGTTATTTACAATCCATTTAAATTTGATATGAATATATCTTGGAATAAATAGGTTTTAAAATTGTGAAGTGTAGAAACTGAAAGAATGTAACATGAGAACAAGAGTGGGCGGCATCTCAGAACATTATTACCTATTGGAGTCGAGGACATTATTACCAAATGGTTACGTCACGTCTGCCCCTTTCACTTGCTGCATAATCCAATTAAATTTCTATCCGATACTTAAATTTCATTAAGGACAGAGAAAACAAAGAAAAATTTAATTGGAAACCCTTTTCAGTTACAATTTTTTCAATGGAAATGAAAAAAAAAATGATGAAAAGACTATTAACAAGCTGTCCTGCACTTTTCAAAATTGGTCGTCGTCATAAAAAAGGGCAGGAAATGGAAAAATTCCTAAAAGAATTTGTACTTCATCCTTCTCTTTTTAACTGTTCTTAGATAGCGTTTTTTTAATGAACTCTATTCTTTTTTTATAATTATTATTTCGTATTTCGTCATTTTACATTTAATATTTGCGCAGCTAAATTATTTTAAAAGTACTTCGTAATAAAATAACTGCGTGTCTATTATTTCTGCAAAAAATGGGTACATACGCCCATTAAAAATATTTTTAAGAGACATACATGAAATAGGATCTTCATTTTTGTTCTTAACATGCACGTAATATAGATTTTAATTGAAGTAAATGTCTCAATTAATGATCATACTTTCATATTTGTTAAGATTCTTTTTTTTTAATAAAGGAAATGCATGAGTCACCGTAATTAGTATTTAAAATGAGAGTTAAAAAACCAATTTAATATTTAGAAAAAAATGAATTTCTTTGCTCAAAAACTTATTTAATTATTTACGAAAGGAACCTATTAATAGGAATTAATAATTCCTAAATTTGATGGTTAAGTTTCAATTTCATTTTTGCCTGAAGTACACAATTCTATCAACACCTTCAATGTTTTCAACTTCATTGAACTTGTTCGATATTCTGGTATATGTAATTATTAATTGATCCTTATAGTTTATATATACAAATTATTTGATTAAAAAAACATGTATATATGTCAAATGCTATCTAGTCTTTATTATTTTTGATACTGAGTAATTTTTTTTTCATATTACGTTTATTAATAAGATAACAAAATATTTCTAAAACGAAACTATGTTAAATTTGTTTTATTTTACAACAAATACATAATTAAAGCTTTAATATATGGCTTTTTGCATGTTCTTTTATAAATAACTTTAGTAAATTCTGAAGCAGAAGTTTTCATGAAAAATTACTCATTAAATAAAATTAATTCCAAGAAAAACATGATAAAAATTTTGGCAATTTAGTACTTGGCGCTTTCAGTAACGATTTGATTCACGAGATTTAATAATTGTTTATGGTTTAATGGCTTGAAAACTTTGTTTGAATGGCTTCTCCAATAAAATATTTTTAAAATTCAAAATTTTGAGATACATAGAAGTAATATTATTTTAGAAATCTTACACTGTTTTGTTCAATGCACAAAATATTTTTCTAATGCTTTTGTCTGTATCTTTATGCATTCATTTATATCACAGTAATGAGCAGTAATATATAAAAATGTGTACCCTTCAAAACCTTTTTTGCGTTATTTCATTCTGAAATTATACCTCAAAATCAAATACAAAACTTTCAAACATTTTATTAAAAGCCTATTTTAAAATAGAACGTATTTAATACCGAAAAATAAACCGAATTTTAATATCATAAGCAATGAGAAAGACAAATAGGATGAAATATTAATATTAATAAAGAAAACGGTTTGAATTTCACTTCAAAGTAAAATATATTATAATAAAATAAGCTTCAAATGTTTTTAAAAAATTAATTAGAAATGGAAAACTTTGTACTGCAAAAAATTATTATTATATGGTAGAAAAAAAAATTATGATGTAAAAATTATTTTTATTCTGAATACTTTCTGGATTCTTCTGGTGCAAAATTTCAAAATTGTATTTAATTTTTAATTTATTACAATTCTAATTAATATTCTTTAAAAAATCGCTCCAAGAAGCGCATTCCCTCTTTCTAAAATATATATGTACATTTAAGATCTAAGCCAAATGGTCTGGCCTGCAGAGTTCCAACACACATACACATGCACTCATCGTTATTATTAGTGTAGATTTATAGGAAGCTGTTACAAGGAGGAACCTCCCGAATGAGCAGCAACTGAAAAGAGAATAATTCACTTTGAGCTAAGTAAATCACTATGCATTATTATAAGCGAAATCCCTCTCGAAATATTATAAATCTTCCTTCAACAACGCGTTCTATTATTCATAGTTTCCCTTTATAGAACAATGCTGTTTAATTTTCAGTTACATTGTTTAAAACTATATCAGTCAACATAGGAGAAGAATACATTCCGACGCATACTATTTGTATAGTAATTCACTTTGAACTCTTTGAGCTAAGTAAATCACTCTGCATTATTATAAGCGAAATCCCTCTCGAAATATTATAAATCTTCCTTCAACAACGCGTTCTATTATTCATAGTTTCCCTTTATAGAACAATGCTGTTTAATTTTCAGTTACATTGTTTAAAACTATATCAGTCAACATAGGAGAAGAATACATTCCGACGCATACTATTTGTATAGTAATTCAATTTGAACTCTTTGAGCTAAGTAAATCACTCTGCATTATTATAAGCGAAATCCCTCTCGAAATATTATAAATCTTCCTTCAACAACGCTTTCTATTATTCATAGTTTCCCTTTATAGAACAATGCTGTTTAATTTTCAGTTACATTGTTTAAAACTATATCAGTCAACATAGGAGAAGAATACATTCCGACGCATACTATTTGTATAGTAATTCACTTTGAACTCTTTGAGCTAAGTAAATCACTCTGCATTATTATAAGCGAAATCCCTCTCGAAATATTATAAATCTTCCTTCAACAACGCGTTCTATTATTCATAGTTTCCCTTTATAGAACAATGCTGTTTAATTTTCAGTTACATTGTTTAGAACTATATCAGTCAATATAGGAGAAGAATACATTCCGACGCATACTATTTGTATAGTATTGGAATGAACTGACGTTGCTCTCAATACAGTTGCTCTTATCAAATTTCATCTAAGAGAATAGAAATCTCTCGATTCTCTTGTAAATCAAATGAATTGATAATATGGATCAAATTCTGGGTAAATGCTGGATAAAATATAAACAATTGCTATTTTGATGGATACAGCCGTAACAAATCAAATTAGAAATATATGATTATCTTAGGATATTTGATTAAATAATTTTAAATTTCTTTAAAGCTGTTAATTCAAAATGTTCCAAAAAGATTATTCTAAATAGAATTTAAAATTTAATCGTATCTTTTAGTATACAGTGGAAACTTAGAAAGCAGAGGTTTATTAATGTTTTCCTATGTAATTAAAAATTTAATGAATGGAAACAGTTTAATAGATACTAATTAAGGTAGAATTTTATTAAAATATCTTGTAAAATATTGAGTTTTTGAAGAATTTAATCTAGGCAAATGGTAATAATGTAGTTGTTTATAAAAATATATAAATGAAAACCTATAAACTCTAAAGGCAATAAAAAATAGATTCTAGATTCCTTTATTGGCAATGTGTTACATATTAAGACATTACTTAGAAAACATTCGGAATATTAAAAAGAAACGAATAAAAATTTGAGTGCTTCACTTATGCAGAATTTCTAAAAAATATTAAAATGACTTTCATTCTAGGCTTTTTCAAATCAAATATGAAATAATAAATTCCACTAACAAACAACAAACTCCATTAAAAATAAAATAAATAAATAAAAATTTCTTTTGCTTTCTCTTAAAAGGCATATCAATAATTTTAATTACCAGACTTTCATTTTTTGAATAAAAAGAGGAGAAAATTTAAAATCAGAAAGTGCGGAGTCTCATTTTTTAATTTAATGAAGGAAAACGAATTAGCTGTATTAGAAAACGAAATAATATATATATATATATATATATATATATATATATATATATTTCATTTTAGTAAATGACAGAAAACAGCTTCAGAGATATAGATTTTGATGGCAAATAAGAACCTGACACAGCAAATCTCTCCCACGGAAGTTGGAATCCATTATTGAAACAACTTCGATCCAAATGTATTTAATGTTAATCATACCTTCATTCATGGAAGCCCCGGGTTTTGAACTTACAACCTTCCATTAGGTCACAATTACAGTGAGAATTTAACATAAGTGAAATGCAAAATACTTATAAATAAAAGCAAAATTAATCAGAAAATGTTTGAAGGAAAAGTGTCGTGTGAAACCCTCAGGGGGGTCTTCCCGCCACTTTCTCATATACTCAACAATAAAGGTGTATCTCCACCCTCAAAACTGTGAACTTTTGACAAGCCTGTGAACGTCATGTGTGCTAAGAATTTTATATTTGCACCTGTGCGTAGTTTAGTAAAGAAAGCCAGTACTTGTGCATTGGCAGCATGACATTGTCGAAAATATTTACGAAAGGTCAATCTTTGGTGAGAATTTAGTGATTTTACCGAATCTAACGTGTTATCTTTGGTAATTAATCACTGGCATGTTGATGCGAATGTAACATGACAACTAGTATATAGCATGAGTTTTTTTTTCCGATTAACTGAAATGAAAATTTAACACAGAACTACATTTGTAATTATAAGACCAAATACCATGTATCAATTCAATATGTCATCGTATTCACTTGCATTTCAAAGTACATGTAGAAGTAAAATTAATATTTGACCGATCTGGTTTTCAATGTGATACAAATCAACATTATCGATGCTACGTCAGTGTTCCAAATTTTATCTGTCTAGTTATTTGTATATTGTAATCATCATGTCTCCTATACTCAGATAAGAAGAAAGATAGAATTTCTCTGCATGGATTTCATTAAAAATTAGATATACATCTACATATCCGATATGAATCCACATATCGAATTTCATCCGCGTTGAGCAAGGAGTATTTGAACTACAGTGTTTGTAGACAGACACAACACCAGAAATACTTTTTTAAAAACTTTCCTGAAATGGGAAAAAAAAACATTTTTGACGTTTGCAATGACTTCCCATTACATGCCCCAGAATCTTTACAGGAGATTTTATCACTTTTTGAAACAGTAACTGTATTTGCACAAAAATTTCTTTAATAATGCATCTTCAGTATAAAAAAGATTACTCAAAAATGAGATTGTAGTTGTATTTATTCTTTGAATTCTATTTCCACTCCCAAACTAAGCAAAAAAGGTTGATTTTTTGAAACTATGATTTATGTGATGTTTTATATCTAGAATATTCATCATCGCGTTATGAAATAATTGTTGTCGACCATAATAACGCATTGTTATGTTACCATCGTCATTTAATTACGTTTTATCATAGAAATGAGTCCGTCTTTCTATTGATTCACAATGTTTTGCCATGAAAAGTGGCGCAAATTAGAACGAATTAATAGCGTTAACACGAAAATGTTTCTTGGTATGTTTACTGTCATGTATAAAAAATTATTACTTATCGAAATTCATAACATTATCCTTGGCAAATTAATTATTGACGTTGTAGCTTCTCTTTCCTTGGGACACTTTTATATTGTAAGATGTCTGATATGTCCGTAGTATTATTTTAATAAAGTCAAAACTAATTTTGAATAACAATTCGATGCTATTTCCATTATCCTCGCCATTTTGGTACCAGAAAAATAATATATAATAACAGAAATAGGAGAAAATGCATTCAGTTCTCAAAATGTCTGAATGCATTTTACACATTTGTAAAAGTGTCAAATGTAATAAATTTCCATCAATAATATTTATACATGCACGAGGCACATTTTGATTTCTCTTAAAAGTAGATTTTGTTAAAAGAAGAAACCATCGCAATTTATTTATTTTTTGTGCCAGAATATTTGTTTGCCTTGAATCGATTGCAACTGATTATAATGAAACTTTGTAACAATCCTTTAAATAAAGTGAATAATTAAATAAAAGCAAATCATTCATTTAATAATACAGAAAGACAAGTTTTCACATATGTATTTTGAAATCCATTTCTTTACACAACACGCAAAATGGGACTCAAACTACCATTTAATTAAGAACACCCCTTTAATGATCACGCAAAAAGTCAATTTACCAAACACTGCTTAACTCTTCAGAATAACACGAAAGCGCAAAAAATAATTTTTTTTCTGTATAACAGATATGATTCTATTCATATAATGAATTGAAATCTTCCCTTTTTTTTACCCCTAATAAATCAAAGACTTTTTTCCAGATACGAGACAACAAAAAAATATTAGAAAACGTTCTCGGTTCCCAAACAGATAATTAGTAGAGGCTTATCTCACCTTTTCTTCAAATACTCCTTTACTATTATTTGACCATCTTCGTTTCTCTAAAAAGGAATAACCTAGCATCAAGGGTAAAAGGAAAGTTGAATGTAAACACCATCCGCTTTCGTCTCAGGAGACTCATTTTCCTTGCAACCAACCTATGTGGGTAAAAAAAAAAGAAATGAAGGCGAGGAAATAAACATAAGGGGAACCAAAATGGAAAATAAATGAATGGAAGTTAAAAAGGCTTCCAGAATCAGGGAAATTTAATGAGCAGCTGAAAAAACTTTTCCTCTGTTATTTTGCAGACGGATAATACTTCTTGAAAAATAATCGAAATTATGTATTAGAAGGGGAATGTTGTGCGTGGGAAAATGAAGTTAAAAGAGCAGATGTAAAGGTTTAAGTACGAATTTTTAATGGCTTTTTTTAATCTGAAATTGGGTCAGTGTTGTTAACGTATAGATTAATGAGTTGCACATTTAATTAGTTTTTTTTCTCTTTTGTTTTAAGTTTAGGGAAGAATATAACTTTTGATTTTGGTGAAGTTCTTGAACAAAAATGTGAAAGGGGTTGAAATTTTTGTAAGGCGTTTAAATTATTAATACGGTTTAGGAAAAATATTATACAGTAATATAACAAAGTAACTGAAGAGAAAGATGTATTATCTTTTTATTGTAAATTAAAAGATTTAAAACTTAGTTTAAATTATCAAGTGTCGTTGGTATACCATAAATAATTTTGTATAAAATTGTTAATCATCTCTCTTTTTCTATCGTTCCTTCAAAATAGTTTAATCGTTTATCTAATTTTTCAAATAAATGTGTGTTTTCATTTTTAAAGATAAAATATCGTTTTTTCACATGGCATACCCTTCTGAAAATGTGTCATTGTAGCGTAGGAATTAGATTTCTAAACATTGTTCAGTCTAACCAAATATTTGCGCACACGCTCCTGTCTGCATACGTGGGAAAGCATGTGTGTGTGTGCGTGCGTGCATCTGGAGAGTTGTGTTTTTTTGTATGTGTGTACTGCGCGTGGGTGCTGTATTTGGAGAGTCGTACTTTTTTCTGTTTGTGTGTGTATGTGTCTTATTTAATTTGTGTTAAAGAATTCTTTGTTATTTCATTTTAATTGGTTTTAGTGGTGGGTGAGTCATAGATCTTTGTTTGAGATTTAATGTTTATTACTATGCGAACCTTTTTTTTATTCTGTGTGTCAACATATTTAAATTAATTTTATTTTAAAAATAAAAATAATATTTAAAGAAAATTTCTTAATTATCTTACCATAAAAATAAACAATAATTCGAATAATCTGCAATCAAAAGCTCTGTTACTAATAATGTTTTGAGAAATTAAATAATTTTCTCTTCTTAAAAAAAAAAGAAGATTCTCGTAGTGTAGAAATTTTGGGAGGGGGGGAGGGTGCCAGTGCGAGTGTCGTCCTCGTCATCTGACCACGGTTCAAAATTACGAGGTCCGTCCCAAAATAACCCTAGTATTGCTTAAAACGACACGTTAATATAACTAAACTAAACTGTGCTGAAATAAAAGTAAATTTTCTTTCTGTTTTTTAAAATATTTAATGTAATTTCTTAACTGGTGTTTTTTTTCCTTTAGTAGTGATAACTAATCAATTTTTAGTTGGAAACAGAAAAGTGATGAATTAATACATATTCCCTATTTATATTATTATACGCAATGTGTTATTGGCAACGTGGATCATTGTGTTAACAAATTTTAGAAATTTTCCAAAGTTTCCAAAGTTGCATGAATTTTTATGATGCGCATAATTTAAAATTGATGAAAATGTCAATTTTTAAGAATTTTCCCACACTCCTTATTTTATTTCTAAAAAATGATCTCAATATATAAATCTTAAGCTATCTTTCGCTTCAAAAAAATTCATTTAAAAAATATTATTCAAATTTTATTCTTAATAAATTACGAATTCTTTGTTCCCAATTGGGGACACTGAACAGTAAAAGAATTCTTTCTATAATCAAGAAAACGATGCAAAATAAAATGTAATAGGATTAATATCAAGAAAATAATTAATTCAATTACTTTAAACCTAAAAAAAATACTCTTTTAAAATTATAAAATTTATGATTTTGAATGTATCCTTTGTACAGTTATTTAAATAGTGATATAAAAATAACAAAAAATCATGCTTTTTATTCTTAGATGAGTGATGAATAATTCATGTGATATGTTTTTTCAATGCATTGAATATTTAACCGCAATGAATTAATTTTTATGTAAATAAAAAGAATAACTTTTGTGTGAATAACGCTTTGTAGAAAAGTTTTTTATAATGGCTTTTTGTCTAACTTTTATGTTCTAATTAATTAATTTCTTTTTAGAATATTTCTTGATTGAATCCAATTTGGATTAGACTTCTGGCTGCTTCTGAAATCTCTTACAACAGGTAAATCTATATTTATTGTTTTAAAAATATGAGAACTGTATTTGAAAAAACAAAATCTCAAAATTAATTATTCTTGGATTTATTATAGTTTCGGACTTTTTTCAGATAAACAATATTAAAGATCATTTCTATAACGAAGAAAATGTATCGTTCATTGTATATTCTAATAAAAAGCAAACGATAATTTTGCATTTAATTTTTGCATAATAAATTTAATTTACAATGGAAATTATTAACAACTAAACTTTTATAGATTCAAAAGTAAAAATTGTTGCATTTACTGTTAGTGTATAAAGTTTCATAGAGTTAAATTTCAACATAACAATTTGATTTTAGAAATTTAATTAATTCTAAAAGAAAATTATTTATCTTTAACTATAAATGAAATAAAAACATCTAAACATTTTTAATTAATATTTGTTTAACATAAAAATGCATTACTAAAGCCTAATATGATGGATAGATAAGACAGTGAATAATAATATTCCACTGAAAGTTGTGAATAATAATATTCCATTTACATTTTTGAATAATAATTTTCTATTTACATTTATAAATAATAATATTCCATTTACATTATTTAAAGTAATTATCTTTTTTTCATTATATTTTCTATTTATCTTGGAATTTAATAATGCTGGAAAATTAGCTTCTTACCTCTACACATGGTTTAATTTTACTTTACTTTTTCAATAACCTTTTTCTTAAAATGCTCAGAAATTCTAAAATGAGAATGAGCGTTGCCTGCATTGTTCGATATTACCCATTAAAAATACATTAATGCACAATCATTCATTAATAAGACATTAAGTATTTGACGTCGTGTTTCATGTAAATCGTTGAATAATAATTCACAAAATGAAAAGAAGTATTCAATAACGATACAACAAAGAAGTAAACGATATACGAAAAATTATGAATACATTCAAGTTCCTACAGACATTTCTAACGACTTCAAGAATTCCTATTTAATTGTTGCATTCCAGACGAAGTTAGAATTTTCCTGAATAAACAGATTCTAATATTTTTAACTTCCTAGATGTTTATTATAGACTAAATGATATACCTAGTATTTCTCAGGATTAAAATCCTATGCACAACTTTCTTAAAGTAGAAACTACTTTGATATATAATATATAAAATCCTTTTAGAGTCTCTTAGAAAATTTTATTGTTTTGTTTTAATAAAGTTATCATAACAGTTGATGCAGTAGATTTTTGAAAGCCACTTATAGTTATTTTTCACCACGTTGTTAATATTTCCTATATTAATACCGCAAATATTATTCACATACGCTAAAGTATGAAAAAAGCTATCATCGATTGAGTGATTAACTTAAGGTTAGCTTTATGTGTGATTAAATCACTTTTTAAATCCAATAAAAATGACGTAGTTTTCAAATAACGTATTAAAACCTTTTTAACTACTAGTTGAGTAATTCAAAGCATAAAAAGGATAATAATTGTGTTCATTTCTAATTTATTCATCATTTAAATAACTTTTGAAAAGCTGGCGATATTCTTTCTCTCGTCTTGAATAACTGCATGAGATTCGATTGAATTCGGCCCCGTTGTTTCGGAGAAGATGTTGACCATATATACTCATAATCACAATGGATTTCATATATTTAAGATACAATTTGATCATTTCTTATAACATCTGATTCCTAGTTTCTAGATGACAGTTAATTCAGGAACATTGCACTAACATAATTTATCGAGGTTAATTCTTCTGAAATATTTTATACCTGATTATGAATGTATAATTATTATTATTTTACGCAGAATGAAAACAAAGAATCATACATATGCGCGTGCGCGAGCGTGTGTGGTGTGTGTGTGATATTTTTAAATCCAATTTAAATCCTGATTAATTTCCATTTTTTTTTAAATTTAGACTATATTAGCTTTATTTTAAGATATAATCTTATTACCCAATTCCCAGATTTTTATTTAATTATTTACAACCCGCTATGTAGAAAACTAATGATTATTATTTTTTTACGATATACCGATTGAAAAGATAATATTGCCTAACATTCACTTATATATTTCGAAGATATCTAAGATTCCCTTTCCTAAGTCTACATGTGTCGAAGAAATCTCTGTCAGAATCTCATAGTAAAATCACCGAAGGAAAAAAATTATGTCACATTTCTCTCGTATCGCAATGTAAACAGGCATCAGCTTATCATCACCTCTTTTATAACTATGCCTCCTGTATTGAAATAAATGGAATTTAAAATTTAAAACGTTTCTTCTTCTCGGCCACGCGTATGCTAAATTATAATATATAGAGGGTGTTGTCGAATTCGACCGACCGATTCAGAGGGGTGATAGTAGGCATCAGGTGGATAAAGAATCGTCATACAGCATCCCCATGACGATGACCAAAACGATGTTTAATTGGTGAAAATTGTAAAAATATAGAGTCGGAGAAGTGTTGGAAACTGTGAAAAATTAATAAAAAAATAACAAATGGTGTTTCAACAACTAATCTTTTTTTAAAGTGAAAACACATTCTTAAAAAGATTTTTTTTCATGCTGGTAACACGTGGATTTGATGATCAAGGGAGTCGTTAATTACTGAAACCTAAAAAGTAATTAGGAACCCATATTTACAAAAATATTAAAACTTGAAGAAAAATAAAATCTTGAAAAATGTAATGAATTTTATAAATTTGATATAAGCATGTAGTGTGAGAACTGGGGAGTTTTAAAGATATTTAAGAAAAACTAAAATGGGAACCAGAAAACATCGCTGCAATATCAGTACCGATGTTCGTAGAAAGTGTTCTCAAATTCGAAAGAAAAATTCAGAGCAAGAATAATAGGCATTAAGGGCATTAAGCAGATGAAAAATTACCAGACAACATTGGGTCGCAGGTAACGTTTTTCAATGAAAATCACTAATCGGATGGCGTTCGCTTGCTGGATGCTTGATGCCACACAGGAAGATGAACACTTTTCTACTAGAGTTTTATTCTCAGATGAAGTTTTCTTTACAAGAGAAGGTGTCTTCAACACGCACAATGCGAATATTTGATTATTCGAAAATCCCCACATCACTATCTCGTCGAACATCACCATCTCACAAGTTTGATATTAACATCTGGGCAGAGTCATCTATTTGGACACGAGCGCCTCAGTGGCAAAACGTACCTTGTTTTCTTCCAGCACGTTCCTCCAGAGTTACCTCAGGGAACACCAACAGTTTGGTTAATGCATGATGGAGCACCAGCGCATTTAAGTTACGTTCCTGAAATCTGACTTGTTGTTTGCGAATGAAGTATACTGACCCTCAATTCTGCAATGCTAATTAATGAATACTTGCTCGCTGCTTTTATTTTTCTCGAAAGCATGAAAAATTTACATAGGAAACGGTTTCTTCTCGATTACCTTGCTCCTAAACCTCGCATTCATAGGACCATTCTCTTCGTCAGAATCATTGTCTTTTCGACGTCTGTTTTTGCGATTTTCAATGAATAAACGTTACCTGCGACCCTATATTTTCTGGTAATTTTTCATCTACTTAATGCTCTTAATGCCTATTATTCTTGCTCTAAATTTGTCTTTCGAATTTGTGAACGTTTCCTGCGAACATCGGTACTCATGTTGCAGCAGTGTTTCCTGCCCATTTCAGTTTTTCTTAAATATCTTTAAAACTCCCCAGTTCTCACACTACACGCTTATATCAAATTATAGACTATAAAATTCCTTACATTTTGAAGCTTTTATTTGTCTTCGAGTTTTAATATTTTTGCAAATAGGGATTCTAAACTACTTTTCCGTCTTCAGTAATTTACGACCCCCTAGATCATCAAATCCACATGTTACCAGCATGAAAAAAAACTTTTAAGAATGTGCTTTTACTTTAAAAAAATTCGTAGTTCAAACACCATTTCTTATTTTTTTATTAACTTTTTACAGTTTCCAACAGTTCTCCTACTCTCCATATTTTTGCGATTTTCACCAATTAAACGTCGTTTGAAACCCCATGTTGTATGGCGATTCTTTATCCATCTGATGCCTACTATCACCCCTCTGAATTTGTCGGTCGAATTCGGCAACACCCTGTATATATGCTCAGTCATTTAAAAATATAAATATTCTAAAATATGTAATGAAGGAATTTTTCAAATATTTCAGATATTCTTACATTTTCTATAGTCGGCATATAGCTAAAAGTGACCAAATTGAATTTCAAGTTGAATTGTAATTTGAAGTGTTCAAGTTGTTTTAACATATCAGCCCCTTCGAACAGGAAAAATTAAGCTTACCAATATGTATATTTAATTATTTTCCTATTACAGAGAATTCATTTTGAAGTGGCCGAACATTTGAGACTATTTGTCTTTTGAATTAGTCACTTTTGATTGTATAGCGGCATATAAAAATGGCAAAGAATACACTGCATATGGTTTTGGAATTGTCATAAAAACAAATAACTATTGAATATTTTAAAAGCCTAAGTTCACGAAAATAACTATTGGCACAGAAGATTACTAGATGCCCGAATTTTCCTTTTCACGCGCATTAACTCAGCAATAAGCATTAAGTTTAAACAGTTTCTCATTAACTGCGCACCAGTTCTACATGCATCCTCCACTGGGAGTAAAGAATTGGCGGATTAGCTGCTCCATATCCTCTATTATAATCTCAACTTCCCCTAATTTATTTGGCCCCATTAACGAGCCTGCAAGAGGGCATTCAGAGAAAATTTGACAAATCTCCTTCACAAAAGTCTTTTATCTGAGCGAGGGTTATTCGATGCTCTCTTTTATAGATGCGTAACGCCTTGTTTTGGGTAGGAGATAATTATAAATGAATTGGCTTATTGTGGGCTCAGGTTTCTATGCCGAAGATTAATTTGTCAGTCATGCATGCAGTTTAGCCAGTGAGTTGTATCGGATGAGATGTATTGGGATCAGCCAGTTCATCAAAGAGTGAATATTTATTGCCTACAAGTCTATTTTATTGATTTAATACAATGAGCTAGAATTCACCTAGAAAGAGCTAGAATTCATTCTTATGAAAGCTAATCGCTTTTAATGAATTTTTTTTTGGATTTTAAAGTTAAAATGTTTTTTTGGGAATAAGAATATCTAGCTGGAGCACAGAATGGGGTAGCCTTGGGGTTTGGAATGTCATTGGTTTAAATTCTGTGCTATTTTAATTTTTTCCAGGGTAACATTCGTAAAAGTGCTGGATTGATAATGAAATAAGAGTAAAACAATTTCAATTAATTTTTAGAAATTTAAAAACTTATTTACAAATTTTTCACTTCCATTCTGTTTTAAATAATATACATATTAAAAAAACCTTTAACCAAATAATAATATTTTTGAACAGTTAATTGTAACTAAAAATAAATTCCACATCTAAATATCAGATTCATTTTCTCATGTTCCTTATACTCGCAATATATATCCATATAATTTTGTTAAAGAATAAAAAATAGTATACCATGTAGCTTTAAATGAATGAATATATCAATTTTGTACATATGTGATTCAAAATATGAATTTTGATATATTTATATTAAGAATATATCTATAAAAAATTTATATCTATAATACAAACTTTTATACAAACAAAATACTTCAGCTTATATATTATAAGTAAATAAAACAATAATTTTGATTTTATTGTAATAATTTGTATCAGCACCTAATCGCAATATTTTTTTCAGTTATTAAATCTGAATTACTTTGAATTAAATTGCCGCCATTTTTAATTAAAAGCTACGTTTATAATTCACTAGCTATTTGTTTAAGTAAAGTTTTCATAGTGACTTCTATTTGAAAATTTAAATAAAATTATAAAATAAATGTTATGTCAAAATTACCATTGTCTCGTACACTAGATATCTTATAATTGCATTTGACACTAACGTTTATGCTGTGGCCATGACTTAATTACCACAAGAAATGAAAATAAAACTGTTTAATAAAGTTCGAAAATTAATTTTCTTTAATCATATAGAAAATACTTGTTCTGTTTTCCAAAGAGCCTGATTCAAATTACATGATTATTGCATTCCTTCTTTTAGCATTTTGTTCGTTTCACGATGATGTGCTTTCCAGTTAATATGAGGGGGGAAATTAAATTCAAGTATGTAATGGCTATCTCTCATTCAAAAATTAAGAAACATTTTCTGATCCACTTTTTTTTTATTTCAAACGTAATACAGAATCTAATCTTGTAATAAATTAGCTAATTCATGGAACAAGATCTTAACAATTTGGCTCTAAGGATTTCGTTTAATAAAAAAATATATTCGATTAATTTTTATTATTTTCTTTTCAAAGTTCAAAGATAATAATAGTCTTCATCTTCCTTCAGCTTTAGTTACTATCATAAGAATATGTTCATAGATATATTATAGTGAAAATAAAGTATTCATATATAAAATAAATTCACAATAAAAAGTATTCACTCAATAAAAGTATTCAGTAGATAAATATAAAATATTTGTTACATGCCAAGGGCCGAGTTTCAAACAATTATAAAAATATAGACTTTATTAATAATTGTGGCTGTATTAAAGAAAACACAATACCACATAATTTTATATTTCTCTACGCAACATTCGAACGAAATGAGTATAATGCTGCACAATCCCTAAATAGAACCAAATATCTTCATCTCTTTCATACATTTCATATAATCCTGTTAATGCAATTTAAAATCTCCAGCGGATCTTTTAATGGACCTCAGTTTAATACCACCCCTTCCAAAACGAACTTGCTAAATCTCCTTTTGGAAAGACAGCAGCGAAGGCATTAGAAAATGTCTAACTTTGCGACCCATTAACTGCATGCGACTCGCACTTGTTCCTTTTCCGTAGCGTTTTCTGTCAGCCCATGTTCTTAATGTGCGTCTGGATTTATGGTTTCAGCTTACGATCGCCGGTTTCTTACTGGATGGCAACTCCTCATGACAACAACATTCAAACATTAAGTCCGTCTGGCCACTCGGAAAACGACTATCAACCCCACTTTAGGAGTGTCATAAAGTTCCGTGTTAAAAATATATATTCCACTGGCCTGAATACTTCTCTTTCTGAATAAAACATTTCTTCGCTATTCAATATCAAAATTCTGCAATATGAACTTGGAGATTTATTTTATTTTCATAGTGCAATCATTCACTAACGACATCGTAGTATCTCATTGAACAGTTTCTATTGAAGGCATTATAATGGAAGATTTCAGTTCCGTGTCATTCAGAGATAAAATTTGAAGTGTTGTATGTACATATTTCTGAAGAGTTTCGATATGAAATAAAAATTGATGAATTCTATACGTCAATTGGGTAGATACTATCAAAGTTTTAAACATAGAGAATGTATATGAAATATTGCTTTTGAGGTCTCTTTTCAAAATGAAGGTTGTAGGGGGATAGTGGATCATTTATGACATAATTAATGACACTGAAGGTTTGTATATAAAAAGTATAAATTTATTTAAGAAGTAGCATTTATTTAAGTTATTATTTATAAGTAGCATGAATTTATTATAAAGTATTATTAAATTAATTTATTATTTATAAAAAAGTATAAATTATTGTATATGAATAGTATAAGTAAACTAATATGTGAATAACATAAAATAAACAAAAAGTGCATTTTATTATCTTTAAAAAAACGCGATAATACTCAAAATTTGTAACAGGTGTTTTCCACTGAAGATATGATTTATTAATTGTATGTTAGATTCATTGTGAAATATTACGTTTTTTTATTTGTTACATCCATATAATACACTAAAAATCCATGAGCGCGTATTTTAAATTCTTGGTATTTTTAAGTTTGGATAATGTAAAGCAAACTTGTAAATTTTATAATTGTTAATAATTTTCTTTCTTTACAATATTTGCTCTTTTGCCAGAACAAAGCGCAAATAATATAGGATTGTCAAATATATTGTTATAATATATATTATTATATTATTAATAAATAATATTGCTATTTATACTTCTTTAAATGATAATGCCTTGAAGAATGGTTTCACAATATGCCTCTTCTTATTTCCTAAATAAAATTCGGGTTATTGATTGTGTAAATTTACTCTACAACTTAGGTTGGAAAACAAATAAAAAGTCTTTTCAAGTATAGCAATATTAATCATTAAATTATATTGAATGATTAATTAAAACATTTCAGATTTATTAGAATAATAAATTTAAAAAAGCTAAGTATTAATTAATAATCTATAAAATCATTTATTATATATTACATATTTACATATTAAAAATACTTATTATCTTTATTAAGAATTTGACTGAATTAATTAATTAATGGAAAATTAATTTGGAATTAATTGGGGTAATAATAATTGAAAATTAATTGGGGTAATAATAATTGAAAATTAATTGGGGTAATAATAATTGAAAATTAATTGGGGTAATAATAATTGAAAGTTAATTGGGAATAATTGAGAGATTTAAATAGATTTATTAACATTATTAAGAAATAATTATTAATTTTTAAGATTTTGAATTAACTTTGGTTTTTGCAACTAATATTAGCATTTAAAAAGAACTAAGCACTTCCGGCGATTAGCTGTTTTCACACTATGTTAATAGTAATATTCTAATTATGTCTTGACTTAACTATCTTATGTCCTAGATTTGATAAGTTGCCGTATGTCAATGACTTTGTTGAATTATATCGTATCAAAACCAAAGAAAACATAATTTTGAGTTATCACTGTGGTAATACATACTGATTGTTTAAATATAATTGCAAAGTGGCGAATAAAATAGGAGAAATCGCTCTATTTATTGAGGCTGGGAGCTCTGTCAAATTTTTACTTTACGGTATCTATAAAAAATGGAGGCAATGGTGGAAGGCGAGTCTGAATGTTATGAGATTTCGTATGAAATAAAAATGTGTCAATTCGATATTTTAATTGCGGAGATCTGTCAAGGTTTTACACACAGAGAATGCATAGCGCAATATTTCTTTTGAGGTCTCTTTCGAAAATGAAGGGTGGAAGAGCAGAGGGTGCCATTTAAGACATAACCAATGATGCTGAAGATTCGTATAGAAAAATTAAATTATCTAGAAAATATAATTTATTTAATTTATTATTCATAAAAAATTATAAATAATTGTATATAAAAAGTATAAGTTAAATGAAATGTGAATAATGTAAAATAAAAATTTAAAAACTCGCACCGGTGATTGATATTTGAAATTCAAGCACGAGTCCTTTGGGTTTGCTAATTTTTTTAAATATATAAAAGCTTTAAATGGCATTAACGTTTGGCAAATGTTTGCTAGTTTATCCGAAATTGGTTTCATATTAAACACGTTCCAATAAATAAAAGAAATAATTGAAATAATTATTGAATATAAATTTCTAATAAGATATTTGATGCGCAATGCATCAAATAATATATTATTTTGAAGAATCCTTCGGTATATTCAAGTGCATTTTTCAGAGGTAAAATTATATTTGCAATTGAATTTTGGCGGCTTAGAATAAATTATGATGTAAAGAAAGGAAAATCACTAATGAACTTAATTTTCTAAACGAGGACATTCCTGAACGCTTGAAAACGTAATATGCATTTCATTTCTGTATACTTTATGCAATAAAATTTATGTCCAAGAATATAGTGCAACATATCTAAAGAACTTGAACTTGAAAAGTGAAATAATATCCAAAGAAAAAAGAAAAAAATTATAAATTTACTTGATCATAGTTAGAAAGTTTCTAATTAAGTATCATACCTCTTCCAAAAGCAAGGCATCAATAAATACAGTAAGGAATAAAGCTTATATCTCATAATAAAAAAGTTATATCAAACCTTTCAGAAGAAATTGTAAATTAAGAATAACTTTCACCATATTAAAAATGAAAATAAAACCAAGATACTTACAATTAACCCAATATTCGAGAAAACTATTTGTCCCAGACTGCGTTCCTTTACTGGAATCTTATCTTTTCGATTAGTTAAATACGGCAAAAAAATGTATTGTTGCTTTCAAGAACAGCATTATAATTAAGAATATTTCAAAACTTAATTTAAATTACTATAGACTAATTATTATTGATTAACATAATAATTAATCTATATTTATTAATATTTATATATTAATCAATAATAATAGGGTTTGAAATGTTTACGAAATTATTATTTATATTAATAGATTGTCAATAGATTTATGCAAAACAATTCATTTGAATTAGAAAATTAATTTTGAACAAAAACTTAAAATGTAAATAAAATCTGACCATTGTTATAAAAAGATGTTTTGTTCATTTCATAGCAGTATTATTTAAAATAAAAAAGAGTAATATAAATAGCATAATAAAAGTAATTAAAATTAAATTTAATAAAAAAAATTTAATATCTTACATTTTTGTTGTTGTTTCCTTGCTTTTTTTAATAAAAAAATACATATTACTAATATTAGTATGAAAACATAAAATTTCTTAAGAAAAAAATTACAAATGCAAATATCAAATTATTTCTTTCTTCAACGGCTGAGATGGTATTTGAAACAACATTTCTGTATTCTTAAAAACTACGAATTTTCTGCCGTTATTTCTTCAGCAAATTATTAATCAGAAAATAATCAAAATATTACGTTGTAACTCTATCTCTTTGCATTGGGCGTAGCAAATGAGATGAGAAACACTATATTTTTTGTACAAATAAGATATAAATATTATCAAAAAATATAAATAGCAATTAATGGGTATAATAACGACAACTGAAACAAGTTCTGAAAAATCGATTAAAAAATACATTATTTCTCTGTTTCTTGAAACATTTACGAATTACTTTAGAAAAAGAATCAAATCCTTTTTCAAATTACAAAATGTTAAAATTTATTATTTCCTATTGCCATTTTAGTAAAATTGATATAAAATATTTATTTTCTATATTTTGAATTCTACTTTAATTGCCAATCGACAAGTAAAAGATAGTTATATTAAAAAATAAAAAATTTTAATAACATTCTTAAAAACGTCAGTTGGTTTATTATAATGTAAGAAAATTTCCTTGATATTGTATAGAAAAAAATACATTCAGTTATTTCTTGAGATTAATTTAAAAATGATATATTAGTATATTACATGTTAACTATATAGTAATATTAATATATCACTGGTTATTAACAGATTGTACAAATTATTTATTGATGAAGTTTTTTTTTTCTTTTTGCATTACAATCTTTGATTGATTTTAACGCAGAAAGTTTCTTTTCAAAACAGATTATGAATTAATTTCTTTAATCAATTAAGTCAAAGATTTTCTGATTGCTTTTTCTTTTTTTATTGACTAATTTAAATTTTCTAAAGGTCATTATTAGATTCGTAAATGTCTTTAATGCCATTATTTGATTTGTTTTGGTTCAAGATTTTTTTTATGTTGGTTTAGACATTACTGAAGGAAATACGCAATTCGCAATTCTGAAAATACATATTATAGTTTGATTCTAAACAATACAATTTTATTTTATAAATTTAATTACAAAATTATTTTTAAAAGTTTTAACTTCTAATCTAAAAATAATTATAGCATAATAACATTTTATGTTCGATTTTAAATAAAAAATAAAATTAATTTTAAAATTTCAAAATAATTCTCTTTTTTCTCAATATTAGATGTCTTATATATAGTAACTGAAACATACGAAATATCTACAGAATGAATTTCATATGAATAATTCTAAAGGAATTTTTGTGGTGATTGATAGAGATAGAATTAGAATTTGCACATGATTTACATGGTTGGCAAATATGACATCATTGTATAAGTTAGCTCCTGTAATCGAAATTTGGGAAATATTTTTGAGCTATAATCCAAACTTCCATGTATAAACTTTAGATTATTTTTGCCATTTTGTTCACTGTATATTAACATCTTATCAATATTTCATGATTAAAAAATTAGTTACCAAATGATATAATAAAACCATTTTTTTCTATATAATTTTTTATTTTTATCAAGATCAATTAAAGCAGACAACTATATTATGAAATGGAATTTCATAGAAATCATCAGCAGTTATATTTGTTTATAGTGAGTTTTATATCAAAAAATTGCATAAAGAAGCCAGCCTAAAAAATGTTATCAAGGAAAAAATTAAATTTTAATCTACTCTAAAAGTGCAACTGATGTTATCATTAAGTGAATAATTTTCTCAAATGAGCAATTTTCTTAAATTTGATATTTTTGAACCAATGGCATATATATATAGTTAATCATAATTGTTGTATTTAATAATTAATATTAATAGTCGTATTGTATTTAAATTGATTAAAATTCAAAGGAACAGAAACTCCAATGCTTTGATTAAATTAAGTAAAGACATGACTACACAAACCAAACGCTATAAGATTTTGAGTGCAAAGAACATCCATAATTAATTACCAAATGTTTCTCCTCCTTTTGTCCTCCAAAATCGAAACTTTTATTCGCAATGTTATTTTTATTGAGTTAATTAACTAAATAGCTTTTATCTTGCCACGCCTTCCATTAAAAGAATTTTTTTTCTTAGAAATTCTAAGAATAGTACAAAGCAAATTTCTATAGAACAGAGAATTCGCTTCCAGGTTTTTTTCCCTTTCCACATTAAAAGCGATTAATAAAATGAATAGGCAGGTGCAAACGACTTCACAGCAAATTATAATCAATGACTTAATAGAATTTTTTCCGCCCCTCCCTTAACCTCCCTTCCTACCCTTTTCATACAGATGTGAGATCGGATCGAAAGCTATGGACTCGTCGGCGAGAGAGAAAAACTCGTTAATGCCATCATGATAAAAGCTGTCGGGTAGTGCAAGAAAAAAGAAAAAAAAAAAAAGGAGAAGAAAACACACACACACACATTTCTAAATTCCGATGGATTTTAACGGCAGCTGATTGAAGACTTCCTTGTGTCGACATTCATTAAAGAATAAGTTTGGTTTTCTTTAAACAAAGTTTTTCTTATGATAAAAGGTTTATAAAATAAATATTGAGGAATATGCAGATTAGGAATAATTTTTAGCCTAGAAAAAGCTCTTTCTTTTGAATTGTGTGGAGGCTTTCTAAGTCAGTTTATTTGTATAAGTTTTCTGCAATTGGTGTAAAGCAATGGAATGTGTTTGCTCATTCTTGATTTTTTTTCCATAATTAATATGAAACGTCTTTATTTTATTCATAATATATTTGCCTTAATTTATCGTTACTAACTAATATAAAAATTTAATTTATTAATAATTTAAACATAGGTAATGTAATAATTAAAATTTAAAGTGCTTTATTACGGTACTGTAATAATGAAATGATAGAGGATTAATTAACAATTTATTATTTGAGTTTAAACCCATTGTTACTAACGAGAATAAATTATATATATATATATATATATATATATATATATATATATATATATATATATATATATATATATATATATATATATATATATAAAGAAAGAGAGTTATGCTATAAAATCCTAATTGATAAAAACAGCAGTAAATTTGACTTACAGAAGAGCTGCTTTGTTTGATAATTCTTTCTAAAATTATCTTAAACGTTTTTTTAAAGATAGAAAAATTTATCTTAGTAATTGAAGCAGTCGCCTCCAATATTTTTCAGGCAAGCTGGCAATATTGCAATATACCAGCAAGTCCAATATTTCTTAAGGTTCATATTGACAGTCTAATTTTTTTTTAAGTAATGCTTAACACAAACAGCGGTGATTAAAAATAACCAATTTATTAAAAATTGTTTTTCATTTTTAAAAAACCTGACATAATAGTCTTTATAAAATAAAAATATACAGATTATTATTGCATCCTAGCCGAAACCATTCGGGCATCATTGCAGGTTGCCACTAAGCAACCCAACCAAATAGAAGGATACAATAATACTTAGTAATCGAAAAGACCAAATCGAGAGAGTTAATCATCTCCTACACTCTAAACATTTCTCAATCATCATTGGGGAGAATATTATTTTCAGGGGATCCAATAGGTCCTTACTTCCATTAGCAATGCATTAAAAGCTAATTTTCAATACATATTAAAGGCAAATTGTCTTTTTTTAGTTAGATTGATGATGAGTTATAAATCAACTTCAAAGTTTATAAATGAATGATGATTTCTTTGACCCGAGATCAAATCTTTCATTGGTTGGTTTTTCCAATTAATTTATTACTAATTCTTCTTTCGTTGCTAAAGTTTATATTCTTTAATGAGTGGTCAACCGTTCTATATTGGTATCTACCGTCTTTATACTTACTTATATCTATTTATAGTACTTATAAATTCCTTAGAGACTCAACTATTCCAAAACGAATTATCACTCTTCTTCTTAGTTATTCGTGTACTCATTTTTAGCTTATGATCCTTAAACCAGCCTTAATTAAATTTCATGATATTAGTCCTAATATAAAATATAAAATTAATATAGATATTAAAAAACATATAATTCAAATTATTGTTATCAGTGGATTAATATCTTGACTATAGTATATATTAGCAGCAACTATGTTAAAGTTTAAAATGTTTAAAAAAAATCGCTTTTTTTCATTTTCGTGAAATTTAAAGATAATTAACTAAAACTTGTCCAGGGATATTTTTTTTTTAAAAAATCTGTAATCTTTCCTCGAATTTGTGAACATAATTATAAAAAATAAGTATTTTTTGAAATAAAATTCTCTCTAATTTTGTTATTCTTTAATTTTGTTTCTCTAATTTTGTTTTTCTCTCTAAATTTGTTATTCTTCCAGAACCAAATTATCTACGATTCTCAGTAATAATTTTCTTTCCTATTTATTTTCATTAAAAATCAAGTAAACAAATGAACGGATATAAAAAAAATGTAATTATTAATCTTTTAGTTGGTAATTTTATATGTTTCTAAATTCACATTTCTTTTATCAAAAATATTTCTTTAAATTATTATATAGTTTTCCATCATCTAAATACTTGAAGAATTATAGAAAATATCTTCTTTGTTAATTAAGAAATGATGGGAACTATCCATCTCTATAAGAAGGAAAATTTCTCATTATATCAATAACTGCTATTGAATATTTAAAGATGCAGATAGATAAATTACTAGATTTTTTTTACTAAATTATTTATTATTCTTACTTTTAAACTTTGTTTATTAAATAAAAAAGGATCCCATTGTCATAATTACCTTCAATACCGTCATTGCTCTTAGAATAATTTAATTAAAATGCCTATCAACCATATGATTAATGTCAAATTAATTTTTATTATTAATATATTATTTTCTCCTAGTAAAGAAAGGCCATTGAAGCGCAAAACATATTATTTATTTTATATTTGTTGACGGCTTTCAACGTCTATATGCTAATCTAATGAGTGGGGACAAGGTTCAAAAATCTCAGTTTTGGTTAACTTTAAATGACTGGTACAGGTTATTTATTTACTTCAAAGAAAGCATGAAGTTTATTTGAAACAGATTTTTCATAGGGTGAAAAAATAACTCTATTTTTATTGCCATGTGTTCATTACTTATTTTTCCTTATACATGACATTTAATGTCATCTATGTGACATTTAATGTCATGTATGAGGAAAATGTAAAAACCACCTTCTGTTTTAATTAAGATGATGCCTTTGATATTTTTGTAGATTTTCTGATACAAAAATGAGTCTTTCAAAAATTGAAAGCATAGTTACAAAGCTATTGAAATTTAATTATAGACATATGCTAGGATGAATATTTCACGTTTTAAAGAAATATTTTATTAATATATTTTATCGAGTATTTTAAAAGCTAATTATTTTTCTCGTGGCATATATTGGAATAAAATATGAGAATCATAAAAATGATTCAGAAATTAATTTATGAAAGATGTAGAACTGTGTACCATGTTTTATTAATATAATCGAATTATGTACTACTAGCCGCCTTTAGCCATAATGTTTACGAGAATTAACGTTCGCTAAGATTTTCAATTAAATATTTTATGTAAATTAAACTTACTAGATACTCCTGCAAAATCGCTGTAAGTTTCAAATACTAACTCATACTATTTTAGAAGCATGCATCATTCTGTTTAGTTTCCTGTGCATTTCTCTAAATTTCTTTCAGCTCTCATAAAATGTTAGCTTTAATTTAAATAAAGTGGTTAAACAATGACTAAAAAATGTGTTTATTTGGAACCAATCATGTTTTTAAAAAAATATATTACGAAAAATATAATCATTCAACACTGAAGTCCTATATGTTCTATAGAATATTTCGTTTTTATAATTTATGAAATATCGCAAAGAATAATTCAATAAAAATTTCTCTGAGTCATCATAAAATTCAATTTCTACTTTTACTTTCAAAATTATTTAAATGACATAAATAATATTATTTTATTTCAATCAATAAAGGAATTTTTGAAAATTTTTAATTGAAAGTTTAAATTTCATTCCGTTATTCTTAAGGAACCACTTCAACAGAATATTATCGATTCATTTATAAATCAAATAATGTAACCTACTGCAACGAAATCTGATTAAGGTATAAAATTTGAATATCATTATTTTCGGATAGACAAACATTTCTTTATTTTAGAATAATCATATCTGGGGTAGTGGTCGAAACTCACGTGCTTTTATAAAATAATAATATCCAAATCTCATACTGACTTAGTTTTGGTCGCAAAAGAGTGGACCTTTCTTTTATTTAAAATATAATTATGTCAAGAATAGTTTACAAAATATGACTCTTAAGATCGAAAATGTTATGATTCAGTAGTACAAAGAAGTACAAAGATGAAGAATTTTGAAGAAATATAAAGATATAAAAGATTTATTCAGAACTTAAACCACATAAAATATTATTCTTTACATATTTAGTAATTTCCTAAATTAAAAAAAAGATTTTCCATGTTCCTGTTTTAAAGCAAAGATAGGGCTATTTTCAGATCAACTCGCAATTCTGAGTAGTGGTCAGTAGACATGACTACTACCTTTACAAACTTCCACACTATACCGGCAGGAGACGTTTTTTCCTAGTACATGTATATGTCTAATATTAATTGTTTATAAATTAGCTGTTAGTCCCCGGTTAAGGAGGATATCCTATTTATCTAAACCCATTTACTTTAGAGAATACAGAATTATTGAATTAATACAGAATATTTTAATAGCTCACAGTAAATATTTTTTTTTATGAAAAAAATCGCGTTTTTTACTTATTTCATTTCACACAAATGCGTATTAAAAATTTCACTTTTTTAGATTTAGCTGCAGTGAATGTCAATTTAATCTTTGAATTTCAACTTTTGTCATTGTGATCTAAGCACGTCGATAACATTTGTTTTTTCCTAAACACGCGTAATGTACTTCTACAGGTTAAATTTTGGTTTATTATTTTTTAAAAATACGCTTAAAATAATTTTTTTAGCAAAATTGATTAAAAATACAAAAACAAATTTGATAAATATATTTTTTTTTATTTAAACTATTACTTTTAAACTTTGAGATGATGTAATATTTTCGGAAGTTATTGTGAGAAACGCTAAAATTTCGTTTAGTTTTTAATTAATTGACCAATTACAATTTCAAAAAAATCGCTCCGAAGTGCGCATTTCTATCCTTCAAAGTACATATGTGCCAAGTTTAGTTGCTCTAGATCAAATGGAACGCCAATACATAGACACACGTGCAGGCAAACATCCACCTTTATTATAAAAGATTAAGCTAAATGTCTCTAGCAGTATGTATTAAAAAGGCTAGCAACATCTATTAAAATATAAACTAATAATTAGTCTTGCAACAAATATTTTAAAATTCTCATATACATTAAATACATTATATTTTGATAGTAAATATGAAGAAAAAAAAAACAATATCCGTAATTCCTGAGTAAAATGTTTTGGCGCTTAATAAAATATCCTAGAAGTTGAAAATCTTTGTAATTCTACACTTAACATATCTCATTACAGCTAACAATGCATCTTATTTTCTTTTGTATCATTTTCCAATATTCTATTGAATTATACGATGATATTCTGTAAAACTTCAAACTTTGCCTCCATCTTAATTCAATAAGACTTCAGAGCGTCGATCGTGAAGGGTTGTGCTATGAAAATAAAAATAAATCTTCAAGTTCATATAGGTGAATAATGCGAAGGTTCGAAACGTAGGAACCTAGAAATATGTTATTTAGAAAGGGAAGAATACATATTTTTAACACGGAACTTTATGGCAGTTCTGAATCGCAGTAGGTAGTCGTTTTCCGAGTGGCCAGACGGGCTTAATGTTTGAATGCCGCTGTCATGGGAAGTTGCTGCTACCCAGGATGAAACTGGAGATCGTAAAGTGAAACCATAAATCTAGACTCACATTAAGAATGGTGCCTGACAGAAAAGAGGTGGCTACGGAAGAGGTGCAAGTGCGGGCCCGCATGCAGTTAATGGGTCGCAAAGTTAGACATTTTCCAAAGCTCGTCCTGCTGTCTTCCCAAATTGAGTTTTGACGAGTGCGTTTAAGAGATGCAGGATCACACGGAGGTCCATTAAAAGATCTGTCAAAAAATTTGGAATTCATTAATGAGGATCTTCAGGAAATAAAGGAAAAGATGAGATACAATAAAAATAATTTATATTAATATCTGAAAAACCAAGCTTCACAAGCACTTTTTTTTTTTTTTTTTTTTTTGTAAAATCCTGTTTTATCGGTGAAAATATTTAGATACAAATCACATTCTGATTACATATGAATTATATATTTTTCAATCTAATGAACTGGTTATTTAAATAAAAAATATCATGAGTGCGCTTAGTTTAACATGTTATTGGAAACAGCCTGTTACATATCAGTATTCATTTTACAATTTGTCTACCATTTCTTATATTTTTGAACTTACCCTCAATTTTATCATGGTGAAATCGGGTCCGAGATGGCGCTATAACATATTTTTAGCAGGAGAGCAGATAGAAACATACGCTATTATAGTTAGTTATAAAAAGTGGGCTTTTTTGTGTGAAAAATCGTTTTTTTTTTTGGGAAAGACACCTATATAGATAAACATGAAAAGCAATAATATTAAATATGTATACATATGTTAAAAAAAAAAGCGCGACTCCAACCGAGGTCCCGCAATACACGCATTATTCATGCTGTTCTACTGCGCTGCCCACACTTCCAAGTGGAAGTTGAATAAACTTATAAATAAAATTTGATCCAAATTGTTAGAGCCGTTTCCGAGATACACGAAATAAATAAATAAATCTATATACAAAGATTTCTCGTTTAAAGTTATAAGATTATCTGGCATAACCAATATTTTGTTCTAATGAAAATTAGATTACAGAGCATAGTAAAAGGCACACTATTTCCTTATATTGATCTTAGAATTAACTAAGTCGCCATTTTGATTAAAGTAGGAATCTTATTTCTGTAAAGATTTGAATAATTTAAACATATGTATTATTTAGCTGAATGCTGCTAGATTTCATAAGAACAAGGAGATTCTTTTAAATATTTGTTAGATTTATTAAAATTTATCGTATGCATTCAAGGTATGTTCTATAAAATCTCAGTATTCTGTTAACTTCAGTGTTTTTGCTTCTTCGAAGGGAATAGATCTCCTCTATAGCGATCCCCATTTAGAATTTTCATTAAATAAGAAATTTCGTTATAATGAAAAAGAAAATATATTTCTGTTCCTCTTGAATTGTGAGGCGAATTCATAATTTTTTTTCTGTGGTTAGATGGTAAGTGGGAATCTCTTGGAACGATACCAGTTGAGTATGCAGTAGTTCAAACCTCAATAATAGATTTAGTGTGCAATAAACTCATCGATTCGGTTGACTTTTGTTGAGCACTTTCCACTGTTTAAACATATCAAATTTTTAGACACACATATAAAACGTTATTATAGAAACAAATGTGCATAAATGAAATTAGCATTAATACAAGGCTTATTTTCAATTAATGAAAGGCGAATTGTAAAATGATTTTAAAATATATAAACTTATGTCCAGAAATTATTAATGAAATATTTTAAGATTTACATTAATTTCGATTGCCATGCTAATTAAAACTTTGACATGCCCTTTGTTAGAGAGAACTTTCTACCTACGAATATTTTTAAAAAAATATGGTAATTGTTAACGCAAATGGCAATACTGTAGAGAGTTTTGAATGATTTATGCATCATTCGAATACCTTCCTTATGTCGATGACGCAATAACGATTTTAAGCAGTATGACAGACTATAAATAATTTTATAAAAAATAAATGCTCTAACTAATCTGTTATCATGAGCTCTTTCTCAATATTTATTAAATACTTTCGATCAGTCTTTCAACGTGGTCCCTATTCTACTTCTATAAAATTCCTTCTATCTCTAATAAAATCATTACTTGCTCGAACTTTTGTGAAAGTATTTAAAAGAGAATCGTACTATTCTTCGTCATTTTTATTATTCTGAAATTTTATTAAACTCCATACAAATCTGAAATTTCAAATTCTATCATTTATGTTTTGAATATATAGAAGTTAAAACTTCTAAATAAAGTTATTCCACCATTTTTTAAGTGCATCTGTCTCATATTTAATCTAACCGCCATCGCCTTCCACAAAATTCACTTTATTTTTAACAAAGTAATTCTTCTCTGACATTTCTGTGAAAGTACTCGAAAGGATATAAAAAAGATCCCAACGCATCTGGCAGGAAACGTTCCATTTACTTTATGGGCCATTGACAAAGAGCTCTTGAAGCCGACACATGAGTGATATTGATTTCAATACATACACGGTTATGTCCCATATCTTCGTCAATTAATATTGAAGACAAAACCATATTTGCTCGATGTCTAGTGTTAACTATTAACGATTTCAATTGTCAGAATTCTATATTATTTTATGCCAGAAATATAATTCGTATGGGATATTAATATGTTTATTAACGAACACAATCGAATTCTTGTAAAAACATTTAAAAGAGAATCCTACAGCTCGTTAGTTGTATTGTTCTTCAATTTGATAAATCATGCAAATTTGAAATTTGAAATTCTATTTATTATTTTTTGAAAATATAGAAGTTAACATTTCCATATAAACTCATTTCATCATTTATTAAATGACTTTTGTCTCTTCTTCAATATGAACTGCCTTCATTTTCCATAAAATTCACTTTAACAAAGGATCCGTCACTCGAATTCCTGTGAAAGTACTTGAAAGGATAGATAAATATTTCAAAGCATTTGACAGGAAACATTCCATTTACTTTATGGGCCGTTGACAGGGAGCTCTTGAAGTCGACAGATAAGTGAGATTGATTTCAATATAAGCACAGTTATGTTCCATATTATTGTCACTTAATATTGAAAGTAAAACTATATTTGTACGATATCTAGTGTTAAATATTAACGATTTCAATACTTTGCTTTAATATATGTTTCAATACTTTACAATTCTTTGTATATGTGTGTGTGTATTCAAATATCTAAATCTAACTAAAATCTATTCAAATATCTAAATAATGTGTGTGTGGGGTGGGTGTGTGTGTGTGTGTGTGTGTGTGTTTATAAAATAATTAGTCAAATATATAATTGCAGGAATTATAAAAAATTTTCAAGAATGAAACTTCGTAATCTTATAATACAAATCATGATTCCTGTCCCAAAACAGATGTAGTATGATTGATTTCAAACGGCAAATAAATAATTATATATATATATAAAGTATTAAAATCAATAAATCAGGCCTGAAGACTTTTTCAAGGGTTACCCTCAGGCAGGGATTCAAAAAAAGGGATTTTTTTCTGTGAGGGAATGCAGACAAGAAAATCTAATAATGATCCTCGTGACCCGAAAATCCCCTGAAATTAGGCCTAAGAGATATACCATTTTAACAGAAAGGACAATACAAAACAACAAATTAGAAGAAAATAGCCACTAATAAGTAAAAATATAATAACAAAAAGGAAAAAAAAAACAATAAATACTAAAAAACACTTAAACCATTAAAGAAGAAAAACAAAAAGGAAAGAACATACCAGCATCAGCAAGGAAATTTTAAGCTATCGATTGTGATTCCCGCTTTTTAAAAACAAAAATCTAACGTATTAAAGGTAAATAATAATTGTAGTCTCCCAGCGCCATCTATTGAGTGATCTAATATGCAAGGAAAGTTCTATTTTTATTTTAGGTAAAGGATTAATACCAAACCATACCTTGTTTAGTTAAAAAGTTGACATTACAGTATTTTTTAGGAAATTCATTTTTAATTAAATTTTTAATGAGGTTATTTGATGCTTCAATATAGGAATTTTTGTTATTGCAAACCCATTTGTCCTGTTAACGTGTGAGAAAATTAGATTTTTGAAAATTTTAGAGTTTAGATTGGAATGATAGTTACATAGTTTTGTAATTTTAAAGTTGAATTCCTCCCTTTTATCGTAGATACCAACTATTTTTTTATCATTAGCAATTTCGATTTTTAAATCCAGAAAGGTAGCCACAAGTTGATTTTTATTTGTTTCTGTTAGAATTAAATCTTTTGGATAGCAATTAGTGACAATATTAGTATTGTCGAAGTTTATCAAAAGTAGGTCATCAATATACCTCCACCTGTTTATTAAATTATATTTAATTATTTTTTTTCTCATAGTAATGTAGGAAAATATTAGCTAAAGCACTTGAGAAAGCTGTTCCCATTGGAATTCCCTTATTTTGTTTATAAAAATTAATACCATTGAAAAACTAATTTTCAGTAATATTAAAATTACATAACTCTAGCCAGTTATATATATATGTTTCATTCTAGAAAAAGTTTGATAGTTCCTACGATTAAATATTTCAATAATTATTTTCGCAAAGCGTGGGTTTCAATTTATACTCATTTTATAATAGCTTAAGTAATAACCACCCACGGTGCTTATTTAATTCTCTTTAATATACAAATAATTCAGATTTTTACAATAACAAAATTTGTGAATAACAAATATGAAAATTTCGATTTGAGCTTATTTTTTCAGGTTATATAATGAAACATCATTCACTAAAATTATTTAGCAGTTATTAAATTTCATCTACCATTATTTTAAAAGAGTGTAAACAGGATTAGTCATTAAATTATAATTAGAATCAATTAATTTCTTGAAATTATTATTAAGTTGATTAGCATAAGACGGATAAAATAAATTATGTTAATCAATTGTATTTCCGACATTAAAAGCCTATGTACACAGACTTCGATTTCCACTGAATTTAGAAAAACAGGCATGAATTAAATCATAAAACTATTTCTTTAGGATTATGCTTGATTAAAATTTTACTCAAAATATATGCATTATTTAATGCTGTAATGAATTGAAAATTTTCAGTCTGAATTCTTCATTTTTAATAACATTTCGATTCAACTAAATAAGGATTTTCTCTTCTCCTTTTGGTACCTTTAATTTATTTTGTTATTTCACATTCTTTAGTATGCTAATGTTTTGCTGAACAATCTATAGTTTAAACTCTATCTTTCTAATCCAAAATTGATAATCTATCCTCAGTGAATTATTGCTTTAAACAAATGCATATCTTTAAAATGAAAATGGAAAGATTATGATAAAAATGATATTATTCTATGCATGTTTAAAGTAATAACTATTCGTGATTTAGAATTACTTGATAATGAAATTGTATTTTATTTCTTTCGATACTTTTAGGATTTCAGACTTAATTATGCTTCTAAAGGTAGCCAGAAAATCCAAATCGCTTTCAAAAATTATTGTGTTGTTTTTTAATGCGGATCTTCGCTATTTTAATTCAAATAAAATATTTCTATTTAAAATCTAATCCATTTTAAATAATTCATTATCCAGCATTTTTATAGTTAGAAATATTTCTAGAATTGTTCTCTGAATAAATAAAATTTCAAATATTTGTAAAATTTAGTAATAATGAGATATGATTTAGTAATATGAAAGCTCTAAATACTTATAATAAATAATACATGAAATGTAACTTACTATACAAAATGATTATAAGCTGTCATCTTGACACAAAATCTAATGTCTAAACCGTAAGAAATAAGCATATAATTTTAGTTAGAAATCGCCTTAAATTAAATAATTACTGATATTTAATTTATTTGAATCAATATTTATTGATTATTAAAATATTACTGAAAAATCAATGATATTTGAATTTCTATGCAGTCTTCCAGCTCTATCAGTCATATTTTGTAAAGTAATCTAATACACTTTTAGAATATGAATAATATTAAAACTGACTATGTGTTTTTTCCCTTATAAATAAATAGAAATAGAGAAATGTGAATAAATTGACTAAACTGAATTGAAAAAAAAACCCCGTATAATTGGCTATAAGGGTAAGGATGGTGATGAAGAAGAACAGCAAGCCTTTAAATAATGAATTTTGAATAAAATATTTCATGTATAGCTTTATGCGTAAAACATTAATCGTTAAATAAAAATTTATAATAAATATCTAACTTTTTCCAAATCAAAATATTGAAAATAAAAAGAATTATTATTATCATTATTATTAAAATCATCAAGCAATTATTAAACTGTTCAAAATTAATTGAAAAAAGATATCTAAATGATTTACATATAAATGAATATGAAGAGAAAAAGTTCAGAGATCATTAAGTTTCATATTTTTCAGGGATTCCTTTACGTGCGAAAAACGTGTACTAGCTTATTCTTATTTCTTAATATTTTACAGAATATTTCTTTGTAAACAACATCCATCTTATTTGAATCCCTAAAATATAAATTATTCAAACGTCTCTCATTATTTTTTGTGGTCTTTAACTTGGAAAACCTCACAGGCGAATAAGACATACTCTCACAGTTTGACGAAACTTCATACTTTATACTCCTCTCAAACTTCATGCCGGAACTCAACTTCGTCCACCCTCCCACGCGTGCAGTACGAGCGACTGACTGTTTGGCAGAATGGTAAAACATCCTACTCACGCCAAGAAAAAGAAACATTTCCTTATGCACATACGAAAATCACGAGGGGATAAGATTCCTTTCAAGAATTTTCCGAACTGAATGTCTGTCCTTTCTGTAGAAGGGGTCTGTGACAGACTTCTAAGTGCCAAAGCGAGTTTTCGTCCCTCTCAAGAGTTACAGGATCCGACATAAAAACTCACTGCCTGGTTGTCATTCAGAGTGAGCTGCTTGGGGAGGCTGATTTCTCTCGTTAGAATACTGTAATGTATTCGTGTTTCTCGAGACTTTTTGGAAAGAAATAGCGCCTCGGTGCTTTCAAAAAGAACTGATTTGAGTCGTAGAGTTTTACTCAAATAGGAGTTATTTTGCTTTGCGTCTCTCGCTTTCTCTGTCTCTACATCTTTTTTTTATACCTAAGGACATATGCGAGGGTCAACAGATCATGTGGGATGCAGTGAATAAGAGAAACTAGAATGGAGATTTAAGTATTATTTAAGGGCACGCTTCATTAATGTAGGACACTATTTCGATTGTTTTAGGATTCATTAATTTGAGAACTCACCTATTCATAAGCAAAAGATTAAATGCAAATAAAAAAAAAATTGCGAGTAGAAATAAATACTTTATAGGAGAAAATTCACTTGTAAAACGCACTTAAAAAAATCTAAATATTTTCAGTAATAAGAAATTATTCACTTATTCTAATAAACAATTATATGAAAATAATAATAAGCTAAATTTTTTTATATAATTGTGTATTAGTATAAGCATTTATTTCGGTCTATGAGGAAAAGATAGACACTCATGCATCAGATTAGTTTAGTAATATCAACATCCTGTTTTAAAGCAACAGTAAGGCTATTTGGGGACAGACCTTGTAATTTTGAACAGCGGTAGGTGACGAGGACGACACCTGAGCTGGCAAACTTCTCTCCACACTTCCACACCCTACCAGCGGCAGGACGTTAGACCCCGACGGATTTATCAAGCACCAGACCCGCGTACACGACGGTTCTTTAGTGGAATCGGTCTCGAGCCTGAAACCCTCCGGTTCCGAAGCCTATACCTTACCACCAGAGCACCGAGGCCTTCTCTTATGCATTAGAAGTGCAGCAAATAAAATGCCTTCCTTTATTTGAACAAAATCAAAAATGAATAATGAAAAGTTTATTTATTTATTTGATGTAATTTATTGAATCAGAACGTTTATTTAGTTAATATTTGGATGCTTGTGACCTGGATATCAGGAGGGCAGAATGATATTAGATATATACATCCTTTTAAATTGTTATGGAAAGAAAACATGAACCGACAGCTCATTTTCAAACATTATGATTCTTATAAATGGACGTTGTAAATGTACAGAATAGGATCTCGTACTTCCAGTTCTAGAATTTAAAATTAAAATGTGGAGATTTGTCTCACAAAGGCCGATTTAACTTGCATCGAACCAATAAGTGAAGAGGAGATCCTCTAACTCCGAAGCCACATAATGCTACAACCAGCACAACCCCACAAATAGATTTTGAAAATGCAACAAATTCAACAACTCACATATTAACAGCAAATATTCATTAAATTACCTATTATATCTAACTAAAAATAACTTATTCTTTTTTCCCCATGATTAAATCATATATTCGATAGATTTTTTTTATTCATCATATAGTGACTTATATAATATATTTGATATATATTTTGGAAAAAAAAATCTTCACAGCAATAAAGAAAAACTGAGCAAACTTCTTCATTAAAAGAAGAGATGATTTCATAAATATAAATATATATTAATTATGAATTAGAAAATAAAAATAAAAAATTACTTAATATTTCAATAATAATTAAAGAAAATGCATTCCAAATACTTTATTTTTAATTGATTATGATGTATGGCACCACTTAAAGCATATTACATTTTATCTGACTATTAAAGTAATTATTTTTACTAACTGTACTGAATAGGAGAAAAATATAAAATCAGTGAAGACTGACATGACAAACAGGTATTGTCAGGTTAACTATTTAAGTCATTAGTAATTTGTTCAATGTGGGAGATTTAATTAATTAACTAACAATTATAAAGCTCATTAAAATAGATGCTAGACTTGTTTAGATTAACTCTTTTCAAACTTCAAGCCATTAAAGTAACCGAATCCTAGCTGTTTCATATAATTAATTTTAGATCATTAATGTCAAGAGGATAGATGGGCAATATAAAGAGCTATATGAAGAAAAAGTTTTATAAGCTTGTTTACAAGGAATCGTTGGATTATAATTCATAATTCACTTCTGGTCTTTCCAAAGATAAGTGGACTAAAGTTCTCTAAGAATGAAACTCAGAACAAAAGTTTTAATAGTTAGCCAGGATAAGTTACTGTTACATAAATAATTAGCAATAATTAGTGATATATTCTTGTACGAACTATTTGCTTAATTTTACAAGTAAATATAAAGTTATCTAAGCACGCATAAAATATATAATCGCATTATGCATTTCCAATACTAAAAGTATATTCTTTGAGATTTCTTTCTAGAATAATATTAAATTAAAACTCAGATTCATTGTTGTAGTATAGAAACATAATTTACTTTCTTAATATGAATTGTAGAACCTTACTTCAACATTTGAAGCAAATAATATCGAAACATTAGTTTTTTTTTTCTCTCAAAATGCCATAATTAAACATCTTTCTGGGATCCTTGCTTTATCAACATTCGGGAATTCAAATATTATTACAGTCTTTTATTTTATATTAGTAAACCTTGTTATACCTCAGATGATTCTCATAAACCATGATGCATTACAAATAAAAAATATCTAATATTTCAATCATAGAAATTTCCCATGTTTCAATACATACACAAATAAATTTCTGCTTTTTAAACTGTCATGACCTTTACTAAAGAAAAAAAAACTCTATGGAATTGACCCTGCAGAAAAGCCATGATACAATATAAATTTAAAAAATATATATCTAATTCAGTCTTTTATTAATAGAAACTTAACATTCTTCAATACATACATAAATACATTTCTGGTTTGTAAACTCGCATTATCTTTACTAATGCAAAACTCTTTAGAAATGACCCTGCAGAAATTTTTTTCTGAAATGGAAGTTAAACTATATATCACTTAATCAAATAATCCTATTCCGCTAAAGAAAGATGAGTTTAATCGATGCCTATTTATTTAAATACAATAAACAACTTAACTCCGAATCATATCGGCAGACAAGATTACAGAATCTGCCAATAAAAGAACCATTTGTTCTTCACTGATAACTCGAGGGCGATTAAATTTCTCTTCTCATTGACTGGAGCCATTCATATGAAGATTGAATGACCTGATTCGTCATGAATGCCCTGATAACTTGATTCTTCTCACGGTTTGTGAAGAGTGCTGATCGAGAAGCTCACCGATATTAGCATTATTGTGAAGGATAAGTGGCATAACAAGGTATATCCGTTTTCGATTATGCAATGATAAAAAATACTACATACTATCTTTTTAAACTGATCTTCTTGATTTATCGTTTATTATATTTGTTGGGAATTCTAATATGGGGGATACATTACCATTAAGTGATTTGATAGTTTTAAATAACGAAGATTTATTGAATTATGATACATTTTAATAAGCAATCTATTATAACATTCACCCACTAATAGTATATTTGGTTAAGACGTGACATGAGAAACGCTACTAGTTTTATACTTTAGCTGTGCCCTAAACTAGTATTCAAAATTCGCAGATTTATGTCCACCTACTTAAATTGGTATACTAAATAAAATTGTCAATCTAAACTGATAAGTTTCTAACCATCTTATATTATATGTTCAGCATTGAAAGAACAGTCGGACTGGATTTTGGAGGTTTTATTGATTCATAAGTAGGAACTAATTTTCCAAGAAAGATCTTAAGGACAGTATTTTGTCCCTATTTGTTAAAATGGAGTGAAATGTTTACCTCTGATTTTTTAGATCGGGGCCCTAAAGTCACTTTCAACATCTGGAAATGTCACATTTACCTTATATCATAATTCATCAACTCCTGGATTTGATTAGATTTGCTATACCGAATATGATTTTAATCATCCATATCAGTATGATGAATCAAATATCATCAGTATCAGTATGATGAATCTGAATATCATCAGTATGTATCGATCATGAATGCATATCAGCATTCACTAAAGGTATTACAAAATTATTTATCTATATTTTGTTTCAGTTTCCTACTTTGTAAAATAGAAAACTATATTAATTAATATAAACAGGTGTGATTTTGTGTTTCTCGTAAATCTTATCATTGTTATAATTTTTTTTCCGTCTATGCTGAAATATTTTCTGAAACTCTCATTTCAATAACATCTAGTTACCTATTATTAATTTTAAAAGCTGAATTTTTAAAAAATTATTTTACTCTAAAAATGTTTAAAGTTTTAAAATTATTCTCAATCTTATCTTTAACTATTTAATCACTCATTCCAACTATACTTTCGAGTGTTTTCTTTTAAAATAGTTCTTCTTACCTTCAAGTGTTTTAAGTATGTGCTTTTAATTAAATTTAGCTACAATGTAGATTTACATTGTAGCTAAATAGACTACAATTAATTAGACAGTTTTATATATGAAGTGTTTGCGAAATATAAATTTAAAAGCATCAGTTAAAGTATTGTATAAATTCAGGTCTAAGTGTTTTGACGTCTGGGTTAAATTTAGTTCCTAGTTGTTTATCATTCATTCTTTATTATGGCATTTAGGGTAGCTCGTCAGAAGACTAAGAAGTCGAAAGAGTGTTTGCGATTTCATGTGTCTCATTCCGCTGTTCAAATTCAATAAATAAAATTTCAGTCGAAAAATTTCTAAGCATGCCAATGTTATATGCAGTTGATTCAATCAACATAAGCATGGTTACAAATATTTGACAGGAAATTATTTACTACTGAGAATTCTTAGAGTAATGGAAGATAGTCATATCAAACAGTTGGGTAGAATCTAATTCAGTATATTTGATTATTTTATTATCCATTCTACTCTGGTAAGAGAGTTTATGCATGAAGTTGCGATAGAAATGGACCCAAATTTCAATTTCCTCATGATCTTCGCACTTATTATGTAAATCGAAAGTCCAACTTTCTCATGGTTCATTGGAAAAGAAACAGAAGAAAGTATTCTCAATTTTCTGATTTTTGTTTTCTTATGTACATAGTATAGCTAAAGTATTGTAATCGTCAAAAAACTCTAACTCGAGATTTTGATGAATTTTTTTAATGGTGAATGATTTGATTTCCACGTTGTAAACTACCTGAACTCGAAAAACATAATTTTGGAAAATGTCTGTTTGTCTGTGACAAAGATAACTCTAAAACGCTTCTAATCAGACGGATGAAATTCGGTATACGGTCCTTATACCGAATTTGTGGACTTCTGTCAAATGTGGGGCAAATTCTGTTCAAAGGAAATCTATCTGTCCGATTCTTCGAATATAAATTAACACGATAATTACAAAACGAATAGAGCTAGATAGATAAGATTCGGTGCACAGATTTAATATTTATAGTGCAGACACCTATCAAATTCTGAGCCAAATTCCCACATGAAATTGGCCATCTGTCGGTCTGTGCTTTTAAAAACATGCAAATGTGGTTACTCAAAAACGCAATGACTTAAATACATCAAATTTGGTACAGGACTTTGTGACTCTAAGTGTAGTTTTGTGTCAAATTTTTGTTTCAATCGATTTAGAAAAAACGAGTCTAATACACAAATTCCATTTTCGGATACTATCAAAAGTATACCAGGATGAATCTCCGAAAAATGTCTCCAAGGAGGACACTATAGATTCAGTGAAAATGTGCACCAAAAGTTAATATTTTATAACTATTTCAAGCTAATGCAGCGCTAGTCGTTCTCTGGAATAACACTTATATTAGAGAGTATGTGAGAGGGATCTGGGAATTCCGCTGATTTAATAAATTATTACAGCTTATCCACTTCCACTGATTTAATAAATTATTACTTAAAATTTTTTTCTTCTTTTACAACTTGTTTTGTTAAAGTTTTCTGTTGTCACGATGACAACTTTTATTTTATCATGTTTGGATGAATAGCAATAAGTTCATTATTCATTTTCAACGATTCACTTGTTTTTACCCTTTATATCAAGGCATCTATATGCGCATCAATGCTTAGCAAAAAAGATATAGGAAATTGCTTTTAAAAAAATGGACATATAGAACTCAAATCAGCATCTCATTGGAAGGGTTGCGAAGTACAAAAAAAAAGAGATTAATAATCAGAAGAATAAGAAATACTCTGTTTTTTTCTTCCAGATAAAATATTAATTTAAATAATTAATAAAAAAATTAAATTATATAATCATTTTACATGGTTATTTCTATTTTCTCAAAATAAAATTAATCATTTAATTAATGCGCACACATGGTAAGTCCAATTTTTAATCAATAAAGAGAAATCTTTACTGACTAAAATGAATCATTCAACTAAACGTCGCTAACCCTATATTACAGCTCAACGTTTCATTAAATTTACTGCTGCGAGATACAAAAACTGATATTGCTGCAATTTCAGAGGCACCAACGCGAATGTAACCTTATTTTAAATTCATTAATCTGAGCTCAGCGTAATGCTTTCACACTTAATACACACATAATCCTTCCCTTTTCAGGTGTCGCGTAATTTAACTGAAATGTAGCATAGTTACCGAATGAGTCTCCGAGGAAAGTGTTTATAGCTGATATAAATCCCCGAGTTGGGAATATTCAAGCCCTTACAGAGGGTTGGAGAGGAACATGAAAAGGTGAGGATGTGGGAATAAAAGAGCAGGTTTATGTTGCCAGCTTCTCTGGAAGTACGTAATAAGTTCAGCACCAAATTGGGTAATCTTTATTATACTTGCTTTTAAAATTAATATCTCGGATACGGCATTTATTTCTTTTTATATGGTGATATTTATTAGGTAGATAGCATTATATATTTGCAATAAGTTGGTAATTATAAGTACTGAAAGTGAAAAATAGGTAGTACTTTGCATATTTAATTTATAAGTGAATATTTATTCAAAGTGAATTCATTTTCTAGATGAATTCATTGGCGGTTATTGAAAAGATGTCCAGAGATGTAATATAAAATATACAATAAATATTTATAGTGTTTCTTTATTTACTTTTTAAAGGGTCTGTTTATTGTTTGCGATGTAGGAGTAAAACCAAGAACTACCACATTTGATATAAATTCTCCTTAGAAAGTAAATAAATATTTCTCTCACTTTCTCTCTCTCTCTTTAAAATCATGACTAAATTGCCGAAAAATGACTATATAATCGAGAATTTAAAATTCTTCTGTAATATCATTAGAAGCTCTGGATAAAAAAAAACAAATATTACATCATCGTTATATGTAAAAAAATATTCCATTTTAATGCTATTATTCTTCGCACGATAAGAATTTAATTTAAATTCAATAATTTTTCCAATATTACTTTTAAAATAAAATGTATAAGAACGTTTTTCCTTTTTCTAAGGACAATTAAATGAATATCATTGTTTTCATATGATTTAATGCTTTTTATTGCATATTTCTTAATATATTTTCATGGTTTCAATTTTCTCATTTGTATGCTATAGTTTATATGCAATTAAATCATAAAGGACATGATATTATCTTAATAACTGCATTTCCTTTAATAAAAATAACAGAATTACTTAAACATTATTGCATTAAATTATTTTCAAAGTGTACATTCCATAAGAAAATTGAAAAAAATGTGTTATTGTTCAGCTTGCATTTTGGCAAAGACAATCAATTTGATAGGAGAAGAAATAAAACAAATTGCATCAAAATTATTAAGTCACAATACCATAAAATATAATTTAATTATGCTTCCTTCTTGGAAACTTGTGAATTGTTTTCATGCCACACCTTTCAAAGCTTTAAGAAATGGTGGGGAATAGGAAGTGGAAAGTTTAATTTTTCTTTAATTATTTAAATTTTCAAATTTAAATTGGGTGTAAATTGTTCAATAACAATCAACAATTTTATTACTAAATTTCTTTGACAACAGTGTATAAACCAATTCTATACAAGAACATCATAAATAAGGGCTTAACTTTATCCTTTCTCGATTCGCTAAAAGAATAGAACACTTCATGTAAGTGGAGAATTGCATGTTCATAATTTGATTCCGTGAAATATCCGTAATGTCTAAAAGCCTGATTTATCAAAAATCTGTCAAGAATCAAACGTTTTGCCGTTGATAGGGCACGTGCACTTGGAGAAGCAGTATAAATTAAAGGGAAGCAATGTACTTGTTATCTGGCACTGTTCGAAATATGACACAGTTGGATCACATTCACAGTTATCTGATGCAATTTGATCACCTTCACAGTTAACTGACAAAGTTCGTTCACAATCAGAGTTAACTGACACAGTTCTATTACCTTCACAGTAATCAGATATATGGCACAATTCCCTCACCATCAATGTTAACTGATATAATTCTATCACAATCACGGTTATTTGAGACAATTCAATCAGCTTTATAGTTATTTAACTCAATTCTACCACCTTTACAGCTATTTAACACAATTCGATCACGTTCATCGTTAATTGATACAATTCGACCATCTTCATTTTTAACTGACACAATTTAATCACAATCAGAGTTGTCTGATGCCGTTCGATCACCATCGCAGTTAACTGACACAATTCGATCACAGACATAATTATCTGATGCAGTTCGGTCACCTTTATATTTTCGGTCACAATCACAGTTAATTGACGCAGTTCGAAATTATGAATATGTCTTTAAACAGATCTTGAGTTTTCAAAATAGTTGTGTGAAACTAACTAGTTTAAGATTTTGCCTTAATAAATTGCTTTGTTTAGTGCTTACAAGCAACTTGCTGAATCTTAATCTAGACTAAAAGGAATGTAACTTCAATCTAACGAAGGAAATTTCCTTTAATATCTAGAATTTCTCAAACATTAGTTTCAGAAAAATAACCCTCCAAGCTAGCCTACAACAAATTAATTGAGAGATACGTGATTTAAAAATTGCTCATTTAAACTAAAAGAAATAAACTAGCATTCATAAAGACTTACTTTAAGACAGATAAATATTTTTTTATATATAAGAATAGATAAGTATTTTTCTGTCGATTATGTGATAATTCAAGATGCAATCGAATATCAAATCAGACAAAGATAAGATAGCTGAATTAAATGTAAAACTCTGATGTGTTATGATATTTAAGACAGAAGTTCCAAAATAGTTACATTTAAAGTGAGACATTCCATTTAAATTAATAAATGATATGCACATAATTAACATAATTCAAAAATGTATTAATAAATTCTTTTCCAAGTCAATTGTTGAAACTTAGATTAAAATCCCTTAATAAATAGTACAATACAAGTTATTTACCTTTCGTTACATTCTCAGTCAAAATAAGCAATTAAGATTAAATTTAAATTTAAAGACAATTACAAAAACTCTAATTTCAAATACATCTGCAATGAAAGGCAATAAACAATACAAAATCTTTAATGATTCTTTATAAGGGAAGATGTCTTCATATAATATTTTAAGATGCTTTGTAAAACAACTGTGTTTTCATTTCACTTCGATTATAACTATGGTAAAAACATTAAGATTTTTCACACTGAGAATTTCAATCAGCAATTCTAGCACGAAGTATCTATGTCGACTGCTCTTTGATCTTACATTCAGGCAACAGTCTCAAATTTCAAAGAGTTGTTCCAGGAAATCTGCGAAGCGAAGATAATGAATTATTTATCATTCATCTTGGAAGGACGGTATTATGAAACGATTTTTTTTTTTTTTGATAAAAAGAAATTATCTCTGACTTTATTTCGACACACAAAAGGAACTTTTCTTCAAAAAAAATGAAATGCAAAAATAAATCAAATTTACAGTCCATTAAGTCCGTGATAGAAAACACTTTTGCGCAGTTGAATAAATTAGTTTTTAACTCAAAACTTTTTTTTTCCGTTCATAAAGCAAATAAAAACGCTGCAAAAACTACTGATTTGATATTTTTTTAATTTTTCTTACCGTCAATTTTTTACAGAGTTTTTTTTTACTGGTTCATTAATTCTAGGTTTTATTCAATCGAATGAAATCGTTGCAAATGTTGAAAAAGATAGTTCTGCTAATAATCCTTTGGGAAAAAATCGAATTCCAAATCTTTTTTTTTCTTTTGATTAAACCCAGAAGAGCCTTAGGTTTAAAACTAGGCTAATTTCCTCCTCAGTGTACCTTTCCGCACAAAATAAGATCTGAAAAAATGAAACTAACGTTAAAATGAAGCAAAAAGAGTAAATTTGGCTTTTCTTATAGCTTTTCCTTTTCTAATTTTTTTGCATTAGAAGTGTACTTTAGAAAAATTATTTTTACCACAGTTACTCGGTTCGCATCTTTTTATATTCATATGCGCATTTTTTAAGAAAAAGAAAAAGCATAGCTGAATAAGTAAACACAAATCTACATCGCTCAATTTTGTCATTTTTTTTTTATTTTGCATGTCTTGTTTCATTTTAATTTTTTTTCTACCACATGCTCTTATATACTTAATCTTTTATACCCAGGTCTTTTTTCAAAAATCTTTTAAAGCTTTCAAGAAAATAATTATTTTTCTGAATTTAATAAGATGTTCCTTTATATTAGGAAAACAGTTAGAAGGCTTTAAATTTATTCGAAGATCAATATACTTCCATATAATGGTACAGAATTTTTAACTTAGATTCTAAATAATTTTGAAACAACTGAAACAAATAAATAATATAGCATTCACGTTTATTGATAGTATCTTCATACCTATAAGCTTATAATTGTTATTTCGATAATTTTCAGATATAACTTACGAGAATTACTAAAATAGATAAAAAAAGGTTTGGTCATTATTTTTAATTATTTAAATCCAATAAACAATTATCAGATTATAACATTTTTTCACTTAAAATAAAATTTATTAATTTCATACCATTGTACTTCAAAACTGTGACATAAACCAAATCAAAGGAAAAGTTTGTACAAACCTTTCTCTATGAAATTTTCTATATTTATAGGAAATGATTAAATTGAAGGAAATTAATCAGAGCATTTGATTTGAAACGTATTTAAAATACTGAAGTATATAGATAGAATATTTTATTTAAATGGGTGTACTCTTTATGAAACATATCTCGGATAAAAATAATCTCATTGAATATATTGAAGTCACATGAAAAGCAAACCTGCACCATTTATCAAAATTAACTGTTTCATGCATTTTACAATAAAAATTCCATTCTTGTTTCTTATTTAAGATGCACAATCCTATTATTCTAAAAATCGTGAATGAATTCATTCTGTTAAGTAAACAGAATTGTAATTAGTTATTGGATATTTTGTATGATAAAATTTACAGTAATCAAATTTTATTTTCACAATAATAACTTTCTTTGTTCCATCATAATATCATTGAATGTATGTGCGTGTGTGGAGAAAGTGATACTAATATTTAATTAAATCTTTGTTAATCGTTCTAAAAAATTTCCTACTATTGGAATTCTAGCTTCATTGTAACTTTGATTTCTGAGTTATCCGAGCAAGTTACAAGTTCAGAATAATTTCCTGCTTCTTCCTTCCTATTCTGTATGTCATACTGTATTCGTCAGTTCTAAAAAAGAATTCCAGAAAACAGATGAAGATTAGATTTTCACACTATATCATGAAAAATAAAAATTTTACTATGTCATGAAGGAAAAAAAAAACTCAATTTCTTCAAAACATGCTTTATATATAGAGAAATATCTTGTTTTTTGTACTAAGAAAAACTATAATTAAATTTATAACAGTAGCGTTAATCGTTAATTCTTAACTTTAATTCTTGTAATTAAACGATATTATATTTAATGAGATTCTGGAGAATAAGGTTTTATAAAAGTTTAGAAAAACATTGTTATTCACCTTGTTTAAAATTTTGTTTACTATATTTTGGAAACTATAAAACATTAACTTAACCACAGTATTTTGTGATTTTCTTTAGAAATGTTATTTTATTCCTCAAGAAAATCGCAAAATGTTTTCCTTTGTTGACTCATCGATCATAAAAATCTGAACGCTTTCATGAATATATAAATAAATCTTAAATCCAAATAAGTTTAAAACTTTCTATAAAATAATCAATCATTCAAGATTTTTAATTGAATTTTCTAAATTGCTAATTATTGAATTATTCATTTACTAACTGGTAAGTCCATTGTTGCCAACAAGAAGAAACGAATTCAAGTTTTATCGAGAGTTATTATCTAATTAATATTTTCTCTTAATCAAATGAATTCTACAACTTTAGGGGCTTTTAAATACTTTTAGTGTTTTATATTTTCTTTTAAATTAACAACGAAGGAAAAAAAAATTCTTAAGATAAGCTAAATTTTGAAAATAAATGTATTAAGAAAAAGATTTTGTCCACATTAAATTTTTAAAAAATATATCTGAAATTAAATAAATGACCATCAAATGTTTATCATAATTAGTGAAATTTATTCAATATTGATTCTTTCCCTTGTGGAGTTTTTGATTGTGTATTCAAAAAATTGTTTTCAGTTTCTCAGAATAAAACGCAAAAAGATTTTTTTTTCAATGAACTATGAAGATATCAAAATATATGTAGAGTTGACTGTGGCCTTTTTTTTTCTTCGAAATCTTAATTTTTAAATCTTTATTTCTACAATAAAAATATAGGCAACAACTGCTGAACTCGAAAGGTGGAAATTTACTTTCTTTATTGCTTTAATGCTCTTTATTTGAGATGTGGAACTTTACGAAGGTGTTAAATAATTTCTTTTCTTCAATATCTGTCTAACAATTAATTTCCAACATTCTAACAGAATCCATGCTTGAGAGCCAACTACCATACAGGAAGCTTTTGATCGTCATTCGAGGTGCCTCCCGGTTAAAACCTAAAATTTTCTTCCTAATATTTAATCAAGAAAATTTACTTATTATAACGGGTTACTCATAAAGAGGGGTACATACACACGGACATACAGTACATCCTTGGATAAAAATGAGTTCAAATTTTAATTATAATACTAAGCATTTGAATAATACCGGTAAAATGGTGTTATTGTTTGTTTATAAAAAATGGTGACTCCTCAAGAATAGTTATTTTGCGTAATGCGGTATGTATTGGTATGCAAAAAATGGGTTCATTTTTTATAGTATAGTATATTTTTCGTTTTACATTCAACAAAGCACTAACTTGTTATAAACAGATTTACAATTGGTACAAGAAATTCGTAGAAAATTATTATATATGAAAAGGGAAGAGCTCTGGTCTTTTCGCACTTCAGATGAAAATATTGAGTATATCCGAACTGCTTTTGAACGTAACTTTAGAAAACCTAGCCTTATGTGTAAGGGTACATAAAAAAATTGCGTTATATACCCTCTCTGCATGTTAGTCTTCAAAATGTGCAAGTTTAAATTATTACAGCAATGAGTTTATAGTATTACTTCATATGGGGCAAAAAATGGGCATCCGATTCGATATTTGTCACATAAATAACACTCAGTTCTCATAAAATGACTTATAATTGTTAAAAGAAATTCGCAGAATAATATCTTATATCGAAAAGGAGCAGCACTGATTTTCTCGCACATCAGGTGAAAATGCTGTGCGTATCCGAGCTGCTATTCAAAATGACTCTAGAAAACACACTCCTATTTATACGGGTGCATAAAAAATAGCGTTATATGCCGTCTCTGCCTTCTGTTCTTCTATTCGATTTTAAGTTCTTACAGCGGTTAGTTCATATGGGGCGAAAACATGGACATCCGATTCGATGTTTGTCACATTAAAAAATAGTACTCATGTTGAAAATAAAAGACAAAAAACTTTGAATATTCCTCTATGAGGAAATTTCCATTCGTTACGTTTTTTTCTATCTATTGTCGTCCATTACAAATAAATACTTGAAATTAGATCTTTCTTTTACAAATATAGCCATGTATATAAAAGAATAGATTATTTTTATAACAATTTACGGATAAAAAAATTAATTTGGATAATTAAAATTAGAGAGTGAAACACAAAAACTTCTTTAACTTAAACGCTAGTAATACCTTGCATCCGTGACATTTAATAAGAATTTATTAAAAATTCTTCATTTGATCATAAAGATATTCTTTTTATTAAATTTTTCACTTAGATTTCCATGTAATGAAATTTAAAAACTGCACTTAAATAAAAGAGACACAGGAAATTCCCTTATAATTTAATTTAGTTTTTTAAAAAGTCAACCCCGATCGTTGCTGGAAAAAATTATTTCTCGGTAAAAATATACGCCTTATCTAACAATGACATGTCCGGAAGCTTTTTTTACACGCGAAAAAGCCTATTCTATCTTTTTTTATACGCACTTAAAGTGGAAAACTAATGAAATTTCTTGGAACATAATTAAGGAATGGCTTATTTCTTTGTTATGCGATTAATAATATAATTGAAGTTTTTTAATTATGAAGCATGGAGGAAAAAAAACTCTGAGCGTTCGGTTTAAAATTAAATTTGATGAATTTGAAAGTAAAATGATCTTGTAATAATGTGAGCCACGAAATTATAGGATTTATTTTTGAAAATTCTTAGCATCCGACAATTGTTTTTGTCTTATAAATCTTGATATTGTTAAAGTATTTAATTCGTATAACAATATAGAGTTTTTTGAAATATTAAGCTTATTTTTTGAGATAAGCTTATAGTTTAAAAAAATAGTTTCAATTAATGAAGTTAGTAAGAAAAATAGAGGAAATTATACTTTAGTAAATATAAAACATTTCTATCACGAAATTCATAAATGCAATTAATATTTACGTTAATGTTACTTTTATACTTAATGTTTCATATATTTTATGGTGGAACTCGAAAGAGTGGGAATTTATAGTATAACATTAGAACAAACAATATTTGATGAAAGCCTCGCCCTGAAAGTTACATTTCATTAATGCGTGGAAAATGAAGAAAAAAAATGTAGACATCTTGTCTATCAGTACCTAATTGTTACGTGTAACTTGAATGAAATAAACTTCATTTATAACTCCTTCATAAATAAACTTCCGCTATTTCATTTTACGGATTCCATTTTTCAGCTATTGTCTCTTTACTAACGGCTCACAGGACTTCTATTTTGCTAAATTTAATCTATACGATATATTTTTTGGTGTTTAAAAAATGTTTCTGAAGTTCATTACAGCATATCAAAAAAGACTAAAATGTAATATATTATAAAGAAAAAAAAATGATTCTAACTTACAAAGTATATAAGTTCCTCAAGCAAATAATGATAATATTTTTCGACTCGAAGACACCACAGTTATTTTTTTTTTCATAACAAAGGTCATTCTTTTTTTGTTTGTAATGGTGCTTATTTTTCCCACCTAGCATATTCATATTCAAAAATAATTATTTTATACGAGAAAATTTATGAACTGGTGTTGGGAACTGGTTGGAAGTGTCCATACTTAGATTCCACTGGCTCTCAGTCTCTAGATCTGATAAATAGCATTCTACCATGTAAACTGGTCTTGTTAAATTTATCAGAAATCAAATCAGCGGAAGTGTTGTCCTGGACTTCTGAGTCCAGGGAAATTCACGGGAATCAGAATTGGAATTTAATATTATTTAATTAAATCGAGTCTATTTATATTTGAGAAATTGGTTTGCAAGCTGAATTGTACGTTGATCGAAGTCTTATAGCATTTCATGCCAAAATAAGTTATCTATAGCAGGGGCCTCAAGTTTTCCTCATATATCTCCTCTGAGTAATAATCTGTTTTATTAGTGTTAGGATTACTTTTACAACAGGCGGAAACGGTTTCCACAAAACTTTCTCGCTTACTTTTTAATAAAATTATTGGAGTAAAGAACGTCTTACATGGTATTGGCGAACAACAGTTACGGAATGCACTTTTGACGTGAATTTAGCATTTTTACTAAATCTATCGAGTCATCCTTGACGAGTTATTTGGTGATGAATACCTAGGATGCGTTAATACTATCCCAAAATCGAATTTGTGATTCAGATACGTTTTAGTCCATCGACTGAAATAAAAATTTCACACAAAATTGTACTTGTAATCATAAAATTTTCTCTTTTACATGTTTTTAAAAGTAGAAACGGCAGACAATCAACTATTTATAGGGTTTAGCTCAAAATTTGACTTATATACACTGTAGATGTTAAATCTGTGTACTGAATTTTATCCATTTACCTCTCTTCTTTTTTGTAATTATCGTATAAACGTTTATTTGTAAAGCCAGACCGACGGACTTCCTACGAACAGGGTTTACTCAAAAAATTGATAGAAATCTGCATATTTGGCATCAAGATCAATTTTTAACCCCCTTGGTTAAAACGTTGCTGAGTTTTTTTGTTTTGTTTTTTTTGTCACAGACAGATCGACAGACATTTTCTGAAAATATGTTTTTTGAACTCAGGAACGTGGAGATATAAAATTTTTTCAAAATCTTGGTTTTGAATTTTTTGAAGATTATTATATTTTCTCTATACTATGTAAAAGTTAAAATGCATGGCATTATTAATTTCTCTGTGATATTTTTCAAGGTAGTTGAAAAGTAAATGAAGATGATTATGAAACTTAAGTAAACACTTTGAAAAGATTATAAATCATCATCTGTTCAGTTCCTTAAGCATTTATTTATTTTTATGTAGTACTATTATTTCAAATAAAATAAGCTTAAATAAAATAAGAGGAGTCTGCTTTTCTGTTTTGGTGAAATTAGCTTTTAAATACAATTTGAAATATATGTAAGAAATAATTGTATTATTAAAATATTAAAATGAAAACATATATAATATATGAGATTGGTTATCACTCATTATTTCAATTATTTCTGGTTTATTTTGTATTCGAAATTATTGAACCAAGATTATGGAATTAAAAATAAACCAAATCAAGTAAATTTTAAATTTTGGCTCCTTCTTAAAATTCTATTGAATTCACATGGGAGTGCTTTGAATTCTATTTTCTGTCCCCAGTGGAACTATCACTTGTAGATTCCATATAAAAGAAGCCTTCAAGAAAGTTTTATATTGACGGCAAATATATCTCTAAACTCAGCTGCAAATCCCTTACGAATGACATGAAGGATTCAACCCGCATTTGTTGTTAAAGTCTTTTTTTAAAAAATCTCTTAGGACTTTGCTGACATGAGTGACGTTACAAAAAAGACATGGCAGGTTTAAAAAGCATTCATCAATGTAAGAGACAGTTTTGAAAGGTTATGAAGATCTAGTGAGCTTCAGTGTTTCAGCTATTGCTAGAAAATATTTTCACAATTCTTTGGAATAGAAAAATCAGTATAATTCTGTTACATTTAACAAGCCTTTTTAATTATATTATTTTCCCCATGTGATTAGGAAAATTCAGATATTTAGCATAAGACTTTATTTAAAACCTAAACTAACTTCATCAGTTTTAAATTTATACTTCTTTGGCTAAGAATTTGTAATTTTCACGAATCTCATATTTCTTACTTACAAAAGCCTGAAATATTATTTTAAATTCCGATTCTATGTCTAGGAATATAATTGCTGCAAACTCTAAGGAGCAGAACAGACAGAAGAAATATGGACATAGCACAGTGAAAACTTAAGCCAAATTTTGGAATAAAATACATGCATGTATGAGTTTATTTATGTGCATCTAAATGAGATAGGCTTAAGTTGCAAAAAGTTAAGTGATTAGAATGCTTACCCCCAAATTATAACCTTTGTTTCATAATGAACCAAATCCATCAAAAGGTTGATTATCTTACCGTGTATTTATTTGTTTATTTTCCAAATGATAACTAAAAAAAGACTAACTGAGTGAATTTTAATATATGTTCTTTATACTGACACTCACTGTAGGTGCTAGTATGTCGTTTTCGAATTAAATCCTTCAAAATATGTCTTATCATGCGTATATGAAAACAAATAATTCGAAAACTAAGCAAGCAATTTCATCAAAATTTTAAGAAAAACCTGTCTTTCAGAGCGATTTTAAAATAATTTAAAAATTGTAAGCAAATATTTAAAACAAACAAAAATCATATCATATGATTAAAAATTATCCTTCCATTGAAAAAAAGAAATATCGCACTGATATTATTGTCATTCATTTTAATCAGTTCGAACAAAAGATGTTTTACAAAAATTTGGTTAGTAAACAATCATTTTGAATTAAATTTAAATTATTTTCCCCGTTCGCATTAATAATTTGTTTCTTACACTTATAGTTAATAAAATAGAACAGCTTGGAGAATAATTTATCACGCAGAAGAGAATAAAAACGGATAGGAATGCAAATTAAAATCGAGAGTTTTTTTTTCTTCCGAGGGTAGACAGAATAGTTGAACAAGAATCATTTCTTATCCCTTTCGCTAACTCGATATGTTTCGATTGCATCTACAAATCTGAGTAAAGCATTGAAACTTCACGAGTTCTATAAAACAAAAGAAATCGGAATTGTATAAATAATATATTTTTTTCCATAAGAAAAACTACGATAGTATTATTTTGCTTCTAGCTTAAATTTAAGCCGTTCGTGCTCGTCCAAAAAGTCGAACGTTGACTGTTGCTTTTATTTTAATAGAAGAACCGATTTTTCTACATTTTCTAGATTCATTTGTAAGACGTGTTTTGCTGGAATATTTTGATATGTTAAATTCTAGGTACTGTATAAAATCTCGAAATTAGATTGTTTTATCTAGATTATATTTTGTAAAATTGCTGGACGAATCAGAACAGAAAGAATTGGAGTAATAGAGAGTAAAAAATTATTATGAAATATTACTATTTTTAATTCCCCACAAAATATTGAAAAATGAAGAATAATTTTGCTCAGTTGCTTGAATTATCAGTTCATCAATGTTTCACTTAAATGAATATTTTAAATTAAATATAATAGAGCTATAAATTGAAACTAATGTATTAAATATTTGTTTTATAATTCAATATATGTGAAAAACAAAATTTTGAAGAAATTCAAATACATTATTTTCTCATATGAAAATCCCCAAAAATATGCAATTTCAGCATATTTGATCACTCGTTTTAAGTAACTAATTCTTAAAGAAATCTCAATCACTTCATCATTTTTAGATTTCAGACTTACTTGATATTTTATCCCAATTCTACGCAAAGACTCTCAAACGCAAGTTTAATTTCTTACATATATAAAAATAAATTAAAATTGAATTTCTATGAGTTGTTGATCTCAAAAATGTATATAAAAGAATAATTGTATTTCGAAAAATATCACGATTCGCCTGCATTTGAAAATTGTAGGAGAAGTATGAGCTTCTATTTGAATAACCAAAACCAATTTAGTTGTTTACATCTTCAAAACCCGGCCGCAACGCATGAATTTTTATACTATCCTTTTTATACTATTTTTAAGATACATTATTAGGATAGCATCACAATAAGAGTACTTCTCTCAGCTTCATCTATCATTTTTCATTACACTTCCACCTCTAGATGATATGTAGTAAGATCACTCAAGAGAGTACTTCAATTTTCTCTACCCGGTTTTTCATCATTTTTTCTAACAAACACTCCATCATCTTTCCGCTAAGGCAACCGAGGTCTTCATTAAAGACTTCATTCACTGGTTTAGTCGTATTTTTTGCCGTTTTCTGAATGTAACACAGCGTTCGTATTTTAAAGGGTTTTATGAACTGCTTCCGAATGCATTATGAATATGAAGCGAGGCTTTCTGTGATATTTCATTCGGTTTTCATTGTGCTGAGTTATGTTTGAAAAATGATAAGTAATGTAAGATATTTTGTTCATTTTGATATTTTCAACAGAATTTATATGAAATGGTATCATGTTTTATAATATTTATTTAAGTTGTCCTGTCAAAGCTGGCTACTGAATTCAAACCAGTTACTTATTTCAATAGTTAGTTAATACTGTAATGAATTTATAAAGATTTATCAGTTTTTGATTGATATTGCATGCAAACGGTATTTAAATAAAGATTTAAACATTTTTTTGCTTTTCAACTATTGAATAATCATGTAATGGTAGTTTTATTTGTATTTAGATAGCAGGCAGAGCATTGCAGCATTTTTTACTTTGATTTCAACATCTAAATTATTAAGGAATCAGTAAAGATATAACTTCTTTATATAATATACGATTTAGCGTGATTCACTGCATTTCTCTACATTTGAAGACACGATGGTAGGATTCGAAGTTTGAATAAAATTTTATTATTTCTATAACAGGCTAAACTGCTGATTCTTACTTGAAAAAAAAATTTCAACTTTCAATACCCAGACTTAAAAGCTTTGTAATCTTTATATTGATTATTGTTCAGATATTAGGAACCATAGATAAGTTCACTAATTTAAAATCACATTTTAAGTTAGTTCATAAACTACATAACTAATTCTTCAAACTTGTATGCATTGTTGCTATAAATTCATATTTGTGTTTATTTTCCATTAAAAATAAATGCTGTAATTAAATCTGTAATCTGTAAAATGCTGTAATTAAATCTGTGCTGTAATTAAATCAATATTATGTAATTTAATTATTTTGTCCTGTGCTTTTCCACCAATCAAGTATAAGTTACATATCATATCCTCATAAAGAACAGACTACTATTATTAAATCCCTCTAATATAAAGGGGGCTTTTAGGCTAGCATAGGTATCATAATCCGAGGTACCGAAGGATTTTTTTCTCTTTTCTTCTTTTGGGCGGTGTCTGGGCAAGAGTCATCTGCTCGAGTGACACCTAAAACCTCATTTTGAAAGGAAAATTTATTACTGTTCATGCTCCGTGATATGTATTAAGTTGTGAACCCAAGGAATGTTATTAAAATATTGAGCTGCGGAGATACGGAACGAATAGTGATTATCAATTTGAATAATAGCTGGAGAGCTGGAATAAAAATACAATAATAACTATAAAAAAATATTTGATTGATTTTCACAAGAATTGTTGAAGGTGTTGGAAACATACATTCCTGGAAATTTACAACATCGTTAAAACGATTTTTCGACACATTCAAAGATAACAGATATTCTTTTAATGTTTGCCGCAGCAACAATAATCCTGGCTATGAGATTATTCGTTCAATCCGCGTTACGAAATCATCAGACGTCGCACAAAAGATTGATTTAAGATAACCTTTTTTGAAAAAGTCATATGGATTAAAATACGTCGAACGTGTAGGCCAAGTAAAAGATCCCGCCCATGCAGTCAACCTCTTTCGGTATGTACAATCGAAGTGATTACATACCTCAGGGAGTAAAGCGCAAGAGGGCCATCATGCATGTATCACGTGCTGCGGCTAGTAGACAGTGCAACAGAAACTGAAGCAATTTCGAGAGAACGTGTAAGGAGACAGGATATGCTGCCTTACGTAGTTTTCGGGTAGCAAATACGGTACCGAGAGATAATCATAGAGAATTCCTGCCCATGGTGGCACTAAACCTCTGTAGAAATTTCTACTTGGCACTGGCATGGATCTTGTCTTCATGTAAGCAATTTGTGTGTTGAAACCGCTTTCTGGATTCAGATCCTTTAAGCGCTTTTTGAGATTTTCACTCTCTCATTGGGGTTTACAAGATTGTGTTTTATTTCAGCTTTTATTCTTGTTTGATGCCTACTCAAAATCTCCTGACTTTTTCTGTCCATCAACAGGACATCCTGTATGTTTTTTTCATGCGTTTCAGACAGACCCTGACATTCTGCTGATTTGAACGGATTTTGAACATTTGAACTAAAGATAAAGATATATTCCTATCAAACCATTAAATATTATAGAGTTTTATAGGTATTGTTATTGCACATGCTTGTAAAAATTAAAAGATAAATAATGAATAGATATTGGGTGATAATCAATATATTTACATTTTTTATGTAGTGTATTTGAGAAGATCATCATTATTTGCACGATTTTAAATCGGTTTTTATCTTTCGGAGCTTCGGAACAATTTTGATGAACGCCGACATCAAATATTGGACTTCCTAGAAATTTAAGTTTTATCAAAATATAAAAGAAAGAGAAAAAAAAATACTTTCGACAGAAAAGGATCTTTGAGCACTTTATAAATTATGTCTTTTTGTTGCTTTACATAGATATATGAAATCAATTAAGCCAAATGAACTATGCATGCGTTGTCCATTCATGCTTAAAACGTTAAAAAGTAAAAAATATAAAATAAAATAGTAGAATAGACGCAAAAAGCCATGTAAAAATGAATTAACGTCGTAAATATAAAATAATATTCTTGTGGAATATTTCCTTTCACTTAGAACAGTGTAGTGTAGAGATTTTGATGATTTATTAAACATAGTAATTTTTAAAGTCCAAGGAATCTACAAAGGATTGTAGATTGGTACGCTTGCCTTAATCCTATTCAATAAAAAAAGACAAAAAAAAAAGAATGGCCTTAAAGGGAATTCCTTTTTATCAATGTAAAATTAATCTTTGAGTTGTCCTCTTTTTTTTCCTGCCAAGAACAAGCCACAAACATTTCTTTAAGATTTTTATCTCGAAGTATAAATTTTAAAAAAAATCTCTTTTTAAAGTCGACTCCTTCTTATTTTTTTTTCTTTATTACTTTTAAGCTAACTTTGCTTTTAGAGGATAAGAACTTTGTTACTTTTAAGCGTTATTTCAAACAATAAATTGGTTAAAATTTTCTGACCTGAATCGTTTTACAGTATCGAACAAATTTCATCGTCTAGTTGTAAAATAAATTTCACTTATTTTAATTTTAATTGCATTCTGTATAATTAGAGATGATCTATGAAGTTTTAATTATAGATATTGTACGTTGGGGATCACTTAACAGTGCCATTAGAGCTTCTTGTACAATTTATTAATATACCAATTTGTTCCCTTTTGTTGGAATTGAAGTATTCATTTATGCCATTTCTAATGAACATTTGCTTTAAGATATTTTGTTTATTTTTAAACAGTGTTATATTTTTTTTTTTAATTTTAAATTATTTTCTTGCTACAATTAATAATGTTAATTACTTTTTACCAAGGTATTAGTTATACAAATGCTGTTGTTACAAAAATAATTTTTTTAAAAGAAATATAACTTTATATTATTACTAAGGAGCAGACAGACTGTGAGCTGATGGTATTTGGCAATTCCTTGTTAAATCTGAAAACATAAAATAAATTTGAACACCTCTGAACGTGCACAGAAGTAATGGAATAAAAAGCATGAACAGCATTTTATCGACATTGAAACAAAACTATTATTTAATTGCCTTCGGATGGTAAACGGATTTGGGTTTTACTATTTCTCTACGTGATTCATGAATAGAATTGTTACTAAGACCTCGGAAATGTATATAGCCTCTTTTTTCCTTTTCATTTTTCAGCACTATTTTTAAACTTTGTATTCCCTTACTTAGCTTTTCTAAGAACTTCAAATAAATTTCTAACACCAATAAACATAAGTGCATTACAAAGAAACATAGAGCATATTGCGAGAATTCTCATAAAAGGCATAATTACAATTGAACCTTTAATTCTTAACATTTCCTGATGAATTACAATAAATATCTAATTTAACTAATGCGGAATAATACTACATTCAAAATATACTTCAATACAGTGTTGTTGTCTCTTTTTACAGTGCTACCAATACATTCAAGAATATATTACAATTTGGACAAAGGCAGCACATTAAATTTACGACATTTATGATTTTTCAGATAGTATTTATTTAAGATTAATTATGCAACATAAAAGCAAAAAAAATATATCTTCGGGAAATATTTTAATCCTAATAAGCTCTTTTAATAGCTCTTTAAGAATTTCTACTCTTTGAAATACCAAAAGAAAAAAAAAAAACCTTACTTTCTTTCTTGAGAACTATTTTTTTTTTCAACATCGCCCTTTTTATTTTTCCTTTGTCTTTTCTGTCTTTGATTAATTCTTGATTCTTAATGAATAACCTTCTTTTAAAACCCCTCTGATCTTCGCAGCTTTGAAGAAAACTCTTTGTGTCTCTCGAAATTAATTTTTCCAAAGAAGACAAAAAAAAACCCTTCTAACTTCTCTTCTTTCTTTAGTCGTTTATCGCATTTTTTTTATATAACAAGACCGCGTTTCAATCAATCAATTTAAAATAAAAAGTGATTGATTTTCTTTTTTGAAATTAGAGATAATGAGAGAAGTATAAGTGCGTCTTAAGTGACAGGAATAATTAAAATGGTGGAGTATTTTAACTTCATGATAAGAGAAGTATTCGGAATGTCATAAAAGAGCGACAAAACAGCAAAGGAATCTGCATTGAGATCATACCTGTTTTATAAGAAGTATTAACCTGGTTTATTTTTTTCTAATTAGGAAATTGTTTATGGAATACTATCAATTATATTATCAAATTTCGTTTAGTAAAACATTTTATATACTTTTTCTGAAAATGACAGTGAAAGAGTTAAAAGTCATAGTCATCTATTAATAATCTATTAAATGGATTTTAATAGTCTCTGAATTGAGCATCCGATAGTAAATACATAAAATTATAAGTAAACTCGTGTGAAATTTGGGATGAGAACCTTCCATTCATATCCCAAAATAATATTTCTTTGATGGATCGTTGAAATTAAACACTGAGCGCAGTTTAAAATTTTAAGACAATTTTTGGAAATTGAATTATTCATAGTTTTTAATACCAATACTTACTAATTTTTATATTTTCGTACTTTAAGTATTGAAATCCTTAGATATAAAGAGAAAACATTGAAATCGGCAAAAAAATTCACACTCGATGTGTTGAGCAATATCCACGCTTCAGATATCCCCGAGTTTAAAAATGACAGTTTTGATATTACGTCTATCTTTGCCAATTTTGATGTTATGGTTTGAAACGCTTAATATCATGCATGCAATTGTAATCAAAGAATTTTATTTTCCTGTTCGATATTCCACTACTTCTCAAAGATATCTTAAATGTTAAATTTCTCAAATTTCAATTCCCTTCTTTATAAAGTTAAAATTGCAACTATTGATCAATCATAATGAACGTATACGTGATTAACAAGTTTTTTTTATAATCATTGGATGATATACTCCTAGAAAAATAGCTATTTTGAAACTTTTTCTGAATTCAATAAATTTGTATTTCCGAAATTAGTAGGTCCATCTATATTTATAATATGCCTATCTAAATTTAAAAATAGGCAAATCTCTGCTAAATTTGAAAATAGAGCTTGGAACTTTATATTTGCACAGTTGAATAGAATAAAAACATTTTACTGATAATACTAATGACGGTAGCATAAAAATTCAATCTTTAAACTTTTCATTACTAACTTCCATAGAAATCAAAATAGTTGCATACGACTGTACAATTTTTTGAAGCTTTGTAATTAAAGATACTTGCTTAGGTACAATATGATGATAAAGGCTTGTCCTACTTCTTTGTAGCGTGCAGAATAACTTTCTGACTACTTTATCTGCCATTCCCATTAGCGCAAAATGTCGAAGAAGATTGCAATGATACTTTCATGATATTCAGAGCATTGAATAACATTATGATGATCTCACATAAACCTTTGTGCCAGTAAGGTCAGCAAAACTTAATAAGAATATTAGATATTTTGACATAAGATTCTGTGATGAAAAGGATCGATTGATAAAGATTTAATACCAATATCTGTCTGATGCCTTGCATTTGTCAATTTCTAATTCAACAAGATTTATAGAAACTGCTTATAGAAAATGAATGGAAAAATATTTTTAAAAAATTTTGTGCCCCAAACTATTGCAATGTTTCAAATTAAATAAAGAAAAACATAAAAGTTCTAATAAAAAAAGAAATGCTTCATTAAAATTGCATTTTTAATGCGGGCATTTCAAGACAACGCACGCTTCTGATTAAAAGTAACACAAAACTGAAAATGAAACCGAAAAACTGCATCATTTCCTGAGCAAAAAGGAGAAAAGTATCAAACCTGTATTTTCCAAAAAAAAGTTAATTAGAAAAAAAGTTTCAAGAAAACAAAGTTATCGAAACTACTGCAGCTTGAGATAGACTCAAAATCATATAATTTATATACAAAAAATAAATGAACAGTCACAAAAATTCTATACAAAACTACTTCTAATAAACATTTATTTTTCTTGCAAAATGATTGGATTAACAGATTTTTTAATCCTCCTCTTTATTACGAATAATGTTGTGGGATTGTTCGCCCCTTGACTATTTCATATACTCTCACAATACAGCACATTTTATGTTTATAAGGGGAAAAGATCGGAAGTACATTTCAGACCTCTTCTTCTGGACCGATTAAATAAATAATTTGATATATATCTATAGAATAACTTCAATATAACACAGCAAACTTTATTCCTTTCGTTGCTGTTGTAGAGAGACAATACTCTTTATAACTTCATTATGAAGTTAAACGAGTTTCAAGGACTGTTGTTTAATTATTTTCTAAGTTCCACATTTCACAAGACAAAACAAACACAAACTCGAAAATACACGACTCTCAGTAGAATACGATCTAATAAGGATCCCCAAAAGGATCATGTGAATATACCTTAATGTTAATAAGGTCCGTCCAACGCCATCTGTTCTATCAAAGGAAAAGGTTATAAAGCTATGTAACTGCTACATTGTAATATTATTGGATGCAATCATTGGCAACTGATAAAAGTATATGCAAATTTAAATACTTCTAGATGACACTGCCATTTCTCTTACATATATTTAACCTCTACTGAATTAGTTGCAGCTTTAGTTGAGCATACAGCTAATGTACTATAAATATTTTAACATGAATTTTACGATGAAAGAATTCCGACAAAATGGTTAATAGAAAACGATGCTTTATTTCAGGAAAACTTAAAACACAGATAGGAAAAATACAACCGTGGTAAAACGTTTCATCTTGTAAAGGAAGGCAAAACCAAATTATTTTTCTTTTCTTAATTTCCTTAAAATTCCAATAAAACCTTATAAACTATTTCTGTGAAAAGCAAGATGTTTTCCTATGTCTTTCTGATGGCCTTTGTGGTCTTCTATCAGTCAAAAAAATAATAATGAAGAGAATAATTTCCTAAAACCCTACTTGAAATATATGTTAACTCTTACTTACCAAATTAAATCATAAAATATAAAATGTGAGGATGTTCCGATATTATAAATTATAATAATGTGACAAAATTCAAACCGATAGAAAACTGATATCACGCATATAAATTTAAAAGGAAATATGTTTCACAATATCTCCATGCAAAGTTTAAATATTTAAAATATTCTCACATTTTAAAAGCTTATATACATCTTAAATGTATTTCTAAATCACTGTATATTCTTTCCAGAAATTTTGCTACAGAACACACTAATGTATCTATAAAAAAAATCATCAAATGAATCAGTATCTTTAAAAATTAACACTACATTTTAGCAAATTACATGAAAAATATGAACCAAAACATTTTTTTTTTCGGAAAATCCTATTATTGCTTAATTTTCAAAAAGTTACTTCAACTTATTTTCAGCTATGCACATAAATCTAAGAATCAACAAAAGTAACAAGCTTATATATTAAATTACAGTTTAAAAGTGCACGCTTGAAACTTTAATGTTTTTCAGAATTAATGGTTAGTTTAGAAAGTGTTCTGTTATTAAATTAAATTATACAAACGCAGGAGAAATTTAGTAAGACCAGAAGACAAATATTTTTAATGAGTTTTACGGAAGTTTCCGTTACATTTTATCAGCTTGTTTAGCATAAATATTAAAAAAGGCGCAATGATTCAGCCATTTCAGGGTATTAGGCAACTTAAGGCGTTAAAATTATTCAGTCTCTAATGGTATTTTAAAACTGCTTGTATAGAGGTAGACATTATTTTAAATTCAAAATTGTTGTGCAATCGTTAAGCAACAGTTATATAATGGAGATTTATTTGTCAAATCAGCGTTATTTCTGAAGCAAGCATCCATGAGAAAAATTAATGGAACGTTTATTTGAGGAATCCATTGTATTTTATTTTTTAATATAAAAGTAATTACAAATCATTTTTAGAAGTTTGCCAATGCATTTTCATTTTTTTTGCAGATATTTTATAATGAAAAAAAATGTTTGCTCAGATAAGAGTTCATTTGAGTAATACTTTGTATTTTATTTTTGTATGTATTTTATTTTCCTTGTATTTTTTAAAGTTTGCCCAACGGTTTTCGATTTATTTGCAGTAATTTTATAACAGAAGAAAGATAAAACGTAATCGTTGCACATTTGAAAATCAATATCCAAATTAAAAAACTGAATTCTATTAGAATTATTTCTGAAAATAAATGTACAATTCTATTTCATAAAATCTCATCACATTATTGAGGTAATGTTTCAAAAATGTAATATTATTAAAATAAATAACATCGGTCAAATTTTTATTATGTATAGAATTTATTTCTTACACATTATGATATTTACTTTATCCCACATAATGTGTATGCTAATTGTCAAAGCCTGCTATTCTGGATTTTGATAAATGTCCTGGAGTCTAAAGAACCATTTTTTGATTTATACAATTGCCCTTGTGTATATGAATACAATAACTGGAAGTAATACAATACCTGCAGTAAACTAAATTCATGCAATTTGGCATGCTATCTTTACAATATATTTGAAATTCTCCATTGAAAATGGGGCAAAATTCATATAATCACTATCAGCTTGTAAATATGTCAAACCCATTCGTTCAAAAATGCATTGATATACATTAGCGGCTCCTAAATTTTATTTCCTACAGTAACTGTTGATTAAACTTTTAATTTTTGAATTCTCGTTGTAACCCTCCCCCAATAATGAGTGAATAAATAAATGAGAAATGTTTAATATTTATATAAATGGCGGCATTAATTTAATAACATTAGAAAGTATACTATTTTGAATAAGTATAAGTTCCAAATCCAAATAAATTGAAACAGTAATAAAATAATTTCGCGTAAAATTTTGATGAAAGTCAATTGTTAGATAGATATTCAATTGGAAGACAATTTCATTGCAATCTTCATTTAATGGAATATGAAATCACATAATATTGAAGACAAAAATAATCTGACGAGCTGAGTGGCATCCAATTTACTGCGATATTTGTTATTAATATTCGTATAATATGATTACATTCTTTCTTCAATTCTAATTTCAAAGAAGATATTAAATATTTTGTTATTTTAATAATGAGTTTTTGGTAGTTTTTCACTGATATGCAATAAGCTTTCGGACTTCCATAAATTTTTCACAAAAACTAGGGAAACAAAATTATATTAATTTCATCCTTTCCCAACTATTTATTTCCGTTATTACATTATTACCTTTGTAAATTCCTAGCTGATCTATCGCACCCTTTCACAGGTAGGCATAATTAGTCAGGCCCATTAGGGGTACCCATAATTATTCCACAGTTTGGAAATCTCTGATCTAGATAAATGATATTCGATTATTGTATTCGAAATTTGTATTCACTGTCCAATGACATTGAAATACTATTCCCAAAAAAAAATGTATCTCTTTGAGTTAAATGCATTTAGAACTGGCTATAATATCCAGTCCAAAGAATAACAAATTTAAGAATACTGTAAGAAACTGCCTTACACATTTTGACGTAAATGATACATTGGTCAAATAATACAAGGCCAACAAAAATGTCATTAGATTATATCATTGCTTAATAAGAAGCACTACATATCTCAATTTTTATTACAGTTAGAAAGAAAGTAAAAACTACATTTTTCACTAATAACAGTGAATAGTTCTGACTTTTTTTTTCGCATTTGGTATGAACATGAAACCGTCTGTTCATGTCTCATACGAAGAAAGTCAAAATCATTTTTTACTGTTGCCAAAAAAAGAACATTCTTTTCCCACTTTCAAAACTGAGATGGATTATGTTGCTTGTAATGCGATGATTTATTGTTCAGATGCTAAACACAGCAGTTAGAATTCACGGAGGAAACGTTATTTTTTGGAAGCTTCTCGGAAAAGTAAAGGGATTTTTTGATGATGGGAAATAGTACATGGATGATTTGTGTCTTGAAAGAAAATCTTTTAAACCTTCACCTAGGTGGTGAATTTGTTACGAATTGCAACTATTCTTTGTCAAGCAAAGTGGTGTGTCTTGAATTCTATTTTTGATTAATTCATTTTGAAACATTCAAAGGCTATTCTGCTACTCGTATTTAACTTTTGTTATCTTTTTTTTTTTTTTTTTTTTTTTTCAAAACCTAGAATGACTAAACTTGCAAAATAGTATATTTATGCTCTAAACTGTAAACCAGTAATCATAATCTTGTCGAATTTATATTATCGGAGCTCTTTTAAATCTCTCCGGGACAGGCAAGGTGGTCAAAATAGTAGATATTTATTCTCAACCAGAAAACAATGCAGAAAATCAATCCTAAATTGAGCTGAAAATTAATTTTATCAAAGAAATTATGGACTTGTGAAGTCATAATAATTAATTGTGAATTCGAATTATTATTAAGTATTTCATCATTATACAACTAAAGATGAAAAGCTAAAAAAAAGAATTAAGTTTTAAGTCTTTTTAAATATATATCCTTTTTGTAACATGATGAAATTATGTATATTAGTATATCTGTAGCATATATTGTATATTGAAGATGTTCTGATGCATATGATTTTCTTGTAATAGAGATAGAATTTTAAATTGACAAAAATACATTTTCTCTTATAGTTGAATACTTTTAGCGGTATAGAGACGATTTTTTGTAATATTACACAGTTTTTATTTAAATGAAATTTAGTTCTTCATATGTTGAAATAAGGCCTTTAAATTTTTTAATAAAACGCTCACAGCTATATTTCGATTACTTTTTAATAAGCATTTCATCTTTATAAGAGCATTAAAATATATATTCTTCTTCTGTATTTAAATTTATCCGTAATTTCAAATCTTTACTTGTCTTAAAGATCTCATAAGGAAATAAAGCTATGAAGAAAAATGTTATAAATTCTGACTGCTCATTAAGTTTTAATTTTAAAAAAAAAAAAATGAACTTTCTTAAGCATTTTATCAGTAATATTATGTGATAATCAGAATGCCTTTCACAAACAATATACTCACCTGCCAGTCAGGTAGCTCACTTCCAATACCATAACAATGCAACGCATATTTCATTTGAGTTGTTTTTTTTCTAAACAATAAGATCCTTTAATTATTAAAGCTGTGGGATTTATTCAGTAAATATGTCTGCAGTTTTTACGGTGTACATAAGTCTGAAAGAGCGTTAAGAGGGCGTACCTCATGCACATGACCTTACCAAGCAAGACTCTTCTTCAAATACTTCTTATGACTTAACCAGACGGAAACCTAGGGCTTTAAAAAATTACATTATTTACTAAGTTGAAGACATAAAAGCTTTTAATATATGTTATAAAACTGATCCATTTTTGATCTTACTCATTATCGCGTTTCTTTTTTAAATTCAACTTTCTTATTGAATTTATCTTATATGCCATCATTCGTATATTCCTTATTGAATCAGACTTATCGGCACATAAAAAATAGTAGTTAATAAATTGTGCCAAAATAAAAAAGAAAATATGAATGTAAGGAGGAAAATAAAAATAAGAAACTAATTGTGTTAGCAACGGGATTTTATTTGAATAGGTATTGACAGTCAAATATATATTCAAAAGCCTACATATCGATGAAAAAATTTAATGGTATATCAGCAGAACATACATCCACTTTTTCTATTAAATAACATATTTTTAAATTAGTAAAGAGCATTAAAAAATAAATTTTATGACAGCTATAATTGGCTTTTTTTTCACTCAATGGGACAATCAAATAGAAGTGATATTGTCGGTATAATCATAAGATTGATATTCTTTATCATTTACAATAAGGTCATTTAAGTTATTTGGTAAAAATATGTTTATTTATTGGAATTATCAAAACTTATATTCCATTTAATATTAATTAGAAATATTCATATCTAATCCTCAAATAAATTAGAACTTTATCATATGCTTGCCCTCGACATTTTTATTAATATGTAATAAAAATGTTTGAAACCATTGGCTATTTTTGGCGTATTTTATTGCATTTTTCTCTATAAAAATTTACTATAAACCATACAAGAAAGTTTCAAAGCTAGTCTGTTATGATTTTTAAGCTTTTACGCTCTTCTTTTATTCCATATTGGGTGCACTCACACCTACAATAGAGATATCTATAGATAATGTCTTTCCTTAGACATGCGAGAAGTTCTGTAGGTTTCTCAATAATAAAAACTCTCTAGTTCTTGCTTCACACATATCTTCAAGATTTATTCAAAGCCCTGGAATGAAAACATGGCAATTCCACTCTCTATTCCAACTGAATTCCGCCAATGCAGGGAAAGATCGAAGAATTCCTTTTCTCATCTTTGAACGATCAACAGAGCTTGAGCTGTTTGAACACCTCGAAAACCAAGCCAGATAATTTGCTCGAAGATGAAGTCACATGACTCCAGTTTAGCAGATAGTTTTATGGACAATATAAATTTTAAATTAATCCATCTATTAATCAAATTGAATTAAAAAAATTGCAGTCTCTAACATTCATTACAGAATTTTGTTTCTTAAAAAGTTTTGGAACGATTAAAATACGTAGATACTACTAATAAATGAATAGAAATTATTGCATCAGACTGAAAAAAATGAGTTGCAGATATTGATTTATTAATTAATAATTAATAAATATTCATTTATAGACATTTTAAATGAAAATAGCTTTGTAATAAATACAAATTGTTTTTTATTAGTATATTCAATCATAAAATAAGTCAATGGACTTTTCATTCTGTGATTCTATTGAAAGATCAATAGTTATTTTCATTCAGTGGTTAAGTATTCAAAAGTTTATTTAATTCAAAACAATAGAGAACATTTATGTATGTTTATTTATTAATGAATTTGAACGAATATGTTCTACGAATATACAACATGAGGCTTATTTGACCATTCAAAATCAGAAATAATTCCTTTACAAAAACTCCTTTGAATAAAAGTTAGGAAAAATAATTAAAACAAATAATAAAAACAAAAAGCAATAAAGCAACAACGTTGTTGAAGGAAATATTTAAAAGGAAGCAAAGATACTATTCATAAAGGCTATAAAACTATTGTCAAATCCAGGGCTATAAAAGAATTGAATCTTGTCAAATCCAGGGCTATAAAAGTATTGTTGACGCCAAGAATTGATAGCCATAATATCTTTAGTTAAAAAAGAAATAATTTTTAAAAAGTATTATAATTCATAAAATACTTTAAAAGTAATAGATATATTAAAAGCAGTGAATTTTTTTAAATATATCTATTACTTTTAATATATCTACCAATCAGTTGGAAGACAAAAAGAAATAATTGTTATTAAAGAGGGAAAGAAGAAAAAGAAAAAAAGAAGAAAAATTATTAAAGAATCGAATATTGACATACAGTTATTTTGTCTTCATCCAACACCAAAATTAATTCTCAATTTTTAGAATGCGGATAAAGCGACTAAGTAAATCTTTTGCACTAATTAAAGAATTCCCTTATTCTGAATAATTCAATTTTTAATATTTGATATTATATTCAGGTCTTTTTTATGATTGAACAATATGGTTTAAACAGAAATTGAATACAGCTTTTCATCAACATTTAAAGATCGATGATTGATTTCAATATTTTAAAGCATTTTAAAGAACCTTACTTTTAGTACTGAGCTTTCTAAACTCGGCTAACAAAGAATTTGAAAGAACCGTTATGTATCGACTCAACAAAGACATCTGCATTGGCACTCGAAATAATGAATCAATAATTTCCATCGTAAAGTTAAAAAAAAACATAAAATCCGCAAACCATTGAAATTCTATTCTCCTTTTGATAAAAAAAAACTAAAGAAAGAGAACCGGGAAAAAATGCGATATAAATCTATGCCGGAGGAATAAAGGATTTTTCACTTTCTTTTTATTTGCCATTTCAGCAACTTTGGCATCGACTCGCGAAGAACGAAGCCACTTTCCGGCAATGGGAGAAAATAAATTCTTATACATTAGAGGCGCCGGTCTTTTTCACGTAACGAAAATGCGGATTTAAACAAAAGTCGAGTGGAAAGGCTTGCTGAGATTTAGTTAATGAGCCGCAGGAAATCTTCATCGTATTTCACACACTTAACAGCTGCAAGAGTTTTGTGGACTTTGGATGTTTATTTTAGAGTTGCTCGCCTTTGCATTTGAAACTGAGCTTAGTTGTTGGCTAAGCAGAATTCGATCCGCGTTTAATCTCCTCTTTTCCCTTCTTTTGGACACAAGCTTTAGGAGCATGTGTGCATTGATTTTTAAACTTTTAACCAAAAAAACCTTCTAGTAATAACTTCAAATGCCAACATTCTACATTTTTTAGAATGTGGCTTATTAAACAAAGTCAAAGCTGTTAGTAAAAGGTTTCCTTGTGCATTTTTATTGCATTCATTAGCATTATTGTTCGATGAATTTCCTTCTTGTTTACTGAGATGCTATTTAAATGCCAACATCTTCTAACATTAGAATTCAAGGTATTACTCGAGGTTGATTTTTAAAATTGCTCTGAGCATCGTTAGAGAATTATCTGTTTAACAAAATAAATTCAATCACAAATTACATATAAATATTTCATTTCCTTTTCTTTGTGTTCCAAAAGTGAATCAATTTCATATTTTTCTCTCCTTTTATATTTATTATGGGTGTATGGTGAAACTAATTTTAGCAGTTATGTTTGAAATATGAATATTCTTAATTAAAACGATTATAAGTTGAAAGGAAGTTGATATTGTTATTATTTTTAAAATTTACAACTAACAATAGTTTGTGTGTGTGTGTGTGTGTGTGTGTGTGTGTGTGTGTGTGTGTGTGTGTGCGTGCGTGTGTGTGTGTGTGTGTGTGTGTGTGTGTGTGTGTGTGTGTGTGTGTGTGTGTGTGTGTGTGTGTGTGTGTGTGTGTGTGTGTGTGTGTGTGTGTGTGTGCTTTATTCCATCCCGCGAGGCATAATTTATGCACAAGAAACGCGGACAAAACTGGCATCTGTTCATAAGCGATGCAAGAGCAGAAGAAGCGAAAAAAGGCAGAAATATTTATCCGCATCATTATATACTGTCAGATTCTGATATGGATTTCTTTAAACGAGTCGATTTAGTTAAGAGAATTATATAGAAAAAAATGTGTTTAGATCAACACATTTTTATCCCATCGAAGTCGAATTTCCCCCTTTTTGTCGATTTCAGCAATTTTACAAAGCTTCTGTTGCATTAATTAAACAAAAAAAAGTGGAATTGGATTAGGAAATAAGAGAAAGTTTTAGAATGTAGTTAATATGAGTTAAATTAAGATAAAACTTTGGAAATTAACTAGGATTTAAATTTTATATATATATATATAATTTTTTTAACTATTACTATTATTTTTTAACTATTAATATAATAGCTGACAGTTTTAAGATAAGAATTAAATGAATGTTTCTAGTGAAAATTCAAAGATGAATTGAAAGGCTTCGTTTGAAATTCAGGATTTTTTTAGAAAAATACTTTCTTTTAAGGATACCTTCTAATCTAAATTCAGTAAATTTAATAAAATGTTACGTTCTTATCAATTCTTAATAATTTCAAGAATTTATTAATCGTCTGTAATTTTCAAATAGAATTTATCCGTAAACACTATAATAAAAACCATGTAAACTGCTGCATAAGTAGTTCTTTTACCCCGCAATATTTTTACAGAAATTTATTTTGTATGGAACTCGTTTTATTTTTCGGCTATTTTCTGTTTAGGCCATCAGATAGAAAACTCGTTTCCAAACAGTTAGGAGGCGTTTCTCTTCCAAACTGCGTCGTAAAATTTATAAAGCGGAAGATTAAAAAACATTAATCTTACTTACTTCGAGATAAAAAGGCCTCTTTATAGCCTTATGACTAAAATCGCCCTTCAGAGAGAAATAAAAAAAATAATAATTAAATTGGAAGCCATCGGCAGAGTATATATTATTGAAAGCACAAATTTTCTCGGTATTTGATTATTACTGAAAAATAGTTTAATAATTTAAAGTATCTAGTGAATGTTTTGGTAAAAACGAAGAACCATATAAACAAGAAAGTGTTTTAAACTTCCACAGAATGTATATTAAAAATTGCTTGTAAAATTTTTATAAGAGAAAACATAAACGAGAATTTTGCGCCAACTAAAAAGAATATTCGATGCTTTTAAAGTAATCAAAAGTAAAATAAAAAAATTCTAGTTCTACATGTCAAAAAAGTTTATAAATATCCATATTTCTTTCTTTTTCAATTACTTTCGCTATAAAACGATTTATAGTGAAAGTAATTGAAAAAGAAAGAAATATAGATATTTATATACTTTTTTGACACGTATCGCAAGAATTAGATTCCAAATAGGATTTAAACCATATTTTCAGCTGGATATCTGAGAAGTCTATTCAGTAAGAATTAAGCATTGATTCTGCAAGATGTAAAAATTCATTTCAGTTCAGATCAATGGCATTTAAGATTGTCTTTGCAGGTTTTCATCGTTTCATCCATTTTTTAGCTTCATTTACATAAATGCTAATGTGTTATCCCAAATACCTGCGTTATTTGCTGGATGCATTTGTAAGAAAATCAAAAAAGAATTGCGGTTGCAGAAACATTACCTGATCTATGTATGAAGTCCACAAAACGGACCATTCTTTTAGGCTAATGAAGAAATCATGTTTATAAAATGACATAATTCCTTTCTTTCTTTCCTTCTTTCACTATTTTCTCTATCAGATGATGATTTATTTATTTGTGCTCATGAAATAAGACGACGACCCAGTTGATTCTAAGATATCTTGCTCTTTTACTTTTTCTTGGGACCTGAGGAAACTTTCAACCGTACTAGAAAGTCTCTGGTATTAAATAGTTTTAGTTATCTTTCATCAAGAAAAAGTATCAGAGTAATTAATGAAACTCATAGTAGCTAATGAAACATTCTTCCGAATAATCAATCATTCAAACTTTTTTTCGTGTGAGAGTTTTATTACTTCTTGCATCTAAATCAACCTTTACTATATTTTATATAATTGTCTTCTCCGTAACTTTTCAATTAGAAGCATAATATATCACTTCTTATTTTTTTATTTTCGGTAAAAAAGTATGCCATGCTTCAGATTCTTATTCTTATTGTATATTACCCTGTTCATTCTTTTAAGTATGAACATGGCACGAGAAAAGTATGCAGCGCTTCCTAGTTTTATTCATATTCACATTATCATGTTCATTCTTTTATTTTTGTACTCAAAACATTAATTCTGCCGGCGTCCTGGCATAGGGGTAGCGTGTCTTCCCCGTGATCTGGACGTCCCGGGTTCGAGTCCCGGTTTGGGCATGGTTGTTCTTCTGTTGTTCTATCTGTGAGATGTGTGAATGTGCCCTCCTGTAAAAAGGGGTTGTGCAAGCGAATGAGTGATGCGTGAGTGGCAAAGTCGTACTCTTGGCCCTAGTTGGCGCTGCTATAAAAAATAAGAGACGTTCCCCCTCAGGCTTAAATCGCTGTCTTCGTAACAGTGGGCTTGTCAGTGGCAAGTGCCATAAGAAACAAACAAACAAACATTAATTCTTTTTCTTTTTCTCATTGTTATAAATTTTATATATAATCATATTCCTTATCCTTTGTCTCATTATTCTTTACCATTTGTATTCTTTATTATTTAATATATTTTTTTATTCTTTATTATTTATATTCTTTATCATTTAATATAAAATCTTTTATTCTTTATCATTTGTATTCATTATGCAATTGGTTGCATTTTAATATTACTTTCTTTTTTGCACTATGCCCATCTACTTTTTTACACAACACATAGGCGATACATGAGCCCTTGAAATGGAGGTTTCTTAGAGCCGTAAAAATATTTTACCTGTCTTAGGAATTTCAACATGATAAAATATATACGCGGTAAAATTCTTGTGTTCCTCTTTATTGACATGCATGAAGAGAAAAACAATGATCTGAGTCATTAATTCAGGAATAAAAGATGTTTGGCTGGATATATACTATAATATGTTTTAAAATTTGACTTTTTAAATATGGAGGGTTTCAACAACATTAATGACAACCTAGAGAGTAATATTGTTAGAATTTTATATAAAATTATGGAATTCTGCATGTTAGCTTATGTCATTATCATTCTTTTTCTTGATACCTATTAGGAAGAGCATTTAATGTTGTTTTGTTTGAATTCTCTTATTAAGTTTTTAATTATGAAATGTACATCAATCCTTTTTCTAAAACTGGGATACATTGCAAATAGTCTCAAAATAATTCTTTTTCTAGAAGTAATTATAACATGTGAGTGAAATATATGTGTTCCATAGTAAACAAAAAGTTAAAATTAGATACATAACACAAAAACATGGTTCACTCTAATGGACTGCTAATCAACCTTTTGTAAATTTCAATTGTAGCAATTGAATTGTCGGTAGTTTTGCGAGGACCAAGAGAGATCATTATTCTCAGGAGGTGCGATTTGTGTTCCACTTCATGTTTGCGGCACTCTTGTAACCATAAATGTCATAAGTGAAAGGGAATTGGATGGTGTTAGGCTCTATCCTTTTGCAATTTTTCATTAAACTGCTAAAAGTTTATATATATTGAATTTCATTTCATGCATACTGTTTTTCTTAATTTCCAGTGGGAAAAATTCTTTTTCGCACAGAGCTAAGATTATTATATTGAATAGAATTCTTAATATTTAAGAAGTCCAAAATATCTCAGATCTATAAAAGGAAACAAAGCCTTTTCATTAAGGATTCTGAGGTTAATCAAAAAAAAAAAAAAAAAAACTGTGGTAAACCAGACGACAAGGAAACAGTCTACTTTTTTATTATTGTTCATTCTTTTCCACGAACTTATTTGTTCGGTGTACCAAATAGTTAAGCTACTTCCGAGCAAGCCCCGGAAAAATCTCATTTCTTCATTTCACGAGCAAGAGGAAGATAAAACTGTCCTTCCATCCATGAGATGAGAGGGAAGAAAAAAAAAGTTGTAGTATATGACCTAATCAAACATTTTTTCTCCCATCTATGTCACTACGGAGCAAAGCAGAGTCTGGGGCGTTGTTTACCTAACCAGACTTGTGCCGCATTTCCCCATCTGTTGATCGTATCAAACGACAAAGAAGAAGATACAAAGAAAATTCATTACGATACGTTCTTTTCTGGCCAAAAGAAGGAAACCTTTCATTTCAATAGTTTCACAGCAGAGTTCGCATCGAGTTATAGGAAATAAGAGAAGTAAAAAAAAGAACTCTCACTCTCCATTAAAAAAAGAAAGAATCTCCAACGCAAAAGTTCGTGTGAAGTTACACTCGGTAGAAGAAACGAGACGCGATGTTGGAAAATTAAATTTCTCCTTCGTTAGATTTAAGGACTATTCCTCCCTTCACTTTCTTGCAGAATAAGTGACAGACAGTAAAAGTTCGGAGAGCGTGATGTTTAAATCTAATACTATACGAAGCGGTCAGAAGGATTTAGTTCCTATGTGTTGTTTCGATATTCTAATGTATGTTGACAGAGGTGTAGAGTTTCATTATAAAGAAAATTGTTGTAGAATATGCTTCATGTTTTTACTAGCAATGAATGAGTGGTGATAAAATCATTAACGTTGTTGGAAAGTGTATTTAAAATTATAAAATTTTTTACGCTAGCAAATTTTTGGCATTATATTCTCTCTTGATATTTATTAGCGAGCATTTAATGATGTTTTATTTGAATCCTTTTATGAATTAGAACTATAGCACTCTATTTACTTTATACCTTAAGAAGTTAATCAAATAAAGGGGGTCTCAACATTAACGCAAGATTTGAATTAAATAAAAAAATACAATTTTTTCCTTTAAATTGTTATATATATATATATATATATATATATATATATATATATATTTGAATCGTAAAATACACAGGATAGCGTTATGTAGGGAATAAAACATAGGGCAGAGGGCCACCACGGCTTTGCTGGCCCATAAATACCCTTTTGAAATTACATGATCATTTTGCATAAATGTGGCTAAATTTCGTTGATGCAGCGTTGAATTTTCTCCTTCAATGCTTGTGGGTGTGTTGCCATAGACCTTTGACTTCAAATAACCCCATAAAAACAAATACAATGGTATTAAATCACACGATTTAGGGGACCAATTTCTAATTTTTCAAACTGTGGCTTCCAGACTTTTATTTATTTTAAATATATTATTTAATGGTGTAAATACGTTGTTCTATCCTGTAACGCTGCATTTTTACTAACCCTAAACTATCAGCTGTCAAACGTTTTTTTTTTTTTTTTAGTAGGGTTGCCAACACTTTGCTCACAAATGGTGTCAAATTCAAATCTTGCGTTAATTTTGGAACATCCTTTATGTATTTGAGAAATAGAAATGAAGATTAATTGTTGATTGCGAGTTAAAATAAGAAAGATTAATTTGCTGAAAATTAGCAATGTTATTATTCTTCAGCAACTGGTAATAATATTAATATACAGCAATTAAAGATGTTTGGATCTTTCATTACCGGGTAATATTTGATAATTTTTACAACTGATAATATGAACCACGGTAAATATACTTTTTATAAGGATAAAATGTATTAAATTCATATTAATATTCCATATGTAAAATTATGTCACGCGAAATTAAATATAACTCATTGTGTTTCATACTAGAAATCGACGAACATGACGTCACGGCATAATGGAAAATAAAATTGGTACACATTTAAGTTTATCATTTGTTTGTGACGTCAGATGAACAATGCTTTCTCCAATTTCATTTTTTATGTTCTTGTAGATATCTATAATTATTTTTGGATTCTTAAATTTTGCATTTGCTAAAGGAAATGAATTTGGAATAGAATGAATAGCAATTTGAGTTATAGTTTCATTATTCATTCATTTATTTCTCAGTAAACTGTTATTCGATTTTTTATGAAATTACATTGCATATTTTACCAAACATATATTACAGCCTTTATTGCATTCTTACACTACCTTCCTAGACTAAATTATCAAGTGATTATGTTTGATTACATGGCAAATGAAATTTTCCATTTGTTTACATAATTCGTTTCTGCAAGCTCAAAAGCATTCCTACGAGTTTTAGCAATTTTATAATATAAACTATTTTCTTTGGTTGCATTCAATGTAGTGACATACGAATATGTAACTACCATGCGGTTCATCTTTTTTTTTAATTAACGATTTTTTTATGCTTGTATAACTAACAAAAGGAATAAAGGTTGAAATAAGAACTTTTTTTTCACCAAATGATCGTAAACATACTAAAAACCATAAAATGCATCTTAATTTTTATATAAGATAAAGATATTTCGCAAAAATGAAATTGTCATCAATGTTTTCTTAGCAATTTTTAAGTAGGTTATATATATATATATAAGATTAAAATCAATACATTCGTCGGAAAAAGAGTCGTCAATATGTGTCTCTGCATTTAAAAACATTTTAACGAACTCGCTTTCAGCTTGGTCTATTTGTTCAGTGCAACTTTTGCAGTCGATTTTAAACAAACTTCCTCCTGAGTTAGAGACTTGAAACTTGAAACATAGTTCGGAACTGGATGACATTAGATCACTCTGTTATTTGTCTATATGTCTGTTCGGAACAAAATTTGCTGTCGTTTAAAAATTTTCAGAACCGACAAATGGCGCCATGTTAAGTCGTTCGTTCATCGGGAAGCTAGTTAAAATTCGATTGCAAAAGCTCATACACAGAAGATTAAAAAGCACATATTGATAATTTAAATAAAAAGTAATATTTTTTATAAGTTACCTTTTAGAAACTTGCAAACAACAACAATTTGATTCAGTGATAAAATTAAAAGCCAGAGCATGAGAGCATGAGTTTGGACTAGTAGGAAAATAATGAAAGAGCGCAACTGAATTGAAATTATAATAGTTTCACCAGAATAAATAGGATGGTAATCCCTTTCTTAATTCTAATTTTAATTCCTCTGAATAATGTGTGAGAAACGCTTACTCTAAAAATATAGTAAAATGGACGTCAATAATTTTTGAACAAGGTGTTTAAACCATCGATCGAGAAAGTATGATATGTAAACCCTCCATCTGTCAATTGGCATCAGTTTTAGTAAACATTGTCATCTCAATGAAAATTATTTATAAGATAAAAAATGTTGAAAATTTTTTATTAAGTAATAGCATTTGTAAATGTTTTACTTAATGTTAAAATTTATATCTAAAACATTTGAATGCCCGTAATAATGGAATATCTTATTTTGTAACTCATTGAAATAAATAAAATGTTTTATAAATTTTCCAGCAAATTGATATTAAATATAGGAGCATATATATCTATGTGTGGAAGTTTATATTATCTTTATTTTTTGAACAGAATGCCATATATTTTTCTCACATTTTTAACATAATGTCTTACCGTCATAATAAAATTTCAAGAATTACCGTTGAATTACTATAATTTCAAGAATTATGAAAGTTTCGCTTTTCTGTCACTTTCCATTAGCATACCTAAACAACTGATAAGAAATAACTGATTTTCGGGTCTTTGCACAAAATCCAATTTTAATATCACGCCCACCGAACTTTTGTAGTCATTTCAGGTTAGAAAAGTTCCAGAGAGGAAGCGAAAGAAGGGTAGCCTCTAAAGCCTAACGAAGAAGAAATTTAATTTCCCAAAATCGCTCCTCGTTTGTTCTACCGAATGTAAAAACTTCACACGAACTTTTTCATTGGAGATTCCTCTTAGAAGATTTTTTTTTTTTTTTTTTTTTTTTTTTGCTTTCTCTACCCTGCGCGACTATCGGAACGAAAGATTTCCTTCATCTTCCAGGTAAAGAACGTTTTGTGACGAATTTCTTTGTACCTACTTCTTTGTCGTTTGGTGTAATCAACAGATGAGAAAATGCGGCTTCAGACTAGTTAGGTAAACAATATTCCGAATTCTCTTTTTACTGCAATGATACATGTATTAAAAAAATGTTTGATAAAGTCGCAAACTTTTTTTTTTTTTTTTTTTTTTTTTTTTTTTTTTTACCTTCTTGTTTCTGCCATCTCACGGAAGTAAGAAGTGGTTTTATTTTCCTCATAGCTGAGAAATGAAGAAATGAGACTTTTTCGATGCTTGTGTAAAGGGAACTTAATTATTTGGCAAATATAAGTTCGTGAAAGGATATAAATAATTATAAAAAATGATTTTTTTTCCTTATATGATATTCTTTAGTATTTCGGATTATCTCATGTATTTTTAACGAGCGGAATTTTCAGTTATGCATAACACAGAAAATTTGAAATATTTGGGAATGAATATTTTGAAATTCTTCGCATCTGTTTTGTTAATTGTGTGCAATTAAAATTTCTGTGATTACTTCTGGAAATATTATTAAAGCAAAATAACGATAGGCATTCTTTTGATGTTTATTGTAATAGCACTAGGGAAAAAATCAATTTTTTTAATCTGATACTCATTGGTATTACGGATTGCCACTCATTTTTTAACCCTTTGCATTCGGAAAGATAATTCGATGCATAATTATTCATTTAATACATAGACCTTTTTATTATACACCTAAAAAATAAATGCATGTAACTTTTTTGAATTTCCCTGAAAAATGAATGTACATCTTTCTAACATTCTGTAGGTATTTTTAAGAATTAAAATTAAAAATTAAATAAATAAAATGTAAAAATGATGCAGAGTCTTGAATGGTGATTGAGAGAAGACACTCTAGTGCAAAGGATTAATAAACGGAATTTTCAGCTCTTCGTAACATAGATAGATAACTATTTTTTTATTATGGAAATTGAATTTTCTATGATTATTTCTGGAAATATTACTAAAGCAAAATAACGATAGGCATTCTTGGGGTGTTTACAGAAATAAAACTAGAAAAAAAAAATTTTTTTTCTTTGTTTTTCATTGATATTTTGGACTTTCCCAGCATTTTAAATGAGCAGAATTTTCAGTTTTAAATAAAACAGATTGTGAAATATTTTGGGCTGAATATATTGCCATTCTTTAAATGTGCTTTGTTACAAGCGTGAAACTAAAATCTTTTAACTATTTCTAGAAATTTAGAAAAACTTGAAGATGAAAAAAATTCCACCAAGTTTACAGAAATGTGAAATTTTTCAGTCATTAACTTTACTGCTACTAAATAGGTAATGCTTTAAATAAATAAGAAAATGACTAATGCAACAAATTAAGCAGTGCTCTTTCAGTTGTATATTAAAATTACTGTTTGAAAATTATTCAACTTATTTAAATTACAACATCTTTTATTTCTTTTGAAAAATATTTTTTTAAAAAATTTTGATAGATTTATTCTTCCTAAATTTCAGTAGCTAACGAAAATGGAAAAAAAATTATCATTTATTTAATTGAAACACTAAACCTTGAGTCAAAAATGCAAATGAATGCTCTCAACCTGTTATTTAAAAATAAATACAGAACTTAAACTCCTTTTCTTTTGTAACATATAATATGAAACATTAATAAAATGTGTGATAAAATTAAAACGCAAATAAAAAAATTACTGCTATTATTAACATTTTCTTACTTATTATTAATACTTTAATTAATTATTTTTAATTCAAATTACAAAAAAATATTGCATTGTAACAGTTCGAAACATCATTGACGATTATTTATATATAAATCTGTTAGTGGAGCAGTGTTTGAAGTCTATAAATACTCTCATACTTTATACATTAATATTAAAAAATTAAATTAATTATTTATTTTCCCTTAAAACATATAAAAAATTAAAATAATTATACAATTAAATAAATTGTCAAGTTCCATATCAACAATATTGAATAGAATGCCAAAATTACAAAACAAACTATTCTATTTTAGAAACCATATTATAACAAATCAATATTTAGAAAACAATAATATGACAAAAATAATTACAGAACAATATTATAACCAAAAAAATATTTAAAAAACAATATTATAACAAAAAAATATTTAAAAAACAATATTTAGAAAAAAAATTACAATTTTTCATTTCAGACGATCAAAAATTTGATGCATCCATATGAAAGTATTAAATGATCAAACTTCTCTATAGACTGGCAACATGCACATATATATTCGTTTTCAGTATTTCTAAAAATAATCATTTATAATATAAAGAGGAAAGAGCAAATGCTTATTAACTATCTCAAATATGAATCAGGCTGCTTTAATAAGGTTTAAACGCTCAGAATATGATTAAATAATGACTCAGTTCAAATGCAAGTGAATTTCCTCGGAATGAAACTATGTGGAAATTTGGCTCAGGTGTTTCCATCTTTATCTGACCAAGTTTCAAAATAGCGAATTCCATCCTAAATGTGATTATGTATAAACACAAGCCATTTAATCAACTGTATTAAACTCAGGGTGAAGCAGCCTTATTTAATTAAATGGGTATCTCTACATTTATACATTAATACATCAATCAGTGCTATCTAACCATGCATGTTGAGATAAGCATTAAATTCTTACCTATTTTAAATTTTATGTATAAAATATTTTTTTTTCATTTGGTAAAATTTTTTATCTGTCTTATTTAAATAATTAGTTATTAAATTTTTAAAACGCTTATGGATATGTTTTATGCATATGAGCAAAGTAAAACATTTTACATTTTGCATGATTTTAATAATTATAATGGAAAGATAATTATTTTATATTTAATAATTATAATGGAAATTAACTCCATTATAATTTTAATAATTATAATGGAAAGATAATTATTTTATATTTAATAATTATAATGGAAATTAATTCCATTATAATTTTAATAATTATAATGGAAAGAGGAAAGGACATGAAACAGACAGAATTTATTCCATAATGAACTAAAATGCATATTTATTTTTTCATTCAATTCACAAGTTATTCAATAAACACATATGAGGCCTAATTTTTGCGCATGCTCTATAAGACATTAGTTACCCAAAATGAAAATTTGCGTTACTGAACACTTCGTAATTTTTTATAATTTTATGTATTATTCTGGTATTAAATTAATATTAAATACAACATTTTATTTCACAGGCATACATTTCAGTGTATTGCAATAATAGATTCCTCTTTTATTTATGTAGTACAAAATGTAATAAATAATAATCTATACTTATAATAAAGCTCAATGTGTGTGTGTGTGTGTGTGTGTGTGTGTGTGTGTGTGTGTGTGTGTGTGTGTGTGTGTGTGTGTGTGTGTGTGTTGGCGCTCTACAGGCCAGACCGTTTGACCTACAGCTACAAATTTGGTACATGTATACCTTGGAGGTCGGGAATGTGCACCTCGGCTTCCTTTTTTCGAATTTTTAATTAGAATTTTAATTATTAATTAAAAACTAACTTTCCCGCCAAAAAAATCTTTCATTTTCCCCACCGCCAACTTTTCCGCCAAAAATATTTTCCATTTTATCCACCGCCAAATGAGTAAGGCTTCGTTTTTTTTCTCCCAACAGTAATGAGGCTAGGGTTAATATTTTTCGGCGGATTATTTCAAACGATTCTGTTTATTTTCTTAGTGTTTGATGCATTTAAAATTAAACATTGTTAATTAATCCATGTTTCAGATTCATTCTGAAGTACTTTTGAATTAAAATAACACAGAATAAAGGAAATTAAAAATGTATAATCTGCATAGCGTTACCCCAACTGGCGTAGAAAAATTCACGCATTTGCGTTAACGTAACTGGCGAAGAAAATTCACGCCTGCGCACTGTGTTCTGATTGTTGCCATGACAATCGTTATCAACGGATGATTTAAATTATTTTTAGGTTAGTTGCATGCTTTTGTAAGTAAATTGTATTTATGTTAGTTATATATTTTTTGTATATGCTTATAGTTTTAAGTACATCGTTTTTTAAGTAGTTTTTTTAAACCTGTTTTCGACCGATTATTTTAAACGATTCATTTTATTTTTTTAAAGTTTGATGCATCTAAAATGAAACATTGTTAATGAATCTATCTGTTCATGATGAATCTGAGAAAATTTTGTTGACAAATTCTTGAGATATTACATAACTTAAGAAAGATATTATTTAGTGCCCATAAAGTTTAAACTCTCAGTGACTCTATTATCAGTAATCATATTATTAAAAAAATGCTTCGTTTCACTAAAAAATATTATTATATTAATTGCAGTTTAGTTATTTCCATTTTAATTTTAAGCATAAATTCTACCGAAACTAACAGAAAATTAGAGAGATACATATTATGTTATGGCTGAAGGACTTTATATTATTTAGAGTGAATTACATGACTATCAAAATTTGAAGCTTTAAAATATTTTATGAAGAAGATAGTAAAGTAGGAATGACATAAAATATTTAATTATTAAAATTTTAACGAACCGGCTGGTCGCCAAAGGCGGCTAGTAGTTTATAAATTAAAAAACTGTACATTTTTCGAATTTCTTTAGTATGTAATAAAATTTAGTTTTTCTAAACTCTATATTTCTTTACTTTAAATCTGACCTGTATAGCTATCTTTATTTTGCATCAAGATATAATAAACCTTTTTAAAACTGAAACGTATAGCATCCATATAAACAAATTTTAAAATAAGTCATTAGTAACTTTTCTCCCATGACAGCAATTATATATATATATATATATATATATATATATATATATATATATATATATATATATATATATATATATATCCCAGAACTTGCCAGAAAATGTCTGCGTACACACGCACAGTAAACATTCTAGAGAGAAGAAAAGTACATAATGGGGACAATATTAATTTAATTTTTATTTAAAGTATTTCTTAAAAAGAATATTAAATAACAGTGGCAATTTCAGAAATATAACGTTCATTGTCTTAAAATAATAATAATAATAAAAATTTAAAATTACACATAAATTTATCAGAAAAAGTTTGCGTACAGGTACAAATTATTCATTTTTTAGCCTCCATAAACTTGTATGAAATAAAATAACGACTGCATTTATTTTATGCTACTTATTCTTTTTAACTCTGATGGCAATACAATAAATACAATTAAAAAAAACTGGTCTTGTTGATATGATAAATTTTGGAGATTTTTTGAAAGATAGTACTTGTTGTGTTTGACTTAAAAAGGATTCTGAAGAAAAAGAGATTACGCGAGATGAAAGAAAAAATCATCTGAAGACTAAGGAATGAAGGTAAAACTCTTCAAGCAATCGGCATAATAGTTGGAAAAACTCATTTTTCTGCCCGAAGAGTGATCAATAGTTACAAGTTATTGAAATATGTTATCACATAGTGGCCACCCATCTAAGCTGACTTTACAAGAAAAGAGATATATCCTGAAATATATACGTTTAAATCCAAAGATTGCTGCATCTCAAATAGTAATTGATATCAGAGGAAGATTTAAAATAATCTCTTCACGAACACACTTTAAGGAAAATACTGAAAAAGGCTGGCTATCATGCCCGTATAGCTCGTAGAAAGACACGCATTTCAGCTGTCAATAAGCAAAAACATTTTGCCAATGATAATGTAAATAAATCTTCTGAGTTTTGGAAAAAAAAGTAACATTCTCTGATGAAAGCAAATTTTGTATTTTGGCAATAAAGAGCGTAAACTGACGTGGAGGAAAAAAATAGTACGGCTTTTGAAACGCAAAATCTTATGCCTACAAATTAATATGATGGAGGTGGCTTAATTATTAATGATTTGGACATGACATGGCAGCAAGTGGAGTAGGTCGATTAGCTTTTATAGACTCCACAATAGAACATATGGGATATCTGAATCTATTAAAAGAAAATTTAAAACAAAGTGCAGAAGATTTGAGCCTTGGCAATGACCTTTGATTTCAGCAAGACAGTGATTCGAAACACACTGCCCTCAATGTAAAGCCCTGGCTGTTTTACAATATCAAAAATCATTTGAATTCTCCTCCACAATTACCAGACTAAAAACCCATCCAACATTCATGAGACTTACCTGAACGCAAGATTCGGCAATATATCGAAAGTTATGGTGAAAAGAGTGATTATGATGGAATGGAATAATATTTCATCTTAAGAAACCACCAGGCTAATCCAATCTATGCCTAAATTGTTGATAGAGATTCTTAGACATAAAGGTTATCGAACAAGATATAAAAGTTTAATTAACAGTCCTTGGAAGCTATTTTTTGAAGATTTTTTTCATCTGTACGCAAATTTTTTTCTGGTAACTATTAATGTAATTTTAAATTATTATTATCACTTTAAAACAATGTGCATTATATTTTTAAATTATTATGGATATTGAATTAATTGTTCAAGAAATACTTTAAATAAAAATTAAATATTGTCGCTATAATGTACTTCTTTCTTCATAAAAAAAAATCGATAATAGAATATCTTTAAAGTCATCATAAGCTCCCCAAGCTAGAATTTTAATTAAGGTAAAAAGAAAATGCGACAGAAACTCAATTTCTGTCGAGAAAATCAATTAATCGTAGATTAATGAAAGAAGCTTAATAAAAAAATGCGAAAGATATTTATTGGGAAAAGTAATCATTACAATGGAACTTCTGATAAGCCTCATACCGGTATTTGATAATCAAATTAGAGATTATTGCTTTTTTTATTCCATTAAAGCTACGGAAATGGCTTATCTGAATTTGCTTAGTTTCAAAATTTAGTTATGCTTTGATAACTTTTTATCTCAACAAAATAATATACGAATAGGCAGAAAATATAAATTCGAAAGTTGTTGAAAATATCTGGATTACTAATTATATTATCATATTTTGATAAAAGTAAGAGATTTAATGTCAGCGAATGCTAATAATAAATATATCTTATTATATCAACTGACAGTAAAAGATCTCATCTAAATATCTCATTTTCTTAAGAATATAAATGAGATAGTTTCAAATTTTTATCTTTGTGAATATTTTTGTTGTTATTTTTCCAGAAACTAATAAAACTAAGAGGAAGAAAGCTGAGAAAACAAAATCGGTTAAAAATGAATTTTCTAATTATTGAGATTATATATGGTAATGTTTTTATTTAATCTCACACATTTTCTGAATATTATTGTGCAAAGATCATGCAGAATGCAGTATGATGCGTAATACACAAAATGTTACGATTTAAAGGAAGGCTTAGAAAATTCCAGATTTCTTAAAGTTGGCAAGCAATCATTTTTTGGAATATCAATGGTTCATGAAGAAAAGATATTCAAAATTTTAATGAAATTTTTAATCGATAAATTAACAATCAAAATTTTTTTCTTCTTAATAATTTTGGAGCATATGGTTCCAGAAAAGCCATTTTTTACATTTCCATAAAATTTAAAAACTTAACTTTTCAAGAAAACCAATTTCATTTCTGAGCAATCTTTTCTCTAATTTTGGTATTATTGTCCAAAATTAATTTGAAGCACAATTTGTAACTGAGATTTTTATCGTTCTGAAGAAATTCGAAGAAGTTCTGACCACTCTGAAGGAAATGAAGACTTTTTGGATACAAAATGATTTTTCTACTGGAATATCACTTCAAATCAATCCTTGTTAAGAAATCATTTAAGAAGAAACTCCATAACAATCAGATCCTTAAAAAAACTAATGATTTTCTACTCTAAAAATAAATTTTGAGAAAAAAGTATTTACGTAAAAAAAATTTATATTTATATATTTTGGGGCCACATAAAATGGATGAAGTCAGTTATGGTGGTTAGCTATAAATAGAAAGTCCTAAACAATTTTTTTGTGAATAAAGGTCTAGTTCCGATCAGTCTCAGAATAAATCCGTCATCCTACGTGTCGTGAGAACGCACAAGTTGTTGCACCCGGACACCTGAGACGATTTAGATTTCCCAAAAAAATGTTGGTAAAATACTCAGACATCAAAGGCCATCGATGGGATGGATATGTGCTTTGCTAGAATTCGTTTTGACAGACGGTGGGAAATTTTGTGGCAAAACTGTGAAGAATTCACATCATTTTACAATTTCCACATTGAAAAAAGATGGCAGGAAGTTACAAGGGATGTTAGTAGTGGTAATTCTAAATAGCCTTTTATGGAATGGAATAAAGAAATAATTATTTTTCAAATAAAAATACTTTTTATCTACATTAAAAATTTCTCTTTGTTATATTTTTCTACATTTGTGTAATCAACATCATAACATAAAGGTATTTATGTTTGAAACTTTCACCATTAGAATCGTCAATGTTGCTATTTCACATACTATATCTTTGACAAGAAATGACATTTCAATACTATGAAAACATACGGGTTATGTGAACAATATCACTATGTATTCTAACTAAATACAAGCACCTAAAATACAATTGTCTGCAAAACTCTCCATGGAATGTGTGATAAAACTTCAGCTTATAAAAAAAGTTAAAACGATAGAAATTCCAATTTCACTGTGTTCGCGTTAGTTGATCATTGAAAAGCCTGATTGATACAAGTAATTGCGCTACGTTTAGCATCGTAGATTATTTATTGACAACAACTGAGTAATTTCGCGGTTGAAGATTGGTTTTCATTTAAAAAGGTTTTGCAATATTTATAATGTATGAATATAAAGAGCAGAAAATTATTTTTTAAACATATATGATGTTTAATAATTTAGACGATAAAATAAGATGATGGTGCTAGCTATATTCATTTTCATCCCTTAAAAAAAATCACTTGAAATTTGCAATATATCTAATGTACTATTTATAATTTAAGAGCATATAATATCAGCACAAAAAGTGTCAAGATTGATTGACAGAATAGAATAATAATAAGATGAATTCTATAAAGCGAAAATTAAATAAGTTGTTTCTATGCATGAGATAAAACATGTCCCTACAAATCTTATTTACTGACTCTGCTCGTGCTAATTTTTAGCACAGCACCTTCCAATTCTGTAAATGAGCAAATTAAATAAAAAAGCAAGAAAACAACGAAGATGATTTGAAGAAATACATAAAGCTAATTATCCATGATCTGTACATCTTTTTGTGAAATACTACATCATAAAATTAGATGTCTTAGCAGAAAATATTTGAGCCAAAACATAATTGCAAAAAATATCATCATAATCCTTGTTTGAACATTAAACAACAAAACACTGCCTCATTAAGATGTGTGTTATATTGAAATCATTATTTTCTCTCCAAATAATTTAAATTGTCATTTAACTATTACAAACTAATTAACAAGGAATATTCACGAATTATTTTTAGTTGTACATCCCATTACAAATTATCAGATTCATCTGTGAAAAGCTTCAACAACCATAACTAAAATTGTTGTTGTAACGTTTCCAAATAATGGCTTTAATTGTCCAGTACTGCATGTAGACTTCCAATTCCATTGAAAATAGGATCTCGATGGCTTTGTGACGTCCATTGTTCAGCTTGTCGGATTCATTCATGTATTCGATAACTTTGCCATTTCTCGTTCAATTCAAATGCCAAAATGAAAGCCCGACATCCTAAAAATGACATCTGAATGGTTCTCGAATTCAATGATAGGTTTTTAGAAAAAGTAATTTACGAACAATGTGTTTGTAGAATTAGTAAAATGGTATGTAATTCCAAATGTTGGAACAAGGATATTGCTGAATTTCTAATCTGATCCCTCCAATACTGAATTTGAAACCTCACCACCATAAAATGGTGATCTCTTAAAAAGGCATAGAGTATTCTTTAAAGTAAAGATTATTATATAATCTATTGATTTCTAACAGAGCAAGTGAAAAATAAAATGATCGTTTCTTAATACAGTTAAATGGATTTTAAGTATTTTCTTTTATACAAATCAATGATCCAAACATATCTATAAGTATTTTCCTACCTCTCTCATTGATTCACGAAATATTACCTACAATTTGCCATTTTTCTGGGTTTTTTTTTTTTAATATAGCTAATAATAAAAAGCCTTTTCGGTGAATAAAAAAAAATCGAATACATGATCTTTGATCTAACTACATTTCCGATATTTCTCAAATGGGATACAGAATTTTATATATTTCAGTATATAGGATGTAGAAAAAAACAAGTATAAACACTAGGCTCTATCGAACAAAAGACAGTGCAGTTTGTATCACTCTCTTAATACTTTTTCTTTTGATTCCTTATTATTACTATAAGTCGTGGTCAAATAAATTACAAAAAAAAGAAACTTTTGTTTCATCTGTAGATGTACATTTAAATTTCGAATATATAAGACTATTCACATAGCACTAGATAGAGAAATAAAAGGAAATTTGGGAAATACTTGAAACATAAATCTGAAAATAATTGGGAAATACTGAGGCATAAGAAATAGGAAAGACTTGGATTCAGAGCTGATTGATACCAGATTTGAATCCCGATTCCACCAAACAACTTCTTTATGTGTAAATAAAATGCATGATAAATGTTATGTCGAAAATTAAACGCACTCTGCAAGTGAGGCATAAAAGTTTGAAGAGGAAAATGCCGTCTCCTCACCATTCCCTCTCCGAAATGTACGATGCTTACTCTCGTACTCGTTCAAAATAGGATGTTAACGGGTTAAAACTAAACTAAATTGAGATACACATTCTCCTAAATTTTTATTGTTTATGCAAGTCTATCTATTAACTCTTTATTAATCCTCTCATTCCCAAGATCATTAGACATTAGGTATCTCTAAATGATGGAATGTCCGAGTTTTTTGTTCAAAGATAAGAAACGTTTCCTGCCAACGGTATTGATAGCCCGTGTTGTTAAGAGAGTGATATGTAAAAGAGAATATAGGATCTGAAGCCTATTAAACAAATGTATGCTCGGACATTTCTTCGGAACTCCCAGAAAATCCTCCCTATCTTCCAAATCTATTTGGAAGAGTATCTCTAAAGAACAAAGTACTCTCCGCAAGTATTTAATCAATTATAATTAACGAAAGGGGGGCCAATTTTTGCAGTGATATACATGCGTCTAGGGCGACCATCGTCATATCATTGAGTGGGTATTTGGAGCCTCTCCATATTGATAGAGTTAAAATTATTATTTAAAATCATTCTTTTTAAAGAAAAACAGTTTTCGGGGAAAAGTTTTGCATGTAATAAACACATTAAATATTAAGGATTTATATAATTTATAGAAATTAATGTATCTTTATTCAACTATAACATTACTTTACATGATAAACATTATTTCATTTAGAAAAGCATTAGTGTAGTAATTTTTCGGAATTCTCTGATTTTTACACGAAATGAAATGATTATAAAATCCTTGACTTTGTTGTACTTTAGTATTAAATCCGTTTTGTGATTTGGGTCTCTTCAAATGATTTCCCTTTGCACGATTTTTGTTAATCATTCATTAAAAAATCCTAAGGAGAAACGAAGTTTCGAAAATAAAGGAAATCCTATGAGGAACTTTTAAGTACATTTAATTTTGAATCGAAAGCAGAAGCTTAGCTGTCTTATTTAGCATATTTTAAGATTCGAATGGCGAAATCTTTCCTGGCACTCCTTTACTTTCCAACTATGAACACTTACCTTTAAAACCCCCTCGTGGTATTTACTTACTAGTCCTTTACATTCAAATCCATTAGGCTTTGATTACAAATTTCTTCTTTAGTAATTAACTAAAAGATCCTGAGCGGAAACGGGCTCCAGTCCACGGGGAGCTAAGCAGTTTGAGAAGTCAAATCACGAATCGATATAGTACTAACGTTTCGTCAGCTAAATCCTTTTCTTTAATCAGAGAAAATAATTATTTAAAGAAAAGTAGACTCATGATGTGTGTTTATTCTTTGTGAAATTAAATTGATTAAAGCTAAAATTGAAAAGTTCTTGATTTGTTGGGATTAGCTTAAAAGATTTAAGAATGCAAGTCACGTAGAAAAAAAAATCTTTTTTTGCTTAGTTTAAATGCATTGTTCTCGCAAAATTTTTGAGTTGCAGCTGTACAATTTAAATGATTAAGAGAATACAAAGTGTAAACGAATAGAATTTAAACTAATCATTAAAAGCGTCTTTTTTATGTCATATAAATTCTATTTTAAATCAAGTCGTCATTTCTTAATTCAATACTCGACAAAAATTTAATTAAATAAAACATTTTATCTTTTTAGAAAGATTAAATGTAATTTAAAATGTGTCTTTTTTTGAAGAATGATCATTGACTATCTTTATTTCTTTACCTGTTAAGCAAATTCTAAGGTTTTTCAAATGAATATTTTTTCAAGAAGAATACGAGTATTTTGAATTTAGCAGCTTTGCATTTTCGATAAAGATCTAATATTTTTCTTTGATTTCTGAAACGGTATTTTGTTTTGTTGAGAGAATGTGCTCTGAAGAAAGAATTCAACCAATTTGGGGCAATAAAATGCATTAAATTGTCAAAAGCATTTAGTTGTAATAAATCAAAAGCAATTTTATAAAGCTTTTCTTTCTTCCTTTTTTTTTTTTTTTTTTTTGCTATTTATAGTTTTCAGATTTTTGTACATTTTAAAATTTTGTGTGAATAATGAAAAATAGAACAGATGTACAAGAGAAAGTATTGTAAATATTCATTAACTTTTATTGTAAAACCACTTCATTATTAAAAATTGAAATTGCATTACATTCACCAATATAAATTGTTGTGAAAATTCTTGATTTATATGTTCAGTCTTATTTATTTTCTATTTAGCTCAAATATTTATTCTGCATTGTTAAATAAAATAAATGTATTATTTAATAAAATTAAAATTTAATATATAAGATATAATTAAATAAATTATATATTCTCTATTGCCATTTCTTTGCTTGTGGAAATAAACTGTACTTTCTTAGCAAACGGATATTTAAAACAATATTTTTTGCTTTCACAAAAATATACAAGTTGCCTCTTTTATTTTTGTAGCAGCTTGCAAGCTATAAATTACCTGAAAGCAATGATAGAACACCGATATATATGATTAAATGATCTGTATCATGCATGTATATTTTATGCCATGGTTGTAGAATGTTGCATTTTGATACCTATATTAATATTGTTAATTAAGCTTGATAATTTAAATCTCCTATTTAAATTCCTAATTATAATTTTAAAAGATCAACAACTGAATGTTTTTAATCCTATACGTTGTCATAAAAAAAACATAGTTTAAATTCGAAAGTTTGAGGCGAAAAAAAGAATTATCTAAATAAGAAATTTCAATGAACACGTTGCTGATGAAAAAGACGGCAAATAATCTTGCACATAATATTGTCAAATAATTCATTATAAATATAAGATATTAATCTAAAATTATAAAATGTATTGCTGTTTAGCTTAATAAATTAAAAGATTTTCATAAGATTTCAAGTATTTTCATATAACTTTGGAATTATTTGGAAACATTAAGCATATATTTTGAATATTTCAGTCATTTATTTGAATCATCCATCATTTAATTATTAATATAATTTTTAAAGAATACCTGAAATTATTCAAGAGGGAATTGTATTCAAATGAATGTATTCATTCCAAAAAGCAGCGGGAGTGGTCACCCCAAAATGTTCGCGCATATTGTCCAATAAACTTTCATACCAGTGAACGCCTTGTATGGTATTGGTGTACTAGAGTTATGAAATATTAACTTTTAGTCTGAATTTAGGATTTTGAATCTATCGTGCCCTCCTTGTCGAGTTATTTGGTGGTCAATCCTAGGCATGCTGTTAATACTATCCGAAAATCGGATAGGTGCTTTAAACACCTTTTTCTCAAATAATTGAAGCAAAGATTGACACAAACTGCACTTGTAGTCACAAAATCCCACACCTAATTGGATATATTTAAGTCATTGCGTTTTCAAATGACCTCGTTTACATGTTTCTGAAAGAACAAACGACAGACAGTCTATTAATTATTAGTTTTGGCAGGTGTCTACACTACAGATGTACCGAATGTTATATGTCTAGATATCTTAGTTTCATTGTTAACCCGTTCACTTGTATTCAAACAGTCGGACTAACGGACTTTCTCTAAACAGATTTTACACAAAATTTGATAGACTTCTGCAAATGTGTTGTAAAGAGCGTAAACCAAATTTCAACCGCTTAGCTCAAAATGTTTCTGTTACCTTTGACATAGACAGACAGACAAACGAACATTTTCCCAAACTGTGTTTTTCGAACTAATGAAGATCTCAACCTTGAAGATTCGTCAAAATCTCGAAATCAAACTTTTTGACAACTGCTATTCTTTTTCTGTACTGTGTATAAGGGAAAGTAAAAATGTCATTCTTATGAAGAATGTTAGCTATCTAATTTCTATTTCCTTTACGCTGCAAAGCAAGTTACGCACATTATAGGCGTAAAACATTTCAAATGTCAAATGAAATCATTTCCAGCTTTTACTTGATTATGCAGTGGTTTTAGTCTATGACAAATGATTGTTTCCAACATCAAAATATTTGATTAAAAATATCATAAGTTTAAATTTGATTTACCATTATATTATATTCCGTTTCTTCCTTAAAAGCTTCTTCGGTTGTATCTAGAAAATTCTGCAATTAAAAATAAGTTTTTTGTATAATTTTTTAAAATATTTATTTCAATGGTTGAGTACTATAAATTTCATTATAAAAGATATATTTTGGCAATTCAGTTTCAAAATAATTCAGTTTTGGTAGCTAATCAATTAACTGTGAATTGAAATACATAGGGTTTCCACTCAAATCATGAAATAATGGATTATTTCTAAACCGTTAGTAATAGCATATACTTGAAAAAAATAATCTAAATGACACAAAGAATTAAATTTTATATTGTATAAGTGTTACTGAAAAACTACAAAACATAACGTTTTATACAGTCTTTGGTCTTATTAGTCTTACTTTATGAAGTATTAACATATTAATATTATAAACAAAAAATATTTCTTTTTTCTATAAAAATTCAAATTATCCATATTGAGAAATTTTGAATTCCGTTATTTTTGACCAATCAAGGCGCATGCATCAAGGAAACGAGGGTGTTGATTAGCGGATCTGCCTAATGGCAGTAATTTGTTTTCTAAAATAGCAATATTCAAAGCTTCTTAACTCACTCAGTTTGAGTCGAGGAAGAGAAAGGCCTTTTTTATTGTTGTTGTTTCAAAATTGATACCTCAAAAATAATTTACTAAATATGATATAAGGAAGTAATAAATATATAAAAAAAATTAGTCATCATAATTTTTTTCTGCGGAATATTCATTGATGCAAACGATGAAATATAATTCTGAATCCCATTTATAGTATTTTTTTCTATTAGAAGGTACATACCCATTGCTAACCTTTTAGAAATATCCAGTTTTTACTAAAATGAACAGCAGAGCATAAAAGGAATTTATCGATGTAAATAACCCAACTTGTGAATAATCTCACTAAGTTTAAGGAGAAATTAAATATTTCTGAATAAATAGATTACTCTATTGGAAGTTATTCTTTCGTAAATGTTTTATAAGCGTTTATCTTTAGCTTTAGTAGAGTTCTCTCATTTTTTTAACGTGTGAATTTCACTCAGGAAGAATAGATATTCATAAATTCTATATTCGACATAAAAATAATTTTTTCACTCAAAATATTTTTATGAGATTAAACGAAAGCATTTAGTTAAATATTAATCATACAGAAAGGAATCATTGCTTTTAATATGGTATTGTTGAATTTTAAGGAAATAAGTAAATAATCAAGATGATTTCAATATTGCCTTTCGTAATTATATTAAAAATTCTTATAGAAGATTAACAGCAAGATATGAAAATAATTGGTTTTTCCAAATGTATAGTACGTGATCCTCTGTAGGACAACCCACAATTTATAAAGCTCGATCCATCATGAAGATAATTTATTCAAACATCGAATTACATTTGTGGTATTAATTTGTATAAAAATGCAATAATTTTATCACTAAGATAATTTAATGCAAAAGAGATAAATATACTTTAAAAAAATAATTATTCAATTGAAATATTTATTTCCAATTGACGCAGAATAGTTTATCTGAGCAACCATAAATGACATTAAATATCAAAGATATATCTTGCAAAAAATGCTGTAAAGCATTTTCTAAAAGTTCTTTTTTTAAGTTGTTGTTTCTTTTGGGTTTTCTTTAAGTTCAATTCATAATTCCATTAAATTCAGTATTCTTTTCTAAGAAATTTCAATCTTAGAAGCTTACATCATTTGCTATATTTTGGCCAACTTTCCTAATTACTATATGTTTACTTTCCTAAATTAGACGTTACTAATAGGTTACATTTTTTCTGCTAGAAACATCAGCAATTATAAACCAATTTTAAGTAACAAAAAAAGGTTATTTTATTTATTTCTTTGTCTTAATAGTAACTAGGATCAGATTTAGATTCGCATATTTGTTTAAAATATATATAGAAATTCTAAAAATTCCATATAGCATTTGCGAATGAATTTACTGTAAAAGACTGTATTAGACATTGTTCTTTCACAAGATGTTTCACAATACCACAATTGTCTGAAAGCAGTCTGATTTCTGCAAATGGAAGAGGCTATCACGAACCTCATACAATTCCTCACCACAAAAGGACTACATAAGCATTTGCGATCACATAATGGGTGTTTGCCTTTCTTGCTTTTTTGTCTGCTGTCTAGCCGGAGCACACCATGCGTCAAATACACCTGATGCCCTAAGCCACCATTGGTCATTTTTCTTTCCCAAAGAGCTGTTTCTTGACCACAAACGTTCGAAGCTACTCAGACTACCACAGGGAGGGGGGGGGGATAAAAAAAGCCCAAGAAGCCAGTAAAGAAAAACCAGTCAACTCGTTTGTTTATGGTGTTTGCTGATGAGCCTTCTTCCCATGAGAGTCCAGGACACGGGGAGAGAGGAGAGGGATGTAAAGGAAAACAGAACAACTTTAGGACCACTGTCGGTTCATTGGAAAAGCGACGTATGTTGCCATGGGAACGCATCACTTATCGTCTCGGAGTAAGCCAAGCACGGAAAAGAAACCGCCTTGAATTTACGATAGCAGTCTCCTTGGCACCACGTTAAGAGGATAGTACAGTGACATTAACTGCAATCCCAAAAAGGAACAGCTCTAAATAGTAGGTTTTATCTTTTATGGATGCTGCGCTTTCCCCTTTTATGGGCGTAATGAAAGCTGTCCTAATGTACAATTAGGATAGACAGTTATGAAAGGAGGACCCGGTGCTTTCGGTGTAATTGAATGCTGTGAAATTCTATTTCGAGGATTGCTTTCCATTGGGTGGGAATGTGTATCATGCTCGATTTAAAATGCTCATGGATCGAATGGATATTAAAACACGAAAGTTATTGAAAAACGAAAGTTATTAGTTAAAATTCAATTTATTGCTTCATTGATACTTTTTCTCATTTTGTGGGAAGTAATGTGCATAAATAAAACACTATTTCTATCAATTTCAATCCATTATTTTGTAGAAGTTACCAAAGCGCACATTTGCTTAAAACATGAAAAGAAATTAGTTTGGACACAATATTTAGTTCAAGAATTAAGATAATAAATTTATGTTACAGGCATACATTAAGGATTTAAAGTTAAAAATTACATAGTAAAACTCAATTAGGAAATATTAATAAACAAGGAAACTTTTTAAAAAACTGTTTTCAAATTAATATTTTTTGTACTCTAATTAAGTTTACTCTTTTTATATATGAAAAACGCTTGCTACTTTCGTAATATGCTTCTGCCAGACATAAACTTGATCATTAGCAGTGAGTTTAATCATCTGGCTTCTTTATAGCAAATGAACAGCAAGAAGAAAAGTGCAATAATCAATCACTGGAACATGAGTCGCTCGGCTATTTCAAAATCTGCATATTAAACCACATTACCATATTAAGTACTTTCATTTTTTTATTTATATACATGGATATTGCAATTAATATACACTGATATACATTTTTGTTTTAAAACTAAAGAGATATGTTCTTACGACTAATATAAATTTTTTATATACACGTTTGGAATTAGAAAGATAGCAAGATTTCAATAGCAAAGTTTATTTTTAGCAATAAATGTTATGTCTGCACGGGCGGGCACGCGCGTGCGTGCGTGCGTGCGTGTGTGTGTGCGTGTGTGCGTGTGCGTGTGCGTGTGTGCGTGTGCGTGTGTGTGTGTGTGTGTGTGTGTGCGCGCGCGCGTGTGTGTGTGTGTTTGTGTGTGTGCGTGCGTGTGTCTATCTATCTATCTGCGTGCGTGCGTGCATGTTCGTGCACGCTTTATGCTCTAGATTATTTGATTGAAAATTACTAAATTTGGCACAAATAAACTTTGGAAGGTGGAAATATTCCCTTCACTCTGACTTTTAAAAGTTTTATTTAGTTAAAAATTTAGCGAGATTTTAGCGTTTCACTATTGTATTTTCCAAGAATATTTTTACATAAAATAATTTGTATATCATTTTAAAGTTCAAAAAATTTTTTAAAAGGAGACCATTTACTTTTCAAACAATTTTTTGCCTGGGCCAAAAAAAAAATACCTTTTTATAATTTTCAACAATACATCTCATTTTGAAAAGAAATTCAAACAATTTTATTAATTTTTCAAATATGTAAGCAGTTCATTTTCGTGCATCATCGAAAATTTAGGAAGAAGAATTCTGATTATTGTTATTATTATCAGAGCAGTGACGTTCTGGTTCCATAAAAGACTGAGCACGACTAGAAGACAGATTACCGACACAATAGCTTTTTTAATTTCACATTGATGTCATGATTGCTGATTCCGTTAGGAATATTCATGTTTATTACGAAAAAAAAGTAGGTATAAGGTTGTTAAACCAGCATTGCTTAATCCTATCCCAATTTTGTGCTTAAACCTACTTTAAGAGAGATATTAGATGTTTTCTTCTTTAAATTAAAATTCAGAAAACGTTCCCTTCAATTTTAAAATTCTTTCCTTTTACTGATTCGATTCAAAATTTAGTGTCAAGGCCGATTTCCAAATTTCATTTAGTAGCTTATTGTGCGCCTGAGTCATTTTAATACTTTTGGGAAAATAAATAAGTAAACTATCTACTCGTTGATAGATTCGAAAACACTTTTCTAGAATTTTGCTAAAAATATCATATTCTAAAATTGCTTGAAAATTCTGCATTTAAGTTATGAAATAACTTATATTCATTTCTGAATCCATATTGTGTCTCTCGTATTTTTTACTATAAAATCGAAGCACTCTTTCCTCTAGGTTTGGCTCTATTGCATAAAGATAATCACTTGATTTAACATCGATATCCATAACTGTCTAATCGAAATCATTTTGAATTTGTCTATGTATTAATCGCAGCTCATAAGTAGAAATGCTAAATGTTTACTGAATAAATAATTTGTTTACTATGTATATTTATGCTAAATATGACGCTGTTCCTATGGATATTTCTATTCCTGTTTATGTAGCAGGAAAAATCTACTTTGTAAGGTGAAAAAGTATCTGTCAATATGTTCTGAAAATGTGTTTGTTGTAAAAAATGTTTTTTAATGCATTCTTTTGTTATTTTCCTGATGCAATAAGATTTCGTGTATCTGGAAATTTTAGCGTAGCATCCAGTAGAAGCTTTATTATGACCAGAAATATAAACCAAGCTACCTGTCTCTAATATAAATATTATGGGTTTTTTTTATAATCCATATAGAATAAACCTAATAAGGAAACTTGACCAGCTTTCTTCTTGTCTCCAACAAGAATCAATCCATCAAACTTATAATGTTTCCCAGTTATTATATCAGTCTTAGCCATAAGTTTTCAACGGTAGGTCAATGTTTCTCCAAACAGGCGCTGAAGTCTTTCGTAGGTTGGTAACCAGAAATAAATAGGAGGGGGGTGGCATTAAGAAAGTCAAGAGGGGTGACTTTGTATTCCTAACTATTCAGGAAACTGATATAATAACATGAAGATTTACATATTAGTTGCAGTTACTTGAGTATACATAATAGGTTTTAGATCCTTACGCAAATACTGATACATCAAATTTAGAAAAGGTAGAACTCGTAACCAATGAAGTAATTCAAAAAGATATATCAGAAGTTACGGTTTAAAAAAATGTGTGTCAGTTCTCTAAACTGAATTCAGGAAAGGGAAGAAAAAAATTTTATTGCTTTTTCTCCAGCACATTTACCTGGCTGAGGTCCATTTGAAAAATTAATTATTTTCTTAAAGGAGCAGATTGTTTACTACTAAAAGTATCAATTTGCGATTAATATTGAAAAGCTGTTAGAATTTTTTTATCTCTTTTAAAGAGGGCAGTATTCTAAATTAAGCTGGGAGACTCTAGCCGACGCGTGAATTAAAAGCACCGACAGAAGGCTAAAATTTTGTTGTATTTGGTCTAAAACTTTACGCAAACCAAAGAGTCTGGTGTTAAAACCATAAACTAACATTTATCTAAGTTGTTAATCTTTTGAATAATCTTGATCACACGGAGATGAATGTACAGACTTCTCAGCGAAAAATGTCTTCCAAAATTTGATATAAGTCTGCTAGCATCTTTCCTTCTTGAAGAAATTTCCTTTGTCTAGTTTGCTGATTTTCATCAATCAAACGCATCAACTAAAAAAGGATATAAAATCAAGCATAGTTTTATTTCCGGGAGGGATGTGCTTTAAAAATTTAATTAAAAAAATCATGGCATTTAAACCATTTCAACAATAATATTTTCTCTGTACATTTCGTTTACGGAAAGTGAAAAGGAAAGCTTAGGTAGCTGAAGCCGTGAGAATTATATCATTAATTATCTAACAATCCGTTTATCAAAAAAATAATTAGCCAAACACTCGAATCAAATGAAAAAGGTACTTGCTAGTAAGCATTATATTGGAATGAAGTGAGTATTTTAAAATTGATTTCAAATTTGAGCACTGGTGATAATTTTAAATTTATTTTAAAATTGAGCACTGATGATAATTATTCATTGAGCACTGATGATTATTTCAATTTGTACTTTCAGTTAATCACAAAAGCGTGTTATCAAACCTTATTCAAAGTGAAAATCAAACTTTATTTTAACAAAATAATTTTAAGGATATTATTCTAGTGAAGTTTCTAACTAATTATGATTTGCAAGTTTTATTTTAAATTATTTTGTAATTCTATTATTATGTGGTGCTTTATAATTTTTAAAAAATGCCGATCCTATCATTAAATATATTTTGTATTGTATTAAGAAAAGTTTCGTCATTTTTATTTTCTGTTTAAAATTACTTTGAAATTTCCCTTGTGCACATATTAGAACGTTATATACTGAAATCAACTTTGTAGAAAGTGATATGTATTTGCTATTATTAAGCGCTTTGTTCTTTCGATGAATCAAAATTTTCTGATTAAAACTATTCATATAAATATTAAATTGAAATCGCTCAAAAAATATTTGGTTTCAAAACCTAGCACGGGAAAAAGGCTTTGAGACTTTCTTATCTAAGAGTCTGTAGAAGGCTTACCTGGTTCTGAATGATAGTTCGGTTCGTTCGTTCCATATTTTTTAGATTTTTTTAGAAATTTGTAAACAACGAGCTCTATGCTTATTATCAAACTTATGTATTAACACATTATAATTTTTTGGATATATTTACCGTAAATATTCAGACATTTGTCATACCAGAGGACCCTGCGTCCAATCTCTTTTCCAAAAACTGTTTACGCCTGTAACGTAAGCTAGACTTAAATGAAGTCTCATTAGTTTGGTAGCTATTTGGATTTTCTTTTAAGAAACGGATAATGAGTAAAAAGGTCTAAACATTCAACCTCCAAAATTATAATTTTGTAGTGCTGATGGGTCAGCTCGTTATTTTGCTTTCCAGAATCATCAGATGTTTTCGAAACATGTTATCAACTCGATGAATGACATCTCAATGACTGACATTTTGCATCCTGGTCCGTCTTTATTTTGAACACAATTTAAAGTCCAATATTTTTTATACCTTCCCTGAATTGAAGAATTGGCCAGAAAGTCCAAACTTCCAATTTAATTAGCAAATTCAAAGGAACATTAAAGCCTACATCACACGATGGCGGCAATGCTCTTCGAAGAGGCAATCGGAAATCTGGTCCTATCTGGTCCTATGATAGTACAAATGCCGGAAATTTTACAGCAATTATGTCGGAAAGTAAACTTGTTGAAATGAAATATATTTTTTCAACTTTTGTCTTTTTTATGGTCTATCGGAACTTTAAAAAAAGCTCATAATATCTTTTAGTTTGAGAGTATTTGATAAATGATCGAATAATAATAAAAATAATATATCTAAAAGGAAGGAAATATACCAAACCATGGTGACAGGAAATTATAATTACATTGAAAATAAAAACTGGAAATGAATAATGCCGAATTTTAAATTCTCCAGGCACATATTGAGGTATTTTTATCTTTGGGGATCTCTACTATCGTGTTTCTTAAATCTTGTTTTCGAAATTTATATTCTCTTCGAAATTGAAAATATTGTTAATTGTAACATTATGAATAAGGAAAGATGAAAAAAAATGTCATTTGAAATGCTTTCTACAGGTGTATCTTCAATTAGTATATCCTAAATACGAATTGCTCAACAATATTGTAGAAGTCAAACTGTCTGAAATATTATCCTGTATTTCTATAATAAAGCATTAAATGCAAAATATTAATACTTCCTTAATCAGAATTTTTTCTAAATCCACAGCCTTTATTGACTTGGTATAAAGGGTTTTCTTCTTAATAAAAACAAGCTAAGCCATTTGCTGTTTTAATAAATTATTTGCCCGGTTTTATTTATTTTTGTCCGCTTTTTGCCCGTTTTTATTCTTAAATTTTTCCTTGACTCTAATCAAAATGTAAAATTATAACTGTACTTTATCAATTTTCAGCAAATTCTTACTACATACAGATTATTAGAAGATCAAAGTAATAATGCTCACCAAAACTATGCGAAGTATTTACCAAAAAACTTTCGTCTAATCGTAAATTGCAATAGAAAAATGTATTGAGGATGTAATACATTAAATGGACATAGACCTATGAGCTATTCAATATATAATGGACGAATTACTGTACAAGTTTGCCATAAAAATGGAACAAATTCCAATTTTATGTTGCACACAAGAATAAGTAGTAATACAATTATTACATTTGAAATAAGGAAAAAATGCAGTTCTAGAACTGTTCTTTTCAATACTTTCCAAAAATAGTTAGTTTTCAAAACTTGTATTTCAGAATTGATTTCTTCATTCCGTAACTGCATTCAAATATTTTTATTTCATAACATTTCCGATTTTATTTCGGTCTCACATAAGGAAAAAGAACACGGCAATAGTTTTTCAAAAAACAGGAAATACATCATAAATCAAACCTTTTACTGAATTCTCGATAATAATTGAGTTCAGTTTCAATCCCAGACCCCACGCACTTCATTCCTCTCTGAATAGTGTGAGATCCCACGAATCTTTCTCTATATTTCAACTATTTGGGTAAAACTGTTCTTTCTGCCATCTTCCATACAGATACAATATAAATATTGCTCCCGTTGTGCTGAGTGTGAAGAAGTGTTCGTTATTTACTGAGAGAAAAAGGAAAACCTGATTTGCGGGCCGTTGTCCATCTTACAGGATTAATGCAGTTCCCCTGTTTTTCTCGGCAACTGTTTGAATGGCTCTTTTTTCTCTCCTGCGTGAGTCTCGGTTACGAAGTTATCTTTGGCAGTTATGCTTCTTCTTCGTATTGTTTCCGATGGAAGAGATGCCTGAGTGGTTTCGGTAACAATATTAGCCTCATTCGACCCGACCGCAAAGCGAAGGAAGTGTTTTTTGTTGCCATGATACTCCTCGCCTTGAGTTTTATTGAAACAATAAATAGCTTAGACAAGAAAAAACGAAATTTTGGCATTAGATTTGCAGTTATTGTCAAAAGTCTGTAAGTAATTGTTGCAAATATTTGTGAGAATTGTAACAGGGAAATAATTTTCTACTAGTTTACTAGCGAATCATATTCTAAATAAAAATTTAAAAAAATAATAACCTCAGCGTTTTCAATGACAAACAGTAATAATTTTTTCGACACTTCCAAACAAAAAACAAAAAAAAAAATGGAAGAAATCATTAGTTTATATGATGTTATAAGTAACTACTCAGGAAACTAATAGGGAAGCCTGTCTTTACCTGTAGATACAGCGTGAAGTTGTTTAAAGATTGAATACAACTGATTTCAGAAGAATTACAACTGTTCCAATGACTTTTTTTAATGAAACTAACACAGCTACTTTGATTGTGAGAGATGATCGGCGAATTCTATTAAGACAGTTATCAGAAAGCCAGAATATCTTAATGATACTCACCTGTTGCTCAGAGAAACCCGCACGCAGCTCGCTAGGTTCCAGGACTGTTTATCATCTCTCAAAAATTCACATCACATGCTTTTGCCTTCCTCCTTAGCATTAAGGGATTTTTTAAAAAAAATTCCTGAACTTGAACAAACACTTCCAGGATCAGAGCATTTCGCCATGATGTGTAAAAATTTGCCGGAGTCTATTTTAAAGAGCTTGTTAACAAATTGATTCCAGCTTGGAGGTATAGACTATAAAAAAATGGAATAGATATATTACATGTAATAAAAAGAGCATTTTGAGTAAGATTATCAAAATTTGGAGAATAAGTACTGGTAATTAATTTTAATTTGTGATCATTCTTTATGGAATTGCTTACGTAAATTCTTTAAATAAATTGGAGTTTTAATTCGCTTTCATACAAAAATTTGATATCAAACTGTAAATGCAAATTTCATTAATAATTGTCTACATTAAAAATATAGGGGATGAATGTGAGTGGAATGTTGATAGGTACGTGGATGGGAATGGTGCGTGAATTTGTGAAAGATATAGGTAGATATGAATGGTGTATGAAGACGTCCATCGATGCTGTTTTTATTAATCACGTGCTTTCATATAAAATACAAAATAAGGAAATCGATACAGTGGCTGAGGCGGAATAATTCACACGGATGATATAGAGTGAAATACTGCCTTTGAGGTATGTGTTGTTGCATGGTGGGGAAATAGCATCGATCACTGATGAATTATCTAAGGGTCATAAGATTTTATATGGGCTGAAAAGTGGTGAAATCGGTTCAGTGGCTATGGGATTGTCCTTTGGTTTTCCTTTATTTGAAATGCATAGATACAGAATACAAGACAGCAAAAGAATGCCTCGTTTTTCCAGTGCTTTGTAATAACATGAAAAAACAAAAACATATACATTGTAAAGAATGAATGTGAATAATATAGAAAAACATTTAGAGGTGATGAATTATTTTTGTTGTGATGTAAAGTGCTAATGTTAGGAACTAAATGTTTTTGATTTTAATTTACTAATGGCTTCATATTTCATTTCGTCTTGAAATAAAAGTAATTTCGTATAATGCTACATTTCTCCCCCATAGTGTGTTTTAAAAATGTTTAATAACTTTTAAAACATTCCATTATAAGAAAATTCTTATATCTAAATGTTTTATCTTGTATTATTATACAACATTTTATTTTATTTGTTATTTTTATTCTAAATTATTATTCATTTTATTTGTAATGGTTTATAATGTCTAAATTTTAAATTCTTCATCTTTACATAATAAATAATTACGAAACCCCATTTTATTTTTCATGATGTTATTTTCGAATAATACATAGATAAAGAAATTATGACTTCATTTAAAACCCGAGTTTTGCTGATATATCAAAGCTAATCCTAAGAAGAAGAAAAAAGATGCTTAAGTTTCACAACTGTTTCGATCTATTAATAATTTGATATTAACTAATCTTAAGGAAACTTTTGTCTAAACTTAAAGACACTGCTGCACGTAAGTTATAATTTACCTAAAATAAAAACACGATTGACAGTCTTCTATAATAATTTAATTATGAAGCAAAAGAGTTCGGAATAATTAATAGTGGATAAATTTAGTTTCCGCTTTGTAAAATCATTCATTTTTATTTTATCATCTACCGACATGCAATTCGCTTTTCTAGACGAGCAGAACAAAGTTATTTTCGCAAGTAATTAATGGCCTAATATTAATCTGAAATTATCCAACTATTTCATCATTTACAAAGTAGGGTGGCTTATAGATAAGACTGTCTACTTAATTTTAAGTAAGCGATTCGAAATATTGTATTAACCTGAACCTAATTTTTCTGAAAATATTTTTCATTGGATACATAACTATTATTAATTAATTGTGATAAATTTCCTTGAGCGACAACAACCAGAGATGATCAATGATTTTTAGCTTTAGGAACACTACTGCACTTCTGTTGTTTTTTTTATACATTTATTTATTTTTGCAAAATATTACCTTTTGTGGATTTTAAAATGACAAATGAAATGAAGAAGGATATAATTTTCTTAAGAAAGATATTACATCTAAATTAACTTCTTATTTATTTGGATATACTAACAGTTGAAAAATTTATGTTTTCAAGCTATGACAGTTTTCTTTACAAGGTATTTGTTTACTATCATCACTTTAATTCAATTTCTGCATGCTTAGAATCTTTAGATTCCTGATAAACCATTACATTTGATCTTGGTCTACCCCATGACGTCCCACCTATCCAAAATAATATAAAGGCCTTGACGGTCGCAGGGGAGATAACCATTTTTTATTTATTAAAAGGCTTACAGTTCATCGCCAGAATATGGGCGGTAAATAAGAGTATACATTATAGTTCTTTTGACTAAAATAAAATATTTAAATTAAATAGTTAACAAACCAATTCTTTGTTCAGGTGACTAAGTTGAAAAGTACATAGAGAAAGCAGTAACATGCATAAGCACAAAAGAATATCACAACCCCCAGTGGATGGAAGACATAGTATACTGTATAGGAATATCAAACAATGTACCAATATCTAAAATCATATAGCTATCCTATTATGTAAAGTGAAAAATAAGTGAACGAAGCAAATATAAGGTGAAAATACAAAGCAGATCTAGAAAACATAAAGAAAAGCATCACTTGAAGGTAAAGCATAGAATATGAGCAAAAACATGCAGAGTTTTTAATAGCTATAATCCTACATAGAAAATAACAACTAAAAGCTGTGCCAGAATAATTACATAAATAAAGATTCAATTGAAATAAGACTGCAAATAACCCAAGACGCAGGTCATCATTCTAGCCAATTCTGAATTTCCTCACGAATATCTCTCGAGACTTCTCAAATATTCCACATCATCCTTCGTGAAGACTCGTTCACTAAGAAACCAATGAGGTTTGGATTCGTTAGAGGGGTGGGTGAGGTGATAAGAACTAGTGAGCGTACATTCAAAAGCGAAGTAATCGGCGCACCCAGACCACCGCAGTTCCAGAATGAGCTGTTTATTATATGAAATCTATATAAATAAAAAAGAAAAGGACCATGCCTAGAAACAAAAAAAAATATTTGTTATGTGTTAATGGATTAAAATCAACTCTGAGAACATACCGTCTGACTCTTACACCTTTGTTTGAACTATTCCAATATCGTTGCCCTTCATCCACGACAAACTTTTTCAATTTTGTCTTTAAATATGAATAAGGGGCCCTGAATTGTAAGTAATTCTCCTTCGGTTGTTTAAGACTTGGCATTACATTTGTCATAATTATATTTTATTTTCATTGTTAAGTAAAATATGGGGCAATAAAATAACATATCAAATTGTGAAAAAGATAAACTCACACCTGAGATGCAGATGATGTTAGTCCTTTCCTGCACCTAGATACTGCAATGGAAGACATATCGATTCTTTAAAAAATTTCACTTATAAATGTAAAAAGAAAAATTATATCGCCCATGATTACAAAGGCAGCTTATCGCAAGATTGTACAGGGTTAGCAAGAAATAAGTTACCCAATTCAGGGGGCTCTAAAATGCGTTCTATTGGTCCAAATAAGATAAAATTTGAACTACAGATTATTTAAATAAATTGCTTTACATTTATTAAGTTTAAAAAAATAGTTCAAAAATTCACCAATAGATGGCGTTGTAACACTGGCATTTATTTGCATATATTGAAAATGTGAAACATTGTTTACCATTATTCTTTGGATAAAATGAAAGCCGATTCTCCACGAACATTAGTTTCTTTATCTCCATCTTATGTTTTTTATGCCTAAATTGCAAGAAAAAGCGCTACTGGTGAAATTGTTCTACCAGAACAAACAGAACTTCGTTGCAGCTCTAAAGGAATTTCTTCGTATGAAGCAGATACGAAGAGGTCCAGTGTCTCCAGGTGCCCTACGCAAGATGATACAGAAATTTGTAAAACCTGGGCAACTTGGCATTCTTCCAGGTAGAGGACAAAAAAATATAACATCTTCCAGCGTGGAAAATGTTGCGAATGCGCTCTTTGAAGCCAACAGTCAATCACTGCATAATAGTGTGAGTTTGTTAGTTGTTCCCCGTGTTCTGGATATGCCGTATTCAACTGTGCGAAAATTCGTACGGCAGATTTTGCATTTTTTATCCATACAAAATCAAGCCTGTACACTTATTGAAGGACGGGGACTTAGAGTTAACTTAGAGGTGCACTTCAGTTCTTTGCTCAAATGGTGGTTGACACAACTTGGCCCTGAAACATTCTGTGGAGTGATGATACCCACTTTTGCCTCAATGGGCAAGCCGAATACCCACAACTGCCGAATTTGGGCAGAGGAAAACCCTCACGTTATCCAGGAACAACCCTTGCATCCTGAAAAAGTGGCAGTATGATGTGGTTTTACAGCTACCTTTATCATTGGACATTATTTCTTTGAAGAGATAACTTCAAATGGAATCCAAACCTGTTCCGTCACGGGACAACGGTACCATGATATGCTTAGGGTTTTGTAATCCCAGTAATCCCAACTCTTCTACAGTTTGGATACCTTCAAGACATCATTTTCAAGCAGAATGGTGCAACATCTCATATTGATCGTCCTGTAAAGCGATTGTTAATACAGCATTTCACAGAAGCACGAGTTATCAGCAGTCATTTCCCAATAGCATGGCCTCCTCGCTCACCGGACACCCCCCCCCCTTACGGCTTTTGGTTGTGGGGTTATATGAAAGACAATATCTACCGTCAAAGGCCATCATCTCTACTAGATCTGAAGGACCAGGCGCCTTATTTCTGAATATTCCGGCAGACTCACTCCGATCATCTATAGAAAATATGGTTTTCCAATTAGAGCATATTGTTGAAAAGAAGGAGGACATATTGAGCAAATTTAATTTAGCAATTATAAAACCATATTAAATGCTTTTTATATGTATTACAAGGATACATAACGGTGAATTTTTGTACTAATTTTTTTTTTATTTAATAAATGTAAGGCACATCATCTCAATAATTGTAGTTCAAATTTTATCTCATTTGGATCAATGGAAAGCATTTTAGAGTCCTCTGAAGAGGGTGACTTATTTCTTACTAACCCTGTATTTAAAAAAATTGATGAGCGATTACTGAATCGCAAGGGACAGTAAAACATTAATGTATATTATGAGAATGAAACAAAAGATACTGCATTCTGTGTAATTTACTATTTTGAAATTGTAATCCTCAAAATATTTATAAATTATTTCACTCTTAAAGGCCACTTCTCAAGTGACAATGAATTTCGAAACTTGTTTAAGTCTTAAGTTGTCTTACTCGAGAGGGCCAAAAAAAAAAGAAAAAAGACTTAAATTCACAGCATATTGAAAAACAGCCTACAATTAAGTGTTATGAAATACAGGCAGTTAATTTCTTCATATGATAATAAACATCACGTCAGTTTATTCTGTTGTCAAATTTTCTTTCTCAGTCTCTCATTCAAATCAGAAATTGTCAGAATCATTTTGTTATACATTATTTAGAATTTATCATTAATTCTACGGTAGAAAGTAAATTATGCACTGTGATAGAAAAATTCCTGAATATTTTATTGCTTTCATATCTTTTATAAATTATTTGTAAAAAATTCATATTTCGAATAAAATTAAGAGAAATTATTATTATTTGAAATGACTGCCGTTTGAGGGTAATACTTACTTGATAAAGCATTAAAAAAACATATCTTTTTTCCACTGTCTCATTTTTTAATATTCTATCACTAAAAGAGATTTTCTCGGGTTTTTTTACAAATGATATACTTGTAGAAAACGCATTTTCAGAAGTCATTAAATTCAATAAACTATATTAGTGTAAGGTAAAAATTCTATAGGAAAATATTATTTCGTCATAGTCCGACGCAATTAATCTTTAAAACATTTTTAAATTTTTACTTATAATAAACAATGAATTTTAGTAGTAAATGTAATTGCTGAATATCTTCGTGATATCAGATAATACTTATAATAAAAAAATTCTCCACAAATTATTAAGTGTTTATTTTTAAAACTCTTTATCTTTTAAATCAATTTAATCAAAATTAATAAATGTTTCAAGATATTTTTTGATATAATTTGTTTCTTAAGAGAAATGAAAGATAAATATCTTCTAAAGGACGAAAGGTTCTCAAAAGAAATCATGAGTCGACATTTAAATGTTTTTAATTTTACAAAGACTTTAAGATATGTAAAAAATACATTTCAATAGAATATATAATAGCTGAATATACTTAAAAGAAAAACAAAAATGTATATGAAACTTTAAAACATTTACAGGAAGAATAAATATCGTCTGCCAAAACTTATCATGCATCACTATCTTATTTTTTAAAAGAAAGACAAATTCTGAAGGACCTTCGGAAATAATCATATAAAGTAGAATGTTAACAAAAATAGAAGCGACATGCAATATCTTTCACTCATGCTATTTTTATTAAATTTCAGCAGAAGCATCTAACACTATAAAATATCTGTATACAGCATTTATTGCATTATATCTCGGTACGAGAACTGAAATTGAAATTCTTTAGTCTAAGGAATTTCACTAGACGCAATAAAACGGTAAAAACTATACCATAAATGACGGGACCACCGACGATCCAGTGAACTATTTGAACCATTGTATCTTGAGGAATTAATATTTTATTCCAAATAAAACTTTTTTTGTTTCTTTCATAGTTCACCAACGCAATGAAAACAACAAAAGGAAAAAAATTCAGAGAATTGGAGGGTGAAAAAAAAGAAAACTATCGTTTGCTGTGAACGATAAAAATAAATTGTTCCGACTATACCAGATTTTTCTGTCCAGTACAACAACTCTCTTCTACACCTCTTAAAGATTGAACAGGTGGGTCTTACACATGGGGATCGGTTTGTAACGGATCCAGATTTTGAGATGAAATGGAGTCCTAGAGATAGTCTCAGGATTAAACACGTGTAGTAAAACAAGAGTTTTCCTGAATTTCTGGTAGGAGATAAAAGAAATGTTTTATGTGTACCAACTCTCATTGTTTGAGTACGAACTCTCCTTTCTATAGACTTCAGAAAGAAGCGTGTGCTTGAATTCAATTCCATTTCTCGTATTCTCTTTGTTCGCTTTCAAGGCTCGAAACGTAATGGAAGTGTTGTGAAAAATGCAAGTTTTATTGAACTTTTCTCTCAATGCTTCAGCTTTCTCGATAGAACTTTCGATGTTTCAAGATCCTGATTTTTTTTCTTTTACTTTCGTCTATACATTATGAAATAAATATTTTCGAATTTCCTTCTTGTTTAGAATATAGTTTATCCTGAAAATATATTTCTGTTTAAATTTTGGAATGGAAAATGACGTCATAGATTTCTTTGCATATGAATTATTCTAAATTTAATAACTTGAATCAAAACTTGTGCTATTGACAAAAAATCACAATTTTTAAATTTCTTCGGTTGTATTAGTCTAATTTAACAAAATAATATTGATACACACTAGCATTAAAAAAAATTCTTCTTACGTGACGCTAAAACAAAGTGGAACATTTTAATATAAATAAGTAAAATAAATAAAATGTTAGTGTGCCAAGAATATTTTACTATATGTGGCTAATAGAACTAGGTGAACTGATGGAACTGATTTTTTTCAACAGTACAATTATTGCCATAAATAGCATAAAATGTAATTCTTTGTGTCATTAAAAAGTTTTCCCCAATCGAAAATATATTCTTACATACAATTTTAAATTAGCCATTATTACATAATTAGAGTAGGCGCCCTATAATGTTAAAGTGTTTTCTGACTGTTATCTACAGTACAAAGCAAAGTATTAAGCAAAATTCACTCAGTTTTATAAAATAAGCTGTTGTTTTCATAATATAATTCTTGCTATAATTGTATAATTTATTGCTATAAAAGTTTTTATTAAATGCACATTGAAATAATGTAGAATTAAATACAATTCTATTCATATATTTACAAATAATCATCCTTTAATTATTATGCGGCTGTGTCTTTACGCGTAAAATTAATAATTTTGTAAAACTAGAAACGTTTAAACTTTCAATTGAATTTCAAATACTCATTATGCTACTACAATGAACAATGAAGATGTGAAAACCTATGATAGAAGTTTCACAACAGAAATTTATAAAATATTTAAGTTTTGGTAGCATTTTTTTTTGTCTCATATGCTTCATTATTCAGTAATGAATCCCTTTACTGGGTGGCAAAAATTATACGAGTCAGATGAAATAGCAAACGTAAAAAACGTATTGTCACATGAGAATAACAAGCAATTCAATTGTAATGTAATGAAAAAATGTTCATATGTTGAATTAACAAAAAATATTAATATTTTCATTTGATCGATGAATCTTAAAATTTGTCTAGAACTGTTTGCTTCTTCTTGATAAACAAATTAGTTCAAATTAACTTGTCTAACCCAACATCAGCTCTACTACTATGTTGAATTCTATGATTATTTAGATAACCAAGGAATGGAAATCATATATGTAATTGAATCATGAAGAATATGTATCAAGGACACATGTTATAAAATCATGTGTACAATTATTATCAATTTAATAAACTATAATGAAAAGTTTTAACATGATAACATTAAATCTGGCATATTATCCGTAAATTCCTTGATGAAACATACATGATGAAAAAAACCGTTCCCTCTAAGGAGAAAATGGTTGGATATAATGTGATCAAATTCTGTAAGTTTTTAATAATTGGTCTTTTAGTGTTCATTAAGAATACGTTTTGCAGAATTTTTATTTTAATTAAACATTTATCGAGTCTTTAGTTTTTTTCCTTCTATAATATGAAAGCACACCTTGCACAAAAAACATTCTTACATCAGTTTAAAATTAAAAAAAAAATGTACTACCAATTTTATTCTAGATCTAGATCTTTTGTTTTTTAAAAAGATTTTTACTGAATTTTTAAATATACTTTAGCTGTAATTTACAACAATGCTTTTTATTATTTAGTTGGTAGATTTATAATCGCAAGCTAAAAATGACATTACAGAGTTATATTAGCGATGTTGAATGCATTTTATGTTTGGACATTATTATTAACGTTACTTTATAAAAAACTTTTTGAGGGAATCAAGCCTGAAGCATTAATAAATGACGATATCTTCAACTATCCCGACTAGTATCACTTCTTAAATTTTTTTTATCCCTCATATTTATTTTTTCCTGTATGATTAAAATACATTCTTGCATCTATTGAAATTTCCTATTTCGATTCGTAATATATTTTAATTGCAAACCATCGCATTCGTATAATCGTTATTTCAAGGAATGATAGTCATTTGAAAGTTGCGATATCTGATTGAGCGCTAGTATGAAAATTATTATATCTAGAATAACTTTTAAAACTATAAAAAGATCCAACTAGATATAAAAAGCTAAATCATTTTTAATATTATATTCATTAGTATTTATTACACATCGCCCATTTTATGCTTTTTACGCTGTAATACTACCCATCCGAAAATTCTGTCATGCTGCTTTTACGTTAGAGGTTGCAAGTTTTATTATCGGATACAGAATGAGCTTGAGATCTTCATCATCTAGGATCAGGTTCTGAAGAGAAACGGTTTGCATATTGTCTAAAGGTTGGTCTTTTGATAAAAAAAAATGATCTTAACTATTGATGTTTACCTTCTTTTCCATCATCATTGAGAACACAGAAAATTAACTATTCAAATGTATGTACCATAAAAGAATCTTCTAAGATTAATTCTTAAAATTTTATTTGCGGTTCACTTAAAATCTGCAATTCTATCTTTTCAAAAAGTGAATTCAAGATGTTCTTCCTAATGAGATAATTTGTAAATATAATGAATGACAAAAATTATGCTGCTTTGTCATTTCGAATGTTAACTCTTTTTTACTCAAATTAAATTCTGAAATACAAGACCGCATCAGAGTTACATCCACGGCGCCAGAAAGCAATTGGAGTTAAATTGAAGGAGTGTCATTGTGATAACAATGGCTCTCTCGCCTTGATACTGTCCCTCCAATAAGAAGTATGTCCCGTCATGGGCGCCAGACTATTACCATATCCACAAGAGAAACAAAAACTCACCGCCATAATAGAAGCTTCTCATTCATGAATTCGTGCGGCATTCTAAAGGAGTCTGAAGAAACCAATTTGGAATTATGTCCGCTAGAAGGTATAAGGATTCCATAGAAGGATCTGGATACTGTGGCAGCAATGAGACGGGATCTCCTATAAACAGCACATCTTGCCACTGGTGAGAATGATAAAACGCCCCCTCCCCCATTATATCCTTCAGCAAGGCGAGAACCTAAAGATGGAACAACAGACCTGAAATGCTAAAGTGGGACAACAGAAAAACATAGAAATGCATGTTACTTCGGTTATGCAAAAACAGGCTCGGAAAAAGTTAGTACATTAGCTTATGCGTTTATTAATATAAACAATACAATTATGCAAATGTGTCATAAAAATATTCTCAATAGTGAACATCTGTAGTAGAGACAAAGAAATAGGAGAAATTTTCATACAGAAAATGTTTGCTTTCATAATGCAGATATTAGCAAAAGATTGGATATTCTAGCTGCATAATTTTGCGTTTTCCACGTTTAAACACTTGAAAGCATTTCTTTTTTCTTTTCAGATACCAAATGTAGAAACTTAAGAAAATGCTGGCTTCATCTTAGTTAAGAGAGGAAATTTAGCAATGTCTCTTTTAAGCCACCGTCCGTACAGCCATCTGGATAATGATGAAGACATATTTCTACATAGAAGACATAGAAAAAATCACAAGAAAAAGCTGCACAGGTAATATGTAAATCAATTTCTTTTATTTAGTGCATTTAAATTTATATTTCTTTGCTTATTATTTAATTTGATTTCTTTCATATTTCGAAAAACAAAAGTTTGTAATCAACTTTTCTCTTGTTCCTGACGCACTATAGTTCTGAAATTTTTACAATTGTTACTTTCCTATCACAATACAATATATATAATGTCTTCTAACTTATAATAAAAAATAACTTCTAAATAAAATTTTAAATTCCGTATAAAAGACACCATCTGAAAAATCAATTGGAGGAAAAGATTAAATTACAATATTTCATAATCCATATCCATGTTTGTAATGATGTACTGCGGAATGCTTTAAAGATAAAAGGCAAGAAAAAGAATGTAAAAATAAAAAAAAATCCTATTTATTTGTGCACTAAAAATCTGAAAAATATATTTATAAAAAATGTAGAATTCGGAACATGAATCGTAAATTCTGAATTTCTGCATATAATAAATATATATATACGAAATTAGATACAATTAATATCACAGCGAAAAAAGTTTCTCAGCATTTATTAAAATTGCAAATACATTATAAAAGGGATTAATATTCCAAATGATTCCTATTTGGTCTCTAATTTTTTTTAAAAAAATATCTTATTCCATTTTTAATACAGAAATGCTATTGTTTATTAAATAACTGTGTTTTCTGAAATATTTTCATTATTTTTAAAGAAATATAATTTTTTTTAAATATATATATATATATATATATATATATATATATTGGAGGGTTTAGTTAGATAGAATTTCCCAAGCAACAAAAGTTAGAAAAAATACATTTCTTTCTAAAACGGGCGAAGAAACTATTTACTTAAAAAAATGTTTTAAGAAATGTATTTTACTGAAATATTTCTTATCAACAGGATTGGAAGAATCATTTGGAAATTTTCATATACAAAATTTATATAACGGTCCCGTTTGCAAGATAACACCCTAACATTATTAAATTCACTTAACCACTCCGAAAGTTTGAGATTTTTAAATATAAAGTAGGAATATCACTTACAAGACTAAACTGAATTATGTGTAAAACTTTTTCAACAAACTATCCCACAAGTCTAAAAAAGATGAAAAATTCTTTAATGAAAGGATCCTTAGTTCAAAATAACTATACTCTTTAAAATAATATAACGTGCATAAAGTTTTGATGGTCTCGACAATCTAGAATTTATGAGCTAATATGTTGTTATATTACTTAATAATCCATTTTACTGCATAATAAGAACTGTATTTTTATGTGTTTCTGTGTATATAAAAATAGAGTTACTTCGTTGAGTAGAAAAATACGATGTTTCAGTGCAACAAAAAAAAAATTAATACATCACTTAAATTTCAATGACCCGAAGGGCTGAAAAAGCTGGATTTTATTCTTTGTTTATGAAATTCCTTTTATTAAAAGAAAACAAAAAATTTAATAACAGATTTTGGTTTCCTTCAAGGAGCTTTTATTTCATATTGATCTGTAAAATTCAAAATCATGAAATCAACGTTCCCGGTATAATTGGTAAGTGGTGAAACAGTTCCACAGGCTCAATGATAACGAACGAAGTTTTATTCTATACGAAGACATGAGCACATAAACAACACATCAAAGCCAAAGCGTACACAATAACAGCACTTACAGTAAGTAGCAGCACTCAAGCAGTAAATCAGTTGCAAACATCCGTGATGGTACAAAGTACTCCCAGAAAACTCCGCAGAGGAAAGACTTTGCCCGACTATTCATGTTTCTCGATCATCTGCAATTGTTTTTTTCCTCTGTCAACTGACTTAAGTTGAACTAGAACAGCAGTTTCGATATTAACAGCTCGATTACATGACTTAATAACTACTCAGCACTAGACTCGAGGCTTTTCAATATTCGATTGATTTCAACTGTATCTCCGCGATCTTTATAATTTAAGTGACAGAGCACAAAACAGGATCTATAAAGATTGACATAGTTGCCTTCCTAATGGACTTGCCGCAGAAATTCATATAGCTATGTTTTGTACCCAAAGCCGCCAAATGGTCACCAAGTTTTCTTGAAGGCCATTGATCCTGTGCCCATTCAGTATCCATCAGTTCTATCTGTAAAACTGTCTTCTTAACTAAGAAACAGCAAGGAAGCAACACTAAAAATTTGTAATAATATTTTTAGCTGCATTAATGTTTTATGAGTAATTTTAAATGAATGCGAAACTAAGAAATGAGAACTACTTATCGTTATCGACAATTATATTATTATTTCGTTATCTTAAATGGTCTCCGCGTTTCCCATCGATACTCATAACTCACAATCCCATTTCTCTTGCTGATCACATCTATTAAGAAGTCCTGCACTTCCTTATTTCGTCTAGCCCTCGTTTCTTAAAAAGATATGGTTACTGGTGGAAGAACCTCAGTTAAAGAGGTCGATAGATAACTAGGATCAAACCGTCAAAGATCCGGTCTATATTTGACTCCAATGCATGTGTTAATTATACGCCCTCATCATGTTGAATGTCTTCTAGCTTTTGTGACATTGAAATTTATAGTTGATACGGTGTCGCATTTTGGCGAGGATTTAAAATTGTAAGGCCATTTCCAAAAAGAGCACTCAATTTAATAAAATAAGAAACTTGGCATCCTTGATGTTTCCTTTTCCGTTCTTCATAATTTTGACAAATACATGTGAATACAAGCTAATAAATTATCAATATCTATTTTTCGAATTTAATTTATTTTTGCGCTGATTTATCTTAAGAATATATTAAAATCAGGTTATAATTTATTATATTGATAGTCAAAAATGTTTAATTGAACATTATACACACAAATTATACTATTTAGAAAATGCACCATTGATAATTTTAAGTAGATACATTTCTAATGTCTTGTTTTATTTCATAATTTAGGTGTCTGTTGGGCACTGTAGTTGCTCTCAGCCTGCTCTTGGCTATTGTAGTGGTGGCAGCTATTCAGGTGGCCCTATTCAGTCCTAAAGAACTTCCCGATGGGGTAAAGTCTATTGTGCACAGGGAATCATCGGCAGCATTTGAAGATGCTCTTGTCGTGCGGACGAATTGTGGCGAATACATTGGCACCATAGAGGACGGTGCCTTTGTTTTTAAGGTAAGTTTCTTTACTCATATTTCCAAATATTGAAATAAAAAGAATTAATTCGAATTAGGTATCTCAGAGATTCAAATTTAGTAAACGAAGTGATTTGATGCTTCAAAAATGGAGTAAACTGGCAATAATGCTCCTACAAAGGAGCTCACTTTTTTTTTAACATTCAGTTAAAAGTTTCGTGAAAATAACGTCATTTTTCCTCTCTTTCTCCTTTTTTTTTTTTTTTTTTCGTCTGGAAATATGTTTCAGGGTATCGACCTAAAATACATTATTAAAGTCTTTATAATTGTATTATTAAAAAGTATTAATTTAGAGAAATAGAGATAAAATTCATTAGAGATAGTGACATTAGAGATAAAATTCAATGTCTTACTGAAATTTTACTCAACTGACCTCAAGTAGGATCGTATTTCATTTTTTGGAGGTAAATTTTGAAATCTTTCCTTAGAATATTATATTAGCAAAAATGGTTTTAATTCGGGAAAAACCTATCATCAAAAATTCGGTGTAGGATAAAGAAATATTGTTCTTTCTTCTTCTGAGAAGCCTAAAAGGAATTAAAAATTGTATGCATATAGTAAAATTTTTTCAAAAAACTCAGAACTAAAATACTACAACATAAAAGAAACGATAAGTGCATTTCTTGTAGAAACTATTAAGGTGATTTGAGAAATGAAATAATGGCATTTTTATTTGCCTCGAAAAAATAAGTAAATAAAAATAAAATAATGAAATGTATGATAGAAGAGTGTCATAACCAACAAATAAAGACCTTATTTACAAAATTCGAATAATTTTAATTATATGTTGATACAGAATTTATCATATTTATTTCAATGACAAATAAGTGATATATTTTAAAATTGTCAGAAATTAATTGAAATATTACATTTATATCATCATGACAAAAAAAAACCCAGTTTGTATTGTTTCCTTACAATTAATAACTCCCAAAACCCATATAATTGCTGAATTCCTTTTACCCATATTTCTATCATTTTTATATTCTGGTGCATTTTCTGTATATATTGTTTCATTTAAAATGAATAAATTTCATTGTTATATCGAAATTTTAGAATTTTAAATTTATCTAACAAGGTTTACAAGAGATATCTCGTTTAAGAATTCTAACTTTTAACTAATGGATAAATAATATTTTCTTTGTAGCTAAATCATGGGACCTATAGGGACAAAATTTCAAAAATCCCTTTTAAAGTCTTATAAATTCTTACAATTATCGAAAAACAACTTTTCTGAAGGGAGTGTAGATCACTATTCTTCTCTGTTACTCCAGGAGGGAATTCTTTTGTAAAGTGGCGTGACAAAGACGGACTTCCCATTCTGAACTTTGGTGTCATTCTTTTTCTACATTAGAAATTTCCGAAATTCTTTTCACTCTCTTCTAAGGTTTTCGGGTTAGTTTCTTGATTGACCTCCTTTGCACATCTTTTCTTCGCCAGAGATCGATTTCTTCGAACTCTTTCGAACAGTTTGGATGCCTTCAGGGCGGAGGGAAATCAAACTGTCTCTCGATACAAAAGAAGTTGCTTCTTCACCATTTTCGAACTGTCTCATAGTGCGCAACCTTCGCCATCAAATAAATGCAATTGAAAGGGGAAAATTTAGTATTTTTTTTCTCTTTAATAATCCTTCGAAAAATGTGGGTCATTTCAGCAAATATTCATCAAAACTTTAAATAAGATTTTTCAGAAATTGAAAAATATCCTGTCGAAATTATTAATGCATATATAATAAATTGAATAAATTTCTTCGAAAATATCAAACGGGAAAACGCTTTGTATTTTATGATCATATTAAAAGACATGACGACATTCCAAGTCATTTTAAAGGGTGTTACAAAATTAACGCGAGATTTCAATTTGCCACCATTTGTGCAGTAACGTGTTGGCAATACTATTAAAAAACGTTTGACAGGTGATAGTTTAAGGTAAAATAAATTAATTAATAAAAAAAACTTTTTTAAATTAAAGAATTTAAAAATTGAAGAATTAAATAAAAAACACATTTTTTCTTTTCCTCCTTAAATGCCCGCGTGCTTGTGGGCTTGTTGGTATAGACCTTTGACTACAAATAACCCAATAAAAAGAAATCCAATGGTGTTAAATCACACGATCTAGGGGGCCAATTCTCAAATTTTCGAACTGTGGCGGCCAGACTTTCATTATTTTTGAAATATTTTTCAATAATGAAAACACGTTGTTCTATTCTGTAACGTTCCCTTTTTTACCAACCCTAAACTATTACTGTCAAATGGATTTTAATAGGGTTGCCAAGACTTTACTGCACAAATGGTGGAGAATTCAAATATTGCGTTAATTTTGAGACACGCTTTATTAAACTCAAACCTTCATTTTCAATATAAAAATCACTTTAATATTCTAACCACATAATAATATTGGTCAATATATTAAACTTTCGCACAGAAAAAAGTTTAATTGTCTATAAAAGCAAATACAAAATTATAATAAAAAATGGATATTTCAAGAGTTATTATATCCAGTCGTATACATTTGTTATATTACAATGATTTAAAGTAACACAAAATGCATATCCAGTTTTCAAAATGCAAAAATAGAATTTCAAAATGAAATAATATAACCATTGGTAATTAATATATTAAGGAACTTTCGAATATAAATTTAAAACATTATGGAAAATAACATAATCGCACATTTAGTATGATATAATAATATCATAATTTAATCTTCATTTTTTTGGAATTAGTTTAAGGGAAATAAATTTACGTAATTAAAGTTTGAATCTACTTCAGGTTTTAAAAAATCTGCTGTTAATTCGAATTTTTTAAAGATAATGTTTTTTCAATCAAGCAGTTTATTTATCACTTAATCTTGCCGGAAATTAATTTTTGAAACAAAAAAAAATGTTTTTTAATTAAGTGGTAAAACCAAGTATAATTGTCTGATTTCATTCCATTTTCAAACAATTATCATTCCAATTCTTTATTTTCAACTGATTTAATCCATAGCTAAAAAGATATAAAAGTGATTTCAATTCTTATATTTTCATGTTTTTTCTGTCAAATCTCTATTATTTCGTAAGAATTCAAATAAAGTTGGAAAAAGCGGGGTATCTATAATGTATAATCATATTCGACGATAGTTGAGTAATTTAAGATATAAATTTCTATTTCGTACTGTATGGAATCTTTAATATTCTTAATATAATCAATAATTTGAGTTTAAAATAAAATATTGATAGATATGTAAATTCGGAAATCCAAATTACGCATCTATAAAAATTAAAATTGATGATTGCATATAATTAGATTAAATCAATTTCAATTTCATATTCTTTTATTATCATGTGAGAACATGATTTAATTTTGGTCCAGCCCATGTATTTGGTAGTCACCAAATACATGGGCTGAAAATTGGAGACTTATTACTTATAAAGCATCCACTTTTCGCTTTTATGGTTATTAGAAAATGATTAAAAACACTTCCACATTTGGCGATTTACCGCCAACAAAAAGTTACAACTTGTTACGAATGTCCGCCATGTACCCGATTCTCCTGTCTGAAAGGGAAGGGTCGTAAGACATTATCGCCCGAAGAAGCACAGAGAAAAAATGGGAATAAAAGTAAAACAGTGAGAGATATATATAACTGAAAACTAATATATATATATATATATATATATATATATATATATATATATATATATATATATATATATATATATATATATATATATATATATATATATATATATTAGTTTTCAGTTTTGAAGTTCCAACAATTTTGAGATTAAAAAAAAAAATCGCTTTTTAAATATTGACGTAGGAGTAATCTGAGTCACTTGCCTCGAGAAAAAAAAAATTTAACTTGATTTGCAAAATATGAGTCATGTGAGAACATGCTGTTTTTCTATCGGATTGATACCACATGACTTATAAAACCAATGTTCTCATATTATAACTTGAAATTTGCGAGAGCAGATTTCAATTTTTTTTTCTCCTATTGAATTTTTTAAAACTTAATTTCCACTAATCCTGGGCATTCCCTGAAATTCAATTATATCCCTCTCTATTCTGTAATAAAACTTCACAAGATTGAAGTCGATTCAAGAATGCCTGGTAAGAAGATACTTTTTAAAATCAGATTTCTCGGATTTAATCCAGCTGAAAAGCTATTGACGAGTGACGTCATATGAGAGGGGAAAAAAGGGGCCAGTAAAGAGAGAGGTTGTAGAAATTGATCCATCTGAAGATGCAATTAAGGGTTGGAAGTGGCTTTTACGACCTACGTGGTTTGCTTTAAAAGAGGGTAGAGGACGACGTGACGGGTCTTAAATGAACAGAAAACTAGCACCGATTCACCGCCGAATCGCTAGGCATAAAAACTTTCCAACATTGGTCTGCGCCTTTAAAGATCCAGGAAAACTATATACATAACGAAGAGAACATTTTTTCCTCCTTAAAGAACAGAGCGAGAATACTTTCTACAAAGGCATTTATGCAAATAAAAAGTTTTGGCGAAATATTTTATTTTATTAATGGGTATTAGTGATAAAAATAAATACCAAATGTCAAAAAAAAATGAAATGTGTTTATCCCTTACAGCTATGATCTGTGAAGCTTGTCAGTTTTTGAAAATTGATTTCAACTAACAATTCCGATCCATATATGAATATTCATATCTTCTAGGAATATTTCGATTTTGAAAAGTTATTAACCTTTAAAAATCTTCTTCATTTAAAAAGTAAGAAAAAATATCATCGTTCTCTTTTTTTTTCTTTCGTAAATATAAGATATCTCGAACTGGTTTGACATTGTTGGTCAAACCATGGTTGACTGGTCAAGACATTACAATTTTCAATACTTCAAAGATATGGTGCAGTAAATTCGTAAATATAAGATATCTCGTATTGGTTTCCGAGACATTGCAGTTTCAAATACTTCTAGATATGATGAAGTAAATTTGTAAATATAAGGTATCTCTAACTGATTTTTAAGACATTGCAGTTTTAAATACTTCATGATATGCTGAAGTATATGTTTTAAAACAATCTAAAATTTAATTTTGAACATGAAACTTGTGTTAGCAAAAGTCTGCTGGAGGATTTATATCTTATATATAACAAACCAGCTTCCCTATATTAATATACATATAACTTCAGGAGGTTCAAAGAGACGATCTTTAGTTTCAGAATAGTATTCTTTCATGGGGTTAATTTCTTATTTTAGAGAAATGATGTATCTCTCTCGAAACGATAATATAAAAGAACAGAATTTTCAAATGCCCTTTAAGATTTCTTAGTTTTCTACTTTATGGACACTATTCAGAACGTTTTTCTCTCTTTTGATCTTTAAAAATAAATTTAGAAGCTTAGGATTATTGTTAATAGATGGAAAAACAAAATTTAAAGGCTTAAGAAGTGAGAATGAAGACTTAGTTATTGTATGACAGCTCATGCCTATACATATATTTAACTATATTTTCTCAATTTTCCTCTGTATTTAAGATTTTTTTACATACAATCAGCATCGGAAATCTGATAAACATTTTTGCATTATTTTAACTATGTCAAGTAAGTTGAACTGATTAAAAAAACTGATTATTTAGAAACTGAACTGATTATTTAGAAATCTATTTCCGGAATCCCTTTTCACAAAAAAAAAAAAAAAAAAAAAAAAAAAAAAAAACATATGTCGATATATTTTTCAACAATTTACTGTTTATTCCTTTGCTCGTTTAACGAAAGCTTAATTGTATCTTGTATGTTCTATTTGCTTCATTTTTCAGAAATCTGTATTAGCATGATAATTTTTCACTAAATATAAACAATGCATATGTATATCAGAAATTTTTCATCTGCCTATAATTTCACCAGGATTTTTTTTCTCGTTTAACGGGGCTTTTTACATCTAACGATGTGTTAGAAGCTTTATGTTTTCTTATTACGATAATGATAAATGTCAAGGGTAATAAATATTTAATAAGAGAAATATTGCGTTATACAAGGTTTGTTATCATTCGTTTATTTTTCAGTTTTTATATCCATTAATTGTTAGGAATTTCTTGTTTTTACTTATTAATGTCTAAATAATTAGGGATACATTACTAAAGAAATTGGTGTTTTTAGCTTTTCATCGGGCCAGCTTTGTCAAGATTAATTATTCATCACGTTCTGTTTATCTAATTATTTTCTAGTCCCTAACAAATATATACTGTTGAAGATTATTCAAAGAGATGTTTCAAACGTTTTCTATATGTTCGGAAATAACAGGAAATTTTTGAAACAATATGTATTTATTTTAACTGTTCACAGCAATTTTTTTCAAAATAGAGAGTACGATAATTCATCTAAGATATATTAAACATTGAACAGATTCGTTTAATTACAATAAAAATTGAAAAATCTACATTTACAATTAGAAATATCTACGTTTTCTGGTATTAATATAATGATACTGTTAAAATACGGTTATATTATACTGTTTAGTGATACTATTCAAAAACTTTGTTGAAATGGAAAATTGACAGTAGAATTTTGAGAATTTTGAATTTTTTAAATTAAAATTCAATTTATAGATAAATTATTACAACATTTAAAATAATAAACTTCGCTACAAATCCTTTGCTGATATATTTAATGTTATTTTACATTATATAATAACATTATTTGTTTTGAATAGTTTTACTAACCGAAAATCCTCTGACACTAATTTAAAAATAACAATCGCTTTCTTCCATGCTAAATTAACCTTTGATATTTCGTTAATGAAATACTTTTCTTTAATTTAACAAGCATTCTTCATAGTAATAATTCGTAATGTTTATCTAATTCAAAATATTGGTAGGTGATTATTTTCATTTGATAAAATGATTAAATATATATAATTATATTCTAATATAATTGAAAATACATGAAGTAGAAGCCAGTCGCCAGAATAATTTTAAATTTATTTCGTCTAGACAGTTCCATTTCGTAAAAGTAATTTATATTAATTTTTATACATGAAAGAATCACTATAAATACTTGTTATAATTAGTGATTGTTGAAAATAATTGCAAACATAACTTCAATTACAATTTTTTCGTAAAAAAAACTACTATTCACATTTTTTTAGCGTTATAAAGAAATACTTGATTGTCAAATAATCAGAATGTTGTTCTACGTACAGAAAAATTAAGTAAAATAAGACATCATATGATGAAGGTAATACTGCACAAGCCATTAATCATTTTAGCTGTCCCCACCTCCTGGCCCAGTTTTGGTTCGATTTGTTATGCCTGTCTAAACGTTGATAAGTCTGTCAATATTCCATTTCTCAGTTTTCCCGTTTAAGATTAATTATTCATATTTATCACTTTTCTGATGATTAACAACATTAATGAATTGTGGATATAAAATCAATTAACAACTTATGCCACATTAATGTGATATATTTCAAAAAATAAATAATTATATGCAACACTCTAAAAAAGTTTTTTTTATTTTATTAATTGTAGAATAAAATATTTGGTCCTTATCTATGACATATAGGATTATTTAAAAGATATATAACTAAGCATGCGTTATTTGAATGATTTAGTAATATATTCTATATCAAAATAGATATTTATAGCAATATGGATCAATACTACAAAATTTGTATCAGTGTTTATGGATGTTATTTTCAGCAGTTATTGTAAACAGAGTCGGAAAGAAGCACTTAAGCAGTATTAATAATTAAACGATCATGTAATTAAAATTACTTTTTCTATACCTTGCATTTACACTGTAATATAACATTTACATTCGCACGTTTCCATATTAAAAACATTTGCAGTGATCCGCTATACAATCCCTTAAAATTCGTGCTATGAAATCAAAAACATTCTGCATTATCCGTATTTTCTCTTTCTTTGGCAAAAACATTATAATTATAAGAAAATTACTGCATTTAAAATAATAGAAAATGAGTTCATCACTTCACAGACGACAAAATTCTCTCTTTGTTACAGAATAAATAAATAAACTAAAATCTTATGTAATTATCTGCTTTCTAAAAGTGTAAAAATATTAAAACCATTTGCGTTATCTATGCATGGAAAACCACTTTCAAATAAGCATAAAATAAAACCTTCCAGAGGTTCTAAAACAAGCTTCAAACTCTTCATTTTCAACAATACGAAACGATAAGGGTTTTACCATTTTGAATTGACAGAATAGCGTCCTTATTTTGAAATATCATGGAACAAAGACGTAAAACTTTCCTTTTGAAAATAGCTCCAAATAGTAGTATTCTTGCGTATCTTTTCAATATAGGCATTTGTAAAGGATTTGTTTGTAACAGAATAGCAAACGAGATAAATGTGACCGCGATAAAGTTTTAAAATTGTTTCCCTACAACAATATTTATGTTCCTTTGTATAGTAAAATTGAGTAAAATGATTCATCTTTACAGAAAGAAACTATTTAAAATTCTGTTATTAATAATTTATTATAATAACATATGATTTTTATAATAAAAAAAAGAAGGAGAGAAAAATATTCTGCATCTTTTTTTTATTCCTATTTTATCCTTTCTTGTATACGTAGTATAGAGAAAGTATAGTAATCGTCAAAAAAATTCGAACTCGAGATTTTAACGATTCTTCGTGCTTTAGACCTCCCTTAGTTCAAAAAACACATTTTTGGAAAATATCCGTCTACCTATCTGTCTGTGACACAGGTAACTCAAAAATGCACTTACCTAGTCGGAAGAAAATTAGTATTCAGTCTTTACACCAAATTTCTATAAAATTGTGTACAAAATTTTCGTTTGTCCGGCTGTTTGAATACAAATTAATACGATAACTACGCATAGAAGAGAGCTAGATAGATAAGATTAGGTACACAGATTTAACATCTATAGAGTAGACATATGTCAGAATTTGAGCCAAATCCAATGACGGGTTGCTTGTCTGTCGGTCTGTATTTTCAAAAATAAATAAACACGATAGTTCAGAAACACTATGACTTAAATATGTTAAATTTGGCATGAGAATTTGTGACTACAAGTGCAGTTTTGTCTCAAATTTTTATTTTAATCTGTTGAGAAAAACATGTGTAAAACACAGATTCAATTTTCGTATACTATTATCCAGTAATGAATGGCCAAATAACTCAGCAAGGATTACACTATAGATGCAGTAAAACGCTATGTTAACGTCAAAAGTTAATATTTTGTTACTTTTGTACGCCAGTGCAATGTAAGGGCTATAATGTACTTTCATACGCAAATGCAATGTCTCTAGCATGAAAAAAAATTATTAGAGTGTATGTGAGAAAGTTTTGCGGAGACCACTCCCACTGGTTGCGCTGAGTCATCCATGCACACTAGAAAGCTAAGTAAATTTATCTTCAAAAAAATATTCTTTTCTATCAGATTCTTCTGCACTCAGACTCATAACACAAAACTTCAAAAATTGCGTTTTCAGTATTATTTTACATTTTCAATACTGATTTTTATTATTCGTCTTCGGTACCGACTCCAAACCAGCGGGTGTGATCTTCCTAAAAATGTCTAGCCTATCTTTTAATAAATACTCTTGTGTATTATTAACCACATGCCAGGCAAGCAATGGTTGCGAATGCTTCTATTAACTGCGATCTTTGGCAATTTATTGCTAGGAGTCATTTAATAGACAGGAGTTCAGGAAATCGATTACGTAGTTTTGACACTTTTTTCCAATCGATTGTGACTAAGATAGGTTATAGAACTACAGATGTAGTCACAATATCCCGTTCCAAAGTTCATTTAGATAAATCATTGCGTTTCTGAGATACCAACAAGTGGTCAATCCCTTGAAGAATTTGGTTCCAAGTTTGATACACGTTTGCATTTTAGGTGTTAAATAGCTGTATCAAATTTTATCCATTTAGCTCTCTTCGTCTTGTAGTTAGAGTAATTTATAATCGGAGAGAAATATTTCATTAAAATAGCTATTCTTTTCTTTTCTTCTTTCCAAATTTGATAGAAATCTGCAAATGTGGCACAAAAATCATAAAAGAAATTTCATTTATATGAAAGTGTTTTTTAATTAACATGTTCGCAGACACGCAGATATAGTTAAAAAATGTGTTCTTTAATTCTTTAAAATCTGATCGAATTCAAATTTTTTTGTGGTTTATAACACATTTCCTTTGTATACTTCGTATATGATTTTTTTAAATTGCTTTTTTCACTTTTGTTTTTTCTATAAAATGAGATGTTTCCGCAAGAAAATTTATATTTGAAAAAAAAATAACTCCTATCAAAACACTTTTATATTTATTGTATTACTTCATAACTTCAATGCATCGAATAATGAGCACGATAAATATTATTATAAAAGCAGATATATTGTGAAATACTTCGTATAAAAGGGTTTTTTACATTTTTATATTTATTTCATCATCCCACAAACAAATATTTTACATTTACATCCTTGCTCTTTCATGATTTAAATGTTAAATATATTTATGAAAACGGGAATATGAAACGGAATTTATGAAAACAATGGGAATAATTACAATAAATTTGTTTGACATTAATTTATCATTCAGAAATCCCAAACAACAGAATAGTATAAAAAAATACAATAATATATAAACGCAAATTATGTGAAAAATTTGGCAAAACTATATAATGCATACATTTATGCAAAATTGGCAATTTGTAAAAATAATACCAAAAAAAAATGACAAAAAGGGAAATAAAATTGTATCACCAGATGAAACGCATTTAGAAGAATCACAGAATCAAGAAAACTCAAATCTTTTATCGTTTTTTTTATTTATTTATTTTTCTATTAATTTTGAGAAGACATTTTTGAGCCATTAAAGACTGCACCGAATTCGGCAACATAAGTGCATTTTCAAATTTGCTGTTACATTTATATATGACAATACAGAAATAATTAAACGAGAAATTTAAATAGAGCAAGAATTAATTATGATACAAAATGAGAAATATAAGCTTTCTTAGAAATTTAAAATTTTAGGTATCTCCTGAAATGATCCCTTCAGCTTTCTCAAGATCTCTAAAATCATAGGTACGGAACAATCTCTTGAATATAATTTAAGATTCTATTCCACAGGTTGGACCTAATACATCCTTGCGCGAATCCACGTTCACGTAAGCTTGAATTACGATGTTTCCATCAACTCGTCGCTGAATCTTGCATCCTTATAAAGTATATCTCACATAAGCCGTTCGGTGCTCGGGAGCGCTCTGGTGTGTTCATTAGTGAAAGCTTTACTTAATATTCTTCTAGCTAGAAACGAGATTTAAATTCCGTTATCTTGGAGAAAGTGCAGTGGTTTGTGCAGTATTCCAACCTTTCAAGAGTAATGCATTAAATTTGCAATAATGGATTCATAACGATAGAAATCGATTTAACTTGCGAAATGTACTTATTTCCCGCTACATGTATAAAATTAAAAGCATTTTTCCCATAAAAAGAGTTTAAAGATATATATTTTATAATTTATTGCAGGACATAAATTCACTAGAATATTTATTTTTTTATTATTTGGTATTATGAAGAATTCAATAATATATTTTCACGTAGAAGTGATCTTGTAATAAAATACAATTTCTAAACAAATTTATTACAAGGAAAGTACTACAAACGAAGACCTATTCATCTGTAGTCTTTTTATCCCTTAAATGTGTATTGTTGCCAATTGTCTACATCCAGTTCCACAAATTTTATTCAAAATTCCAAGTGTGTCCGTTTCCCAAAGCACGTTGATAACCATAGACAATAAATCACGTGGAAGAAAAAAGTTGATATTACTTTTGGAGGGTAAGTTATGCCGAATTTTTCCCATTTGAATGTGGTGGGTGATGAAGTTCAGTGTGTTAAACTGAAGAGATAGTTTCTATTGTCGAGTTCCCTAAAAGGAGTGATCTATCTAATTGTTAAAAATTTGCTTCGCATCTGTTTTCAGGTAAGCTATAAATGTATGAAGTCGTATTTGGAAATTATATTAGATACATGCTAGATTTTTTTAGGACATACTATTATGTTGCCAAAAATCTACATACAACTTTCTTTAAAAAATTATTATTTTGATTTTTTTTTTGTACTTAACCTAAGACTATTTTCCTATAATAAATGATTTTTTTTAAATTCAAAATAAATAATCCTGAATTTATTAAGGTTTATATACCTGGAGGATTATTTTAAAACACTCAACCTGGGTGAATATTTAAAAATATTAAACTTACATATAAATTAAATTAAATAAAAGAAATAAGTTTAAACATAATCGTTTTTGAATTTAAACTCGGAACCTTGGACATAGTAGCGTAATGCTCTAACCATTAGGCAACCTAGTCTTAAGATGGGATGCGACAAAATTTAAGTCGCATTTTATTAGAAAAGTCGAGACTAATTTTTCCATATTTATCTTTGCCCTAGTATATAAATAATATTTACTCATTTAATCAGATTTTGGTAACAAGAAAATGGTGTTACTAAATTTATTTTAAGAAGTAGAAGTACATGAATGGAAGATAGTGAAATAAGTGTTAAAATATTTAGACATTAAAATAAATTGTTACTAAAATGGACAGCAATTAAATTTTCATTTCATCTTCATTAAGTATTTATGGCGAGGTTTTCAGTTTTATTAAATCTCTATATTGGTCTATCAGACAAGGTCGTACGAAGCGTGTCTTTTTTTTCTGGGTTGTTAATAAACTTTCATTCTACATCTCGCCTTCTATTTAACTTGGGACATGGGTAAATTTCTGTGTCTATAAATTCAGTCAATAACATGAACACTCTGATTCATCCAAGAATGGATTTTTCTCTAATACTATTAAATTATTCCATATTTCCCAAGAAATAGTGTAATTTTTAAACAGAAATGATGTTCCAAACCTTCTGCTTGCTATTTAAAAGGATAGATAGCTAGCTCTACTTCACATTGGCCTGTGGAGCGCCAATATATAAGCAGTCATCTTTATTATTAGTAGAGATGAGCCAAGACATTGGTTGTTTATATTCATTGTAAATGAAGACAAGATTTTCCAAATGGAATGATAATTTATCTTCGTTTGTCTCCTATCTGGACTAATCTTTCTTATTTAGGAATCTGTCCTCGGCGGAGCTATATGTCATTTTACTACAATGAAAATCATAACTTTTTGTTGGTTATACCTTCTTGTATATCAATTTTGCTTTCCTCTTAGTACTTCAAGTGTTTTTTAACAGTAGAAACTTTAAATGGAACTCCTTACATTTACATTACATTGCATAAGGAAACATTACCTGAGCCTTTCAAAGTATGCATAGTCAACTACTGTAAAAAGTGGACAGTATCTTGTGAGTATAAGAAAAAAATTGCAAAAAGAACTCTTTTTCTAGCCTTTTGTTCTTGATCAAGGACTCTACCTTAGACTGAGTAACTGTATATATTTTTAACTTTTTTTCATTTATATATATATATATATATATATATATATATATATATATATATATATATATATATATATATATATATATATATATATATATATATATATATTCTTTTCTTTAAAATTCTTCTTAAATTTCTTTTTATTTTTCTATTTATATATATATTTTTTTCTTTTCTTTAAAATTCTTCTTAAATTTCTTTTTATTTTTCTATTTATTTGTTTTTCATATTTCTAATTTTAAATTGCTTATTTTTAGTAAATTTTATTATTTACTAACTATGTTTGAATAATACTGTCACTGTGGAATGTAGGCTCATCTGCTTGAGTCAGTTAGACTTTCTCCACGTTTTCTTTTTATGCCTGCTCCTTTATTTTTTTGTTCAGACTTTTTTTTATATTTTCTTTGGCTATCTTTAGCTTCATCTACATCTAGTACACATGCGTATGAAAGGGTATTTTTTTTAATAGTTAGTCATTTGATAGTTATAAAATTTCTATTTGTTATTTTAACTATGCGCTTCTTAACGCCACTTTTGACACACACCTAATCATCATCAGAGTGTATATTTATTATAATATAAATCTGGTTTACATCGCAAAGATACTCTATAAGTTTGTCACTTTATGTTCTTTTAGAATTTAGTTTTATTTCAGTTTGCACATTATGAGGAGGTAACATGCATATTTCAAAAAGTGTACACGTTGAAAATTTTGGTCCCTTGGTTGTAGTTTAATGTTAATGATACTGGATAAAATTATAACAATCTTCGTTTCTTTCCTTAGTACAACAAAATGGTATAACAAAAATTGGCGTTGTATGTACTGACCAAAAAAATTATTGTCGGTTTAACATTAATATTATTACAATGACAAGCTATTATTAGCACAAATGATTTTTTTTTAAATTCTAATTCATGATTAAAATATTCCTAATAAGAGAAGTGAGCAAAGAACATACAGAAACGTAAAAGAAAACAAAAACCGAATTGGGAAATGTGCAGTTAAAGTTCATTTTGCGTATCGATATAGTTTTTTTAAAGAAAAAAAAATTAACTTGGTACAAATTTTACTTGGACAATTCAACCAAATGCTTGAACCACTATTGGTTCTGTGGACAAAAAACAAAATAAACATTTTAAAAATAAGTATTTATTTTAAAAAAATCATTAACTATTATTATTGAGATTTTGATATTTTTGGCGACCTAAAATATATTAACTTTATTCCTTACCAAACAAAATTATTTAAAAATGGCTTCCATATGATAAAAAGAACTTGCTAAGGAGTTTTCAAAACAACACTCATTTCCTATTCATTCTATTATACTATGATCACGTGGTTACATGTAATTTATTTCGTGTGTCGAAGATAGTGTCACTTATTTTTCCTTAAAAGTGGATAATTGCATATTAATATCAGATAGTGAAACAGGTAAGAATAAATAATAAATCAATGTTATTTTATAAGAATTGAAATAAAATAATAACGACATCTTATGATAAATTTAACAATATATAAATGTAATTAACTCTCAAAATAAAAATTATTACTCCTATTTTATTTCTTGTTGTATTTATAAGCAAAATTGAATTAATACAAAATATATTTTAAGTGATATTTATTTTTTCATTATTGAAATTGGATGATTTTTGCAGTAAAGTAATTATGAAATTTTTTAAGTATTGTATTATTTTAGATAAGTAAAATTCATCAAAAAAATACAGAAATTACATCTAAATAATTTAATAGAAATACTGCCAGATTCAGCATATTTCATATTTTTGAATTGATTAATATGCTAACATTTCTTTCTTTCTTCATTCTTCTATTCGACATTTTCAGAATTTTCTTCAAACAAGAAAAAGATGGACTTCATCACTTTTAAAATGAACATTCTAGATCTTATAAAAAGTGGTAAATTATGATGCAAAATATGAAGAGTAAGATGTCACAAAAATCTTACACTTCAGTTAAATATATAATTACCCACGCAATTTTTCCAAAATTTCCAAAATCACACGTACTAAACATTGTTTAAGATTCTCTTCCACAGACTAAGCAGAACACACAACTTGCCAAAGTCAATGATCACGTGAGCTTGAATTTCGATGCTTCCATTAACATGTCGTTGAATTTTGAGCTCTTTGTAAAGCAAATCTTACATAAGCTGAAGCTACTGTAGAACGCTGTAGCGTGCTCATTAGTGAAAACCTCACTTAATATTCTACCAGCTCGAAACGAGATTTAAATTCCGTTAGCATGGTGAATGAGCAGAGGGTGGTGCATTATTTCGATGCCTTAAGAGCAAAGGATTAAACATCCAGTAATGATTCCTTAACGATGGAAATCGACTTCGTTTTAAAAATGTATCTATTTTACACTGCAAAATAAGTTCAAAAGAATTTTTCCCATCGAAAATGGTGTAAACTATGATATGTAAATGCGTAAGTATAACTCATTTCGATGTGTTGATGCGATGATATATAAGGTTGTATTATTAGGGATTAAAAAAAAATCCGTTTTCTAAATATCGACGCATGCGTAGTCTGATAGTCACGTGATTGTTTAAAACCCGTTTAAACTAGTTTTTCCTCGCAAAGAATTCTGGCCTCGAGAAAAAAAAATTTAGAACTCGATTAAATTTGAGATAGGCAAAAACCATTGCTTTTCTAAATGTTTGTGATTACGAAATATGAGTCATGTGAGAACATGATTTTTTTCTATTGAATTGGTACCACGTAACTTTAAATAAATATTCTTCTCTCATGATAACTTGAAAGTTGCGATGGCAGATTTCAATTTTATTATTATTATTATTAACATTATTTTAACAAAAATTTCTTTTATGACAAATGCTATAAAAATTAAAATAGTATTGTATTAACAGACTTATATATTTTATATTTCTAGTCTTGGATAAACATTTCTAATATATGCTTAAATTAATATAAATAGTGTGTATCATTCATTTTTTTTTTCTTAAACTTATCTCTTGCATCGTTTTTGCAATTTCAGCCTAAACTTATGTCTTCATTTTCATTGTTTTACTATGAACCTTAGAAGTGCCTCTTATTTTAAATATCAGGATATTGAAAGTGATTTGATTGCATATAGACTTTGGAATTGTTAAAATGAAAAATTATCATTAATACAATTAATATTTATTTATATGAAAGATTCTTTCTGTATTCATTTGTTGAAAAGAACTTTGTTAAAATATAAATGTTAAAATAACATATATTATATAAATGTATAATATATGTTATATATATATTATACATTTATATATTATATAATGTTATATATTATACATTTATAAAATAATGTTTCAACATATATTATATAAATGTATAATATATGTTGAAAATGTTAAAATAAAACTTATATAGATATTTAATACTAGCCTTTTCATTAAGCGCCCTCAATACTTTTTTTCAATATATTGGAACCCTATAACATTGTCAAAAGTAAGGACTTATTTAAAAATGAAAATGAATCTAAAATAATACAATTCAGAGGAAATATAGAATTTCTGTAAAATGTCCTTTCAGTTTGGCTAATGGCCAATATTCCCTCAAATTCATATGTCAAATGTATAAACTAAACGCATCAATAATTTTCTATTGAAATAATGATAAAAAATGTTCCAGACACAGAAGATAAAAATGGGCAAGTCTTATAAATTCCATAAGTCACATCACATGATAGCCTTGATTATATTGATACTTCTTACGAGATTTAATTAAATCATTTAAGCAAATCAAATTAATTTAGTCTTTAAATGCATATACATTTGCCAAACTCTATGAAATATTTTTATTTTATTTCTCCTTCTATCAAAGCAGCATTTCCCTCGATTCCACATTTTTTTTTTCAAAATAAAACTTTAAAATATAAATAAGATGTTTTTTTTATATATTTGGAGAGTTTATTCTCATTATAATATTGTATAAAGGTGCATTCCAAATTTTATTTCTTTCAAAACAATAGAACAATTAGAACGATACCGCACAGACTAATTAGAATCAAAACAATTAAAATCAAATTTTATTAAGGTCCAATTCCAAAGGATTTGATTTTTTCATTTATATTTCCGCTGAATAAATTTGAACGCATAGAAGTAATTAGAGTCAAACACAATTTATTGAAATTACAGATCACTGTTTTAAACGGCATTAAAGAATAAGTTGTTTAGTAATGAAAACTGAACTGATGTTACAAACTGTGCAACAGGAAGTGTTAGAGACTATAATTAATTTCGAAAAATATTGCATTACAATATTTTATTATCTTACATAATTTACGATTATTATTTTCTTTATTATTTGCATATCTCAAAATATGCCTCACAGAGTTCGCTTTAAATGCAGAAATGATTTCATATCGAAGTTAGAAATCAGCTTCATTCTTAAGCAAAACTAAAGAGCAATAATATTAATTAAAATCATTATAATTATTTTACGCTCTGAAAATTAGATTCATAAGCACATTTATAAAAGAATAAATTTTGAATTCCAGCTATTCAAATTTCCTTTCATAAAAATAAACATTGAGAAATTCATTTTAATTTAATCTCTATGAATAATAAATGAATACATATGTATATTTGTATATTTGTGTGTATGCGTTTGATCCATCATGGATCTCTTAATCTAAACTTACCAAATTCGACATAGATACGTTTTTCGGGATAAGAATATGAATCCCGGAACGACATTTAAAAAGTTTTTTATTTAATTAAAAAGGAAACAACATTTTTGCGTTATTCTACCATAATTCCAGAAAATATGACTGCAAAAATCTGATTTTTACGTAATTTAAAATCACAAAAATTGTGTATTTTACTGATAAGAATCGTATTATCGAGCTAATTCTTCTTAAATTCTGGAATTTTTTAAATAAGTTTTTACATAATTTTTAGCAATAAAATTATCATTATTGGTATCGTTTTTTAATTTTAATTCAAACTGCTTTTATTGTTCCTCTTTGAAATATTTTATCGATTGATTTTCTTCTATTGTTGTAAGCTCAGAAAGAAATATTCAACTTAAAAATTGTTTACTTTACATCCCTACTAAAAAAGAGAAAAATTGTGTGTGCGCGTGTGCGTGTGTGTGTGTGTGTGTGTGTGTGTGTGTGTGTGTGTGTGTGTGTGTGTGTGTGTGTGTGTGTGTGTGTGTGTGTGTGTGTGTGTGTGTGTGTGTGTTGTTTTTGTTGCTGGCACTCAGACCATTTGGCCCTTCAGCTACAAAATTATGCATTAGAATATTAGTTAATTAAAAATTAAATAAAGTTCAGGCGTATTTCAACATTAAATTTCGAAAATATAATAGCACAAATGTACAATTTTATACCTTTTCAAAATTTAAAAAAAAATGTCTAATTAATGGTACTAGTTTGAAAGTCATGCAAACGTTTCCTAGATTTTGACAGTTTTTATTTATTTATTGCCCATTTTTTTATAATATATTCCTTTGTTGCCTTGAAATTTAAACCATTTTTATCATTTCAGCAAACTTATTTGATCACGTGATTTACTTAAATTCCTTGAAAGTTATAAGAACATTATTCTGTTTAACATCGGTGCAATTTACCAGACGAATAAAAAAGTGAAGTTACAATACCGCGAAATTAAGAAAACAGATTTACCTCACATTTACGATTTTGATGCCGCTATCATAAGTTCAGTCTCCATTAAAATGATCCATTTACACAATGAAAATAATGTAAATCAGTTAAAATAGCATGGCTTTAATGGCCGGCAATTTCAGCGATATCATGGACATGATGTTATATTTAAAAAGTTTAACGGAAATTAATTTAACCACTATCCCTGGAGAATCAGCTGGTCGGAAAAGGCGACTAGTGTAAATAAAAATAAAACATTTGAAACTAATTCTATTATTTTCCTCTCACCCATACAAAACATAATAGCAGTGCTGAATCGAAATCTTTCAAATTGCGAAATTCCATTAGAATTCGAGGAAAGTTAACCGAAGGCGAATTGCTACTTTTTCGCTACAACGAAGAAATGTCAAAAATTCATGGTTTTCCCCTTCGTATTAATCACATTTGTTTCCTCGTTAATTTATTCCGTCTTCCAGCTAATTACGGACAAAGCTATTCGTTTTGTTTATTGCTTGTATTTGAAACCCGCTGCCGGATAAAAGATTGTTGTTTCCGAGAATTATTTTCTCATTTGTTTCTACAGCATCCCATTCCCTTCCTTTTATGTTTGATAATTTAATAATTATTATTCATAATAATTCATGGCGGCGTTTTGGCATCCTCGGTTCAGGCGTTGTAAAAGAAATTAAAATATCATAAATTAGATTTTTAAAGCCTAGCAATAATTGAAACGAAAAGAAATGTTACATTTTTGGTTATTTAATTGAAAAGTAAACAAAACATTTTATGAAATTATTCCTTTCCTTCAAATAAAATATTAAGTAAACTCATTTGCAAATATATTATTTTTCATTAAAGTTGATGGTAGGATCTCATTTCAGATATGTTTATTATCTTTAGTATGTATTAGATTATTATAATGTTGTCTTTAGTGTTAGATTTATGAAATTTAAAAACGATTTTATCAACAAAATCTCATGAGACACCATTCAAGCTTAACAGATTGAGAAAAACTGGGTTACTCAAAGATAAAGTGAAATTTAGGAAGTTGTAATTTGAATTATCATTTCAATTTAGTTTACATTAGTTTATGAAGCAATAGAAGAATATAGTGAACAGGATATTTTTATATTGGTACAAGAACAAATATTAAAAACAACACAACCTCTCTCCCAACCTACGTATCACACCAAAATGCCAACAAATAAATGTTGGCATTGTGGTTGGTTCTCTACAGTGGATTTAAAGTTCACCAGCCTACATATAGGACTGGCCTGTTATGAAACATAAATGGGTTTTAAATCCGGAATCGGCTGATGCTTAAACCAAACACAAATAGATCATTCAACAAAAATATTTGGTTGCTCAAGCATTTTACACTGTTTTAAGATATTTTGGAGCTGAAATTGATGATGAAACTGATTTTCCTTTTGCTGATTTGATTCTAATTTTTTTTGGAATAATTATTTCTTTTTAAATTTTTAATGATATTAGCACCCACCGTATGATGCTCGCTTTATTTTTGATTTGCTTATTTTACTCATTTTATTATTTTATTTAATACTGCAATAGATATTGCTTTAAGTTTAAATTTGTAACAGTTATCTTAGTAATTATTTCTGAATTTTCTATTATCTTATCATTTATCTGCTTCCTCACCCTGAAGATTCGAAAATATATCTATTATATTTCAACAAATATCAATCTAAATAAAAAGATTCAAATAATTTATTATCTTAAGGAAAACTAGCTTCTTTTGACGACCACCATGTTCGACTACAATTCTGACTTTTCTAGCTATTACGGTATTTATACGGAATACATTTATTAAAATTTCACTTGTTATTAATAATACTGGAACATGGGGATTAAATAAAATAATTTTACAATAAATTACTGTCGGTGCAAATTAAAAATTTTATATATTACCCGTAATAATCATTCATTTATTTCATAGTATTATTAATTATTTCATTAAATAATAGATTTCATACTTTAATGATGCAGATCATAGACAACTTAACCCCATTTTCAATCGATTAAAGTTTAAAATGTTTTGATTAGATTAAAGTTTCATTTTGAGGTCAGAATCTTGATTTGATTTCCATTTATATCTTTCCTCTGACTGAATAAAGGATTCGATGACATGGCGAACCCTTTTCGAAGTACTTCTAATGATATTTTGCAGCTCTAATAATTAGCGAAGCAAAGCATTGAATTAAGCTATAAAGACGTTCAATAAAGTAGTTGGAATTTCGTATGATTCTTTGTCGATATTTGATTGCTGCAATTCAACAAAAAAAAAAAAAATATTAAGACCGATTTGATTTTTGTAACATGTTTGTTAGCGTAATATTATACAGATTAGTTCAAAATCATGATTAAAACTAATTAGTAAATATGAAAAACAAGCAATATTGAATTTAAATAGTAGAAATATTGTTGCTCTTGCCATGTTGTAACAAATGTAAAATTCAAAGTTATGGTTAGCAATTCTAATAATTGCATAAAGCAAATAATTCTTACTTCCAAACGCCTATTATCAAATTTTATCGTCAAATTTTAAAAGTCTTTCATATCTGTCATTTAAATTACAGGTACTAAAAAAATACAAAATTACAGATAAATAACACAAAAAATGAAAGATATTGGAAACCAGAAGATATATGAAAAAAGGCATTTTTAGATGCTTATATGAAGTATTGTTTTTACATAACACGAATCAATTTCTTGATGAAGTCCTCTGCGTCCTTAAATATAAAAGCATATAATTCTTTTTTATATATAAACCTTCGTTTTTCTTTTCTTCAGTTTTAGTTATTTGCAAGACAGTGAAAATACTAGAACTTCACGAACCATTAGAGAATTTGGAAACAATATATTGCAGTCAATATTACAATTCGAAAGTAAATAAATACTAAATGTTTACTTTCGAAAACATGACATCTTTGAACCAAATTTTAAGATTAAGAGAACGAACACTTTCAAAGTAAATACCATCCATATTTCTTTTAATAAAGCATTCTTCTAGTTCTCGTTTATTTATTTTAAAATTGAAGATAACAAAAGAAAAGGGTTTTAAGATGAATCCCCATAAGAATGGAATAAAAATACTGTTTCATCTACTACAGTTAGAAAGGCTTTTAAAGACTGTCAACTCCAAAGAAATCCATTATATCTTATATTTTATAATACGTTGAAACGAATGATATTTTGAAAAGATTTTGTATTTTGTTTCGAAACTCAAAATTAAGAAGGTTTTTTTATTACAAAATTATCGTTTATTCTTGAAAAATAATATAAAAAAATCGTAAGAATTGTGAAATAAGCTACTGAGTAAAGCGCATTACGAAAGAAAATGAGCTTGAGGAAAAAATAATTTAAGAGGATATAACTCAATTTTAATACAGGTATAGAATTGAGTTACCCTTCGCTTCTAAAGAAACTAAATAAAGGGCAATTTATAAGTTTTAAGCAAGCATTATTCTTTTTTAAATATACGGATGTTCAAACATAAATAAATCCGCTTCGAATAAACAAAAGAGATTATGCGATAAATTACCAAAAACTGTAAACCATCGCCAACCATCTGGGCGAAACCATGACATCTTCTGTATAATGGAGTTGGATGATCTTGACATAACCTGATTACTGCCGAGTGAACCGAGACTGTAAAAGCAAAGAAGTACCACAAAATATATTATCTTGTTTTTAAAATAATAATTAAAAATATAGTTAAAAAAATTTCCAAATTGGATAAAAATGAAATATATCTAAAAATTAAAATTATAAAATAAAAATGAATTTGTAATTTTAATGTTTAGAAAATTTTTAATAAATTGGTTCGTTTTTCGTATCATTGCAAGAATTAAACTAATCTTTAGTAAATGCAGTCACTTTCAGTGGGTCTCCTCATATGTTGGTTTAAATGGTAATGAGATAGCCGATAACTTAGCTAACACAGCCCCCGCTGGCATATTTCATGATGACCCAACACTAACCTATTTTGAAATCTCCTCTATCAAAAAGATGCAGTCGAGTGCACTTTGGAGGGTCCCACCAGCTCACCCTTGGTACTTTGAGAAGAGTCCTGGTTGGTGTCACTGTCTGGATATCTCTAGAAAACAGCAAAAGCACAGACACACGAAATCCCTCACCTTCCAACACGGTCGGAGGATCTTTGCTGAATGTCCTTGGTATCAAGCCTTCCCCAACCAAATTCTTAAATGTGTAAATGTTACTGTTTTTGAGATTTTAAGGGGTTCTTTTTTATTTTTAGACTTTTTAAAGATGTTTGGTCTCATGGATATAGTGCAGAAATAACACCTGGGATCAGGAAGAACAACAACAACAAATGCATTCCGCGCAAATCGAATCAAATGATGGACTTAACGAGCAATGTAGTTGAATATTGCGAATAGGGGCAGCAAATTTTATTGAATTGTTTATATGTTAAGATTTAATATCTAATTTCTTTTATACTTTTGATTAAACAATACATTTGATTCGATACTTTTGATTAAACAAGAAATTAGATTCGAAACTTTTGATTAAACAAGAAATTTGATTCTATACTTTTGATTAAACAAGAAATTTGATTTGATACTTTTGATTAAACAAGAAATTTGATTTGATACTTTTGATTAAACAAGAAACTTGATTTGATACTTTTACATTAAAAAAACCATGTAAAAAATATAATTGCTTAATATTTTATTGTCGATTCCCTTGGAAATCAAAATGTTGTCGTATAATTTCCCATTTTATTTAGTGAAATTCTGAAATTGAAAGTAAATATTTAGATAAATAAAGGCTTGTTGCCTCTTTTTGCAACACCCCGTATACTAAATGGTTCAAAAGGTCTCCACAAAGTTCAAAGACAGCTTTTACGCATCAAAAATCAATTTCAAGCAGGAAATATCATGATATAAGAAAAATTTTAATTGGTCGTTATTTGGTCTAATGAGAATTTGGTAAGAAGAGATCTTATCATTTCATTTAAAGACATAGTGAATATAGCATGGAGTTAGTTATTTGTACAGCAATTCTGAGATTGTAGACATGCATTAAGTGTATGGAGCAGTTAATGGAGATGGGACAGCAGAGGAGCATTTGTGTCGTGAAAGATTTCCAAGTAGATACTTCCTACATCATGAACCATTTCCATTAAAGATTGAATGAATCTCTCTAGTTCACACCTCGAAACACTCACAGACACTCGATCGATCGTGTGTTTTAATATAATATTGTAGCATTAAAAACATACTTGCCTTGTAAGAGACTAAATGCTTTTGGGAAATAATTTAAAACAGTATCTCTGTTTGATGTTTTATGTATTATCTTTACGTGAATATCTATAAGTTGCCTTGTTATATTTAAAGATCATAAAAATTTCTCCGAACCATGTTGCTAATTAAACGCATTTTGCAACCCGTTGGTTCGCTAGGAATATTGATTATTCTTAATTTTATTTCAGTCATTTAGACCTAACTTCTTGTCTGTGATTCCGTAGAATTGCCAAACGTTCAATCCCTGTTGTTTTAATTGATTTATATCTGTCCGTTATGTACACAAGCCTATTTCATGGAGACCAATCCCATACATCATAGAACTATAAAAAAATAAATGAGTGACTCTTCTATTCTCTAACTTTCATGATATTGTAAATTTACTCTTTTAATCATCATTTAAAATGCACAAACATTAGATTACTTTTTCTTTAGCTTTCAACAATAGAAAAAAAATTCCGCGATTAAATATTTTATGAAATAATGAAAACCGTTTGAATTTCAAGGCAGCAATGTGATCAATCGTAGTCAATTAATCAACAAATAATTTTTTAAACTGCCAAATTTCAAAAATTTTCAAAACTGATTGTTGTTTATTAAATTGACATCATTTGGAATGCAATTTTTACGATTTTAAGATGATCATTTGAAAAATGATTGATGAAAATAATTTTTGTACTAAAATATTTACAAAAATTATGGTGGAACATTGTTACATTTTGGTTTTATATTTTAGTAATTAAAATTTCAAAACAATTGCTCCATTGTTCACATTCCTAAGTATATAGGTGCAAAATACTGCATCGATCAATTTGTATGATACCAAGTCGCCTGGCAACGACTGCTGTATCTTGAAGTTTAAATCGTCGACGTCCACATTTTTTGCTGCCAAAATGGCTCTTTCTGCCAGCCACGCATGATTTATGTATTATGTGCATACATCGGGAAATATGCGATCATTGAGAGCATTTTGCGAATCAACGATAATGCAGAAATGAGTAGGCAATTTTATGCATCCAGTATTTTCATAGACAGCAACTTTTCCATCACCGATATCTAACAATTGGTTCGAAAAAGTGTCAGTAGATGGATCTTGCAGCATTTTGTCGCGCGTGTTTATTTTTAGCTGGACTTTTTCAACATTACTCCACAGTGGCGATGATTTCAACAAACGTTGATCTCATCGTACGGTGAACGTGGATGGGAACACCCTGATTACCTAGCGTTATGAAATATACTTTACGACCTATTCTCATACCTACCAAATACACATAAAAAATTTCATGAAAATTGGTTGAGCCGTTTTGGAAAGGTACGCATCACATGATATATATATATATATATATATATATATATATATATATATATATATATATATATAAAATTTTCTAGCTGGCAAACAAAGTTTTGGAGCTCGACCGATTTTGAGATGAAATAATAGCTAAAATGTCATAGTTCTACTTCAACCTTTTAAAAACGCATCTGCTTTCAAAGAAGCATACATAATAATAATGCAATACTGGTAAAAGCAGGTAAAAAAATACATGCTATTAAAAGATGACGATGAAAATTACTTTATTCATTGCCATTTATACTTTATTCATTGCCTACGCGATTTCGAGCTTCAATACTTATATACCTACGTGATTTCGAGCTTCAAACTCCCTAAACAAAACAACATCATATTCTCACATGATAAAAAAAATATATTTTGTTTTCTGTTATTAGAAAAAAAATTTTAACCCAGGAACAAAGAACATATTATTTGTTTGTAGAAGAACTTCAAACAAATAATTTGCAAACAATTTACGAATAAACTTATCATGCAAAACAGGAACATTAATAAATATGTGATAAAACAAATCAGAATATTTAAAACTTTTCTCCGTCATTTATTAATGTAGAAAACGTGAAGCTTTTTCTGATTCTACTCAATGTATAAAAGCCATGACGTTAAAAATGAATGCAAAATGAATGTTCATCATTGTAATATTGTAATGAAACTTACATTATTAAAAAAATCATAATACTGTTAATATTTGTCAAATATACTGTATACATTTGAAGTACCATTGATTACCAGAAATTTGTGAAATTAATTAAAAAGAAATCTTGATAAATTTTCATATTTTTATCGAATTTTAAGCAAAAGAAACTACTTTTTTTCATGAGTTTATGATTTATTGACAGTCATTGATATAATCAGAATTCTCATAGAGAAGCATTATATATTTATTCAAAATAAAATATTCATAAAATAAAACATTTATAATAAATTCAAAAAACAAATTTGATTTATCTTTTAAAAGATGGCTTAAAACTATTTTTACTTTCAAAATTCAAAGATCTAACTTTTACTATAAATCGGTTTTAAGAAATTATTTTCTCTTGAACAAAAGCTATTATTTTTGAAGAAAAACACATTTGTGGAATCGAATAATTTTAGAGTCAAGTAAGCAATAAAAATTGACTCCTTCGTCTCAGTGTCTAAAAACTTCTTGCCAGTGTCCAGAAAGATATTTTTCCAACATATAACACTATACTAATTTTTAACAAAAATAAATCGCAGATAATAAAATTATTAATTTCTCTTCTTATTATTTTATCTTTTGTAGATAAATTAATAATTTCTAATAGATAAATTAATATCTTTATTATATTGAAGTGTTCATTATCCTTTTCTTAAAATCAAATCCTTTTTATCATATGAGAACATGATGCTGTTTGGCTTGAGGTTTTTAAAGCCTTAAAATGCGTAGGCAACAAATTGTTGAAGTCTCAAAATGCGTAGGCAACAAATTGGCAATTTATTTACTAGCGAAAATATTACAGCACAAAATTGATTTTTACATGATATTGAAGTTCAAAAACTAATCATTATAATTATACTAATGTTTTGATCTAAAAATTAAATTTCTATTTGTAATGAACTTTTAAAAATATAATTAAATTATATTTTTTAACAATTAATTTCGCACAAAATAACAATAAAATTTAATCTGCACGATCATGGCAAAAAATTAGCTTCTATTAACTTGTTGCCACTACTACCACAAATTAAATCTAGAAAAATATATTTTTCAGCACGTGATTGTATGAAATGAAATAAATAGAAAATGTGATATTTGATAGAAATGTGATAACAAATTGGTGATTTATCGCTTTTGAGGCGTCAATTTTTCGTTTTTTGGGTTATTAGAAAAAACGCAGAAGGTTGTCCATTTAGCGATTTATCGCCAAATAAAGTTACAACTTGATTTCCAAATTATTCATTATGAATTCTAGCGAATTGTCTAATTGATTTAAGTCTATAACCAGTTTAAATCGGTTTGAAACAATAACGAGACCATCAGATTACGCATGCGTCGATATTTAAAAAAACAATGGGGTTTTCTTTTTTCTTTTCTTTTCTTTTTTTTTTTTTTTTTTTTTTTTTTTTTTCATTTCAAAATCAGTCGAGCTTCAAAACTTTGTTTGATAGCTAGAAAAATTTAAAGCTTAAAAAAATTATAATTATACATATATAGAAAGAGAGAGAGAGAGAAGGAGGGAGGGATAGAGACCGATAGAAAAGTCTCGTGATTATTTCAAACCGGTTTAAACTGGTTATGACTTAAATTAATTGAGAGAAATAATGACTTAAAAAATAATAATAATGTACTAACATGATAACTTGAAATTTGCTATCGTAGATTTCATTTTTAATTTGCTTTATTTTGCTTTATTTCAAGAAACTAAAAGACTAAAATTTAATTATGTTTCTGTCTTATTGATAAGAACTATCTTTTTTTTTTATCATTCTTTAATTATTAATATTATTTATGTCGTGTAAAAATTGATATCCTTTAAAGAAGCGTCACTTAATAAGGAATATTTTAATATTTTCAATTTTAAAACTTTTATTTCTTTCCGTGTTTTAGTGCAAAAAAAGATGAGATATAGCAATTATTTTTGAAGCAATTATCTATAGCTATATTTTTAAAATTCCAATTCGTGAATTAAATTGTAATAATTAATTGATAGAGATCCATTCTACTATGAATATTTGTCATTAAATTCAAAATTAAATGTTGCTGAATATTTAAGTAGATTCAAAAACGAATTATACCTAAAGCTGATTTTTTGTATTCTCATTTATGATTTAAATTTTTCTGAATGATTGGTAGAATTCCATTGTATTATAAATTTTGTTCTTAAGTTTAAAAGCTATTAATTAATTAGAATCACAGATAAATTTTATCAAAGTTTATTTTGGAACAAAACCAATTTCTTTTTATCTTCTTAGATTTTAATTTAAATATTTCCAAATTCCCGAATTTTTCTATTCAGAAAAAAATAATAAATAATTCATAAAACTTATACAATCTATAACTCTTTTATTTACTTTTGAAATTTTTCCTTCAAAGACAGCTATTGTTTTAGGGATATATTCTGAGAAATATATTTTTAGCATTGCTGCGCCATAACAAGTTTACACTTTAGGATTATTCTTTTGCAACTTCACTCGTTATTCTTACTTTCGAGAAACAACACTTGAATAAAATAATTTAAAGTCTTGTTTACATATATAAGTATTCTATGTGACTTTCCTTGGTTACACGAGCAACATACACATTTTTTTAAACATTGTGAAGCACATTCGAAGCCATTGATGAATAGTCAATTACCGCATGTGGGCTCTACTAACTGGTTATCTAAATCTCACATTTTGTGTCTTCAACTCATTCAGATATGTCATGTACTCTATCATTGCCTGCAACAGGGAACGAATTGAAAGTATGCTTAAACTGGTCTTGAAAAATGTGTCAATTCTTGCCATCAATGATTGAATTAAGTGATTCAACAGTTCAAAAGCAAACACACACACACACACACACACACACACACACACACACACACACACACATATATATATATATATATATATTCACACATTGTAGTAAATATTAGATTCAACATTTGAATCACAGGTGATTCATCAGTTGAAGAGGCAAATATGCTGTAGTGTTATACTGTGTGATGAATATTTGATGCAAACGTTTCACCGCTTGATGGTGGAAGAGATTACAGCTGTTGTGCCGCACTAGTAATATCTGTTAACTTAATATTTGTTAAATCTTTATTATTTCAATTTTTTAGCTTAAAAAAAAGAAAGATGTAAAATATTCTTATACAATGTTTGATTCATTCCGGCGAAATGACTCATATCTTGTTGCCGGACGCCCACACAATGATAATAGAATGGTCTATTATCATTGCTTGAGATTATCATTAACTCTGTTGTAAAACTGCTGGAACATCTTCCATCGTGATTATACCACAACTGAAAATGGGAGCTCTCAGTAGTAAATCTTGCTGCATGATTCTACAAACGTTTAAAGGTGTCGATAATATCGCGTAGCGCGGTTTTAGAAACAAATGGTTCGAATAATGTCACAAATGTGCGCAATAATATGTGAGAAATGTTTTCAGCATCCCTTTATATTTACTTTTTTTCTTTTTATCGTTGTGGATTTAAAAAAAATATATAGTCATTTGTAACCGGCGCAATTATTTTAAATGTCTCTGCTCTTTACTAAGGTTAAATATTAGTTTTCCTCTTCCACAGCCAAAATGAAAGTATCTTGTTTGTATATTGTAATTAGCAGAAATTTCTGCATTTCTTTTTAAAACTTCTTATATAATACAGAAATTGAAAGCAATATTGTCAGGTGCAAACACAAAAGTGCAATAAAATCATAAATTTTGTCAAAATTTAAACATGAGGTTGCAGCAGTCATCTAAATTATGATGAAAAGCATAAATGAGGATGCATTTATGCGTCAAAATTTCTTTCTCTTTCAACAGTATGGGGAGTCTTTCTGAAATTTATGATGCCGCATTTATAAGAATGTAAGTGGTACATTTCCATTGCCCACTATTCAATATAAAATATCTGATCATTATCCGTTTCAAATGTCAAATCAGTAAAATCTTTGCCTTCTGTCGAATGAAATGTTCAAGGGATTCCTCTTAAACTATATCGATATGATTATTTTTTTTAATTATTCTCAGCCTTGATTGCATGAAAGCATTATTTTGAAATTTAAAATATTTACTATTTCTATGAGAAAAAAAACTTTTGGCAAGCAATTTTGCTATTTCTCAAGGTCGAAATAAAAACCTAGAATTTATTGTAAGATTGAAAGAACCAAATTTAAATTTTCAATCTTACATTATCTATATAATTGAAACCAATGCACAGAGAATGATAATGCTTCGCAATCAAGTGTGAATTTTGATAATATTTTTACTGTTGCGCGAAAGCAGAAATGATTTTGGAAAAATGCAAATAAGTGCAGATAATTTCAATATATGATGAAACTTTTGAACTTTTAAAATTTTAAAAAGACTCATTCCTTTCGAATGTTAACTTTCGTTCTTGTGTTAAAAAACATTTAGAGGCTTCTTTTATTTTTTGAACCTATACCTAAATGAGTATAGAAGTCTATGTGAAACTTAACCTCATTATACCGTGCTGTAGATTACTTTGAAAGAAAAATTATTTTTACTTTATTTTCTTGTATACCAAATGTACAGAGAAAAAATATTGCAATGGTAAAAAACATTGAACTCCAGATTTTGACGAATCTACTCGCTTCACATATTCATGAGTCCGAAAAATAAATTTTTAACTAAATCTGTATGTTGCCTGTTTGTAAATATGATAATTTTTTTAGTCAGTAGAGAACATGTTGAGCTGGTTGGATGAAACTTGCTATCTGGTCTCTATCTAACTCTGCAGTTTTCTATCAGATTTGGAATGAAATTCTCATTCAAGAAATCTGTCTTTTAACTGCCTAATATAGGTGAACACTATTATGATAAAACACTTAGATCCATGTCAAATTTTGAATTAAATCCATCAAAAGGCTGACGAATTGTCTAACCATAGTTTCGCACGAGTGTAAATATGATAATTGAAAAATGAACAGATTAAAATGAAACGACTGTGATACTGTCAACTACAATTGCAGTTCTGAGCTAAATTTTGATATCGATCAGTCAAAAAGAAAGCGTCTAAAAAAATATTTATCTTTTTTATATTGTACTACGAAACACGCAACTTTCTTTTGTGTGACTCTGCAAATAAAAATCTGCGTATTAGTGAGGTCCATGTTCTAACCCAAAGGCCAAAACTTTATACAGGAGAAGGAGGTCAACACTTTTATTAGATAGTTATATAGTATTCGAGAAAGTTTTGGTTGATCTACTTTTGCTCATTTCATCTCTGCAAAAACTGCTTATATATCCAAAGGGGGCCACCACGTAAAGAAAGCAGCAAACTGAAAAAAAAATTGTCATATAGGTGAGCAGGTCCTCGTTTAACTGAGGAGTAGTACAATGATTGTGATTTTGGATTATTAATGTCTCCGTCTCCGATAACAATATATATTTCCTTATAAAAATTCAACCCATAAAATTCACTTGACCTTATTGCTATTTGTGGTTGATCAATCATTCAAGTATATTATATGTCCTAATAATTGGGTGTATATCTTAGTGAGATGTGTATGTTTCAGTGATTATCTCAAAATTCTGATATAGTTCCATATAGTATAAGTGCATCCATTTAATTTTTCAAAGGAACTGCATTATTTCGTTCATGAATATATTGCTGCACAAATCAGAATAACTAGCAATTGACGGAGTATAATCGACAGAGCACCTCATTTCTCATCGGTGGTTCCATGGTTCGAATTCCAGTCATGTTTTATCCAAAGACTGGAATTCTTTTATTTAAAATATCCTCTATTGTTTGTACAGATCTTTCTTAAGTATTCAAGTTGGGTTACTGTCGAACATTCTATATAAGTATAAAATCTAAGCCACATCAACGATGGGTAAGTTTTCAGACTCGTGCTGTTGTGAGTTGCTTAGTTCTAATAAATCTAATTGTTTATTTAAACTAACGGCATGGTTCTTTACATATTCGTGACAATATTTTATGAATTAAAACAGTCTTTTGATTGAGAATCGGGATTTAATAATATTTCATCTCAAGTTCTCCGTCCTTTTTTATTTTTGTCATAGAAACTTAAAAGTTTAAATTTTAATATGATAATGAAATCATTTCATATTTTAAAATAGAACAGTTAAAAATTCTTTCAGAGGCCTTATTTATTAAACTATAAAGACTAAAAAGAATGCGCCAGTTTTATTTAACTACCTCCAGCTAAAATAAATTTCAATTTTCACATGATGATTTTTGAGAAGTATATTAACCTTAAACCGGCTACTCCGACCAGCCCAAAGATACACGAAAAAATCTGAAAGATCGGACCACCGCAACAGCAAAACTGGCAGAAACTAGGGTTCAGTCCTAAGGACCATCACCGGCCACCGTAGAACCCTTCCCTTGGAAAGTCATTCAGTCATCGACGTGAAGAACCGACTCCCACTTTTTTTCTGCACCTACCAGAGTGGTGAGAACCAACTGCCATACCGGAACTTCTCGTTTTCAATTTCGAAGTACCCCCCCCCCCAGTGCGAGTGATAAATTTATTAAATGAAACCTTTCAAAAATGCCATCGAAATAACTCTAAATTTTAAATGAATCAAAAATATGATATTAATTTTTAAACATTATTTTTTACAAAGCATTAATCTACATTCAGTGTGAACTCTTTAATGATTTGTTTTTATATATTCTGCTACAACATTCTACGACATGCAAATGCAAAATGGAGTATATCTAAGTGTTAGCATTAAAATTCTTTTTTATCTTTCATCCGGCAAGCTGCAAAATGTTAACTTGTATTCGGCAGTTTAGAATTGCACAGTTCAAAACATCAGCTTTAATTTGTAAAAATACAAAGAATAGATTATAACAAAATATATAATTAACAAAACAACAATAAATCAAAATGTAATAATGTACAGCAACTGCTCCTCCAGAAATTAACTTTTCTCTTTTGAAATAATTTTTTTGAAAAAAAATTGGGAGCAATGAAAAATTATTTATTGCAGCAAATATTTTTCTAAAAGAGTCTATTTTAAATTGCGCCTTTCAAATGGCATATAAGAAAAATTGTTCAATTTAAAATATTTCCTTATAAAATGCAGCATTCTGTATTCATGTTCTCGTTAATCTTTAAAAAAAAATTCATTTTTTTTAAGCTTTTCAGAGAAAGAACAAAATGAAATTTACTTAGTATAGATGCATTATTCATAAAATATTGTTGCTCGGAGAAATATGGTTCTCAGGCAAGAAAATTCTTTTATTACTTTTACTTTATAAAAATTTACTAATGCTTGTTCAAATTGCAAATATATGAATATTAACAAAATATGCTGAATCCTTTAAATACAGAAGCTTGAAAAAAACTATGTAACTCTGATAAGGGAGATTTGTTTGTTTTAAACACGCAACATTTTGAAACAAGAAATTAAAAAGTGAATCCTATTTTTTTAAAGGCCAAAAACTAGAACAAATAAATTTATAGAATAATTGTTTAGGGTTTTACTGAATGGAAAATAATTCATTTACTTTCTTATGAACTAATCGTTTCATTCAAGACGGAAACAGCAAAAAATTGTAATTTGCTTTAAATGATTAGATATAATATCTGAAGATATGCAACGTACTTTATGGTGCATGTTATTCAATAGTTGAAGCAAGATTGCTCACGAAAATGTGCTACATTCTAAATGCTCCCCCACCTTTCTATTTTTTTCTTTTTTCCACCATCTTCTTTCCTTTTTAAAAATAATTATCGTTTACTTTTCATTTACTTTTCAATCCAAAATAATTTAACGACATATATATTTTCTTGAATTGTAAACGAATGTGCAGAATTAGAATAAGATCGAAATCCACGTAGCTAGATAAATTGTCGGTTTTATTTTTAAAAATGTAACTATAATAACAAACCACCTTAGTAGGCACCTCGCCTTATTCGCCTATTAACAATTTCCGATTTTCTAATCACGAATAAATCTTTTTAGATTTAGAGAATTAGGTTTATATTTTCCATTCGGAACTACTGCCACTTATTACTTCTTCAATAAGGAAGCTCATATTCACTTTTTAAATTCCCCGAACAACATTCAGATATAATCTAGAAATTTAAATCGCATCTTTGTTTACTTTTATTATTTCCTCCACAGTAATTTCCTAACTGTAATTAAAGTGTTTAAATTATTAACTGTAACTTTGCATGAGATCAATGTTATCTAGAAAATTACGTTTTTACGTATCGTATCTACATATGCATGCACAGACAGCCTTTTCACTGACAGATTTGATACAATGTGTGTATGTGTGTGTGCAATTGTCATTTTTTTAAAATATAGGACAGCTGTATATTATAGTGTTTATAGTTAACTTGCTTTGTCAAGAATTTAATACTTCCTGTGCAATCTCTGTTTCGGTAAGGATGAGACTTTTACAGATACTTCCAAAGAACGCTAAATGGATGCTGGGTCATAAGCCCCGGACACAAAGGCAAGCTTGGCATCCATTTCGTAACTTGGCGGTTCTAACTGCAAGAACTAAAAATCCTTAAACTGCTGGAATTACAACGATATATCTATTAGGAGCGAAACAACAAGATTTTTTTCTGCAACATGATAAGAGACGTCTTATCATGCTGCAGAAACTATGCAAAGCTGAGAGTGAATCAGTTGAATTGAAGTCAAACGAGTCATTGAGCAAGCTCTTTCTGAGCGTTTTGTGCAGTGAAAAATTGTTTATTTACCAAGTGACTGCTCATTTACTGTATAGGCTGATTTTTCCTCTTTGTTTGCACTTGCTTCTGTTAATTTTTTTGCTACCATATAGAGTAAAGCGTTTTTGTCCTTCATAGGGATTTTTAGGCTTTGCATCACAGGAAGAATTTTTGGATTTGGACTACCAAGAAATGAAGTCATCCAACATGCGGGATAAAAAAAAATCGTTAAAAATTGTCAATAGGACCAACCGCTGAAGTTAGATTTACCGAATTTAGCAAGTAGTTACTTCTTGGGTAACAGAAATTCATGAAAAATGGGTTTTCAAAATTTTAGAAATAAAAATAATTGAAATTCAATCAAAATTTAAAATTTTTTCTCGTTAAATTCTAAATATATTTTTAAGAAAAAGAATCTTTAAATCACTTAAATATTCAAAAAATGAGCCTTACACAAATTTTATTTCTTTACTATTTTTTTCTTTAAATTCCTTTAATTTTTTAAAAATTATTCTTATATATATTTTATACCCATACTTTTTATTGTTTTAGTTACTGGAAATACACGCAGTGCAATGCTAACAAATTCATGTTTTGTGTGCATATTATCACCTATATATATATATATATATACTTTTAAAGAGTTTTAATGAATTAAAAATAAAATATCAAACCTAAATCATTTTATAGTGCGATATTTCAGATTATACGATCGAATCCTGTTTCATTTAGCGTTATTTCTAAGTTATTGGCCAGTTCTTTTTTTTTAATCAAATAACTTGCAGGAATATCAAAGATATTTCCAGTAATTTCTAAGGCACATTTCTATTTCTTTTCCTAGGGAGTCCCATATGCCAAAGCTCCAGTAGGCCATCTGAGATGGAAGAAACCAATTTCTTGGTGGTCAGACGGCGAGTGGTGTGGACGGAAAGAACGCAGGAGAGCCCACAAGTACGCCAAACCGTGTTTCCATATGGATCCGGAAACTCGGAAATTACGTGGCACGGAAGACTGCTTGTACTTGAACGTGTGGTCTCCAAGATTGGACACTTCAGTAAGAGATTTATGATTTTTTCTTTCTTTATTTTTTTCTTTCTTTTATTACTTTTCTTGAAGGCATGTTTTGCGAAGTTTAGCTTTTTAAGTTATTCTTGGGCCTTTCCGAAGCAAAATAATAATATTAATAATAATTCTCGGCAAACTGGGAAGCAAAGATAGATTTCTTTACATCTGAGTTACGATCTGGCAACATAAATTGGGGATTTTAGAAACAGTCAGAATAAAGGCATTAAAATAACTTTTCAGCCCCTAACTTCTAAGATATTGCAGTTATCTAAAAACTTTAAATACAAAAGTTGTATGTCTTAATGTTTCGCAAATTTGGCTAATTGAATTTATTTTTCTATCTTCAATATTAAGAAAGTTATTGCGAAGTAAAAATGTCAATCCTTCACCATTTCCATCTTCTTTCAGCTAGATGGGAGATTTACGAACTCGTCCCAGATTTTTAAGTTTCTAACAACATATTCTAAGATAGTTAAAATCCAAACAAAATTACTTATCCTGTTCAGAAGATAACACACACACACACAAACATATATATATATATATATATATATATATATATATATATATATATATATATACATATATATATATATATATACAAGGGTGTTCAAATAAAAAGGTACGAATCGACACTGTGGGTATAAATGAAGATTTATATTCAAAGTATACATCATAGGCCTCAGCACAACAATCCGATTGATTAAAGAGCCGAAGGATTCCTTGTTCCCAGAATTCCTGTGACCGTAATGAGACTCAGCCTTTCACAGTGTCCTTCAGTTCGCCGTCCGATTTGAAACGCTACCCTTTCAGATGCTTTTTCAGGGGACCAAACACATGAAAATCGCAGGGTGACATGTCCGGGTTGTAGGGCGGATGATCGAGCTGTTCCCACTTGAACTTGGCCAGTTCCGCGTGTGTGACCCTGAAGATGTTTGGATGCGCGTTATCATGGAGATGAACCACACCCTTCGTGAGTAGCCCAGGTCTTTTGTTCTTGATGGACCTACGTAGTCTACGGAGTGTCTCATAATACACATCAGAGTTAATGGTTCTAAAAAAACATCTGAAAGGAAGTACTTCAACTCGGACGGCGAACTCAAGGATGCTGTGAAGGACTGGGTCTCGTCACGGCCGCAGGAATACTGGGAACAAGGAATCCTTTGGCTCTTAATCAATGGTATCGTTGTGTATACTTTGAATAAAGTCTTCATTTATACCCACAATGTCGTAGCTTTTCATTTATATATATATATATATATATAATTTTTTCGAAGTCTTGTCCAGTGTAACCATTCCACTAAATAGTCTTCCTATAGGAATATCTATAAAAGTTATTTTTATTATAGTAGAAGAAATATAAAATTTAAAGGAAGAAAACGCTTAAGATTAGCTTTCAAATGAACTAAAATTAAATTTTCAGACATTTCTATCTAATACTAATTGTTCTTAAAATGAAGCAAGGTTTCTGCTTGCTTTCAGCTATTCGTGTAGTCAAAGACACGAGTTTAATCATACCATCCTGAGCGAAATTCCAAATTAATAAAAATAATGAATGATTTCATTCTTACAATTTTACGTATGAAATAAAAGCATTCTCTTGGCCCAAAATTACTTGTTTTCCCAATATTAAGAATGCAAATTTGAATCTTAATATTACACTATTTAAAAATTGATGTTGCATCATTATTTATTTAAAAAACGAAACCAATTCACTTCAAATGATTTAAGGGTATTTTTGTATTCATTCTTCATCGCATACCGTGAAATTTTTTCCAAAATATGTTCCTGCTGTGAGATCTTAAATTAACTACATGTTCTTACTACCTTAATTAAAAATTAATCTCATTTCTAAAATATGTTAATAGATGAAGTTTTCTGCCTTATCACTAAACGCTTCGTTTGTTTTAGTAATTCTCATCAATATGGTAATATTCAGTATCAGATTTCAAATAGATTGTCTTTTTTTTTTTTTTTTTTTACCATGATGATTTTTCTATATAAATCTTACTGATAATGTTCACTTTAGCAACGAATTATTCGCTATGAACATAGCGGTATTTTGAATTTTCCCTAAAAACTTATATGGAAAATAATCATCTCCCTTCATACATTAGGGATAATCGGCCATTTATCTCATATGCTGACATGTGCTCCAAAGTCGTAATGCTAATATTACTTTTATAATGGGTCCTTAACTGCTGGCTTGAGCTAAACTAAGTAGAATCAGAATTACAACTATTACCTTTCAATTGTTTGGAAGTCATTTTATGTAAAATAAAAGTTCTGATCTTAAAATTCGATGGAGATAGTTCAATTTTATGTGTTCAATATCAAATAATTCGCTCCAATTTAATTTTAAATCCATTGTATATTATCCAATTACTATTGCAAAGTTAAGAACGATTATTTCGCTAATTTAATGCACCAATTTGAAAACATAATGGTTAGAAAGCAAAGAAAAGAGAGGAGAAAACGTTGGATTCGGATTGCTCCATGTTTGTTGTCCAGGTATTATTCAAGACGAAACCTTTTTGTTCTGATAAAATGTAGTTAATGAAAATGAATTTGGGAACTTAAGAATCTTATGATGGTAAATCAATGCTGTAAGGAGAAAGGGGGATGTATATGATGTTGATTTCTTAAGGATAATGCTGAATTGGGTCGGAACTCTGTGCATACAAGTACATTCTATGTGCAATTTTTCTGTGAGCAACACGTAAGTGGCATTATCGAAATATTCAACTGGTCTTTCTTAATACAATTCGAAAATATTCTCTTACTTCAATGTGTAAAGTGTTGATGTTCATTTCCATTACATCAGTCACGGGAGTAACTTCCTTTGAAATCAATTATCCGCCCTCTTCTAGCATTTTCTAGCTATAGTATAATCAAAGACAAAGGAACCCATTAGCTTCTTATAGCATGATTTTAGCTAGTAGCAATTATTATAGATAATCCTAACTTGTGACAAGAAAATGTCATGAATTCTTAAGACAAAAAGAAATTTTAATGCAGCATATTATTTTCGCTTGTTACATTTATTTTTGGCATTGGAAAAAATGAAACAATGTTTACATGGCCGCTTGTCAAGGCCACAAGAGCGATGTCATAACCGTAAAATCATGTGTTCTTCACTTATCCCCCTACATATATAAATTAATATAATTTTTCTTGATTTTTTTCATGGTTTTTAATATATTTCATATTTTTTGTTGAATAGCCTTTTTTTGTTGTATCAGCATGCTTTTGACGATATTGCTTCCTTCAAATTATTTTTACATCATATTGACGAAAAAATGTTGTTCTTTTAATTTCTAATAAATATTCTAACAAAGACGAAAATTTAGTTTTATTATTTTAGGATATAATTCGAGGAAACGCTAGTAGAAAATGTGTCTTGTCACAATTCCAAATTCTTTATAATGACTACTTACAGACCTTTGACAATAGCTGCAAATCTAATGCCGAAATTTCGTTTTTTCTTGTCTCAGGCTATTTATTGTTTCAATAAAACTCAAGGCGAGAAGAATCATGGGTCACAAAAAACACTTCCTTCGCTTTGCGGTCGGGTCGAATGAGGCTAATATTGTTACCGAAACCACTCAGGCATATCTTCCATCGGAAACAATACGAAGAAGAAGCATAACTGCCAAAGATAACTTCGTAACCGAGACTCGCGCAGGAGAAAAAAAAGAGCCATTCAAACAGTTGCCGAGAAAAACAGGGGAACTGCATTAATCCTGTAAGATGGACAACGGCCCGCAAATCAGGTTTTCCTTTTTCTCTCAGTAAATAACGAACACTTCTTCACACTCAGCACAACGGGAGCAATATTTATATTGTGTCTGTATGGAAGATGAAAGAAAGAACAGTTTTACCCAAATAGTTGAAACATAGAGAAAGATTCGTGGGATCTCACACTATTCACAGAGGAATGAAGTACGTGGTGTCTGGGATTGAAACTGAACTCAATTATTATCGAGAATTCAGTAAAATTTTTGATTTTTGGCGTATTTACTGTTTTTTTAAAGAAGAAAATTGGCTGCCTTCGACAGCCACCTTTATTTTTAAAATAATTCGCAGATATCATAGAAACATTCCTCCAGCCACAACCTCTGTACCGAATTCGCAGATCTTTATTTCATTTTAAATTAATACTACCAATGGTCATGTAAATTTCATATTAAATCATTAGTGTTTTTCTATTACAAAACATCCATTTAAGAGAGAAATTTCAAAAGTTTAACTTCTCATTCTCTGAACAGCTTTGCTCAGTTTGGCAGTCGCACATTATTAACAATCATAAATAATGTAATATGGTTTGGTCTGCTACAATTTCATAATAAAGCTTATGACTCACAGACATATCAAGGGTTTTTGATCCTCTCAATATCCATTCTTGAAAAATATTGCAAAATAAAATATAGGTGGAGCTCCTAAACTCAATAAATGAACCAATTTTTCTTATGTTTCCTCTTCAATTAATTTCGCTATTTTGTAAGCAATCAAACTTCTCTATCATTATTATGCATTCAAAATTCAAAATACTACTTTTTTATTTTTAGAATATATGAAACATTAAAATTCATCCAAATGAATGTATTAATGTAATTAATATTATCGCTTCCGACGACTGTTTAATGAAACCAACTTAGTCATGTCAATCAAATTTATTTACTACATCTTACCATATCAAACATATATTGAATATCTATAGCATTCTAAGTAAAAGTAGTTATAAAGTATTTTAATTGATTTTTTATATTTAAAAAAAGCGAAATCACCAAGTTGGTCGACGAAATAAGGGAAATCATTTCAGTTGTTGAGGATGAAGTTGTTGAAGTATTATTTTACAAAACCTCACGAAAAGGAGAGGGAATACGACACCTGAAGACATATCATGTAGCCTAAATTATTGAAATCAATTCTGTAGTGATGAATACCGCTACAATTTCTCCACAGAGAATGCGTAACATATCTTTTTTTTTTTTTTCAATTTCTCTCAAAATTGAAGGAAAAAGGTGTCTCTTTTTGCCAATTTCAATACATTAGATAAATTTAAGTGAACATAATTTTACAGATGCATGTCAAAAAGAAGGAACTTTTGGAATTAACTTCAATTTATTTTACACAGTGGGTATTTTATGTACAAGGGAGAAGCGTCAGTCTGCATCATGACACAAGAGTGTAAGAAACAAATTCGTCCCTTCATTCTTTAATTTTTTTTATTCTTTAACACGTGTCAAGTTAGACAAGGAAATCTTTGGTATTATTGAAAAAATGTATAGATGTTAAGGAAATTTATCGTTTCGCTGGCGCGATGAGAACCACTGTACAGTAATGTTGTTAAACGCGAATTAGAATAATTAAATAAAAATGTGAGAATATTATAGAATGAAGTTAACATGGTCTAATTTAAGATTAAATTTTGGACATTAATTAGTATTTAAATCAAATTAAGATGTGTGTGTGTAAAATAAAGTCGTAAGTCGTGTTAGTTACACCATTTATAACTAAAGAACGGCTGTATCGATTTTAATGATTTTTTTTTTTTTTTTTTGGATTCGTATCAGCCTCTAAAATTGCAAATCGATTCATATATTTTCTTTAATACATTTCTTTCATTGGACAAGATTATGCTGTTTACATTTCACAATGTTAAATCCCCTTGAAAACAATGGATATTTTCCACTATATGAAGCTCTTGGTTGAATATTTCAGAAACTGAAATGAAATTTAACATTGGTTTTATAATTTAACAATAATATAATTTAACAAATAATTATGAAATAATGAATACAAATATAATGAGAATATATTTCAACACTATTTCGCATAGGTTCGATTCCATTTTGAGATTATAAGAAATGGCATTTAAATAAGCAATATGAAAAAGGGTTTCGCAATGAATAACACAAATATCCAATGAAGTCTCTTGAGAAACAAAGGCAGGCCCCTTTGAACTATTTATTTTCCTTGTGAAACACGTAATAGAATATAATGCACATCAAATCCCTTAGATTTCGTTTCAGAATGAAAAAAAAAGTATTACATTCTTCAATGTTTTGAATAAATTGGAAATCTGAAAAACTTGTCGAATGCTGTTTATTTTATTAAAGATGAAAAGCAATCTGATAAATTTTAGAAACGTATAATGAGATCTGAAAGTACATACGAAAAAATTAATGTTTATCCGTCATATTTATAAAACAATTCTTTCAGGATTCGTTCATGTTTCTTCCTATTTCGTTAAAAAACATTATTAAATGAAATAGAAATTTTGCAGCAAATACATTTTATTGAGTTTAGATAAAGGTAAGCAATTTCAAAGCATTGTATATTTTTGATTTTAGAAGCACAGTGAAAACTAAAATATTAAAAACTTATTTTTAAACTGTTATTTCAAAAATTAGACACATTGACGTATGAGGAACCTATATTTATTTTTAAGTTGTATAATATAAAAGAGATTTTACCTTAAATGTAAATTTTATCTTCGCAGAGAAAAGTGACAGAATGTCAAAAGTAGTAGAGAGATTTAGACTGACAAATATGAATCTTTGATTGCATAATAAAATAATTTCCTCGGTTTTTACTAATAAAGTTTATCATATTGCATATTATTATCTGTAAATCCATGATTATAGATGCAGCTGTTCTCAACAAATTTTCATTAAAACCTGAAACAGGAAATCAAACATAAACTCTTGTAGATTACTTTTATTGGAAAGTAATTCTATAGACTTGAATAAACTGCTTCTTTATGTTATTTTTGAGTTTTCTATAACACCATCTACAAGAAAAGTTCTGTTTTTTTATTATTTACTAATTTAAATCTTCAAAGTACTTAAGATAGAATTTCAATTAAAAAAATGTCTAATTCGCAATGATTTAACTTCAATGAATGAATTTGGTTATGTAATTAACAAAAATGAGCATCAATAATGAAAAAGATAAAATGTAATATTATGTTTTAAATATTGTTGTAATTATGTTAATTATGTTTAATATTATATTGTAATATTATGTTATGTTAAAAAATAAAACATTAAAATTAAAAGAATATTCTAAAAATTCTCATCAAAAACCTGAACAGCTAACACTACTAAGAGTATGTGTATGTGAGTGTGTGCGCGCGTGTGTGTGCGTATCTTGGAGCTTAGTGCATCACGCGAATTTTTCGAAATTTAATTTTAATTAATTAAAAAGTAAGCGAAATTTTGACGAGATAACTTACGTAAAGATTTTGGCACAAAATTCAATTTTACACCATTTCAAAATTTTAAGAATTTTCTTTTCAATAATATCATTTTAATAGTCGCTCAAACTTTTTTTAAAAATTTTAGCAATTCTTTTCCGTAATTTCCAAAAATAGATTACATTATTTATCTGAAATTGCACCTGCTTTCATTATTTCATCAAATATTTAAACGCATAATTTTCTTCCAAAGTTGAAAGCTGAAGAAGAAAAATTCTGTTAAATATCTTATAATTTACAAGATGAATAAAACAGTTGAAATTGTCTTAAACGCGTACGTGGAAATTAGTAAGTAGGCTGACCGGACATTTATATTTTTAATTGCGCTATGATGTCTTGGGATGGTTTCTATTAGAAAGATTTATATACCAAATAAATAGAACATATGTGAGACAATTAAAATAATAGACCTATAATGTCTGACATTTTGGTGGATTTATGCATATGAAATTGATTTAATTGATTAAACTGAAATTAAATGTAACCGATATATCCGAGGAACCGGTTGGCCACCAACGTCGAGAAGTCTCACATAAACCCTCATTATATACCGAGAAACATTCATATCAAAGATTTTTTATTACAAATACTTGTATACCTGACTTTTCAGCCCTGCTATATAGCAAATCACAAATTAAAATAAGTATTTCTTATTTATTTTCTCAGGAATATGTGATATAACATCTGATTCCTTTATTTATATTACGAAAATTTTCTCTACAGTAGAAAGCAAATATGTTCATAAATAATATGTTATCTAATGAAATAACTTTTTTTCCATGTGTATTACCTGTCCTGCATGCGTTTGTACAATTTTATAGAATAGAAAGCTCATCAAACTTCATGCTGTAATAGACAAGCGATTACAAGAGGGGTGGACAACCCACCTTCCTATTCTAATAAAATTGAAAAAATATCACCGTAAATGAAAAAAATATTGATTAAAAAATATTCAGAATCTGAGATGCAGATTAAAGGATGCCTGAGCATGGGAAAGAAAAATTTTTAATTTGAAATAAACTTTTAATAACAGTGCGTCGGTTATATCTACTATTTCAGACAGTTTTATATTCATTTCATCATTCTCTATTTATAGATAAAAAAAATAAGGGACGCAGATCATTATATTTCTGATTACATCCATGCGGAGAAATTTCATTTAAATAAATCTTCAGATTATTTTAAACGACGTTGTCTCAAAAATGTATTCTTCAGTAAAAATAATGTTGTTGAAATTGGAGTAATTTTCAAATTTTATGATTTTATATATAGTAGACTATCCCAGAAATGGATACATCTAACATTTTGAAAAGCATACATAATCTAGTTTTCCTTTTCCTAAATTTTATTGGAGAGTTTTTTTTTTTTCTCTTTGTTATGGAAAACTTCTTTTAATGAACTTCGAAAGTATCATACTTTTTCCCACTCAAGATTTCGAATTTGTTTTCTTGTGTTATTTGCCCTTGTTGTACAAAATTTATAAATTTATTTATGTATAAATAATTTTTTTCATTTTATGTGGTAACAAATTTTATTCACATTATTATTAAATTACAGCTCTATTTATTCGTTGTTTCGTTATTGTTAGTAAGATATAAGATCTTATTTATGTTCTTTTTAAAATCTTCATTATTTCCATTTTTACGTATTTATGTTTTGTAATTCAATTTTTTTCTTTCATATGTGATTATTTTCCAAAAACAGCAATCTAAATAATAGAGATAATAATTTCAGCCAATTATTTTTGAATAATATTACTCTCTTCGTATTCCAAATAAATATTAATATTATAAATTGAACTTTTTTGTGGAAATTCGCTTGTGCTTCAATTTCATTTATAACATTATTTTCTCACATGTATGCTTATTTATGCATAGTTTCGTTACGATTAGCATTATATAAATAATATCTATGTTCTTTTCAGATTTTTTTTATTCTTTCTGTATCTATGTATTTAAATTTTGTAATTTAATTTCGTTTCATCCTCGTTTATTATTTTTGGAAACTCTTTTTAAATAGGACTTTATTAAGTTCACAGTAAAAATATGATACAATGATGAATGGTTGCATAGAGATATAAGCCAACGTATTTGAATTCTTAGTGAAAATGATGAACAAATTATTTTCATTTCAGTATTAACATCTATAGTATTAACAATTTTATTAGAAAAACTATAATTTAAAATTCAGATATGCTTATTACATTTTTTTTATTAAAATCTGAAAATACATTCAGATATAAACATATGTAGAAGATTTTCTATAGAAATAACTCTACTCACAGAAAGAAGAATTTTATTAATTTTTATATCTTTTATAGCAAAATCTAGATTTTTAAATATAATTGTTAATTATTAATTAAGAATTTGTTGCATCTTCGAATTCAGATAAACTTATTTTCTTAAAAAAATATTTAATTATCACTTGTATGATTTCATTTAAATACATTTGGTTATTTTTTCAACAAGATAAATATTATATTAATTGGGAAGTGGAAGAAAATGGTACAAAATAAAAATATTAAGCGACAATGATGAAATTCAAACAATATGAAATCGGTTACATCCTTATAAAAACAATGCGATATTTATAATTAAATCGCTAGAAATTAAAAATGTTCTAATTTAGAAATAATTACGCGCGCCTTTCAAATCTCATTACAAAGAAATTTTTAAAATTAACATGTATTTTTCATTGCACCCAAGAATTTTCTCAAAAACAATACTTGATATAACAATATTTACTCTAATTTATATTATAAGGCTTTTCGTTACTCTACGAAGCAAATGCATTCTAAAATAGTATATAAAATAATCAAATAATTTTTATATAGAAAATATGAAATTAAATTACAAATTTGTTCTGTTTACAATCGAAGTTTTTGATTTGATTGCAATACTCTAAATTTAAATAGCTGTGATTGAGCTGCACAAGTAAGAAACAAATCTATCAATTTCTAAGAAAAAAGAAAAATTTCAAAGTAAATACTAAGTTTCACTTCAAAGAATTCATATTCAAATACTTAATATTTGAAATTTTTAAAAACATATTTTTAATTAAAAATACATTTTATAATATTTCGCTTCGAAACAAAATATTTGCATTAAATTTTAATAGCATTTTTCTTCAGTATCTAATCGTAATTTTTGAAGAAGAAATGAATCATCTTTTTATAGTTTCATATCCTTCAAAACCAATATATCATTTATTAGGTAACTTAACAATTTGACTTATTTAGTTTATCTCCATTTTTTTTTCTTTATATATACTGGAAAGAATATTTAATATTTGGTTCTAACATAATAAACATTGAAAAATAGTATATTTTAAATTATATATAAATTTTCGCTTCATTTATCTGATTTTTTATAAAATTTATTATTTATACAAAATGAACAAAAAATGGTCTTAAAAATATTTATTATATTTTAAAATTTACCTTCATGTTTCCGACGATGCATAAAAGACAAGGAGTTTAATTAAATTAGCATCTTTCTTTATAAATTACTTCTGAGTAAAAATTTCTGCAAACATTTTTTTAATTTTTCCTTTGAAGTTTAAGATGAAAGGAAATGTCCAAGCACAACTGTAAATCCAATTTAATGATTAAAAACAATGATAATTCTGAGCTAAATAATTTTTGAAATATAGTTATATTAATTTATTTCAGAAATAGACTAAAAAGAAAATAACTCTTGCTATTTTAAATTTTTTTAAAAGTAAGATTTTGCTTCGAATTAATTTAAAAGTAGCTCCAATTTTCTGCTAAATACCTTCTTTTAAAAATAGAAACCGAAGACGAAACTGAAAATCCAGTCCAAATACAAGAGTACATGAAAGTATGTGAGTATGTATGTGAGAGACAGAGAGACCAGGGTGACCGCTCTTAGAATGGCCAAATAACTAATTTTTAAACTATTAGAGAGATAGACATGTAATTCCACTTGCAAAAAAATTCTTTAAATATTGGAAAGAATTATATTTTTTGTCGTTTACTCCATTAAATGTATTTCTGAAAAAATTACGAATTCTAACTTTTTATACGGTTTCCTAGTTTTATTCAGTCATATTTAGAAAAAAAAATTGATGCTCCTAAACATGCGATTAAAAAGTTCACTATTTTAGGAATAAAATGGATTGACTTATTGCTGTTTAATTTAAATAGCAGTCGTACAAAATTTATTTTAAGGAATTATTTCGAAAGGTAACATGGCAGTGTATAAGTTCAGTTTGCCAACAATCCTTTAAATTCTTTTTCGTAACTGCGACTTGTGCTGCAAAATTCTTCTAAAATATTGATTTTGTATAACAATTGTCTCATAACAATTTTTTTTTTCGCAAATGAATTTATTTTTAATGTTATAATACTGAGGCGATTTTATTAAATATCATTGGCGAAACTGGGAGATTGTGTAGAAAAGATTTCATATCATTTTAGGTTTCGTAACATTTTAAGCAATATCTTTATTGACCCTTATAATGTAAAATATAATTCTTAATTCTTTTCTTCTCCTAAAACATTCTTTCACTTGGAACAAAATGTCTGTCTTCAGCTTTAATAATTAACTTTAATTACAACAATAGTACATCCATTGTACATTTTTTTTTACTGTTAAAGAAACAACATTTTAACATATATATATATATATATATATATATATATATATATTACTGTTAGAGAAATAACATTTTAAAGCAACAAGAAAACATTAATTCAATTTTCTTTTCTTTTCACTTGGCCCCTTTCCAAAATGTAAAAACATATCTCCAAACACAGAAGCAGAAACAAACTTTCTATTTTTAGAATCCAATAATTACCAAAACTAAATGCACTTCCTTTACATCTGCCAAATCGAAATTCCAATATCTCCTCTTCAACAAATCATACCTGATAATTTCCAATTTGTAATAACTCTAATAGCATTATCTCCTACAAATGGAGATATGAAGTAAATTTCATTAAAGCCACAGTTTCTGAGTCGCGTCGGAATATGGAAAGGTATTAAAGTTAGAAGGTTTGACAACTGAAACAAATATTTAATGGCAGGACTTTACGAAAGACTTTGTAAATCAAGAATGCAGTCGTTCCCATAACAGCATCTGGTCGGACATTTATTAACTGTCCTATCATCATTGTCTCTATTTGTGCAATTATCCGTGAATAATTATGCGCTTTGTCATCAAAATTCAAATTATATGCTTTCGTTATATATGATCATTCCGATATGCATAGTTTCAGTACTGATATCAAAGACCTAAAAGTATGTAAATATGTAAAGAGCTTGTGAGTGAAGCAGCCCAAGGTATTTCATATGTATATGAAGAATAATCGAGACTAATTCTTTTCTTGGTTCATGAGGAATGCTCACCTCAGTTTTTGGGATTACTATATTTGAAAGTGCATAGTAAAGGGAAGATTTTACAAGCGCCAGTTTTCATATTTTTTCGTTTTAAGAAATGAATACTAATTAAATTAATCATTAGAAAAATTCGATTTCAAGATTTTCATGAATCTCCCCATTGCAGACTTCGGTGGGTCTTATGTGTGCTGTATTACATATTATGAAATTGTATGTGCTTCCCCGTGGACCTGTAAATATACCTGTGAGTATGACAAATCACTAATACAGCAAGCTGAGGGGACGAAATTTGGTAAGTTTCCTTCCAATGTAAATCATCAGTAAAATTTAATATGGATGTTTACTATCGGTGAAAAACCTGTCTATTCCTTCATATTGTCACAAAACTGCACTGTTGCTTTTCAATACAGTTAGTTCCATCCTAAGAAAGGTAGTTTTACAGACACCTCTGATAATGCTAATCGGAGGCCGTATCAAACTTGGCAAAGATTCGACAACTTTGTTGACAAAATCAGAAGATTCTAGAATCTCCAGGAATTTTGGCGATAGGACCAATAGGAGGCGAATAACATCGATCCTTTGAACACTTTATGTGCCTTGTCTCGAACACTATAAAACGCCGGCAGACCTGGTCATGTCAATTCGAAGTGACTAGACTACTGAGCCATGCTCTGAGTCTTGCAGTCAATTCTTGAAGCAGCATAGAGTCATGAGCTAAGTAGTGAGTCTTACAGTAGTGAGTCAGAAGTTGAGCAGACCTAAAGTGAGGATAGCAGACATTTGGAAGGATATGAATAGTCCCAAGAAATCTCTTTTCCTGATAGATTTTCCTGGTCAATTTGTATGCTGTTGTGTTACCGATTAGCTGTTAGTGTGCTGCTTTTTGTTGTTAGTACTGTGATTTTGTACGTCTAGGCTGTGCTTTTGCCGTCTATTTTCGTGCCTTTATGTTAATAAGCGTCGTTATTTGTTATTAGGCCTGTTAAATGGGTCCCTATTCACCCGCTGACTGGACCCGTCAATCTTGCTAAATTTCGTAGAGAGTTTTTCCATAATAATTTGATGTCAATAGTGAGACATCAGAATTTTTGCGGACAATTTTCGGTAACAATATGTATGCAGTTATAATAACTTAAAAATTTAACAATCTCGGTAGATGAAATTTGACATATGGTTTATTACCACAATTGTACCGTTTAGATTGAAATACATAAATGGGCTGACAGTTTACTGATTTATTTATTCCTGTATGGCGGAGTACGATAACTAGTGATTTCTCATACCAGTTTTATAAAGATTTTCTGCGTGGAGATATATTTCGTGAAGGATTTGGTTGGAAACAAAATGAAGTTCTTATAGTTAAAAATAGATTTCAAATATTTGAAAAGATTTAACTCAGTTTGAACCACATTTCTTTTAAGCTGCCTCTCATATTCCTTCATCATTAATTTAATATCCAAATGATAACAATCCAAAATAAAGTAGTTTGCAATACAGACTGCTGCATATATGAGATTTCATTAAATGATTTATATAAAATGAAAATGAATTAGAAACAAAAAAAAGATGTGGTTTAAATAAAATTACTTTTATGAAAATTCAGCAAGTATTTATAACCAATAAAACTTCTTATGAAATATTTGCTGTAAATAGCATACATCTTCATAAGAGATGGTATTGTACGTAACTAGTATTTAAAAAAATATTTTATGCAACATTTTGTATCCTTATTTGTATATGCATTCAAAAACGCTGTAACTATTATAGTTATATATTCCGATTCATTCAAAATACAAGCCTTTATTATACGCACAGCACGTATTTCCCATTTTCAACATATTCTGCACGTTAAATGTATGAAACGCTGTTATAAAGTTGGTGAGGAATCAGCGAAATACCAGCAAATGAACTTATTTGCATGTCAAAAGCGAAATCATTAACGCGAATAGAGTTTGTTGTAGATTGCTTCTTTATTTTGTGTTATCTTTTGCACTTGAAATTCCAAATGAATTCCATCAAGAAAGAATGAAATCTATCCCCTCTATACATAAGACAACACTGTATAAAGCGTTTCCTTAATAATTTTTTTAAAAAAAGGTCATTTGAAGTTACATTTTAATGTAAGGGTTTCATCTAATGCTATTTTCTAGCTACGAACACATGTTTGCTGGTAGACAGCTAAATCGTAATTCAGAATTAGTTGGAGAAATGAGTCAAATATTTCTTGCTCTTTACTCTTGATTCTGCTCATTCTGATAAATAGGAATTCGACGGCATCTGTCTTTTTCAAAATAATTTCATTTATTCATTGATTACCTAAAATTATAAGAATGAGACATTATACTAACAGAAATACAATAATATTAAAAGTTATCTTCTGAAATACTTGGATACATCATTATGGTTTAGAAAAGTTTATTTATTTTAAGAACAAATATTTGGATCGAATTTTTTATACAAAAAAAAAATTCTATTCATTATCTTCTCATAAAAGATAAGAATTAAATTGAATATTGAGCAATTTAATTTTTAAAAACATGTACTATCATAGATTGCATTCCAATAGGACCCCACTAGCACTACGCCATGCACAATTATATAAACTAGCAGAAGTGGTCTCCCGAAACTTTCTTACATGCTCTCTAATAAATGTACTTGCATAAAATGAATCGTGTGCTATTAGCGAAAATTTGTTACGAAAAAGTCTGTTATCGTGCAATCTTTGACGATTAATCGGTTGGCTACAGTTACAGTGCTTGAAAACCGAACATATTCTCATGATTTCATGAAGAATGATGAAGAAAGACAGCCAATTCCTTGACCGATTTAATTTCAAATTTGATACATATTTGTACTTTTAATGTCAAATCTGTATCAAATTTTATTTGCCTGCTTCTCTTTATTTCATGGTTATGGGATTCACTTAAATTCGATCAGTAGGATAAACAAATTTCCTCTAAATGTATTTCTCTCAAAATTGGATAAATATGTGCAAATTTTGTATAAACGTAAGGAAATCAAGTACGATAAAAATCTGATAAATATGTACAAATTTCATCAGCCTAGTTCAAACTATTTTTGAATTATCATATTCTCAATAGAGAGAACGCAGTTTCAAGTAATTCATTTTTTGTGATATTATGATTTGAAACGGACAGAATCTTGAGTTCAAATTTCTGATGATTATAATTTCTTTCTCTATGAGTACTTCGTATATGACGCAGTAAAAATGAACACAGACAAAATTTTACATTTTATTTTAACATATTTGTGTTTTTTGAAAGTCAGTATTTACCATTATATATTTTCCTAGAATTTTCAATAATTTCTTCTGATAAAAGATTAGTCATTTCAAGAAATTATTCAAGATTATATTTCAAGAAAATACCGGGAGAATTTCAAAACCTAACAAATTTATATTGGATATTAGATAAAATAAAGCCTAATCGTATATGCCGATGTTATCAAAATAATAAACATCTTAAATCAAGGATAATTGGATTTGAATAGTTGAATCTTTGAGAAGCTGTTGTAAAAAGGTATATGTATATAGGATAATCGTCAAATTATTCTTTCGCATTATACAGAGGATGAACTATTAATGAAATTTCGAAGTAGAAATAATTCGGCAGAAGCACTTTTGCGAAAGATTTTTTTTTAATTAAGAGCAACTAACCATTTTAATTTAGATTACAATCTAGCAACGTAAGTACGAAAAGAAACAGAACTATGCGTTCTTGATATTCATTTCAGTACGCCATCGTCTAATGTTAAAATCTCAGTTTTGGTGCTAGAATGTTTGATGTGTGAAACTCGATCCCACAAAAGAACTGCCGCTTTAGTGGGTTTCTGGACACTAAATCCATCGAGAATATTCTTTCTTCCTGATTTGGTGCGGAGGTTTGAAGAAACATTTGCCTACGCAAGTGTCACCCTCATCATCTGAATGCTTTTCAAAATTTTGAAATCCATTCTTTAATATCCCTAGAGTTGTTACAAAGCAGACCGTTGATATAAAAGAGCTGATGATGAAGACGAAATCTATTTACGGTGCTACAGAACTAATGAGCAAATGAAAGAAGTATATCAAAGAGTTGTTCGGAGTAGTTAAGAAATCGTCTAACGAATAAATGAGAATGAAAATCAAAAATGAAATTAAAAATTGGGATTTCTAGGTAACCCCATAGCAAGAATCCAGCAATTTTACACCTTTTAGTGTTTTATATAAATAATTTTATCATCCTAAAATGTTTGAGGTGCAATTTTGTATTTTCACTATATAAAATTGATAAAAGTATGAATCCAAAAAGGAATTAAGTGTTCAGAACTTAACTACAGACACCAAGGAATACAAATATATGTTCATAATGTTACATACATACATACATACATATATATATATATATATATATATATATATATATATATATATATATATATAAACGTGGTAGCAAATTGCAAATATAAAATATTTTTTTATTTATTTACTGAATTTTTAGAAAAATAATCAATCAAATTTCTGTAAAAATCTATAATAAATAGATGGTTAGACAATTCATAGTTAGGTTCACAATTATTTACTGTGCACACATGATATCTCGCAAGGAATCCTCAACAGCATTTTTTCTTGTTATTTTTATCGTTACTTTCTGATTTAAATAAATTCAAATTCTCTTAAACTTTTGCATATGGGTTTATAAATCACTGTACATAACAGTTTATTTGCAGTGCTTCAAAAACCTAAAAGTTATGTATTGACTATAAAATCGCAAACAACAAAAATGCTTTTATAAATAATGCTATCTATGGACCGAAGCAGAGAATGGGGGAGAAAGTGAGCAACCACGTCTACACGACCTAACACAAAGCAAGAATATTTAAATTCTTACTTATTTATTCAAATCCTTTTTTTCCAGCGGTCTTTGTCCTTTTTCAAAACACATTTGCATGCCGAAACTATTTCATAAATATATTCTTCTCGAGTACGAGCAGGGGAAATCTTGGCCTCACTCCCTCAACTATTTGTACTGAAGAAACAAACCAACAACAACAAAAAATTCGCAACGCACTCGAAAACTTTTACTGCCTTGCTAGATGCCTGGAATGCTAACGTCAGTCCGGTCGATATCTTTGAGAAGAAACTTAAGAGCATGAGGAATTTAAACAACTTCTTTGGTTAAATCTTTAGTGCAAACAGGGGTAAAAGTGTCATGAGGGGACTTACTGAAAAGTCGGATGAAAAATTCACAGATATCTCCGTTGCCAGTCCAGAATTGCTTGTTGTACCAGTTTTATGTATATATTCTCCCCTAGTACCTTATCTCTCTATAAGAGGAATTTCCATTCTCATAAGCTATGAACTTAAGAAGATTTGTTCCTGTCATGATGTCTTCTAGAAGAAGAAATACAAATTTTGATCGTGGGAGTTTTATTTCCTTCTCTTCTATTATTTATATGCCACTGCTGACTCGGTGAAATAGACATGCTTGATTTAAAATGCATGGTTGTCTGCCTTAAAATGATTTATTGCAATTGTTCGTGAAGTGGAGAAGTTCTGTAAGTGGTGTTCTTTATTTTTTTAACTACTGGATTTCTTGAATTTTTTCTGTACTAAGCAAAAGTTGTAGAATGCACTTGGAAAAACAATTTCTTTTGCTGGAAAAATATTGTTTCTTAAACCATTTCAATTTGGCAAAGCTTTTAGAATTTTGTTGTATTGAAATTTAGTCTTGGGTGATATTTTTATGTTCATATTCATCCATCTTCATTCTTCGAATGCTAAGAGACCTGAATTAACAAATAAGTTCAAGTTAAAAATTGTTTTTCTCAGAGTTAAATTTTAAGGTACAAAGTGGCCATAAAGTAACTTATCTTAAAATGCCCAATTTTTTGACATCTGCAGCTAAAACGAATGAACGAAATGAAACCACATTTCATATTAATGCAAGCCTGTAAAGTTGCTTCCCAGCACGGTTAGTTTTATCACCAGAAAGACTGATTTACAATCTCTGGGATACTGCTCGGGTGTCCAGCCAGTGGTCCCAGAACTTGGCGACCATTTGGCGACTTGGCGATGAATTTGACGTCTTTGGCAACAAAATAGATAATGGTGGAAACTTCGAGAATTTTAACGATCCGTCCATTTGGAACCGTTATACGCCTGATTGGCGTAGAAAGTTCTCGGCCAGCCTCCCGCAAACTATAAAAGACCGGCAGTCTCAAGCTGCAATGAATCATCGGAGTTGGAATCATGAAACGAGTCGTCGAGAGGATAACGAAGCAACGGTGGAATAGTCCAACGTTGTGTGGAGCACAAGCTAGTGCTGAACCTAGCTGTGTGCAGAGTCCTGTTGTTCATTGAGGAAGCAGCATCAAGTTGTGTGTGTGGAGTAGCCAGTCTTGTAATAGTAAGTCGGCAGTTGGATACAACTAAAGCGAAGAGACAGATGAGTGTTTCAGCTGTCTGGAGAGACTGAAGAGCGAAGCTCCGAGGATCCTCTCTCTTGCTGAATTCTGTCTGGCCGCTTTGTGTACTGTGGTCGATTGCTACTTGCGGGCTACTGTTTGCTGCAGTTTGCTGCTGTCTGCTGTCCTATTTTCGTCTCGGCTGTATATAGTTGTCGTCTTTGTATTAGTGTCTTCGCTGTTGCTTTCTACTGAGGCCTTCTGATTGTGTTTTTCACCACTATAGGCTAACCCGGTGATCCGTAACAATATACAGACTATGAAAGGCAAGGGAAAATGAATTCCTCAGGGGAAAAATTGTATTAACAGTTTATGATAGCAGAAATACTGGCACTGTGGGAGTATAGTTATGAATGAATTCCTGAAACTCACGGAAAATGATCTTTTATACATCAACATTAGGGTCCCATGGACGCCATGCAACATTTTCAATTTTCTGACTTTCCCTGTGTTCAACCTATTACGTACGGTCTATGAAGTTCTCCACTGCTGCGTGTAAACTGTCAATTCGAAGTTCATAATAGCCCGTCTTATGTTCTGTTTCAAAACATGCAGATTTTCTTAAGAGCAGCCACGGCATTACATTGTCTAGTGTAGAACAACTTTACCAGTAAAGCTTACAGAGGTAGTAAGGTAGGTCCCATATAAAGCACACATCAACAGTCAATCACGAACAGCAGTCAATAAGATATCAGTAATCAAGAACGAGCTTCTAACAGGCCATTTGCTCTTCCCTTTTTACAAGGAATGCGTCCCCCTGGTTTCATGCATGCACTAGGAATTTTACATAATCCATCTCGATATGCAAATTTCCGCCTTCGCACCTGACAGCAGTGTCAATATTTCCCCTATTGGCTACTTTTAGAACTGCTTTTTTCTGCGGCATTTATTTTTTCATGCCTACCACAGTGTGTATATAAAATGTGGTTTCATTTCGTTCATTCGCTTTAGCTGTAGAAGCCTCCAAACAGGAAAAGTTATTTTATGGCCACCCTGTATATAATTCATATCCAAAATACAAGTCACTCGATGATTAGCTATTTTTTGAAAACCTGATTTTATCTTCCATTCTCAAATTTTACTAATGATCAAATCATTTCCCCATGGGATTTTACAAAATCGGAATTGAAAAATTCATCAGTATCTTTATTTCCAAAACAGAATTGCTAGTTATTCTGAATTATATATATATATATATATATATATATATATATATATATCTTCTATAGTTTTATTTCTCTTACAAGTGAATTTGCCATTAGTATAAAGTATGAATTTCAGATTTTTTCTTCACATGATGTCTTCTAGAAAAAGAAATACAACTTTAGACATTGGAGTTTTATTTTCGTTTTGAGGATTATTTATGTGCCAGTGCTGACTCGGCGAAATAGACATGCCTGATTTAGAATGCATGGCCGTCTATCTTTAAGATGATTTATTGGAATTATTCGGGGAACATAAAATTCAGTAAGCGCTATTCTTTATTTTTTTTTAACTACTAACTTTCCTAGACTTTTTGTAAAATAAGCAAAAGTTAAAGAACGTACTTTGAATTTTAAGCTTTATATTAGAAAAATTCTGTTTTCTATGCTGCTCCAGTTTTGGTAAAAGTTCTAAGGTTTAATATTTATTTTGTATTGGATCATTTTTCACTTCGTGTTCATCCATATTCGTTCTCAAAATTATGGAATACCAATACAATTACGGAATTTAAAAAAATTTGAAGAATGATTGGTTCTATATTATTTAATTTGGAAATCTTTTTAAGGATAAATCCTTCATAAAAGGATTCATACGTCTTCTTTTAGAAATATTCTCTCAATCTCATTTTTATTTCATCACCGCCATTTTGCCGATTTTCATTAATTTTCTTTTCCGTAAAACAAATGAGAACAGAAAGAATCTTCATTATTAAAAATGAAAAGATATAATTCTAAAACTGGTAATCATCTTTTCAGTGAGCCTGTTAAATCGTTTTCTATTCACCATGTAAATTTTAATGGTAGAGATTATTTTGACTATAGGAAATCAAAATTTTGAATCTTTTTTTAATGTTCTGAATGGATATGATTTAGATAAATTAATGTATAAAATAGAAAAAAATCCTGCAAAAATTTCGAAAAAGTTGTAAGTTCGCGTACTTTCAATAACGATTTTATATTTCTTTAATTTTATGGGTATTTTGAATTTTTTTCATGCATGATAGGCGAATTTCTCATTATAAATTTATCTTTATTCAACTTAGCATTGCCATTAAATTTCCTTTCCCAAAATTTTGAATCTTTTGTACTTTAGAAATTATTTCTAATAAATTTCACATCGAATTTTCTCTTTAAATATTAAATACTCGCATAATTTAATGAAGCCTTCCTAGTCGATTATTTTCTTTATTAATATACTTAAAGCAAATTGAAAGAAGTTATTTAAATAGAAAAATAAAATTAATTAATGAAAATTAAATAAAATTTTCTACCAGTTTGATGTATGTTATTTTTAAATAAAACCTCGTAGTAAAATAAAAAAAAATCAGTGTGCGTTATAAGTATCTGTTGAATGATTTCAAAATTTTGCTAGAAATTTACAGTTTTGCATAAAAATTTGATTTATCTGGTCTAGTGTGTGTTTTGAATAACCATGCTCACAGGCATACAAATGCAAGAATGAAATGCAGAAACAGTTTTCGACTGAAATGGGACAAAACTCTATTCTTTAGGTGTCAATAAAATTGTACTTATCTATTTGATTTTTGAGCTACCGTTGGATATAGTTCCAGAGAAGGGATTTTATGAACCAAACTGCGGAAATTTATCAAAATATTACGGTTGAAATGTTTGACAATTATAATACTGTCTGTTTGCATGTTTCGTAATTGATAAAATAAAAAACTTTTTTTAAAAAAATAAAAGACAAACTTTTGAGAGTAAATAAAGTATCCCTTGTAATTATAATACGAAACAGAATTTTATCAAATTTTGATAATCCAAAAAGCAAAAAATAATTAGTTTCATTAAGAAGAGGTACATGATTTAATAAGCATTTTTCCCACAAAAAAAAATTCAACGAAATATAATTACTACAATGAATGTTATAAACCATTATTTTTAAGCCGCAGTTAAGATAAGGGGAAGTATAAAATATTTTCTGCATACATTATTTAAAATAAAAATGCAATCTTTTAAGCTTACGTAAATCAGAATCAATATTAAAGCCCATTAACTTTTGACTATTTATTTATGCGTGTTAACATTCTATCAAAACCTTTATTGGCAAGCTGGTAAATACGTTATATTTAAATACAAATTACATAAAATATTACAGTCAGTAATATTTTAAATAAGATTTTCATAAATGTTAAATGTTTATCTCATTTGAAATCCCTTTGATCTCTTTTGTAAAAGTAATTGCAATTGAAAAACGAGAAAAACTTGAGCGAGACTGCTACATTGCAATCAAAAACATACTCAACACACAAGATAAGCATTGAATAAATACTCTTTGTATAGATGTCTCAGGCTTGTCAAAATGCTTATTACGTCAGAGAAAAAAAAACAAGTCATTTTTCATAAAATCAGAATCTAACTGTGGAAATGAGCTTTTATTATACAGATGAAATTATATTTCACATTGTGAAAGAACGAAGAAATGAAATTCATTTTGCGTAAAACGGTTTTTTACATGAAGAATAATTTAAATAAAACGCATTTCTTTTTAGTTTCGGCTTGCTGCATATTTAATACCGAATTGAAAAAAATAAAAAAATAATTGCACTTTGAAAAGACATCTGAAACAAACCGCCCGTGATGAAAAATCTCATAAAAAAATTAGTTATTTTTAAAATAACGATGAAAATTATGAATATGCTTTATTTTGCTTGCTTTGTTTCAGTAGCCTAATATCAGAAAACGTTGTTCTTTTAAGCTAATAAATGCTTTTTTCCTTAAAGAATGCATAATGGAAAATGATATTTATATGATAAGTAAGCACGCATTTCTATAAAGACATTTGATTAAATCACTGAATTATACTCTCTTCACTGTAAACATTTGTGCTGATATAGTACAAATTTTTAGTACTAGTTCTTGATGATAAATGACGGAAAGTTGTGTTAGCTTTATACTCCTCTGCGTAACTTTAATCTTATACTGATATACATAGTTCTTGTGATAAATGTCAGGAAATTTGTATTAGCTTTACTTCTCTGTATATCTTTAATTAGCTTTATACTAGGTATCCTTACTTTTTTCCTCATACTCATAATTCTTGAGATAAATCCCAGGAAATTTGTGTTTATTTTATATACTCCTCTACCTACCTATAATTTTAGATAAATGTTTCCTTATGAAAGTTATTTTAAATCGATTAACAAGTATATGATATGAATCATAAAAATGCATGTAAGCTGTCATTGAAAGGTTTTTCCAAAACTTATATCATATTTGTTCTAAAACGTTTTGACGCAGAAATTTTTTTAAAAACTATTATAGTATATATATAAAAAGGGTGTTGCCGAATTCGACCAACAAATTCAGAGGAGTGATAGTAGGCATCAAGAGGATAAAGAATCACCTTACAACATGGGGTCCTAAATGACGTTTAGGGGTGAAAATCGCAAAAATAGAAAGAGTCGGAGAACTTTTGGAAGCTGTAAAAAATTAACGAAAAAACAAAAACAAAAAATAACAAATGATGTTTAACTGAAATTTTTGAAAGTGAAAGTACATTCTTAAAGGCTATTTTTCATGTAACATGACGATTTGATCAACCAGGGGGTCGTAAATTATTAAAAACGAAAAATAGTTTAGAACCCTTATCTGCATAAATATTAAAACTTTTAGAAAAATAAAAGCTTGAAAATATAAGGAATTTTATACTCTTTAATTTGATGTAAGTCTGTATTGTGAAAATTGAGGAGGTTTTAAGATATTCAAGAAAAACTAAAATGTTTGCCAAGAAACATCGCTGCAACATCAGAACCGATATTTATAGAGGGTGTTGCCAAATTGGAAAGGTAAATTTAGAGAAGTGATAGTAGGCATTAAGGAGATGAAAATTCTCATAAAACATAGGGTCGCAGGAGATGTTTATTCTGTGAAAATCGCAAAAACAGACACCGAAAAGACAATTAGGTTGGGGAAGCGGGGATAGTAGAATGAATGCGAGGATAATAGGGAAAAAGAAGCTTTCTCCTATGTAAATTTTCCATGCGTTTGAGGAATATAAAAGCAACGAGCATTGCAGAATTGATGATTCGAGGAGTATAAAAGCAGCTTGTATTCATTAAAATGCAGTGCAGAATTGATAGACGAAAAGTTTCATTTGAAAACAGCATGTCAGATTTCACGAATGACGAATATGCGGATATGCATTTAATTTACGGCCGAGCGGATGGCAATGGAAGGCCTAGCACAAAGAAAATACCAAGAGGAATATCCAAGTAGGCGTTATCCACACCACAGCACCTTTGCAAATATTGATCGTCCGTTGCGGGAGACAGTATCCTTCAAAATAACGAGGCCAAATATAGAGCAAGAACGCAGTGTGCGCACACCTGAAGCAGAAAACTACCTCTTTGCCGATACCCCATCGAAATCACGAAATCATTGCAGTTGAATTGGGTATTCGGCACGAAATGGTGTGGAAAGTCATGCGTGCTGAAAGCGTACCTCTTCCACTTGCAGTCCAACTCCTGTGCGATGATGATTTCCCACGTCGAATGGAGTTCTCACGCTGGATGCTTGGTGCCACACAGGAAGATGCACTCTTTCCTGCAAGAATTTTATTCTGAGATGAAGCTTGCTTTACTAGAGAAGGCATCTTCAACACGCACAATGCACATACTTGGTCATCCGAAAATCCCTATATCACTATCTCATCAAACGTGCAACACAAACTTAGTATTAACATCTGCGCAGGAATTCTCGGAGATCATCTATTGGGACCGTATCTTAAGTTCGAACGCCTCAGTGGCGCAAGGTACCTGGTTTTCTTGCAGCACGTCCTTCCGGAGTTTACTGAAGGGAATACTGGCCATTGCACACCAAAACATGTGGTTAATGGATGATGGGGTACCAGCGCATTTTTCGAATTCTGTGTGTAACTACCTAGATGATACATAGCTGGATTGGACGCTGTGGACCTGTTGATTGGCCTCCACGTTCCCCGGACCTCAATCCCTGGTATTTCTACTTCTGGGGCCACATAAAATCTCTGATTTATCAGACACATTTGGATATAGTAGGAGATCCCGTAGGACGGATCATCGTCACTGATGGAGAAATCAGAAGCACAACATTGGGCAATTTATATATTATAATATATATATATATATATATATATATATATATATATATATATATATATATATATATATATATATATATATATATATATATATATAATATTCATTCAATTTTTTTAGTTCAACTTTATAAAAAGTTAAAAAAACTTTAAAAAAAAAGATATTCTCTTCGTTTTGGTTAACTGGCTTAATTGAGCATAGTTATAATCAATTTCCCACAAATGGTTATAAATTTCAATATAAATTTTCAAGTTTCAGCAATTAATTCAAGTAACTTTGAAGAAAATAAATATATATAAAATAAACATAAAATATAAATAAATAAAAATTAATATATAAATAAAAATAAATATAAATATATATAAAATAAATATAAAATAAGCATTGATTAAGTGACATATTCATCCAGTTTACAAATAATTATTAAAATTACTTTTATTACGCGAAAGATTTAACACAGTGTAATTTTAATTAATAGACCAATCAAGGGGACATTTATTGTATTATTTTACAAAGTTATTTGATTTATGTAATGTAAAATTTTATACATAGCATGTGAGAACTTTCAAATTAAAATCATTAGCATCTCGAAATACTTTTAGCATTAATCCAATTAATGACACTTCAGAGTTATTTTTTAGGTAGAATTAAAACAAGCTCGGTAACTCATTTATAAAAAATAAAGCCCTTCTGTGCCTCTTCTGATTCCCTTAAGTAATAAGTTATCACATGATTCTTCATTCGGTAACAAGGTTGAAGTATAAAGATAGTTTTTAATTAATTTCGGAAGAAAAGAGTGATTTTTCTCTGCTAATGCATTAATCTTACAATGCACTTAAAATTAATGACGATAGGAGTGGCTGTTTTTCTGATAGAAAAATAATAATGATAATTGAAAAGAAGAATGTTTTATATTTGGGCTTTAAATATTGCATTCTTTAAAAGTGTTAGAAGCCTTTTAACAACAGTTAATATGAAATTCGTTTATAGAAAAAATATATTAATTTTTGCTATATTTATTATTTAATAACTGAAATAATTCTTAATCTATAGTGATATCCATTGTAAATTTAGTAAGGGCTTTTGATTTAAGTAGCTGAATTTTCATTGAATTTAAATACTGTCACAGGATTCTGAAAAGTCTTAAAATATTAATTATGATAATAATGAAAACAATTTACAAACATTGCATTATGAATAAAAATATTTTTACAGCGTAATCAAATATTACTTCACCACTTTTATTAATTAATAATTGCAAAAATCTTTTAAAGGAAGTTTTTCAAGAGATTGAAATATTTTTTTTTTAAATTAACCATTACGCAACTTTTATCAAGTTTAAAGCTCCATGATTAATATTATAAATAACCAAAAGTGTTACAAAAATAATTAAATTATTAGATGTTTTTTGCTTGAAATAATTTACTACTATTTTCTTTCTCTCATATTTTTTCAATGATAAAAATCTTCTAAGAAGTGGATTTTCATTAAAAAAAACTGATTTTATTCCAAATATTTAAAGAATGATTCAGAATTAATAGATATTTTTTTATCTTTCATTTTCCGAACTTTATATTAAAAGTAAAAGTAGGTATTTATTATATTTGCCCCCAAGAATCTCCCTGAAATTAAAAATGTAAGCAAGGAACATTACCAAAAATAACGTTATGATAATAGAATGAAATTTTTATAATTTCATTTGATTTGATAAATAGTGAAATCTACTTTCCGATTAATATAATTATTAGTGATTAATTTATACGTAAATAATTAATTTATCTTGATTTCAAAAAACTATATATAACTAGAAAAAATCTGTAAGGTGAGTTGAGACGGCAAATTACGATCTTAAATCCCTTTTTGAAGTTTTATGCTGTTTAACAAAATTATCCAGCTTTTATTCAAAGATTTCAATTTTCAATTTTTATCGCACTTCATCTTGTTTTCAGCGGCGTATTATTGGACATATTTGATAAGATTTGGAAGGTGTTTAATATTCAAGCTTAATGCAAATAGTTTAGTACTTTTTATTTAGAGAAGAGAATTTTTGTGAGAAAGCGATTTGATACAATGAAAAGTAAAATTAAAATGATGAAATTACAATAACTATTAAATAATATTATTTGAAAAATATTAATGCTCACAAAAAATAAAATAAAGTAAATATGTGCTTTTCATTTGAGAAAATACTTTAAATCATGCGATATGTTTTATATTTTACATTGTTTGAATCAATAAATGCTCTTCTCAAATATTACTAAATCTAAATTTTTTTCCATACTTATTTAGTCATATTTCGCAAAGTATTTCCGATACTCTAGCATTTTTTTATAAAAAAATCAAACTTTTCTACAATTAAACCTGAAAGAGAGACGAAATTTTAAGTTTCCTTACTTTTATTATTATTATTATTTGGTATCTTGAGGATATACTATTCACTGATTGGTTGATCTTCCTGATGGTGACTATTCAAAGGATCTGAAAGCTGCATAACTCGTTCAGTTTCAGTCAAAAAAATATTGGATTTTGTTTTAAATTTTAATGTGTGAAAAATATTTAATTAAACATGAATAAGAGTTTCAAGGAACTAAAAAATAAAAGTTTCTTAATGTTTATCATCAGTATATTTATTGATTCATGCTGCGTAAGATGCAATTCTTGGTGCCTTTTAAACCATCTTTACAATCTAAAGTATACTCAACTATAAGGAATTAAAAAATAACTGTTGGGTTATAATTGGATAGTATTTAAAAAAAAACACTTTTCAAATGCTTGAATAACGCACAAAAAGGAATGAATTCAGTAGAACGAAATTCATTAGTGAATCTAGTCTCTACAAAAAGGAAGCATAAAAAGATGCCTCAAATACTATGAAAATACAGCTGCCAATATGGATAATAACACGAAAAAGGTTTCTCAGTTTAAAAAGAGTTTTACAGCTTAACAATGCAGAAATTTTAGTTCTTAACGAAGTTAGTTTCTATTCAAACACTTTTCCAAATACTCTTTTTAGAATCCATCTTCTTAAAAAATGCGCTAAAATAGATTTAATTTTCAAATATGACAATGGTTGCTTAGCAACTCTTATGTATTGAATTTTATATATTTTTAAGCATTTGCTTGTACTATTTTCTAACATATTTCTTATTATGTTAACTTAGTACCATAATTTACATCATTATACTTCTAAAAATTTTATTAGCTTTTATTTCAGTGCTGTAACTTTGACATTTATAATTGTTTGTAATCTTTCCTAACTATTAAAAACATTCAAACTGAAATTTACATTTTCTTTATATATATATATATATATATATATATATATATATATATATATATATATATATATATATATATTATTCAAATCTTTAAGCTATTAGTATATTACACAAAAATAATTGAAAAATGTATTAAAATAAGAGAAACAGTTGTATAAAAATGAAATTTATGCCACTAAAAAATTACTTTTCAAATTTTAAGGTGATTTAAAATTAATTTTTGTGTAGTAATATGTTCCGAAATTATTTCTAAAACAATAATTAGATAATAAATAATAAATAATTAAATAATCCTACTTCCATCTTTCACCATTTAAAAGTGCATAGGAACTCTTTGATAAAGATTTTAATCCATCTACGTGTTGAGAAATGTATTGTTACGGAAAATTTCCGCTAAATTCGACAGGCTCGCTGTAATGGGCGTATGGTGACACACTCAACAAAACTCAATAACAAATGAAAACGTTTATTAACACAAAGGTACGAGTACACACCAAACATCAAAACGACCAAACACAGCCAAGATGTGCATAAGAAGTAAACAGCGGCACTTCTAACAAACAGCAGAACGCAAGCAGCACACCAATAAAAAGCAGCTCGAAGTACTCTGAGGGAGAGAACTCGTTCAACTATTAACCAGATCTGAACTCAAATGACTGCCTCCTGCTCGGTCTCATGATTTTTTATAGTTCCCGAGACAAGGCATAAAAGGATCTCGAAAGATCACCTTAAATCGCGTCCTAATGGACCTATCGTCAAAATTCTCAAAGATTCTATCATCATTCATTTTCTAGCTAAAGTCACCAAATGATCGCCAAACCGGATGTCAAAATTCCAATTAGAATCTAATAGAGCCAGCTGTCCGTGAAACTTTTCCTTTCGACGATAGAACCAGCTGTGCTGGAAAGCACAAATTTAATGTCTAAAATGTAGGTATTTATCAAATTTTTAATTCAATTCATCAAACGTTTGATCTTTCGTCGGTCCGTACTTCCCATGCATGTAAATATAAACGCAATGTTCGAATTCTATACATTCAGTTTGTTATCTTATGACCACATCTTTTGTTTTGAGTCAAAATTTTGGTGTCAATCGCCAGGCAAAGAAGCATCGAAAATGCATATCTGGCGATAAGACACAATAAAAATACTAGATTCACCACAAATATCTATACGTTGTAACTATCGTTCAGCATGCCATGCAAAGAATTCACATTGCCCTAGGTTCACAATTTTATACTGGATAAGACCTTTATTGGGGAGTATGCGAGGAAGTTTTGAAGAGACTATTCTTTTTGATTTAAGGTTTTATTCAGACCTAATTCAGTCATCTTAAAGTCTTACAGTTCTATAAAGGTCATTTTCTATAACTTTTCTATAAATATTCCCCCTGAAATGACTACCCTTTTTTTTAAAAGCGAAAAACCAATCTTGCAGCTTTATCTCAAACCTCATTCCTTATCCTGTCCTAAATCCGAGAGCAAATTTAGAACTCACTTTTGAGCGACTAGGTTAATAATTAAACGAGAAATATGTTCAATGTTCTTGGAAAATTGTAGTATTTTTTTTTCTATATAAGAGAATAAATTCGACTGGATTTTGTAACCAAATAAAGCCATAACTTCTGTTTTTTTTAATTCAAATCAAAGAGATTGCAGTATTTTCCATTGGTTCTAAATGTAGATCTATTAGCTATTGTTTTATTGAAAACAACAATAACAGCAAAGGAAACAAAATAAGTTTCATGCGAAATTTTCTCGAAATGTAAATCTGCAATGGGAGTTAAAGAGTCTCTATTATATAAAAAAATATAGAATTTTCCAAATAAGAACTAGATTTTTCAACGAAATAATCGCATTCAGCATTTTGTTTAGTGTGCGGTGGAATATTTTTCTTATTTCATGGGAACGTAAAACGTTATTTCCCCAGATACATGTGCTTCTCCGAACGGTTTTCGATAACACAGACCCCACTGAAAAGACATGCGACGAAATTGCTTATATTTCCTATTTCCTGGTCACACAGATGAGAGTCAACTGCTGCTGCTCTCGCGTCTCATTTTTATATCTCCTAAGACGCGGCTTTCACTGTAACCGCAACCTTTATCCTTTCACTATCAGAATGCAATTTCAGTTTGGGAAAGTAGAAGAAGAAAATAACAAAATGAAAAGTTCGTTCGACTTTTCGGGCAAGGAAAAAAAGGGATTTTCTGTGGTAAAAACGTAAATAAAAATTTGCATTCTCTCCCAGCTTCTTTCTCTCCCAAGATCGAATAATAAACAAGAAAATTTCCTTTCCTAAATCTGGTTCCATCTTACCTTTTTTCTTCCCTATCTCGAAATGTAAAGAGTGATTCATTTTATACTGCGCTTCGAGATGCGGCATTTGCATATCAAAAGATTTTCCGAGGCAAAGGGACAATTTACTAAAACGTCGGAATTTGGAGAAAATGGAATGCCTTAGGCTGCGTTTGAAAACTATCCCTGAAACAAGAACAGGGTGGGGAAAAAATAAAAAATAAAAAAATATCCGTATCTTTCTTCCACTAGAGAGCAATTTCCTACCCAACCCCACCCCTTCGTCCTTTCTCCGTCACAAGTTTGCTAGTTCCAGAATACATTACAAGGCCGAAGGGAGAAAAAATAAGATCTTATATAAGAGTCCTTCTTTCTTGATAACGAAACATGCAACTTCATAGAACTTATAATAAAGTTCAATGTGTGTGTGTGTTGGCGCTCTACAGGTCAGACCGCTTGCCCTACAGCTACCAAATTTGGCACACGTATACCTTGGAGGTCGGGAATGTGCACTTGGGAGCGATATTTTCAAATTTTCAATTAGAATTTAAATTAATTAAAAATTAAACGAAATTTTGGCGTTTTTTTTGCGATAACTACCGAAAATATCATCGCATAAAAATGACTTATACATCATATGATGTATATATATAAAGATATATATATATATATATATATATATATATATATATATATATATATATATATATATATCTTTTTGATGATACTATTGTTTTAACCTATTGTCTATTGTATTAACAACTAAAATTTCTATTTTTAATGAATTTTTAAAAAATAATTTAATCATATTTTTCAACACCTTATATCCCACAAAATAAAAATTAAATTTAACTTGCGCGAGGTCGTCATGCGTCAATGGGTGGAAAATTAGATTTATCAACGTGTTGCCATCATATTGACAAAAGCTCAAATTAAAAAAATAAATAAAAAATTACAAATTAAACATATAAAGATGTAATTTTCAGCACGTGTTTGTGTGAAATGAAATACATAGGAAATAGGATATTTTATGAAAAGTAAATGTCAAGAAAATCTTTCTATGATCTTTTACAATATCGACATCATTAATTTAATAAAACAGCTTTATTTAAGGTAAAAATGGTTTTATATATATCCTTTCAATTCAGGACCCAAACGGATAATTTGTAAACCTTTAATAACAAAAATATATGCGTAAAAATGGTCTAGATGAAGTGAATAATCATATTATATGTAACTTGGGTCTAAAATTGCTCTAATAAATGACGAAAGTTTAACTTTTATCTAGATCCTCTGCTCTGTGAATCATATTTAACAAAAAAATTTTTGGGACGCTAATATTTTATATTTAAAATGTTGCATTCCAATCAACTAAATCAGTCTTTAAAACTTACTGATTTATGAATATTTGAATATCACTATTCAGTAAAAACGGGTGATATTAGACTACTTCATCGACCCTCTCAAAGATGATACCCCAATCAGCGCCCAGGATTTCTCAAGACTAATTGGCCTTTGATTATGAAAATGTTGATTGTTCTAAACTATTCTATTTAAATTTCATTCGTTTACTTATTTAAAAATCCCAATGTCAAGAATATTTCGTAGAATATAATTCCTTAAGACCAAAGGACTGTATAAAATCTAGATTTCATAATTTTTTTAAGTATATTTATAGACCAAAACAAAATGAAATATTGTTATTAACGTCATTTAAATACTTTTGAAAGTTAAACTAAAAACTGAATTTTATGAATTTATGAGATTTTTGTAGAATATTTCTTAAGATACTAAGTAAATTATGAAAATTATTCTGTAGACTTAAATGCTGATCGATTCTGTTTTCAGCATTCATTTGAAAAAAATACGCGGTTTCCGTTAAAATATGTTGTTTATATTGATTGCAGTTTCATCATTTCCACTTTAATTTAAACTTGAAATTTTACGGGGAGCTGGCAGAAAATGAGAGAAATACATAGTAAATTAGGGCTAAAGGCCTTTTTAATAGTATGAGTATTATATGACAATCAAAATTTGAAACAAAAATATTTTGATGAAGAAGCTATTAAAGACAAATTACTTAAAATATTTAACTAAAATTTTTAACTAGCATTAAGATCGGCAAGTCGGCTGGTGGCCAAAAGTGGATAGTTACTTAATATAAAATAAAGGTATAAAAGAGTAAACGAAAAAGTATTGGTTCAATTACTGTAACTGTATTAAGTAGTGATAAAAATGTGAAATAAATATGACAACAGTAGAAATTATCAATTCCCGTACCTAATTGTATTATTTTCATATGCTTATGAATGTATATTTATGTTCTATTGACACTCTCACTATCAGTAAAAAAATTTGGAAATCTATAACAGTTTATTTACATAAACAAATAAATATGATTTTGCGGATCTTATCTATTTTTACAATGCGTGTTCATCCTTTGGTCTTTTTCTAACGAAGAGCAAAAGCTTTTTTATTTTCCATTTCCTTTTTAAGGAGAAGACAATTAAAAATTTCCTGTTTAGGATTTTTTTCGGGAAATTTTATTTTGATGATATTATTATTTCTTTCTAAGAAAGAAGTATTTATTTAAAGATTTCATTCTTAGTCGTTAAAACGTATGTATTTTTATATCAAAAGTTTTATAAAGATAAATTAATTAAAACGGAGGTTTTAGTTATAATATTTGTTCTGTATTTTTTTTCTCCTGTGATAATATTTTTTTTTACGTTGTTATGTGAATCATTATTTACATACATGAGTAGTTTTATACCATTTTTATTTTCTATTTCATTTTATTACCAGGATATTCTTTCAATTAAAAATATATAAAAAATAATAATAGCTAATGCTAATAATCATTCCACTGAAAAATAAGAGATTCATCATTTTTTAATGAGTACAAAATGTAGTAGTAACTAAGTTTCCATATTGTTAATCATACTATTTCGCTATTCTGAACTAACTTGTTTAGCTGAAAAGTATCATTGAATTCACTAAAATTTCAAAAAATGCTTTATATTGCTTTTGATGTGCTGCGCAGGATTGTGCCATTCCATGAATATTTGAACCCATTCTCATTCTCATAAAATAGTGCAGTGTTGAAATCAAATAAATTTTTGCGCTTGGCGTATTGATACACGTGTTCAGAGGCGGCGGCAGAGATTTGCCGACGGGGAGGAGGGACAAATCCGACAGGGGGGCAAGCACAATATCTCTAATTTGGCTTCAAAATAACTCATAATAATTAATTTTACAATTGATTAAAGAAAATAAAGAATTATTTAGCTTCTTTTTTATCCAGATATTGACCCATTCTTTCATTTTTAAAAATTTGCAAAGATATTTGTAAAAAATATGTTGTTCTCAGTTTCTTTTACTGACTGTCAAACTATTGCTAATATTTGAGCTTATTTTTTATGAGACTCTTAGAATTTAATGGCACTGAGATTTAATTTTTGAAAAAACATGGTTATATTTTATTCTAGGTTGTAGTATATAGATAGGAACACAGATTGCGCCAGAATAGCATTCTATGTTCCTGCAAGCAAATGCATAAGAACATGCATTTGTTCATTCTAAATGAACAAATGTATGTTCTTATCTTGGAATCTATATGAAATGCATGTTGAAAGAAAAAAGTTTTGTAAAAGAAACTTTTTCAGAAATTCAGTATAATAATTAATAAATATTCGATGTTTTCACCAAAACATTGATTTTTCAGCGCAGTTTCCTACTTAAAATATTTGTTAAATAAGGATTGCGACAACGAGCAGAGGTGTTTCGAATCTGAGGAGAATAAGTGTGCGTACTCAACAAAAATTGACTATAGTTCGGACACGAACAATATAGAATGCGGAAAAGATACAGTGATGTTATTTCTTAAGAAGGCTGGAGAAAATATTTTCTAAATTTATGTATAAACTTACTATTTTATATAAGATATGAAAAACATTCTTATGAAATTTTTATGACTGTTTAAACATTAGATTCCCCATGTATTTATTTTTCAATATATATTTAGACTTAAAAAACCAACGCATTTTATTAAAAAAACAATTAGATCTTGAATATGAACTTCTCTATCTTCATTTTTAGGAACGCGTTCTTGTGATTAAGTACTTTTTTAATTCGAAGTTATTGCAAACTAACATTCTACCCAAAACCATGAGTTTTATCCCCTCAGTTGCATGAATTGGTTTTTCTTAACCCCTTTGTATACAATGGCAAATCTGACTCGCTTATGGAATTATTGAATTTTAAATTTTAAATCTGAAATTAAGTGAAAGCATTAAGTAATTTAAAATGCAAAAATCACTTAAAAATGCATCATTACCTCAAATGCCCTTATATTATTCTAAGGATTAAAATAACAATACTTGTCCCAAATAAGATCTGTCGTCTAATTAGGAAATTAAGTAAATCCGTATGTTAAGGGGTTTTAGCATGCATTTTCACAAGAATGTCAAAAGAAAAGAGTGTTTTATTAAATATAGTTTAACCTTTAAGCAGATTTTAGTCAGACCATTCTCATAGTGAAATGAATGAAATAAATTTACCAGTTCGTTACTGCGGAAGTAACAATTTTATAAATAAGATGATGATTCATTTTAGAACTTGAATTTGAATGATGAATTATAGAAAACAACTCTATCGTCTTATTCATGAATAATATAAAAGCATCAATTTCTCTAATAATTCCACTGAAGGTAATCGAAGTGATTCCATAATCTGTGATAAAATCTTATCGGAAGGACAAATATTAGTCAGAAAAAATGTGACGTTTTCATTTGCCAGCTTATTGATTATTCTACTAAATTTAGTATAAATTAAATGCTGAATGAACATTATGACATTTAAATAAAATGACTGAGAATTTGGAGTCGTCGACAACCATTCGCATTGAATTCTTAGTCGACCGATCAAAACTTTTTGACAAAAGGGGGATATATCATATGTCTTATTCACTTGTTACCTTGTCGGTTATATTGCCAAAACTAGTGCAAATTAAAAGCTTGATGAACGACATTTGAATCAAATGTCTGAAAATCAGTGGATAGAATTTTCGACATTCGTCACATGCAATTCACAGTTGATCGTCCAAAAATTGTCGGCACAATGCGATATCTTATTCACTTGTCGGATACATTGCCAAATCTAGTGTAAATTATAAGCTAAATGAACGACATTTCAATCAAATGTCTGAAAATCTGCAGATTTAACGTCTTCGGCATTCACCGCATTGAGTTCATAGTCGGCCGAACAAAAATTACATCAGCAAAATGAGAATATCCCCTTGTTGATATCTTATTCACTTGTTACCTTGTCGGTTATATTGCCAAAAGTAGTACAAATTATAAGCTTAATGAACGACATTTGAATCCGATGTCTGAAAATATGCGAATTTAACATCTTCGACACCCATTGCATTCAGTTCTTAACTCGGTCTATCAAAAATTATCCGCAAAATACGCTATATTATTGGCCTACCACCCTATTGATTATTTTGCCGAATAGAATCAAAATACTTTAACCGTTACTTGTGATACTTCGACTGTTTACAGTATATTAACTAAAGTGAATTTTAAATAATCATATTCGATAATGTGCAACTCTCTACAATCATCCTGAAATGATGAACACTTTTGCCGACGAAACTCTCAATAGCTCGCCGACGGGGGGTGGGGGGCAAGAGGCTGCCGACAGGGGGGCAATTTCCCTCCTTGCCACTCTGCTACCGCCGCTTCTGCTCGTGTTGATATAAATGTATCCTATTAAATAAAATACCTCATATTTAAAGAAATACAAAGCTGAGAGAAGTAAGCTGAGCGAATACAGTAACTACATGTATTCGAACTTAAAAAGGTAACAGAATAATTACAAACAATAGTTAAAGAAACAATAGTTAAAAGAAAAAAAATGTACATGAGAATAAAGATTTTATCAATTTTTTTTTTCATTTACTGTTCTATTATTTTAAAATTGAACCCTTTTGTTGTTTTATATTCTTTAATGTCGAAAAATTGAAGTTTATAATTAACGATGTGAGCTTTAGTTAAATAGAATCTAAGAAGACACTCGGCAATTATTGCTGGATTATTACTTAGAATGCCAAGAATAAGTTTTAATTTAAATTATTAATTAATCGCAATTATATAAATATTTCCACAGGTTGAAATTTTTTCACCTTTGTTTCGGAATAATTTTTATACATATATTCTAATTTCTTGAAATGTTTTTTTAAATGACTGAACTTAATGTTGATTGTAGTTTAAAAAATTCGAATAACTGATGAATGCCAATCACTCGTATATATGTCATTTGGTTGAGAAGATTAACTATATGAGTGTTTATTGATTTATGAACATTTTATGTTTTCTTAACCATATTTTAATAACTCATATTTTGGTAACTGAAAGGAATAAATAAAGATATCCTTTTATAATCATTTATCAGTACAAATGACTGAGTCACAACTTCTTTTAAAACTTTAGCTTGTTTCATCACAAAGAATATACTGAGATAGTTTGAATACCATGGCGAGATCTATCAGATAATACGAGTGAATAGTTATTGAGCACTGTACATGATACTATGTTTTCCATTGTCGATCACTTTATTAAAATAATGCTTGATCTTATTCCATATCGTAAATTTAAACTGACTGGAATCTAATATAGTGTTACGGAACTTCAATTCCACTAAGTCCGTAAAGTAACTGGGTTCGCTTGTAGTGGGTGTATGGTGTGAAAGCAATCAGCAGGCTTCAATAATGAACGACGACTTCTATTAAACACGAAAAAACAAATACCCAGACAAAAAAAATGCACAGCCGAGACGAACACACATCAGCACATTACACCACATTACATCAGCACAGCCCACAAGTAGTAATCGGTAGTAATAACAACCACAGCACACAAAGCGGCCTGACAGAATTCAGCAGGAGGAAGAAATCTACGTATCTACTCTCCACGGTCTTTCCAAACTTCTACAATTCTCCACTTTCTCATCGCTTTAGCTGTATCCAACTGCCGACTCACTACTACTCTACTCATTGATGCTTCATCACTGAATGAAATCAAAGGAAACCACATAAAAGGCACTGCAGGCTAATAATGCGAAATGATAAATACTTTCATTCCAAAAGACCAACGTAAATGGAAATCAAAAATTCAAAGAAAAATGTGATCATTAAAAGAGGAAAAGTTAATACAAAAGCACAAGAACCTACCTCTTTTCGTGTTGGCAGGACAGCACAACTGCCGGTCGATGGTGATGCTAAAGGAAAGCTAGTAATATTGTTAGTATTGTATAAAGAAGATACTATTAGAAATATTTTTAATATATCATAAAGGAAAAAAATATTTTAGAAAGAAAGTTTATAATAAAAAAATCATAATTACAAAAAAAATTGAAACTAACGAATAAAAAAAATACTTTAAGTCAAATATCATTAAGTAATTATTATATTAATTCTAATTGAACCTTTTCAGTTCATTAAATGGATCCTAGGATGAAAGTTTGCATTCGTTTTTATATTACTTCAGAATAAATACGTATCTTTTAAACAGTTGACATTATTTTTCTATCGGCAATTAAAATTGTGATTTATGTGAAAGAAATTTTTATTTAAGATATTATTCCTTTTTCCTCATATTATTTTTTCAATTATTTATCTTTATTCTTTTATTTATATTTTATCTGTTTGAATCTATTCAAAGGAATAAAACTCAAAAATATATTCATTAATGAGTTGGTTAATAAATTGATTAGATTTTTATATATTAATTAATATTAGTAAAATATTTTCATTCTCTTACTATTCTATAGAAGATCTTTTCTCGTTTTAACGAAGAATAGGAAAATAAAAATCTCCATTTTTGTTTTTCTTTGTCTAATGCCTACTCATTCAAATATAATTTCCAATCTCAACTTCTATATATTCTGCAACATCCATAATTATCTCTTCAGCAAATCTCACATCCTCCCTCTTTTTGCAAATTAAAGTGAAATCTTCTGTTCCATCCATTCTACATATAAAATGACTCTTTCCTTTAATAATTTCTCGGTGCATTGGTTTTACTAACAAAACATAAAAAACAATCCCAGCTCTTCCCTAAAAAGGTTCGCCATCCCAGCTTCTCGATTAATCTACGCTCGCGCCGGAAGCCCAAACAACTCCAAACCTCATCAGATTCAGCTGCACGACTTATTACAGATCCAAACTCCACGGCCTAATAAACCTTTTCCACTTTACTGATCAAAAGATAAACTTCAAAGCATTTTAATTTTGCCTCCGCGTCTTCCCAGCGACGGGACATAATGGAGACCCTCCGCCTTCGAAATGATTTTCCAACCGCCTAAACCCCGCGGTCTTGGTTATGTGCCCGAATTATTCCCGAAAGATGAATTAACTCGTATAAAAGTTTGCCCGGCGGAGCGCTCTGCCATTAATCAGGCTGCCCTCCGTATTGTATTCAAATCAAGTCATTTATTATTCCTCCCCGGGACGGATCATTTTTCTGGCCACTACACCGGGCCTTAAGTGGAGTGACACGGGCATAAACATGGGCCGGGGCGAACTTTAAAAGCACAGCAGCGAATCGATCGTGTGAATTATTAGGAGGGCTATTGATACACCACGTCTCCTCGTGAGAAATTCATGGCGTGTCAGGCGGGAATTTTCGAGGGAATAGGTGTTCTGCCGGGGATGTTCCTCTTGGGATGATTTTTATCACTTGTTCTAATCAGACTTTCGATTTGAATTCTTTGGAATTTTTGCTAGTGTGAAAGTGTCGACAAACGGGAATAACTGTGATTACGCAAATTGAAAAAAACATTTCTCAGGGTGACTGAACAAGGTGTGATTATAGTTCGTTTGTTTTTCCTGATTTGAGAAAGTGAGTATCATTTAAGCATAAAATATACGAATATATTTTGCAACTCTATTTCACCTAAGCATATAAAAAGAGTGCATGAATTCGAATGTTCTTTACCTTCACCTATTGTTGTACCTTGCACATATTAACTGTAGCTGACTGGAGTCATTTAAAAATTCAGTCGCTATTAAACTTCAAATTCTCATGTAGAATTTAAAAGTTATTAATTTTTTTTATTAAAACTAGTAGCAGCATTAGTATTAGTATAAAAAAGAAGAAGAAATTAGAATAAGGCTTCAAACTGTGAGAAAGTAGGAAAATTATGGAGGATCCAATTTCTCAGTAAAATCCTAAGTACACTTTCCAGATCCAGAGATTTTTGAATGATACATTTTAATGGTCCTTTATTTATGTTTGTATCCACAGTTAGCATTCTTTCTGCAGCTCTTGTTTTGAACTTCAAGCTGATATATTATTTAATATAAAAGATCAAAAATATTATCTTCTCTTTGATCAAGAATTTTTCTTTGTTTCATTAATATACAAAATCGGTGTTGGCAACTGATGTACCAGTGAGTGTATTTCTACGGAATGATCATTAATGCACTTGGTAAAAATCTTGTTTTTCTTAATTAGAATAAACCGTTAATTAACTATCAGTTTTCTGCCTTCTCTTTTAACATTCTTTTCCTTAACGAATAAAGGAATAAGTTAATTTGAAAAAAGGGTTTAGATAAATGCATTTACAAATGATTGTATTAAAAAGTGTCAAAAATATCATCATATTTGAGTTCATTTTACTGATAAGAATTTAAGAGGTAACTAAGTAATCATTAATATAGTAACCAAGAAACGAAAAATTCCTAACTACAGAATCAGAAGTATTAATCTTTACTTGAGCACCCACTGCTGGCTCCGCTAACCAACCCTAAGAAAAATGTTGTGATACTTTCCCAACTCGCTTGCAATATAGTGATGCATTTCTGTCAGAAATAATTGCATGAACTGTTAAAGTAATTTTTCATCAATTATTAAGAACAAAGTCATCTATTTCTAAAGTTAAAAAATGTGTGTGTGTGTGTGTGTGTGTGTGTGTGTGTGTGTGTGTGTGTGTGTGTGTGTGTGTGTGTGTGTGTGTGTGTGTGTGTGTGTGCGTGCGCGCGAGTGCGTGTGTTAAAATTCAAGATGCAATTTACCACTCGCTGTTTTGGTGAATTGTATTTCATCAAAGTTAGTTGTCATAATATTAAAGGGGCGGTGGATTTTTAAATAAGAAAAAAATGGACAAAAATATGAAATTTCCTTTTTATTGCTTTATCACAAAAATATGCATGTATATTCAAGTGAAATAGCATTATAAAAAGTATTATTCAATAAAATGAATATCTGAAGGAGAAAAAAGTATATTCTAATCACTTTTCTCAAAAAGATATTCTAATTAGATTTTAAAATCTTTGAAATGCTTCAGGTGTCTTAATTTTTGGGCGAGTTAAATAAAATCGATGATAAGGACTTCGGTCAAACATTAAAAGAAAACTGGGTATGCATATTATGTTTCAATTACCGTGCAAAAAAATTCTTCGAAAATTCAGTGCCTGTTCATATAAATATTTATAAAAATTAACATTTTAATGGAAATACAAAATCATGCACAATCATGTTCAAAATAAATTTGTATCGGATAGTAAGAAAATCATAATTAAAAATTGAAACATTAAGTTGCAGGAAATATTTTGAAATTTTTAAGAATGTATCTATTTATTTTTAATAATAATATTTTACCTTTTCAACACTTTTGTTTGCCCTGATTTCTCATTTTCAGCGATTTAAATTTTCTATCGAAACTACTCGATTTATACTGATTTTATAGTATTATCTATGAAACTCCAAACCACTAGCTTTTCTCACAATATTCCGCTGAATCAACCATGTAAACAAATTGAAAAATACGAGCTGTTGCCAAATGGCGTTTGACAATTTTCGCCTAATTTTGCATCCCCATAAGCATTTTATGTATATAAATTTAATAATATTTAGCAAAATACACTCTGATGTCATCTTAACAGCAAAATTTCAATAACAAGGCTTAAAACACCATCATATATAAAATGTATAACAACCTAGCTAGCGGAAGGTTGCGGATATGGCGTTAGAATCACATAATATCAGGCGAGTTACAGGATGATCATAAATAAATATACTAACTTTGCAAGGGCTATCAAAAAAAGCACGACCTTGGTGTTCATCTAAAATTAAAACTATCAGTTGGAAGTTTGAATTCAATACATTTATAAATCTCAGAATGGTTGCCAAGGCTGGGAGATCATTTTCTTGGCATCCATTCAACAGCCATAAAAATATCTACAAAACTCACTTCCTTAGTCCGAAATGAACTGTTCGAGGAGGAAATGTTGCAGATCCATAATAGCGAGAAATGAATCACAAATGTGAAGCTAGCAGCCTTCTAGCTAGCAGTCTAACGACCCTCCGTATTGCCAATTATCGCCAAATTCTCATATCTGCACCCATTCTAAGTGTCACACTACACAAGTAGAAAAAAGTACGGGATGAATCCTCTCACCGTCTGAATATTCTTCGTATTTCTGGAGGTACTCATGTTGACCACTTATAACTCTATTGAATTTAAACGTTCCACTTTTATTTTATTTTTTTATTTCTGAAGAAGAGCAGGATTGCACTTTATTTTGTTTTCTTCTAATAGCCCTGAAATTATATTCATATATTCAGAATGGTTTATTCCTTTATGAACAATCTGTATTTTAATAACAAGAGATGGACGTGAATCAAGTTTCTGGAATTTAATTGCATTTCACACGATTGAAGATATTTGTAAATTATGAGAATTATGGAAAATGCATGAATTAAAAACAATCATATTCATTATAATCTTGCTTCTCTGATTCAGATTTTCTTCTTCTCAGGAAATACTCTTATTTATCTGGAAGCGGATGTTTTCCGTCAGTTCGTCAGAGGTCATTTAGAGACTTCTCTGAAAATTTTTTATGTTCTTTTTATACAAATTGCTGAATGGCATCTTGTTCATGTCACAAAATTTTTTTATGTATAAACTGTTTTTAATTTTAGTTAGAATAATTTTTCTTACAATACTTTTTTCATCGTCATTACAAATTTCGAAATCTATTTCAGCAAAATTCCACGAAATTCGATTTATTTTTATAGGTGTTGCAAAAAGAAAATATAAATGTATTAATCAAGAATCTACTTAATTTGAAAGAAAATATACGTCTACTATAATCCTTTTACTCTAGAGGGATTCTTTAGATGAATATCTAAGATCATCTCCATCTAGTGTCTGAGACATTTTCAGCAGAAAATACGAGAAAAAACACGGAAATTTCTCATTATACGAGAATATCATGATACACTTCTATACAACATGATTTATATTTGCATACAATAAATATACAGAAATAAAAATCTTGATAACTTTATTTAGAGAAAAAATAGCAGATAATTAATAAATAACAGAAATAATAGCAGATAATTGGGTGAAAAATAAATTTCAAAGTAATTATTTCAGATATTCTCAAAAATATTGATTCTCATTTTCACAAATTTTAACTTAAAAATCAGCTTTATCCTTGAAATGGTCAACTTCATTGCACTTTAATCTAGAAATTGCTGTATATCCTGTGGCCTTTGGGCAGGATGAGGGCAGCAAGCTCGTCTATTACAAAACTTTACTTTCCAAGTTAAACCTTTATCAAGTATAAATGATCAGGTTCCTATAAATTTTATTACGTTCACTTAGTCATTAAAATATTTATAAATATTGAACTCCTATTTCAGGAATATTGTATACAAATATGGCTGCTGGAGGCTGCATAGGCTGTTTGGAGTCATAATATGTAAATAAAAACAAAACATTTTCAAAATGTTTAATGTAAAATTAACCTAAAATTAATTGTTAATATGATAAAAATATTTTAAAATGCGAAACTAAATTTCTTAATTCATTAAAAGAGATCATATAATGTCTACTATCTACAGTCGTAAAAAAATTTATTCTTTCACTGAATGCCTTCATATAAAACTAAATCATGTCGTTCATCCCAAATAAAGCAATAAGTATCTAGAACTATCGTCATTATCAGCATTGTCAAACATTTTAACTCAAATTGTCGCTTAATTTATGTAATTGCTTCCATTTAAACACAAATGCCTATTTTCAACTTATCCTCGCCTTAAGAATAAAATTAAATGACTTATGATTTCTTTAGAAGTTAATTGCTCCTGCAGATACAATTCATCAACCTAAGTAATAGCAAGAGCGAGACTTCCATCATAGCCTAACAATCAATTTTGTCGGTCGCCTTAGCAAAGCCGTCCATTCATCATGCAGTGGCGCCACATTGTAAGTGTTAAATTCCTGTTAAAGCACCTCTACGATGATAAATCTCTTGCTGGATGACGCTAGTGCACGACTTGCTTTTCGAATTTTAACGATTCCATGGCTTGACTGTTGGAGCGTTAAATTACGAATTTGGTAACAAGAGCAACAAGTCGAGAAGAAAATATTTATTCAATTAGGAGAGTCTTGCAAAACGAATTACGCCTTTTTTAGTGACGAATGCTTGTTAGCGCAATTCTGTAAACAAAGTTAACGATGTTTCTCATTTGCTGGAAGGCAAGTGTAATCAACCTCCTGTTTCGATTCAGATTGGGTTTTTTGCAGTTCAGTGTCGCTCGATGCTTGGAATTAATTTCTTAAATATTTGATTTAATTGTACTTTTGAGATCAAAGCCATAGAGATTTCACTCTTTCATATTTTCAGGAAGTCAGAGAGTTAAAATAATAAAATGAAACCGATTGCTATTTAACATAGCTTGAATAAAAATTAATTTTGAACTACTAATTTAAAATACACTTGAATAAAAATTTAACATCGCAAACATTTAATATTTTCATAACAATTTTGTATTTCTTTAAAATACTCATCTAAATATTAAAATAAAATATCGGACAGATTTCAGTGTTTACGTCTTATTCGACTATTAACCGTTTTATTCGGATGGTGACTTTCACTCACTTTTCAAGACGGTGCTTCATTTTGACGTTTAATTTATTTATCTTTCAATTGTGATTGTTAAAAACTCCTACGAAATGGTAAAAAGATATAGATTATACTTTTCAAAGAAATTCGACTTAATTATGCATATTTATTTTTCAGAGCAGTAAACGAATCTTTTTATTAGGTGAATAATTATGCATCGAATTACTTTTCCGAGTGCAAAGGGTTAATACTCATGCAAAATTTAGATGTTAAAATACAGTATCGAATAGATTTAAGTGTTACATCTTATATAATTGTTAATATTCATGCATGAACTATTAATATTCATGGGAAATCAAAAACATTTTTACAGAATGTCTGTGAGTAAATTATGTAATTCTTTGTCTGTCTTTATCAGCTTAGAATAATTCTGCAAAATTATTATTAACAACTGATAAATGAAAATGTTCAAATTGAACTAATAGTTTAGCTGAATCGTACTTTGAAAATCAAAAATAAATCGAACACCTCTTTCTAATTTTAGTTGACTGTTCTCCACTTGACGGGTTTAGCTCCAAATCTGATAGTTATCGATACTTTTGACGTTAAATCAGCGTAACAAATTTCATTTGTCTAGCTTTCTTTTTTTATAGTTATTTTGTTAACTTATAATAGGACAGGCAAATTTCTTCTAAATGGAATTTAAATCTATCTGTAAATTCCTATCTATAGATGTATGTATCTATTTGTAGATTTCCATCGTTCAACATTCTATAGAAATCCATAGATTTAATGTAAAGAGTGTATATCAGATTTCGTCCATATAGCTCATAGCGCTTCTGAGTTATTCATAAACATAACTATTCTAGGAATCGATTTTATTGAGGGGTGCTTATAGAGCTCCGAAGCACGGAAATTCATTAAATTTTCAAGTTCAAATCTTCGAACAATACTTCCTCTTTTCACACTTTTGTTATGAAAAAATAGTAAGAGACTATTAGTATCAATGGGATTGGATATTAATATATATAATTTGAATTAGATCAAACAAAACAGAAGTAAAATTTAAAAGTTTCGATTTTTGAAAATATATATATATATTTTTTAATTTTAGAAATTTTTTTGTAATTCCACTAGATTACACGGAAAAAGAAATGTCTTATGTTATATTATTTTTTTCAGAAGAGTTCAAACTTAATCGCCCAAAAAAGAAGTCAAAAAATGCAAGTACTTCTCTATTCTATCCGAATTCGAGGAGAAAAAAATAATTTTTCTAAAATTTCAAACGAATTCCAGAAAGTCATTACTCTGAAAAGATTTGTGAAGTGAATAGTTCGTCTTGATTATTATATTTGGACATTTTCAACGCTTATTGTTAAAATTAGAATAACTGAAACAAAATACTAAATATAAATTTAATTTCCTCTCTTTTGAACAACGACTTTTTAGGAATCACTTGTAATTATAGAGCAGTGTTGACAGAATAGTTTCTTTTTTCTATTCCGCGAATTTGAATATATATAGAAAAATGTATATAATCATTTTTCGATAAAATCGATTTTTTAAAAAGATAATGCAGACATTAGTGTGGAATTTTTAACAGATATTCCCTCCTGTATAACACGAAATGAATGAAATTGTAAATATTTTTACTCAAATTAGAAAAAAAAATAATAATAATTTTGCGAATTTATCTTAGATTTAATTTACTCGTGACCCAATTATGTTATTAACTCCTAACATAATTAGACCTCTATTTGAAAGCAGAAAATCGATGCTTCAATTTTTCTTCAACCTTCACTATCCCTTATACGATCCAATTCTTGGATATGTAATATATTAGTATATTGTGAGTGGCCAAACTAATGACTTTAAGCATTACAAATACTGCAAAGTATTTTTCCTAGATTTCAATATTCTATATTATAATTCGACTGAACTATTAAAGGATGAACTAATAAATGATTTAGAATTCTTGTGCAATACAGTTTTTTACCAAATATATATTATCGTTACAAGATTTTTCCAGAACAATAGTTGAATTCTTATAAATTTCAGCGTTCCATTTTATGTACATGACAGATCTATTTTTAACATGAAAATATAACTTAAATTTTGTTTTCTGTTTTGAATTTGAAGACTGAGAATTTTTTAATGCATCCGATCTCCAACACTGTAAATCATAATTAGTAAATACCCATATGGAATTTGAAACATTGTGCGCGAAGAGGTGCCACTTCGATAGATTTTATTCTGAAATTCTGGGAAAAATCAGATAAAATCCTGTTAAATTATTTTCATGTGTTAAATTCTTGTAAAAGACATTTCTATGATAGTAAATGTCTTACTAAATAAAGTTAATGGAAGATACTTACAAATGTTAACGATTCCTTTACTTGTCTATTGGAGTGTTAAATTTTTAAATTGGCAACTAGAGCAACAAGTCAAAAAGAAGCATTTACTCAATTAGGAAAGTCCTACAAATGGAATTCCGCTGATTTTTAATGTGTTTTGCTATTCCTGAATGCTCGTTAGTAGAATTCTATAAACAAATAGAGATCGATGTGTCTCGTTTGCTCGAAGGCAACTGTAATCAACCTTTTACGATTCAAGTCTAGTTTTTGCTGGTTAATTTATATTCGAGGACATTCGAAACTTGGAATAAATGTCAGGAATATTGGATTTTATTGTGATTCAAGGAATGAAACAGCAAACCTTTTAATTAAGAATCTTCTGCTGAAATATACTTGAAAAGTGAAAGGAAAGGAAATTTACAAATTTAAGCAGTCATTGTAATATCGTAGTGTAAATTGAACTTAGCAGGTAAAATATGCTATGACTTTAGTAAAATAAATGGTTTATTGAAATAAATAGAATAGTAATATGTCATTTGAATGTATAATACATAATTGAACTTTATTCAAATCTGTTTTTATTGCAGATAGAATTGTTCAGATAGTGTGGTCGGGAATTCTCAATTTCTTTGAAATAATTATATAAATATTCTAAAAGTACATTGAATAACCTTTCAACAAAATTCGTCGAATAAAACTTTTACAAATCTCTTTAGAATAAAATATAATGCCTATAAATAATGGTTATTATTTAAACTTTCTCACCATATTTGACATCGTAACGAGGTCATTTCTTCTAATATTGTCATTTTTCATTGTCAGATTTATTACATTATGTATTAAACATCGCCAGTAAGATGAATCTTTTCTCAATAATGTTAACGAGTTGAAATGGATTTACTCACTGTCCTTACAACTTAAAGTGGAAAAATTTTGTTATAAATTGGGAAGGTTAAGACCTAAGATGTGAATAGTTTTCAAATTAGCTTAGTTCCTAATCTGACTTAATAATCTTGACAGAATTTATTAGCAAATTTCGTCAAGGTATTGCAAAAATATATGTTTAAAATGCAAAAAAAAAAAAAAAAAAAAAAAGACAACGATGATGAATAACAATAATGGTACTATTAAGACGCTTATAATAACAGAGCTATCAGTCTGAAAATCAAGCACTCACAATAAATAAGTAAATAAAACATGTCAATGCCCTTTTATAGCAAAATGTTAAATTTTAACATTCATTCTTTTACTGGTGGAAATAAGTCAAAGTCGCTCTAAGATTTTATGAAAAATTTGAATTACGTAGTGTGCAAGATGATGAAGAAAATGAAGATAAAAAGATAAGAAAAAGAACAAATATCAGCTATATGTTATTATAATCACTTGTTGGTTTAACATTGGAACAATCAATTTTTATCGTCAGGAACTAAACTACTTTAAATAAAAAAATTTAGTTTGCAGTAGTCTTTTTTTTTTTTTTACTTTACTTCGCGTGTGGTAAAATGTCACATAAAATGAATAAGTAAATTGTTATGCACAAAATTTAGATTTACATCTATATAATTAATCATAACATTTCTTCATTTGTTGCTTGTCAGAAAATTCTCTTTAAATGTTTGACAGTGAATTGAAGATAATATGTTTTACATGATAAAGTGTTCAAATATTTTTTTCAAGAGTAAAAAAGAGTGACAACAGATTTTCTTTTTTTTTCTTTTTCTTTTTTTTTTTTTTTTTTTTTACAAACTCAGCCGTATTTTAATCATTGTCTTTTTCTTCTGTCATACTGTTTCTAAAAAAAAAAAAAAAAAAAAAAACCTTAGAAAAACGGGGTTTTTTTCTGAAGTTTGGCTAAGTGCCAGATGATAAAGATCATGTAGCCATTTTGTCAGATTTACGCTATATGGCGTTTTATTCCCAAAAGGCTGCGCAGTCGTGAAGACATTGTGAAAAGAATTTTTTTTCCTTATATCCAGAAAGAAGTTTCAATATGCTTGGGTGATTTCCAAGGAAATGAATTTTTTGGAAGAAAATTGAGAAACTTCTGAATGACGTTAAAATGAAAAATGTTCAAGTAACTTTTTTTTTTGTTCTTAGAATTTACTTCATGCAAAACATTTCATACAGCATAAAATAGAATAGACATTTATCTTAACATCAAATAGATGAAATAGCATGATATTATTTTATTTTTTAGAAAGTATGTAACTGAAATATCGCTTATTACTTCACTAGAGGATTTGGATACTTTGCAGCCCTAAGCAGTGCACATTATGAGGCATGTCTTTTAATAAATAAGTCAATTAAGTTTCTCATTTTTAAATTCTCAATGACTTATTTTTGGTCAATCATTCTTATTTTATGAACTTTATGAGAATGTATTATTTTTTTATTTATCTGTTACCACTGCAAACTTTCCAGCAACCGCGTTCTTATACTAAATTACTGCATCAAAGGCTGGGCACTTATCAATTTCTAAGAATTAAGTGAACACAAAGAGATATGTATATACCTTATCACTTGTGCTTGATTATACTTCAATTAATGAAACGCAATTAATATTATCTTGTTACTTTAGAATTCTTAGAATTTATAATTTTTTCATTCTCAATTATTTTGCAACTAACTGGCCACACAAGGCTAATGCGCCCAGCCTAATTATAGGAATTCGGATTAATGTCTATAATTAGGCTGGGATTTGATCGGAGCGACGCGACAGCAACATTGGCAGGAACTGTGATTGAGTCCAAAGGGGTATCACCGGTCACGGTGCAATCTTTCCAATGGGAAGTATGTCCCTTCATCGATAGAAAGTAGTCAACCCTTACCATTTCGAAACCATCTGGCGAGATCCAACCAGCTTACCGGAAGTTTCTCATCCTCACTTCTGAGGTGCCACCCAATGGGAGTAGCAACTAAGTAAATAAAGCTTTTAACTGACCTGCTTTAAAAATACTTAAAACTTACATATATCATTTAAAGAAACCTAAGATTCCCTTGCCTAAATTGACATGCAGCAAAGAAATGAAGGAAAAAATTTATATCACTTTGCTCTTACAAGGGGAGGAAACAGGGTTGAAATCTGAGATCGGTATGAGATTTAGTATAAAGATAGTATGGATTTAGAATGTTTATTCATGAAAATATTAAAATGAAATGGCCAGTCAATTTCGAGAAAATGGTCCTCAAACTTTTGGTAAAGCTTATATACTGATAATTTGACTCCCGGCCCGATGATCCCGATGACGTGGTTGTCTAGGTAACCGTCTCGTATGCGGAAGGTCAGGGTTCGAACCTGGCAAGGATTTTTTTTTTCTTTTTTAATAACTATTATTCAATTAAAAATTTACAAATACTCTTATTTAATGTTTTTTTATTATTATTTTCATCCAAAATAAATGTTTATTATCGAAATACATAATAATAAAGTCAAAATTTTAAACGAGAAAAATTATAAATACTGATGCAATTCTTTAAGAAAATAAAATTATTTAAATTTAATTAACTATTTACAGATAGTTTTAATTAATATGCTACTTATTTTTACACATGGATAAATGTTTATTTTTTTAAAACTTAAATTATAAATTCATGTTTTTAAAGGAAAAATAATTAAAAATGTGACATTAATGGCTACAGATAATTGATATTGTCTCATTTTCATACAATTAAATTTTAAATTCTTGGATTTTAATAATAATGAATTATCAATTCTAACTCAACAAAACTTTATTTATATCAAAAAATGAAAGGAGCAGCTGATATTTGTTAAATATGTAAGCACACCGCAGTAATCAAAAGAAATAGTAGAGAGCAGGTATTAATTTATTGAATGCGTAGACAGATGGTTCAAAGCGTATTAAGCGTATGCAAAACTCTTATTTAATCGAACATGATCAAGAAATAAATTCTTGCAAAGATAGTGTAAAAATTCAATCAATTGTCATCATCAATTTTTAATAAGATGATAAGGTATGCATGGTACGCTGCTCAACTTTCTGATGAAAGAGAGATATTTATAGTTGAAATAAAGTTTGTTTTCCCAAAGATCTCTTAAAGAAACCTTGTTCTTGTGGACAACCATCATTTTCAGTTGTGCAAGATGTCGAAATATATTTTGTTTCCAATGTTTTTACTATAGTTAGCATTCTGATTCTTGTATATAATCGAAAGCAAATTTATATAGGATAATTTTTTAGAAATATTGAATAATTTTTTTTACAATGTGAGTATTTATAATTTAAGTTATATGTATTACTATTTTTTTTAATATTAAATTACCTTGCAATTTATCCTTGCAAAAAATAAGTAGCATATTAATTAAAACTATCTCTAAATAGTTAATTAAATTTAAATCATTTTATTTTGTTTAAAAATGCATCTGTATTTAGCATTTTTTTAATTAAAATATTAATTTTATTATTATGTATTACGATAATAAATATTTATTTTGGATGAAAAAATTTAAAAACATTTTAATTAAGAGTATTTGTAAATTTTTAATTGAATAAAAGTTATTAAAAAGCCCTAGTCAGGTTCGAACCCTGACCTTCAACATACGAGACGGTTTCCCAGACAACCATGAAATCGGGATCATCGGTACAGGAGTCAGGTTATCGGTATATAAGCTTTACCAAAAGTTTAAGGACTATTTTCTCGAAATTAACTGGCCATTTCATTTTAATATTTTCATGAATAAACATTTTAAATGCATACTATCTTTATACTAAATCTCATCCCGATCTCAGATTTCAACACCGTGCCTTCCCCATGTTAGAAAGCGATGTAAAGAGTTTATCGTCGCTTCGTATTTTCTCTGTACATAGTATTTCAAAAACTTCATTCCGTCCATGCAACTGCAATATATATATATATATATATATATATATATATATATATATATATATATATATATATATATATATACGAGGGGTGTTCCAAAAAAAGTTTACAAGCAGCAGTACTTGGAATGTAGAAATTGTGGATGGGAATATTGTTGACAGATGGCCCTAGTTGTCTTAGACCGGTCGTTCGAGTAGATAGTGTTGGTACTGAGACTTGAAACAGCGGCATTAATGGCAAGACGTCTAGAGAAGTGGTCTCGCACAGAGGTGTGAGCCGTGATACGATTTCTATGGGCCAAGAATGTGTCCTGTCGGACATTCACAGACAAATCGCTGAAGTGTACGGGGACAAAGCAATAAGTAGACAACAGGTGGCGAAAGGGTGTCATTCTTTGAAGCGGGCAGAGAGATTGCTGGAAACGTTTAGGTGGGAGTTCTGGAGCCTCTCCCCCATACAGCCCCGATTTGGTTCCCAGTGACTATTTCTTTTTCCCGGCATTGTAGAAACACTTATCCGAAACAAAGTTCATATCAAACGGTGATGTTCAAAAAGTTGCCGAGAACTGACTCAATAGCCAGGGATCTGATTATTGCCAAGATGGGTTAAACAAATTGGTCCAGCAGTGTAATAAATGCCTCAACAGGATTGGTAATTATGTAGAGAAATGACCACCACACATGTGTCTCAATTACCATTTGTATCCTGTGTCTCTTGTTAATAAAGCATTTTTCGTTTGCCTTGTAAACTATTTTAGATCACCCCTCGTATATATATATAATCAAATGAAATATAAGTATTTCATTTTACTTATTTTTATTAAAATTTCAACAAAAAATATAAGAAGAGGAAGAACTATATATATATATATAGTAAAGACATTTGGTTTCCGATGTGTCAAGAAGATTTAATATAAAAAAACGAGAAAAACCATGCATTCTACTGATACAAAATGAAGTTGGTGCTACGTATTTTAAAAATGTGTCGCTTTTTTTATTCAGTATGGAAAATTCAAATCCCCCCCCCCCTCTCTCAGAAATATCCGGAAGAATTTTCAAAATTGAAAATATATATTTGCAGCAAAATACGATTCACTAATTTTAGAAAGAGATATCTTGATCTGAAACGGAAACAAAAATAGACAATCTCATCTCAAAACTGTTCTTACCAATTTTTTTTCCAACTAGAAGACGACGATATTTGTTCCGTCTGGTTGAATAAAAACAAATGCTTCCTCCAATGTTTACATAAGTACATATCATCGATTCAATCTCTCTCCAGATTGATTTATATCGCCCGCATTTCCTCTCTCCATCAAAAAATTCGCTTTCAAAAAATATTCACATATTTACCTATTTTACTTTATTTTCCCATTCCCTGCACCCATGTATTACCAGAAGGGAAAAATCCTTTTTTCCTATAAAACAGTGCTGCCGCATACAGTTATTGAATTGTTTTGGATATTTGCCAGCTGCGTTTATGTTAACAAGGAATGTTTCACAAACCCGTCAAAACAGCAATACTGTTATTGTTCCGCCGTATATGACGTTTGCTATGTTATATCCCGCACTCGTTCGTCTGATATTTCAATTCTATTCCTTTCTATTTTCCCTTTTCATATTCTTTTTATATTTTTTTCTCTTATTCTCTGTTGTCCCATTTCAAATTAATGTTTGCATTAAAGCTTTGTCCTATCCTTTTACATTTACAGTAGGGTAATAAAATTATTCTTAATTTTTTTTTATGTTACGTTATACTAGATGAAAGAAAAAAAAACGATAAAAATATCTTTAAAATGAAATTGTCTCTAGAATTTTTATTTACGAATATTCGTCTGTGATTATTTTTAATGTTTAATAAAGTTAAGTTTATTAGGAAATTTGTTATTGTTGGATAACTATAAAGTAAACGTAAAAGTGTGCCAGAACAGTGACGTAATTGTTTTTATTTATGTATGTACTATTTATAATAATGTGTTTACATATACTTAAATTAGATATTTTATTTAATTCAAATTATTTCCATTAATGTAAATACAAATTTTTCCAATTAATACCGATTCTGTTTTGTTTTTTTGTTTGTTTTTGTTTTTTTTCTATATCAGATAGTAGGAAATTACAATTGTCTTTGATTTAAATAATTTATCCATTCCAAAAAAAAAAAAATACAGATATAGTTAAACTTTATGAGTTAACGCAATGATTGCCATAAAGATCACCGATGATCAACATCTTGTTATTTCAATAGCACCGTGGATTCATAGGCGATAGGCAAAGTAGATTGAACTTTGAACTATCGTTCAGATCTGCCGCGATCTACTTCAGATGCCACTAGTTGCCTTTTCTTTCATTTTTTCATCTTTGCAAATCCATACACAACCTCTTACGAATCTGGTGGATCAACGAGATGGCGAGAAAAAAATGTCTAAAATCAAAACAAGAGATAGATTTGATTTCACCAGACCCAAGCCCAGAATAATTTTTGCCTCCTTATTCAATCAAGCTGTATTAACTTCCTAAAAATTCGGGAACTCATATTACCCGCTAAACACTCCTTCTTTTAGTGCTACAATTTGTGTACTATATGCAAACTTAGGTATTTTATTCCTTAATAAAACATTCCATGTATGCCATTCAATTGACAGGGAATATTAGAAATTCCTAGCTCGGGGGGGGGGGAGGTATTCTCTGACGAGAAGAAGGAAAGATTCTCTGTGCATTTCACTATTTAAAGCGACCGATGTGACCCTTCTGCATATTGTTCGATTTGACCTCAGAATATTATTGAAAGAAATATATATATGCTCTTATTTGTAGTAAAATTATTCGATATCACCACATATAAAAAAACGTTACACTTTGTTAAAAATTACACCAAAATAATGAAATGTTAATTAAATTATATCCTCCTAGGGTAAATCTGAAAGAGGAAATATAAAATTCTATGGCGATCAGTGTGTTAAGAAGGAAATATTTCTTTCGCGTGCATATAAAAAATAAAAGTTATTTTTAAAATAAACCATCGAAAACTACTGAGGCGAAACGCAAAAGCAAAAAAAATCTCTCGGCAAGCTGGAAAGCAAAGGTAGATTCCTTTACATCTGAGTCACTATCTGGCAACATTGTTGATGTAATTTATTGATGTTAGAAACAGTCCAAATTAGAGCATTTAAATCCCTTTTCAGCCGTCAACTTCTAGGATATTCCAGTTATCGAAAAACTTTTAGTGCTAAAGTTGTTTGTCATTCATGAGGCACAAATTTGGCTAATTGGATTTATTTTTCTATCTTCAATATTAAGAAAGTTATAGCGAAATGAAAATTTCAACACACACACCCCACACACACACACATCATTTCCAGCCCCTTTAAACTAGATGGGCCATTTACGAACTCGTCCAAGATTTTTATATTTCTAACAACGTATTCCAAACCAATTAAAATACAAACAAAATTATTCTAGTTATACACACATATATAATATATACATAACTTTTGAACGAAGGGTGGTTTTAGGCTCTAGGGATCATGATCGGTGAAGAACTTCAGAAATTTTCCCGAAGTCTTGTTATGAGAACCTTTGAAATAGGAAGCCTTCCTATAGAAATCTGTCTAAAAGAGTTTATAGCCGAAGTATTAATCTACAAATGTTCGACGATCTGCTCTTCTTAAAAGATGGGTTAGTATTGTATAATACACAGATAGATAGGCATAAATATATGGTTTTGACACAACACAAAATCATTTTCTCAAAATTAGGCCTGCGGGCACTGCAGTGTTTTTATGCCCATGCATTGGATTACCTCTTGTACTTTTTATGTATAATAGTTTCGTAGAACGTTAATCAAACTTCATACTTATGTCATTCATGAGATTTGTTCCAGCGTTTAATTGTTCTGTTGTTATGTCTTCTCATATTTTACAAACAGTTGATCCTGTGATCTACTTTCAGGCAGGTCTTGAAGTCCTCGTGTGGATCCATGGTGGCTTTTTGCAGTGGGGTAGCGGTCATGAGCCAGGTATCTGCCCATCTGGAAGGGTTGCCAAACGACTCAACGCAGTATTTGTGTCCTTCAACTATCGTTTGGGTGCTCTTGGCTTCATGGCTCTCGACATTTTATCTCAAACCCCTCAGGATGCTAAGGGCAATTACGGGCTCTGGGACATGATTGTTGCCTTGCAGTGGGTTCAGCACAATATAAGAGCATTTGGAGGAGATCCAGAAAAAGTAAGTGACTATTTTTTCGCATATTCAATAATTATCGGGCCATCTGATGGAATGAAACACAAACAATGTTTTCCGTAATATCGATTATAAGAAACAGAATACATTTCTTTAATAATAATGTGATTATTTGTAATTCGGCTTTCTGATACGACTATTGATTTTTGGAACTTTTTCTCATCATTGTTATTTCTTGTTCTAAAGTTTGTCAGCTGACAATTCAGCATGCAAGAATTAGCATAATAATTACAGAACGATTTCTTCTCTCAATTAATAATAATAAACTCATTTCATTTTTTAACTAAATTATGTTTTGACAAGGAGAAAAAAATGTATAGACAATATATCTAGAAAAAAATCAAGTAATTTCCAGAACTGTCTTCATTTATTTATTCTACAAAAACAAAACATGAATAACATTTTTATTTTTCATAAGTCCATTTGTTTTCTGCGGATGTCATATGAGAACATGACATTGTTTGGATTTGAGGGTTTTGAAGCCTCAAAATGCACGGACAGAAAATGGGCGATTTCTTGCTTTTGAAGATCAATTTTTCGCTTTTAGGATAATTAGAAAATGATTAAAAAAATGTTGCCACATTTGGCAACTTATCGCAAACATTAAGTTACAACTTGCCTCGAATGTCCGCCATGTACCAATCCTGTATACACAATAAAGGGCAGGGTCGTAAGAAGTTATTATCCGAAGAAGCATATATATATATATATATATATATATATATAGAGAGAGAGAGAGAGAGAGAGAGAGATAGATATAGATAGATGAAAAAAAAAATTATTTCCAGATGGAAAAAAGGAAACATCGCTTTTCTGAAAGTGACGATTGCGCAATACAATAGTCAAGTGAACATTCCAAACCAGATTAAAGTTATTTTAGCAAAAAAAGAAAATTAAGCGCTCGAAATAAAGTTTTGCAACTCGAACGATTTTGAGATAGGAAAAACCCATCGTTTTCTAAATATCGGCGCATGCGTAATCTGATATTCATGTGATTGTTTAAAACCGGCTTTTCACGAAAAAAACTTCGGCCTCGAGAAAAAAAAATGTTAGAATGCGATTGATTTTGAGATCGTCAAAAATCACCGCTTTTCTAAATATTGGTGACTGCTAAATATGTCATGAGGAAACATGATGTTTTTCTGTCGTATTGATACCACGTAACATTAAAAATAATGTTCTCACATGATAACTTGAAATTTGCGATAGCAGATTTCTATTTTCTTTATTATTTTTTCAGAGTTATTCCACTTTATTTTGCAAGTTTTTTCCCTCCGTTATCATTACAATAGCCTTAAAGACATCCATATGATTGAATTGCTAAAAACTGCACTGCTTTGATCAAACATTTCATGTGACACATTCGTTTAAGTTTTTTTTTATGAATTATATAAATTTAGCTTTAACAATCTTTCTTGAGCAAACACATATTTTTATTATTCAATGGATTATTCTCCTTTCCTTGTGGGAAATTTTTTCTAAATCTGTGTTCAAATTCGTTTAAATGGTTCTGACACATCCCATATGTATCTTTTTAACCCTTTATTCTGTATAGATGCCCAAAAGCAACTTATTTTCATTCGCTCTGATGAGAGATCTAATAGCGGGATCTCTGATGGGAGAAATGTTATAGTAACAAATATATGGGAAAAAATTGAAAAGAAATTTAATTTCGGAACTAGAATAATACATAATAATTTGTTTCTGAATATCTATCCATTCGAATACACTCATTTTATTTTCTTTGTATCGAATGAATTATTAAATGGAACTAACTGCCATTGGCTTGTTTGCCAATGTTATTGGTTTTTTTTAATAATGTTTTACTTTTAATGTGGATTGCGGTGTATTTTTTCAGTTCACCATATTATTTCATTAGATCAGTAAACAGGAATTTAATTGAAGTGAAAATTCGAACTTCGGAGTTACTAACCAAAAAAAGGCAAAATTTTTTTATCATCATTTTAATGTTGTCAAAGATTTTGTGCCAAGACCCTATACCAAACTTCATCAGTCTAACTCAAATCTCAAAATTCTAGCTCGGTCTAGCTTTTCTTAATGCCAAAACATAATATAAAGCTAAAAATGAGTTTTTCGAATTTGAAGAGGTCTAAAAAGTAGAGATTCTTCAAGATCTCGAATTCCACTTTTTTGATGGTTACGATGTACTTTAACTACACTTCGTATACAAGAAAGTAAAAAGATTCAAGGCTCAGAATGGCAGTGAAAGAATACTTGTAGACCGAAAGTATCATTACTTTGAATGTTCTTTGTCGCTACTTATTTATTGTTTATAATTACGTTAATTATTTTAAATGCTGCAAATGGACAAAACGAGCTATACAATCAAAACAATAAATCTGTTTCGTAATTACCGATATAAAAACAGTTTGTATTTCACTTAATAAATTAATTAAATAAAGCTATGTTTATCTTAGGATCTAAAAAATTTGCAAAATGAAATTGTGCTTGTCATTTCATAATAGGATTATTCTCATCTGCATGAATAGTTTAACAGTTTTTTTTCAGAAAATGAGATGCATTTAAATAAAACAATAAAACCTCTGCTACCATTTTGTTAAATAATTACTGAGATTCGGGGATAGAAACATAGAAAAGATTAATAAGACAATAAGCGACTTTATTCTGAGTAAAAAACGGCAGATTGAATATCAGAAACTCAGTTTGTGATTAACAATTGCTTATAATTGGATACAAGGTTGGCATCATCTTTCCTCTTCATAAGAAGTGAAGAAACTGTTCATCTTATTCTGCCAAATTGTAACAGCATTTATCTTCTATTTGTGAAATTACCTCGATAAAGGTAATTGCATTTATCTTAAGTTTTTTAAAAACTGGAATAAACAATCCATACCTCGAGAAAATACTAGAAAGCTAATTATCTGAGACGATAAATTTCTCAAATATTTAGCTTTGCCTTTCTTTTCGATAAAAGAGCATTTCGAATTTAGTGACGATTGCAATATTTTTTTTTTTGTACTTCGTATGCAAGACAGTAAAAAGATTCAAAACTCATCTGGTGGTGAAATGATATTTATAGACCGAAGGTATAGCTTTGACTGTTTTCTGCCGTTGCTTGTTTACACTTTTTATAATTACACAAACCCTCTTCTTTAAAAGCTTCTGTAACGGAAGCGTAGATAAAGTGCGTTCTAATATGTCCTTTAAGTTGCGGTATGAAACTGTTTAATTACTGAATTTCTAGTGCGAACTACTAGTCTCTATCCACTGGTTGTTTCATTTGACAATCAATCTGAAAATAAAAGAACAAAGAAAACTAGAATTTCCTCTAAAATAAGTTACATTTCTTTAGAAATGATCAGAATTTATTTGATTTGAAGTTTGCTTTAGTAAAAAAAAAAAAAAAAAAAACATAAATTACATTCAGAATTACTTTTATTACATAAATTAACTTTTTGTATTTATGACAAAATAAAATGTTGATTTACTTAATAATAATGTAGTAAATGTATATTTCGGAATTTTTTTACTGGAATTCATTTAAAAATGAAATATTAAATAAAATCATTTCCCCAGTAATATTTAAATTCTTTTTTATCCTATTAATATCATTTATTTTATCTCTAAGTATATAATGATTTTATTAAATACTTAAAATTAAAATCAAACTCAGTTTTTAAAATACTTATTTTAAAAGAGATTTTATTAGAACATCGTGGATTAAATTTTTGTGATAGAGTAATTGAAAAAGATATATTTCTCTTGAAATGCTCTAAAAATAAAAATGCGTATTCAGGGAATTATTTTACAGACAATATGCTAAATCTATATCTATATCTATATATCTATATCTATACTTATAATAAAGCTCAATGTGTGTGTGTGTGTGTGTGTGTTGGCGCTCTACAGGCCAGACCGTTTAACATACATCTACCAAATTTGGTACATGTATACCTTGGAGGTTGGGAATGTGCACCTGGGGTTTCTTTTTTCGAATTTTTCATTAGAATTTTAATTATTAATTAAAAACTAACTTTCCCGCCAAAAAAATTTTCCATTTTCCCCACCGCCAACTTTTCCGCCAAAAAAATCTTCCATTATCCCCAGCGCCAAACGAGAAAGGCTTCAGTTTTTTTTTTCTCCCAACAGTAATGAGGCTAGGGTTAAAATTTTTCGGCGGATTATTTCAATCGGTTCTGTTTATTTTCTTAATGTTTGATGCATTTAAAATTAAACATTGTTAATGAATCAATCTTTCAGATTCATTCTGAAGTACTTTTAAATTAAAATAAAACAGAATAAAGGAAATTAAAAATTTCTAATCCGCATAGCGTTACCCCAACTGGCGTAGAAAAAATCACGTATTTGCGTTACGTAACCGGCGAAGAAAATTCACGCATGCGCATTCTGTTCTGATTGTTGCCATGACAACGTTATCAATGGATGATTTAAATTATTTTTGGGTTAGTTGCATGCTTTTGTAAGTAAATTGTATTTATGTTAGTTATATATTTTTTGTATATGCTTATAGTTTAAGTACATCGTTTTTTAAGTAGTTTTTGTTTTAAGTAGTTTTTAAGTAGTTTTTGTTTTCAACCGTTTATTTTAAACGATTCGTTTTATTTTCTTAGTGTTTGATGCATTTAAATTTAAACATTGTTAATTAATCGATCTGCTCATAATGAATCTAAGAAAATTTTGTTGACCAACTCTTGAGATATTACATAAATTTAAAAAGATATTCTTTAGTGCCCATAAAGTTTAAACGCTGAGTGACTCTATTTTCAGCAATCAGATTATAAAAAAATGCTTTGTTTCAGTAAAAAATATTATTATATTAATTGAAGATAAATTCTTTCCACTTTAATTTAAAGCATAAATTCTACCGTTTTCAACCGTTTATTTTAAACGATTCGTTTTATTTTCTTAGTGTTTGATGCATTTAAATTTAAACATTGTTAATTAATCGATCTGCTCATAATGAATCTAAGAAAATTTTGTTGACCAACTCTTGAGATATTACATAAATTTAAAAAGATATTCTTTAGTGCCCATAAAGTTTAAACGCTGAGTGACTCTATTTTCAGCAATCAGATTATAAAAAAATGCTTTGTTTCAGTAAAAAATATTATTATATTAATTGAAGATAAATTCTTTCCACTTTAATTTAAAGCATAAATTCTACCGTTTTCAACCGTTTATTTTAAACGATTCGTTTTATTTTCTTAGTGTTTGATGCATTTAAATTTAAACATTGTTAATTAATCGATCTGCTCATAATGAATCTAAGAAAATTTTGTTGACCAACTCTTGAGATATTGCATAAATTTAAAAAGATATTCTTTAGTGCCCATAAAGTTTAAACGCTGAGTGACTCTATTTTCAGTAATCAGATTATAAAAAAATGCTTTGTTTCAGTAAAAAATATTATTATATTAATTGAAGATAAATTCTTTCCATTTTAATTTAAAGCATAAATTCTACGGGTGCTAACAGAAAATGAGAGAGATACATATTACGTTATGACTGAAGGCCTTTATAATATTATGAAGGAATTATATGATAATCAAAATTTGAAGTTTTAAAATATTTTGATGAAGAAGCTATTAAAGTAGAAATTGCATAAAATATTTAATTATTAAAATTTTAACGAACATTAAGATTGGCGAACCGGCTGGTCGCCAAAGGCGGCTAGTACTTATAATAAAGCTCAATGTGTGTGTGTGTGTGTGTGTGTTGGCGCTCTACAGGCCAGGTCATTTGACATACAGCTATCAAATTTAGTACATGTATACCTTAGAGGTCGGGAATGTGCACCTGGGGTCCCTTTTTTTGAAATTTTAATTAGAATTTTAATTATTAATTAAAAACTAACTTTCCCGCCAAAAAAATCTTCCATTTTCCCCACCGCCAACTTTTCCGCCAAAAAAATCTTCCATTTTCGCCACCGCCAAAAGAGTAAGGCTTCCGGATTTTTTTTCTCCCAACAGTAATGAGGCTAGGGTTAGTATTTTTCGGCGGATTATTTCAAAAGATTCTGTTTATTTTCTTAATGTTCGATGCATTTAAAATTAAACATTGTTAATTAATCGATCCTTCAGATTCATTCTGAAGAACTTTTGAATAAAAATAAAACAGAATAAAGGAAATTAAAAATTTCTAATCCGCATAGCGTTACCCCAACTGGCGTAGAAAAAAAATCACGTATTTGCGTTACGTAACTGTCGTTGAAAATTCACGCATGCGCTTTGTGTTCTGAATTCCGCATTGTGTTGACGAATTATTATCAACCGATGCGGACTGGATTTAAATTTTTTTTAGGTTCGTTGCATGTTTTTGTAATTAAAATGTATTTATGTTAGTTATATATTTTTTGCATATGCTTATAGTTTTAAGTGCATCGTTTTTTAAGTAGTTTTTTTAAAACCTGTTTTAAACCGTCTATTTTAAACGATTCGTTTCATTTTCTTAGTGTTTGATGCATTTAAAAGTAAACATTGTTAATGAATCGATCTGCTCATGATGAATCTAAGAAAATTTTGTTGACAAATTCTTGAGATAATACGTAAATTGAAAAGGATATTCTTTAGTGCCCATAAAGTTTAAACGCTGAGTGACTCTATTTTCATTAATCAGATTATAAAAAAATTCTTTGTTTCAGTAAAAAATATTATTATATTAATTGCAGATTAATTCTTTCCACTTTAATTTAAAACATAAATTCTACGGGTGCTAATTTTATTTAAATTGTGTAAATTGTATTTATGTTAGTTATATATTTTTTGTATATGCTTATAGTTTTAAGTACATCGTTTTTTAAGTAGTTTTTTTAAACCTGTTTTAGACCGATTATTTTAAACGATTCATTTTATTTTCTTAGTGTTTAATGCATTTAAAATGAAACATTGTTCATTAATCGATCTGTTCATGATGAATCTGCGAAAATTTTGTTGACAAATTCTTGAGATATTACATAAATTAAGAAAGATATTCTTTAGTGCCCATAAAGTTTAAACGCTCAGTGACTCTATTATCAGTAATCATATTATTAAAAAAAATGCTTTGTTTCAGTAAAAAATATTATTATATTAATTGCAGATGAATCATTTACACTTTAATTTAAAGCATAAATTCTACGAGGGGTAACAGAAAATTAGAGATATACATATCACGTTATGACTGAAGGCCTTTATAATATTATGAGTGAATTATATGACTATCACAATTTGAAGTTTTAAAATATTTTGCTGAAGAATCTATTAAAGTTGGAATTGCATAAAATATTTAATTATTAAAATTTTAACGAACATTAAGATTGGCGAACCGGCTGGTCGCCAAAGGCGGCTAGTTTGTAATAAATCAAAAAAATCTTGTATGAATTAATAAAGAAGAATTTTAGCAATATTTATGAATTACTTTTACAGGAAATAGTCAATACTTATAGCTGAGGAAAATAGATTGAGAATGCCATGTTAATAAAAAAAGAATTTACTGTTTCTTTTGAAACTTTATATCATGTCGAAAAATTGTCGTTACTCCTCCCTTTATATTTATATAAAAAAGATTTAAGAGATTAGTAAAAAGATTTAAAATGAAATATAGTCATCTGAAAATTTAATGAATGAATCATTGAAATAAATGCAAATTCGTGCATATAAGATTGATGTGTTTTATTAAAAAACAAATTGTTTCTGAGTTTGCATTATTTATCTGAAATGAAGCGAAATATGATATTACGAAATTAATGAAATTGAAGCAAAGCCCCGCTTACATAGGAATAATAACTAGGAAGAAAATGTGCATACGTCGAGATCACGTGAGTGACTGATCCACTTGCTTAGCAGTGGCATGGAGTCAGGTATTCTCAGTGAAATCATGTAATGTTCCAAATGCCGTTGTTGACATTCCAGAATATGTAGATGTAATTTATATTACAAGGAGTTTTTTTAGAATAATGTGTTAATTATAAAGAAGGGAAAATGGATTCATATACAAAAAAATAATAAAAACTTAGTTCATTATTCTGAAACGCATTCTAGTATATATATGTTTCCTTATTTTCATAGAATTAATGCAAGATAACAGATTTTCTAAAAAAAAAACTTCTATTAGAAAAGTTTTACAACGAATAACGATTCTAATTGTGAAATTCTAAATTTTATCTAGAGTTACACCACGTTACAGACGAGCTTCGTAAAAGTTCGATCACTTTGCTATATACTGCTAATTGCTATATTTTTTTAAATTTTATATGTTACTCAAATTAAATGTTGTTTTAAATTATTTTAGATTTTCAATTAATTACGTAGCGTTTTAACATTTATTGCGAAAAACATTTATTACTTTTATTACTTAAAATTTATTACTTTTAAATACCTTTAAAGAGAAATAAAAAAAAATGTTTAAAAGTAAATCAAATTCAAATCTTAATAGCCAGTGGGTGTGGTCACCCCAAAATTTTCTCGCATACTTTCTTAGAGAACGCCTGACATGCATTGGCGTACATTAGTTAAGAAACACTAACTTCTGGAAAGAATTTAGCATTTTTATTCAATCATCGTGTCATTTTAAGCGAGTTGTTTGGCGATTAACCCTGAGATGCTGTTAATAGTATCCAATAATTTAATTTGTATTTAGACACGTATTTCTCAATCGATTGAAGCAAAAATTAGGCACAAACCTACAAAATCCGTACCAAATTTTGATATATTTAAGTCCGTGGGTTTTTAAATTATAAAGCTTACATGTTTCAGAAAGTACAGATCAACAAACAGTCAACCTGTAGTTAGATTTGGTTCAAAGTCTGACAGGTGTCTGCAATATAGATATTAAATCTGTGTGCTAAATTCCATCTATCTATCTCTGTTTGTTTTGTAATTATGATGTTAATTTATATTCGAATAGCCGGACAGACGTACTTCCTTTGATCAAATTTTGCTCAAAATTTTACAGAAATCTGCAAATTTGGTGTAAAGACCGTGTAAAAAATTTCAACCATCTTACTCAGAGTGTTTTTGAGTTATCTTAGTCACAAACGGACATTTTCCAAAAGTGTGCTTTTCGAACACAGGGAGGAGGGGTCTAAAACGTAAAGATTCATCAAAATTTAGAACTCGAATTTCTTGGCAATTACTATACATTCTTTATACTACGTATATAAGAAAGTAAAAATGAAATGAAATTTTTAAAGTATTAAAATAAACTTTCCTGAAAACGGTTTGCTCTCAACATAGCATTCCTCTCAATGCACAATAAAAAATAAAACGTCTCAATTTCCTTATAAAATATAAAGACAAAATCAAACCTAAATATTTGAACAATCATTTTATAAAGCATCGACTTCATAATTAATTTTAACTAAACACGCAATGAAATGTTTAACTGAAATATTAAATTCTAGAATTTTTAATTCAGTATAAAAATGTAATTAGTGACTTTAAAAAATTGAAGCTAATTTTTTTCATAAGTTTTTTCCTTTTCCTTTCAGTTTCAGTGAAGTCTTTCATGTAAAAGGTGAATTTCATATTATCTTTCACATTATCTTGATAACAATCAGATTTCATCTTAGGGATTTACTTCTTAAAAAAGCCATTTACAAGCAATTAAACTTTAAATCAAGTAGCTGTATTTAATGCTTACTAGCGCGTCGCAGAATCGGCTTTAATTTATTGTCTGTAAACTTTTGTTACTTAAACGCACTAATTGCGCATATTTTTCGAGAATATTTTAAATAAGTATCAAGGAGCCAGAACCCTATTCAGTAAAAGCGAAAAATGCCTGCCATTTTGTAATATGATACGAATTTGAAAATACAAATGAGCTCATTTAAAGAATTGGAGTCATTTTTCTAATTTGATATTATTATTTTCACTTATCTTTTTTCTACTGCAATGTTTTTAATGTTTGAGTGCTTGCACTTTTGACACTAATTATTCGACTGTGAATTCTTTTTCTTGAACTTGTGACTTCTTGAATAATCCGGCTTAAATTATTCTAGAGACTTTTACAATTGCTGTAATTAATAAAAAGTTTATTTTTTTAAAAAAATTTGGAGCGGTGTTTTTTTTTTGGAAATCAGATTGCATAAGAGTTTGAAAACGTAATTCACCGTGAAATAAATAAAGTAGTAATAATATTTCAGCTGAGAGCAATAAATTTAATAACTCTTTTTTTGTTGTGAAAGTAACCTAATTGTCTAGTTTATGGCCATAAACGATTTTTAGTTTTTTGTTCTTTTGCAAGCCATTTGGGGGGGGGGAGTCACTGAAATGCATCATAATGAAAAGAAATTATGAAGCACATTTAGAAATATGAAATATTTTTATAGAAAATGAGATTGAGGCGATTTTTTTAAGGAAAACCATTAAAACCAAACCGCTATGAATGCAGAAGAATCTCAATTATTCAGCAGAAATAGGAATCGACAGTTCAGAATATATGAAAGGAAAAGAAAATATATAGAGCACTTTTTATTTGAAATATCTTGCACCATATATTACAATTACGGATGGAGGAGAGAATATATGAAATCAACAAAGTATTAACATGGCACTTTATATAAAGAACAAAGTAGCATTGAAGAAGCCGATAAGAATAAAAAAATATTCAGTTATTTGTAGCTTTCTTGTAGGCCGACGTCTTCTAGCTTCTAGATTATGTTTAGTCACAAAAAATTAATTTTCTTACTTGAGGATTCCTTATACTATTCTGTTTCCAGGCTTCCATAGCATTTGAGAAAACTTTATGTGTCCTTTCCTTATATTTTATCTCAAGACTTTCATAAGATTTGATCATCCCTTATGAGTTCTTTCCTTATGCTGTTCTATTTCATTACTTTCATAACATTTGAGCAACCCTTCTGAATCCTTTCGACAGTTCCGAATTCATTTGTCTCTTCTTCAAATTAGTTCCTATAATTATTCCTCAGCTAAATTATCCCAAACTCTTATAATTACTATGCTATTAAACTACACTGGTTATTATTTCCACAGATCTATTAATAAATTATCCCACACTACATATTATTCATCAGTATTCATCCGTTGCTCTTGATCATATTCCCTTCAGTTGTCTTCCTATTGGTTGTAACAAGAAAATACCAACATTTTATCTGCCATATAAATAACGAAATGAATACCCATCTAATAATGAGTATATATATATATATATATATATATATATATATATATATATATATATATATATATATATATATAACGATAGTGTAAACAACAAAAAGTATTTTCCTATTTGTGAATTTTAATTATCTCAGAACTTAAGTGTAATGGAATGTAAGAGATTTATTTACATGGAACGATTAAAATGTGAAATAAACACCTTAATTGAAACTGTACGTGATATTATGTATTTAGATGCTTAAAATCCAATCCATAAAGCAGTAAAAAATATAAGAAAGTTATTTTCAAAAGATCATCAAAAAATCCAAACTTGAATTTTGATTTATCACTTCGTTTCAGATCTGCCTGAATATAAAAAAAAACACAAATTTGGCTTTATGCCTGCCTTTTGTTTTGGCTATGAACACAATAATTCAAAAACTCTTTAATCTAGGTAGGTGAAATTTGGTATACATCAAATGAGAGGATGAAAGTTTTTAATGAAATCCATTCAGAGGAAGTGTGACTATCTGATTGTTTGAATGCAATTGAGATGGACAAGTAAGAAACGTAAAGAACTACAGATAAAAATTTGGTGTACATATTTCACGTCTAAAATGCATATTCTTAAGAAATTTTGAAACAAATCTATAAAGCAATAATCTTCTGTTGGTCTGTACTTTCTCATGCATGCAAACGCAATAACTAAAAAAAAAGTCATTTCAACAAATGAAATTTGGTATGTGATCTTTTGATTACGATTGTGGTTCTCTATCACACTTTGGTTTCGGAAAAAGTGTTCACATCTGATTTCTGGATACTTGTTTATTAATTGCATACCTCACTTAAGACCACAACACATCTCCGTTTTTAGAGCTCCTTTCTGATTCGGTATAGATATAAGCGGACTTTAGTTTTTAAAAAATTATATTGAAATCAGATGCAATGAAACATACAAATGGTAAAATATGAATATATATATATATATATATATATAACATTAACAAAAAAATGGAAAAAAACTGGAAAAACTAATTAAATAACTAGTTCAAGAAGAACTAATTAAATCAACATGATAATGTATAATATGGGTAAAAAAATACGGCAATTCTAAAAAATGAGGTACTAGAAAAGAATTAAAAATAAACTAAGAATAAAATGAAGGTAGTATTAAAAACATTGCAAGGAAAAATTAATCAGACTAATTTTTAACCATATACCAAAGATTAATAGCCAAAAAATCACGCGATAGATTCAGTAAAAATGCTAAAGTTACGCCAAAGATTTATATTTCGTAATTATTGTTCGTCAGTGTAATACAGGATATTCGCAGCCTTACTTAAGGTCTACAATTTAGTGGAGGATAACAAATTTATAAGAGAACCAAAAGTATGCGAAAAAGCTTTAAAAAGTGCCCTTTCGCTTTTTTTTTTCAAAATCCATTTGACTATAAAAAAAAGACAAGAAAAGACAAGTGAACAAAATAAATTTCTTGTCAGAAGCTAAGTAAATTAATGGTATCAACTTTATCGCCGTGAGGATTCAAGCATATGTCAAATCGCACCTGAGGATTCCACATTCTAGATCCGACTAAATTGAAGGACCGTCGTATGAACGATCTGGTGCACTTTATATCCGTCGGGGCCAAATGTCCTCCCCCGCTGGTGTGTTGCGGAAGTTTAACCAGGGAGCTGCCAACGTCAGGCGTCGTCCTCGTCATCTGATTGCAATTCAAAGGGACGAATTTTGTCCCAAAATAGCCCTAGTGCTTTAAAACGGGATGTTAATGTAACTATTCCCTTTTCGAAAAATGCTGCCGAATGTGATATGAGAAGATCCTCATTAATAATCAAAATAATTATAGTTAATATCTTAATAAATTCTTCCATTCAAAAAAGAGATGAAAATCCCTCGGCTCTTGAGCTACATTCACCCTGGTAAAGAACAAGGTCGCAAGACTTTCGCAATAGAAGAACCTTATACGACAAGTTGGTCAAATCCTTTCTAAGGAAACAGAGGATGCTGGAATTTCATACAATGAGCTGAGCAATCACCATCTGAAAATTGGGTCTTTGGGGGCTACATTCATACTTCACATATTTTTTTTCTTAAAAGAAGATTCAAAGAGCTACCAGACTAATGAGCCATTTCAAAGGGACATGAAGTTTTATGCCACTGACGTCTTCGAAACGGCGATGGATCGGAAACCTGGTTCTGTGATATAAGACAACTGAGTATTCACTGAATGCCATTATGTAGAAAAATAATCATGTCTGTACATAACTTTTGGTAACAAATTAATTTTGTACCCACACTTACTTTTCTTATGGCTATCTGGGTTTGGAAACAAACGGTCCTCGAACTTTCCACTATATTTTGTTTTTATTTTATTTATTACTAGAATAAATAGTTTTCGAAATATATGTATTTTATTTTCTTTTATTAAAAGGCTTCCCAAGCAAAGTTTTTACGGAACAAAAGCGTTATTTCAAATTTCAAATTGAAACAATATATATATTTCAGAATGGATAAGATAGTTATTGACTCCTTCAGATTAAAATGATTTTGATCATACAAAGACAGCAAAATAAAGGGTTACAAATGTTAACTTGATCTTAAATATAGGTGTAGTTTTACAACAATTATAAAATGTTAAAAAGAGAATACATAGTGCGTTCATATTGCTGCAATGCTTATAGAATTTGCAGCATTTTGTAATATTAATTCGTGCCAAAAATAACATTTTTTGTATTTAAGAGTTTTAACATGATGATGTTTATAATTTGCCATGACATTTTTTATTTGCCTCATACATGTCCTTTGATGAAAAAAATCATTCAAAACGTTCTACATGGAATTCCCTAGAATTCAGATTTACCACATTCGGCACATAATTACTTCTGAAGTAACAGGATTTTCCCACTTTTAAATTGGATTTTAATTAAAAATTAATGTTAACATCTTTCCCCTCAAAAACTTTGGAACATAACAGTTCACGAAAGTCAATTTCGCGCCACACAAAAAAATTAATGACCTTACAAATGATGCCAATTTTATTTTCTTACAAAAATTTTCTCTAATTTTAATAATTTTTTATAAGAAATATATGTAGTTTACAATAACATTTTTCTTTAATTTCGTTACTGGTTTTATATTCGAGCATATTGCAACAGTATTAAACAAATTTTTTCACATGCTATCGATGCATAGAATTGAGTAAATTTTAAAAATAAAATAACGAGCAACATTAAACGTAGACAATATCTAATCAACCCTAAAACATATCTCTCCTGCTTTAAATTTCTTTTTATTGTTGATACCGAATTATTATGTTGCATAAAAATGGTGTGAACAGTATCTTAATAAAGTAAAGTAAATAATCTGAGATTGTAATAAACTAACTGACAAAAGTTGCAAAATGTAATTTAACATAAAAGTGGCCAATTTCTTTAATTGCTGAGCAATGTTTTGTGCTGCTGGGCAAATTTTTAAATATTTACTTAACAATTAAAGCCTTTGTTTAAAGACTTTTGCCACATTTCCCATTTAATTTGACTTTGGAAAAATAGTTACTATAAATTATTTCAAAGTAAGAACATACTATATCTTGTACACATCTCCCATTAAATTTCAATTTTTAAAAATGGCTGCTATAAATATTTTTAAAGTAAAAATAATATCTTTAATATATCCTTTAAATATTAGCCAGATTTCTTTCGAAATAAACGCAAATTTGTAATAATTTATTAAATGAAAAATTTCTATTAAATTATTTCATAATTATAAATTTTAAATTATTTGTTAACTGCAGACTTTATCAAAACAAACTTGTTTAAATTAACACAATTTTATAATACAAATCTTTTTTAATATTTAAAGTCTTATAAAATATTAAAGTGATTTTACTTGAAACGTAAGTTGCATAATAAACTTATCTTGTATGAAATAATCTCTTTATTTTGCGAAGAATGAAATTTGAGAGCAGGGCTTATAACAACTGGTACTTAAGTAAGAAACCCTTTTTTTCATTTGCTCAGTGTACTTCAACATTCACAATAATTAATCCCAGATAAAGTTCTTAGCATTTTGTTGACTGATCGTATGATCGCTCCTTTTTGTGATTAAAAGAATACAGAATTTTTTTTTTTTTCATATCCAGTCTGATTATCAAGAAAACGCTTCTATGTATCGCTGACTAACAACAAAACTATTTTATTATTTTCTTTTTCGTGAAATTCTTTCAATAATCTTCTCGCATCTGAAATTTTCGGACCAAGACTTTAACTAGATAATCACCATAGGAAAAATGTCTGTTTCCTTTTATTTTATATATTTATCGAAGTAAATCAAAACGGATTAAGTGTTTGGGATTCATTCTTTCTTTACTTAATCGGATTATGTTTCGAAATAATGGTATTTTCGATAAGCAATTTTTATCTGACGGCTGACTTTTGTTTCAGACTATTCCTGAAACTCTTATGCCATGAATAACTTTCTAAATTATTTCCTTTTGGGAACATCTTTTACTTAAGGAGATTATATTATTCGACTATTTTGTGATAATTTTATGTAGTTAATAATAGTTGTATTCATTTTTATTCTGCTGTTTTCACGCGCTTGTATTTAGCTTGACGTCGTTTGTAAAGACACAATTTTGTACCGATTTTCCGCTTATTTTTGATGAAATTGATTTTTGATATTTTTTGCAGTGATGTTTCCTTGGGATAATACCTTGTTTCAACACTTGGTTTTCATTTTATTGATTATTTTTAATTAAATCTCAAAAACATGGCGCCACCTATAATATGTAAAATAAATGATTTTGAAATCTTATAATCTACATATATATAAAACGCTAACGTGCGTCGCACGAAATCGAGCTTACTAATTGTCGAATGACAACACTTACATAACAACAAAACATTATACCAATAACAGACTGCTTCATTCATTGAACATTTTCACAGCTGAATTGAATCAAACGTCCCGCTTCGCTAATGAATGAGTTGCAAAATATTATTAGAAGTGTTTTGAAGATAGTTCGCCATGTCACCAAAGAGGACAAAGCTTCAAACAAAAAGTTCAATCAAGAGCAAAAATAGGCTTAACCATTGTCAGGTAAGTATCGTGAAACGACTTAAGGTGAATGCACGGTTTCTCGCCAAGCATATCAAAATCGCGTCAATCGTCAAAAACTCTCTAAAAGTCTGCAATCCTTGATGCTAACAAACGACTTTTAAACTTGCAATCAAAAATAGTTCCGATTATATTTGGCGAGAAATCGCTCAAAAATTGGACAATTTAGATGCCCATATGTTAATCTTAAGTCTAGCCATAATCGATATGATTTGCCTTCGGAAATGGATACTTATATCTTCTAAAACAATTATATTATAAAAAGGGCTTTTTGTTTTATCTTAAGACTAAAAGCAATTACCTTTTTAATGACATAAATTTCATTTTCGTACGATTTTCCATTTAACTTTAATGATTTTTTTAATTCCATTGGATAAATTATCAAAAACAATGTTTTTACGGGATTCAAACTCTCCATCAAGACACTCAAGCACGTGATTTTGCCAATCATACAATCCATAGTAGGATTTTCAGTTCCGCTTTTATCTAGTAATATATACGCTTTGTAAATTGCTATAAGCTGTTTAAATTGAATTATGTGTTTTAGTCGTATTAAGTAACTGGATGAAATGTTTTTTTTAAGTGCATCCTATATAAATAATTTAACAACCTAATTAGTTTATTCGCCGAGATTATTAATTTATCTCCAAAGACAGCTAGTATTGATGAAACAGAATGACGAAACATACCGAGGATTAAAAAGTAGCAAACGGTAAAAAATCTAAAAGATCCTAAAAGCTTTTTTATATATGGTAAAAAAAGGAAACAATTGTGTGTGTGTGTGTGTGTGTGTGTGTGTGTGTGTGTGTGTGTGTGTGTGTGTGTGTGTGTGTGTGTGTGTGTGTGTGTGTGTGTGTGTGTGTTTTGCCAAGAATATAGACATGAATACCATCCTACAATAAATACAAAAAGAGAGAAACTCTCTATACATTAATAAATTAAAATTATTATAAACATGGATAAAATGCCAAATGCTTTCATACTTCTGTAAACATTTAAATATGCCTTTGTTTAGCATTGCAGAAGAAGATAACACAGACGAGTGGTTTTTAAATGCAAAAACTGCATTGGATAACCTTTGAGCTATTATTTGACGTCAAAATAAATTGTTATTTTCTTAACGGATATTCAAAGCGATTTGTTACATTCTCTATTTATATGTTACTGTAACTGTTAAAAAAGTAACATTTACATTAATATATAAATATACTATAAACTTTAATACTTAACGTTTAAAAATATACTGTAAACTTTAATAAAATAAATAAATATAGGATGAATTATTTACATACTTTAATATTTAAAGAATAAATTATGCATTCATTCATCTTAGAAAATTAAAGATGTCCAATCAAATGAACGTGGAAGTGTTTTGGACTGATGTGAGCTTAATATGTATATATTATTTTTTTTAAAAATTTACTCTTATTTATAAAAATAAAAACTCGCATAAAACATATCTTAAACTTTTAATAAACTTGTTTATAAAAATTCTCTAATTTTATAAATAAATTGTTTTGTAAACAAATCAATGGAACAAACTCAAACTCTAAAGAATATTGAAGTAAAATATATATAAAGAATAAGAATACATAAGTAAGTATATAAATAAGACATTTTAAAATATTAATAAGATTTATTAAAATTAAATAGAAGTTATAAATAAAAAATGACTGCCATGGTTCAAAACAAGTTTTTGAGCGAGCCTCAAGTTAAGTAGAAAAATTTTCAAATGTTGATTCATTTTTAATTCAAAATCTTATCAAATTTAATTTTTATCTTTATTATAATTCCGACGATTTATTATTAATCTTCGTGAACCCCTCTCTTCGTGAACCCCTATTACTCATGAAGTAATTGCCTGCTAAATTAAAAAGCTCTACGCCCAATTATCTGCACTGGAGAGCATCACTTTAAACGATGCATGTGACATGATGCAATTCAGATAATAATTAGCCTATAAATATAACCATATTAAAATGCTATGCAGTGTGATTTAATAATCATTTTGTTAAACACATCCGCATTCTCATATAATCATATATTAGAAAGAATAAGTGGGAGTGATCTTCCCAAAACTTGCTCGCATAATCTTCAATTAACGTGCTGTCTTCCCTATCTCAGAGCATCAAATTATGTACCTTGGGTATCGACAAACAATACTTCTTGCATGGTATTGACAAACAATAGCTAAAAATTATTTGTTTCTGGCGGTAATCAAGCATTTTGTGTTCGAATCTATCGTGTCTTCTTTCGCGATTAATCCCTAATATGCGATTAATACACAAATACCCGAAAATCGAATTTGTATATTCGATTAAGACCAAAGTTTGGCAGAGAACTACACTTGTGGTCACATACCGAATTTCATTTATTTCAGTCACTGCGTTTTTGAATGATTGCCTTTAACCCTTTGCACTCGAAAAAGCAATTCGAAACTCTACACCAAAAAATAAGTACATACATAATTATTTTAAGTTGAATTTCGTACACTCGTTGAATTCGTTGAAGTTGAATTTCGTTGAATTTTGAACACTTCGTATGTATTTTCAATAACCAAAATTTAAAAAAATAAATAATTAAACATTAAAATGATGCACCGTCTTGAATGGTGCCTGAGAGGAGACATTCGAGTGCGAAAGGTTATATACATGCGAAATTGTCGACCGATAAGTGGTTAATCTTTCAACTGACATGGTTCAAATTTTGCTAAAAATCTACTGTTTAGATGTTAAATTTTTATACAAAATTTTATCCATTAAATCAGAAAAGTCATACCATGTATCAAATTTTATCTGTTTAGCTCAAGGCATTTTCAAGTTTTTGCTTCATAGACTTCATATGAAAGGAGGACAAGATTCCAAGAATACATTTTTTTTAATTCATGTAGGTCTGAAACGTGGTGATACCAAAATCTCCAATTGAATTTTTTTTAAACTTTTATAGCACTTTCTATCTGTATACTTCATATCCGAGAAAGCAAAATTTGAACTTTGGTAAATTTGAAATAAACTGATTCCTAAATCTAACTTTTCATTCATGGCCGAATTAATAAACGATACAAATTATTCCAACTCAACCTCTCTCTTACTCTCTTTTAAATCCTTCTAATAATGTTTCTTCTAATAATCTAAAATAATGTTTCTTTCTTTAAATTGCAAACAATATTTCAAAAGTATTTTATTCTTCTTTGTATTTGCAGGTAACTATTTTCGGAGCGGACACCGGAGCTGCTGCCATCATGGCCCTCAGAGCTTCTCAACAGGCCAAGAATTTGTTTCACGCGGCTTGGCTCATAGGTCCAGCCCAGACCTTCAACCGGTCCTTCGAAGATCTCTCACAACATAACCGAGCATTCTTCCTTGCCCGAAGTGGCTGCAAAAACGACACTTGTCTAAGGCACATGACAGCAAAGTCTGTTCTTGAAACCTATTTTTGGAAAGACGAACCTTCTTTCAGAATTCGAGATCAGAACGATCTACCCATACAAGGCATTTATCCGGAACAGTTAATTGTTTTGGATGGTAAGTATTTTATTTTTATAAATGGTCTATTCCTACTAATGCTTAATGAAAGTCAAATGCACGACCCTTGTTTTGAAATCTAATGTTCTCTTTACTGGAAAAATCAGAAAAAAAGGTCTTTCCTCGAGTTTCTCGTTTACTTTTGCAGCACGTTATTCCTTCTTTTTGCGAAATGAATCAAATATATATTTTCAGAAAATCTCAAAATCAGCCGATGGGCCTACGGTGAAACGTCAAACAGGCTCAATATCAAATAAAAATTATTTATTCTACACGAAAAGACGAATACACAACTCCAAAACATAGCCGAAGCATATGCAAGAACAGCATTTTCATTAAACAATAGCATATAACCATTAAATAACCCGAACAGCACTAAACGCTCAGAGAAAACTCACTTTAGATTAATATTCTAAATAGAGATTTCGCTCAGCTACTCTTTTGAAATCAGCTCAACTGACAACTACACCCTCATGCAAGTAACTTCGCTTTTTATAGTTCCCGTGACAGGGAAATGCATATTCTAGAATGTTATATTCCCTACTGATATCGCTAAAATTATAGGATTTTCAAATACTTCCGATTATGTCTCCAACTTCTTCAAAAGGGTGCCAAAGCCGGGGAGATGAGCATTCATCTGGCGTCCCTTCAGAATTCTCAGGTCTATCTATAAAACTATCTTCCTAACTACAAAGAGAAGCAATATTACAAATTCATAACAATAAATTTCTCAAATATATCCTTTAATCGATTGGAACCAATATTTGACCGCTTTCTGTGCTAAGATCGCATGTAGAATTTCATTTATTTCGCTGTTTGCATTTCTTTCACCTTCAGCTAAATTCGTATAATTAATGCCACAGAGTCGACTCTGTGGTGAATTTAGCCAAAACGTTTGATACATATGCTCTATTCTTATGTTACAAATTTCATCCTCTTTGCTCGCCATATTTTTTAGATTTGTTCGCCTGCACAAGTTAAAAAAAAAGAGATAGACCCCTCTCAGAAAGATTCCATCTAAAATATTACACACACTTACAATTCTAGTGCAAAAGTCTTCATATCAAATCCTCTTTTTCTAGTTTATTTCATTTTCAAGTTCTTGTCTTCCTATATGAATAGACAAAATTATTTCAATAAAGGTTTCTTTTCTAACTCGAGAGAGTCTAAAGTGCAGAAGCTCATTAAAAATTTTTGAGATTTTCGAGTGATGGCATTACTTTCTCGCTGCTTATTTGCTTTACCAAAAATGTAAAAAGGCATGATGACTCTGCACAATATAATTAACTGTCAGTAAATGCCATGTAAGATACTGTTCTCCGCATGGTATGGTCGTCCCTTTTTGCTTAGCAGGTACTCTTATAAATAGCTTACTGAATAAAATAATATTTCTAATAGAATTCTCAGAAATATACTTTTGATATTGGTGGTAAAATACTTTTTATTTCATGAGAAACTACTTTCAATATAAAATTTCTTGTCATACTTTTTTTTAAAAATCAATGCGGTAACAATGTTTTTTGCGACGGAATGGAGATGCATGTTTCTTGTTAAGGCATGATAAGAACGGGCGTATATATATATATACACACAGTCTCCGATTTTATCGTGGCTTTATAGCTAAATTCTAAACCGTTAGACAAATAGTTCCAATTGGAAAAAGGTTTTAAATGAAGGGAAGAATTATATATTTCTCAGGAGTCCTACCTTTCTTACTGAAGTAAACTACAACGTTAAAAAAAATTATTTTATCTTTATTTCGAACAAATTTTGCAGCTAAATCCACTGGCTCTAAAGAGATCTTTGCAAATAAAAACTGCTCATCATTGTGTTACATTTAAAAATTGTTTCTTAAAAAAATTTTTATGCTATCCTTATTTAGTTCAAACAGGTATAATGCAGTCGAGTTTAGTGATTTTTTTTTCATCGTATATTTTTAGAGTATCAATATATTTTTTATTAATTATGACTGATAGGAACGAGGACTATATAAAGAATTAGAGTTCGTAACTTCGTGAGAAATACATTAATTGACTCAAACAACCTAAAATATAAAACTTTCCATAACATATAATAGCAGCTTTACCAACTGGAGCTATATGCCTATTCCGGTTTAGAAATAGCTATTGGACCACGAATTCACTGTTTATATATCCATTTAAGTTCTATATTTATAGTATCAGTTCAATTGTTTCCTTATAGACTTAAATAATATTTGCACTCTGTACGTCTATACGAATTTTATATTTAATTAGTGGTGAAATTATTGATATAATTATATAACATATTTAAGAAAACTTAAATGGTTTCAGGATTTTCTCAGTTATAACATTGGAAATAAACAAACGAGTTAATTATCCATTCGTCTGTATCAGCATTACCCAACAACATACCAATGGAAGACGTTCAAAGGGCAATTCGTGCACATACAGAAAATCCTGACCATCTAAAACTTCGCTTTAAAATGAGAGGCAGAACAGAAGACACTTCCCACCTTATCCTCGAAGCTCCTAGTGAGGCATTTCATCGTCTAAAAAACTTGAGAAGGATTCCTATTAATTGGGAAATGTTTCATCTGAGGGAATTTCATCATGTCAAGCGTTGCTCAACCTGCCAGGCTTTCACCCATACAGCCAACTCGGGCCAATGCAAAAATGATATTCCATTTTGCGGTCGCTGCAGCGGACGACACCACACCTGGAAGTGCATGTCTAATGAGCACTTCTGCATAAACTGCTCAGAGTCGAACAGACTCAATGGAACTAACCTACATATCTACCATATGGCCATAGACCCACGATGCCCCTGCTACCAAAAAGCGCTAGCAGCATTTAAACGGACCAGGGATTATTAATGACAACTAATATCACTCTAAATTCTTCCTTCTCCAGCAATAAAAATTTAAATATTCTCCAAATTAACCTTGGCAGAACTAAAGCAGCAACCACTCACCTCCACCCGACAGTGGTAAAATTAAAAACGGACATTATCTTGGTACAAGAACCATATGTGTACAACAATAAAATACAAGGTTTGCCGATGTCTTGGAATATCTTCACATCCACATCAAATAAAGCTGCAATTTTTATTCCCCAAACCATCCATAAAGCAATTACAGTAGCTAAATTGGAAAATACAATAGCAATCAAACTCCATACGGACAACAAACCTATAACACTCATTTCAGCTTATTCTTCTCCAATAGCGGATATCAATGAAACTTTACAAGAGATCCAGGATATTATAAGAATGCTACCAAATGAAAACTTCCTTGTAGGAGCCGATCTGAATGGTCACAATCCTCTTTGGGGATATCATCGCACCAACACCAGGGGAGTTGCAATAATGGATTTCATACTGGCTAATAACCTTTATATCAACAATTCGTCAGATGCCCCATCTACATTCACGAGAAATACAGATGTGGGTTGGCCCGATTTGACATTCTGTTCGCAGGAAATGATCACAAAGGTAGCCTCTTGGGAAGTTCTCGAAGAACCATCGTTTAGTGATCACCAATTTATTCAGACAACAATAAGAACAATAATTACTAGCCACATTTTCAATAGGTTTAAAACCCTCCATGGAAACCATAATAAATTCCAGAAGCAGTTTCAGTTTCATGTCGAAAAACTAATTAACATAATCAAGAACTGCAATACCCAACAAGAACTAAATGAATTTACCTCCCTTCTTCAAGCAACAATAATTCAAGCCTGCAATAAAACATTTAAAATAAAGAAACAGCCATTGACCGAAAACCCAACTTGGTGGACAGACAAATTAGAAATAGAAAAGAAAAGAATTAAGGCATTGAGGCGAAGGGCCCAAAGATCAAGTTCGGAGGAAAGATCAGAAAAATATTTGCAGTGGAAGACAGAAGCCAAAAAATATATGAAGAAAGTCAAGAGAGCCAAAAATGATGGTTGGAAAGATCTTTGCACTGAAGCTGCAAATCCATATGGGAAACATTTCAAAGCTGCCTTTAGGAAAACAATTCATCCATCTCAACTAACAGTCTTGAACAATATCAGTCCAGAAGGAGGACACCAAAAAATAGCCCAGGATATATTAGAACAAATTTTTCCATTCCCAAATTCAACCCCATCTTTAACACATGAAATCACCACCACCCCTAATGATTGCCCTTTCACTGAAAAAGAAATAGCACAGGTCATTGATAATCTCCCTCATGGAAAAGCACCAGGATATGACGGTATCGATAATCTAATTCTGAAAACAATAAACAAAAATTTCCCAACCCTCTTCAAAGAATATTTTAATAAATGTCTTTCACTAGAAAAATTCCCGGATCCATTTAAAATAAGCAATATCATCCTATTTCAAAAAACTGGAAGAGACCCTAAACTAGCCACGTCATACAGACCAATAGCTCTCTTACCTACTATAGGAAAAGTTCTAGAAAAATTACTCACACAACGTCTTATTTATTTTCTAGAATCAAATAAACTCATCAACAATAACCAGTTTGGATTCCGTGAAGGAAAATCTATAGATGCTGCTCTTAAAAAGCTTGTAGAAAAAATTTATGATGGAAAAAGGGAAAAAGACAATATTCTGGTACTTTCAGTGGACATCAAAGGGGCATTTGATAATATCCAACACCATTCAATAGTTAAATATCTAGATAAACTCCAATGTCCCCAAAATTTAAGAAACATCTTTGAAAACTTGCTACATGCCAGAAAAATAATCCTCAACACTCAAGAAGGCTGGGCCATAAGAGAACAGAAGCAAGGCTGCCCCCAAGGATCGTGCAGTGGTCCAGCTCTGTGGAACTTGGTGGCGAACGATCTGCTTAGTAAAATCTGGCCTGCCCATACAACTATCCAAGCATTCGCCGATGATTTTGTTCTGGTCATTAAAGCCAAAACAAAAGAAAATCTAAGACAAAATACTCAAGAATCAATAGCACAATTCGTATCCTGGGCTGACATAAACAATCTAGAAGTGTCCACGGAGAAATCCAACTTTATTCTGTTTAGTAAATGGGTAGCAGGACCCAGAATCTATTGGCAGGGAGAAAGAATAAAGCAGACTCACGCCATTAAATACCTAGGTGTCCATATTGATGATAAATTGAATTGGAATACCCACCTCAAGCATTTAGCATTGAAAGCGCAACAACAACAATTCAATTTTCTCAAAATAGCTGGCAAATCCTGGGGAATAACACTTCGACACAGAAAAATTTTGTACAAGACAGTCATTGAAAGGATGCTTGCACACGGAGCAGGAGTTTGGTGCCTCCACCCAACGGTTAGATTAGCAAGAAAGCTCTCTTCCATCCAAAGAGGCTTTCTGCTAGCAATTACGGGAGCATACAAGACCACGCCTACCGCAGCACTTCAGATTATCCTTGGCTTGCCACCACTTCATCTGCAGCTTCAGATGATGGCAAGAATGACTGAACTGTATAGACTTCGTGGAATCGTACATGATATGCCACACATCAGCTCATACGAATATGAACACAGAGCTACGGGATGGACGTCACATCCTTCCAAACATCTCCAAGCACATCAAATTTCGTTGGAGGATGGTGGATCTCAGAATTTAATACTCGGGATCTATACCGATGGATCAAAGACCTCAGCAGGAGTTGGGGCTGCATTTTGTGTTGTGCAGGATGCAGTGGTTATACACCAGTGGTCAACCAGCCTATTGAAAGAAAATACGGTCTTCCAAGCTGAATTACTAGCACTCAATAGAGCAGACAAATACGCAACCTCTCTTCCTACATCAGATCCCATCACAATTTACGTCGACAATAAAGCAAGTATACAAGCCTCAAGTTCATCAAAATCTAATAGCCAATTAGCAAGAGATACATTCACCCTTCTTCTTGCAAATCCTCACATTAAAATTTCATGGATCAAGGCACATGTAGGCTATGAAGGGAATGAAGCGGCGGACAAACTAGCCAAAACAGCGGCTAATGCTAATCAAGATCGGAATGTAATGAAGCTTCCAAGATGTCATCTGAAGAACATCCTCCAAACCGATATGATGACAAGATGGCAAAAGGAATGGGAAGAAGGCGAAACAGGCCGCTCCACATTCAACATAATACCGAAAGTTTCTCTCTACGCGACCAACTGGAACAGAGCGGATGTCCTTTTCTTCACTGGACACGGCCCATTCCCGACATACCTACACAGATTCCACCTGGCCAACTCTCCTTATTGTAGCTGTGGGGAGATAGGATCCCCAATTCACTATGCCACCGAATGCCTACTGACTCTCTCATGGCACATGAGGAAGCCAGAAACAAGTCTCGAGGAAGAATGGTACAGGAGAGTTGCATCGAATACCCTTTCACGCGGCAAGATCCACTCCATAGTAAACCATATTCATAAATACCAAGACCTCTTCAAGACAACACACTAGCTGAGACCAAAATGCCACTTATCAAAATCAGCCGAAATTATAACTTCAAAAGTTCCTCAAAAGTGCAGTTCTGACGAAGGAAATCAGAACCACAGGACTCAGAAGGACGTTATAATGTTCTCAATGTAATTTATCAGTTTTTTCAGTTAGTAATCTCGTTTCCCTGTAAGTTGAACCCATAGTGACCATTTGTTTAAGTATCCTTGTCCCCTCTATTCGGTTATTACGTCACCAAAAAAATTAAATACAATCGTGTAGGATTTGACACCGTTGGGATTCTCTCTGGAGAACCCTGGATGGTCTGTCGTCTCTTTCTTTCTACCAACATTTTCTTTCTTTCTTTTCTTTTTTTTTCCTTTTTTTTTCCTTCCATCTTGTGCTCATCCAACTGGTTAGATAACTTAGTGTTATAGGTACCGGGGGCACAGGATGGCGTTATGTTATGTATCAGCATTATCATGGAGTTTGGATTGTATAAATGTAGAATTTTATGATGGAATAAGTTTTAAATATTCTCCAATTGCCTAACTCATACCATTCCATGACTGGGGAAAAGGAATCTAAGGACGAATCTCCAACTACATAATTAAATATCGTTCTCATATTTTTAGACCAAAGTGCGGTTTATTAATAAAAAAATAATAAGTATAAAATAAAAAAATAATCTTATAATATGATTAGAATGGCTGCTAGAGTATTGGGATTAATTTTCCTAGAGATTCGTCGAGAAAGACAATTTTCGCCCCCCAAAAAATGTATTGAGAGTTTTTATCTCAATACTTTAGGCTGCTTCTAACTACAGAAAATACCAAATTTACCTTTGTCCTAAATCCTTGATTCCTAGACTCGAATAGATATTTTACACTAAATCTGATTATAAAAACCTACTATTTTTCGAATAAAGTCTTTGTAAGTCGATATTTGAATGAAAGGATAGAAAAGAATTATAGAAAATCTGAACTTTCTTATTCCTTCGTTTCACACATGGATAATACTAATATAATTTTTTTTTTCAAATACAAAAAAAAATCTCACTAAAGCTGTAGGAGACGCCATAAGATAAGTTAAAAATGAAATTTGAGAAAAGGATTTAAATATAATCCGAAATTTCAACTTTAAGGGATGTTCGACATTGCTTAAGCATACATTCTCTCAAGTTTCAGCTTTTGTTGAACTCACGGTTCAGATATTTTACGCTAAGCAAACTAAGCCTTTTTCATCTTTCATAACTCGAGGGCTTTGTTATTTTCTTATTCAAGGAAACTTATTTTTCACTGCATTGGATGTATTCGTATTTCATGTAATAAAGAAAACCAGAAACCCTTTTCTATTTTTAAATATTAGAATTTTTCGACATAGAATTTCATATTTCAAAAGGAAATTCTGACTAAAATAATTGGCTGTCGTTGTTATCCAAAAATAATGTTATTAAAAAATAGTCATTTTGATTTCATTTATCAAATAAATTCGAGTTCAAAAAATAATGCTTCGTTAATTTTTTAATATAAAAATTCTGCAAAATCATAAATAATATAGAAGATATGGCAATTCCGAATCAGCATTGATTTAATAAAACATTCGATTGTAGTCAAGGCAAAGTAAGGTATCTGCGCTTCATGAGGCCTAACTTTTAATAAACTGTTTAATTAAATTATTTCATATTTCAACCTTTTATAATTTTTATCAGAGAATAGATGATTTAGTTGATATGAATTATTTTTATTTCAGTCACTTTCTGAAATGTTTCTTTGTGAAAATAAAGTTACTAAAATAGTTATTTTTATTTTAGTAACTTTTTGAAAAACATAAGAAATATTTTATTTTTTATATTTCATAATTGCATGATATCCACATTTGTGTATAAAACATTTAGGCAAACCCTCTGTGCTTATAACTACTATAATAACTATACGAACATAATAAAATGGATAATAAATGATCATTTATACTTGTAAAAATATATTTCATAAATATACAAATATTTTATACAAATACACTTTGCATGTTTAATAATTTATAATATCATAGGAATCAAAAATTTATAAAATAATATGTTGTTTATTTATAACTATAAAATGTTTTAATTTCTTTTATTTCATAGGATTTATGTATTTCGTAAACTTTTTCGGTATGTTAGAAACATTTTTCTAATCAAATTACCCTCTTTCCAAAACAGACGAGGGATCAGTTTAATATACTTAATCGGAAAACCCACATTGATTACTGTAATTTTTACATGTTTTAAGATACGATTATTTAATTTTATTTGCTCTTCACTGTTTTTATTTTTCAACAAAAATAACATAAATCAATATAAATATGTGCAAGAATTGTTAGAGGAATATTTTAAAATAATTTGGAAACAAATTCTTAGTTAAAATTCAGTTATTAGCAAAAATATTATTGTCTGGGTAAATAGCTCACCTTCTTCATATCAAAACAAAGAAAATAAATAATTGCCCTAATAAACCATTAAATTATGGAAGAATAATCAAAGAAGGTCGAAATGGTAATGATACAGATATAACTCCATAACTAGTGCAAGATTAAGCAAACGATTTCTTGCGCTTATCAAAGATACATTTCTTTATTTAAATACTAGCCGCCTTTGGTGACCAGCCGGTTCGCCAATCTTAATGTTCGTTAACATTTTAATAATTAAATATTGTATGCAATTCCTATTTTAATAGCTTCTTCATCAAAATATTTTAAAACTTCAAATTTTGATCGTCATATAATTCATTCATAATATTATAAACGACTTCAGTCATAACGTAATATGTATCTCTCTAATTTTCTGTTAGCTCCCGTAGAATTTATACTTTAAATTAAATTGAAAAGAATTAATCTGAAATTAATGCAATAATATTTTTCACTGAAACAAAGTATTTTTTGTAATATGATTACTGAAAACAGTCACTGAGCGTTTAAATTTTATGGGCACTGAAGAATATCTTTCTTAATTTATGGAATATTTCAAGAATTTGTCAACAAAATTTTCTCAGATTCATCATGAGCAGAATCGTTTGAAATAGTCGGCCGAAAAATCTTAAGCCTAGCCTCATTACTGTTGAGGAAAAAAACTGAACCCTTACTCTTTTGGCGTTGGGGAAATGAAAAAAGTTTTTTGGCGGGAAAGTTAGTTTTTAATTAATAATTAAAATTCTAATTAAAAATTCAAAAAAAGGGACCCCAGGTTCACATTCCCGACCTCCAAGGTATACATGTACCAAATTTGGTAGCTCTAGGTCAAATGGTCTTTTCTGTTGAGAGCCAACACACACACACACACACACACACATTGAGCTTTATATATGACTAGCCGCCTTTGGCGACCAGCCGGTTCGCCAATCTTAATGTTCGTTAAAATTTTAATAATTAAATATTTTAGGCAATTCCAACTTTAATAGATTCTTCAGCAAAATATCTTAAAACTTCAAATTTTGATAGTCATATAATTCACTCATAATATTATAAACGCCTTCAGTCATAACGTAATATGTATCTCTCTAATTTTCTCGTAGCTCCCGTAGAATGTATACTTTAAATTAAAGTGGAAAGAATTAATCTTCAATTAATATAATAATATTTTTTACTGAAACAAAGCATTTTTTTTTAATAATATGATTACTGATAATAGAGTCACTGAGCGTTTAAACTTTATGGGCACTAAAGAATATCTTTCTTAATTTATGTAATATCTCAAGAATGTGTCAACAAAATTTTCTCAGATTCATCATGAACAGATCGTAATGAACAATATTTCATTTTAAATGCATTAAACACTAAGAAAATAAAATGAATCGTTTAAAATAATCGGTCTAAAACAGGTTTATAAAAACTACTTAAAAAACGATGTACTAAAAACTATAAGCATATACAAAAAAATATATAACTAACATAAATACAATTTAATTACAAAAGCATGCAACTAACCTAAAAATAATTTAAATCATTGAAAACAGGTTAAAAAAAACTACTTAAAAAACGATGTACTGAAAACTATAAGCATATACAAAAAATATATAACTAACATAAATACAATTTACTTACAAAAGCATGCAACTAACCTAAAAATAATTTAAATCATCAGTTGAAAGTGGTTGTCATGACAACAATCAGAACAATGCGCATGCGTGAATTTTCTTCGCCGGTTAGGTAACGCAAATGCGTGAATTTTTCTACGCCAGTCGGGGTAACGCTATGCAGATTATACATTTTTCATTTCCTTTATTCTGTGTTATTTTAATTCAAAAGTACTTCAGAATGAATCTGAAACATGGATTAATTAACAATGTTTAATTGTAAATGCATTAAACATTAAGAAAATAAACAGAATCGTTTGAAATAATCCGCCGAAAAATATTAACCCTAGCCTCATTACTGTTGGGAGAAAAAAAAAATTGAAGCCTTACTCATTTGGCGGTGGAGAAAATGGAAGATTTTTTTGGCGGAAAAGTTGGCGGTGGGAAAAATGAAAGATTTTTTAGGCGGGAGAGTTAGTTTTTAATTAATAATTAAAATTATAATTAAAAATTCGAAAAAAGGAACCCCAGGTGCACATTCCCGACCTCCAAAGTATACATGTACCAAATTTGGTAGCTGTAGGTCAAACGGTCTGGCCTGTAGAGCGCCAACACACACACACACACACACACACATTGAGCTTTATTATAAGTATAGATATAGATATAGATTAAAGGAGTTTTTATATATATATATTTCAAGTATTAAAGAATGCATTTTTTTAGACACTAATGTTGTATCAAATTTAAAAGTTTATATACTTGGAATTCAATTAAATCAATAATATTTTAAATTTAGATTTTAAAAATTCGAGAATTTTTACCTATAAGGTATAAATTATTACATGTTGCTAAGAAAAGAAGATAATGGAAGAAAACAGTGTAATAGATATTTTTTGGAAGGAAATCATAGTTTTTCATATAAATATGTAAAACGTGGATTATCTTACAATTCTGGAAGAAATTTATTACACAATATTATCGCAAAAAGTGCCGGTGTCCTGGCATAGGGGTAGCGCGTCTTCCCCGTGTTCTGGGCGTCCTGGGTTGGAGTCCCGGTACGGGCATGGTTGTTCTTCCTCCGTTCTATCTGTGAGATGTGTGAATGTGCCCCCCTGTAAAAAGGGGTTGTGCAAGCGAATGAGATGTGTGAGTAGCTAAGACGTACTCTTGGCCCTAGTTGGCGCTACTAAAAACAAGAGACGCTCCCTTGGCTTAAAATCGCTGGCTTCGTCAGCGAGCTTGTGCATGGCAAGTGCCATTAGAAACAACAATCGCAAAAAGTTCATTTTTTTAGTATGATTCAATTATAATGAATAATCACTTATTACATTAAAACTTCACACATTATAAACTATAAAAACTTCTTAAAAAACCGTCTTTTCGCAACTAAAATGCCTTTTCGACACAAAGGTCTTGCTTTTTCCAACAGCAACAAAATAAGTATCCGTGAAAAATGAGAACAATAAAACAAAAGATAACAGAAGCGGAAATTTTAAAATAAAACGTTGTCTGGAGCACTGAATCGGTAAATGTCTGCTCTTCCAAGAAGAAACACATTCATTCATCCCTAGAATGAAAACATAACTCTGAAGGACTGAAAAATAGTTATTTTCTCCATACGGGAAACATTTCCTCCAAAGCTATTGTGATGTATGAGAATTCCATAATGCATAAGCTGAAATATAAAAATGAATGAACTGAAATGGGCTTTAAATTTATTGCGTTACTACTTTGTCGGGAGCAATATGAAAGGAGAATTAAAGAATACTTTAAAAAAGTACAATTGTTTTTATTATTGCCAGCCGCCTTAGACGACATGCTTCTTCGCGGAAATACAGATTGTTCTTAACTTCAATCAAATCTCTTATGCTTGACTTCGTGTTCATTATTCCTTAAAGGGCTGCTGTGGCCTGGGGATAAGATCTCGGAAGCGGAACCGGAAGGTTTTAAGTTCCATACTCAATTCCACTGAAAAACAGTCGTGTAAACAGGTCTGGTGCACTTTAAATACGTCGGGGTCAAATGTCCTCCCACTGGTGTAGTGTGGAAATGTGAAGAGGGGGTGCCAGTTCAGGTGCCGTCCTCCTTATCGGACCGAGGTTTAAAATTACGAGATCTGTTCCAAAATAGCCCTTGTGTTGCTTTATAAACAATACGTTAATATAAGTAAACTAAAAATTATTCCTTATTAAAATATGCATAACTTTGCATATTTAATATGCATAAAATATGCATAACGAGAAAGATTTTAAAGCCATGCGTTTAATACCCTTAAACCTGTTATTATGTAAATGAATATTCTTAATTATTTCTGGGAAATCTTAATACTGTTCAAAAGCCACTATCTACTTCATTTCTCTTCTAATTTTATTGGCATTGGTAGCTTATCTTCCGTATTCCTAATGTAAGATATTCCAGATATTAAACAGAATATTTTTTTTTTCCGTTTGTTTCTAACTTCAAGAATGAGGAAATAAATTTTGGATGAAAAAATTGAAACAGTTTAAATTTTATTTTATTTTTGTTTATTTTTGTATGTGTGTGTTTTAAAATTAATTAAAAATCAGTTTTGCTCAATGTGTTCTGATGTTATAGCGGAAAATCCAAAAAATCTCGCTTGATTTTTTAATTTATTAAAGTTCTAATTGCACTTTCAAAAACATAGCTCTGGGTGCATATTCTCATTCTCTAAAGTATACTTTTGCTAAATTTTGTCGCTCTAGGTGAAATATCTGGAATGAAGAGCATTCTTCTTTATTATTTGAAGAGAATAGTAATTTTTTTTCTAAAAAAATCAAGCACTGCTCTGTTTAATTCGCGTGCTGCATGAAGAATTTGACAAGCAAGTCAATCAAAAAGAAAATTATGCGACTCTGACCTTTTCCGAACCATTGCACTTGATTCTTTGTGCATTTTATCCTGTCAAACCAATAAAAATAACTTGAGTTACGAAGAGGAAATATTGCAGTACAGTAGCGAAAAATTCATTTTATTTCCACCAACGTAAGATGCGCCTGAATTTTAAAAAATAAGACGGTCGTCTGATAACAGTTTATTCTGAAGAATTTTTTAGTCTCGAACTATTAAACAGTAAATTTAAAATTTTTCTGTTTAAAACTTTGATAATTTTATAATTTTGCAGAAAATCTTAATTGATTTTTTTCACCTATAAAATATTTGATTTAATACGCCATTTCTTAATTCCTTTTTATAATGTATTTAAAGTACTTTTTGGCTATAAAATAAAGGGAAAAAGAAATTGTGAATTTATTTCGTAAACGCGAATTGAACTATTTTTTGAATACTCCAACAGTATTAAATATAATTCTAATTGTTGTAGTATTATTTTCTATTATTAGAATTAGAAGAGACCTGAATATTAGGAAGATAAAGGTACATAAAAAATATTTGCTTTATGTTGAAGTGCCTTTTGTTATTTTATTCAAAGAATTTCTAATACCCGAGTATTAATCATCCTTAATAAGTATCATTAGATTATTTCTGTTTCCGCAGAAGAAAGCATAAAAGAGTTCATAAATCCTTTTTTTACTTTTTTTCATTGCTAAAATTCACAATATGTTTTTATTAATAAAACTGTTTGACTGAGGACTTTTATTTCTAGTTCTTTAATTGTATTCTAGTCAAATTATTTTCATCGTTTTGTTTTCTCTTAGAATTTATCTTTCGAAATCTTAATTACAGTTCCCAATAACATTTTTGTAGGAAATTTTTCTATCTGTATAAGCTTCGATTTAATTGGTAATCAGTGATGCAGATTGCATGCATTCAAAATATGGTATTTTTTTCTTTCACACTAAAATGTGCTATAAACCAGCAGGAGTGATCTTTCCACACTCTTAAAGGTAAATATTATTCCCCCGCATTTTCTGCACAGCACTGTGTACCTTAAGCAATGCCGTAAACGTCACAAATATTCAGAATGTCTATCTCCCAAGTCCTTTACATAATATTTGTATGCTCCGAAGTATAGTAAAGAAAGCATGTATTTTTTATTAAGGACATAGAAATAACTAGCAATAGTTACGAAATGTTGATTCATGGTATGAATCCAGCGTTTTTTCGGAATGTGCAGCATGATCTGTTGAATTGCTGATGTGCTGTTAATACACAAGTAGAAGAAATAGAGGCTAGCTGTAACAAATGCTTGGAAAAGTGTTTATATTTTTAAATGTATTTGCGATTCTACAATTATAAATACTTATTTTTACAGCTTAACTATTCATTCATTATATGCATTTAAAAAAGAATTCAACAGTTTTGCTAATTTTGGCGCCAGAAATATTTTTTCGGAACTAGTCGGCTTTTATAACTTGACCCGGATATAGGGCAAGTTAAGACAATAAAAATAAAAACGTTTTAAAATTTTTACCTTATTGTTCTTACTTATATTAGCCTATGCAATCGCATGCAATTTGTACTCAAAACTGAAGTTCGTTTTTTTTTAATTGATGTTACATCCTCTTTTATTTTAATTAATAGTTGTAATTGAAATATTCAAAACCGCAAGAAATAAAATCTTAATTCCAATATTAATTAAGAAAAGCACACAACTTCTTACCAATATCGTTGGGAAAACAAACGACAAATTTTTGATTTGTATCAAAATATGTTGTTCTCTATATTTAATTAAAAGAAAAAGTAATAGCAAACTATAATTAGTTTCTTCAAACATGTTAAAAATGCAGATGATAAACTTTTAGTTCTTTCCGGCTCATACAATTTTTTGGCATTGGCTTAAAAGCATCAAAACTATTCTGTATTATAAACTTTGTATCCAGCCTCTTTGTACATCATTTTTATAATATTTGATATCTTATGTTATTTATTTTGCAATAAATACTGAACTATACGATAGCAGTAAAATTATTTATGGTTGCTTTTATATGTTTTATTTCATTGTTTTTGTTAAAGAATTGATTGAAAATTGAAAAGAATAGCTTAGAAAGTTAGAATGTTAAAGAATCTACGTTTGACTTCCAGATTACCAAGAAGAATTTTTTTTTATTTTGTAATACATTTGAAAGCAAATAAATAAAGCTCTTCGAATTAATTTCGCTGCTGTTTATATTATATTTTACATTAAATCATAAATTCTTTCATTAGTTGTGCAAACAATGTAATTTCACGCTAATTCTGTTTCCTCCTCAAAGAGGATTAAAATGTATGTTTTAATTAATAGAGAATCTTAATATTTTAAGACTTTTCGGAGCCTGAAGTAAATAATTTATTTTACATTTATATTGTTGTTCGCGGAAAAGAATAATTATTTTGAAATCCTTAAATTTGGCATTTTTATGCTTGTAAACATTCGAGTAATGAAATAATAGTTTTACTTTCTTTCAGAATTATTATTTGATTTCTAAAGTTTGATGTTTCTATTTTCTAATTATATTCTAGAAGCTTAACAAGCTTCAAATAGATAAATGACTCAACAGTTATATTTACTTAAGCAAATGATACATTGAAAGCTTATTCATTTTTATTTCTTAAAATTATTTGTTTTCCTTCATGTTATTTCCTGAATTGAAACCTGAAGTAGCATATTCGAACTCTAACCTAATTGCGTAAAACTTCAATTTTAAAGAAAAAAAAATTCATTTTGTAAGTAAATTATGCATAAACATTTTCAACCGCTTAATTGCAGAAAAATGATAAGAATTGAATCTGTTTTTGACTGTTTTAATTTAAAATGAAATGAAAATTCAACCCATATTCCATATGTCTTTAAGAGTTTCGATTTATGCTATACTTGAATTCGAATTTAACAAATTCCTGCAAGTTTTGACATGACAATAAAGGAAAAAAGAAAATGTTGCTGAACTGGAAATGCTTTTTCGCTTCCTTTCTAACAAATTCTGTCAATTCATTTGACAAGAGTGGCTGCTCATGTCATCTAGCAAATGACTGAATTGTGCATTTTATTTCCACCAACATCACTAAATTCTTTTTTTTACAAAATGCACCTTTGTCCCAAATCAAAATGGAGCTTATTATTTCATTTATCTCGCAATATCATGAATAAATCTCATTCCAGTTTGTTCTAAGTGTCATATTGTTAGCATCCATTAATGCGAACTTATGCGTTAGAGATGAAGAATGCAATTCATAAACAGAAGATCGAAGACGAGTTTTTATTTTTCGTCGGTAGATTAGTTTCTGACGTAAAATGGGAATTCACATACATGCACTTTCACCAAGAAATTTTTCAAAATACATTAAAAAGCATGACAGAAATAAAGAAATAAGAATCAATGACCCTATGCAGGAAGAAAAGAGAGATAGAAGTGCCATTACTCACAACAAAAAGTAAGGAAACTGTAATTTTTATGTCTTATTTGGACCCTTTAGAATTCACATTTGCAGTACGTAATCAAAAATTGAGTTTAATATCTAATTCAGACGAGTTCATTTATGTGACATCATAATCACGTGGTATATGGCAAGTTCAGTTTGAAATCGGCCATGAATCAAAATTTTCCAGAATTGGTTGCATTTCGTTTCTTCATAACGCATGACGGAACAATATGTAAATAAAAAGAAAATAAGAATACACCGAGTTCAACTCATTTGTATTTATTACGCCCTTATTATTTCTCTTCGATCTGCATTCCGTTTCATGTTTTCTTCCCTCTGAACAAATGCACTCATTTGTCTGAAATCGAAAGTCAGACGCCAACTCATCACAGACAAACTATATAGATTTTATAAAACATTCTTTCTTTATCTTTAATCCAAATATACACAAAGTTTAAAATTTATTACACAGAAATTTTCAAAATGAAATATGGAAACGCCTGATTTCAGTTTATATCGCATTTCTGGGTTTGCTAACTTATCATGAGAATAAAGGAATAAGTATTATGATAACGTTCTGATTTAAGTGTTGATTAATAAATCTTGAAATTAAATATTTAAGCATGAATTTGAAATGTTAGCTGTTTTCATTCCCAAAACTCTTAATTTTCGTCTAATGAAGCTCTTCAACTGTTGATCCTCCACAAATACAAAGCAATTAACCATCATTTCATAGTTTTCGAAATTTTTACAATTTAAAACAATAATTTGAAAGATGATATTATATCACAAAAAAGTAAGTAAAATAATAAAGTAATTTAAAAAGTAATGAAATTTTCATAAGGATAAGTTGTTGATATAAATAAAATATATTTTATGGTCTGACGCCACAGTATTCTAAATAAATTAGATAGTACTTTTACTCTATTAACCTCATTTATATGTCTCAAAATTTTATGTTTCTTACCATATAAAGAATTTTTTCTCCTCTCATCCATTTACTTTTAGCCTCATCTCGGAAAATGATAACGCCAAAATATTAGAATTAAACTCAACATTCTTTATAAAGATAACGATTATTATCTTTTCTGTTAAAAATCCTTATCACACATCTTTTTTTTTTTTTTTTAATTATCAAGCTTCAAATTTCTACACCTTCCTAAATATTGTTCGAGCGTTATTATTAGAATCAACACAACGTGATAAAAACTTGGAACCTTTAAAATGTTTTTCTCTAAAACTCTCTCTCTCTCTCTTTGGAATTTCAATTTTCAATAAAGCTTTTTGTGTAACAACCTTAAGATGAAGAACATTAATGAAAGTCTCCCCTTTAAATTTTTTTTCTTTTCTTCAACATGATCCATAGCTCTTAAGAACATAAATAAACGTCTCGATTAATCTTTTTTTTTTCACTTTCTACTTTGGATAATCATTTAAATAATGGAAGTATAACCGTATATATATGCTCCTCGTCGAGAACTCCTCCTCGATTTTTAAAATTATGGAGAAAGTAAATAACTTCAAATGGAATTTATTATGTTTGAGTTTCTTCGACGCAGTCCACTTATATCAGTTTCATATTCAGTAGGAAAATAAATTATCTTTGAAATATTTCTAATTCTATCATTTTAGAGCTTTTGTGCTAGAGTATTTTATTCTCTAAATTTAGCATTCAAAGAAGATTTTTCAAACGATTTTTATCTTAAGCTGATTGATTCTGCCATTATAAATATATGCATCCTGTTTTTTGCTTTTAGCAGTCATGCATTCGAAGCATTTTTTATAAGATTGAGTCAATAGTTTTTTTTTAAAAAAAAAATTGGTTGTATTTAATGTCTAGAAATACTCATGAAAACTCAATGTTTTTTTGTTTTCCTTATCAAAAGGTTTTCAAACCCGGTTTTAAAAAACCGGTTTTTTGAAGTAAATTTGTCACATTAGAAAACCGATTTTTAAATTAAGAAAACTGGTTTTAAAAATTCATATTATTATGTAAAAATTAATTTTGAACTTATTTGATTTTCTATTCATTCTATACAACGGGCAGAAAACATATTTTTTCAATGTTGCGTTGGCCAGTGCTTGTGCACTGCACAGTTGCGCCTCGAATTCGTCAATTCATGTTTTTCATGAACATCCTTTTTCACTTTTTTTTTCTAGGTGAAACAAAAGTTTGATAAAGTTCATCTCTTGCTTGTCGTCGGATGCTTTGTCTATCGGTTTGAAGTCGGTTCTAATAGAAACGTCAGCAATTTGACTGGCTCGTTTCGAAAAACATGTGAAAGGAATAAATAATTCCCCGTTTTCTGCTTCTTGATCACAGTATTTAATGATATCATATAAAATTTCTCCGTACCACTCCTGAAAGCTTATTTACACCACTTGAACTAGCCATATCAATACGAAATATTCAGTTAAAATAAAATGCTGTCAGAAATGACATAACGCTCACATACAAGCGAAAAAAAATAGAACTAAAAAAGTATCTAATGCGAGAAATCCAAGGTCATCGTTCCGCGTCTCACCCCTTAATGAAATGGAATTGTCGATATGTGTTCTCAGAATCCGATCCGTCTCGAGTCACGACAGGTTTGCTTAATATTGTGAACTTGAAAACTGGGAACAAAAATATAAAGTTGTTATATTTGGTAAAAATAACTTAAATATTAAGTATGCTTAATTTTTATGTTTATATTTTCTATTTTCCATTTTAAAATTTAAATTTTATTATATAAATTTCTTCTATCAAAAATTAGTGTAAAATAAGAAGTTCTGGCTTCTGTTTAATGGAATTTTAAATAAAACATAGGGTGTTAAAATATTCCATATTTTCTTTCGCAATGTTTTAACATAAATTATGTCTTTAGCAAGCATTGTAATTAGATTAAGAAGTGTTTTTTTTTTATTCCTAGAAAATGTGTAGATTAGATTATTTTAAATTGCATTAATATTAATAGTTGAAATAATAAAATTGTAAAGTAAAAGTCAAAAATATCTATTCAATAACTTTAATTTCATTTTTAGATAAAAATGTGTAAGTTGGAAGTTTGGGATAGTTTCAGAAAGTTCGGGATAAACAAGGCAATCTGAAATCATTGTAATAAAATGTTGAGCTGCAAAGGATCAACTATGAGCAATCTACATAATCATTTGAAATCAGTTCATAAAATAATTGTCGGAAATAATATAATTGTTTAGTTTCTTGAAGACCCTGAAGAAAAACTTACAAATCCAAAGACACTGAAAGCTGAATTTTCATTATTTGAACAAACGAATAAAAGAATTAAAAACTTAGATTTGTAATTTGATGCCAAACTCAGTAACTAGTGAACGAGTATTTTCAATTTCAGAAAATATTGTGTCCAAAATAAGAACGAGACTTAGCCACCGTTCTGTGGATATTTCATGTTTTTAAAAATCCTATTTTCTTAGAAGAAATTAAAATTAGTGAAAATAATATAAATATTATTTGAAATTTTTGTTTGAGTTTTCGTTATTTTAAGTAAGTAATATGTATATGTAATCTTTAATTTTGTTTTTTATATTTTGGCTTTGATATTGATTTCGTTTTTTGTTATTTTATATAAATTAAAATAAAAAAAATAGAATAGAGAAAAATATTTTATTTTTCCCTATTCAATTTTTTTTTTTTTTGACAAAAATTCGAAAGCCGGCTAAAACCGGTTTTTTTGGAAATGTCGAATTCGAAAACCGGTTTTTCAAAAAGTCGGTTTTTGTATAAACCCTAGTATTCATCAACAAATTCTGACATATAATAAAGAAATCTTATTTTAGTAAGGTTTTTTTCCTCTTTTCAGGCTTTATTTTGTATTTAAAAACTTTCGTAATAAATGCAACCCATTACATCCTAGTAATAATATTATTTAAATGTTACAGTAATATATAGTGCTTGTATTCTTCCAAGTACTGTGATTTCACTTTCTTATTCCTTACTAGTCACCTTTGGCGCCTAATTGGTTCGCCAAATTAATTAAAAAAACTTTAATATAATATTTTTTGTAAGCTGATCTTAATGCCTTCTCAGCAAAGTCTTTTTAAGCTTCGAAGTTTGAAAGACTTTTTAATCGTGTTATTTTAGAAGCCTTATATTCTTCAAGCTATGCAATTCCTTAATTTTTTTTTATTTTTTTTTTGTTTGTTTATTGTATCCAAATATAGTTTATCTTATATATCATTTATTTATAGATTATATTTTATTTATTTTTCTTCTAAAATTAGAACGTTAACTTCAGGTACCTTTAAAGTCGAATATTAATTAAAAATGCAACACATTTCGAAATTTTTATGAAAAGCATGCACTAAATAGAAATCTATTTTATACTAAAAAATTACAAGTACCTTCGTCAACAAAAACAAATTCAGAATGAAATAATTGTAGCAACAATGGAGCCGAGTAGAGTTTCTTTATAAGAGTAAAATGTATTGTTGTAAAATTAAATAGTTTAATAAATAAATTTGAAATAAACAATCAATTTGTTACTAATTAAATTAAATTGGTTACAACTAAACTAAATTGGTTTCATTGAAAATATAGTTTTTTTTATTTTTTTTTATTTTAAGATGATGTAAAAATCATTTTTGCTGTATCATTTTCGGTAATTATGGTGAAACAAAAACTTCGTAATTTGCTTGATATTTTAACTAATTAAAATTTTAAAATAATCCCTCATGGACATATATTTTTTTCCTTGCAATATATATCTATACCAAATTTGATATACCATGTTTTAACAATCTGACTTTTAGAATGAAAACACACACATTCATCTTTTTAATTAATATAGATAGAGATTAAAGATTTAGTGTATATTGAAAACAAATTGATATAACTTTAACTTCATAGTACATTCGAAAATATAGAATCCATTTATTGCGAATAATTTATAATGATGGTCAATAGTTTAAAATGCAACTTTCTTTTAATTCTACATTTCAGTCGCGGGGATATTTTATGTAAAATCTTTTTTCTTAGTATTAGAATAAATATCAATCGGGGCACTAAATATCAATCCTCCCATCACCCTTCTGAATTTGGCGGTCAAATTCGGTAATACCCTGTATATATCAAAAGTTTATTTCGATATTGCCCAAAAAGCAACTTAGAAACAATATTAATATGATGCACTTGCGAGATAAATATCTGCTTTATTCTTTGATAAAAGTATCTACTGAAAAGCGAATAATCTCAAAAGAGCTTTCATTGTCTTTTATAAAAGACAGAATTTTCGCCTAGAGATTTATTCCCTTAAATTCTTGTTAGCATGACTAATGATTAAGAATTCTAATTTCTTCTGAGCAAAACAAGAAAACCACGTTAAATTCGAAATACTAACACACATTTTACCGCTTTTGAATCGAAATTGATAACGTTGATATGAGCATTTTGCTTCCAGTAGACGAACTACCTGTGTTAAAAATTCTGCATCTAAAATAAAACGCTTTCTTCGTTTTCTTTTTTTACTACAAAAATATGTTTAAATATGTAATAAGAGAAAGAAAAGCAAAAATTCTTTCAGAAAGACTATGAAAGTTTTTATTTATTTTTTTAGTAATTCTAAAATGTAGTTTGAAACCGGAAACTGGGAACTTTTAAAATTTAAAGAGTTTCGGATGCTGTATTTCATGTTTTCTGTTCGCGAATCACACTGATTTCATTACACTGGCAGAATAAAGAGTATAAGAAAAAAGAGCAATAAAGGGAGAGAATTTCATCATTAATTTTTTGAATGCAATGCTTGTTAAATTATTTTTTCCGGGCGGTAATCAGACAAGACATTATTCAAATTTTTTAATGTAAATAGTTATAATTATAAGCAAGCTTTTTCTTAATGTATTCAATCTTTTAAATGAGTTTATTACGTCTTGAATTTCCAAAGTATGTTTAGAATGCTTAAAATAAACATTTTATTTCTACATTTCATGAAAAATAAGCAGACAATGCTGTTGTATATTTTCTACAAGATAATCCAATTAATTTCGCCTGTTCAGCTGCTGCTTACTTGTTTAATTCCAGAAAAAATATGAAATCATCATTATTAAATGCGAACAATAAATGTATAGCTTAATTTCGTGCCCAAAAATAAAACAAAACAACGAAAGAACGTTACATGAATAAAAGAAAAAATTATAATCCTCGGTTAAACAAAGGTTTCTGGAGATAAGCATATTATGATGTCTGGTAATAATAATAATAAAATTATGAAGTTGTTCATGCTTCCTTTTGCGGAAATAGAATGTAACCTAATGCCTCTGACTAACGACGATTAATATTCGGGATTAATTCTTTGTGTGCATGACAAAAAGTACTTAAACATAAAGCAGTCTTTTTATTCCTTTATTTCTTCCTATTATTCAGGCATTTTTTATTCGAATAATAAATTCTTCTACAGCAAGTAGAATTATATTTCACACAGTTTTTTTTTTTTGAGAAATAATAATTCTATTCCTAAATGATTCCACTTCCGCTTCTAAAATAAATCTACATTTCTCTTATACATCTTCAAATGATATTCGAAAACTTTATTAATATTGAGATTTTCAAGATTATCGTAATATTTTCGATTATTAAAGTAGTGTTTCGTAGCAGAGGCTAAAACAATTTTCAAAAGGATTATTTGTTTTCGGAACTTCAGACGCTTCTTTTTTTGTCAGAAATATGATAAGTTCTTCGATACAGTACTTCAACATTTATTTTTTGGAAACTCAGTTCCATTGCTTTGACAAGATAAAGAATATAAAGAATAATAAAAGGTCGGACCTACATCATTTGCCTTTTTAATGAATTGCTTGTCAAATTCTTTTTACCCGGAGGAAATCAAGCAGAACAATGCCGGAACTTTAAAAAAAATACAGAAAGGAAATAATAATAATAATAACATAGGTTCTAATGTATTCTTTAAAGCTTTACTTGCCTTTGCTTCTGAAAAGTTCTGACACAATAAATATACAGTTCATTTACTTTCATATTTCAACTTATGCATTATGGAATCCACGTGCTTCAAAGTGTTGTTGATTGAAAAGTTTGCTGCAAACAGAAAAAAAAAAAATAGTGTTTTTAGTTCTTCAGAGTAGTTTTGTGTGATGGAAGAATGAATGTGTTTCTTCTTGGTCTTGGCTGGCATTCGCAATTTTAGTGTGCCAAATATAATAAATATAATTTTAGTGTGCCAATATATAAATTTTATGTGCGAAATATATAATAATATAAATATATTATACAAATATATTTCTGCTTTTGTCAGTTTTTTTAATTTATTGTTTTCTTTTTTTGGGGTGAATGATGGGGTTTTTTTTTATTGTTTATTTATGCATTGAAAATACATTTCCAAGGAAGCACCATATTTTCATATGTACGCGAAAGAGAAAATAGTCAGTTATTGAAAATAATTTGATGTAACTTGAAATTATTTTCATGTCATTTAAGAGTTTCATGCTTCTATGGAGTCTACTTCAGAGTAATTAGTAGAATAATTTTAAAAAATAGGATAGATTCATTTATTTTAATATCCGACTTTGGATGGATTTGAGTCAAAGGTAACTGACGATTAAAAATGAGTTACAATGCTACCGGCGATAAATTTCTATTTACGGCTTCATTATTTAAATGAATATCAAAATAAATGAAAAGGGGAAATTTATATGATTTAATTATGTTCTAGGGAATCAATTTAATTTCATTACTCTAGCAGTTGAAATGTTGGACAGTTTTAATTGCAAATAATCTAAATAAACGTCCAAGTATATCTTTTCAATTGAAATTATTTTAAATTGAATTTTCTTTTAAACATTTCAGCTTACAAAAGTTTTTATCTAATAAATATTTTAGAAAGTTAATTGCACAAAAAAAATTCGAAACTTCGCTGATCATTAAAAAAATGAAATTAATAAGCTTAATACAAAAGAAATAATTTCAGATATTGTAGTTACACATAAATTTATATAAACTATATTTTTTTATCATACTGCAGATCTAAGCGACAAAATTTATCCGTTAATAACTATAATCTTTTCATTATTTATAATGCTATTTTACTAATTTGATCATAAAATCGCGATTTATTTCAAAATAAAGCGTATTTTTTCTTAAACTAAATCCTAATTAAAGTTTTCAATGAATAAATCGTTTTTGAATAAAATTTAAAATATTGGTATTTGTTTTTACAACTTTTTTCTTTTCTTGCTAAAATAAATAATTTAATTTCACTTTACAGAATAATTATCCTCTGTTTGTTTTATTTCGCTTTACAGAATAATTTTGATTTGTTACAGAATATATCGATGCATTTTATATATGTAAAAGGAAATTTAAATAAACATGCCTTATAAACTTATATTTTGAAAAAAAAATTAATTATCCATGTTATCTCACTTTTGGAAAATTCCTGCAATTCCTTTTTCTAAAATAAAATTTTCAAAATATTTTTCATGCAAACGATAATATTTTAGTAACTATTCTTGAAGTAAAAGAATTTTTCAAAATAAAAAAAATATTTCAGCAAACAGAAATTTAAAATGATATTTGTTACTTTAAAAAGTATAAACAAAAGTATTATGAATACAATAAAACACTTCGTATGGATAAATTATTTACTTTATAATGCAATATTTCCTCTCTGTTTCTTATTTAACGTAAAACACAACTTTTAAATAAAAATAAAATAAATAATGTAAATAAAAATAACAAATGTTTGTTATAAAATATAACAAATAAAAATATTTTTGTATGAAGGATACAAAATATTTAATAGACAAACATTTAAAATGACATCTAGAACTTTTAAAAAATAAACTAAATTATCGTGAATATAATAAAGCGCTCTAATTCGTAAGATTATTAAATTTTTAATGAAAAAAATTACCATATCTTTTAATTTTATAATGTAGCAGACTACATTTTTTCGTGTTCATAAATATAGCAATCGCAGTTTGAATTTTAAAAAATACATTAAATTTTCTATTTGTTTTTAGATGGAATTTTTGATAGTGATTTCACTTTTCTATCTTGATACTTGAATTACTTATCAAGATACTTTACTTAAAACTTAGATGATATTTTTTTTCTTTATATTAAAATATGACTTTTGGGCAACTTAAATAAAGTTATTGAAATTATTTATTGCATTCGTTTTGTTGTTGTTGTTTTTGTTGCTTACTTAAGGAATAGAAGAACAGTTTTATATTTTCCATCTTCAAGAGGCGTCTTCCATTTTTTGAAGGTCTAGTGTAAATAATAATTAAATTTATTCTTCCTAAAAATCTTCAACGCTGTGTCTACTTATGATATTGATAAAATTTATGAAAAATAAATTTCGTAAGCTTTATAATTGCCTTCATTGCCTTAAATATAGACTTGAAAAAAAATTATAGGGTATTTTCAAGAGCTCAAACTGAATCATCATTTTAAAATTACATTTAGTTTATTAAAAGATTCAGAATTTTGAATGCCACATCAGAAAAATTAATAAGGCAAAGACTGCCCTTTTAGTAAATAAATGTAAACGAAAATAATTGGCATGACACCATATTTAAATTTTTTGACAACATTTAATTGACGTAGGACGAAACATAACACACAAGAACATTATTACAAAATTGAGTACGTTAACATCATAGAACTTTCGAACATCCATTCGATATTCCTTAATTAATAATTAAATAAAAATATTTTTTTAATTGAAAAAGTACTAACCGCAAGGATAAAAGATTTGAAAGAATTCGAACGCTTCAACTGAAAAATCTATATATTTAAGGACATAAAAATGTGTACGAAATATGACAGGAAATAACTTTAGAAAAAGAATGAAATTATTTCTTTAATACGAATTACAAATATTATTAAAAATAACATTTTGCGCATGAAAGTTATGGCAATGTAGGCGTTATATATTTATTTGAACTCAATACTCAAAACTAAATGTATGTAATCTAATTAAAATTAAGAAAACAAATGCGCATTCATATAAATATATCCTTTGTTATTTGGCAATCGAGCTATAAAAAGTTAAAATTCTGAAAAAAGCTGAATTTTCTTTTATAGGAAACATTGTATTTATTTAGAGTTTTAAAAATAAATAATATCTTTCAATGTAATTAATGTAGGATCGTGTCCTCAATCGAAAGAAGACTGCACGTTTGTCTTTTCCATATTTTAATAAACGAACACAGGACTACACGAACATTAAGCAAAAGAACAAAAGTATAGGGTTGATTGCAGTTCAGGCGAACATAGCATGGCTATTATCCTTCAACTTAGAAGCTCACACACTCCCGCACCCCGTGTCTTTCTTGAAATAGCAAAGATTAGTGGAGTACCCGCCCGAAATGGGCTACCTCCAACATAGCAGATAGAGATGGCCTAGCTTGACATAAATTTCCATAGACTGTGACGTCTCCAGTGATGGTTGAAGGAGAAATGAAGCAGTATCGACTGGTGAAAAGTCGCATGGCAGGTGAGGGAGAGAGGGTGAGATGTCTCAGCCAATAGCAAAGCAGACGGTCAAGGGAGTAGGAGAGGGTGAAGTAGGAGCACTTTTGGTCTTGAAGTGGGGCCGGAGCCGGATAATCCATTGTACCTGGGGGACCAATCAGAAAGCTGGGTTATTGCAGTGGGATTTCTTGAATTCTGAGGGGACTTAGCCGATCAGCGCGTTAAGGATGATAAGCTTTTTCTCTTCTTTGTCATTTGTTTTTCTTGCAAGTTTCACTGCCTCCATTAATTTGGGGAATTCCTGGAGTATTTCTTTGAGTTCTCTTATAATTTGTAGGGTTTCTTGGAATGATGTTATTTCTTCATTAGCCATTGAAGTGGGCACCGTGATCTGTTTCCTGGGTGTTGAGATGGGCTTTGGGTCTTGTCTTGGTTGATTTTTCTTGGTTATTTCAGCGTATGTAGTTTTCCCGTTGGAGGTTATAAGTTTGGGGAATTTTGAGCATCCTTTCCAGGCAGCTGTATGGCCAGTTTCTCCGCAGTTTACACAGACTGGATCTTGAATTTTTTCCTTGATGTTACAGTCCCTGGTTGCATGGGTACCACCACATCTGATACATTTCGGGGTCATTCTGCAGTTTCTTGCTGCATGGAAAAAGCCAGCACAGTTATAACACATGGTGGCAGTCGTTTTTCTTCGGTAGCTTTCAAATTTGATTTTGAGATGTAGAAGGAATTTTTCATTGAATATGTTTTGGGCGTTTTCAGATTTCTTAATTTCTAGGAGGAAAATTGGGTAGAGGGATTGCAACTTGTGGTTTTTGAGCTGGGTAATTCTGTTTACCTTGTAGTTTCTTTCTTCTAGTGCTTTTGTGATTTCATCTTTTTCTGCATTAACTGGGAGGCCTTTCAGGATAACTTTGATAGGTCTTTCGTCTTGGCTTTCTGATAGAACAAATTCTTCCTTCTTTTCAGTTAGCAGTTCAATGATTTGTGCTCTTTCATTTTCCGTTGCTGGGCTGATTGCTATCATGTTTCTAATCAATTTGTTTTCTGTTTGGGGGAACTTTCTATGAATTTCTTGTAGAATTACGTTGTAGTTACTTGTAATTTTTAAATTTATGGTGGCTGGTCTGTTCATTATTTTTTCTTGGTTATCCTGCAATTCATTTAGTGCTTCAAATCTATTCGATGTATCCATAACTTCTAGCTTGTCCTCGACTTTCCTCATTTTGGCGGCTTTTCTTGGGCTAACCATTTGGTAGTTTTCTTCAGTATTGGTATTTTTCTTGTTATTTTTCTCCGGTGTGTTATCAATATCCATAGATTGAGGTGGCTGCTTTACATTATCAGGGGTGTGTCTTTCACAGTTTTCCAAGGGGCAGGGGGTTATGTCGTCCAGTTCGTTAGCGATATTTCTGATATCCGCTTGAATTTCTTTCAGTTTGGAGTAGTCCTCTAGATACTGTGCTGTGTGCTCAAGTTGGTTTTCTTTCATCTGTTGCAACGTGTCTATGAAAGTCGACGCAGTGTAATTTAATCTTAACATTCTTTCTTGGGATGTGGAGATGTAGGTGCATAAGTTCCTATTTCCATCATGGGTATGGCATCCTTTATTAATGCATGGTTTTGCAGATTTAAGTTTTTCTTTGTTGAATTCAATTGTTCTGTTAAGGTCATCTAGACGTTTCGATAGTTCCGCCTTTTCAGAGAGACTACACTCTCCAATTAGCTGTCTTTTGACATTGTAAGCTTTACAATCAGCTGAGTTTATTTCTCTTTTCCAGCTCTTTAATTGTCGGCAGTGGTTTTGAATGCTTATAATGAAGTCTGAAGCGCAACTGGCTTTTCCACTGTAATAAGACTTATCACTAAGAACACTCTTGCAACTACTAGAGTCCTCAGAGCGTCCGTCTCCCTCCATAGCTGGAGACTGTCGAAAATGAAATGAAAAAAATGAAAAATGAAAATCGAAAATCAAAATGAAAATGACGTGTCTTTCTTCTGCCGTTTGCCTCACTTATACTTCTAGTTGGAACACTACTGCCATCTGCCGGCGAGGTACAGGGAGTAGCATAGGGGCTCATACTACAGGCCGTCCTGACACTTCCAGCTGCCCACAGCGGAGAGGGAATTTGAAGAAAAACCTGAAAGGAACAAAAAAACCAAAACAGACAAAGTACGTAGACAATAACATGGAGAAAAAAAAACACAAATGCTTCTTGTTTAGTGCAGTAAGTCGGTGTTTCAAGTGTCTCTGCACCAAATTTTCATGTTGTCGGCTGCAGTGGAGGTAGAGTTTGGTCCGTCGTGCTGACCAACTTTTTTAACATCATAGCGGTCATTAGGCTTGACTTGTAGCACTTCATACGGGCCAAAAAACTTTGGTCGCAGTTTTAAGCCAGTACCAAACTGGGTCCTTCGTATTGCCACCAAATCACCTTTTTTATACTGATGAGCAGTTTTTCGGTTCTTATTGTAAGTACGTCGATTCTCCTCTTGAATTTTTAGGATGTTCTTTTTGGCTTCATCTCGGATATTCTCACGATCAGTTATAAAAGCGTTGATGTTCTCCTGTTCGAGAAGCTCAAGGATTTGTAAATCTTGTTTGGTTCTGAGCTTTACTCCTGTTAAAAGCTCAAAAGGTGTTCTTTGTGTACTCCTTGAAACTGTGGAGTTAAGTGTCTTTTGGACTGCGGGGACGAATTTGAACCATTTGGTGGGGTCATCAATAGAAAGTTTGGCTAAAACTGGAATAATTGTACCATGAATTTTTTCCACTTGTCCATTACCGCGGGGAATTCCGGTTGTAATACTTAAATGTTGGATTTTTTCAGTGTCACAATATTCTTGAAACTCTTTAGATGTGAATGCACTGCCTTTATCTGTTATGATCCGATTTGGGTTTCCGAATGTTATTTCTTGTTGTTTGAGTTTCTCTATGGCGTTTTGTGAAGATGTAGATTTAACAGGATAGATCCAAGTAAATTTTGTGAATGCATCGACTACTGTAAGAATGTGGTTGTATTTTTTATTAGTCGAAGGCAGGGGTCCTAAAAAGTCAACGTGGTATGTACTGAAAGGTACATCGTCTTTTGGAATGGGGTTTAATAATCCTTCACTTTTACCTCGCTTTTTGTTCACGAGAATACATTCAATGCAATTCGATATGACATCTTCTTTAGAAGTCAAGTCATCATGTATTATCATCATAATAGGATATCGGCTTAAACAATCTACATGCTTCATTTGCTTCCCTGGGCGATGTACAATTTCATAATGAAAATCTTCCAAAAACAATGCCCATCTAGCAATTTTGGGTGTGAGCTGTGCTTTGCTCATAGTTTTTTGAAAAGCTGAACAGTCTGTTACAATTTTAAATTTAGTGCCTATCAAATAGTTGCGGAATTTTTTTAAAGCTTCAATAATCGCCAAAACTTCAAGTTCGTAACTTGAGTTAGTTTCTTCTTGGGGGGATGTTTTTTTGCTCATATAGTGAATTGGGTGAAACTTATTATCGTCAGATCGCTGCAAGAGAATTGCGCCGTAGCCAAATTTACTTGCGTCAGTATGCAATTCTAATTCTGCACCCTGTCTGTAAATATGCAATACAGGATTTTCAGAAAGCTTTTGCTTTAAAGTTATGAATGCTGATTGTTGTTCGGGACCAAAATAGAATACTGTGTTGGCGCGAAGTAAGTCGCTTAATGGCTTGGCTATTAGTGCGTAATCTTTGATAAATTTTCGGAAGTAGCCAGTGAGTCCGAGAAAACTTTGAATTTGTTTGACGTTTTTGGGCTGTGGAAAATTTTGAACAGCGGCGGTTTTATCCAAAGAGGGAGTGATTTTGCCGTTTTCTATTATATAGCCAAGGAAGTCAATTTTTGATTTTAAGAATTTACATTTCTTCAAATTTAGTTCCAATCCATATTCAGATGCAGTTTTTAATACCATGGCTAAGCGCTGTATACCTTCCAACTCATTGGAACTGGGTATAATGATGTCATCCATAAAGATAATAACAATGCCTTCCTTAAGGAGATCACGGAACACATTGTTAATGTATCTTTGAAAAATACTTGGGCTGTTGCAAAGGCCAAATGGTACTTTGTTAAATTCGTACTGACCATCATGTGTGACAAATGAGGTATATTTCTTACTGTCTTCCTCCATTTCCACGTGGAAGAATCCATTTTTTAGATCAATGGTGGAGAAAAATTTTCCGGCATGTAATTGATCAAGAACTTCCTCAATCAACGGTAATGGATACCTATCTTTAATTGTTTTAGCATTCAGTTTACGATAATCTATGCACAATCTTAAGTTGCCATCCTTTTTTTTACATAACACTAGTGGAGAACAGTAATCGGAACAACTGTTCCTAATAATTCCTTTATCTAACCATTCGGTGATTTGTTCGTTTACCTTTTGTTTTTCAGGGAAAGAGAGTCGCCTAGCCCTTTGACAAACGGGAATGTCATCTTGCAAAACAATTTTCATTTTCAATTTAGTGTCCTTAATTTTGTTAGGTTTGTAACTATTTATCAAGTTTTGAACATCATCACGAATTTTGTTATTAATAATGTGGGAAAGATCAACAACAGATGCTGAATCTTCATAGACATTAGCGATAGCAATTAACATGTCATCCGTACTATTGTTACATAGACGTATGCCCTGTTTACCAAATGTAAACTCGGTTTGTTGCAAAAAGTCCATGCCAATGATGACATCAAGGGGAATTGAAGTGTCGCTAACAACATAAATTTTGGCAGGGAGTGTTGTGTCTTCAATTGTAATAAAATCTTGAAAAAATCCAATGCTGTGTATTTTGTCTCGACCAATTCCTGAGAATGTTATGTATGAAGGATGCAATGGTGGGGATCCAATGCTTCGATATGTTTTGTCGTTAATTATAGTGGCTTGTGAACCGGTGTCACAAAGAGCAGTAAATTGAATTTTGGCAAGAGTTATGGGAATATGCATCGGATTTGCGGAAATTTGTCCAGACGATTCAGAAATTGGGTGAACAGTTCTATCCGAAGGGGTGGAGGTGTTGCGATTAGCTGTTGATATAGAATTGGTAGAATTTTTGGGGCAATTAGCATGTATATGGCCGAAGTTTTTGCATCCATAACATTTCTTACCACGTTCTTTATTTGTGCACGAGGTACTTTTGTGACCTTTAAGTCCACATGAGTAACAAGTGGGTTGTGGTTGCGTGATACGTTTGTGGTCAAGCCTTGCATCATGTGTGTGATCATCATTTTTCCTATCTACATGTTGTTTAAAAGTTTTTGAAGCATAAAAGAGTTTTTCATAAATTTTCAATTTTTCTTTAAATTCAGAAATGGATTTACAGCCATATAAAATAATTTTGTTGTTTGAAGAATCAGGAATGCCATTTATAACATAATCTATTAAGGACGATTCATCAAGAGAGCCTTTATGTGCTAAATCTCTCATGGCCAAAAAGTATTCCTGCAAAGTTTCGGTAGGTTTCAAACGTCTAGCTTGCATCAAATTATGTAATTGAAGACCATTAATTTTTTGAGAAAATTCTTCTATCAAGTGTTTTTTCATTTGTTCCCAATTATTAATTCCGCGAATAGACCTTATTAGAGTTAAAGCTGGGCCAGTTAAGCATTTCTTTACAAAAATAACTTGATGAATTGGATTTTTTATTTGGTATAAATCAAAAATATCCTCCACATCAGAAATGAAAGTTTCCACACTATAGTTATCACGAGACGAAAAAGGTTTTATTAATTCGACAATATCTTTCAAGCTAAAAGCAGAAAAAGTGTTGTTAGTTTTTTCGGAATAACTCTCAGAAGTATTCAAGGAAAGGGGAAAGTTCTGAGTCAGCGCATCTAAATCAATCGGCGATTTCCGGTGTTCAGAGTGAAGTTCTTTCGATGCATCAGGAATTTCGTTATGGCTAGGATTTTGTTGTGGCTCCGTTTCAAGGTCATTGTCAGTGCTCAAATCGGAAACTTCCGTTTTCAGCAATGAGATATCACATAAATTAGTAAGGATAACATCACAACATTTTTCCAAATCAGTAAAGAATTCTAAATGGAGTATATTACAAATCGCGATTAAATCTTTAAGGGAGAAATCTTGGAGTATTTTTTGTTTTGTTTCCTCTAGATTGAAAGGAGTTGGAAATCCCGAAAATTTTCTTAATCTTGATCGATTTTGTCTATCGCCGTCTTCACCAAAAACGAGACGATGCAGAAGTTTTATGTTATTCGTACTACTAGTTTTTAAAGACTTTGCAATTTGTGGATAATCGTTAAGAGTAGCCATTATTCTATGTTTTTAGACAATTTTCACAGAATTATTCAAAAATTTATGCGATTCCTATACACTCAAAATGAAGACACCAAATATTCAATCAGAATATGCTATCAACAAATGTTAAGAAAATATGCAAGATAAATTCAAAAATGAAAAAATAATATTTTGATGCAATGTATTAATTCGAAATTTCGTTCAAAGAATATTCATTCCAGTAATCTTAAGAAATGAATTCAAATAAGCATCAACTTCATTATAAGCAGCAATATTATTTTAAATATTCTAGAAAACTTTTTAATTAATCATCACATAGTAATTCTAAATTTGTTACGAAATCTTCCAATTATAAATTCACAATTTTCTTCTAAACAAATTTTTTAATACAACATCAAATAGTAATTCAAAATTTGTTAGGAAATCTTCAAATTAGTAATTCAAAATTATCTCCAAAAATGAAATAACCGTGGAAGAAAACAGAAGAATTAAATTCAGCATCAAAGGAACATCAAATAGGCGATTAATATCAACAAATTTCTTCAAAGAACATTTGTTTCTTCAATATCAAATAACTTCACGAATTATTCCTCAATTTTCCTACACTTGTAATTTTCATCAAATTTAAGAGTTTGTATTACATCAAAATTCTAGATTAAGCATCAAATATTTTTTTTTTCGAATAAAATGATCAATTAAAGTTTTACTCACAGTTTGCCGTTGTGGAAGATACTACTTTTGTATGATCATCATCCTTGTCTAGGGTATTGAGTGGCCAAAATCCAACCGGCCAGAGCTCCCATGTAGGATCGTGTCCTCAATCGAAAGAAGACTGCACGTTTGTCTTTTCCATATTTTAATAAACGAACACAGGACTACACGAACATTAAGCAAAAGAACAAAAGTATAGGGTTGATTGCAGTTCAGGCGAACATAGCATGGCTATTATCCTTCAACTTAGAAGCTCACACACTCCCGCACCCCGTGTCTTTCTTCTGCCGTTTGCCTCACTTATACTTCTAGTTGGAACACTACTGCCATCTGCCGGCGAGGTACAGGGAGTAGCATAGGGGCTCATACTACATTAATGAGTACAAATTTATAAAAGTTTTCAGAAAAATAATCAAAATTTGTTAAAAACCTTCACTTTTTATTACAATTTCTGATCAAATGATTCAACATTACAACAGAATTAGAATCTTGCTCTGATTTGGTGGATTATGTCTGTAAATATCATTTAAATTTATTGCTTCTAAAATAAATATGCGCATCCTTTTTTCTTTTTCATTCGTGCTCAAAAGATATTTAAATAAATTAGTAAAGAAATAAAACCAAGATAAATTATTTCAGGAAGATAATCAAATATATTCGATTACAAAATTACTGTTTTAAACGGTGATGGAGCAATGTCAAGCAAATGATGTTTTAAAAGAGAATCTTGTTTGGGGAAACTTCAATTTTATATTCCGATGCAGAATTTGATGAGTTCTTCGCTGTTGCATTTCAAAGTTCACTCTCCGTAACTCGTTTTAGCATCATGATCTTTGACAAATAAACATGTAAAAAACAAAAAGTAACACGCTGGTAAAGGTCAGCGTTATATCCCTGGCTTTTTGAATGAATTGCTTGCCATAGTCTGTCTTCAGAAAAGGAAGCAAACAGAACAAAGTTCGTTTTTCAGATAAGAAAAATAATAATAATAACGAGAGGTTTCTTTCGTATTTTTTGACATTCGTTTTCTTTTTGTATCGACACAATAAATTTACAGTCCATTTCAGTTCGTTTACTTTCATATTTTACCTTATGCATTATGGAATCCAAGTGCTTTAAAATGAGGCTGGGTTGAAAACTTTTCTGTATAGAGAAAATAACTATTTTTCAGTCCTTTAGAGTTATGTTTTCCTGCGACGGCTGAATGAATGTGTTTTCTTCTTGGAAAAGCAGGCATTTTCCGATTCACAGCTCCGGACATCGTTTTATTTTAAAACGTCTGCTTTTGTCAGTTTTTATTTTATTGTTTTCATTCCTCGCGGATGATTTTTTTCTTTATTCATAGATCAAAGAAATATTTCGAAAGTAGCACCTTACTTCGCTGCTGATGGACATAATAGTTTCAAAAAATAATCTATTTAAAATTGACCTCAAAATCTCTTGATATCTCTAAAAATTTAAATACAGTGCCGCTTTATTTTTAAGCACATTTTTATCGTTTCTAAGAATTGGAGCCTTATGCTTCTAATTAAATAAAAGCAGTAGATTCAAAATGCGTATTGAACAAAGTCATTGGATTTTTTTTTTTTTTTTTTTTTTTTTTAGAATTTTCATGATTTAAACATGAAAGTAAAAAAAGAACATTTCAAATTATTTATTAGCATCAAAAAGTGCTATTCTAAAAATGCTTTTCATTACTTATTTTCAAATTTGTTCAATAAATGTGGGAAATCACTTAACCATAATAATAAATTTAGTTATGTTAATTGAAGCGCATAGTTTTTTTTTAATAAAGCATTTTTTTATATTTTCCTCTTCATCAAACAGTTAGATTGAAAAATGAGGAATACATAAAAACCATTGAAAAGAATAAATTTAAGTTTATTTGTTTCATTGCATTAAGAATAAGAAAGATTCATGTTTTTATTTTGTAATTAATTTTACAAAAAAGAGTATAAAGAAGAAACTTACAGAGAAGTTTTTAATTTTTTTAATCACCCATTTCACTCAATTGTGCCATGTAGAAGTCATTCTACAGACATTTATTTCCTCTTACAAAGCAAAAATAATCTTTCTTTATAATTTTTAAAATAATTCTTCAGTATTTTTTTTTATTTTTTTTTGCCAATATTAGGAGTTTCGAAAATTATCTTTGTATTAATTCGATAAACAAAATTTCATGAATCGATATGGTAAAAATATATTCTACTTCTAACCAATTATTTATAAACAAGTTAATGATTGTAACTTACATCATTTAACATTGATTTTTGGGATGTATTTAACAGTGTTTATTTTTGTAATAAACCTTCTCTCTTTATTGTTCATTCTTTTGAAACCGCATATATTTTCATATAAGCAAAAAGACACTTACATCTTAATTATAGTACTGCGCTATTTTTTTGATTATATACTCTAATTAATTAATTACTATTAATTAATATATTTTAAGGCAACGAACTTTCATTCGGAAGTTTTAATTCTTTATTAAAATTCTCATTATATAAATAATCAATTATGGTAAAAATATCCGTTACCTAAATTATTATTCCGATTAAATTCATTCCTTTATTTCACCGGTTTCAAGATGATCAATGCATTTGTTACAAATTAGCATCTCATTTCTTAAATATTTAAAGAAAAATTTTAATCAGTGTTTGCAATTAATTTAAATTTTAAAAAAATGAAAATGCAATGTTCATTTGCATTATGAAATATCTATTTTTTATTCAATTTTCTAAAACCTATTTTTCTGAATACTTCATGAAAGAAATAATAAAACGACATTTATCATTTTTAGAAAAAGCATATAGATAAATTTCAAGAAAATAAAAGCATATGTTATACAGATAAAGTTATTAAAAGTTTTTTTTTTTAATAAAAACTTGCAAATTATCTTAAATATCGTCAGAAATGCTTGCTCTTAAATGATTTTTTGTCTCTTATAACTGCAAAAGACATTATTTGGATAAATGATTGCACTTCAAATAAAACACAAAATTCTCAGCACGTTTTTCAATAAAATTTTCTATTGAGAATTCAGTTCTCTGCCATACTGCTTGAAGAAACATAATTTAGTATTTAAATGAAAAATGCTTTTCCCTTTAAATTGTTTCTCGTGCACTTAATTTAATACAGGGTTTTTTGGTTACCTAAACAAATTTTTGAAATAACTTTTCTACATTCGTCTGTTTATTTATAAATGCAGTGAAAGCGTAATTCCATTTTTTAATGCCTTGTCTTAAAATATTCCATTTTTGGAAACACAGTTAAAAGCTTTAAATTAAATTTGTTCTGTCTAATAGTTTTCGGTGTAGTCTACTTATATAATTGAAAAAAGTTAGAATAATTGCATTAACAATTGGCTTCAAATAACTTGGCTGATAATTTCGTTTAGAAAAATTTAACTATCACTTTAAAATTATGGACTGTGTAGTTTTAAGCGAATACATTTGTTACCAATTTTTGTTTTAGCAGTTTATTATATTATTTAAGAAAAACATAAAACTGACTTTTCAAAGCTTTGAAATATGCGTAGGAAGATTAAGAGTTGAGTACACACAAAATGATTATGAATTTTTAATATTTTTATTTGTACTTTAAAGATATATTTTCGCATTTATGAACTACTGCTACTGTAATCGAAAAATATCCGGAACAATTAATTTAAAATACATATAAAGTAGATATTATCCTGTGTGCTTTTATAAAACGTTTATACGATTACTATAGACATCTGGTAATAGTCAGAAATTTATTTCAATTGATTGTTTGTTTGTTTGTTTTGTGGGGGGAGGGGTTGATGAGGCAGGAATTTTAACTTTGCTGATTTTTCAAAATGGGGAAAGTAATTTAGTAAAGAATAGGCATTGAAAAATATTCCTGTGATAAAAATATTTTAAATGTTCTGGAAAGCCTTTAAAAAATAATTGCTTATCAAAAAAAAAATATTTGAGGGTATAAAATGTTAAAAGAAGATAGATAATCTGTCATAGATGAATCATGCACTGGGAGATCATCCACTTCGTCTTATTATCAGCATGTCGATCAGATCAGATAGACATTTAATAATTATAAGTGTTAATGAAAACGTTTCTACACGGTGAACGTCGAAAGCAACAAAAACTCTGGAATAATAACTCATGACCTTATGCACCATCATAATGCGCCTTCACACAGTGAAAGTTTTTGACAAAAAACTTCAAATTGACTCCACAATTTCGGTATTCCCCTGATTTGGCCCCGCATGATTTTTTTTCCTTATTTCCAAAAGTGAAACTGCCTCTTCGTGGTCACCATATATTTTATTCATTCCATTAATTCGATAAAATAAACCTCGCTATGAAAATTTGAAACGACTTTAAAATATGCCTTGATGATTGAAAAATATATGGTAGAAGCGTGTTGCTATTGGAAGAAATTGCTTTGAAGGTGATGTAATAAATTTTGATGAATAAATATATACCTTCTGTTTGATGCTACCATTCTGGTACTTTTTGATAATAGTAGTATCCCTTCACTCATAACTTTTTTTCCGCAATTTCTGTTTAAACATTTGAGCTAAAAAGTCAACAAATAACATTTTGATATTAAAAATTTGAAAGTGTTTTAATACAAAATAGCACTAATGATTGCATAATATAAAATCATTTGCTTAATCCGAATATTTCACCTATAATCAGGCCTTGTTCTAAAGGAGAAGCTCTCATTCTATGAAATCATCCTTTGCCTTCTAATCAAGCGAATTTAAAAGGAAAAAAAATCGCAATTTTCATATTTGAAAACAAATTAAAGAAAATACTTTCGTAGATAAAAGAAAATGGACCTCCAAACTTTTAAATGTGCAAATAAGGATTAATCAATTCGTCAATAAAATTCTGAATATAAAATGAGTGTCCATTACAGAGTTAATATTTTTGAAAAAGAAAATGTAAGTGCATTTGTAAGCGCTACTGAAATGTAATGGCTAATAATAAAACTAGTTCAAGCAACTATTGACTGATACAAGAAAATTTTCTTTCAAGTGCCAGTGATTTGCTACAATTCAGGTACTATAAATGATACGTTTTTCCAGAGTGGTAAAAGATGAGTTTGAATGAAACTGCATTTTTTTATAGCAGTTGGTACCTTTCTATGTTCAGCCATCACCGCGTAAGCACGCCCATAACCTGGCATATGAATAATAATGAATATTTACTTATTAGCTTATAATTACTTATAAACACATGTTAATTTGCCAAACCTTTATTTGTTAGCACATAATCATTATCTTTCAGTAAATAATTTATTTGTCTTCTTTAAGAAGAAATTTTCATTTTAAAAATTTCAATTTTAATTATTTAAATTATTTAATTCACGGCTTTTTAACATACCTTAAAAGTTTCTACTAGTTCAAAATATTTATAGAAAATATTAATATTGAATAAATTACAAAATCACTAAAAATTTTATCCTAAAATTATCTAATTTTTTAATTACACATTTTTTTTCAAAAATTTAAAATAGCATTTAATTTTCTGTAGCATCATTTAATTAAAATGAATATGAATAGATAAAGTAAATATCCATCATAAATAATGAAATTTATTCTTTTTAAACCAGAACGTTCTTTTGTCTATTCAACATCTTCAGTCAAAACGATTTTATTAAATTTACTCAACTCTGCAAATATTTTCCAACTTCTTTTAAATGCAGCGAGCATTATTAACTGAATCAACATTTTAAAAAAATGCAAAATACTTCTACCTTTTTTTTTTCTGTATTAGAATTTCAAGTTTCAATTTAACACGTCTTATTCATAGTCGTATAATTTAAAACGTTAATGAAAAATGCCTCTTCTTTCAAATTCTTTTTTTTTTTTCCTTTCTCTACTTAATTTGATCTATCCCTCTCATGAACGCAAAATGAAGTGCTCGAAGTAACTTTTTTTCCATTGTTTCAGTTATTCATCTGAGTAACGAATGTATAACTTTCTATTTGCTGCTCGTCGAGTACTCATCCATTTTTAAATTATGGAGAGAAAGTAAATAACTTCAAATTAAATCCCTCTCCCTTTTGAAAGGCTTTCGTGCTATTGACTTCTATTACCTCGATAAGAGTGAAAAGGAATTATCTTTGGAAGAGCTGCAAATAATTCATAAGCTTGACTAAGAAGAGGATGTAATTTTCGCTACTGACATCCGTCAAAAACTTATTGACTCTGAATTTACAAATGCACATTTTTCGAAATTTATTTCACAATGGCCAAAAAGATGACTTCCTTAACTGCTGAAAATTTATACATATGCAGTGATATCTCTTAATTTAAATATTAACTAATTTCTAATTCATATCTTAAATTAACTAATGTTAACTTCATTCTAAAATGTTCTCTTATTTCCTGATTCAATTCCCACTTTTTTATTTAATTATTTCTAATGCGCGCCTAACAAAATTGCTGACTCCGTCGTTCCCATGCCAGGAACGAAGGGATATATATCCGTAAAACCTGCACATTTCTTTAAAAAGATTCCTTGCTTAAATCGACATGTTGCAAAAAAAATCCCTATTAGAAAATCATAGTAAAATTACTGAAGGGGAAAATTTCGGTCACTTTGCTCTTTTATAGAGAAACAAACCTAGATTGGATTGCTGATCATGTCTTTTTTCACTCCTATCTACATTTCGACTTTCAGCTCTTTTTCAGTCTCTTTCATTGGCCATTTATGAGTTTCGGTTTCGATTCCTGTTGTCTAGGTAGAAAACATATTTGATTTATTGAATATTAATATTTTTTTGGTTAAAGGCTAATCTTCGAAAAAATGAAGTAAAACGTAATTCAAAATAAATTTATTGGAGGGATCACTTATGAAAAAAATAAGTATTGCAGATCATTTACTATAATCTTATTTGATATTCATTTTTGGACGATATATTCATTATTGATATTCTTTATATTCATTTGTGATATTTGTCTTATATGGTTTTCCTTTTTATATTCATTTGTACTTATCGAAGATAGAAGTGCATTTGGAAGAGAGGATTTGATACTTTTATTTATTGAATTATCAGAACAACATTTGCGTAATTTTCTAGTACTGCAATGAGTTTTTATCATACTACAATAGAGTTGTTGTTGTGTTGTAACTTATGGCACTTTACAAGCCCGCTGACAGTTATCTGTCAGCGATTTAAGCCGAGTGAGCGTCTCTTGTTTTTTCAGTAGCGCCAACTAGGGCCAAGAATACGACTTAGCTACTCACGCGTCACAACCCTTTCTACATATAAGTCTTTATGACCACAACAGATTTATATGTGCACCAGCCACCACGCACACACGGAGAGTCTTCGGCCGGGGAGAGTTAATACCACTGGGGGTACTGGTTCAGAGCTGATCGTGCTCTGATTCAGGTCTAAATTACGATCTGTGGATGAGTGAATGAAATACATGAAAGAAGTCCGTCCCTTAGAAAGGGTTGTGACGCGTGAGTAGCTAAATCGTACCCTTGGCCTTACTGAAAAAATAAGAGACGCTCACGCGGCTTAAATCGCTGACAGATAACTGTCAGCGAGCTTGTAAAGTGCCATAAGTCACAACACACAACTACAATGAGTTTACATCTTAATGAGTTTATACTTTACTTAATGTGTTGCAATTGTAACAAACTTCGCATATGAATTTAAGATTTAAGATTTTACACTATTTAAGAGTAAAATATATTTTCTAAAAATTCTAATCTCGTTTAATCTCAGTACTTTTAATTTTTAAGCTGACAAATCACTTCTGTATTTAATATAAAAAAACAATAATTTCTTTATTCATTAATTAACAAAGAAAATTTACAAACTATTATCGGTTAAAAACGTTTATAGAAGTTTGAAAAACTTCATAACATTATCTAGTTAAAATGTTCAGATGTAAAAGCACTTTCAAAACTGTTTTGTATATTTAATTAAGAGTATATTTGCTTTTATTCATTATTTTGTTAACATTTATTCATCAACAATCAGTTCGTCTTTAAAAATCAGATTTAATTTTTATTTATTCTAAATCTATTGTTTTAATTACAAACTTTCTTAAAAGGGTCGCACGAAGTCATACAAATAGTTTTGAACTTATGTGTTGCTTAAATACCATTTTTGATTAATATGAAATCAAAGATAGTATTTTTGCTGCTCTCAGTTGCTATGTAAAAAAAGAACATTTTTAAAATTTGAAATTTTTCTGAAATCCTAATTTGCCTTTAAGTCATAAATTAAGAAATTTATACTCAAAAATGAAGATTCATTTAGTTGAACCACCAGTCAAAAATAGAAAATTGTGATAAAATTTAAAGAAAATTCATAAAAATTACCTTAAAAGGCTACTGCTAATAATTCTAAAAATCATTTTTTTATTTTAATATTTTATTCTAATCACACTCCATTGCTGAAAGTCAAATTGCAAACATTTTAATAGCATTCCACGAAGACCTAATGGACACGCTATTCATCAACTCGCTTTAAAAGCTTTTAGTGCAATTTTCGAATTTATTAATAATAAAAATTAAGGCATTTTTATATTTGGAATTCTTAAAAAGAATTTTGTTACTCACAACATTTTTAAAAGCTTGACAAATGCTTACTTATTTTAAGAGAAATTTATCAAAATGTTAATCATTAAAAATTAAAAAATAAGTTATCCGAATATATAAAGACAACATTTTTGCTCTTTATTCTATATAAATGGCACCGTCATTTCTTTTTTGCCCAATATTTTTAATTACATCTGTCCATTGTTGTTATTTAAAACTTTTTCTCTATAAAAAATTTCTTCAATAAGTATTTTACAGCTCCTTTTAAAATGTAGCATTATTAATTAAACAAACAAATCTTAAAAGAAATTCAAAATTCTTTCGTGATTTTATTCAAAAATTTTCTTCTGTTTTCGCAATTTCTAGTTCCTATCTTGATACTTTTTATTCGTGGTCGTATAATTTAAGATATTAATGAAAATTCTTCTGCTTTCAAATTCTTTGCTTTCTCCTTCTATGTAATTTGATCTACTGCTTTTCAGTATATAAAATAAAGTCATTGAAATTAATTTATATAATTTTTTATTCATTTTAGTTATAAAAGCATAACCTGTTATTTGATGCTTTTTAAAAATTTACTTTTTTTAAATTACAGAAAGAGTAAATAACTTCAAATTAAATATTTCCTTTGAAGCAGCTTATTTGTATTAACTAGAATAAAAATGAGGAAAATTGAATGTTAATAATGGTGTATCTTATAAATACATGGGCAGGAGAAGTTACTTTTATATTTCAATGAATAGAATGTTTTAAATGTTATTCGCTGAAAATGTCTTCTTTCCGGAAAAAGTGGATGATTTTCTGGAATCTATAACAATGCCAATTTATTTTTAAAATGACTTTTTTTTAAAAATTAGCATTTCAAACATTCCAAGAAAATTTATGAGGATGAAAGAAATTCTCTCTCATGATGATTTTCCAGATAATATTTGAAACAGAATAACATAAAAAAGAAATTTAAATCTGCTATTACAAATTTCAAGTTATCGCGTGAGAACATTATTTTTTAAGTCACGTGGTATCAATCCGACAGAAAAACCTCACACTTCCTCATAAGACTCCTATTTCGCAATCACCAACTTTTAGAAAAGCGATGGTTTTTGACCATCTGAAAATTAAACTTATTAAAAATTTTTTCGTGAAAAATCATCTTAAACCGGTTTTTTTTAAATTACGTGATTATTAGGTTACGTCTGCCTCAATATTTAGAAACCGATGGTTGTTTTTTTCCATCTGAAAATTCTTCGAGTTCCAAAACATTTTTGCCAGCTAGAAAAATTAAAAATTGTATATATCTATAACGTTCAATACCTCCTCCTTGCTGCTTCGCATTTATTCCCAATTTCTTCTATCTGATTCTTTGGGTGATAATTTCTTACGACCCTGCCCTGTATTGGCCCGACAAGACAAGCGGGTACATGGAGACATTTGCGCGAAGTTGTAACTTTTTGTTGTCGCTAAGTTGCCAACTGAGACAATTTTTTTTATCGTTTTCTAACAATCCTAAACCAAAAAAAAAAAAAATTGCCTGTGCATTTTTGGTTTCAAAAACCCCAAACCAAAATAACATCAAGTCTCACATTATTATATATGCTCTCATACTTAAAAAATATTTTACTCTATGAATAAATGTTTCATACTTTATGAGAATAATGCTTTATATAATAATGGAAAAAATGGGAACTTAGTTTAACAGAAAGATTAATCATCTCTGTAATGTCATAAAAATTTATCAAGTGGAAATCTTTTAATAGAGCAGTAGCAGTCCTCTGATTATTAATTATTTGTTGCAATCTATTCACGACTTTTGATGCACAATAATTTTATAATTTATTTGTAATAAATTCAAATAACAAATAAATATAAAAATGAAATAATTTTATTAATTATTTAATTTTTATAATAAAATTAAATAATTGCACAGATTATTTATTTAAAAAATTTGAAATGTCTTCAAAAATAGTTTCCTCTATTCACAGCAACTGTATTTCTATGCCTTAACAAAAGTGCTAAAAGGGGTAATAAACACGAATTTATGAATTATATATTAGATGTTAAACATTGTTTTTGTAACATACGTAACATTCCTTTTCTAATGCAAGACTTAAAATTCCAGATACCATAGCATAATTATTTTCACAAGTTGTTTCGTTTCATTAAAAATGATCACTTTAATGTCATAAAAATTGGTCATGCAGAATCTTCTAAAAAAACAGTGGTGGACATCTGAATTGCTATCGATTCAGTAATTTTGATGCTGTATGGGTAAATAGTTTGAGATTTCTTCAAATTTAATTAAATTAATTTGTTTTAAAATTAACTAAATTAATTTTCTTTAAAATCTGCTTTGTTTAATCCAAAGAAAGCATATAAAAATCCTTCCGTTAGGAAATCATTTTTTATATCCATTGCTGTCTTGAAGCTTATAAAAGCTATTCAAACTAAAAATTTAGTAAAAACAGCTTTTTTAAATAAAAATTGATTCTTTTACTAATAAAATACAGAAATATGTAGCGTAAGTTCACGAACGAGCATCTTTAAGATGCTATCAAGATACGGGAGCAACAAAAAGAATTATTCGATCGTATCTCTAATCCATAGACTGACATGTACTAGTAGAAAGAAATAAGCTCATGAAACAGATTTAACTTGCTATGTGCTCTTGTACCATCAACGATACTTAAAAAACATTATTTCCATGGAAAGCGTCTTGTAATATGCAAATAAACATATGGTAGTGCCGCTGTTTCTTGGTGATGCTCTGGACATATTTCGCGGTTTATTGCTAAGAAAATATGCAACATTTCATCTTGCAACTTTTCTTTTTAATGAACATCGCTAAAGTATTTAGAAAAATACTAAAAAAGTCTACCATTTTTCTGGTTTATCAGATTTAAAATGATGTGCACCGAAAAATAAAACTTTGACGTAAGTAAATACATTAAGCTACTTTCGAAATATATGGAAATCTCAGCAGCTCAGGTCATCATTTAGTAGTTTTATACCTTACCATTAAGAAACAGATTTAAGGTACAACCATTTAATAAATATTCTATACAAAAATGCCATTACATGGAAAAATTTTAAAAGCAATTGTTGCTTCCATTGATATCACCGTTTACAAAGAACAATATATATATTTTTTTATTATATAAGATGTGTGAACAAACAGAATGAAGATTTTCAAAGAAATTCTGTAATAGTTAACAAAAATCAATGGGAGTGATCTATTCTTGATCTTTTTTGTATACATACACAATAAGTATATTTGGGAGATAGCTGAGTAGTTATCAAGAGAATCAAGTATGTATACTGGATCTCTCTCGATCGACTTATTGAGTCTAAATTTCGTATAAATCTGCGATTTGCCCTTATCCTATATCAAATTTCTTTTATCTAGCTTACTATTCATTTGTATTCACATATACAAAGGCAAATTAGCAAACAGATAGTTAGGTTTTATGAGCTTAATCCAAACTTTGATACATATTTACAGTTTCAATAATAAAACTGAAACTCCAAATTTCATTTGCCTAGCTCCTTACATTTTCAAGTAATCTCCTTCATAGACAGACTGATATTTAAAAGTATATTATTTCAAAAAAAATATTCCTCACGTCAAGCCGGAAAGCAAAGGTAGATTCCTTTGCATCTAAGTTACTATCTGGCAACATAAATTGTTGAGATTAACAACGGTCAAAATGAGGGTTTAAAAATCTCTTTTCACCCCCTACTTTCTAAGATTCGGTAGTTATCAAAAAACTTTAAATACAAAAGTTGTTCGTCTTAATGAGGCGCTAGATTGGTTCCTTTTTCTATACACAAAGGAAAAGTTATATATATATATATATATACAGGGCGTCTCAAAAACCTTGACCGCGGCTTTATTTCTTAAATATTGATCATAGAGATATACTGTAAATTACAAAGTTGCGTAAAGAAATAGGCAAAATATTATGAAATCGATTAAAATTTTCAGGGGATTAAACTTCAAAAAATACAAAATTAAATTTTTACACGGACCCCGTACAAGAAATTCCCAATGAGAAAAATGTGCCCCATCCTTTAATAAGGTCATGCACAAATTTTCTGCAATATATCACAAAAAGTCTCAAAGTTATGAAACTACATAAATGCTGACTTAAACCACTCTTAGATGCCTGGATATGAGTTCGCAAAGAGGAAACATCACGTCGGATGTTCGTGTTTTAGGGGTCGTACACAAATTGACAAAGAAAGTAATGATTGAATAAATAAATAATAATTTTGCTATTTATTGGTTCAAAAGTATTAAATGTTTGTAGAAATAATAACTTTAAGGAAACATTACATAAAGGAAGATTACTTAAATTAAAGATTACATAAGTTGTTTTTTTTACAAGATCATTGACTGTGCTATTTTTAAGTTATATTCTGTAATTCATGATATAAAATTTTAAAGCATTTTTCAGGAAGTATAGATTTTAAAATTTGTATTTAAAACTAAAGATATGAAGCATATTTAATTTCCTTATGATGCATTCCTGCGCCGCGTCATCTGCGCTAAATCTGTAAACATCTGCATTTTAATTTGTGATTGACCCTTCACCAACTTTGTTTTAACACTTCTTTGAGAGTTTTCATGATAAAATTCTGAAATTTTGTAATTTTACTTGACCTTACTTGAATAAATTTTATTTGGCCTTATTAGAGGATGGAGCGCATTTTACTCACTGGGAATTTTTTTGTACGGGGTCCATATAAAAATTTAAATTTTGTATTTTTTAAGGTTTAATCCCCTGAAAATTTTAATTGATTTCATAACATTTTGCACCTCTTTTACTCAACTTTGTAATTTACGGTATATGTCTGTGATCAATATTTAAGGAATAAAAGCCGCGGTCCAGGTTTTTGAGACACCCTGTATATATATAACTTTTGAATGGAAGGTGGTTTTGGGTTCTAGGGACCATAATCGGTAAAGAACTGAAGAAATTTTCCAAAAATCTTAGATTGAGAACCATTACAATAGGTAGTCGTCCTGTAGAAATCTACATAAAATAAGTGTTTATCAATAATATGATTATTTAAACATTAAATATACTTATTATAAACTTAATAAATAATTTTACATAAATATATAAAAATTTTAATATCATAAAGCTGGTTTGATGTTAATATTTTATATTATTTTGAAGATTACAAATAATTCTGCAATTGAGGCCACAGAAAAATCCATGTTAATTTTTTTTTTCTAGTGCAATATTTTTCTTCGACGTTTCCTTCTGTAAATATAACCATATTTCTTCTTAAAATAACGCTTAACATTCTTAATAACATACAACTGTTTTGATGTTAATATTAAATATTATTTTGAACACAAAAATAATTATGCATTAGATATTATAGAAAAATTAGCGTTAGAACTTTCTGTTTCTAGTGCAATATTTTTCTTCCACGTTTCCTTCTGTAAATATAACCATATTTCTTCTTAACATAATGCTTAACATTTTTAATAACACAATACTCATTTGATGTTATTACTTCAAATTATTTTGAAGATTAAAAATAATTCTGCAATGGATGCTACAGAAAAATTCATGTTAAAACTTTCTATTTCTATTGCAATATTTTTCTTCGACGTTTCCTTCTGAAAATAAATATAACCATATTTCTCTTCTATCCCTTTAGGCGAGTTGCTGCAACGTCCGCCCTTGGAGACCATTGTGGCTGGGGAAGGGGAAGACATCCCCACTCTGGTAGGTAAGTACTTTAAAGTGCCCTCGACCTTTCTTGTAAAAACAAACGACGAAAGAAAGAAAATCAAAAAAAAAAAAAAATCTGGTATTTCCTATTTCTTCATTATCTCTTGCTGTTCCTAGATTTCCAGCTTATAAAACTTTTTTGAAATTGAATATTTTTCAGAAATGTTCAATAATATCTATATTATCTCTATGATTTTAAAAGGCAAAAAATACATTTATTTGTAAAATAAAAATGATAGCTGAGGCTTAATGTGATCACTTCGGAACTTAAGAATTTTGATAATATTAACCGATTAATAACAATAATTGGATTGGGTAAAATCAACTATCACATCAAGGAGAAAAAATACTTCTCTCAGGACTATATATAATTTATTTCAAAAATAATAATTAAAAAGTAGCTTAATTGGTGCTTATCGACAATTATTCCGTAACAGTTCTCTTGTACAGGGTGGTTATAATTAAAGTAACCCTATTCTGACCCCTCTAGAACCCGTCCTGCCATTCGTATTTTGCTGAAGCTTGGTATATACGTTACATGGATCATGGGGAAACAATTTCTATTATAAAAAGAAAAAAAAAATTAAATTAAAAAAATAGCTCACATTTTTACCATCAGGGGGAGTTGTGATGAATAAAGAAGGATAATAAATCAGTCTGAATTAATAAAATTTATTCAGTTACAGAATGTGCTTAGAGTGTGCTCCATTGACATCAATTACTCATTATAATGTTTTCAATGGTAGCGCAAGAAGCTCTCGAGGAACTTCAGCAACATGCCATGCATTGCTGGCTTTCAACTCAGGTAAAGTTATAATCCCTCCTCCATAAACACAGTCTTTTAGAAATCCCCACAACCAGAAATCACAGGCATTTAAGTTGAGTGAACGAGGAGATCTTGCATCCGTGAAAGCTCTGGATATTACACAATTCTTTCCAAAGTGAGCACGAAGCAGTTCTTCGATATGACATCCAATGTTTTTTCAACACATTCGTATCCGTTGTAATCATCAAAGTTTATTTCTTGGTCTTGCTCATAAAACGCTTTTTACGATTTTTTAAGATTTTACGAAAAAGAGACTGAAATTTTTAACTGCGTTTTAAGTTGTGTTAGCGTTATTCTAAAGCATTCAGTTGCCTCGTTTTAGGTAAATTTTCATACTTGTTCAAATTTTCATTTTTGTTTTTAACACTCACGTCATTTGCATCCAAATTACAATCGCATAATTATTTATCGTGGATCAAAAAAATGCAGGACAGCATTTGGCAGAATAGCTGTCATTTTAAACCAATCCAGATCATTCTATTCGGTACAAAAGAATGCGAACTCCATCACATAGGAAAGATGACTTCGGTATGTTTCCTTACAAGAGGAGCAAGAAACCGTTAACGTTGATTGAAAAGAACATATTTGTCAATTCTCTACTTCAAAACTGATAACATTAAACTACATAGTAATCCCACTAAACGAATATTTTTTGTTCATTTGAAGATATTGGTTTGGGACCAAAAGAGTTTGATAATATAAAGCGAATGAAAATATTAACCGCGATAACATTAAACGGCGTCCATTGTAACATAAATTTATACAAATAGTATTATAATATAAACATATGAACGAAGTGAACATTTCAGATTAGATAACGGTTCTAATCACTACCGAAAGGAGATTGTCTCGGTCATTTTTTTTAGAATCATAATTGTTCTTCCAAGAGATGAACACTCAAGCGCGTAACAGGAGCAAGATAAATTGTTTATAATTGGTTGTCAGAGAGAGAGAGAGAGAGAGAGATGTGCAGAGTTTCTGTTAGAGATTTTGCCAGAGATTTGAGACAAAATTTGGAAAGATTTGAATGCTTACGTTCCGCTTACTTCAAAAATGTTCCGCTTACTTCAAAAATGCAGTTCCGCTTACTTCAAAAATGCAGAATTCAATGAAACGCTCATTTAAAAATGAGGCAATTTCATAACGCTTAAAATGCAAATTGTGGTTGTTGTTGTTTTCCATCAAAACTTGCAAAAAATTGTCCTTCTTTAATGAACTGGGCATTGAAACTTTTTTTCTTTTTTGCTTGAACTTCTTCCCATTTGCACACATATCCAAAAAGAATTCTGCCTTCTGTTATAAAAAGACAAAAAAAAAATTAACTGTATCTGTTATGATATCCATTGTGTTATGAATCAATGGCCGTGATGTCAAGTGATGGAATCCATTCAATTCCTCATGCAACCAAAGATATACATTTTATAATTTCATTATCAATTAATGTTTTTAAAAAAATTGTACCTTTAATTAACTGACATCATATTCAAAACTATTTAATTGGGCATAATCGAACAATTCAATTCATCCCTTACTCTGAATATGATTTGCCATTCGCTAAATCTATAATATATAGTAATTTTCAAACTTTTTGAACTAATTCAAGAATAAAATAAAACTTTTCTTTGAGCTTCTACAACCTGACTAAATAAGCTTGATTTTAATTATAATTATTATCACTTTTTAATTATTAATTATTATCACTTTTCTTTCTTAAATATATTTTTAAAATCAGACCACAAACTTTCAAGGAATCAATAAAAAATTATTGTTTAATCTTTTAAAAATAACCTATTCGATTCTTTATCTTTTCATCTTTTATTCCGATGAAATTTTAGAAATATATTAAATACAATTTGAAATATTTTTGGATAATCATTATTCTATTTTTAAAATTCATAATTTATTATTTTTATTTTAGAACTGCTGTTAGAAACTCTAATTACAAGTTCTTTAAACCACAGTACCAGGAGTTTTAAAATTCTGATGTTTTACTTTTTTCTACCTTGAATAAACTTATTTTGAATCTTGGAAAGCATCCCCATCCTAGTACAATATCATTTAATTCAACTTTGTTTGCTTATTCAAGCGATCTGAAAAGCCCCGGTATAATTATGAAGCAATATTTTTCTTCCCACCGAATAACATTTCTTCTCGTGTGCTATCATCGAAGTGGAATAATTTATGATTTTTTTTTTGGTCCAAATTATTATAATTTTCAAAATGCTTTAAAATTTGTTACAGTGATTAAGCATTCATTTATTTACTTAACTTTACCCAGTATTTGACCTTTATAATTTTTTGAGATTGCAAGTATTTAGTCATACGTTTAAAAGAAAAATGAATATTAAAAGAAAAAGATTTAACTGTTGAATTTTAAGGAAGCTACAAAAATTGCACGATTTCTCGGACATATTGTTTAGCATTTGTTTATTTTTGCAATCTAGTTTTACTTGCTGATTTTTGCAATTTTATAAGGCCAAATTTCACTACTATTTGATAAAGTCAAAAATATATACTTAATTGGATCAGAGTGCAAACCAAGTTATAGCACATTATAATTGTGCATTTATTAACAAATAAAAAAGGTTAAAAAAAATTATTTCGAATTTATTGTCTAAAGAACGTGAATTTTTATCGTGATTTTAACAATGACAATACGCGATAGTTTGATAAAAAATACTTTTGTAAAAATGGCAATACGCGATAGTTTGACAAACAATAGTTTTGTAAAAATGGCGAACGATAGTTTAATATAAATGGCAGATGATAGTTTGATAAGGAAATAAAATTAATTCGAATTCCATCATAACAAAAAAAGCACATTATTATAAATACTGCATACAATTAAAAATTCATTAAAACTGAAGAAACATTATACGGAAACAACTAATACTAATAAAAAGGTCAATATTTAAATTTTAAGATGGTGCAAAAGTAGTTTTTATAATTAAATTTTGGAAGATATAGTTCAAAAAACATCAAAAGGTTTGTTTAATTTTTGATTAAATTATGCTTAAAATAATTTTTAGATCTTGAAAAGTTAACTATCATTTTTTTCTCTCATTTTGAAGAATGTGTGCATCTAATTTTATGCAATTTAGAGGTAAAAATTTGAATTTGTATAATGAACACATAAAATAAATTATCTGTTTTATGTAGAGAGGAAGATTTCAGCTGACGGGTGATTTCGTATCATCTTCTGCTCTGCTTTTCTTCAGCCTCACATAAATAACAACTGCTATTTAATTAATATTTTAATTAATAATTAATTATTTTAGCTTCTTAATTTAAATCTTGTTTTCTGAAATTGTAATTTTCATTAAGTAAATTTAATTCTATGAAAATTACCTCTTGCTTTCTTTTATCATTCGTTTTGTGTCTTCCTTGTAACGTATAAGGTTTAATTTAAACAATTGAATTCCTGGATTTAATAAATAAATTTAATTCTATGAAAATTATTTCTTGCTTTCTTCCATCATTCATTTTGTGTATTTTTTGAAACGAATATGGTTTAATTTAAACAATTCAGCACATGGATTTCTGTAATAACACAAACGATAAAGAAATATATAAGTATTATTTTTGGAAATATTCGTTTAATTAAAATCATTTTCTAGAAACAGTGAACGTTGTCTTGTCACATAAATAAATGTACTTTCTTCCGTATTAAAAGAATCTGTTGTTCTAGAATTTCTGTAATTAAAGAAAGTATTTTTTTTATAATAAATGTTGATACAACATTCTTTTTGTATTAAACATTAACTCATATTTCATGCTCCAAGAAGTTTTAAGGTTACATTATTGTCTAAATTTTAATTTATTAATAAGCTATTTGCAAAAAAAATTTATTTTTCCTTTTCACAAATTTTTATTTCTTATTAATATGCATCGTCTCAAGTTAACTTTGTTCTGTGTTTTTCATTTTTTTCAAACTGAATTGATTAACTCATTAAAAACTTTAATTAGTGATAGTTGCATTTTTAAGATATTCTGATATTTAAGAATCAAGATCATCAATTAGTTTATATCAATTTATATTTGCATTTATTTAAACTGTTAATATAATAATAATTGGTTATTTTATATATATTATTTTATAATTTAGTTATTTTATATATATTATTTTATAATCTAGTTATTTATAACTCAGTTATTTTATATATTATTTTATAATTTATAAAAATAATTAGTTATATAAAATTATTAGCTTATATAAACCTTAACTTCATTTTGCCTTTAGATTACGCTAATAATTGTTAAATATCTAAAAAATTATCACCAACTCTAATCTAAACTTCATTTCACCTTTAAATCTTCGCAAATTATTTTTTTATATAAAATTCAAATTATGTTCAGTGTTTTTATTTCTTTTTATAATCCGCTACTTACAGATAATAAAAATGCCATCATTTGTACTTAAAACATGTAAAACTTGCTATAATAATTTTTTAAAAATAGCATTTAAATTTTAAGGAAACCATGACAAAGTTAAAATCAGTCAAAAACTTGAAACTAACTGCACCAATTTAAATACAGATTCGCTAAAAAAATTTTAGCATATCCTCCATAAATATCTCTTAAAATACTTTATTCAGAAGAAAATCTTTCTCTTAGACATTGACAAATAGCAGTCTGCAGCTTCCAGGCTTCCAATTTCTATTTGCCACCCTATTTGTCATAACTATAATTAGAGGATCATAAAAATATCTTCTAGATATTTTCTTTTGTCAGAAAGCAATTCACTTAAGTGTTTTTAACTCTTTTACTAACTGTTCGCTGTCAAAAACGTTCACTTATTTCTGGCTAAAATGAATATCTGTCAGGTTAGAGTTCTCTAAACCCGCTTTAGGCCATTGCAAATTTAATGGAACGAGATGCAATAAAGAAATTGAATGTTTTGGTAATTAAAACCATCCGTTTAGCCTTGGAGCAATCAAGACTTCTTATTCGCGTTCATTTAAAAATGTCTCAAACACTGCATTCTTTATAGTATTCTAGTTTAAAATTATCATTTAAAAAGATAAGCGTTAAAGTGAGGGAAAGCTATGCATTAAACTTAACAAATATGTGACAAAACTTCTCCTAAAGATACAACTTCTTTGAATAAATAAAGAGAAGAAATCTTACATTATCTTAATGGGAAATGTCTTTTTTGAATATGTTGACATTGCTGTTTGTAATGTTGTTTTTATGAAACATTTCCTCTTTGGAGCGACATCAAATGCCAAGTTTAGTCGTAAAAGTAATGGTTTTAATGACATTTTTTTGTTTACAATTATGTGAGATCGGAAAATATGTTTATGACACTACCTGATTGATGTAATCTTTATTAGAAATGGCTCAAAATTTCAAACATTAATGCATTTCGAATCCGGGTAAAAATAAGCCTGATGTATTTCTTGCCTTAATGCAAATATACTAAGGTATTTAGAAAATTTCTTTAACAATTACATAACATTCATCCTTACATCCACTGTAAAAGCTATTTTAATTCAATAGTTGCTATATTTAATCAATATGAGATTAAATTATTTTTGGAAATCGTCTTTAACCATTCTTGCTTCCGTTTATTTTGACATTTTGGAAACAATGATATTTCAAATGCAAGTCAATTTCCATATGTCTCAATTTTGTTGGGGATTATTTAATATTTACAAGCAAGATTTATAACTTCATTTTCTGAATTATTTGTTTCTATTATGAATTCACAACTCTTGGCATTAAGATTGTATCGTTCAGACTCTTGAGATATATTTATATTAATTTAACATATATTTAAATTGATTTAATATCATTAAAATTTCCTTTTGAAGATATACAAGGATATTTTCCAAAAGAACTTTTAATTTTGAAATGTGTTTAGGTGATGAAGACAGAACTTGCTATAATACTCACCTCTTTAAATCTTCTACTGCACCAAGTATTTGTTTGATACCAACATATTTCATTCAGACCAAGCCCATTTACACAGTATCCTTGGTAGAATAATATTTTAGAGGAACGAACTTTTTAGTCCTGAATTTCAAGCTCCGACATCAGGATATCAAGTGACTCAGAAAAATTGGAAGAGCTGTTGAAATTTCAGGACCACATCGCTTCTGTAGTTAAAAGCATACATTTTGATTTATGTTGTCGAAGGTTTGCCAATAATAAAATTTCACTCACTCTTTTAAATAAAAAAAAATAACGAATAATATAAGGATTTCAGAGGGAGAAGGAATATTAACAGTAATATTATTTTTAAAAAAAACAAAAAAAACATGATTTTGAGAGAGAGATTTTGAGATTTCTACAGAGAGTAGAAAAATCAGACAGATCAAAATACTAAACGAGAAATTTTATCTGCTACAATTTCAGCTTTAAAAACTATGTTTAAGCTTTTGCGTTTACGTCATAAATAGAAGGTTATTAAAATTTCAGAAAAAAATGTTGCTGCAGAAATCAGAATAACTAGAAGCCGCCGTGGCTCAATTGGCCGAGCATCTCATTTCTGATTGGTTGGTCTAGGAATCCAGTCCCAACCACAATGTTTTATCCCAAAACAAGGATTGTTTTATCTAAAATGTTATCTATTGTTTATCTAAGATCTAATTCTTTCTTAAATATTCAAGTTGGATTGTTCTCGAACATTCTATACATGTGTAAAATCTGAACCCCGTCAACGATGGGTAAGTTCTCAGTCTCGTGCTGTTGTGAGTTGCTTAGTTCTAATAAATCTAATTGTTTATTTAAACTAACGGCGTGGTTCTTTACGTCTTCATGATAATATCCAATTCAGTTCACATTTTTTTTCGTCGGTCGGAAACAAATACTTGTTTGTTTTAACAACGGTTCATAGTTTTAAAAATATTAACTGCAGTGTTTTTAAAGAAAATGTTTGCTTTTGAAACATTATATTAATGAATTTCTTTTTTTATGAAGTATGTAAAGCGAATATTTTCAAATTACATTTAGAAGAATTAAAAGACTTTTTTATATGAGATAATTTTTCAAAAGAGGTCTTTAAAGAATGCAGTTAAATGGCTAAAAATTGCCTATTTCAAAAATTGAAACAGAAAAAATTAAATATAAGCAAAATACATCTTTACCCTCATACTACTTCGTAAGCAGCGTCATTTTTTTTTCTTGATAAATAAGTTCCTGCCGCAATTTTCAACACACACTTGGCAAACATTTGGACTTGAACAACCAATTCAGTAAATTCATGAAGGGGCCGCAGTTTCCTTCTTACATAAAGACTTCCAATCGGAATCGAAGAAACTCCTCCATCACAGTTATCGAATTCGAAGCACGATCTTTGCTTCACTTTTCGTTGAAAACCTCAAGAATCAACATGGGCTGTAAACAGATCAGAACATCACGTACCGCCCTCTTTCAAGTTGGCTGAAGAATTCAAAACGAGTACTCCTTTCTATATAATTGAATACCAGAGCACGGTTGATTTATTTAATTTTTACCTAACAGCTGTGAGTTTTCAAAAGCGTTCTTTAACTTTCCGATGAATGAAAATACACAGCTTGATCCATACTCATGGATGTGGGATTAAGTTTATATCTGTGGAAATATTTCGCGCAGAGTATTCACGCCTCAAGTGAATTTGACGAGTTATCTTTTATTTTTGTTTTTGTCATTACTAATCTCAGATTATCTAAATTTGCCAGAACTTCTACATGAATCCGAAAACTTCCCAAAAGTTGATTGGAAAAAGCAGCCGATGTTCAGTAAACCTAGGGCATGAGAAAGTGAAAGCTAGCTTTACCCCTGATGCCTGATCGCTTTAGCTGGCAAAACGGCCTTCAGGCCTTGGGCGACTCTACCAGGAGTATACATACATCGCCCATTCCATCCAGGAACATTCCTCTGCTTCGTTGAGGCAGCAGAGTAAGACTGAAATGATGCCAGATTTCGGCCTAAGATGGTAAGCTGTTTTGGGCGGAGAAATTGAACAGTCTTGCATAAGCCGTATCCTATTTTTTTTAAAGAAATATCATGGGTATTGTGGGGGGAAATTCCTAATTTTGATTCTCATTAGTTGACGGGACACTATTTGAATCAGCCCCATCTTTTCAAACTTTTGCTCCACACCAAAAGGATTTCTGACACTAAAATCAGAATTAAATTCATAAAATTCAAATACTCGGCGGATCTTTGATACAATCGGGTTTCGAATCTAGAACACTCCGATCCAAGACTGAAACCCTGTCGTCTGGCCCCTGCGATCTAAATAACCGTAGAAATCGAAGGAATAAAGAAACATGAATGGCTATTCAGCAAGCGGTTCTCTAATTTATATTAAAAGTTACCTCATTATGAGCTCAACAAAAATAAAAATGTTTCTGAAAGTAATGATATGTATCACCTATGCGTTATTGTTACTGATTTATTAATGCATATCCTACATTTTATATTCTTAGTATATTGTAATAATATTCTCTAATTTAATTCGATTAGAATTCCATTTTTAAAGCTACAAGAGATTTATTTTAGGGATAGAACTTCTTAATTCTGAACCTTAGTTTGATGGCATGAATATCAATGGTTGATTCAGATAAATAGGACTCCGGACAGTACAGATTATAAATTTTCCTCTTTTAACAAGAACTAAGGTAAAATTAATTTCACATTTTTTTGTATACTTCATATGCAAAAAAAAGTTCTTAAAAAATCTTTTATACCGCAGACTGAATAGTGAGAAAGTAATATTGACTTGAGATTTATAATCATGTAATCATTAAAACATATGAAAAACATGATAAGATCTTTGGTATCGACAAGAATATTTCAATGCTTTGAAATAAACTACACAATATAAAATTAATTTAAAGGCAGTATAAGGTCGACTTTAATATTATACCAAATTCAAGAGGTAAAAACTGAAATGTTCTGAAATGCAAAAGATCAAAAGTTTTTGACCTTTTACCTGAAAAGAAAGTTTCTGAAACTGCTAGAATTGTGGCTATATATGAATTAGGAACGAAGATATAATATCTTTTAAGAACATTCGATGTTCCGTCACGGGAATAAAAATCGAAGGTGCGCAGACGTGTAATAGTCAAATAGGGGTGAATTCTCTCTTTGAAATAGTGATCTCCATTGAGTTCTTTGTGTTGTCGTGATTGTTTAATATTGTTTCTTGTTGCTTGTATGTGGTTTATTTCTGAGAGTGCTGTTTTGTGTAAACTTCGTCTGTTATCAGTGCTTTTTGTGTTGAATAAAACGTCGTTATTGCACCTGATTGATTTTTCGCCATTTATCCACTGGTCGGATTTATCATAATAATAGGATTAAAATTCTTCGAAGTAACAACCTGAGGGATAAAAAAATAGAAAACAGGAACATTCTCAAAACAGGACACATTTTGGAAAATCATGAATGAGCTATTCATTAATTTCATTTTTGAGCAACTGATTTGGCATTATATCGAATTTTAATCATATCGAATCGAAAAAAAAAATTAAGTTCATAAAATACTCTTATGCGAAATATTTCCTTTCATGGATTTAAAAGATAACTACCAAGTAATATTGAAATCTGAGAATGCACATTGGTTAACATTTCTATCTTTGTATTCTGTTGTGTACGTGAATCCTTTAGTTTCAAGAAATCTCATTAATTAAAAGTTTTTTGAAAAATTGAATTATTCTAATGTCGTATTTAGTATTATAATGAACCTGAGAAACATTTAACATCACCAAAATTCGTTCCAAAATCTTTCTTTCTTTAAGCAAATACAGCTGAAACTTCTACGGAAAATATTCATTAAGCACCGCCCACAAAAGAATCATTAACGATAAACACAATGGTTGTTGCACAGTAAGTAAGAGTCATGTAAGCAAGAACAAAAAAAATATATAAATAAATTGGTTTTCATACTGTGTCATTATTTCTTTTATCAGACCACACAAATAAATATTAATCTAATGGGCGTTTCAAAAAGCTTTGTTTATGCTATCTTGCCCTGGAACGATATATAAACGGAAAAAAAGAAATGCAGCAAAAAGAAAGTTCTACTTGGGATGACAAGGGATTTTAGTTTTTAATTCCTTCCCTGCAGATAGATATATTATAATTCAGATTAGAAGGTTGAAATGTCTCTGAACATGGTACCAAAGAGAACGGAAATCCCAAATGGCCGTCTGATGCCCATAAGTCGTTAGAATCTTTCATTCATTTGGAACTTAACAACCACAATCAAAACAAACGATCTGAAGAATTCGGTGAAGAGAAGCGAAGAGAAGAAAAGTAGAAAAAAAAGAAGGGAATGAAATTCCTTTCATGTAATGAAGACACGCGTTTTGAAAAGAAAAACGCACCGATTTAATGAGTTAGCTATTAAGGGAAACACGGTCGTTTTCTAGAGTTGTTTGCATTATTTATTTTTTTATTTTCCTCTTTTCTATTATTTGCAGATTAAAGTGATAGCTACTTTATATTTGATTGGAGGAGGCTTCGGAAAGTGAAATATATTACCAGCAGCCGTCTCGGCATACTCAATAGCATAAGGTTGCTTCATTATGTTTTTGGAATTTTCAATTTTCAGCTTCCGGGGAGAATAAAAAATTGAAATAAAATAATTAGCGAAGAGATTCAAAGAAATAAAATCCCTTAAATTTTTTATATTAAAAAAGGCGAAAAAATATTTCAGATTATTTATTTCATTATTCAAAACTTTATTCAAACTATGAAAATAAGCAATTATTTGTATGAGTACAATGAAATTTAAACGTGGAATAATTCTAAAATTGACAGTTGGTATAAATTATTGGAAGGGCTGACTTCCTTTAATGAGGCAATGAAGAGAATAAAAATGAAATTTAATACTTTATCAACAAGATTTTAAAAGTTAAATGATAATGTGAATACGTACAAACTGAAACCAGATACAAGTAAAAAAATTGTCAAATAATGTAAAATTATCTATAGTATGGACTCAATATGGGGTTTCAGAGTTTCAAAAAAACCTATTTATATAGATTATTTACATTTCGTCTTTTGAGAAAGCCATTCTCCAGCCCTACTCCTCTTCGAGCAGCTTTAAGGCTTTGGAAGTGGACTTGGAATATTTCTCTTTTTCCCTTTTCCTTGCGATTGAAGGAAAAAAATGTGCGCTACTCAAGAAATAAATATCAAACTGAAATTTCCAAGAGCAAATTTTATTTATGTTTTTATTTATTGGAAGGTCTCACTGGGGAGCAAGTCAAAACTGAGGACGAGAAGCTTCCGGTATGGTGGTTGGTTCTCGCCACCCAGGTGGGTATAGACTGAGGTAAGGGTTGGCTACCTCCCATCGATGTCGGATTAGGTTAGGAATGGTGATGGCGCTTAGAACTCATCCACAGTTCCCACCAGTATTGTTGTCACGGTGATCCGATCCTTCAGTTTTATCCGTGTGTCTCCGGGTGGTCGGAGTAGCCAGTTTGTGTTTATTTATTGCAAAGAAATGTTCAAATTTCTAATTTTGATAGATAAATCTTTGTTTAAGATGGGACACAATAAGACTTCGGTAAATAAAACTAAGATTTCGGGAATACAGGAATATTTATTCTATTATCGAAAGATCAAATATTCCATCAGGAATATTCAATCATTTCATGAATATTTATTCCTTCATTGAAGAATTCATTCCCTTTTCACTAAATCTTTCCTCTGGATTCATTGAGGAAAGATCACGTCAGATTCTTAAATTGTAACAACAAAATGCTATTCCGCCCACCCTCGAAGACATTCGGATAAATAGCAACAGCTTTGGTGGAAACTATAGTTGAATCTTAGGGACTATTATTGGTCACGGGACAACCCTTCCCGTAGGTGGCGTGTCCCGTCAATGGTCAGTAGTAACTAATCCCACGCCGTTTCTGTATCCATAAGGGCAGCAAAAAGTAACCACCATGCCGGAAGCTTCTCGTCCTCTTTTCTGAGGTGTTCCTGGGAGGATTCATCGATAGTAATTAAACTTTGATCACCTAGTCACATTAGAATCCTTCAAGACCTGATTAAAAGCTCTTGAACCAAAGGACCAAAAGTGTAAAACCTGACTCTATAAATTTCCCATCATGAACATGAGCTTTGAACATTTTAAGAAGCTTTTTTTCGACTGATCTGGTTTTAGAATTTTAATAATAGGGCTCAAATGTCGTACTTAATGCTAGAATGACTCAAATTTAGGGGATCTATTCATATAACAACTCTGGCGGAGCTTCAAAACGGGTAGTTTACCTAAATAAGACAGGTCGTAATCTCCTTTCGCCATAGAAAGGGGTATTTGATTCATAATTATCTCTCCAATAACGGAATGTCACAAACTTTGATGGATGAGCTCGCTGAATGGAACACACAATAATAGGGTTAATTTTACTAGGTTGTCCTCCCCCATCTAATTCGTAGTGTCGGATTATTTGCCTACCTAGTCTTATTAGATAGGCAATAATCCTGGTGCGAAAATTTTCTTGATTTTTTTTATTTGCATATCATTACATAAATACTTCATTATCTTATTAGATAGGCAATAATACAAATGCATAAATGTCTTCTATTTCTGTTTAGTTCGATTAGATAGGTAGTAATACCAAGACGAAAATTTTCTTTCGTTTATTTTGTCAACAAATAGTATCAGGGGGACAGATCTTCGCTCGGCTTCATTTCTTAAATCTCGTTTTTTCGGAGAAAATATTTAGATACGAATCACATATTAATTACGTATGAATATTCTTCTATCTTACCTCCACATGAACTGGTCTTTTAAAAGAAAAGTCATGAATGCACGTAGGTTAAAATGTTATTCGAAGCGGTTAACACAATAATTGCACTGTTGTTATTGGATGTGAGCCGAACGTATTGGTAATCGGATCATATGGCACCATCTCACAAAATTTTAAGCTACCAGTAGGTTATCATCTTATCGCAACAATGCAGGTATCACAAAAATTTACGAGATAGCGCTATGTGACATTTTGAGCATGAGAGCAGATAAAAAAAAGACTTTAATAGATAGTTATTAAAAAGTGCTTTTTTGTGCGAAATCTCTTTTTTCCGGAAAGACACCTATACAGACAAATTTAAAAAGCAAAACTCACATAAATGTAAAATTCGATCCAAATCATTAGAGCAGTTTCCGAGATAAACGAAATAAATTTATATACATACAAGAATTGCTCTTTTAAAGTTTTATAAGGTTGGAGAAATTAATAAAAACGGTAGTACATAATTTGCATTTATAAAAGGAAATGTGCTTGATTTTGAAAACTTACTTTTTGTTCATGAGTACAAGCTTTCGTGCATCATTTCATATTCACATTTTATTCAAAATAAAACTCCTCAAACCTATCACCTCAACTTATTTAATGTTCAAAGGAAACGAACAAGGATAAGCTAAAAGATTATTAAATTTTGTCAAGTTCCTCTCCACAAGAGCATGTCTATGATTTCATTATTTCACTCATAAAACATGTATTACGTTAAGCTGGTACAGGCGTCTCTTACCAAGAAACCGATCAAGAACTTCTTTTTGAATCTTGCACGCAAATTAATTTTTCTTTTTCTTCATCATAGAGATTATGTAACACATAAGAAAATGAACCCAAAGACTGGAAGCGTCAAGATAGTATGCATGTTTCATTAAGAATTATTCGTGACAGATCGCGATTTTTGAACGAATGGGGAGGGGTATCTTCAATACGTATATATTTTCATTTTTTGATCACGCACAAAATCTAACACTTAAGTAAAAGATGTTAACAACGGAAGCACCAAGATAGAATGCATGTTTTTTTGCGTATTAGAATTATGTAAATAATTATATCAGACGACAAAATGGCGAATTAATGCAGGAAATACGGTTCTTCTGCTTTGCTCAAAGTTACAAAATTCGGTTAATTTTGTTCTCTCGTGTCTAATTTCCGCATGTAGAAACAAAGGATTACTTTCGTTTAATTAAGATGCTTAATTATTCATACAGTAGTTCTAGATTTTAATTAAACTGAAAGATAATTAGTTAATTCCTGAGTGGCAAAGTCTGTTCAAAGCTACAAATATTTCCCTCTCATTTCTCACTCTCAGCTACATTGTTCGTTTTAATGAATACTCGAATGGATTTTAATTTTCCATTTTATAAAGAGTGGCTGAAATCAAATGCAAATTTTGATAAACAGAATTAATTTCGTTGAATTATAGTAAAAGTAAAGGTTCGTTTCAAAAGGCTTTAACTCAAAACAGGATTTCATCGAAATGTAATACATAATTTTGAGAAATGAAACTAAATAATATTAACTTCATCAATTTTGTATTCGATATATTACTTATAATGCAACTTTGATATTTTATTTATAAATAATAATCAATATTACAGAGAAAAAATATATTATTTGTTTCATTTAGTAGAAATTCATATAATCAGAATCTTCATATCTTTACAGCCTGCAATGAAACGTTTATAGAATCTCGGATTTGAGAAATTGCAGGTTCGAGACTCGTTTTCACAATTAACATGTTGTTTCGGTCAAGTTTAGTGATATCAGTTCCCTATTAGGTTCCGTTTTAAAACCACACTAGGACTAATTCGGGACTGACTTCGTAATTTTGAACCGCGGTCAGATGATGAAGACGTCACCTGATCTAGCACCCCCTAGCACATGTGGGAGGACATTTTGCGCCAACGGATTTAACCGCTTACACGACGGTTCTTAGGTGGAATCAAGTCTCGAACCTGAAATCTTCCGAAATGGTGACCTTACCACCAGGCCACCGCGTCACTGGTTTGTGTCTAAGTAGTGTACCTTAAATCTGTAATAAGGACTTGAACACTTATGCTTGGCATGAAAATTCAGTAAATGGAGTTTCTTGTATTATCTTTGTTATTATATCAAGATTTAAAATTACTAAATCCATCTTAAAAATATCTCACATATAATTCCCAAATAAAATGTTTATCTCGTAAAATAAATGTTTTTTTTTTTTTTGCGCATTATATGTCATAACAATTCTTCTACGCACTCACTATTTACGTATACATTCACGTCATTTTTTGATAATTAATCTTATTACTTCGAAAAGCTGCAGTTAAATTTTACGTTTGGAAAGCTTGTATAGAAATAGGGAAAACGAATTACTATGTTAGATATATTCGCAAGCATTAATACAGCCGGCACTAATGTAGGTAAATAAAATGCCATCTAGAACAAACAGTACGAGAGAAAATTATTCAGTGTGTGTATTAATATGGATGGATTACATAAGATGTAGAATTTATTTAGTATAGTTGAATCCATCATCATAGTTAACATTAAGTAATTCTGCAAAAAATTAAAAAGTAAAAAAATGCGTTAAAAACGGATAGAATTTATAATAAAGGAAAGGAAGATAATATATAATCATTCTAATTTGAAATTATATTGTAATAACATATAATACACAATATTTTGCTCGTATCCTGCTCAATATATTTTATTATAAAAAAGATTTTCAGTTGCTCCAAATAATTGATAAAAACAATTAAAAGTAATTTTTTCTCGACAAATTTTTTAAATACATTGTAAATTTTAATCAAACATTGCGAATAGATACTCGGAAGGCAAATAACTATTTATAATATTTATGCGCAATAAAAATGGCACCACTCACGATAAAATATTTTTTAATGGAAACATAAGTTTCAAATAATGAAAAAATTGATCATTTATTGAAATGTCCTGAAATTTTTCAAAATATTTTTGAGTAAAATTTGAAGAAAATTTCTCGATTCGTTTTATTTTAATAACATACTAACTATTTTTTTAAATTCGCATTTATTTGCGTAGATAGTTAAATTCGACTTTTAGAAAAGCTATTTCCAGATTCTCTGTAGTTTATTTTAACCTAAATTTTTGCCGGCCTTCGAACAGCATCTACGTTAATGTAATGCGCAATTTTTTTTTTTCGGATTTGGATTTTACATTTTGAGCAGCACGTTTCACTTTAAAAGCTTCAGAAAAAACCATGAAATGGATTCTAAGTCGGTATTGGCCAAGAGTTTGTTTGTTGTACACTTTTCTATTAGGATGTTTTGGTGTATTTTTCGTCAAATTTTAAATTCTGTGGTTATACTCTATTTTTTAATTTCTTATACTGTTTCTTTCCCTTTTCTAATTCTTTTAAAAATGGGTTGATTTCTTTCTAAAATAAACCATATTAATTTATAAGGTTAATTGTACTTCAGTTACATTATACTTTATCTAATAATAGGTGCGTAAAATAAAAGTTTATTTAAAAAGTAATTAAAACGTTTGCTGAGTAATAAAAAAACTCATTTGCAGTGTAGTAAAAAATCGTTTACTGTATAATAAATAAAACGTTTATATTTATTTCTTTTATATTCTTTCATAAAATTCCATATCATTCAGATAATGAAATTCATTGTCGAAGCTTTAAAAATGTTCGTAGGACAGCATTCTTTAAAAAAACAAATTGTTGAGTTCGAATTTTTAATTATTTAAAAATCAGAAAGCGACACTAAAAGCGCCCGAAAAGTTAAGTAGAAACAATATTTGAAGTTCTATCTATCATTTTCAGAGTTTTTTAGAAAGTATAATAGAGACAGCTTTATTATTGCTTCGCATGCTGTTGCTTGAACGGATAGAGTAATCACTTAAAAAGACCCAGGATCATGAGCAGTAGAAGTAAATGCAATTTCTGTTCTATCTCCGCAACACACCCGCAACAATTTTCTGAAGAGACACGAAAACGCCGTAAATCTTTGCTTAACAAGCAGCACGATCTATCTCAGTTTCCAAGTTTCGCAACAGCAAAAAAATAAATTGAATTTTTTTATAATCATTAACAAAGATTTTCCAATTTTTTTTTTCTTCACATCTAATATGAATACCAGACCATAATTTTTTGCAAGGTGTGAAGAAAATTAATTGGAATATTAAAAATTCATTATGGTTTCAGGCAAATTCAGTTTTGATCGTGCTCTTCTGAAAGTAGAAAACTGGAATATGCGGTGTTACTTTTTTACCGTCGAAATATTCAAATGGAAGGTACAGGAATTGTGGCTTTTTTGTATTTCCAGGTCGTTTGAAATTACTGAAGTTGTAAAAAGAGAATTTTCTAATTAAAAATTCTATCTATCTTACTTATTGATATGTTTTTAGCGAATAATATTAAAGATTAAGGCTTTTTAGAATGGAATGCATATGCGACACAAATATATCTTGAATAGTTAAAAACTGCAAAATCCTTTGAAATAAAAAAAAATAACAAAATTGAAATCGAAAACTGAATACCATATATAAAAATATTAAAATCCAAAATGTCGTCGTATAAATATAACAAAATTATACAAAGTATTGTCCTCGGCGAATTTTTTTCCCCTATTTATTTATTTAGCTTTCACTGACTACATTCATTTAGCCAAAATGTGTTAGCATCCTAACATATTTTGTTAATTTTTAGGGAAAATTCGAACACACAATACATAAATAACATAGTGTCATAAAACAAAACCAAATAACATGCATGTCAACATTAAGAAAAATTAAGAAAAATATTGGTAATATAAAAACAAAAATACTAAACTAAAACTATAATAAATAATGCAAGTCTTGAATTAATATATAATACAAATATTTTCAATAAAAATTTGAAATAAAATACGATAAGAATTACCTGGTAAAAATATAAGAAAAATTTACTAATTAAAAATAAAGTATTTTTAAATAAATATGGATGAAATAGTCATACGTCCGAAATTTCAGAGTTAAGAATTCACGAAGAACTATTTTTGAAAAATGTTTTGAAAACTGGGGTTCAACGGAGGCTTCCAATCTCATCTCGGGATTTCTCTTTCATGTTTCTATATCCCCTCTCCGAAAAAAGATATTCAACATCTTCTTTATTTGCTATTAGTTACACTTCTCGCTCTTACCAACGTTTTGAATATTCCATGCCCAGTAAATGCAAGAATAAGGAAAAAGTCACATTCTAATCACTTTATGATATTACTCCATCAAAAAAATCTTCCAAATAATTCTATATTTTAGAGAGTTAGACTATCTTTTCTGCCAAAAGTCCTTGATTTTTTAGTTAATTTTGCCTTAATTTGTGTTTCTGATTAGAAAAATTCGTAATCCACGTGTGATTTTTTATTTTAGAATTTTTCAATTCATCGGGTCTCTTCTTTCCGATTTGGCTCATATGGATATTTACTTTTTCTTATACTTAGTATACAGAAAATATAGTAATCGTCAAAAAATATGAACTCTAGATTTTGACGAATCTCCTCTTTCCAGACAGTTGCAAAACACATTTGTGGAAGGTGTCTCTCTGTGACAAAGATAATTAAAAAATGCTTAGAGGATTGAAATTCGATATACGGCCTTTACACCAAATTTGAGGATTTTCATCAAATTTTGAGTAAAATCTCTTCAAACGTAGTCAATCTGTCCGGCTGTTTGAATATAAGTTAATACGATAACTACAAAACGAAGAGAGCTAGATAGATAAGTTTTGGTACATAGATGTAAAGTCTATAATACAGATACCTGTCAAATTTTGAATCAAATAAAACAACGGGTTGAAATTGACTGTTTGCCTGTACTTTCAGGAACATGGAAACGCGATAATTCAAAAATTCAATGATTTTAATATAGCAAATTCGGCATTTTTGTGACAAAGAACGTAGTTTTGTGTCAAATTTTTGTTTCCGTCGGTTGAGAAAAACGTGTCTAAAGCCCAAATCATCTGCGGATACTATTAACGGCATGCCAGGGATGAATCGCCAAGAATGATGGGATATACTCAGTAAAAATGCTAGATTCAAGCCAGAAGTTAATATTTCGTAACTACTATACGCCATGCAAGGAGTTCTCTGGCCTGGCAAGTTTATTAAAAAGTATACGAGGCAGTTTTGGAGAGACCACTGCCCCTGGTTATTCAAATTAACTTAAACTCTTTATAATACTTAATTTTTTTTATTTTTAACATTATTCGAGATTTCCTTTTTTCAATCATAGTCAAATGTCATGAGAGTTGATCTTAACTATGAAGTGATTGTATAGTTTTTCCATTGTTGTTGAATTGTACATTCCAAAGCAACTTCAATTCTAAAACCGAAGAATTATCTGTAGTTCTATTTATTCTTTTTATAGATTTAATTCCTCTAGTAACATTTGCAAAGCTACAATCAATCTAGTCATCTATTTTTGATCAATCTCTGTGAATCATCATCTTCCAGATGTTCGCATTCAATATTTGAACTTTCTATTCATTAACTCTATCTTCATATTGAATATTTATAGTGTTATCCTTGATTTCAACGATTTTCTTACAATGAATCTGATTTTTAATTTCAACAAGCATTTTCTCTTTTATGGCGAATGGTAAAAATTCATTTAAAACTGAAAAGGCCCGTTTGGTGTTGCGGAATATTTTAATTGAAAAGATAGGATATCTTTAAATTTATTCTCTGTGAAGCTTTGTGGGTTTATTAATTTTAGTAATACTTCAGTTTTATTATTTTATATACATTCTAATTTTAATTTGGTCAATATTTCACCAAAATAATTACTAAAATTGAAAATAGTTAAAATAAAATTCAGTATAGCAAAATAGCAAGTAAAAACGTCCAAAAATAAAATTAAACAAGTAAAAAATTAATTATTTCTATATATATATTTCCACTCGGGCAATGTGCATTTCAGTAACTACCAAAGAAAATATCATATTAACCATTTATTTAGAAATTCCTTACTACATCATTTGTTCATAATAAAATGGATTTTAATTATATTGCCACCTTTTAATTTTAACAGAATCATTATTTGAGAGATATTACTCTCCTCTTTCAAATCACTCATCTCAAATAAACTGCTCGTAAGAAAAGTACTTCTGTTAAATTATCGCCAATCGACTTTGCATAAAGTGGAAATATATATATAAAACTAGATGCAACAACGCCTTTGCAGCCATTATTATTTCTTTTATAACACTTAATGCCTTCTAAATATTATTCATCTTAATTCTGATGGGCCACTCCCCTCAACAACGATGGTAATATATTTAGAAAATGGTCTTTAGAAGGAAATTTCAGTTAACTCTTAATTCTAAAGCCTTAATTGGTCTGTCAGAGCCTATGTTGAGTAAACCAATGCATGCTGGAAATGTTTCATGGCATCATCTAAAAGAAGAAAATTCATTGGTTCCTAGATAATGGTCTATTAACTAAAATGTTTAATTTACAACTCTTAGTTATCTGATACACGATTTAGTATTGGCAACATATTATATTTAGTATTGGCATAACCAAAGAATTTATTTTACTTTGGTAACTTCCCTCCTTAAAGCTTCATCGGAAATGTTGGTGACAAATAATTTATTTTAATCAATTATTTGATAATTATATCTACACATAAGTGGTATTTCACTCCTTAAACTTTGACTTTACTTTCAGTCTGAAATAGATCATTCTAATGAAAGTAATTTTTAGATAGGAAGATTGTCAATTTAAAATCAAACTCTATCGAGTCTCCATTTTGTAGGTAAGAGTGATGCAGTTTAAATAAGTCATTTTCATTCAGGCGTCTTCGTGCTTTCTTAGTGTTATAATGTGAAAATGAACTTTCTTACCTTGCAAGAATTAATTCCTTAAATGACTCTTGCAGGTACTCGAATTTGCTTAACATTTCACATACATACTTACTAAAATGAGAGCAAGAAATCCATTTCGATAACACTGATGTTCTATTATAACAGATTGCTATCTGCTGCTAACTCATGAGTGGCTTAGTGCGTCGAGAACTCGAATCAAAGATTACACAAATATTGGTAGTTAATGTTCAGTTTAACAACGAATTATTCGCTGTCATCAAAATTTTCCTGCTTTTCCTCTAAGCGAAACACAAATATGTATCAGTTTGCTAAGACTTCCAAGATGGCAACCTATTTTTCATATGCCGAAAAGATGTCGCCTCCCTTTTTTCATGAGTCTTTGGTTCATGGACTTATTTAGATGCGTAGTGAGATTAGAATCATCGCATTCCATCAAGGAGGATCGAAATTGCAGTTTTACATCTGCATGGTTAACCATGTTGTTAATGAAGTCATTTTATTAACAACTTAATAACTGAACAGAGTTTTCCGGTATTTAAAGACAGGCATCCTTACATTGTCGCTAATTTTATGCTGTTGATTTAAAACGACCCAGTAATCAAACAGCAATAATGAAAATTTTCACATAGAGTTGTGTGCCAATTTTTCAGTTAAATTTATTTTTATAAACACCGAAAGTATGCTTTAAATCTTTATGCAGATGTAGCGACATATTTCTTAACGAGTTGTTTTAATCTTAATTTCATTGTTTTCTCTCCTCTTTACTTGTTTGAATGTTTTATAATATCTTCCCGACCTTCCTTGTATCAATAAAAAAATGCCAAACTAGATTATAACTGCGTAAGTTCCTAAATCTTATATGTTTATGAAATATTATAAGATTATCTCAATTATTTTAACTTATTTAACTTAATCTTGTATTATTATCTTAACTTATTTGATAAGTAAATAAATAAGAACTTTTGAAAATTAAATCAATCTAAATGAAATGAATATGAGAACTGCTTCTTATAAAGTATGATTTTACAAAGTTTTAGAATAATGCTCTTAGATATCAGGTTTTTAATCTTAAAAAAAACATTTCTGCAAACGAAATCCTTGGAATTTTTTCCTTAAATCAAATGCAAATGAATTCGAATTGCTAAAAACAAAGAAAGAATGCTCTATAGACCTTTAAAGTGATTATTTCGCTCAGACGATATAATCCATGCAGATATCCGAGAATTCTTTGATTTGAACGAAATAAATCATTGAAATTCTTCACGTTGTCGTAACTGATGGATGGAGGGCCATTAGCTTTGATCTTAGCTCATCCATCATGTGCGATCGATCGATGGCATTTTGATATTCACTACAATAATTACAATATTTTTTTTCTTGTACAAACAAGAGAAGGGATAAATATTCTCACAAACTTATTTATGTATATAAATATTTTTATCTAAAAGTAATTTATAAATTATGTACTTTCTATCTTCATCTGTAAAATAGTTTACTTCTATTGTCTAATGCTGGTCACTGGTGGCGGTGCTGGAAATTTAAAATTAATGTCCTCTATTAATAAGGCATGCATCAAAAGATTTGTATTCAGATTTAGAATGTAATCTGCATGTAAATAATTAGTAGCGAAATGAATATTTATGCCAGCATCGGCTGAGATATGCAGCAGATAATTTAACAAGGATTGCATTGCAAATTTGTTGAATATAAATAACAAAAGAAACGCTTTGAGAATATCTTGATGTCTGCATTCAAAACTTGAATATATTATCACTAAAAGTCTGTGTTTTTGAGAAATTATTATCTCTGTAGAGTTAAAATCCTAATACTAAATTTAACTCATTCAGTATTTTAATTCTAATACTGTAAGTAATCGTTTAGGAAAAAATAGCCTAGAACCAAGATTCCATTTGAAAATGGAGATCTGTATACATATTATGCTTCTCGTCAAAGTTTACGATAACGAAATATCATGAAATTTCAATGCGATGAAGTTATCTCAAACTGTTTTTGACACACAGTTCTGACAACACAGAGAAAAAAAATGTCTTTAATTCTCAGGGTTAAAAGGCAGTTATAGAAATTCTAGCTTTAATAATTTACCCTTTCTGGCCCAAATTATTATCTTTACTTAAAAAATCGAAAAATAAAAATAAACAGGCAATTTATAAATATTTCATGCTTAAAATTATTCATTTCTTCCAGAACCATTACAAAAATTAGTCATGTAATACCCTATCTAGATCATGTTGTCACCTAATCCCTGCCAAGCCCTATTTAAGCCAAATGAAAGGCAAAATATATAAAAGCAGATTATTCTATAATATCACTGAAATGAAAAGGATTAATTGAATTTTGATCCAGCAGCTGTTAAATGTGCTTTGAAAGTGCCTGTGTGAGAGATCAGATGCATGTGTTTCATGTTAAATATTTTTAATGTTGCGTTATACTTTTGTTATCAAACATTTGTGCAAATCTCAACTGTATGGGGGGGGGTTATAAATAAATTTGTCTTCGTCCTTTCTAATAAAGTGATCTATTCAAACTAGTTTGTCTTTGTAAATCATCGATTACAGAAGAAATATTTAATATCACTTTTGGTTTTATATTTTATTTTAAATTAAAAATTAATGGATGAATATTCCACAAATATATAAATAAGTTGTTATTCCTTCTATATTATTTTTTTTCAATGCGAGGTTATTTTTTCTAGCTATCCTATTAGAAAGCATAGTTTCCTTACAATCCCAAATACCGTTTTTAATAATATTGTTTAATTCCAAAATAAGCTTGAGTTTACACATTCAGAAACATATTTCTTTCTACCAGCTCGAGGATATGGCAAAAAAAAAAAAAATACACAATACCCTGCCTTAATATATCGCTCATTGTACTACATTTTAGAAAAAAGCGAATAATAGTGCACCTCTAAATTTCTTTCCGGAACTTAGGGAATAAGTTATCGATTCGCAATTTGATAAATGTTTCTTCTTTTCTTCGGAAACGATTATGTAATCAAGAAATGACCTCCCTGTATTGTCATTTCATTATTGTAAACTCCATTTCATTGAGTATCATTTGTTATATAAATTTATCCAATTCCAATAAGTAATACTGGAAATATGCAATGTTAAAAAATTTTCACGCATTTTCCAAAAGCAGTCTGATCTAAAAAGATGCATTTTGATATATTTCCCTATTGGGCGAGGCTCGATTGTTAGAAAATAACACTAATTTTTTATTTTATTTTTAGGTTTAGTTTTATTATTGTCCCATTTTAAAGCAACACCAGAACTATTTTGGGATGGATCTCATAATTTTAAACCTCGGTCAGATGACGAGATCTGAGCTTAGTACCACCAACCCCCTCTCCTAATTTCCATATCCCACCAGCTGGAGTACATTTGTCCTTGACGGATTTAACGTGTACCAAACCCGCTTCCATAATGGGAAAATTGGATCTCGAGCCTGAAGCCCTCTGACCCCGATGCCGAGGACTTACCACTATGCCACCGCGGCTTCAAAATACTTTGAAGACTACAAAAAGTAAAAAGATGAAATGCTACTATATTTATCTAAACTTTATTATTTCATTATTAATAACATTGGTATAACGGTTGCAATTAAATAATAAAATTATACCCACAAATACAATTTTCAATAATCCGAAAGCTCCATATTTCCAAAATAATAGTTGTTTCTTAAATGTATTATATGCATTTGCATGAATTCGTCTAGTTTTAGCTATTTGCCTTTTTATTTCCAAATTAACAAAAGGGCAAATTCAAATTTGAAAAAACTTTATTTAGATAGCTGCCGATATATCTTTTAATATATGTACTATCTTATAAACTATCATGTTTACTAATTGAAAATGGCGAATTAGGTCACCCTTTTTGATTTTGCTATCTCGTATCTCAAACAAAAGTATAAAAGTTTGATTATAATAGCTTTTTACTTTCTCGTAAATGAAGTAAAGGGAAAATATTGTAATCGTCAAAAAATTGGAACTCAAGCTTTTGACAAATCTCCACGTTTCAGTTTTCCTGAGTTCGAAAAATATATATTTTAGTATTATGCATGTTTATCTTTCCATGTGTCTGTTTGTGACAAAAGTAACAATAAACGCTTTGAGCTAGACAGGTAAAATTTGTTATATGGCTTTTACAACAAATTTGTAGATTTTTATCAAGTTTTGAGTGAAATCTATTCAGAAAAATTCTATCTAGCCGGCTTTCCAAATGTAAGTAAACAAAATAATTAAAAAATAAAAGTGCTAGATGTATGAAATTTGGTTCACATTAACATCTAAAATCTAAATAGCTGTCAAATTTAGAATCAAATCTTAAAAAGACTTTTCACAGTACTTTCACAAACATGTAAACGTAATATCTTAAAAACACAGTCATCTAAATATATGAAGTTTGGTTCGTGACTACAATTGTATCAAACTTAGATTTCAATCATTTAGAAGCAACTCGATTTCAATTTCTTTGTGCCTATTGCTAAATGCCAAGATTAATCGCTAGGAATTACACGACAGATTAAGTAACAATGCTGAATTCACATCAAATATCAATATTTCATAATTATTGTTCGCCAATGCATTCGCAGATTTATCCAAGATCCACATTTTTATATGTGGAGATAATATGTTTGTTAAAAAATATGAAAGAAAGTTCTAGGGAGACCCATTCCTCTGGATTATTATTTTTATTAATTTTTAAATAAATTATTGTTTTCTGCTTAATTGAGAAACATTGGATATATGAAGGTGAAAGTAAACAAAATCCGAATTAAATGGTTAACAGAATAGGCTCCTTCTAGCAAAAGCCAATTTAAAAAGAAACGGTTGACTCTTTTCAGCCATTGTGCAACAAACACATCATATATGGCTGGTACTTTAAATTATCATGCTTAATATACAATATCAAATCAAACTAATTTAATTTTGTATATTTCCATACAATTTTAAACCAACGGAAGGGGTTTCTCCAAAACTTTTTCACATACCCTAATAAACTAGTCATGCTAGAGAAAACCTTACATTGCATTGGCGTATGAAAGTGGCGAAATAATAACATTTGGCGTGAGTTAAGCATTTTTACTGAATCTATCGTGCCATCCTTGGTGTAATTTGGAGTGAATTGGCGAGGAGTTATTTAACGATTCATACCTGTTATGCATTAATAGTACCCAAAAATCATATTTGTGTTTTAGATAAGTTTTCTCAGTCGATTAAAACAAAAATGTGACACAAAATGGCATATCTTGTCACAAACTCCCTCACCAGATTTGATATATTTAAGTCACTGCGTTTTTGAATGATCGCGATGACATGCTTCTGAAAGTATAGACCGACAGACAGTCCATCCGTTATTGGATTTGGATCAGCATTTAATAGGTGTCTACACCATAGATATTAAATCTGTGTACCAAGTTTTATATATCTAACCTCTTTTCGTTTTGCAATTATTGTAGTGCTAACTTATATTTGTACAGAAAAACAGCCGGACCTCCTCTGAACGAATTTTACTCAACATTTGATAGAAATCTAAAAATATAGTGTAAAGATCGTATATCAAATTTCTATTGTCTATCTCAATGCGTTTTTCAGTTTTCTTTGTTACACGCAGACAGGCAAATGTTTTCCAAAAATGTGTTTTTCGAGCTCAGGAAGGTCTAAAACGTGGAGATTCTTCGAAATCTCGAGTTCGAATTTTTTTTGACGATTACTACACTTTATCTACACTACGTATACGAGAAAGTAAAAGAAGATGATTCTTTAACGTTTTGAAAATCCGTCTACCATTTTTGGAAGAAAAATGACCATCGGGAAACTAAGCTTTGATTTAGATCGTATGTTAGTTCTTAGAGCTAAAACTAACTCCATTTTTGTAAAGATCCTAACTATTATTTCATGGCAACACACAAAAAAAGCTTCTTTTGTGAAAATTCTCACTAACTTCTAACTAAGCGTTCTTTGTAGTAATCAGATATAGGACTTTTACTTTTTATCTCCACCTTTTCGTTGAAACCTTTTACCAGCCCTCGACGGCTGTCTTAATGCTCCGCCTTTAAGACTGCTAATGTCCAGGTTGATAGATTGCCGCCATCTAAAAGACCCACTGGCTCACTTCCAAGTGCTTTTGTAGATTTCGAAATAGATGTTAAAGAAAGATGCTCATAAATGTGCAGCAGGCTCATTATTTCTGCGCTCAAAGTTTTGTAACACATGTTTTGTCCTGCAAAGTGAGATCCATAAAAGACATGTTACAGTTATCCACTACTCCTTCATAAATTATGCTAAATGGGCCTCTTTCTCTCTTTTGTGCTAGATCCCTTTAAAAGATATCCATCGATTTTCCATCAGAAAAAGCTTTAACTCTTAATAATGGTAGTTATAAGTTTAAACAAAAATATTCAGTTTCATTTAAATAAAATACTGGCAACGAATGTGAATTTCTTTTTATATGAAAAAAAGGTTTTCATTTAAAGTTATGTTTCTAATCATCATTCATATTAAATGAGATTCCACTATAATTTGTATGGATATACTGTTAAATTATAAATTGAAAGCCTTAAATATATTTAAATTACTTTGGTAAATCCCTATAATTACATAATGTATGCGTTTTTATTAAGACGTAGATACTAAGGAAAGAACTAGCTAGAATATAACAAATTTCAGTTAGCAAATTGTGTTATTAATTGTATAGTTTGCTATATAAACCTAAAATAACTTTAATAAGTTTCAAAATATAATTTTCTTTATGCAAAATTTATGTGGAACCATGTAGTGTTTGATTTTTTTTATAATAATTTGTAAACACGGCTGTCTATTAAAATGTATCTGTTTTGAAGTTGGTCCCAAATATTTTATTGTATAGAATTAATTGCATTGATAATGTGACAAAAATAGGTCATTTTTAAGACTAAACTGTTTCTATTTAGGCATGAAGTATGTGAGTTTTTTCAACCAATTCGCATGCAAAATGAATCTGACGCACACGAGACATTATACACTTCGTACACAAAAAGATAATTGATATGTTTTCTAATCAATTTTAATTGAAATCTACAGCGCTATTGCACTCACCATACATTAAATATTTAATGGAATTCATTTATTCATAAATTCAATGCATGTAATATGGGTCAAGTGCAACATATTGCAGCTTGTTTTACTACTTATACCTTATTTTACTATACCGCTTAAAGTATATAAGAAATTAGATTTTTGATTACGTATATTATGAAGTTTACAACAAGCTTGTAACGGCAAGTATATTGAACTTGACTCATTAATACAGTATTAATTCAAATTAGATTGAATAAACTCCTTTTAGGGCGAATTTCCAGCAACTTTTTATAACACCGTGACTTAAAAAACATTTGTATCTCTAGCCCAAAACATCATAGAATGATTTTTTTTTCGAAATCATTTAAAATGAACTTCTTTATTTTATATTTAAAATTTACTCTTAATAAATGAAGCATCCAGCCAATTTTGGCATCCTTCCAATATATTCTGCGATTTCTTGGAATACACCCAGAGAACTATATAAAGTTGCGATAAAACTGCATGCATTTAGGTGCAATGGTTTGTAATATCCAGATTAAATAACTTGTTATGAAAATATAATTTTTTTTAAATATTCATCATCAGTCCAACAATGACTAAATCAACCTGAACGAAAATTATATTGTCAGTCACTGGTGATAGATATAAACAGAACGAAAAGTACAAAGTCAGTCACCAGTGATTGACATGATCCAAACAGAAAACGCTGGGACAGTCATCGGCGACTAACATGGCGCTTAACTTGTTAATGTTATAACACAGATAACGTAAAACAAAGAAAGCATTTAATATCAACTTAATGATCGTAGGTAAAAATAAAATAACTCAGACGATAAAAAGGGTTTTTATAAAATATATTTAAATTTTTCATTGAGAATATAGTAAAATAGAGAATATTATGAGGAAATAATAGTAGTACAGCATAAAGACTAAAATGTAGTGAAATGCTCTTTGTGTGCTATTGAGGAAACCTGTTAAAATGTGAATGAATTTTTAACTAAAAACGTATTTAAATTGTGAAAAGCCCTTTAAAGTAAGCATCTTTCTTTAATAAATAACTACCAGTTGACTTTTGTTACTTTAGACCACTATATACGCCATATAGCATTTTGATCTCTTCGGGCATACATGTTACATGACCCAATTTACAGATAGTATGTCACCCTACAAAGATTAATATGTCAAAATCCTATCAAATTTTGTTTGTGAGAATTTATAAAAGTGAATCCAGATACTAACGACAATTAAAAATTTTTTTAAAAATTACTTTCCTTAGTCTTTCAGTCACATTTAAATACAACTCAATTAAGTCAAGCGTAATCGAATTTTTCCAACCCTAAAGAATAGAATTGAATCCAAACAATGATTCATTTTAATGAACACAACGAGTTACAATGAATCTAAACAACCGCTTTTGTTACTATTTTAATGAACAGATGGCATTGCATGCATGGTTTTAGAGACAGCTTGTTCATTAAACGATTACAAAAAATATCTGACCCATTCTATTTTAATTTATTTCTACGATTTTCAGAAAGTAGTTATTTTTTATTGTCTCAGAACGTTTTCTCACGAAAAAGAAGAATGTTTCTCCTTTCGTGAACTTGTAATTTGTTTTGAAGCATGCGAGATTGGAACATAATTATGAAATAAATTGCGGCAAGCTCTAATAAAAAAAACGAACTTTTTTTAATGCAACTTATGACATACATTTAATAAATAAGCAGTATAATTTTATGCCTAAATATGGTTTTATGAGGAATTTTGTGTTTAAATTTGTTGTCAAATTACATTCTATCACATGTTAGTCGCCTTTAGGAGTCTTAGGGCTGAAGAGAGATTATCTGATTAGTCAGAAATATTGGTTATATTTCATTTTACTTGAATCGTTTAGATAAAACGTCATGTTAATGATTCCCACAAATTAGCAGACATCAAAGCCATGTTATTTTAATTGTCTTACATGTGTTTTGAGCATTATGTACATGAACCATTCTAACGCAGACAAGTGACATGACGTCATAGCGCTAATAAGAACGTAAATGTCCAATTCATCCATCTTTTACCTTTAGCGGTATTCGAATTTTTATTTATTTTGTAAACAAAGCAGATAATAATCTGAATCTTTATTCTTTAATTTTCAGCACAGGAAAAGAAATATCATGCTATTAAAAATTTGATGAAAGAATGAAAATGGTGACAGTGTAAACTAAAAAAATGAAAACCTATTGTTGAAAATTAGGTTTTAAAAAAAATTTTAACTGCCAAATTTCACATAAAATTTACTAGAATATCTTTGAAAAGATCATTTTTTGAATTTAAAGATGACATAAAAATAATTCTTGTGCTGTAATATTTTCAAAAATTATGGAAGGAAAATGTCAAAATCTGATTCAATTTTTAATTGATTAAAATTCTAATTTGTCCTGCAAAAGAATAGCTTCAAGGTACACATTCGCACAATCTAAAGTATAAATATTTGCCATGTATGGTAGCTTTAAGGCAAACAGTCTGATTAACCAACATACACACATGCATATTTATTATTATAGAAATTCAGCGCAGTAAGCAAGTCCTTAATAAAAATAAGAATTCTAAATAAAAAATGTAGTATTAATAAAGATGAGTGGAAATTAAAACACTAAAATATCGGGGGGGATACATTATTTTAGCACAATATGAGCTTAGACATAGTGAATGAAGACCTGTTGGAGCGGACTCCGTGAAATTTTCTGGAATGCTTTCCAATAAAGTTGTTTCCTTTCCTTCGCAGGAAAATTGTAAATCTTGGACGAGGAGATGAACGCCACTTATTTTCGGATTTTCACTATCCTCGAAATCGGATACTGGAGCTCTTAAAAGTGACAAACACAAGCGAGGTGCCGCATTCCTTCGATTCTCGTGTAGAGTGGCAGAGTCACGCGCGCCGACATTATAGTGGCAGATTTACACTTCTTTAAACAAGATCATATAAGAGATTTCTTTTATTTCCCTCATTGCATTTTTAAGTTATCCTATTTACCTCTGTTTGAAAATACAAATTGGCGTGCGATCTACCTAAGATTGGTGTTATTCTAAACTTTAGGTGTTACAACTGTGCAGTGGTTTTTCTTCTCTCTCTAACCTTTTGTGTTTTTCTATGAGTATCGCGTTCACTCCTATCCGTATGACGAAAAGACAAACTTTCTGTGGGGATATTCTGTTCTATCTTTAAAATAAATCTTCAAATTTGTTGTAAAGATCGCCAATCCTATTCCATCCCATTAAAGCAAAGGTTCTTTTTTAAATAGCATATTAATATAACCAGAATGATAGACATGTTATATAGACAAGCAGAACAATACATAGACATAATTTCAAAAAAAAAATTTTACTCGGTGATTTCTGAAATATGAAAATCTAGAAATTTTTGAAAACAACATTTTTTTTTTTTTTAATTGATGATTACTGTACTTTCACATCACACATGAAAAAGTTTTAAAAAAATGGGGTATTTTTTCCTCAGTATTTTCGAATGCTTTTATTACATGTTTGACGCGATGTTGAAATTAAAGTGTAAGAGAATAAAATCTGATTTTTTTAAACAATTACCCGATCTCTGACAGATTTGATCCAAAAATTGCTAGTGATCTACAACTTATACGTCAAGACCACATGGATGAGGTATTATGAATTATGCGTGGTGAGATTGAGAAACAGATTGTCTTCTCTTTGATGTATTTCGTTCAAAATTTGAAACAAATGAGCAAATATAGTATAAATACCATGAGCAAATATACTCATATATTCAGGCTGACAGACACTTATTTCTCAAAGCTATATTTTATCTAAAATGAATTCAGATTTACAATTTTTGTAAATAGACCACATACCAATTTCCATTGCACGTTCAATTTTGGACTTTATGCATTCATTAAAGCGGAAATTAATAAGATAGCACATAGGCGTGATTCCAATCAGCCGGAATGATCTCCTCGAAACGTTTTTGCACATTTTCTGATCAATTTACTTGCGTCTCTCTTAGCGACCAGCTTTAACCGAAATGAATTATCGATCAAATTAAAACTTTTAATTAATCAAATTAGAGATTTTATTTAGCATGGTATCTTAATAAATTCTTCGGCAAAATATTTTTGAGCTTCAAATTTTGATAATCATATAACTCATACTATTATAGAAATCCCTGAATCTTTCTGTTCATTGTACTATGTACTTCTCTTATTTTCTGCCAGCTCCCGTTCTATCAAATTTGAACTTTAAATTAAAGTGGAAGTGATTAAACTTCAAATAACACAAAAGCATTTTTTTTGCTGAAACCAAACAAGTTTCTTTTAAATACGATTACAGAAGACAGAATCGTTCAACATTGAAGTCTTATGTGCACTACAGAATAATTTTCATAATTTATGCAATATTTCAAAGAATTATTCAACAAAAATTTGATTCCTCGTAAGTGTTCTTCAATCAAGATTTAATTCATGATCAGCAGGAGCTGGAACCTAAAATCAAAATTAAAATAAGCACGCTGTGCTTCTAGATACGACTAATAATTATCGGGGGAGTTTTAAACACTCCTCAGCTACTGTACCTATTTTGCTAATACAAGCGAAATGAAATGCAGTCAATTAGACTAAATTTTTTAAAAAGTTCACTTTCAGTTAGAATCAATATCGTTTTTCTTCTTCTTTTTTGATGTAATTTTCTATTCCCAGAATAGAAAATTCTCTGGTCTTCAGTACACGTTCAGAATGTTCTGCAATTCGATTCCATGAAAGACTTTCCGATTATACAGATTTATTGCACTTTAAGTCAGATGTCTTGGGTCAGACGTCCTTCTGATTGGGCAATGTAGAAATTTTGATGAAGACTGCTGCTTTTTGTCTCATATTTCTGTCTCATCCAGAAATTATAAAGTTTGTCTGGAAACTTCCATCATATTGTTTTGAAACAAATCGCTTATAAATAAAACTGAAATTCTAATGAAAATTGCCTTTTTTAACTATAGAAAGATAAAATATATTATTTTTTGTGAAGTATATTACGGGAAGTATATCTACAGACCATTCACTCAAATTCCAGTACTGGAATATTCCCCTTTGGGCGTGGTATTTTTTATCAAGAATAACAGTTTCTTTTATCGATGAAAATTTTTGTGAGGGTAATTAAGTTCTTTATAACTGTTTGAATATATAGTTTGCCATTCTAGCATGTTAATTGTTACTGTATTTTTCAGGTACCACCGCCCAGGCTACAGATGCCTGGCCAGGACCAGATGACCTTTACAAGTGGGATTGGAATCAATTCTCTAAATACGTAGTGACCAGTTTGGACAGCTTTGCTCAAGGCATTGGACACGAAGCTCTGCGCATGTACAATGCTTCACAGCATAATGGTATGGTTAATAAATTTCTTTTTTAGTTAAGAAATTAATTTACATGACGTTCTAAGTTTGCTGGTTGAAATAGGAAAATCGAAAAAGTATATAATTTTTTTTTATTATTTGACTTTTTATTCCACACATTGATGTCTCAAACATATTATTATAAAGTTGCAACAACATCAGTTTTTTTTATTATTTATAGATACAATCATTATTGTATTTCGCACTTCCAACAATCTGAAGTACTTTTACATTTAAACACTTGTGGTGGCAAGAAATTCACAGATGCGCGTACCAAAACAGTCCCTGTAATTTGTAGTAAAAGGATGAAAAGCATCCTATACCTTATGGGTATCAGAAAATAAAAACTTACATCTTCTAAATGAATTAATTTTCGGCCTAAGACTGTGTTCCTGTAAACTGTGCTCCTGCAAGCATTATCAATCGACAGGTTGTGAACATCACTTTTGCTTCGTGGTAATTGCTTGCTGATGTATGTAGTATGTCGCTGGCGATTCTGTGACAAAAGCATGTCGACGTGAGTGGCTCGGGTTTCCACCGTAAATGATTAAAAGTCTTTAGTTTTCGCAAGAAACTTTAGTGAAATTTTACGTTCCTTTCGGCAGAGAAAGAAAGCTTCTCAAACGTCTTACAATTCAAGGCCGATTTTCATACTAATGTTTGAGCCACGATGACGGTAGCAAAGTTTTCCCTCAAGATAGACGGTCTCCAGGCTTGCAACTCGATTCTATTAAACTATTGCAACGTAATTGGATTTGGTGCACTTTAAATCCGGAACCAAATGTCATTTTTTTGGATAGGGAGTGCCAGATTTGGCTTCCATCTTCATTATCTTACTGATGGTTCAAAATTAAGTGTTCCTCTATAGCTTCAATTACGGCAGAGAAAGAAAGATAATGAAGATGGGCTATAGCTAAATCTGCTATTGCGCAAGTGCCTTGATAAAGCATTTTCTTTTCCATTATGCGATCTTTCAACAATTGTAAGTGCTATTGAAAACATAATTCCCATGTTGTTCAAAAGTAAACAAGCCAAAAATGTAAAAATATATTTTTTTTTCGAAAATTAAGAATTAAGTTATAAAATTTTATATATAAATAAATATGGAAATAACATGTTTATTTTTGTATATATTGTAAACTTACACATAATAATTTTCTCCTATTCCTCGATTACGGTTGAGCAAATATTATGGAAGAAAGTAAAGACGGCAAAAAACAACAATTTTAAAAATTTAAAAATTAAGATCAATTTTTAATTAAAATGAATGGAATGTTAGTAATTGCTTTATTACGATTTCATTATCAAAGCTAATTTATATCTAATTATAAAATTATTTCTTAGTTTTTTTATTAATTTATGACTTAAAAATTCAAAATTTAGTGAACTTCAAAGCTACAATTTAATTTAAATTATAACATTTTCAAAGATATTATATAAAAAATCATTCAAGGTTTTATTATAATTATTACCAGAATTATATCTTGAAACAAAGGCATCAAAATTAGTTCCTTTATAAAAAATAATTCTTATATTCATATTCAAGCATCAGTAAACAATTTGTAAGCAGAATGAGCTCCTTTTTCTCATTAATTATGCATATATTATACAAAACACACACTTATTAGTTGAAGAATGTAACCAAAATCAATTTCTTTTAAGTCCACGTAGTTGCTAAAGCATTACGAAATCTATTTCTATCTATATTTTTTTTTTCTTTTTTCAAAAATTTGAAATTTTCACTAATGCTATAGTTGTTAAGTCAGATTTTCATTAAACAAACGGCAATTCGAAATATGCATCTTTTGAATTCGAAAATAGATTTTTATCTCATACTTGATTAAAGATTGAAAGCTCGAAATTCGACTGAATAGTACAAAAGAAATTCGAATCCTGTGCACGAAAATGAGATTTAATTAAGCCATTAAATCAAGCATTCTCATACATTTTTCCTTAATTATCGTATTTTCTATGCTCTCAATCATTAATTTTCCTTCGAAGGTAGTTCATTACTTGCTTTTCCGGAAATTCTGAAAGGTTACTAAGAATACATAAAATATAAACATTTTCTACCTTGCTAATTAATTCAAGCTTTATCGCAAGAAGAAATTCCAAAATCAAGATTAATTGTGAGCTGTTTGCTTTGTTTTGATCCAATGGATAATTTCGACTTCAAAGACTTTTCGAACGCAATGTTTAAATGGTGATTTTTTTCATAAAATTATGCACCAAAACCATTTTTAATTAATGTAGCTTTTTGAAAAGACTTGAAGGAGAAACTATCACCGTCAATAGTTAGGTTTATTACTTTTGTCTCCTTTGAACAGTAATTAGAAACTAATCTCCCTAGATTTTACTCCTCAAACGTAAACTTCAAATAATTTCAAAGAAAATGGCGCATCTTTAAATAGGTAAGTAAACAAATAAAGGAATAGTTCTAAAACTTCATATATGTCTTTCGGCGAACGAAAGCAACTCATTAATTGAAAGGATAACTACAAACACAATTTGCTTTTGGAAGCTTTTGAGTTAAGTAACTGAAATGGGTATTTTTAATGATGCATATAATCATTTATGGGAAAAAAAATATTTTCATCGTAATACATTAAAAATTCGAAAAGGCTTCGAAAAATACAAAAAGTTAAACCGTTAATACATATGCATTTGCTTATTCAACTCTTATTAGGGATTAAAATAAGAAAAAGCTTAAATGTTGGCATTGAAAAGAAGAAAAAAATCGTTTGCTTTTAATGGCTGCTGCTGTATATTCTTTCTCTTAACCGATTCTATTTTCGTCCACTTTTCAATATAAGTAAATCTTCTCTTTTATATCTTATTTGTTCGCCACACAAAAGGAGAAGATATTTCGTTTTATGAAACTGTTCTGCAGAAGAGGTAAACATGTATAAAATTGCTTTTACATATAAAGTTCTAGAGTTAAGATGTCCAAAATAACTCGAATAAAATTTGAAAAAAAAAGAAAGAAAAACTCAAAAATATGGAAATTTAGGTTACCAAAATAGTACAAATGCAATGCAAAAGAAATAAATTATCAAAAAGCATGTACTCGAATTTCAAAAGGTTACTTAAAATGTTCTGGTGGGAACAAAAGGTATGTTTTGAAAATTTCTTTTGGTTTGTCTGGAATTTCAAAAGACTGTTTTTCTGGTTATATAAATAGGACCATTTTTTTTTTCTAAAAGCATTTTTTTTACTTGCAGTCTTATTTAAAATAACTGGCAAGGTTTAACCATTCATTGCCGGGTAATTCACCAGTAATTCCCACCTTCTATCTAATTATATTTCTATACTATAGTTTAGGAGATAACAATTATTAGAATTAATTAGATAGAATATTAGGCGTGAGTCATAGAAACGAACGTATTAATTAGCATACTATAAGTCCTGAATCAAAAATTTTGTTCTGAAAAAAATAAAGAATAATAATATGTAGGGAAATAAATAATAGACAATATTTAGGAAATAATAGGTACGGAATTAAATCACATTAATCTATATAAAGGAAATAAAAAATCGCCATAAATTATTTATTCAATAATACCAATGAATTGATGAGATTTTTACTCATGTAGTCAGAATCGAATACTATTATGTCAAGAGAAACACTGAATTCGGTAATAGACTCGGCTGCTTAGCGCGTTTATACGCTTTAGAATTTATTTTAGAATTAGACATTTAGAATTCCTTTTCCTAGGAGAAAGTTAAAGAAATATCTTAGTAGAAGTTGTTTTTTCTTTAAACATTTGGTTTTCTTTATAGACTCATTAATGATAGAAATATTAAAAATAAAGCTTGGGATAATTCACATTCATAGCAATAATATTAATAATTTTAATCTGGTTTAATTTTATGACTCTTATAAAAAAAACTTTGCTTTGACCTCATTTCATATAAAAACTTTGTTGTCGACCTTATTTCAAATTGTATCGCATTTCTTTCTATTATTTAATCATATTTTTAAATTTTAAGTTTCTTTATATTCAAAATTTCATTTTACTATCCTCTGCCTCTTCAGATTTCGAATCGGCGGAGGAGGTGTACAGCAGCATGGTGAGTGACCTCCGGCAGACCTGCCCCATCGACCGGATGTGCCGAATTCTGGCCAACGCCACCACTTCCGCCCTCTACAGATATGTGGTCACAGCGACGCCATCCGCACCCGTGAGTTATTTTCTTATCGTTCAAAATAAAATATTTGCTCTCTAAGAATGTTGCAAAATGCTAAACCTTCCGAATTTTTATTATTTTAAGCATTAGAAATGTTCTCATATTCTTGTATCAGATTTTCTATTTCATGAAAGTTAAAAATAACTTCATGAGCCGCGTACCCCTTTAAGTTCATTGAATAATATTATTACTTAATTTAACCTTAAGATAACAGTATTTCATTTCAAACAAATATGTATTCGTTAAAAACAGATATTTAAAAATATTTTGAAAAAAATTATCTGTTAATTTTATTACTAAAAATTATTTTTTAATTGTTGAACTACAATTGGAAAAAGTGGATTAACGCAATGATTTAAAAATTTATTTCAAGTGACTTCTATTATTTAAATTTGAGGAAAAAAAGTCGTTATCTTCAGCTGCTTATAATGATAAACATAAATGTAAAAACTTATCGTGTTTCGAAGTATTGATTTGCAATGATAAAAAAGGAATAATGGAAAATATTCTAGAATAAATAGTTCTGGAAGTTTCTTTTGTTAGATTTGTTATTTTAATAATCACTTGTTTTAATTTTTGTATCTTTATATTTTAATATTTAAAAATTATATAAAGAATGAAGGAATAGGGGAAAAACGAAGTTATATAAGAATATTAGATAAAAGAAAATTTTGAAAATGTTTTCTGCTATTATGGTCATTCCTGCTTTTAGAGCTCCTAGCATCAAGAGGCCAAGATGCGCTTGTGATACTTTAACTTTATCCTCCTTTCCAATTTTTGCACTTTACCTTAATGGCAGACGAGAGGCTCTTCCTCCTTGGCTAGCGACAAGATAGACGCAGTTTTCCAAGAGCCTTCTCTCTGGTGTGGTGTAGAATTGTGGAGAAGATTGCCAGCTCAGGTGCCATCATTTCATATGATCGCGGTTCAAAATTACGAGGTCCGTTTTAAAATAACCCCAGTGATGCTTTATAAAGGGACGTTAATAAAACAACTTTCCAAGAGCCAGTCTTAAGGAACGTTACATAGTCAAAATTTCAATTTCATTGATGTCATTTTCAAAACCAAATATGAGGAAGGAACGAAAAAAAATCAGTTATGCTACGAGTGATACTCATCCTTACTACGTCACTATTCAGCATTCGGAACTACCACCATTCTAACACACCTCGGATTCGCCTTGCATAGCAGCCTTGTAGAGAAGTGGCAATCCTGGGATAATCTTATAGTCATCTTCCATTTGACAATTATGTTCTCTGATGCTCAGTGCTTCAGTTGATTTATGGTTTATCCATCTGAAATGCATAGTCTGCTGAAAATCAAGCAACTACCAAGTCACTGACTTGAGGTTTGATTCACAGATGTATTAATACTTTTGTGTATTACTTGTTTACCATGATTGCGCGATGACATAGTGATTCCGAATTTCATTGTTCTGTGTTCTTCATAAAATAATCCAACAAAAGCTCTGAAAGATTTAGTAAAAGATGAAATTTAAATATAGATAAGAACACCGAATAAAGTTACACTCAGAGCAATGTTACAGCTATCATGTAACTCGATAAGCAATATGCCAAAGACTTAAAGTCTTAAAGAACCTCAACCCAAGATATTATAACTGCTTAGGCGTATAGACACTATTGTCCTCCCTGCTTTAACTTAAAAATTTGTCCAATTCTAAGCATTTGTAAGACATGACACACTGCCAAGCTGCGCCACCAATTCAGAAAAATATCTCTTAAGTTCAATTTATATCTTCATCAGAAATTCTTTAATTAAAGCGTTAATCATCACTTGAAATAAATGTGCTTCGCAGATAATATATTTGTTCGGGCTACATGGTCACATATGCTTCATCTATTCTTTTTCTTTTTATCCATAGATCAACGACAATTAATACTGTCCCTAGAAATGAATAATTATGGGTAAAACGTGGTCTGCAAATAAAATGAGCTGAATGGTTTTACTTTTATATCATGTATATTATTAATAATATAAATAATAATGACTTATTGCCATCTGCTGAATTATTTGATAATCAATCGTTGATAAAGCTTATATTCGTCATTGGAATATAGAAAAGGATCATTCATTAATTTCTGCTAACGTAACTGTTTGCATTTCTGTCGCCTCCTTTATGCGGCGCTACTAGTTTATTTATAACTTCATACTTTTAAATAATTAAGATTGCTCGCTAAACCAAGAGACACGAGAAGACCTTTAGTTTTTCGCACTCGCTCTCAGTTTAAAAATCGCACTTTTCCAAGACGCAAGTTAGTTAGTTTTTTTTTTTTTTTTCTTCTTCTTCTTCTTTCTGGCATACGAGGTGTTGCAATGATCAGAAAATTCGAACTAGAAATGTTTGCGAATGTTCACATTTTGGACCTCCTTGAGTTCGAAAAACACATTTCTGGAAAATGTCCGTCTGTAACAAAAATAACTCAAACACACATTAAGCTAGATGGATGAAATTTGGTATATAGTCTTTATACCAACGTTGTAATATGAGTCCTTTCAAATTTTGAGCAAAATTGGTCCAGAGGATGTCTGATTGTCTGACTCCGCAGCATGCATTAACTCGGTAACTACAAAATGAAGAGCGATAAGAAAATGAAATTTCGCATACTGTTTAGACACCTATCAAATTTTGAGCCAAATCCAACCAGGAGTTATCGACTGTCGGTCTGTATTTTCAGAAACATGCAAACGCGATCACTTAAAAACAGAATGCTTTAGATTTATCAAATTTGGTATGCGATTTCATGACAATCAGTGTAGTATTGTTTTAAATTTTTGTTTCAATCGGTTTAAAAAACGCTTCTAAAATACTACTTCGAAATTTGGAAACTGTTCATCGCATGCTAGGAATTAATCGACAGAGTGCTCTCCAATATCACATGACAGATTTAGTAAAAAAATTTCGTGACTTTTGTGCGATGCAATGCATTCTCTGGAATAACACTTTTATTAGAGATTATGCGAAAAGGTTTTGAGAAGACCACCCCACTGTTTTGTTTTTTGTCGCTATTTTAATGATTTTCTTGCAACCGGGCTCTTACGAATTGTAAATATTTTCAAGAACCTGTAAATATCATGTAGATAGTAGAAAATAATCTTTAAACCAAGCTTTATTTTATTTGATTGGATTTTCCCACTCATTATAATAAATTCCGGAATATTCCAGTAATGACAAACTTATGATCGGATTCAGCATATAGATAGTATAAATTACCGCAACATAACAGCTTTTCCTTCTCGTAACTGACAAGATGTCTTTTCCAAAACACACAAAATGATATGTTGAGCCAAAATGTGTGGTAAGAATTATTTCACAACTGTTCCTTGTAACTGCGAATACACAGCAAGAATAGGCTCGTTAGTATTTTGAATCATGTATTCGTCACCCGGTCTACATGAATGTTTTGATTGAGGAAGCCTTCCAGTTCAAAAATATTATTTTTTACAACTTTATTAAAAAAATAATTTTGTCAATGAACATTATATCAACATTTTTATAATTTTGCAAAGATAATGATTCAGTTATTTCCCTTATTCAAGCAAGCCTAAACAATTTTTTTGTGTTGTGGTGATTAAAGTGTTAAAAAAGAAATTTTGTCTACATTCAAATTATTTTTGCAAAAACTTCAATCTAATACTAAGAATAATTTCCATACGAAAGTTTATTTTCTCTTAAATTAAGTTTTCATTACTGTATAATAAGTTTCCCAATCAGTACTCTGTATAATACATTAAAGCTACACTTTGATAAGATGCTAAAATAGATTAGTAAAATAAAAAATGATTATGGTTTTTAAGAAATTAATTTTACCCTTATTATCACCCTAATATTCTTTTTCTTAATTTGCTTTTGTGCATGGAATTTCAAGAAAAATTATCTAAGGAAGAAAATGGAAATCTGTAATAAAAAAACAAATATCCCACCATTTTTGTATCAAATATTAATCATAATATCGATTAAGCGTTTGAATGGAAAGATAAAAGAAAAACATTTTACATCTAAAAATAAAACCTCAATGAGCTTCAACCGTGGCTACAAAGCTATCTGAAATAAAAACCAAAGACAGAAAAATTATTATCCCAGTGAAAGCACCCAGAATATCGATTACTTAACCAGCTGATATTCCACGATGATGAAGAAAAAGAAGAAAAAAAAGTTGGATCTGCGTTTTCTTGGCAGCTTTTATTTCGGAAGCCAGATAGATATCCGAAAACCCAAAGGAATTGAAAAGTTAGAAGAAACTATCTTGCTCAGAACACATTTCAGTAGTTTCTTTTCATAAAAGTATGCGTTTTCAATCTGCTTTTAAAATGGATAACCTTTCTTCATACTTCCCTTGAGTAAAAAAAAAGAGATAATATATATATATATATATATATATATATATATATATATATATATATAAAAGCAAAATTTATTTTTCCTTATCAGTCTCAGTCAACTGAAGTCTTTCATGAACTACTATTGTGAATATGACAAAAAAACATGCAGCGTACCGAGAAAAATCTGTCTTAGAAATGCTCATTGTAAGAAATATATAAAATTATTCCAGGAAGAAGCTGCAGGTGGCAGTGGAGTGATTGAGCATAATGACAGCGGCATGCTGTGCAGTTTCTGTTTCTGATATGTACTATGGTTATTTTGATAGATTATCTCTTCGGTTTCTTTTGTTTTGCTGTCGATTTCGTTTCGTTTCTTTAAGTTTCATCTAAAGAATCGACTGCATGAGAAAATGAAATCGGTTGAAAATTTTTAGTGGAATAATTATTATTTTTATTAATATCCAAACTGTCCATGTGAAGGTATGAACTTTAGAAAGAACTTTAATGGCCTTTTCGTATCCATCATTCGAAGGAAACTGCGTTTGAAATACAAATTCTTTTCTTTTTTCTGTTGATTGATAGTCAAATATTTGCCGCCTTTAGCGATTAGCTTGTTTGCCTAGACTTTTGACTTTTTAGTTAATGATACGAATAATATGGAATATATTTTTTGAAGCTATATTTTCTTGCTTCATATGACTGAAAGATGTGAATTAAATTGAATCAGTCTGCTATAAATTACTGATGTGCAAATTTTAAAAAAACGAATATACTGCAAAATAAAATGGGAAGTGAAGACCCCACTTCAAGGTAATATCAAAAAAATGTAGTGTTTAAATCTTAATTTTATTTATTAGCAAAAGAATGCGAATAAGTGTTTTGATGGATAAGTGTTTGAATTTCATTACAACATTGTTTCAGACTGATATAAAAGCAAATTAAAAGATTTATATATGTTAAAAAAATATACAGAAATAAAACTGATATCATCAAATATATATATATATATATATATATATATATATATATATATATATATATATATATATATATATATATATATATATATATATATATATATATATATATATATATATATATATATATATATATATATATATATATATATATATATATTAATTTTACAATAATGCGTAAATTATTTTGAGAAATAATAGTTTTGGAAGATATGGACACCAGTTTCCATGGACAAGTTATACCGATTATCCATCTGGCAGTTGTTAAGCCTACTTTCGCACTCAATTAAATTTGTGACAATTTTTCCAATGATTTCGATTATTATTATTTTTTTTACATTTTTTTCCTCTGATTGAAACATTTCAGAAATTTTAATAATATTTTGCAGCTTCATTAATTATTTAAATGACGCTTTGATTTCAATGTAGCTAAAAAACTTTCTATGTAGAAATCTTTATTTACATTTGACTGTTGCCATTCTACAATAAATAATAAGAGCTCTTTCTGTGCCACATGCGTTGTCGTATTATATACATATATATATGTTACGGCCAAAGCCCGAAGTACGGCAGTTCGTGAATTGGCTGGCCAATTCGCGAACTGTCCAAGAGGTTTGACCAAAGTCCGAAATATTTGCAATTAATATTGTATTTTCTACTTTGGCTGGCCATTTCACGAAGTGGCCAAAGCCCGATGTGATAATCTATACTTATAAATAAAGCTCAATGTATGTTTGTACGTGTGTGTGTGCGTGTGCGTGTGTTGGCGCTCTACAGTTCAAACCATTTGACATACAGTTATCAAATTTAGCATATATATACCTTGGAGGTCGGGAATGTGCACCATTGAGCGATTTTTTTAAATTGTTAATTAGAATTTTAATTAAAAATTAAGCGTAATTTCAGCGTTTTGTCGCTATAACCAGAAAATATTACAGCGCAAAACGATTTTTGCATCAAAATAAAGCTTTTTTAATTAAAGCTTAAAATTTACTTTATAAATTATGCTTAGATTAAATTATGCTAAAATTTAATCTGCACGAGCACGTCAAATTAAAAAAATAGCTTTTATCAACGTGTTGCCATCACATCGATAGAAGTTTAAATTAAAAAATAAATCAACTAGTGTTGCAAATTTAATAAACAAAATTGTAATTTTCGGCAGGTGTCTGTATAAAATGAAAAAAAAATGAAATAAGATATTTTCTGAAAAGTATAAGGAGGAAAAGTTTTCTATGAACTTTGACAATACCTATATTATTAATTCAATAAAACAATTTAATTTAAGGCAAACATAGTTTAATAAATATACTTAGGATAATCATTCTAATCAGCGACCATCAGCTAATTTGGGGCATGCATTTGCTAACAAAATGGTCTAAAGGAACTAAATAATTATATTTAATATAACTTTAGTCAATAAATGCTCCGATGAATCAGGAATTTTAAATTTTTACATAGGTCCTCTGCCCTTTGAATCATATTTAACAAAATATTCCTGAGACACCAATATTTTTAATAAAAATTGTTGAATTCCAACCAACTAAATCAATCACTAAAACTGACTGATTTATGAAATTTCAATATCACTCTTCTATAAAAACTGGCGATTTTAGACTACTTCACCGACTGTCTCAATGAAGATACGCTAATCCTCTGCAGGGTTTCTCGACAGTGATTGGCCTGTGATTATAAAACTGATGCATAAAAGCTTTATGAATCGATCAGATTCATCGCAGAAGATAAGGACGTTTATTTATTTATTTAAAAGTTGGTGTCAAGAGTATTTCTCAAAATATGATTCCTTGGGACCAAAGGATTGTTAAAATTTAAAATTCGTAATTTTTTCATAAGTTCATTTATTGACTGAAATAAAAAATTTTTATTTGCATCGTCCTTTTGAAAGTAAAAAATTAATTTTACGATGAATCAGAGAAATTTTTGTTGAATAATCCTTTAAGATATTATATAAATTATTCTGCAGTGCACATATAATTTCACTGCCGAACGACTTTGATTTCAATTTTCATATTTAAAAAAAGACATGGTTAGCTTGAATATAAAAAGTTTTTATATTGATTGCAGTTTAACATTTCCACTTTAATTTAAAGTAGAAATTTTATGGATACTGACAGAACATTAGAGAAAGTAGTACAATGAAACAGAACTGTTTAAGGCCTACATAAAAGTACGACTGAATCATATAACTACCAAAATATGAAGCTCTAAACTTTTTGCAGAAAAAGCTAGAAAGAGAACAAGTTACATTAATTGAAAATTTTAGCGATCATTAATACTGGTGAACCGACTGGTCGCCAAAGGCGACTAGTAGTAAATAAATATAATGACATTCATGTATAAAATATAAATAAGGACATGTTGTAAGTGAAATTCGACAGATGACGCCAACAAAGAAATGTCTTTAAATGATATTAATAACAAAACTATTTGTTCTTCATATTTGTTTTAATTAGCCCTTATTTTTGCTATTTGCCTTTGCAAAAAATTTCATATTTTTTGAAGCGATATTTCGGGAGACAATGTCATCTGGAATCTTTAACATTAGGTCCATGGAGCACAAAAAGACTAAGGATCACCCTTAAAGGTAATTGGAAACTGAGTACTCAATTTGCCTTTGTATTCATACTCGATACGCAACGCCTTTGCTCAAGATATAATTCGTTCATTTTGACGGGCGTAAATCTAATCTTCACGCTATCTCGTTGTTACAGTATATACGTTCACTGAATAATTTCTATTATGGCTTTAATATGAGAACAGAATAACACGATATCATATTTTTATATATTACAAGCTTATTTTTAACTCAGAGGTGTCACTTATATTTGAACTCGTTTCTGAAACAATTGTACTTAAAAAAAAAAACAGTACACAGAAATACTCATTTTTAAATATTTCATTTTTAACAGGGTGTAAAATAATCTACTCTTGATTCCTTTCTTCTTACTTTGGCCGATCGTCCCAAGCCATTTCGCGAATTGGCCGGCCAAAGCCCGAAATCAAGAAAAGATCGAACATTGGCCGGTAAGTTTACAGCATCGTTGGCCAGATCGCGAATTGGCCTAATTCGGGCTTTGGGCGTAAAATATATAAAGAGAGAGAGAGAGAGATTTGAGCTTTGATGATGCATCCTATTTGGAATATTTATCACTATTTCAATTCACATAGAGGTAAAGATACTTAGGGTACAAGAGCTTGTTTAATCAATTTTTGTCTTTAAAGTGAATTGATACTTTGGCTTAATTGCAGATTTAAGTATCAAACTTGTGCACATATTTCAAGAGACATCGCGGAATCATGGCAATAATCTTAGTGTAGAAAATTTCTGTTCTTCTGTACAGGAGGAAGGTTTCGATTTCAGACCTGGCCATGCTGTTTGTTATTACCGTTTAAAATAGAACTGCAATTAAACTACCACCATCTGCGAAACAATTCGGAGGTACATTTAAAACAATTTAGGCATTGAAAAGTCAAAATGGCAACTATATTTTATCATAAAACTTCAGCATATTTTTTCTTGTTTATCTGCTATTTCTTTAAAAATAATAATACCTCCAGTTTATACAAGCTTAGCCAATCAAGTAAGATCAACTCTCAACCCACAAAGTTCATGTTCCTTTTTTGCATTTATAATTTTTAAATATTTATTATATGTCTAGATAGCCTCTTACAAAAATTATCATACTTGATAATAAGATTTTCTTTCATTCATTTAATTTTTTTACAAAGAAATACGGGAGAAACAACACATATTGTTGGGAATTCATTCTAAATGTTTCAAGCTAAACTTTTCTTCGTGGATCAAGTACGTATTCATGGTTAGAAATATAATTCACAATATCTGAAAGACCGAGTTCCGCTTGGCAGGTGTTTTTTTGTGTGTGTGGGGGGGGCTTTTTTTTCCCTCTCCTTTTGTAATATCGTGTTTTTTTTGTTTTGTTTTTTCGTTGAGAATATTTAGATATGAATCACATACTGATTATATACGAATACTTTTCAATCGTACCAATACTTTTTAACCTACTTACGAACTGCTCATTTAAATAAAAAAAATCATGAATAAATTTAGTTTAACATGCTATTCAAAACAATCTGCTAATATCACAGTATTCAGTTTACAGTTTCGTTATCTATCATTACTTATATTTTTGAACTTACCTTCAGTTTTGCCATGGTGGAATCGGATCTGAAATGGCGCCATATGACATTGCCAGCATGAGAGTAGATAGAAGCAATGTCTAATAATTAGTTATAAAAATTGCTGTTTTTGTGTGTAAAATCGCTTTTTTTCAAGAAAGACACCTATGCAGATAAACTTAAAAAGCAAAAATATTAAATATAGGTACATAGGTAAAAATAAAAAAAATTAAGCAAAAAGGGAGGGTCGAACCCAGAACCCGCAACACAAGCGTCGTTTACGTTTTCTGACCACTATACTTCACTGAACATACTTCGAAGCGGAAGTTGAATATACTTATTCTAAAGTTAGTTATAAAAA